>NC_142582.1:108254068-109504693 GCF_965207765.1 Zootoca vivipara | reverse complement strand
AAAGGCTAATGCTGGAGGCAAGGTATTAAATCACCATGGTTCATGAGCATGTCTCTTCCAATATATCATATTCTGTGCCTCACATATATAACTTTTTTTTAATTTCAAGGAGTAAAAACACTGCATAGTGAGGAAAGAAAGAACACTCTGTGCATGGACACTTCTGCCTGGAAGGCTTTCCATCCATATCTTTAGCCATCTATCCATGGAAATTTTAGTGTGCAAATGCCTTTGACACAGGAATCTCAGTATGCAGCAACATAATGGAATAAGATGTCCTCAGCTCCCCTGTCTTTCATAACTCCAGATTCCTCATCAAACACCCAAGATTTAACACATCCTTTTTTATTTTTAAAGGAAACTTCAAAGTGGTTTGAGTGAGTTGTACACATAGTCTTTGAGCCTGCTGTCACCTTTGCTTGAAACAATACAAAACCCTGAAAAAACCAGTTTCTCAGAAGTAGAAGTGGAATGACTATTCAAGTAATAGTCTTTCTCAAACTCTATTTTAGTTAGTCTCCTGGTACTGGTGTATTTAAATTATTTGTTGTTGTTGTTGGTCTTTATATTTGTAATGATGTGTTCCTCAAATTCTTTTAAAGAAATCTTTATTGTCTCCTTTATTGGCTCTTTTGTTGTTGTTCTCATTTGGGCAAGTTATTCCTTATTTTGAAGGATGCTTGTGAACCACGCTGGCATCCTCCTGGCCCCGATGGGACCTTGCCTGATATGTGATATAATCTCCAGTTGAGCTTCAGTCACCCTTCCAATCAAGCTCCCTAGAAACTCTACACACAACACTAAACTATACATTTAATGTCATATTTGCTTTGCTGATTTCTTTAATTTATATGCTGCTTCATATTTCAGAAGAAATCTCTAAGTGGTTTGCAAATCCAAGAGAACTCAATATAAGAAATGCAGTACAAATTCCACATTCAGAACCAAACCACACTACTACTAATCATTACAATCATCACCATCATTCCACACTTCAAATATCAAGTATCAATGTGTAAAATAAAACAGCTAGAACCACATATACCAGGCATCCCCAAACTTCGGCCCTCCAGATGTTTTGGCCTACAACTCCCATGATCCCTAGCTAACAGGACCAGTGGTCGGGGAAGATGGGAATTGTAGTCCAAAACATCTGGAGGGCCGAAGTTTGGGGATGCCTGACATATACCAATCTTATAGAATACGTCAAAAAGTATCAAGATACATCAAACTGCAACATAACTGCAACTATAAAAATTCCATAAATATTAAAAAGGCACCAAAATCTTTCACCTACACATTAAGACTACACAAACTACACCCTCATAGTACTACACAAAACTAATGTGAACACACAACTCTCATTCACTCAATTCTCACTTTTAGTGTTTCCTACAAAAATGGTGAACAATGTTGGGGTCTTCCTAAAAAAAAACCACTCGGGGTGTACAGGTTTTTACTTTTTGAAATATGGCAACTCTACGCACTTCAATAAAAAAGCTCCAGCATTAACAAAAAACTTAACAGTATATATATAAAAGATGGGCCTACTAAATGAAAACAGCCCAAGAGCAGCAGAAAACAGAAAATGAAACTCCCATTTCCTCTCCTTCTCTCATCTGGGAGAGATCATGTACTTTGGCCTTTAAATAGCTCGGCCATATGAACAGACAGTCCTGTAAGAGTGGGTCACAATTATGGAATCAGCATCGCACAAAGGGTTGGTTGGGTGTGCCATTTCCATGGGAATGACCATTGTGTCTGCTCTGTTCCCATGTGGTTGGGTCATGTATATGTTACGTATCCAGCCTGTGAGAGCTGCTCATGCGGGGAAGGGGATGACACCAACATACTGAGAATTCTAACGAAAATGGAAAGGGGGAGAGAAATTGCCAATATTCAATTATTCATCCCATGTCCAGAACGGAAATCACTTCAGTGGATATGATCAGCTTTTGCTGTTGTTGATGCCTTCTGTCTGCAAACTTGTTGATTACACACACACCCCTCCACCAAAACATGTAATTTATGTAATTACTTTCATATATTGTGTAAGTTGTGTAATGTCACCACAGCAGACAGCAAAGGATGAACTGCAGAAGAATGGAAACAACATTGCATGTAACGAACACCAGACAGAAAACGATGCCTTCTTACATCCCTTCTCAGATACGGCTACTTTAGCGCGGAAAGCCTCATCAGTCTGGTCTTATCAAAGCACAGGTGTTACTTGAGTCAGTTTTCTGTCTAGGCAGATGTTTGTCCTTGCGGCTGGCATGCATGTCCCCATTTAAAATGTGGGCACACCTTTACGTGCTCTAAGAGTGGGGGGAAGTGAATAAGTAGAGTGAATAAATTGGCATAAGTGAGTAAGCAGGCAGAAAGGGGGATACCAGCCACCTAGGGAAATTGAGGAGTGGGGGAGAGCTTCATTTAAAAACACACAAGCCCCTAGCAAACCCCCAGTGTTGAGCATTAAATGAAATGTTGAGCATGAAATGTACCTGTCAATATTTCTATAGATCATGTTCCAAAACTAAACATCTGGTTACATCAACTGCATTTTTTCCCACAGTTTGTATATATTAATTTATCTCTGACACCTCCTGTAATGTTTCTAATGCAGCTGTTTTATCTTTATAAATGCAACAGTGTTCCCTATGCCCATGGGGCATGGTTAGAAATAAATTTAAATGAATAAATAATAACTGTTTCAGACAATTGGTTTCCAGCCTGCATAAACTTCCATAAAAATCTGCAACTTGAGTATATTAAAATTAGATTATCTTGCACTGAAAACCCCCAACTCACAGTACTATTGCTGCTATATATCATTTACACAGAGCATGCATAGTGTTTTTACAGAGATTAGTACGAGATACACTCCTAATGAGAAACCCAAGCAGCGATTTATCTCCTTTAGGATCTTCTTCTGCCCATGTTGTTCCCAGTCCTTGATCCTTCTTGACCCTCTTGTTCATTTCCACTGCTTACCTCATCCCTTTCAACCAGCATCTGGAACAACATAGATCCATGTACAGCTGGAATGGTCAACAAGGGTAATCTAGTCCTCCCCCAGATAAAGAATCCCCGACAGATTACCATCCAAGCTCTGTTTAAAAACCTCCAAAGCAGGAGAGTCCAGCACCCCATGGTTGTCTAGTCTACTCTCTGCAGCTCTTATTGTCATAAAGTTCTTCCTGATGTTTAGTCAGAATCTCCTTTCTTGCAATTTGAAACCATTGGTTCAGATCCAGGCCTCTGGAGCATCAGGAAACATGCTTGCTTTATCTTCCATGTGATGCCCTTCGGATATTTGAAGAGGGCTTATCATATCGCCTCTCAGTCTTCTCTTCTCCAGGCTAAATATTCCCAGCCCCCTCAACCATTCCTCATAATGCTTGTTTCCCATATGTTCCACCCTCCGTTATGTTATATATTATATTCACATGTTCTTCTCGGCATACACTTATCTCTAGAATTTATACCAATGATGATGGAGGAGGAGCACATACAATGTTTGCACATGGACCTCTGTGCATTCATTATGAAGGACCAGACCTCAAAGATGCTCTGCATTTAGATGGCCCCAACAGAAAAGGACAAGGCACCTCCATGATAATACAGCAACTCAAGTTAAAAAAAGATCAGCTAGCAGGTTATGATAAAGAGCACTGCCTGCTACTCTGCAGAGCCACAGCCAGTCTGAGTAGACAATCAATAACCTGACTCGGGGCAGTTTCAAATGTTCCTATTTCATGACCGGAACAGAGTCTACACATACATTTGTACACAGGACACCCCACATAGTTGGGTAGGGATGTGGGTGGTGCTGTGGTCTAAACCACTGAGCCTCTTGGGCTTGCTGATCGGAAGGTCAGCAGTTCGAATCCCCGTTACGGAGTGAGCTCCCGTTGCTCTGTCCCAGCTCCTGCCAACCTAGCAGTTTGAAAGCATGCCAGTGCTAGTAGATAAATAGGTACCGCTGTGGCAGGAAAGTTAACGGCGTTTCCATACACTCTGGTTTCCATCATGGTGTTCCATTGCACCAGAAGCGGTTTAGTCATGTTGGCCACATAACCCAGAAAGCTGTCCGTGGACAAACACCTTACCTTACCTTTACAACTACAACTACCTTTACAACTACAACTATTCCACAATGCGGCAGCTAGACTGGTGACTGGGAGCGGACGCCAAGACCACATAACACCGGTCTTGAAAGATCTACATTGGCTCCCAGTACATTTCCGAGCACAATTCAAAGTGTTGGATTGGACCTTTAAAGCCCTAAATGGCCTCGGTCCAGTATACCTGAAGGAGCGTCTCCACCTCCATCGTTCTGCCCGGACACTGAGGTCCAGCACTGAGGGCCTTCTGACGGTTCCCTCGCTACGAGAATCCAAGTTGCAGGGAACTAGACAGAGGGCCTTCTCGGTAGTGGCGCCCACCCTGTGGAACGCTCTCCCATCAGATGTCAAAGAGAAAAACAACTACCAGACTTTTAGAAGACTTTTTAGAAGGCAGCCCTGTTTAGGGAGGCTTTTAATGTTTAATAGATCACTGTGTTTTATTTTTCTGTTGGAAGCCGCCCAGAGTGGCTGGGGAAACCCAGCCAGATGGGTGGGGTATAAATAATATATTATTATTATTACATAGTTGAGAACCCAGTTTTTCAGGTTTCTTGATACTAGGGAGAGAGAGCTTTGCATGTCTTTGCACACGTACTTTTATGCTGAGATTCAAAATCATTTGATCTGTTGTTGTGATCCTCCTCTCATGAAACTACCTTGCTGAGTTCAGTCTATGAGGGGCACCCTTGACCTGGAAGATCAAGCTGGTGCAGAATGCTGTATTTAGACTATTGATGGGGTCAGACAGCCAACAGTATGTGACACATCTGCTAAAACATCTGTTCATATGCTGCCATCTTAGGTTCAAGTTCCTTGTGTGGTTAGACAAAGCCCTAAACAATTGGATCATCTGAGCCTTATATCTCAGCTTGATCACTGAGATCATCCAGAGGTGAACTGTGAGTTCCTCTCCCCCTCCGCATGTTACAGAGGCCCAACTGATCTCCACTAGAAGCCCTGCATTTAGTGTCGCCAGCCCCATGTTGTGTAATGTTGAAGTCAGCTCTTTAGACTTTCAGGCTTCCCTTGAAGACCTTTTTGTGCTAACAGGCCTTTGCAATGGCTTATACTGATTAGCGGGTCCCTTTAATCATCCTTTAGGGACCCAGGTGGCGCTGTGGTTAAACCACTGAGCCTAGGGCTTGCTGATCAGAAGGTCGGCGGTTCGAATCCCCGTGACAGGGTGAGCTCCTGTTGCTTGGTCCTAGCTCCTGCCAACCTAGCAGTTCGAAAGCACATCAAAATGCAAGTAGATAAATAGGAACCGCTACAGCGGGATGGTAAACGGCGTTTCCATGTGTTGCTCTGGTTTGCCAGAAGCGCCTTTGTCATGCTGGCCACATGACCTGGAAGCTATACGCCGGCTCCCTCGGCCAATAATGCGAGATGAGCGCGCAACCCCAGAGTCGGTCACGACTGGACCTAATGGTCAGGGGTCCCTTTACCTTTACCCTTTTAAATCATCCTTTATATTTATTTTAATGTTGTTTCATTGTGGTACACCACCCTGCTATTTTACAAAATGGTGGTAATGAGTTATTGTTGGTAACCATCAGTCTCACGAGACAATGGAGTGTACCACTGGGGGTGAAGTCAAACTGTTGGAGAACCACAGCACCTGCTATGGGTGCAGAGACTGCTAACTCATAATTGCTACCTCCCACTTTTGCTGTATTAACAGTACCTAGGTGAACTCTTCGGGGCACAAACCCGGGCAGTTTGTATGCAGGTCCTGGGCTGTCCAGATGACAAGGCACTGATGTGGTAAAGAATATTAAATGAATACTTTTTTTAAAAAAAAAGCATGGCTTTTTTGAATGAATGAACAAATGAGTAGGGGCTTATTGCTTGGAAGGAAAGTCACGTTAACTGGTTGATTGAACAATATTAAGTTTAGAGTTTGGTTATGTACAAGGCACTCCCATTAATTTTTATCCTTTGTCTAAATTTTCAGAGGAGACTTTGGTGACAAGTAGCTAAACTAGATCCTTTGTAATAGATGGACGTGGAAGGTTCTCATAAAAACTAAGATATTTGCACAGTCCCTAAGTTATCTTCCATGGTTTTCACATTAATGTTCTTCAAACACACTTGTTAATATAATGGAACTCAGTGCTACTCCATCACAACTGCTACACATTTTTATCACTTCTAAAAAGAACAGTCCCCATTGGAAGACATCTCTTTGATCCCTTATCTTTCTTAAAATACATTGTCATATGTTCAGGGTTTAGAATTTCTTTGGAAGCCTTGTAGAATTTCTGCAAGGGCTACAGTGTGTCGGCCTTTTAATTGCACTATTAATTACTGCAAACTCTTAGGCAAAGTAAAGATTTAATTTGATAACTGTAAAGCTGACAACTCTATTGTGCTTTTAGAAATCCAGTCTAAGAATAAAAGTCTGGCTCCTCGTTTGCTTTTGTCCTAAATGGGCTGTGGGACATTGTGGAAGGGTATTCCCCTTTGTATTCTGCACACTAAAAGTTTAAAGGGGGGAGAGGATTTTCCAAATTAAAGTAAAGAATTATTTCTGTCTGTGCTCAAATTATGAAGGAAAAGGTAGGGGGCCTTTAATTAAATCTACAAGCTATGCCCCTGACTCCCCGACAAGTGTAGCCACAGCAGGACCCTGTAGACTTCAAACTGTAGCCATTACAGTAGTCATCTGTGAACTAGAGTATCCCATCCCACACACACACAAAAAAAATCAATCCTCCAAGCCACCACCACCCCTGAACCATTTTCTATTGGATTATTGTAATGCATTGTCTGTGGGACTGCAGACCCTGCAAGTGTCCCTATTTTCCAGGGATGTCCCTGATTTGCAGAAGTCGTCCTGGTTTCTGATTTGATCCCGGAATGTTCACTTTTCCGTAGGTCTTAGGATGTCCCTATTTTCCTTTGAGAAATGTTGGAGGGTATGGAGTTATCCAACCCCAGAGCCATCTGAAGGCAATCATGTATAGGGATGCTTTTTAATATATGTTAGAATATGTTAAATATATACAGTGGTACCTCGGTTTAAGTACACGATTGGTTCCGGAAGTCTGTACTTAACCTGAAGCATACTTAACCTGAAGCAAACTTTCCCATTGAAAGTAATGGAAAGTGGATTAATCCGTTCCAGACGGGTCCGCGGAGTACTCAGCCTGAAGCGTACTTAACCAGAAGTATGGGTGTAATTGGTTTTGGAAGTCTGTACTTAACCTGAAGCGTACTTAACCTGAAGCGAACTTTCCCATTGAAAGTAATGGAAAGTGGATTAATCCGTTCCAGATGGGTCCGCGGAGTACTTAAACTGAAAGTACTCAAACTGAAGCGTACTTAAACCGAGGTATGACTGTAATGTAAACTTTGTATATATGTTGGAAACTGCCCAGAGTGGCTTAGTAAGTAAGACGTGTGGGGTATAAATACAGTGGAACCTCGGTTTATGAACACCTCGGTTTACGAATTTTCGGTTTACGAACACCGCAGACGCATCTGGAACAGATTAATTCACTTTCCATTACTTTCAATGGGAAAGTTCGCTTCAGTTTATGAACGCTTCAGTTTATGAACAGACTTCTGGAACCAATTGCGTTCATAAACCGAGGTACCACTGTAGTAAAATTATCATGATGGAATGGGACGTCCCTATTTTCATTGGAGAAATGTTGGAGAGTATGGGACTGTCCTTGAAGGCACCTCAGAAACTTCAAAATGCAACATCCAGATTGCCAGCTAGGGTTCTTTTCAGATATCATAAAACCCTGATTTTGAAACAACTGCACTGTTTGCCAGTTCATTTCTGGGCCCAATTTAAGGTGCTCACAATAGTGTTTAAAACCTGAAACAACTCAGAACCCAAATACCTGAAAGACTGCTGCCTCCTTTCCCACAAGACCCTCTTAGGTGCTCGAACTGGCAGTAGTAGGGGCCATCTTGGTTGTTCCACCACCCTCAAATCTCAGGGTTTGGCAAACCGGGAGAGGGCATTCTTTGCTGCAGCCCCTAAGTTGTGGAATTCCTTCCTACAGAGGTACATCTTGCACCTTCATTATACAGCTTTCGGTGAATGTTGAAGACACACTTCTTTTGGCACTTGAGGTGTATACTTTTAGGACCCACCTTACTTCTGTAACTTTAGGTTGTTCAAAATGGTTTTAATACAGTACTGTGTTTTAAATGTTGCAACCCAATACCCAGGCATGGACAAATCTGTCTTTCTAGGCTGTTCCACTTGTTCTTAACCATTCTGTTTACAAATTCCATTCTGCTTCCACATTAATTTGCCTTTAAAAAAACAAAAAACTCTCCAAATACATTTCATTCAGATTTAAAAATCTATTTGCCCTCAGAATATATGTAGGGTGGGATTAAACTGCATTGAATTATTCAAAGAAGTGTGAAAAACGGTAGGTAGTCAAGTTCTGATCCGCACATTAGTTCAAGAGGTTGTTTCATGCCACAATATGAAAAGAACAGATTCTTCAGGTATCCCTGACAATACCTCTGTGCCTGTTTAATGGCGCATTGGAAATGCCGCTCTTTTCTCAGCCTTTGTTAAAGAGAATTTAAGAACAAATGCCACCCACATTTTGTGATGGATTTGTAGTAACAGTTTTAGATGCTTTGTTCTCTAGTAACATTAGTATATCAGCTAATACTTACATCTTTATGAGATTGATTGTGTCTGAAAGTCCAGAAGAATGAATAAGATTGCAAGAAATGGAAATATCTAATTCCCTTCAAAATTTCCTATTATGTTTTCTTGCCTGTTTCAAGGTGGCTTGTTCTGGCTCGTGAAAAGCGGTCGAGTTCTTTGTCTTTATCCACACATTTGTGCTGGCTTTACATCTACTGAAGCCATTTCTGGGATTTCTGAGATAATAATTCATCACATTTGTCCCATCTTGTGGAACACTCATTTGGTTATCCTATTTCATCCTCTCAACAACTTTATAAGGTATCTTCTGCTGATAGACATGAGCTATCTAAAGGCCGGCAAATAACATTTATGGCTGAGTTGAGATGGGGAACCTCGAGACCAGGGATGAACATGGCTCACCAGGTCTTTATATTTGGGACTTACGGTAGAACTTTCCCCAGCCACACCGTTCACAGCCCTGATTTGCATCCTCCTTGAGTGTTTTTGCCTGCCTGGAATGTGTCATTGATTTTTGCACTGCCTCTTCCTTTTCTGGATGGTAGAGAAGCTATTTTAAAAGTGTACATTACATTAGAGAAACTAGCCGACTGTACAGATGTAAAATAATCATTTATTGCTCTGCACACTATTGCTTCTGGTCATTATCACTAGTAGGATGTAGTCCCTGGGAGATTTCTGAGAAAGCAATGTTGCCTTTGGACTGGAGAAAAGGTTTCCCACTTCCGCTCTCTTCCTTGCATTCTATATAATGGTGAAGATCTCTGAATACAGATAAGACTGGAATCAACCAAGACAGAGAGAGAGAGAGAGAGAGAGAGAGAGAGAGAGAGAGAGAGAGAGAGAGAGAGAGAGAGAGGGAAAGGCTAGGAGTGACACATTATTTTTGAGCTGAAATACACATTGAACAATATTCTTTGAAATATACAGCATTAGCCCATTTAATGTTAGTATGCATTAAAAGGCTAATATAGAGGACGCCTTGGCTTCAGCTCAAAGCGTATTGTGCAGAAGAGCGGGGAAAGGTAGTAGAAAGTTCTCAGCGATTACCTTGTAAAAATACATGGGAGATGCAATCGCTTATCTTTAAAAATTGCAGAAATAATTTTGTCATCTTCCAACAGCGCTCACTTAAATTGCTTACCATTTCCGTAATGCCTTTACATTTACTACATCAGGTCTCTGTGACTTTGCCTGTCAGCCTCACCTGTCCAGGCTAATGCCCTATAAACACTTCAGCTTTACTGCTTTATTTACTTAAGAATAAAATATCACCCATTTATACCACTAATGCAAAAGCTTCTGCATTATATATATAGATAAAGGTGTACCGGGGGAGTGTTGGAATGACCCTTTCATTGTCCTAGGCGCCAACTGTTCTTGGTGCCACGAATAGTCCCATCATGCATTTGGAAAGATGCCAGAACCCTTCACACACAATGATTTGTCACTGTAGTTTTCCTTGGTCTGGTGTAGAAAAATGAACCACTCTGTGCCAGCAAAGTTGCACAGAAACAGGCAGAAGGAGGAGGGACTGTGTCATCCATATTCACGCAGTCCCCACTGAAGTGCTGTAAGAATTTGGGCCTGGTTCAGAAGCTGGCTGACAACATGTGAGACCATTGATGAAGCATCTGCACTGGAGGCCCGAAAATTACTGAGCCAGGTTCAGGATGCTTGTATTAATTTACAAAGGTAAGGAACTCCCCGAACCCTTATATCCCAGCTTGATCACCGAAATCATTATCTGCCAGAAGGTCGTTGGTTATTCCCTGAGTTGGCGGACCTCATTTGACAACAATAAGGAATCAAGTCTTTTGTGGTATTGTGGAAAACTCTGCCAAGAGATTCAGCAGGCACCTTCTGTTTCAAGTTTTAAACACTTGCTGAAAACCTTTTCGTTCCGTCAGACTTTATGTGGGCAATTAAGAATACATCTTTCTGTAGTAGCTGACTTCTGATTTGAACAATTTTCTTTGCATTTTACTATCATATGCTTTTAAGTATAATTGTTGAAAACTGTTCTGATTTCTTTTATGAATTATTGTAGATAAATATTTTTATTAATAAATAACATTATGGATCAAGGAAATGCCCTAGCCACTACTTTGTTTGACTTCACCTGGAGACTCTTTCTCATATTTGTTTCAGCATATGATTATGCCAAGGTAGCCTAGGTGTTACTGTGCTAAATCGCAAATTCCATCAAATAAACTACTGATTTTCTGTAGGGTGATTTTAAGGTGACTCAGTGAAAGGTGCTTTTCACACATCCTGAAACAATAAACAAAACAAAACAAAGCTGTCCTTCAATATTTGCCACTGCTCTGACTTTTGCAAAGCACTTCTCCAAGCCCAAAGAAGTGAGCAAAAGATGTATATATTATGGGGAAATGTGCATTCATGTGTTCATTAAACATATATTTGTGGAAAGAGCGTGCAAAAATGAATTTGATTAGGCAAAAAGGTGCACAAACATGCTGACAAACACTTGTCAGGAGTTAAAGATAAATAAATTATGCACAGATGTGAAAAATCGGCAGACTAGACCTACAATTGGAAGAGAAACTGAAAGTGACATGTTTATCCAGCTTAAGCTGTGAGAGATTGGTTTCCTTACTTAGAACATCCCAGAGTACTCATACATCAAGTAACAATCTTCCAACAATCAGCTTCCATGGAAACGCAGCACCTGGAAATATTGTGCTATGGTATCTGAAGAAGTGTGCATGCACACGAAAGCTCATACCAATGACAAAATGACAAACTTAGTTGGTCTCTAAGGTGCTACTGGAGGAATTGATGCTTTTGAATTATGGTGCTGGAGGAGACTCTTGAGAGTCCCATGGACTGCAAGAAGATCAAACCTATCCATTCTGAAGCAAATCAGCCCTGAGTGCTCACTGGAAGGACAGATCCTGAAGCTGAGGCTCCAATACTTTGGCCACCTCATGAGAAGAGAAGAATCCTTGGAAAAGACCCTGATGTTGGCAAAGATTGAGGGCACTAGGAGAAGGGGACAACAGAGGACGAGATGGTTGGACAGTGTTCTCAAAGCTACCAACATGAGTCTGACCAAACTGCGGGAGACAGTGCAAGACAGGAGTGCCTGGCGTGCTATGGTCCATGGGGTCACGAAGAGTCAGACACGACTAAACTACTAAACAACAACAACAACATTTACATCCTATAAGCAATGATTTTTTTCTGGTTATGAGTAGAACAAGAGAAGAATGCTGTACCGGAGACTTTGTCAGCTTGGTCCCCTCTGAATGCTTTGGACTAGAACTCCTTTGAGCCCCAGCCAGAACAGTCACATTTGCTGGGTTTGAGGGAAGCTGCTGTCCAAAACAGGCTGGTGAAGGTTGCTGTGCTGGTTTGTACTACAGACCTGCTAAATGCAATAGCAAGGAGAGCTGTATTTGCAGTAAACCACTCATAAATGTACTGTATCACTTTTATGAATATGAGTGAGCATTTTGCTGGCTAAAATTATTTGATGGCCATAAATTAACTTAAATGTATTGCCTCTAAGTAGAAATGCTTCCTGCAGCTTTGGCCTTTACTCCCCGACCGCAAAGCCACCTCTTTCCACAAAAAGGTTTTATGGCTTTGGTTGGCAAATTATGTATTTAGTGCATTTCAGGATCTCCTGATATAAACAGAGTGGCTGTGATCCAGGGCTGAAATGCATGTACAGTCTATGAATTGCTTTTTTCAAATGAAAATAAAACAAGAGTATTTTTGCTAGGCATATGTGAAGCCTGCTGGAGGAATTCCATCTTTCAGTCCTGTTTCCTGACCTCAAGCAGCAGTTTTACACAGACAGTCCAGTCGGAAATTTGGCAGGCTTAGTTGGTCTCTAAGGTGCTGCTGGAAGGAATTTTTATTTTTATTATTTTGCTTATCCTTTGGTAGTTTGTTTGTTTGTTTGCTTGCTTGTTTTGCAATTAGGGATGGGCAAATTGGTCAATTTCAGTTTCTCATTCTTCTGACCTTAAGTACAGTTTTCTATATTTTCAGATCAGTTTGCAATACTAATACTAGAAATCCTCACCCAAAAATTATCAACATTTCAGTAAAGATTTATCCTAATATACCCATATTTGTATGCAATTTTGCCTGCTACAGAAAATTTTGCATAGAAATTTCCCATCACATAATACATTTTGATATGTTATTTTTCACTAATATGTGCGTTGATGTGCACACTTTACCCTAGCAGAGGCATTATTTTGCACATTACTTGGCAGAAGAACTGCATCATGCAAAAAATTTAAAAACGCAAATTTCAAAGGATAGGTGCACTGTGCTTTGAATATTGTTCTGGAAACAGCACATTAGGCAGGTTTGCCTTTAAATGCTAGCTGAATTGAATATCTCCTCCATCCTATTTGCAATGAAAATTTTGAATAATACTATCTCCCAAAACCATATGCAGGTCTCATCCTCAGGGTGCCTCAGGGTGCCTCAGGGTTCTGTCCTCTCCCCCATGCTTTTTAACATCTATATGCAGCCGCTGGGAGAGATCATCAGGGGGTTTGGGCTGGGTGTCCATCAGTATGCTGATGATACCCAGCTCTACCTCTCTTTTAAATCAGAACCAGTGAAGGCGGTGAAGGTCCTGTGTGAGTGCTTGGAGGCGGTTGGAGGATGGATGGCGGCTAACAGAGATTGAATCCTGACAAGACAGAAGTACTGTTTGTGGGGGACAGGAGGCGGGCGGGTGTGGAGGACTCCCTGGTCCTGAATGGGGTAACTGTGCCCCTGAAAGACCAGGTGCGCAGCCTGGGAGTCATTTTAGAATCACAGCTGTCCATGGAGGCACAGGTCAATTCTGTGTCCAAGGCAGCTGTTTATCAGCTCCATCTGGTACGCAGGCTGAGTCCCTACCTGCCCACTGACTGTCTCTCCAGAGTGGTGCATGCTCTAGTTATCTCTCGCTTGGACTACTGCAATGCGCTCTACGTGGGGCTACCTTTGAAGATGACCCGGAAACTACAACTAATCCAGAATGCGGCAGCTAGACTGGTGACTGGGAGCGGCCGCCGAGACCACATAATACCGGTCCTGAAAGACCTACATTGACTCCCAGTACGTTTCCGAGCACAATTCAAAGTGTTGGTGTTGACCTTTAAAGCCCTAAACGGCCTCGGTCCGGTATACCTGAAGGAGCGTCTCCACCCCCATCGTTCTGCCCGGACACTGAGGTCCAGCTCCGAGGGCCTTCTGGCGGTTCCCTCACTACGAGAAGCCAAGTTATGTTGTAGCATATTCAACATTATCAGTTCATCACATCAAAGAGAGGCTTTTTGTGGGATTCAGGGGGATGCTGGTGAGGGGAGGAAATGCAAAGTCAACTTCCAGTGCCCTACTTTGACACACTTCTCTTTTGATCCAAATCAGTGAATTCATAGTATAAAGCAGAGATGGGGAACCTCTGGCCTTGCATATATATATATATATATATATATATATATATATATATATATATATATATATTGATTGTCCCTTCGGTTGAGGATTTGTGCAAATCAGTTCTGGAGCCCTTGCTTTCAATATGCTGCATTGGTATGTTTGGATATTAATGATCTTAGGGTTTAATTTTGAAAATCATTGCCTCTCATAGTGGAAAGCTGAGATAAATGGCAGGGGAAAATAAAGAAAATATACACTCAAGAGAAAGTTTCACTGCCTTCAATGAGAGTCTCTCCCAAGTAAGTATACAGAGGACTGTAGACTTAAGGTTCTTCTTCTTCTTCTTGTCTGCTTCTGCAATTTATCAATTGAAGTGATAGGGTTTGAGTCTCTGCTAACATTTATGTAAATCAATGCAAATCAATAATTCCACTCAAGCTAAATAACTGTGAGTTTAAGCTGAGGCGTAGCAAGCCCAGGTGGTACCCGGTGCAGAATTTTTTGTCACACACCCCCACCCCAACGCGGCTCTGGCGAAAAGTGAAAAACATGAATTGCAAAAAACCTAGAGCTTACAGAACAAAACCGACTTCAGATATGAAATCAGCATTGAAAGAACATATCAGAACAGTTGAAAAATCTCATGCAACAGAAAATAAAAAAAGTTCCCCAGAGGGGGGGGGGCACCGAGTGTTACCCCTCTATAGGGTGGCACCCAGGGCGACCCGCCCCCATTGCTATGCCACTGAGTTTAAGGCAGTGATTTACAAGACTTTAACAATGGTCTAGACTCTAGTTCCACCAAAAAACCAATTTAAACAATCTATGAACCTCTCCCTAAGGCCACCACTATTGCTCTCGAAATTCTCATTCCAAGGATGCCATGGAATACAGGAAGCCATGTGCAGCCAACTACTGTTTGTCTTAATGAAATTAAAATAAATTATCTGGGTCTTCCTCTTCAGTGAAGGAGAGGGACAGAAAATATTCTCAGGGCACTTTTGTCATCAAAATGGGAGAATCTTCGTGTTTGACACAATACAGAATTTCTCCAATTGCTTATTTTAAAAAACTACTGATTGAAAACAAGATCAAGCTTCAAGATGTAAAATACTTTTACATTATGTGAGTCTCCTAATTGTCTAACCAAGCAGTGTAATATATGCAGGTGTATATAATACATTTTTAATATAAAAAGATATATAACCATATTTAAATATTTTCCTGGAGCTGCAAACACTCAGCCTTAAAGAACAAAAGCCATTTCTTAAGGACACCAACAGAGTTTGTCAGTAGCTGGTGATTCTCTAGTCCCCTTAACTGTGCAGAAGGAGAAAATTAATCCCCCATAAGACTCCGTCATTAAAAGGGAAGAGATTCTGTGCCAAGGAGATAATGCATCTGCTAATGCAACAAAAGTTGTCACTTTGTGACAAAATACATCCTTAGCTTACCATTAAGTATTTAGGACAGCATTAAGCCAAGGTATGGCAGCCCAGCAGGTAGCGAGACAGCTGCTTCATGAATCGCAAGAACAGGACTCAGCAGTGCCCCACCATTCCACAGAATAAGATTGGCATGTCTGCCAGTAACACCAGCAGCTCTTCAATTGCCCTCCTTGGCAGTGATTCTTTCTGATGCTTGGAGACTTTTGTGTTGCTGTGCCAAGAAAGAATGTGGAAGGACACAAATTGTCCAGGAAGACCAGGTTTTGCCTGATCTTCCCCACCCTCCCAAATGCAACCAAGTGAGCATGGTCTTTAGATTTGTACAATGTCAAGAGTCCACCCCACTTTTATTTATTTATTTTTACCATTCAGTTGAGGAGAAAAAAAACATTGTATTTGGAAATTATCAAAGAGGAGATTAAAAAAAAAATCTCAGTGAAATTCTCATGGATGGTGTGCTGGGTTTTTTCCCATGCTTATTTTACCTTTGAGCTGCCTGGAGGATGTTTATGAGAGACAGCGTCCTTTCTTTCTACAGACCATCTCACCATTGCAGACTTCCATCATTGCACACTTCAGCAGTCAAAACCCAAGGGAAGATATTGCAAGGTAACTCTTCCAGTGGTGGTTTTTCAGATGAGAAAGTCTAGGCAGCCAGGGAGGATACAGTGAGCATGAGAAATGTTCGCTTGGAATTTTTAAAAAACCACACACCACCACCGCTTGCCACCTTGCAACAATAGGATAAGCTCCATCGTTAGATTTTGCCCTTTAGTGAGGAATCTGTAATTATAAGGGGAAGGGATCGAAAAAGAGAAAGGAATATTTGAAGGCTTATCATTTTTACTGCAGCTATCTGGCCCAGCCTGGATAGGGTGATGTTTTCCCCCCACCAACTGCATAGCTGCCAAGTTTTCCCTTTTCTCATGAGGAAGCCTATTCAGCATAGGGGAATTTCCCTTTAAAAAAGGGAGAACTTGGCAGCTATGACCAACTGCATAATTTAGCTTTAAGTTCAATAATATTTTAATTTAATATTTCAAATTTAGAAAAAAAATAGAGATGATAATTCCACAGTATTGAAAATGTGAGGTGCCTTATTGTGCCTGAGTACATGATTATACAGAAAAATAAACTACATTTCTCTGTGTGGACCAGGCTGCAGATATTTAATGGCATCAGCAGTTATCCGAATGCTTGTGGGCTCATGCATACAAACTCTTATTGTGTTAAGCACTGAAACATACGCCTAAGTAAATGTTTAAAGGAACTTTCCAGAAATGAGTAACTGATGAGTAATGCTCAGTTACAGCTACCCTACCCACAACCTGATCATTGTGAAACACGTTCATGGACATTGCTAGAGCTTCCATTTCAATGCTGCCTTGACTATGTCTCACTTAAACTGCACAGTATTGTTACGACTTTGGTTGTTTAGATTGCTGCGGGCCCCACCTCGCTCACATGATTTTTATTGCCTATATAGAAACTGAGTTCACAAATAAGGATAGAGAATGGATATGGAGAAAGGCTGTAGCTCAGTGGCATAGCATCTGCTTCACATGCAGAATGTGCCAGGTTCAATTCCCCGCCTCTCCATATAGAGCTGAGAATGGCCTCTGCCCCAGACCCTAGAGAGCCACCAGTCTCACAGCAGCTCTTTGTGCACTGAGCAGAAGTTCTGAAGTGGAAACCTACTAGCATTCAGCTAACATGTGTCGGCTCTCCCATGCAATCAGAAACCCCAGTACCATAGGGCTCCCCAAAACAAAGAGGAGCTTATTCAATTCAGCCAAACACACATAATTTATCTAATGTGCAAAAATCCGAAAGGATGGTAATAGCCACGAATTGGAAAACACAAAAGAAACCAACAAAGGAGGAGTGGATTTGCAAAGTTAGTGAGTATTTGTTGATGGCCAAATTGACAGCAGCAGTGAGAAGTCAATCAAAACAAAAGTTAAGAAGCGGATGGAAATGCTATGATGAACATATGAAAAAATATCACTCAAAGGATGGTATGCTTTCATGCTTAGAATGAGAGTTATGAAGTTATATAAGAGGATAAAATTGGAAATGAAGTGGATATAGAAATATATGAAAATAGAATGCACACATATATATATATAATTATAGGAATATATGGAAAACAGAATTTACAGATTTAAAACAATGATAGAAACGGAAGTCGAGTAGGCAGTGGAAGGAAGTCGGGGGGAGGGAGGGGGAAATGGTGGGGGGTGCTGTATTGTATTATATTTTTTGTTTGTATTTTTTTCTTTGAAATCAATGTACAAGATGGATGGTATGGATTGTTTTAATCTAATAAAATGTTCTTTATTAAGAATATATATATCTGAAAGTAGAGCCATTGGGGATGTTGGGGGTTCAGCCCCCTTTCACTGAGGGGTGACTTCTTAATGGATTTCAGATTTTCATCACAGTAATATTTCCTTTTGCTCTCCCTGTATTATTTAGGATCTGTCATTGTCAATTGCAGAAAGTGACACTAGATCCACCACTGGCTTTCTCTGTTTCAAATATTCCTCCGTGATGCATACATCGCCTGACTATCATTATTGCTAATCTTAGAAGATGTGCATAAGACTGACTGGGTGCCTAGCTAACACAAGTGTCTGAGCAGGAATTCTGAAGATGCCTTATCTTCTCTCCACTGTGCAAAAGATCATCAATTTATTGTCTCACTTTGCCCTGTTTTGTACTGACAGACAGCTCTGTGTTCATCTGCTTGGCAGCAGTTCCCATGACAACTGTCTTGCTTCTTCTCTGTGGGTGACTGTTTTGGATTTTGATCCGAGGCAGTAACAGCTGGCAGTCATCCTGCAGGCTAAATTAAATAAAGACTTCATTGATTTTACTGCCCTCATAAACTCTCTTTCTCCCTTGCTCCTGTCACACATATATACCCTTCTGGCACATCGGTAAGAGATATCCTGTAAACCATGTCTATTCTAATAAGCACTCCAGCAAGACACTAAGATCCAGCTACATGCAATGGATGGACAGCCATGGCCAAAGTGTGTAGTTCAGTTGACAAAAGAACTCTTGTATGGGGAATTTCATCCAAACCTAACTTCTGATTTCAAATACTTTAATTTCACAACGACTGCTAACTCCCTGTTTTTCTTCTACTGCCATTCAAATTTGTTCCAAATGGCATTACAAAAGGGAAGTTTTTTTTTTTGCAGTGCTCTGGAGCCAACCTTATTATGGACAAAGCTGGACTATTTGGCAAAGCATTGCAAAATAGTAACCTTGCACCCTCTCTCCAGGGAATCGACGATACTTTTTGAATACAGCAAACTTCATCTGAATTTCTTTTGCCAAGGTATGTGAATGGAAACTCACAATGGACCCTAATGAAACAAACATGTGCATGAGAAGGGGCTAAACTGGCGAATTTAGCCAGATGAGATTTGAATATCGGTGAATCCAGAGTCTCTGAGAGCTTCCTTCTTTCATTCAGATGCTGGGTCTCAAGAAGAGTAACTAAGTGGCTGAAATTACAGGAGACCTTGAGATTTGCAAACCAATGAAAATCTGAATGGCTCTAATTCCAAGCCACAAGGGATGAAATTGCACTTATGTAGCACGTGAACCCTCAATCATCAGCCACAGAGATGATACAGATTCCAGATGTCTTTAATAGTTTGTTGTAATGTCTCCAAATTAGCATTTGACATCATCTGCTTTTTTCTGTGTCTGTCCTCTTTACTTCTTTCTGCCTTTAAACTCCGAGATGGAGACAGGGTACCAAATACTTTGGAAAGGAGGAAACTGCCTTATACCTAGCCCAGGGGTCAACAACCTTTTTCAGCCGTGGGCTGGTCCACCATCCCGCAGACCATGTGGTGGGCCGGACTATATTTTGAAACAATAATGATGAGTGAATTGCCATGCTCCACAAATAACCCAGAGATGCATTTTAAATAAAATGACACATTCTACGCATGTAAAAACATGCTGATTCCTGGACCGTCCGTGGGCCAGATTGAGAAGGTGATTGGGCCGCATCCAGCCCACGGTCCTTAGGTTGCATACCCCTGACCTAGCCAGACCATTATTCTATCTAGTTTGCAATGACTGGTAGTGGCTTTCCAGGATTTCAGAAAGGGCATCTCTCCTAGACCCACCTGGGGATGCCAAGGACTGAACCTGGGATTTCTGCCTGTAAAGAAGATCCTCTACCACTGAGCTATGGCCCTCCACCCTTGTTTTGCACTTGGAATTCTTTGAGACAGATGATAGATAGATAGATAGATAGATAGATAGATAGATAGATAGATAGACAGACAGATAGACAGATAGATAGACAGATAGATAGATGCAAAGTTGCTATGGTAGAACCTTTCCTCACTAATAAAATAATGAAAAGGACAAGGGGGCAAGGAGGTTGGGCGCTGTGTGTGCACCAGCAAGAGCTGAGCTTTGAATACATTGAGTAGCAGTGGCCTTTTTTAAGGGTTTCAGGCAGGTGGCAATCCCAGCCCTAGCTGTAGATTGCAGATATCAAATGTGGCATCTTCTGCATGTAAAGCAGAAGTTCTGCCGCAGAGTTGTGGGCTTATAATTCCCTTTGGGTGCTCCAGAAAGGCGCTTAATTTGCAAATAGGTCACTGAGATTTCGCAAATATTGTAGGTCATTGGCAACAGTCTGAATGGAGGGGGTGGTGGAAACCATGGGCTGGTAATTTGGTGCCATAGTTGTTGTGCAGATTTGTGCATTTGTCAGAGATCACCATATACAGTGGTACCTCTACTTATGAACTTAATAATAATTAATAATAATAATAATTTATTATTTATACCCTGCCCATCTGACTGGGTTTCCCCAGCCACTCTGGGTGGCTTCCAACAGAAAAATAAAATACAATAATTTATTAAACATTAAAAGTCTCCCTAAACAGGGCTGCCTTCAGGTGTCTTCTAAAAATCTGGTAGCTGTTTTTCTCTTTGACATCTGATGGGAGGGCGTTCCACAGCGCGGGCGCCACTACCGAGAAGTCTCTCTGCCTGGTTCCCTGCAACTTGGCTTCTTGCAACGAGGGAACCGCCAGAAGGCCCTTGGTGCTGGACCTCAGTGTCCGGGGAGAATGATGGGGGTGGAGACGTTCCTTCAGGTATACTGGACCGAGGCCATTTAGGGCTTTAAGGGTCAGCAGCAACACTTTGTATTGTGCTCAGAAACATACTGGGAGCCAATGTAGATCTTTCAAGACCAGTGTCATGTGGTCTCGGCGGCCACTCCCAGTCACCAGGCTAACTGCCGCATTCTGGATTAGTTGTAGTTTCTGGGTCACCTTCAATGGTAGCCCCACATAGAGAGCATTGCAGTAGTCCAAGCGAGAGATAACTAGAGCATGCACCACTCTGGAGAGACAGTCCGCGGGCAGGTTGGGACTTAGCCTGCGTACCAGATGGAGCTGATAAACAGCTGCCCTCGACACAGAATTGACCTGCGCCTCCATGGACAGCTGTGAGTCCAGAATGACTCCCAGGCTGCGCACCTTGTCCTTCAGGGGCACAGTTACCCCATTAAGGACCAGGGAGTCCTCCACACCTGCCCGCCTCCTGTCCCCCACAAACAGTACCTCTGTCTTGTCAGGATTCAATCTCAATCTGTTAGCTGCCATCCATCCTATAACCACCTCCAGGAGGTCCATTTTTAACCTGAAACGGTTCTTAGCTAGAGGTGTGCTTTTGCTAATGGGGCCTCTTGCTGCCGCTGCGCCGCTGGCACACAATTTCCGTTCTCATCCTGGGGCAAAGTTCTCAACTCGAGGTAACTCTTCCAGGTTAGCAGAGTTTGTAACCTGAAGTGTTTGTAACTCGAGGTACCACTGTACTTTAATATAGAATGCTAGGAGGGAGGGGGGAGACTGGGGAAAGATTACATCAAGGCCTTTATTCTCTCCCCACAGGATGATCTACCGACTGCCCTATGGGAAGAATCCTGATGGTTTTTTAATATGTTAAAATTGCTTATTTTATTTTTGTCCTATGTAATTTAATTGTAAGGGCATCAGAAGGGTTTGTAGCCTGAAAGGCAGGATATTAATGATTGTAATAATAAATAAACTAGCATCATTGCCAGATAAATGCAACAAGCAGCCAGGCTATTAAGCAGGAACACTTGGCAAAATACCTCCCCACTTTCACTGCCTATCAACAGCATGGAGAATTTTAGGAAGCCATTTTCACACAGCCTCAGTTGGAACGTATGAGAGGAGATATAACATAATTCTGCTAGAAGTAACCTTGAAATAAAACTTACTGGTATAGGCAAGTTTGACATAAAACTATAATTAAGTATCCTATTAAATCATAACTGAAAATTTAAGAGGCTTTATTTAATGCACGATTGAATAACATTCGGTTTGTTGTATAGAAGCACTCATTCTTCAAGTCACTTCTACTGGCATACTTCTCTTTTTTTAAAAAAAGTTGCCTATGCTATCTGGTAGCAAAAAATATGGTTTTATTTTCCTGGGATAATGAATAACTGCAGAGGAAAAAATTACAGGTCACAAATATCACCAAGCTTTATAAACTACTCCTGTCTTGCGGCTTGCTTCTTTTCCCTCTTTTTCCTCTTTTCCTTTCCTCTTTTGAAAATATTAATGTTAATATTTAAAGAAGGTGAAGTGATTTTTAAACAAGGTTTGCTATCCTATTAGGCAGTTCTTGCTGATTTATTTCATCCCTTTGGATGATGAATATTTCTAATCATAAATAGCACATGATGGCAAAAAAAGAATTGGGGGGGGGGAGAGCTTGTGTTAAGTGTGGGACTGTGGCAGAAAGGGAAACATTTTAAATACTCAGAGCAAAGAAATGGAAAGCTGAGTTATCCTCCATGCAGGCAAGCAAGAGACATTATCAGAGTTCAAGGACAGAGTCTAGCCTGGCTAAACCATTAAAGCAGGATGTGAAGCAGGATGTGTCTTTGAGAAAGAGAATGTAGCCTGGTGGGAGTCCCAAGGACCAGATGGAGCAGATTTGTTCCCTAGGCCTGAGGTTCCACACAGGGGCAGACTTTGGTCTTTCAGCTTTCTATGCCCCCCCCCAAAGATAGGCCAAAATTCATCATGCACACACCCCCTCTCACCTTCCATTCTTTTCAATTCACTACATCATAGTTGTGAAACTCTGTGGCGCCCCCCTGCATTTACCTCCCAGTGTGGTGAAACCGGTCGTGCTGCTCTAAATCAGCCCCTGTTCCATACCCCTGCTCTAAAACGTATCATCTCTTTGAGCTTTTTCTACATATTGTTGCAATTACATGATCACATCCACAAAACAGTCACAGTCGAGTTCTGTACGTTCTTCAGTATCCTGTGCCAAAAAAAATGATATCCCCCTGTTCCTTTGGATCATCCTCCATCAATCAAGGACAAAAGAAATTGCTTACAAAAATTACCAGTAGCAAAAGAAACTTGTGGGGAAATTCAAATAGGTGCAGGGGTTGCTGTTGTTGTTGTTGTACTTACTTTTGAAGTAAGTAAGGGAGAAACGCGCTAAGAGGAAGGCACACTTGGCAAATCCACACCGTGATCAACTCCCGCCTGGAAACCAATGTCCCCACTGCATAGCTGCCAAGTCTCCCGTTTTCCCCGGGAAAACCCCTTTTTTACTTACCTTTTCCCAGTGGTCCCCCATATCACTTTGTCTCCCGTTTTTCTCCATTATTTTCTTCTGCTGGCGGCCATTTTTTTTCTTTCCGATTTGCCCTTCTATGGGCACCAAAAATGGCCGCCGCCAGCTTCAAAAGTCGCATCTACGCATGTCCGGAAGTGCATAGACGTGACTTCCGGTGTTGGCGGCGGCCATTTTGGTGCCCATAGATGGGCGAAGCGACACCGGAAGTTGTGTCGGCACACTTCCTGACATGCGTACAAGTACTTTTGAAGCCGGTGGCGGCCATTTTGGGTGCCCATAGAAGGGCAAAGCAACACCAGAAGTTACATCGACGCAACTTCTGGTGTAAAATGGCTGCCGGTCCCGGATTCTGCAGTCCGGAACTTGGAAGGTAAGCCACTGTGGAAGGATGTGTGGATCCAGAATCGGCCTCCACAGTCATTTACGGACCCATTGTTAAAATCATGTTTATGGAAGAAAATCTTACTCGGCTACGAGTGATCCCCAAAGAAGAAGAAGAAGACTTACTTTTGAGATGACTGAAGGGTGTTCCCCCCCTTTCTTTCTACAATTCCTCTAACCAGTCATCTGACTCCACAGCCTCCTTGGTTGCCCACACTTCAACTAAAGCCCCGGGGAAAGCATCATATGGTGACTCTCTCCAAGAGGCTTTTTCAGGTTGGGAAGCATAAGCAGCCAGGAAGGCTGCAAAGCATTGGATAAATGTTTCCTGGAAAGAAAGAAAAACACATACACCACCTTTGGCACCACCCAGGGATTAGCCAAGAAGATACAACCTCCACACCCACATAAATTCCAAGGACTTTATAAAGTAACATGGCAATAAGGCAGGATAATGAATGGTTCTTTTGCAGAGGAAGAAAACTTCCAAGAAACTGGAAGGGAGATTTCGGCACAGCGCTAATCCCGTCCCTCCTGGTGGACAATTTTTCCTCCAGTCACATATGCTTTGTGCAACCTTCTTTCATCTCGCAAGAGAGGCAAGTGGTGTCAGCATTCATAAAGGCCTTCTAGTAATTAGATGCCTCTGAAGCCCACAACACAAGGCAAGGTACCTTTGCTAAATTTATTGTGCCAACATTTATTGCTCCTGAGGATGGGAAAGAATTTGTGACAGTACAATTCATCTCAGGGGGAATTGTCTGGTGGAGTTGTTTCATCCTTAAATCTCTTATTTTGTTAAATATCACTGTCACATTGGTCCCTGTGTGTGTTCCATTAGCCATCCATAACCCACAGCTGTGTAAACCAAACGTGGGATGAACATGCGTTAAGACATCTATGGCATAACCTTTCATGAATGGCTGCATTGTGCTCGGAAATGTCATGGCCTGAGATTGATAGATAACTGTGTATTTATCTAGAGGAGGAAGGGGATCAAATGTCATAAATGCATTCTCGTGCCCATTAAACATAAAAGACGTGTAATATGTATCTTAGAAAACAGAGAAGTTAGTGGCTAACAAAGACCCACATTGTAAGGAAATGCTACAAAGATTTCCCTCTCTTTCTGATTCTACGATCAGATTTCTTCAAGTATTCCATTCCGCTGCTCAGACAAGCAGGTTATATAAGGTCCATATCACTGACTGAGTGGCGAATTAACCTCAACAGAACTAAGAATAATACGACTGTGATAGCTCAGGCTTGTCCAACACACAGCCTCCAGGCCACAAAAGCCACAGACAGCATCCTGCCAGATGCTTGATAACCCTGCTTGTTATTGCAGGCTGGACCACAAAAACAGACTAAAAGGATTTCACTTCTGCTGATACCAGGATGTAATGGCATTTACATAAGCCAAATCCAGGCAATTGCCAGCCAAATGCACATAGGCTGGCCTCATGAGTACTCGGAGATCCAGATCAGGGGGGAAACTTCATTACATTCGGCTTGTTGCCTTGCTGGAGATGTGCCCGCTATTCATTGAATGCCTTGTGGAGGAATCGGTCTGAGGAGGGAAAGTGTGGCCCTCCCTAATGAGATCAACATATTTGGCTTTTAGAGACTATTGTGACAGGCCATTTACTTCAGGCAAGTAAGGGGAAACCATTGTCCCTGGGCAAGGCGATGTGTCATGGCATTGTGGAAGAAAGCAACCATTTTGATCCCTGCCACCTCCAGTTTAAAACAAAAAAGTCTCAGGTAGGAGTGATAACCTCTGGCCAAGACACAGGCAATGAGCAGAGACTGTACTGTTCCAAAGTGACAAGTAGTCTCATCTAGAATGAGGCAGCTTTATTTGTCCCAGTGGCAACAACACATATAGCAGGGATGGGGAACCTCAGACTCAGCAGCCAAACATGGCCCTCCATTCCTCTTTGTCTGGTTCAGAGGACTCTCCCCATCCATGCTCTTTTTCCCAGGCTACACCTCTCAGTCATCCCACTACATCCTCCTTGAGTCTTTTTGTTAGGTTAGTGTCATTGAAGCCTGATAATGCTTCTTGCTTGCCTGAATGGAGGATAGAGAGGGATATGTGAATGTGTGTAGAAACCAGCCTACTGTTGTTGACGTCTGTCTCAGGAGACAATGGAGGAGGATGAAGTCAGACTGTTGGAAGGTTGCAGCGCCTGCTGTGGCTGTAGAGAACAATGCAAAAGAGACATGTTTGTTGTAGCTGGGGCAGATGAAGGCACCCAGTTGTGCTGCTGAAGATCCACCATGGCGTTTCTTCTCTCTGTGCTCCTCCCGGCGGTCCTTCCTCCTCTGGTCACTACTGTGGATACATGACTGCCTGTCTCCAAGCATTGCAGTCATCTGCAAGGGATTCCCACATGACGGAGTTGAAGTTGCCAGCCTTCATGTCACGTTCGCAAGCATTTTTTGTAACACAGAGTTGGTCTGCCAACAGGTCTGGTGCCTGAAGTCAGCTCCCCATAGAGCACGTCACTGGGGGGTCCTTCTATCTTCCATTCTGTGGACATGACCAAGGCAGCGGAGACGTTGCTAAGACAGGAGTGCAAACATACTGGCAATGTTGGCTTGTGAGAGCACATCTTTGTTTGAGACTCTGCCCTGCCATATGATGCCCGAAATCTTCCTGACACAGCACACGTGAAGGCGCTGAGGCATTGCTTCTGGCCATTGTGAGTTACCCACGGCTCACTTCCGTAAAGCAGCATGCTCAACATGCAAGCCTGGTAGACCTGGTATTGGACATTACAATCACATTTTCTCATACCCTTTTGGAGATGCGAGCCATTGCCATAGCTGCCTGGCCAATACACTTGTGCAGCTCAGTGTTGATGGAGAGGCTGTGGAACCCAGGTAGACAAAATCATCTACCACCTCTAACCTGTGGTCACCAGTGCTGATCCATGAAGCCTTTTGTACAAAGATAAAATTAGCATTTGTTGCTCCATCCACTTTCTATGGGGAGTGCCTTCTGTACCTCTTTCAGAGCCAGTTTCATGGCTCTGAAGGGATATCAAGTTGACAAAATTTGATTAGGCATTGTTCTCTTTCCTTCTCAGACACCTTGATGACACCCCAAGCCAGGGGCGGGGAAGTCCTGCCTCTTCTTTCTCTCCTTGAAAAAGGGTCTACAGCTCTCAGGGTGTTTTTTTCTTCTGCTTTTTGACAACACATTGTCCCCAGCTTACATTACAAAGCAGATCCTTAACAGACCTGGCTAAGGTATTTGCTCACCAAAGAAATTGGTAGAACCATTTCAACAGTTTCTTTTCTGCAGAATCCAATCTTACTGGTAAGAAACAAAAGGAATAGAAGTAACCCCACCCCCATAAACTCATTTGGTTTAACCCCAAGTTCACTGGTTTTCAACTTTTCAAATCAGCAAGGTCATTTGAAACTCCCTGTGAAAATGAGACCAACAAATAACTTCCTCTCCCTCTTCCCAAGTCTCCCCCTTCCAATTTTGGCTGGATTTAGCCTTTTATTTGCCCAGTCTGAACCTCGCTTGGAGCAGCAGTATTTTGTTTCCCAAGATTTAGCTATGTTCTTTGGTTAATTAGCCTCTCATTTGCATAATTCCCCCAATTGCCTAATCAAATTTTGTCAACTTGATATCCCTGTAATAGCCTTACTGGCACTAAGCCCCCAAATAAATCTAGTTAGTAGATTTTCTTCTTCTTTCTGTGGCTTAGTACCATATAACCGTTTGCAATACTACTTAATTCAACTTTCTGTCATGTACTTAATGGCAAAAGTTCTCCTTTGTTTTCATGCTAGATTCAGAGCTAATCTCTGGCTACACTTCATGTAAAGAAAATGACAGTAGGAAAATGGCACAGGGAGAAAGTTTGCCTTCATCCTGGTCTTACAGCTGGTCCTCTTTGGCATAATCGAAAGGGATATTGTGGAGTTGAGAAGGATACAGAGAAGGACAAAAAACAATGATCCTGCAGTTTGAGTACCTTATCTAAGGGAAAAGATTAAAGTATGTCAGATTCTTGAGTCTAGAGGGAAAAAAGATGATTCTAAGTAGGGGGATAGAAAATAATTGTTTCCATTTTATTTATTTCAAAATTATAAGCGACTCTACTTTCAGAAAACACCCAAGTAAAACAGAAAACATAATGCAGATCGCCACACAGATTGATCTGCACTTCATGAAAATCCCAAATACTTGATGTTGTTTGCATTAGTTTCCTGGTGGTGGTGATGGGACTTATAGTCGTAGTCTCATCCCTGCTGGAAGCTGACTTATAGTAAGTCAGATCATTGGTCTGTGTATCTCAGCATTATCTACAATAACTGGCAGCTGCTCTCCAGGGATTCAGACAAGGGTGTTTCCAAGTTCTAACTGGAGATGCTGGGAATTAAACCAGGGATGTTCTGCGTGCAAAGCATCTTAAGGTGTGTCTTCCACCACCCCAGAAAAGACGTCATACTGGGATCTCTGGAGTAGCTGCTGGGACTCTCTGGTGCTTTCTCCACCCACAAGGTAAGTAACTGGGAACATGGGCAGAGGAAGACAGCAGTGGCAGTGAGTGCCTCGCTCATCTCCTGTTCACAGATATCAGAACAAAGGTGGCACCCTAGTTGTTGGTCATACAGAAAATGCTACCTGTGATTGTGTGCGGAGTGCCTGTCCATACTTCTGCTTCTGCCGTGCCTAGAAAGCATGAGTCTCAGCAGATTTCCCCTTGCCTTGCTCCTTCCCAAGAGAAAACACACGCTTTGTAGATTTGTTTTCCCCTTGCCCCACTTCTTTCCTAGCGAAAACCCAATTTTTATACTGCTTTATACTGTTTATACCAATTTTATATCTGGCAATACAGATTGCCAGATGCAAATGGCAATCAGTATAAAACCCGAAATGCTGTTTGCACTAAGAGTAGTTTTCCCCAAGGGGAAACAGTGGGACAAGAAGAAGAGGGGATGAGCCCTGAGTTGCAGCTTGTGACCTTTGTGAGCACTTCTATGTGGTTGCTGCTGTTGTTTGTTAAATTTTGCAGTGATTGGGCCTTCCTTTCATCTACCACAGTATTGAAAAGAGGAACATCGGGAGTTACCTTATAATCAGACTGTGGGTCCACCTACTGGTACTTATGTACAGTATTGCCTTACATTGACTGGCAGAGGCTCTCTGGGGTTTCAGACACGGGTCTCTTCCAGCCCTACCTAGAGGTACTGGGTATGGAATCTGGAACATTTTGCATGCAAAGCAGATGTTCCACTGTCATCTTGTCCTCATCCTTTTCCTTTCTGCTCCCCAGCCATTTTGAAGCCTTCTTTTTTTTAAAAAAAAGGGGGGGTTATTTGGAAGCTGTCTACTCCCCTCCTGGGCTAGAAAGTGCACATAGCCAAGTTTCTCTGAAGAATAACTAGGTCTTCCCCAGCAAGATTATCCTTTTGGTTTACATGTATTGGATATCTCGCTATTGTTGGTGCATGAGGATGTGCATCATGCAAAGGATAGGCTTTGGTTTATCTTGCAGAAAGGCCAGAAGAGCTGCTGGCTTTGTGGGTCCTAAATCATCATGAATAATGTTGCCTAGCATGGACAATATTTGCATCTGCCATTGTCAAAACACAGACTCATTGGCTGTTTCTCTTAGTCTGTGATTACAAATATGTGTATCCATATTGATTTAGGTAACAATTTTTAATCCAAGAGAGTTGTTCATATCTGCTGACAGTTGCACTTGAATGTGTTTATTCTTGCATTATTTTTATGAGTTTTTAATTTATGGTTTTTTACTGCATAGAGATAGTCTTAATAAGATAGAAAGTCAAAAACTTGGGGAAATAAGAGGACACACAACAGCTTATACTGTATGTGGTGGACATTTCACACTTTACCATTGGCAAACCCAGGCTTCACCCTGGGCAAAAAACCTGACTAGCCTCCCCCACCCCTCCCCCCGTAGCTACGAATCTGACAAACCACAACATCAGCGGCTGATGGTTCCATATATGATGCCTGAGACTGCAAGCACTTGTTTGTTGCATTCATAGTTAATATATTTTCCTGGTCAAGTTCAAGGAAATATCTCAGAACTCAAAGAGATGAGTTGCAGGAATATCACAATATTTGTGACCTCCCCAAGGTCTGATGGCTTAGATAATGATTGGGGAGCTTCAGCTGAGGGGTCAGAAATCCCAGACCCTTCAGATCTTTCTACCCAGTCATTGAAACTCTCTTGCTCCAGTCTCTGCTTGAGTGCTTTTGCCTGACTGTAGTGTACTCTTGGGCTGTGATAATGCCTCCTGTCTGCCTGGAGGGTGAACAGAGTTTTTGTCTATGTGGGGTGTGCATGGGGTGTCCGTAGAAACCTCAGACTAGCTGGAATGTGCCTTACTGTAGAGAGATCAGAGGCACACCATTTGTCCCATCCAGTTTTTGCCTCTGGCTTTACCTATTACAGGCATGTGGCCCCTGACAAGTTCCCCATGCTTCATGTGGCCCTTATGTTAAACCTCCCAGGGGGACAGGAAACATAAAGCTATCCAAAGAAACTCATTCCTGTTCTCACAAACAGCTCATGCCAGGGCTTCCAAAGCACAGTCGCTAATTGCTTCTCCTCTCCCCAGTGCTACTTAGACTTGAGAGAGACTGTAGTTTTGATGAGAGCTGGAAGGAGTTTGGTCCTGGCATTATTGCCTTTTATTTTGTAATCTCTGGCCAAACAGGTTTTGCAAGTTATTGTTGCTTTATGGTAGCAAAACTCCACAACAACTATTTAACCAGGGGTGATAGTTGGATGACAAAAATGGTTCTAGCATATCATTTCCGATATTCTAAAAATGGGGGAGACTATCATCTGTTTTCAAGCCCGAGAGAAAGACTTGCCCTTTCTTCAAAGTTATTTTCCCACTTAGATGTTTCTTTCCTTTGGTGCCTTCATCTGCTCGCCCCCTTTCTGAGCTTCCAGGAGTATTCTTGCTGGGTCTTGAAGAGGATCCAGCCTCCTCTCAGAACTGCTGCTTTGAGCTAAAATAGCAGCTTTGATCACTCATATTTAGTAAGCAATAAATTACTCTCTGTAATTTCATGACTGCAATAAAATTCCAAAGACATTGACAGAGGTAAATGGATTATAGGTAAACAAGAACTTTTGCCGTCAAGTGCAATTCCCCAATGTAAACGCAAAGAGTTCTGCCCGCCTGCAAAATTGTGTAATATACGATGTAATATATGAGCTCAATAATCCCATTTAAGGATTTGCTAAATGAATATAATTACCCTGAGTGGGATGTCAGGGTGAATTTTCACAACATTCTTTATGGTAAAATTATTATTATCGTAAGGTACTACATATTTGAAGCAGCGGAATCCCTGGGGCTAATGGATTCATTGTGGGCACAGGGCCAAAGCCAGATCTTTCAGATAAATAAAAACAAATTACTTGGAAATTTTTTGGACCAAAGGCTGAAGAGGCATAGATACTGGCTTAAGCTTTATGTCACCCTTCTTGCTATGATTGGCCAAAGCAAACAGGATTGCTACCTATGGTGGCATGTTCTCCAATACGTAGCGAGACTTGATTGCTCCCTAACCCTGAGGGATTTTGAGGCATTCTCTTCTTCCATGATATAATTTGCTTTACATCTGTCCTCATGCTGCTCCCCCGTGTAATACATCCCTCCATTTCCCATCACTCAACCACACAATAATTGTCTGGATTTTTCACTGAATTTAAAATGGATGTCGGTGTGAAATGAACTTCTGAATATGGAAAAGCCGCACCAATTATGAACCAAGTCACTCTCCCTCTGAATTCAACTCCTTATTCGCACAATTTATAATTTGGCTCAGTTCATAATTAGCTGAGTGCATTCCATTTACACCCTTCTCTGTCACTTGTGTCCATATTTATTTACTTAGTTACATGTTTTTACAGTATTTTGAATGTGTAAACTGCTCTATGTCTTTTTGTGTTTTTATATTGTAAACTGCTCAATGATCTTCAGGTGAAGGGCAGTGTAGAAATTTAATATTTTCTTTTAAAAAATACATTTTAAAAATACTTGAGTGTTGTACAAAAATAGAATATTTGCCCCCTTTCGCCTCTCTTGCTGCATAAGTCTGGGAAATGGTGGATGATGATGATGATGGACAATGGTGGTATGGGAAGTTGTGGACAGTGAGAGTCTGGCAAGCAGGAGGAACATCTGGGCTCAGTCTTTCTGAGCTTTCAAAGAACTCCCACGTAAGAAGGGGGGGAAATAAAATTAAGATCAGGTGCCCCCATCTAGAATTGAATAATAGAATTACAGAGTTGAGAGGCCATCCAGCCTAGGGATAGCTAACATTGTGCCCTCCAGAAGTTACTTTGACTACAACTTCCATCATCCCTGACTATTGGTCACACTGGTTGGGACTGATGGGAGTTGGAGTTCAACAATATCTGAGCGGCGCACACTGTCTATCCCTGATCTAGTCCAACCAATGCTCAGTGCAGGATCCACAATGCGGGATGCAACTGACAGGTGTCTGTCCAGCAAGGGCTTTTGATTACATCTATCCTTCATGTTTCTTAGCCAGATGGGTGGATATTTCGACTGAAACTATTCTTTGTGAGTTGACACTGGATGATGGAAAAGAGACCAGTTGTTACTAAGTCAATTAGTTATGAACATCTGCTTGTGAAATGGCCCACGGTCAGAAAAAGATTATGAATACATATACAAGATAAGAGGAGAGACCACCACCAGTGCTCAGCTGCTGGCTGGCCCCAGTTAAACTCTACATAATGTTGACGAGAAGGAAAAAGTGACTAACCACAAGTAGACTCGATGGGCCAAATTGGCCCTGGGTTGCACTCAGCAAAGAATAGCAAAGGTTTTGGCAGGCGTATGTAGGATAATGAAAGGTGCCAATAGCTGCTTTTCTTGTCTGAGCTCTCCCCTGTGCCGAACATACAATAAATAATACAAGTAGAATTAGCTGCAATTTCACCAGCATTCTTTGCCTGAGCGATTTACCTTTGAATTGTAATTTGCCCAGTAAATTTAATTTGCATTGAGATTAGCTTAGAGGCCTCATAGGCTCCTACCAGGAACAAATCTAGTTTCCTGTTTTCCTGTTTTATTCTTAATTTTTTGCAATGAAATTATCGCATTTAAGCCAAATGCCAAACAGGCTTTCAAAAGGAACAGAGTGCTACTCTTACTGCCTAGTAAGAGTACTGTAAAAAGCATTTAAAAAACAAAACAAAATATGGGGTACCTGCGTGGAAAAGGGTTTCCTTGTCATGCAGCCCTGGAAATTCTGCCAGAGAACTACAGGTGTGCACCATATGAGCTGGTAAAAAAAATGCCAGTGTACTGTTTGATGACAGTGCTTTGTTATAATTCATTCATCCCAAAGCTCCCTGGAGCTTGTCTGTTAACCATAACATTTCACACAATGAAGTTGTAATAGAAAAGGTTTTAGAACATTTCCATTATAAAAAAGGCTTCATACCCAGTGGCAAAGATTCCTCCAGATTTGAAAGTTGCCAGTTTTCTATTAAGCAGGTGGATTTTGAGTTGTGACTGTTCGCTAGACAACAAGGTAGACTTGACCAATTAGTAGAATTCCCTAGCAGAAGCCTGGTGGGGACTGTTGCAAGCGAAAACAAATCAAAACACAAAACCCATCTTGACCAAGAAGCCTGCTCCTTTGGCTGAACCAAACAGACACAGTTGGAAAGTCCTTTGTTTGATGCATCTGGGTGGATGCGGAGGGCGGGGGAGGAAAGAGAGGGGAGGAAAGTAGTTTTCTGTCTTAATCTTTCTTTTGATTCCTTCAGTGATGGTTCCAGCTGTGGAAAACCAGCCATGCTTAGTTGTTTCACATATTTAGAAAAGCAAACAGTGGAATCAAAACCAGCTGAGATGGTTCCTGCGATGCTAAAATTTATTTGCTGTGCATAAGGAATCCTGTTTGACAAATGTTGTTCTGAAGGATTTTTGCTACTTTAAGAGCAGATGGTCTCCAAATCTGCTCGGCTACACATGGTACAATAGCTAAAATTGTGTTGTTCTTGAGCTGTTCCTGTAGAAACTCACTACAAGCTTAGCTAAGTGATTAAACTAACTTTATTTCTTATGAGGCCTGGGAGCCAACCACATCTCTGCCCCAAAGCATCATAGCTGTTTCTCTTGAAAGGGCCATGTGCCAGATATTTATTACAATCAGTATTATTTATTAAATTTCTATACTGCCCTTCATCCGAAGAGTACAGAACTGTTTACAATATAGAAACACAAAAATACATACTATCAGGGCGGATCCACAGGGTCCGAGGGAGGAGGGAGGCAGGAGATCGGGTTACAGGGATCCCCGGGCCCTGCTTTCCAGCAGCACCTCATCCAGCCGGGAGAGCAGTCAAACCTCCAGCGGGGAGGACAGGGAGGCGGTCAACACCACAGAGAGGGGGCTCCAGGATGTTTGCTCAGAGCCCTTGCCCCACCTTAGCCAAGAGGGTTCAGAGAAGGAGACGCTACTTCCGGCGCCCCTATTGCACAAAGGACTGAAACGCAAGGAGAGGAGGCTGGGAGGCTGGGCACTCCCGGATTCTGCCAGTGACTAGGGCAGTAATGAAATTCTGTGCTCTTCACTGTATATACCGGTATATATAGCATGCACAATAAGCCTGTAAATAACCGGGTTGGAGTCCTGCGTAGTTACTTGTGAGTAACCACCACCCGACCCTTACACATACCAGAATATTTACAGTGGTACCTCAACTTACGAACGACTCAACAACCAAATTTTTCGACTTACGAATGGGGCAAATGGCTTCACGCTTACGAATTTCTCGACATCCAAATGGAAACGACGGCGTTTTAGATAGGGTTTTTTCGACTTACGAATTTTTAGATGGGGTTGTTTCGACTTACGAATTTTTCCGTTTCCAATGCATTCCTATGGGAAATCGCATTTCCAATGGCGCTTTTCGACTTACGAATTTTTCAACCTACGAAGGTGCCTTCGGAACGGATTACATTCATAAATCAAGGCACCACTGTAGTTGATTATGCAGTCATTGCAATGCTCCTGCCTGCCTGCCAAATAAGCAATCAATCTTATCAGGATATTAAATGGCACACCATCTTTGTATATTAATTGATCTGTTTTGTAAAACGTTTTAACAATCAAATTCAAGAATGGACACAAAATGTAAATAAATAATTTTTGCTTGATTTGTTTTTTCTAATCATCTTGGTTCCTTTGTAGGGGCGCAAGATAATTGTGTCCAACTGTGGGACTCCCTCCTCTTGGAAGTGTGGCTGGCCGCATGACTGATGATCTTCCATTGCCTAATCAAAACATATCTGTTACCCCCAGATTATGTGGTGCTGCTGTTTTTGGTACTGTTTCATATTTTATGTCATTTTTCACATGAAATAGAAGCCATCAAGAAACTAGACTGACCTAGTACAAATTTAGCCCTCATTACTGTGTTATTTGCTTCCAGGGGGAAAAAAATACTATTTGCAACACCATTAACACAGAAAAGTGTGGGGAGATTGTATTATAATTTCCTGCAACAGACTTTCAGGTGGCATTCCACCATTTAGTTCTTTCTCACCATATAAAATTTAGTGTGGCGTGGCAGTATATCAATCAAAAAAAGCCACAGTTCCATAATTCAACACATAATGCAGTGTAAAAGAAACATTAGAATCTGGAAAAATAAGTTTTATAATCAGGAAGACACACACACACACACACACACACACACACACACACACACACACACCTGAATGCACCTCCAGTGCTCTATTCTGGCAGGCTTTGTGAAGAACAAATAGTAGAACTTCAGGAAAATAGTGAGTGAAACCCATGCTTGTTTGAACCCTCAGTTAATTATACCTCATTCAGATTTCATTGGGACAGTTGGTGCAGTCTTCCAAGCAGCCAATTCATTTTAGAATGTGTACATGGCATCTGCATTTGTTGAAAGGCAAGATCATGTCAAGAGCTATTTGAAAAGATGGCTGAAGTGCAACCTCAAGGGCTGAAGTGTCTCGGAAGGAGGTAACTGACCTCCTGGATGTTCAATAAGGACTGTTTTTTTTATTACCAGGCTACTATGCTTCTCTATGCCTGGGTGGCTGCTTACATATCACCTCAAAGAAGAACTCTTTCAAACAGAGAATTCCTTTTAAATGGAGGGTTGTTCTTTGTAAGGTAGGGCCCGTGGCCACCCTATTCTTACAGATTAACTGTAAGAGCCAGCTAGATAATGTTGTTTCCCTCCACCTAGCAATAAAGAAAAAACTTGGTTCAGTGTGTTTTAATGCAAACCTTCCTAATTCACACTTTCCAATACAACATGCAAACTGAAACACAAACACAGCTGTCCTTTGAAATTCACACTTCTTTGGAATGTAATTATTTTTTACCAAATAAAGTGTACAAAGATTTGTCCATCAGGGGAAAGTGTGGATAAAAATGTGCATGTTAGAGAAAATGGGAAATTAAATATTGAGGATATTTGCAAAAATGTGTTTATCAGGCAAAATTGCATACAAAAATGTGAATTTGGGAGAAATTTGTATTAAAATGCTGGTGAATTTTCAGGAGGATGTTTAAAAACAGATTCACACTGGGAAATGTTTTTTTTTTTTTAAAAAAAAATTACACTGGTCAAGAAATGTGGAGAACTGAGCTTAAGAAAAAATGAGAAACTGGAAGAAACAATATTGAGAGATTTGTCCATCCCTCTTTCCGTACAAGCATTAACCCCACCTTAGCGCTGGTGAACGGTTGTGGTCGGGACATCATTTGGCCAGCCCAACTGCTACCTCTCAACAGATCCCTACCAGAATGACTTGGAAGTGGGACCTGGAAAAGAGGCTCTCATACATTAGTTTATGAATTGGACCAAACTCTGAGCACTAATACTTGGTTAGTGGAAATGCCTGCTGAGGTTCTTTTTGCATTCCAAGCTGAAGTTCATTCTTCAAAAGTGTTAATTTGTTTTGCAGCACACCAAATACATTACAGGCTTGGTTCCATTCTGCAGGGGAAAGGACTGGGACCCCACACATGAGTGAGCTTTGTTGGCAGTGAAATTTTCCTCATTACAATTCCTTTAATAAAAATATATGGCAAGAGTGAAGTCAATGTTTCAGATTCCTGTATTCCTTCCAATCCTTCCAACATCCAGAGCAATAAACGTTTGATAGGCTTAAGCCTAATTATTATATTGAAAGCCCTTGTATTCCTAACAGTGCTGAAACAATGATTCTGTGTGTTTTTTTTTCTTCACAGGGGTCTAGGTATTTAATGTTATATATATTTTAAAACTTCTGCCCAAGTATGGAACTTATTGGAAAATGTGCTGGATTTGGTTCACTTCTTCCTTTGTAGTTGTGGTTTCTTTGTTCAAAAGGCCAGATATTCTCAATATTTATGTTGCGGAATGTAAACTCATTTGTGGCGCTTACATCATTTTTTAACATGCTGTTAATCACTTTCCATACTGTGAGTGTCTCAAACCCACTGCAAAATATACCCTTTAAACCCTCATGGACCCTTTTACTGGAGTCATAGACTCACAGAATTGTAGAGTTGGAAGGGGTCATAAGGGTCATCTAGTCCAAACCCCTGCAATGCAGGAATCTCAACTAAAGCATCCAAGACAGATGGTCATCCATCTTCTGCTTAAAAACCTCCAAGGAAGGAGACTCCACCACCTTCCAAGGGAGTCCATTCCATTGTCAAAATGATCTTACTGTTAGAAAGGTCTTCCTGATGCTTAGTCAGAATCTCCTTTCTTGTAACTTGAATCCATTGGTTCGAGTCCTACCCTTCAGAGCAGGAGAAAGCAACCTTGCTCCATCTTCCCTGTAACAGCCCTTTAAATATGTGAAGATGGCTATCATATCTCCTTTCCATCTCCTCTCACCCAGGCTAAACCTACCCAACTCCCTCAATTGTTCCTCATAAGGCTTGCTTTCCAGACCCTTGATTATCTTGGTCACCCCCTCTGTACACATTCCAGCTTATCCATATATTTCTTAAATTGTGGCACCCAAAACTGGACACATTATTCTAGATGTGGTCTGACCAACGCAGAATAGAGTGGCAATATTACTTCCCTTGATCTGGATACTTTACTTCTGTTGATGCAGCCTAGAACAGTATTATGTTTTTTGTTGATGATGATCCTTTTGGTTTTTGCTGCTGCATCACACTGTTGACTCATGTTAAGCTTGTGATACACTAAGACCCCAAGATCCTTTTCACACAATCTCCTAGTAAGCCAGGTGTCCCCCATCCTATATTTGTGCATCTGGTTCTTCCTGCCTAAGTGCAGAACCTTACATTTATCCCTATTGAAATTCATTTTGTTAGTTTTGGCCCAGTTCTCCAGTGTGTTAAGGTCATTTTGAATCCTGATTCTGTCTTCTGCGGCATTAGCTACCCCTCCCATTTTGTTGTCATCTGCAAATCTGATTAGCATCCCCTCATTTAATTCATCCAAGTCATTTATAAAGATGTTGAACAACAATGGGCCCAGGACAGAACACTGTGTCACCCCACCTTCCACCTCCCCCCCCAGCAGTGGAGAAGTTTCCTAAGACCAAGATTCCGAACTAGGTAACATTCCAGGGACCACATGCCAATGATGGATGGGGCCAAAAGGAAAAGTGGGTGAAAAAATGAATACAAATTTTACTTTTGTACAGTATGCTAGTTTCTACACCCACACTTCTCTACTCTGCATTCAGGAAACTATGATACAGGGTCCAAGGGAACATTTCAGGCAGATAAAAGGACTCAAGAAGAATATGAAGTAGGGGTGTTGAGAGGTGTGGCCAGGGGAAAATAGTGCACCTGATGCTATGAAATATCTGTTCTTTGTTCTGTGATGGTTGCTTGGTGCTTGGTGTTTTAAAGAACATATGTAGTTGTGTGAAATGGAGTAACAGGACAACGTGAATTGGAACTATTTTTCCAAGTCCTTCCCCGGCTTACCTCAAAGGAAATATTTTCTGAACAGAAAAAAGAAAAATCTTAAAATATCCTTTCAAAAAAGATCCAGAGATGTTTCTATTAGGGTTAATAAGTAATGAGATAAAGGCTAAGGATAGAACACTAATAATGCACGCGACAGCTGCCGGCAGAACACTAATTGCAAGGAATTGGAAAAGTAAAATAGTATCAAAAAAAGAGGATTGGGTGGGAAAATTGATAAATTATAAAAATTTAACAATTAGAGCGGGGAGGGTAAAAGGTGTAAAAGAAGAAAATCTGGGAAAAAATGGAATTCATTTAAACAATATCAAAAATATATATAGAAGAAACCAATCTCTTAGCGGATATATAAAAGGCACAAAAAAAGGAACAAAAGGAAAGCAGAGGAGGAAAGTATGTATAGAAACACAAATTTTTAAAAAAGACCAGAGTAAAGTGTTGACTGGAAGTCAATTTTAAAGGGAGAGGGGGGGAGGGGAGGAAAACAGGGGATTAATTTTTTTTGTTCTTTTTTTGTTTTTGTATATTTATGAAGTTATGTGGAATGAATAATATGATTTCTGTATTAAATTATGATATATATATATATACACGCACACGCACACACACACACACACACATTTATATATGATTTATTTATGATTTATCATGATTTATTATGATTTTTATATATTTGGGATTAAGATTGGGGTTTAATTTTTGTCTCTTTAATTTTTGGTTTGTATTTTGCAATTATTTTTTTGCTATTTTGTTATTTGGTTGTTTTGTTATCGTTGTTTTGTTTAACGTTCTATTTCGTTTATGTGTTTTTGTTTTGTATATGCATTTTAACTTTAATAAAGCTCTTTTTTTTTTAAGGAAATACTTTCTGAACAGATTTGCAATTTATTTCATTCAAGGATGGGCAATCAGCAATAGGCAACTGTAGCTAAAATAACTGTTGGTAAGTGGCAGGCTTGTGCTGTGGTGTAGCGGCAAATTTCAGGGTCCAGGAACTTATAACCAGAGTACCCATAGCTACATCCCCAAGAAGAGTCCCAAATGCAGGGAGCTTAATCCAACATCTGATTTTATTATCCAGGGCATGATTTTGCTCTGGAAAAAAAGTCTCAGAGCAGTGCTCCATCCCTTACACCAATGCTTTTATCTCCCCACCCACCCACAGTATTTCTCCCTCCTCCGACTTTATCGTGCAAGCACTTGTTCCAAAAATGTTTGTAGTTATTTATGGGAAACATAAACACAGCAAAGGAAAATACTACTACTGCTTTCTGAAAGCACTTCCAGATGGTCTGTGTAGTGATTGTACATTAGCACCCTTCCATGTTCAAGTAGAGTCGCTTCCTGCTAGCAGGAACTCACGTGAGGATCATTCACATTTAATGAACTAATTTCCCGTGGCTTATCCCACGGCTTTGCCTGCCACCTGCATGAGACTATATTCTAATTATTTATTTTGGGTTTTCCAAACTGTATTACTGGCACAGGAACCTACTCCACCCTCCACCACGCCCCCCCCAAAAAAAACCCTTTATGACCAAAGGAACAAATATGAGAAGGGCAAAATTATAGACTAATGCTATGTTCAATTCCTGACCACCTGAAGAATAAATTATCACAGTCATTTAACTTGAGTGGGATCAGGTCCAGCCCATCCATGAGGCAAGGTGAGGCAAACACCTCCTTTGTGTGCTCCTTGGAGGCGGGATCTGCTGCTTCCTCAGCAGCTCCCACCCCATGTCACTTCTACAGTGGCCTCTTGGTGAATAGGAGGCCCTGCTAGTGTCCTCTCACCCCTAGAGAGGAAATGGTGGGGGCTGCCCTGTGGGGTATCCTGGGGTCTGCACCCGCCCAGCCTGATTCACTTGTGACAGCCTTTGATTCCCACTTCAGCTATTGAGTAAAGTTGATTTGATTCCCGCCCCTTGTTCCTGATGTAGATCTTTTGAAATATACTCGGAGTCGAGAGTGAATTTCAAACTCTTTATTCAGCTTGTAGTAGCAATAGAGGAAGAAGAGAAGAATGGCTCTTTCCCCGGAAACGTCTGCTTATATACATTATTTACACAATGGGCCTTGCGTGATTGGCTACTTCAGGGCTGCACCTGTGGGCCAATCAGGTTGAGAATTGACTTCTGCCAGCAGCCTGATTGGCTGCTCCTGTAGGCCAATCAGGTTGCCGATTCACTTCCACCTGGAGCTGGATTGGGTGGCTCCTGCGGACCAATCAGACTGCTGCATTCTAGATCCTATTGTTCTAGGATTCAGCTCAGTACATAACATCTTTATTCCCCTCTTTTTCCTGATGTGGATCTTTATTCACCCCTTCTTCCCGGGGGGGGGGGGAGATGCCATTTTTGTGGTTTGCCTCAGGTACCATAATGTATTGGGCTGGCCCTGAGTGGGATGTTCTCTGCGCAATGAACAAAAAGTAGCAATGTGACTGTTTGAAACTCATACCACAGAGTTCCTCCTCTGCTCTTATTCACTGGTCTTATTTCATCCAGTCAAAATTCAGCATTTTTAAATCCTGTCTGTGTCAGTGAGGAGGATTTAAACATGTGTTTAACTCTCCCTTTAAGATCAAGGGGACTTTCCTGGATTATCCCCAGATATTTTGCGCAAACAGAAGACTGGATATATCACCATTTTTTATCTCTACATCTTCTGTATTCCATAACTGGTTTTATGCTTACAAACATAGGAACTTCAGAAGATGTATGGCAAAGATCCAAGGGTCAATCCCCCGTGGTTAGGAGATAACTCTGCCTGAAATCCTGGAGAGCTGCTGCCAACCAGTGTCGACAATACTGAGACAGATGGACCCAATGGTCCAAGTATGCGGCAGCTTTCTGTTTTTCCTATGTTTGAATCCGAAATAAATAAATGCAAAGTTACATGATAAGGTGACAGGACCATTAATAGATGTATCAAATGATGAGCGATTTATCTCTGTTTCATACTCATTCACAAAATAATAGCAGACAAAAGAAGTGTAAGTTCCACCATGAAAGATTAAAGAAATTGGCCTCGAAGCTTTCAAAGACTTTCAAAAAGCACCATTTCTTCAAATGCATCTCTACCTACGTATGAAAAAGGAATATCTTTTTTATATAAAGTAAACTTCTAAACCAAGCAATCAGCTTTGCTAGAAAATGCATTCCCACTAATTTGGCAGATGATTAGATGGGCAGATTGACAATTAACAAGCCTATCCCTGAGTCATAAATCACATGTATACCTTCCTCAGTGGAGAAACCTGCACTGTAAATTATTCTCATAATGAGTATTTATTATACTCTTTGGTAGCTGCTACGTACATATGGTCACTGGCTTTGATCCAGCTCTTGTCAAAAAAAAAAACCATTTGCTTGGAACTACTAATGGCACTGAGAAGAAAGTTACATTATCATCTATATCAGAAGGCATACCTAGTACATTCAAGGGAGCCTGACCCGGGTGAGCATTGAGACCCACAGATTTGGTATGTGTACCCACCCAAATCAACTATGTGCATGAAACTCTGAATCCTTGTGGAGATACCAGAGCAAATCAGGGCAACATGGTAATGAATTATTTGGTTGAAAAGCTGAGAATACATGCTGTAGATCTGGGTGTAAAGTATAGCTTTCTCAGAAATTCAGGGCTTATCCACACTTCCTCTTGTCATGCTGCTTTCTCCTGTGGAAAATCACTCTTTAGCACTCAGTCAGAGCAAATGGCAATAGCTTTTGTGTGCCGAGGTACCAAGACTTCCCACCAATAACTCACACTTCACACAGAATTTAAGTTTAAGGTTTTTGAAATTAATTTTGGCCACAACTTTATTTAAATACAACTAACGTGAGTGGTTGCTTAGGCATTGGTTCCCCAGCCATCTGTTCCCCGCCTGGGACAGATCTGACTCCCCTAGCATACTTATGACTTCCCCTCAGCCACTCTGGGCGAGACAGTCTGCAGGCAGGTAGGGTCTCAGCCTGCGTACCAGATGGAGCTGATAGACAGCTGCCCTGGACACAGAATTGACCTGTGCCTCCATGGACAGCTGTGTGTCCAGAATGACTCCCAGGCTGCGCTCCTGGTCCTTCTTGTTAACCCTTCTGCAACCCATGCTCTCCTTAAGGGGAGAACCTGCTTTCTGCATCTTAACCCACAAGCTACTTAATACCTAACCCTTGTGTCCTATTGTCCTTATTGTTGAGTTCAGAGCCCTGGGACTCTTAGAAATAAGAATCTGGACGCAGAATACATTTTGTAGATATATAGTTTAATTTAAGAGTACATTCTTTACATACGAGTACATGTAGACTGGTGTTCTTCCTTCCAGAAACCCACTTGACCTGCCAGTCTTTTATAAATCCTGAGGTAGGCCAATCTGTCAGACCTTTCTGAAATTTTGATCTGGATCCAGGAAAGGATCTGTCACCTTAACTTATAACCTTAACTTATAACCCCAATTCTGCCTGATCACTTTGGCTTATCTCCATCCTGGGAACAGGTCCAATTATGGGTTTCCCAAGAGCTAGACATGGCTTTCCATGTTATCAAAAACAAGTTGAATGACTTAGCCAGATGAATAGCCAATCTTAATCAGTTATCTTCAGGGTGCATGGCAAGTCCACAACATCAGGAAGGCACCATGCTGGTTGGGCACACCTTGTCTGCGCCATGCTGAGCACTCAACTATAGTAAGTACCACCCTGACTGACCGAACCCAAAGGGTGCTCATCAACGGCTCCTCTTCATCCTGGAGAGAAGTGACTAGTGGGGTGCCACAGGGTTCTGTCTTGGGCCCAGTCTTATTCAACATCTTTATCAATGACTTGGATGATGGGCTTGAGGGCATCCTGAGCAAGTTTGCAGATGACACCAAATTGGGAGGGGTGGCTAACACCCCAGAGGACAAGATCACACTTCAAAATGACCTTAATAGATTAGACAACTGGGCCAAAGCAAACAAGATTAATTTTAACAAGGAGAAATGTAAAGTACTACACTTGGGCAAAAAAATTGAAAGGCACAAATACAGGATGGGAGACACCTGGCTTGAGAGCAGTACATGTGAAAAGGATCTAGGAGTCCTGGTAGACCACAAACTTGACATGAGTCAACAGTGTGATGCAGCAGCTTAAAAAGCCAATGCAATTCTGGGCTGCATCAATAGGAGTATAGTGTCTAGATCAAGGGAAATAATAGTACCACTGTATTCTGCTCTGGTCAGACCTCACCTGGAGTACTGTGTCCAGTTCTGGGCACCACAGTTCAAGAAGGATACTGACAAGCTGGAACGTGTCCAGAGGAGGGCAACCAAAATGGTCAAAGGCCTGGAAACAATGTCTTATGAGGAACGGCTTAGGGAGTTGGGTATGTTTAGCCTGAAGAAGAGAAGGTTAAGGGGTGATATGATAGCCATGTTCAAATATATAAAAGGATGTCATATCGAAGAGGGTGAAAGGTTGTTTTCTGCTGCTCCAGAGAAGCGGAACGCGGAGCAATGGATTCAAACTTCAAGAAAGAAGATTCCGCCTAAACATTAGGAAGAACTTTCTGACAGTAAGAGCTGTTCGACAGTGGAATTTGCTGCCAAGGAGTGTGGTGGAGTCTCCTTCTTTGGAGGTCTTTAAGCAGAGGCTTGACAGCCATGTCTAGAATGCTTTGATGGTGTTTCCTGCTTGGCAGGGAGTTGGACTGGATGGCCCTTGTGGTCTCTTCCAACTCTATGATTCTATGATTCTAGTTCCTCTTTATTTCCTTTGTGCATATGCCAATGAATTGTTTTTCTTCTCAAACAAGAGCTGTGTGCTCCTTTTATAGCAAATATCAATATTTTAGAATGCGCTACATTCCATTACTCATGTTCTGACTGTGTGTATCAGATAAGCCAAAGTCTGATTAAAGATACCAACACCAAATGAGAAGCTGGAAAGGAAGGAAGGAAAGGAAAACAAATATGGAATACCCTGATATCAATGTAATCTGTAAATTTGAAACCTAGAGAAAATCTCTGCTATCTTTTCTTTCCATTTCAAAAAAGGATTTTTGCTCTTTTGCTGAACGTATTGCCATTACTAAGCAAGACTGGAGCTCAAGCTTGCCCATGGCTATGCAGCACTCTCTGCTAACCCAAGGCTGATGTGCAGCATCAGGACTCCATTAGAGGTGGAATGTTTTATTTAAGAACTCAGTTGGTAACTTACTACCTTATTTCCCTTAGCAATTTGCTCACCCTAATTGTTAAAACATTTCCTGCTATTTCAGAAGTGCCAAAACTACAAACACCTGCAGATGAGGCAATATGGTATATTGAGTGAAATAGGATTTTGTGCTTTTTTCACAGGAACACTGCAGTTTGATTTAAATATATTTTAATAAAATGTTTGCTCTTTGCCCACTGCTTCCTGCCTCCCTTTTTTTCTTTTGCTTAGTAGCTTGCTTTATTTGCCTTTCATCTCAAAATCTCAGTTGTCCAGTGTTATAGAAATGGGGGCAGCTGGCTTTCTCGTAGGAGTTTAATAACCTTGTAAGCCACAATCCAAAATTTAACATTCACTGACGGGACAAATTCAGAGGTTGTAAGGTAGCAGGTGCAGGGAACAATGGGAGACCACTTCATTCCTCTGGCACAGTGATGGGAAACCTCTGACTTGCAGACCTAAATTGATCCGCAAGGCTTTCCCCAAAAACCATGCCCACCTGCTTTGCACCTGACATTGTATGTGATGCCAGGTGTGGGACAGGTAAAAGGCATAGCTGAAAAGGAACAATCAGGAATATAAATGGTTCATGCAACTGAACTTTCCCCTGGGAAATGTAATGGGCTGCTGTAATGTTAGTGCATGAAACTCACTTCCACAGGAGGAAGGTATGGCTACCAACAGGGCCGTCTTAAGCATATCTGGCGCCCTGGCACCGTGGTGCGAAGATCCCTCCGGTGCCCCCCGCCCCGTTTCCCAGCACGGCTGTCTGGCGGGCGCAGCGCAGCTACCACCGGCTCAGCAGTGTGGCGCCCCCCCCCTGGCGGCCCGGCACCCTGGCGCCTTGCACCACCCAGCCTTGCCGTAGGGCCGGCCCTAGTCACCAACTCAGAAGGCTTAAAAAGAGGCTTAGACAATTGCATAGAGGTTAAGGCCATCAATATCCACCAGCTCTGATGGTTATGCTCTGCCTCCACAATCGGAGGCAACAATGCTTCTGAATACCAGTTGCTAGAAACTACAGGTAAGAGGGTGGTCTTGTGTTGAGGCCCTGTTTACAGATTTCCTACAGGTATCTGGTTAGCCACTGTTGGAGCATGCTGGGCTAGATTAACATTGGCCTGATCCAATGCGACAACAGGCGCACAGATGTTACTTGCCCAGAGATGGAAAGAAGACAAAGTCCCTACCAGAGAGGAATAGCGAACCAAGCTGATGGACTATGCCGAAATGACAAAACTGACCGGAAAGCTCAGGAACCAAGAAGACAAAAACTTTAGAAAAAGAATGGGGGAAAATATAATTTATTTCGGAGACCACTGTAAGCAGATGAAAACATTCTCAGGATTTTAATAACACTTCTATTGTAACAATTACTATGGACAATATGGACAGATACAAAATATGGATTATGAAATAATATGCAGTGGAAAACGTTGGCAAAAAGACCCATGGAGGGGATGGTGGGAAGTCTGGAGATTAGAATATTTATATACTGCTTTTCATTGAAACAGGGTCATAAAGTGGTTTCCAAAAAAGACCAAGGCAACAAAATTAAACACTACAACATAAAAATACCAAGTGGAGCCTCCTAAAGCATAATAAAAATTGTCAAAATAAGACAGCATAAAAATCCATAAGAGGAGATAATCAGATATACCATGAGCCTGGTTGAATAAAAATGCCTTATGCTGACAATGAAACCTCATCAGAGACGTAGTTATATGTGCTACTAGGGGGGAAGGGAGTTTCATACCTGAGGTGTTGCTACCCAGAAGGCCATACCACATGTCCCCACACAGTGTGCCATACTTGGAAAGTAGACCCATCCGGGTTGGTTTCTAGACCTGGGCAGGTTGGTATTGGTAGTTCCCAAGTCATTCTGATCTTTGTATGTCAGCACACACAACTTATGTTGAGCCTGGTAACATATACAGTAGGCAGCCAGTGCAGATCCTGGAAAACAGGTGTTATGTGACGACACATCGAAGTGCCAGTCAGTGGACATTATGAGCTCTTGAAGCTTGTATTTCCAATCCCAACTGGTGGGGGTTTTTAAATCCAAAACAGGGCTTAAAAGGGAGGTTGAAGGTGGTCCATAAGAATGGACTGAGAACAATGGAAGTATTGAGGGGAAAGGAAATCATAGCCTGAATGCCAGGAAACATTCCCTAACAGGAAGATCTATTAGGTTGGAAAATAAAATAAAAAAATGAAAGTTGGAATATTCCTTTCTTAAACAGTTTAAAGCTACATTAAACAAGACTTGACAAATATATTGCCTGCAAGGTTCCTAGAACTTCAAGCTGGAGTGGGGGGAAAGTTGCCCTGATGATTTAGTAGGTATAATATTATTTTCTTCAAGGCAGGGATGGAATAACCTATGTCTCAGAAAAAGTATACAGAAATGTACTAAACTTTAAGGTATGAATGCTTGTGAGATTCCCACACAGTTGGATGGCCACTGTGGAAACAATGCTGGAGGAGTTGGGCTGCCGGCATGCTCAGCAGGGTTCTCCCTATGTTTTTCTAATGCTGTTTTATACTATTAATTAGAGCATCACTTAAACCTTTGTAAAATAAAAAATAAAAATCTAATTTCTTCTGCTTCTGCTTGTAATGGGATATTAAAAGCTGAGCTGACAGATTTAAAGTAAAACCCAATATTATTGAGCAGACCAATTGAAATCAATGGGCTTAAGTTTGTTTATATAATAATAATAATAATAATAATAATAATAATAATAATAATACCCCACCCATCTGGCTGGGATTCCCTAGCCTCTCTCGGCAGCTTCCAGAGTATATAAAAACATAATAAAACGTCAAGCATTTTTTTTATGAAAAAGCAAAAACAAAACAGGGCTGCCTTCAGATGTCTTCTAAAAGTTGTGTAGTTATTTATCTCCTTGACATCTGATGGGAGGCTGTTCCATTCTGACTGGTTCACTTCTTGCAGTGAATTGTTCTACTCTGAGAATGGCTAGTAGCACTCCATTCTGTGATTAACGAATTGTTGTGTTTCCTAAGAGCATGTGCCCCAAAACAATTCAGCTTTCCTAGCCTTATATATGTGATGTTCTACCTCCATGGTCAGAGGCAGTAATGCTTCAGAGTTGCTGGAAGTCACAGGAGGGGCAAATGCGTTTGTGCTTGTATCCTCCTTGCAGGTTTCCCACAGACATCTGGGTGGCCACTGTGAGATCAGGATGTTGGACAAGGTGGGCCATTGACCTGATCCAGTAGGCTCTTATGTAGAATAAAATAGATGCATGCCCCATTACTTAGTCCACAGGGAAACCCATGGCAATATTTGCATAGAGATCTGATTGCTAAATATGTCTTTCCTAAAGTGTGAAATAAACAATCCATGTTTGCAGATGTTCAGAGGAGCAAGAAGCATAACCAGGACCGCAATACCTCCGGGACCGCCTCTTCCCATATGAACCTACCCAGTCCCTGAGGTCATCTTCTGAGGCCCCACTTCGTGTGCCTCCTCCTTGAGAGGTCTGGAGGGTGGAACACAAGAACAGGCCTTCTCTGCAGTGGCTCCCTGTCTATGGAATGTTCTCCCCAGGGAAACTAGCCTGGCGCCTTCATTATACACCTTTAGGTGCCAGGCAAAAATTCCTTTTTAACCAGGCCTTTTGCTGATCCCTTTTAGAATGTGGCTTTTTGGGGGGTGGTATTGGGTTACTGTTTTTGGTTTGGTTTTATATGTTGTGGTCTTGTTGTGAACCGCCCTGAGACCTCCAGGTATAGGGCAGTGTATAAGTTGAATTAATAATAACCACCATCATAACTTCTATACAGAAATGAGATTGTCAGAATCTCATTTACAAATCAATGGTCACCAATGGGAAAAGAGACATGATGTATGCCCATGCTACACCAAATCATGCACACATTTCCCAACAAAGATTTACCTACTAAAAATATTTAAAAGCGAAACATGGACAGCACAAGTGGGGCCCTAGTGCATTAAAGGATTATGTGCCCTGGTACATAGTGTGTTTAACATACATGCCTTACTTCACAGCTGTAAGAGACATGCATGCTTGTTTTTGAACAGTATTTCAATCAGGGCAGCAGTTAAAAGGAAAGGATATGCAAGTTTATATTAGCTGCATGGGATTAATGACTTTCATACTACCTAAAGAGAAACCTTTTTCCAGCTACAAGGATAAATGGTGCCTGTGTGTTCATGTGCCTCATAACTGAATCCTTTGGAATGCTCCTGGTCATATTCACATAAAGATCAAACTACTTCCTAATAGTTGAAAAGAGGATTCATTAGCACTGATGTGAGAACTTTAAATCATGTATTATCTCTATATCCAAATGAAGAAGTGATTTTAATTTTTTAACCCACCAAATATTTCCAGGCCAGCAGATGCTTTGAGGTAAGCATAAGGGAGTTTTGACAGTATCTGAATTCCTGAAAAGAATGTGCTTTTATTGTTGTTGCTGCTGCTGCTATTATTACCATTATCATTATTAGTAGAAATAATAAACACTGTGCACCTGGGATAGTGATTCTGAGGAGGTGTGTGTGTGTGTGTGTGTGTGTGTGTGTGTGTGTGTGTGTGTATGATACAGACCCCACCCACTTCCCCCCTGAACAAATGCTGCCCTAATTTCTGTGATTGCTAGTTGTTTTAAATGATTTTTAACATTGTGTTTTAATTGTTGTAACTTGCCCTGGGACATTAGGGTAAAGGGTGGATAAATAACAAGAACAACAACCTCAAGGAGGTCTCATAATATTCAAACAAGGTGAATTATTATTATTATTATTATTATTATTATTATTATTATTCACTAGTAGATTCTTGCCCCCTGTTTTAGATAGAGAACTGTCAATGAAAAATGGTTATTGTCCATGACTGGGCAGGATCCAGATCAAGATCAGTATCATCCAATGCAAATAAACATATTTGCTCTGCAATAAGGCTCCCTTTGTTCTGCTCTTAGAGAAGTGAGCATAGCATTGTTGCTTAAGAAGACTGCCTAGCATGCCAATGTAGCATAATATTTTCTGGGATGTTGGTCCCTCTGTTGGTAGATCCCATGCTGAGTACTTTTACGGTCCTGAAGAAAAATGACCTGCAGATAAGACAAAATGAATTGAGAAGTCAATTTAAATGCTAACCTATATTTGGTTCTGATTCACCCTATTTTCTGAACATCAACCTAAATATGAAATGGTGATCTATAGGAGGTGGGAGGAGAGATCCAGTGTTCAGAAAAAGGCTTGATGCTACACCATGCCTTTGAATCCATAGCTACTAGTGGGGATACCATCAACCAAGGTCTTCAGTAAAAAATGTACAGTGGGTACAAGATAAATATTATGAACTACAGTGGTACCTCCGGTTGCGGACGGGATCCATTCTGGAGCTCCGGTTGGATCCCAAGGTTTCCACTACCGGAGAGACCTCTTCTGGGCATGCGCACGTGGTGGTAGGGCGCTTCTGCACATGCATGTGGTGCGGTAGAGCGCTTCTGCACATGTGCATAGGGCGAAACCTGGAAAAATACTTCCGGGTTTGCCGTGTTCGCATCCTGAAGGATACGCAACCGGATATGTGCATATCCAGAGGTACCACTGTATCTTAATTAGCATCTAATCTATGCTACAACTTACTTAGACCTTATCATTGCATGGTAGTTATGTGTGGAGAAAGTGGAAGCAGGATTGTACCTCTGTCCCCACTCCTTACATCACATGCATCAATGGCATGCCCTGAGCACGCATTCATGGATAGTAGTTTAGGGGAAAGAAGTCGCAAAACTCAGACTTCTTCTTCCCTTTCAACTTTGAAAAGTCTGAATCAGCTCAAACTGAACTCCCAGGTAGTCTGCTGAAGCTCCCCACTGAGCTATTGTGTGGAAGAAAGGAGGTGAATATTGTACAACTGCAGATCTCCCTGCCTGCTTCCTGCTATGTTCTCAATGAGTGATGTTGCTTCTCCGTTCTGGGAAGTAACAGGGTAGCTCATCAATAACATTCACCAGCTTAACCTGAAATCCTTCGTTTCCACACACTGGGAAAGCAGCCTTTATCAAAATGGAGAGAGCATTGTCAATAAAGAAATAGGCGCATTACAGAAATAAAAGGAAGCACAAAAGTATGTTCCTACTATAAGGCCTAATGAACTGACCACTCTGAAAACTTCGAGTCAAACCCCACAGGCCCAGATGTTTCAAGGTTTAGAGCTAAGGATCTGGAAAAATGAATGATTTATACATTTCTGTTTTACAACTCTCTTTATGATGGGAATAAAGTGAGGTGAATTGTTCTGTAAATAACAAGTTGTGAGATGTTGAAACATGTGCTGAAAAGCTCCGTGGCTTCAATTCCACACTCCGTAACTCTGGCCTGCACTTTTCCAGCTGCATTCATTTAACTCCTGGCATGTGTGTTTACATGACAAATATTGTCCTCTTCAATAGAGAAAGCTCAAACAGCATTTCAAGCTGATTTTGATCTCAGGTCTGAATCCTCTAACCCAGGGGTTCCCAACAAAATTTTCTCGAGGACCCCTCATCGAGCCGCTATTGTGACAAGGACCCCCATTAATTCCTAATCCTAAAATTAAAAAGTGAGAGCCAAATTAAGAATCTTTTTATATTTTATATTTATATGTTTTTTACAGTTACAACAGAGTACTCCATCAGTATATAGTTAGTTTTAATTTTCAGTTCTTAATGAGATGAACCACTTTTTAACCAACGGTCCAGTTTTAACTATGCGAACTGTAGCTTCCGCGAAAAACAACGCTTTGTTTACAAACACTACTGTTTTGCAAAGAGGCAGCGCGCGCCAGGGAGGAGGGAGGGGAATGGAGAAGACAGGGTACCTGCGCAGTAGCGCACAAATGAAGCCGACGCGCGCAAAGCATTTTGGGGAGGTGAGCGTTAGTAGAATGTGCGTGCTGCTTCTTTGCAAAACAGTAGTGTTTGTAAAGCGCCACCTAACGGCATACAGCAGAACTACTGCCTCTATCTAATTCTAGTTTTGCGCTAGACTCTGCTCATGCAGGAAGCGGCCAAAACAAAAAATCTGTTATCATACGAAATATATTTAATATATTTTTTATTCTAATAGCATCTTGAGGACCCCTCTGGCATAGCTCGCGGACCCCTGGGGGTCCCCGGACCACCTGTTGGGAACCACTGCTCTAACCCCTTTAACTCTGGGTTCCGTATTCACTCCCTGCCTGTGCCATCTTCCTGCAGGTGCAGGAAATGATGAATTCAAAATTGAATACCTTAATCACATGATCTAAGGTTAAACACATACGTGAAGACTGGCAGAAAACACTTAATTCTCAACTCATATAGAAACTGAGAGATCTTTCCAGCATAAAGGTAAAGGTAAAGGTACCCCTGACTGTTCGGTCCAGTTGCAGACGACTCTGGAGTTGCAGCGCTCATCTTGCTCTATAAGCCGAGGGAGCTGGCGTTTGTCCATAGACAGCTTCTAGGCCATGTGGCCAGCATGACTAAGCCGCTTCTGGCGAACCAGATAGCAGCACACGGAAATGCCGTTTACCTTCCTGCTGGAGGTATTTATCTACTTTGACATGCTTTCAAACTGCTAGGTTGGCAGGAGCTGGGACCGAGCAATGGGAGCTCACCAGCATAGTATACTCCAATGGCATTTTCCAAAGTTAAACTCTTAGCAACATTCTCTATTTCAGTGTGCAATTAAACAATTATACTTTGTTGTTGTTTAGTCGTTTAGTCGTGTCCGACTCTTCGTGACCCCATGGACCAGAGCACGCCAGGCACTCCTGTCTTGCACTGCCTCCCGCAGTTTGGTCAGACTCATGTTCGTAGCTTCGAGAACACTGTCCAACCATCTCATCCTCTGTCGTCCCCTTCTCCTTGTGCCCTCCATCTTTCCCAACATCAGGGTCTTTTCCAGGGAGTCTTCTCTTCTCATGAGGTGGCCAAACTATTGTACTTACCAATTATACTTAGAATCATAGAATCATAGAATCGTAGAGTTGGAAGAGACTACAAGGGCCATCCAGTCCAACCCCCTGCCAAGCAGGAAACACCATCAAAGCATTCCTGACATATGCCTGTCAAGCCTCTGCTTAAAGACCTCCAAAGAAGGAGACTCCACCACACTCCTTGGTAGCAAATTCCACTGCCGAACAGCTCTTACTGTCAGGAAGTTCTTCCTAATGTTTAGGTGGAATCTTCTTTCTTGTAGTTTGAATCCATTGTTCCGTGTCCGCTTCTCTGGAGCAGCAGAAAACAACCTTTCTCCCTCCTCTATATGACATCCTTTTATATATTTGAACATGGCTATCATATCACCCCTTAACCTTCTCTTCTCCAGGCTAAACATACCCAGCTCCCTAACTTGTGCAGGGGCCTCCAGCACTGCTTGTATAGCTACAGTGGCAGCCATCACAAACTTTCTCTGCCATCCCTTTGAGATAATGGTGGCACCACTTTCCAGCATCCATAGGCCCCCTGGACACATTTCAATGGTGAACAGCCAACAACACTTTTCTAAGGGAGCTTAGTTCTGTTCTTGTCCACAGTGGCCACCTGCCATCTTAGGTTATCCAAAAATGCAATCCTCTCCCCATAAGTCTATGAAATCTATAGCGTCCATGCATAAGTGGGCTGGGGCATTACATTTTGGGGAACTACAAATGGTGGGTGCTAGGAAAGTGAACTTGGCTCCTACTGAGAAGCAGCACCGCCAGCTCTCACTGAAAAGCATATGGGGGCCAGGCAGCACGGCTCAAGTGACAGCACCAGTCATTTGGTGCTAAAAATAACCAATAAAGGCTCTCTGAAAATGGGTAATTAAGTGATATGTTTGAACTGAAAGCCTCAAGATTAATGGTTGTTATATTCATTTTAGTGATGAAACAGGAGAATTCAATCCATAGCAATTTCTGAAGCTATTTCCTCAGGTAGTCATAACATTTAAGTGGGAGAAGAAGAAGAAAAGTGTGTTATAAAAATGTAAAAAGAAAAAAATGGATTTTCTTCCCTAGAGAAATTCCCGCAGCAAATTATTTATCTATTAGTGTCTAATAACATGGGAGGGATTCATTTTCTTGTGTCGCATATTTTCTCAGGCACTAAAGAATCATCTCTAATTCCAGTGCTTTTATGTACAAAATAACCTTAATTGCTCTGCTCCTCAAAGACGAATTACAAATACGAAAACCAACAGCTCCATATGCATTACTTCTGGGAATATGACAGGGTAATGAAATTGTACCCTGGCAAAGTTGTCACTTCATAGTTTCTTCATTGGCTGGAGCTAATATTTGCATGAACTAACGCAGGAGAATGACACAATGCTGCCATTTTCTTCCACATCAGGCAGAATACTTTCTGTCTATGAGGCCCCTTCCATAGGCCCCATCTGCACTATACATTGAAAACTATACTCTTTAAACAGTTATGGCTTCCACCCAAAGGATACTGGGAACTGTAGTTTATTAACAATGCTGACAGTTGTTATGAGTAGGGTTACCAGGTCAAGAGTGTCCCAGACCCTAAGATTTCAGGGCCCAAACTTGAGGCCTAGAGGCATTCCATGGGGCTTGCCAATCAGAAGGTTGGTGGTTCGAATCCCCGTGATGGGGTGAGCTCCCATTGCTTGGTCCCTGCTCCTGCCAACCTAGAGGTTCGAAAGCACATCAAAGTGCAAGTAGATAAATAGGTACCGCTCCGGCGGGAAGGTAAATGGCGTTTCTGTACGCTGCTCTGGTTTCGCCAGAAGTGGCTTAGTCATGCTGGCCACATGAACCAGAAGCTGTACACTGGCTCCCTTGGCCAATAAAGCGAGATGAGCACACAACCCCAGAGTCGTCTGCGACTGGACCTAATGGTTAGGGGTCCCTTTACCTTTACCTTTACCGTCACTGACAGGATATCAATAAAAAAGTATAACAAATGAAGAGAAATGACACTTGTTGAAAGTTAAGATAGAAACATTAGGTAAATGGGGTTCAAAGGGGCTAACTCCTCTTGCAGGATATCCAGAGCTAGAGCTTCCAACTTTGGCTTGAAAACCTCAAGTGTGGAACATTACCTCCCCACAGCCCCCCTTCCCTCTGGTAACTGGTTCCTCTATCAAACTCCTCCTACTGTTAAGATACTTCTCCTAATGTTCAAGTGAGATCTGCGTAGTTCTGCTCTCTGAGACAGCAAGACATTCCCGTCTCTGCCCTCTTAGTTGTGACAGCCCTTCAGGTTTTGTACACCATTGTCTTGGCATGTAGTGGAGAAGGTACTGTCACCTTAGAGTCATCTAAGTGCTAATGAGTTAGCAACGAAGCATCATGGGGGGGGGTGAGCATTTGGGATTGTTCTGCATTTTGCATTAATGAAAGCAAGGACAGCTGCCAGGACTAAACTAGAGGATGCATTAGCTCTGCATCTGTAACAGTGAGAGCAAGAGTTGTTTGGGGGCTTTTTTCCCCAAGTGCAAATTGCCTGTGAAGGGGGTGGGATCCAAATTAGGACTCTTGCCAGTCAGGTATGGGGCTTTAACCCTTCTTCACTCCTAAGGAGGAAAGGATCATTCAATTTCCATTTCTTAGTTTCTCATTTTTCCAGTCTTAAATTCGGTCCTCCATATTTTGCAACAATTGACATTTTAAATATAACTAAATACTCATGAAAATTCACCAGCATTTTTGTGTGAACCTCTGCTAATAAACACGAGAGGTGGGGTGGGCCCTCAGGGTCCCTTTCAATTCAACAATTCTGTTATTCTATGACTAATGTATATGCATTTTTTGCAAGCAATTCTCCATAACATAATGCCTTTTTGTATGTTATTTTTACTAATATCTTCATTTTTATACATACTTTCTTCTAATATATGTCTTTTGCTTGGTTGGAGGACTGCATCACAAAAGTCAGATAAGTACAAATTTCAAAAGGATAGCTTTGAAGAAAAGTCACGTATTGTTTCAGAATGTGCCAATTTCAGGGAGTCTGCTTTACATGTGTATGGAATTGAATTTCTCATCCATCCCTACCCATTGCTATTGAAACCACTGCACTGGAAATTGGCATAAGAGAATAACTCCTATTAAACACTTGCCGTTTTCTCACAGACATCTGGTTGGTCACCATGAAAACAGGGTGCTGGACTAGAGGGTTGATCCTGCAGGCTTGTCGACTGTTCTCATGATCAATAATCTATGCTGCCCCCATTTCCAGGCTAGCACAATGTGTTTCTCTGCATTGATTAATAATAGAGTTAAGTACATCTGAAAAGAACTCTATGCGTGACAAATATATGTTCAAGAATGTTTTCCTATTAAACCTCACTGCCATCCACTTAGCTGTCCTGTTTCCTTCTCTGTCCTCAAAAAGTGAGAGAAGTGTATCAGGGGAGTGACCTTGTGTGATTGGGAACATTACTCTTTCATATCCTCTGTAAGCCTTAACATCTTCCTAAAGGAGCAGCCTCCTTTTAGCACAAGTGTTTGCTTATTTTCAGATATCCTATCACCCTTGACGAGGGAGACGCTAATGTACCCCGGAGTGTTCTCCATTCACAGGCGCTGTTATTTTTGCATTATGTCTTGTCTTACGATTGATTTCTTTGATGCAGGCTGAGCAGCTTCTAGCACAAAGAATCAGGGCAGGCAGAGCTAGTGGTGGGTATAACTGATCAAACACACCCCGTTCGACAAGAGACATGCTGAGAGATTTCAGAGTTTCGTTTATTCAGGAACACAGACGGCACATATGTGTGCATTCAGGGAACTGGGAAAACACAGCAGCTCCTGAAACTGGTTTATTATCCTATGGTCTGCCTTTCCTCGCCTACTGTTGGATCCACTGCATCCACCATTTTCAATATTGCTCATGCTGGTTTATATACATATATTGGAGTAAAAGGAAGCTAAAGAACAAAGTATCATGTGATAGGGTCTTGCAGGCATGAAGGTTAACAATGGGGAAGATTTTCTAGTTTGAACAGTGATTCTTGTAGCAGCAACTAGCAATCACCATTTGTTTTCAGAGAAAGTCTACACAACTGATCGCTCACCAAGCAGAATACAATTCTTATAAGGAGATCCACTATGGACTCAATAAACTTCCTGATTTTGCTGCATACCTAAGACTTTTAGACAAAATACATTCACCAGATGATGCATTTATCCTGAATTGTCACATTAGTGAAATACTTCCAAAGAATACCACACAGGCACCTACGTTATTAGAATTTAGGCACCTGTTTAAAACTCATCTGTTCACCCAGGCTATCCCAGCAGTGTGATCCAGCTAGGATGATGGTGGTGATGATTTAATTTCTATATGACTTTATATTTTTTTAGAAACCATCAAATAAAACCATAGAGAATAAAACATTGCTGAAGAAATTCATATAGAAAATATACATTCAAGGCAACATAATTAACAAGAAAATAATATACAGTATTAACTTAAAGATTTCAAAATAAAACATTACTAAGTGAAGCCAACTATAAAATGAGCATTAAAATAACATAATTAAGAAGGGAATAAAAATGATGCATTGAGTTGATCTATTAATTTGTAATGGGTTTTGTACTTGTTTTATGGAAGTAATTTTATGCTGTTTACAGCCATGATCCCCCCCCCAAAAAAAATAACGGAGGTATGGAATTTTTTTGCAGATAGAACTGCAAAAAAAAATTGTCTTCAAAAAAATTCTTTCATTGAGAAACAATTAGGGATCATCCATCCATTTCCTATTCTTGACTCCATGTGCATTTGAAGTTATGACACGCCTACCTTTCGCATACCTCAGCCCATTTCTAAAAGGTCTTTAACCCTCTTTTTGTACTTGATCTCACTTATCAGCCCACGATAATTAGCTCTTCTTGACATTTGGGTACCGAGCAATGCATAGCTAGAGTAAAATAATAAAAAATAATTGTGCAGAAAGCATTATATCATAATCTGGTTGAGGAATTTCTCTCCTTGGAAAGGTTAAGCACTTTGCAATATGATGTGTAAAATTCAATCTTCATTTATTCCTGGGTAACCCCATGAGTTTGGTCCAGCAAGAAAATTTTCCAAATGGCAGACCCATCTAATAAATTCACAAAAGGGGGAAAAACTAGATTATTGCTCTGGAGAAAGTAATTGGGAGACATGGAAGGTAAGTTATATCTTTGCATATTGGAGAGTATGACAAAATTATTTCAGAAGATGACATCAAACTTAAAGATGGACTCTGTCCCCCAAAACATAAACGTTAGGATATCCACTAGTCTAGTGGAGAGTGGGGAAAATTGAAAACATACCATCCGTAGATTAGAGAGCAATAGAAAACTAACAAGAAGCCTTGTTAGAGGTGGAAACCATTCATACTTCTTCTAGCAAGGGCCTATATACAGTATAAATCCACAGTCTGTGTCTACATGAAGAAACTAATTTCCTGCTGCCATAGAGGCCTGATCATATGGAGAAAAGTGTAAATGAGCGGTGACACCCTGTGGCCCTCCAGAGCTATGCCCCAAAATGGGAAAAGTTAAACCAAACCATTGAAAATGGTGCCCAGCATGCAAATGGTTGTGAAGTCTGTTCTCGCACCTCAGGAAAACTCATATCAAAATTCGTGGCGATATCTCAAGAAGCTGCTAAACCAGTTCCAAAAAACACGTGAAGTCATGCTTTGTTCTCCCATCTTGATCCAAATTGGTGTCCAGCATCCAAACAATGGGAAAACTGCCACCCCACCTCAGGAATCCTTGTGCCAAATTTAGCCATGATATCCTGATAGGCATCAGAACATACAGAGAACAAACAAACGGAGAAACTACTTTCCAAAATACATAGTAGATGACATTGAAAGTTTCTATAGATCAAAGTGTGGGAGGAAGAAATGGGAAATGTGGCACTGTTTATAATGCAAGGTGCTAATTCCACTGGCAGAATAGGGAGTCTGAACATTAAGTTAGAAATGTGGCATAATTTAAAAAGGGAGGAAAGTATTAAATGTGTGAGCAATTAGGCTGGGGAAGGAGGTTGCCAGGGAGGCACAGGAAGACCTACTAATAGGCAATGTTTCAAAAAGTGTATGTGTGATGCTAGAAAAAGGTATGAAATTCTTTTTTTTCCATTCCTAAAATGTTTCCAGCATGCTGAAGAACCCTGCATGCTCTCATTACATACAAGCATTATGCACAGACTTTCAAAATAATGCATGGTTTTGTGACTGAATGAACAGTACATTAAAACTAGTATATAAAAATGTGCAGCAACATTTGTTGCTCTATGTGGAATACAGTAGCCAGCACAATCAATGCACGCCACAGTCTGGGATGCAGCTATAAGCATCCCCAAAAGATGGCCATCCAGCCTCTACTTCCAGCGAAGGATGAGGCCACCGCTTCCTGAACAGCTTTTCCCATTAGGATGTGTCTCCTAATGTTTAGCCAAAATTTGCAGACTCGCAACATAGTCAGATTATCTAGCTCAGCATTGTTGACACTGACTGGCAAAGGACCTCTAAGATTTCAGACAAGGAGCCTCTCCTTAGCCCTACTTGAAGAAGTGAGGAATTGGACCTGGGACCTTCTGCATGCAAAGCAGATGTTCTACCACTGAACTATGGTCTTTCCCCAGGGGTCTTCCACCTGTCTTCTACAGGACAGCCCTTTAGATAAATGACAGTCCATTATCATGCCTTCCCTTGATTTTTTGCTCCAGGCTAAACATACCTAGCTCTTCCAACCATTCATTGTAGGATTTGCTACCAGACCTCTAACCATCCCTGTTGCTCTCCTCTGGATACATTTCACCTAGTTAATGCCCTTCATAAAATCACCCTCCCAACGCGGCTGTTGCTGTCCTGGGTGAGGATATTAATATTGTGCAGCTTGGAGCAATAAGATGCATAAAAACTAACAACAAAAATTGTCCAGACCCACAAATATGATTCCAAATCTTTACTCACAGAACTTGCTTCAAAATAGAACTTGCTTCAAAACAGAACACAAATTAAAAAATGATACACCCAAAGTGTTGGATAACATCATGTGCATGTCCAGCATAGGTTTCACCTTCTTACAAAATTGAAATAACTCCAAACACACCTAAAATCGGAGGTCTCTCTCTCTCCACATAACCTCCATTAGCCTGGAGCTGTTTTATCATCAGGAGAGACATCATTAGCACATCTTTTGTTCTCTGTTGCTCAAAGACTCAAAGACTAACTTCCTAAGATGGTGATTTGCAATTGAATACCTCGCTCACATGATCTAAAGTTAAACACCACACGTGGGCTAACAGAGAACATCAATGATCTACCCATCTAGTTGCTCAGAAAGCACTTCTTAGCTGCAATATATCCCAATGCATTTTTCCAGTTCAGCGACATTCATACAGGCATTTTCCATTTCAAAGTCAATTAATCATTATACTTAACAGAGTGTCAGGGGTTTGTGGTGGGGTTGGGGCCATGAACTTGCACCAGCAGAACCACCACTGGTCAATCTGGCATTCTTACCAGTGCAGTTAAGACAGCTCTAATCTGACTGCTGCCCTGTCCCAACCTCATTCAGATGTTGGGAGAGCAGTTCCACAGGCTGATCAGTGCAGAATAGAGCAGAACAATTACTTCTCATGGTCTGAACACTGCACTTTTGTTAATGCAGCCTAAGATTTATGTCATGTCAATCGGTGATTTTGCATTCCATTCTTCTTCATGGAGCAAGCTGCAGTGCACACAAGGGTTCTCCTCAATCCTGTGCAGTTATCTTGGTATATAGACTATCTCATCAGTATTTGGTAGGGAAAATGCCCTATTCTCATCTGAGTTCAGCTCATTTTGGTAATGCTTTATATGAGCCAATGCAAAAAGTGGCACAAAAGAGAGCATCATTCTTGATTGCTATTTCCTGGCTCTGGAATTCAAACATTCATTTTGAAGTCTGCCAAAAGTCTCTCAACTGTTTCATTTAACTCAGCCTCTATGGGCGAGTTCAACAAACCCTCTAACATTTAACAGAGGAAAACAGATACGCTTGTTTTATGTTAAGTGCATTAGGTGTTCATAGCATGTTGGAGAGCAAGCCAGTGGAATGAGCCAGTTCCATGGGTCTACTGGCATGGCCTGCCAAACCATTTCTGAAGTATTAACATCAAAATAGACATGTCTCTAAGGCCCAGAAAGCACATCTTTTTATGCTGAGGTATCTGCTATCCAGTCAAAATAGTATTAAGTGCTTAACCATAGGCTTTTGCAAAGTTCAATACTGAACAATACAAAATATTCTGCAAATGTGATGTGGAAGGAAGTTTAAAAGTATATAGGGTTTATCCAAAATTATTTATCCACTCATAAGAAAAATTGGTGCATTTAAGTTTGGCATAACAGCTTAGGGCAGAGCAATGATGCAGCAGACAACGGAGGACTCCCCAGAAGATGTAAGAGATCCATCAGGCCTCTCCTCCTTCATGCTGGTGAGAAGAGGCCTTCTGGGACCTTAAAGCTGTGTCCCACTCCCATGATGAAAACTCCCCTGATGTGAGGGAGAATGAGGGTTTGGGGAAAGGAGAGCATCACTCTGAAGAAGAGGGAAACATTCCCTTAGAAGGCACTGATTCTCTGGGGGAATGAACAGATATCTTCTTGAGCTGAGGATGCTTTTCTGGGGCATGGAAGGATCCTGATCATTGATTTGATCATTGGGAGCATAGGTAGTTGGGTGAGTGAGGGGCACACATACTGCAGGGTGAATTGCCCATCTTCTGTGAAGGTTGAAGATCGTACCCGTCACCTTGATAACTTGGCAGATAGTACAGGGGAGGGGTCAGTGGCAATGCTGTGTGTGAACAACAATGTGATGGGGAAAATGAGGTCCAGGAAGCAAAATTTAGGCCACTGAGTGGGGTGCTAGAAGTCCAAACCTCCAAGGAAGTTTTCCATGAAATGCTATTGGTTCCACACTAAGGGCGACTGCACCCCAACCTGGGCTGAGATTTCTCCTGGTATGTGGTAGTTGTGAGAGTTGTCAGTGACTTCCCAAGCACTTGTGAAGGGAACTGTGGAAGAAGCAGTAGAGATCCCCCCTCCAAAACTTGCAGGGCACTTTCATAGCCTAACAGAGGTGAAACTCCTGTGGCCAACCTTTGAATCCACCCACCACAGCTGCTTATATTCTGCCCCCATTTAACTTTGCATATCACTTGATGAAGGAATGTCATTCGGCATAAAAGGGGCTGGTGACCGTTTCATTACTCTTTCTAAGCCAACAGGAATACTTCAAATGTGTACTTGGGAACAGTGTGGGAGAATTATTTGCCAGAAATTGCTAGTCAGTTCACACATATATCTTTTTCCTCACCTTCCAGTGCTGATCAAATGTTTTGAAATAAAAGTCAGTCAATTTTTCTCTCCCTCTGCCTTTATTGTCTGAATAAAACATAAGAAATTGTCACCTCCAAAGGCCCTATACAGTTCTAATTAACATTAATGGGATATATGAATACATATGAAAGACAATTGGACCCCACAGTGCAGTGTAGGAAACATCACGTGTAGATTTACAAAGTGGCATTTCAATTAACATTTGCTTCAAAACTGCCAGCTGCCAGCCTTTGCTTTAATGGGAAACCTTGCAATGAAGGCAGAATTATTTTAGAATATGCTTCCACAGTAGGAATGGGTGGATAAAACTACAATCTCCATGAATATGCTAAACACAGCACACAGTCATTTGCAGAATAACTACTGATGGATCTTTTTGCTCAGGTTTAGATAAAATTCTAGAACATAATTTTCCTCTGCAAACTCATTACAATAGATTGGATTTATGAGCCATCAAGTGATCCATATTGCACAATCTGAAAATATTGCTTTTCAAGCTTGAACATGTATTATCATGCTGAGGTTGGGCTCCCTGGTTGACAAGGCTTCATGCAACGAAGGCCATTTCGTCTTTCCTTTTTCTGGATTATTTCAAGTAAGATCATATTCAGAAACATTCTAACGGCTTGTGTGCATACAAAGTTCCAAAGCAACTACTCTATTCCGAACTTAAAAATGGAAAGTGTAATGCTGGTGGTCAATAAAAGAGGTTCAAAGACTGTCTCAAGGCAAATCTTTTAAAAAAGTAGTTTAAACACTGACAACTGGGAAACACTTGCCTGTGAGCTTTAAAAACACTCAAACTCAGGACGCAAGGGAGAAACATGCTAAGAGGAAGGCACGCTTGGCAAATCCACACCATGATCAACTCCTGCCCAGAAACCAATGTCCAGACTGTGGAAGGACGTGTGGATCCAGAATTGGCCTTCACAGTCACTTATGGACTCATTGTTAAAACTGTGTTTATGGAAGACAATCTTACTTGGATACAAGTGATTGCCAAAGAAGAAGAAGAAGCAACAACAACAAAAAGCTAACGTTCTTCTAGGCTGAATCAACAGAAGTATAGTGTCCCATTCAAAGGAAGTAATAGTACCACTGTATTCTGCCTTGGTCAGACCACATCTGGAATAGAGTGTCCAATTCTGGGTGCCACAATCTAAGAAGGGTATTGACAAGCTGGAACGTGTGCATAAGAGGGCAAGCAAGATGATCAAGGGTCTGGAAACCAAGCCTTATGAGGAATGGTTGAAGGAATTGGGTATGTTTAGCCTGTAAAAGAGGAGACTGAGATATGAAAGCCTTCTTCAAATATCTGAAGGGCTGTCACATGGAAGATGGATCAAGCTTGTTTTCACCTGTGGATTCAATGGAGATTCTGACTGAACATCAAGAAGAACTTTCTGATGGTAAGAGTCCCTTCCAATTCTACTATTCTATTATTCTATCTCAGCTAGAAAGTGTGAAATATTCCTAATAAAAGAGCCTCTATTAAAAGTCAGATGCTTTTTGCAGTTTGTTACTTAAGCATATTGATTTGCAAATGATTTGCTGTCATCCCTGACTTGACTTCCAAGTCACATCCCTTATTTGCCATGATCAATAAGAACTGCTTTCCCAAGGCACTGCTAGACGATTTGTTTATCTGTTTTCTCAGCAAAGAATTCATTAAGGATGCAGTGAATAGCCAGAAAGAGACCCCACTCTGTGTATATATACCACCTCTCTGTGGACCGCAGCCAAATGATGCATATAGATCAGGCATCCCCAAACTTCGGCCCTCCAGATGTTTTGGACTACAATTCCCATCATCCCTGACCACTGGTCCTCTTAGCTAGGGATCATGGGAGTTGTAGGCCAAAACATCTGGAGGGCCGCAGTTTGGGGATGCCTGATATAGATGCCCTGTGTGTCCTCTTTTAACATGCAATGAAAATAATATGAAATTCTTCCACATTTTTTGATTGCTGATTTTTCACAGGTTCATTTATGACATTCAGTAAGTACAGGTTTGCTCTGTCGCAATAAAAGGATATACATGACCCTAAGATATATTTGTGGAGTGGGGAAATGTGTGAACCCGTTCAAATTAAAATTCCTGTCATGATATTCTGAACCATGTAGGGAGAGTGCTCTTGCATTCAAGTCCTGCTTGCAGTTTTCCCATAGGCAATTGGTTGATCACTGTGAGAACAGAATGCTGGACTAGATAGCTTTATCCATCAGGCTCGTCTTTTGTTCTTAAACCGATGTAAATATCTGTTAGATGGTTATTAGAAGCTACAGTGGTTTCTGCAACAAAATATTGCAGCATATGACAGGCTCCTAACAGGAGTGCTCCTGTTCAGGGTTTGGGGTATCAGGGTTTTGGATATTCAGGCACACACTTCCCTGGAATACAGTACTCCATTTCCATTTTTCTTTTCCAACTCACACTCAAGGCTCGTCCAGACTTCTGCTTTTCCCGTACCCAGAAAGCACAGGCCTGAGCAGTTTGCCTCTTGACCTGAGCTTTCTAGGTACAAGTATGAGAGGTTTTGCCTCTGCTCTGCTTTCCCAGGGTAAACCCGCACTTTAGCTCTAAATTGGAGCAAACCTCAATCCAGGGAAAACCCAAATTGCTGTTTTTTTCTGATCCAGCACTAAAGAGCAGTTTTCCTAGGAGGAAAGAAGTGGGAGAAGAGGAAGTTTGAATAAGCTACAATCACCCATTGCTTTTGAGAGCACTTTATTGTGAGGCTGCTTTGGGGGAGGGGGTGGTCTTTCTTTTTGTTCTTAGAAAACCTGTGGTTTTCCCTATTCTGCCGGAGTCCAACAATATATGAAGGGCTGCATATGTTTTAGAATGTAAGAAGAGTCCTGCTGGATCACAGCAAAGGTCCACAGAGTCCCTTTGCTTTTGAAAAATTGGCCAGTTCTGAATTTCTGGCTGTGGCTTTCTGCTCAGATTCAAACACAGCATCCACTTCGCTCAGTCATTAATATATTTAACTCTGATAAACAGGCAATACACTTTGCTTTGGTTACAGTGCAGTCCGTCACCGTAATGAAGTGCATGCTAAGAGGCTTCCTCATGAACCTTTGTAGCAATTGGCCTCTGTCTTATTAGCGACAATAATTTGATTGCATCTTCTGTTTGTAATTGCTATTATGTCTGATGCATTGTGTTCTCAAAAGATAAATGTTTGCCAGGCTAAAGGATAGGGGAGAAAAGAATCTCTTTCTCCACCATTAATTATGGTGTTAGGATAAAGAGAAGTCTGAAACGCAGTGCAACATAACACAAGTACATTAGCAAGGCTTTTGGAATTGCAGTAATTGATAGGCAATGTACAGAGGTTTTATTTTGCTGGTGCCTCCTGTGAATCAGTGTTAGCAACGTAACCTTGGTATCCCCTTTGTCCTCTGAAATCCCCTTTGAGAATGTCATGCCTGTGAAATGATTTCACCATGCTTATCTGGTGAAGCAAATATTCTAAGTAAATTAATTCCCTCCCTTGTTCTACTATTTGAAGCTCGTGCCGTCAACGACAAAAGGTTGAGCAACCTGGGCACCAGAGATGCAGAGATGAATGCTGATGCTCTTTTCAGGGTTCAGCTTCATGGGAGATGATGTAGCTAAACATATTTTGCATTGGATTGTTATGAACAGAAACTCTCCACATCCCAAGCCGAGGCATATCCTTCTTCTCATCTATTCTTCCACATGTTCTTTCACTCTCCATTTCCCACAAGCTCATCCATAACTTTATCAAGCTTCTTTCCTCTTTTTCACAATGGTCCTCAAAAGCAAACACTCAGATCTACACAGAAAGCAGATGACACAGTTAAATCGTGCCTCATTTGTAACTCTCTTTAGACCCAGGCAGTGGTGGCAGGCATTCAGAAATGAATGCAATACTGTATAACTGTTTCAAGATTCTAGTTATAATCAAGTGGTATTGCACAGAGATATTAATGTCAGAGAAAAATGCTGTTGCCCAGTTTTTCGCTTGTTTGCTTTGTAGTTATTTGTTTCTCATAAGAGCAGGGCTTTTTTTCAGCCGGAACTTGCTGGCACCTCTCAGGTAGGCACCATTACTATCAGGGAAGCCAACTTGAATAAAATATGGGGGCACAGGAAAGCCCCGCCCTGCATAATCAATCACATGAAGCAGTGCACCACACCATTTGAAAAGTAATGTCCATCAACTTGGGGGGCCAGGCCCCCTCAAAAATTTTATTGGGGGGCGAAGGACCTTTGGCCCCGAGAAGTTGGCTCCTATGATTGCCATTACCAGAGAACAAGGGAGGTGTTCATGATGAGTCCTGGCACCTCTTTTTCTAGAAAAACAGCACTGCGTAAGAGTATGTTAAAAAATGCAACCACCTCTTTTCCATGATTACCATCAACAACAGAGGTGGGATCTCGTGGCCCTTCATCTTTTGCTGAGGTGGAGCTTCTATCAGTCCCAGCCAGCATGCTCAATGGTTAGGGGTGAAGGCAGTTACAGTCCAACATCTGAACAGTCACCGGTTCCCTATGCACAATATACAGATTTATGTGTACATTTATCACTAGGTGTGTTAACTTGGCAAACCAAACCTTCTTTATCAAAGCCTCCCCTGGGCCACTTGAGCTCCACCTTATCTGCTTTGCCACTATGACATCTCCTCTTCCTCCTTCTCAGTATACATTTGCCACAGAGAGCTACAGAATTGCCACATAAAGCAGCATGTGCCACAGGCTGCTGCATTTGGAGCTGAAAGTCCACGCAAAGGGGTCTTCAGTTGGCATAATTTATGTCCACCTAAGTTCTACTTGGAAAAGCGAGATCTGGGTTCAAATCTCCATTAAGCCATGAACATCACCCGGTACATACTCTCAGCCCAACATAGAGCAGGTATGGGAATCCTGTGGCCCTCCAGTTCTTGCTGGAGTTCAACCACTATCAGCATGGTCAATGGTCAGAGATGATGGGAGTTGTGGTCCAGGAACACATGGGGGGGCACCAGGTGCACCACCCCTGATGTACAGTCAGCTTGGGATCCAGAATACAAGTAGTGGTGGTGGTGGTGAAAATGATGAACATGCACAAACAAGATTTCTCCCTATAGAGCAGGGAACCTTTTCCAGGTTGAGGGACACATTCCCTTGTGGCAGCCTTCCAGGGACCACATGCCAGTGGTGGGTCAGACCAGGGTGGATGGAGTAACGGGCATGACTCTTTACCTTTGTGCAATGGGCTACATCCCAGGCAGAGGTTTTTGCACATGGTTCTTTCTCCATCTTCCATACTCTCCAACATTTCTCTGATAAAAATAGGGACGTCCTATTCAACATTCAACAGCAACAACAATAATTTTATTATTTATACCCTGTCCATCTGACTGGGTTGTCCCAGCCATTCTGGCCGGCTTCCAACATATTTAAAAACCTAATCATTATCAGCATCATTTCTTATTTATAACCCCCCCCCCAAAAAAAAAAATCTGGCTGGGTTTCCAACAGCCACTCTGGGCGGCTCCCAACAGAATATTCAAAATACAATAAACATCAAACATTAAAAACTTCCCTAATCAGGGGTGCTTTCAGATGTCTTCTAAAAGTCAGATAGTTGCTTATTTCCTTGACATCTGCTGGGAGGGCATTCCACAGGGTGGGTGCCACTACTGAGAAGGCCCTTTGCCAGGTTCCCTGTAACCTCAATTCTCACAGTGAGGGAACCGCCAAAAGACCTTTGGAGTTGGACCTCAGTGGGGGTGAAGACCATAGCTGTCAAGTTTTCCCTTTTCTTGCGAGGAAGCCTATTCAGCATGAGGGAATTTCCCTTAAAAAAGGGGAGAACTTGACAGTTATGGTGAAGACATTCCTTCAAGTATACTGGGCTGAGGCCGTTTAGGGCTTTAAAGATCAGCACCAACACTTTGAATTGTGCTCAGAAACATACTGGGAGCCAGTCTTTCAGGACTGGTGTTACAATAAAACATTAAACATACAGGGCTGCCTTCAGACATCCTCTAAAGGTTGTATATTTACTTATCTCCTTGGCTCAGGGCTCACATAACTCCATGCCCTCCAACATTTCTCCAAGGAAAATGGGGACGCTCTAAGGAAAAGTGAGACATTCCAAGATAAAATCAGAAACTGTAAATCCGGGACTACCCCTGGAAAATAGGGCCACTTGGAGGGTCTGATTTCCATCCAGAAAAGCAAGAGCTATTGCCATAGATCAAGAATATATTCCAGTTACGCAAAAGCACTTGAGGAGACTGAGGGCTTGTGAGGAGTATGATGGGGAAAGAATGCATCACTCAGGCAAAGTCCTGAGGCCCCATTAGTGAGCCCTGGAAGACCACATTCCCCTTTCCTCAGACCTAAGGCTTTCCACAATTGCTACATACAGAGAGATGTGGAGTTTAAACTGTAATGTTTTAATCTCATCCAGAATGCTAAAATAATATGCATCTCTACAGCCTCTAATTGTGAACTAACTCAGAGCCTTACATGAGCTGCGTCTTCAGGCAATGTAAATCAGCACTGCTTTCTTGGCTACGCTGCAGCAATACTCTATTATGTCAGGTAGGTGGCCAATTCAACTTTCAGAGGTTGGTTTTGAAGGCATCTGCCGAGGCAAGGAGAAATGCAACAAGCAAAACTGAAAAAGCTAGTTCTGCCAGCAGTTTCTCAATGTCAGTTTATGAGCGAGATTAAAATGTTTGTAAATGTTTATGCAAAATGATTTCACCGAGTACAGTTTGTTTTTTCGCATTGTGGTTGTTCTTGAGACCTGATTTGTTACCCATATTGATCGCGTACAAAATCTGAATGTGCTTAGTTTCTAGCCAATAGGCCGTTTAATTACCACTAGAGAATTTTACAACTTGCAGCTACAATTTTTCCCTTTTTCCTTTTTAGAGAACAGACCCCTTTGGAGATATGATAGAAGCTCCAGAATATTGACAGAAGAGGGTACAATCAACCTATGTATGTACGTGATATGTGGCACTGCAAATTAGCACCCACTTTTTGCAACCAGACCTGGTTCAGATATTTCCAGGAGCCTCACAATGGTCCACCAATGCGTGCACACCACTGCCACTTTGGCTGCTTGTGTTAACATCTTTCCCCTCGGCATTTGTCAGGGGAAGATATCAAAACATTCCTAGAAACAAGAGATTCTGCAGATGTTCTATGAATGTCCTGGACACTGTAGAGCATATTCTCTTTCATTGTCCATTGTACAGTATGCTCCGTCAATGTGTGCTGTCCCCCTCTTTTGGGTGGTCTAGAACTCCAGCAAGGTGCCTATCTGACATTGACCAAAGGGTAACGACGGGGGTAGCCGAGTTTTTGGTAGCAGTCCTCCAAGGAGCAGGTTAACAGGGAAAACCACAGATTCTACACACACACACACACACACACACACACACACACACACACACACACACGCACACACACACATATATATATATTACACACACATCAGTCTATGTAGCCAACTGCTGCCTTTTTTATATATATTTCAAGGCTCTTATATGTGATTTTCTCTTTTATGGTTTTATTTGTAAAATGCCTAATAAAGGTTTTGATTAGTTAACATCACAGTAGGAGATCAAACCCTTATTGATGACTAAAGGCTCATCCACACTTCTGCTAAGAAAGCACATGTCTTAGCTGTTTTCCTCTTGTGCTTTCTAGCCATAGATCTGAGCAGTTTTCTGTTTGCCCTGCCACTTTCCATTGGGAAACTTGCTCTTTAGTGCTGAATTGGAGCAAATGTCGATCCAAGGAAAACCTGATTGACAGTGGTAATGATTGGATTTTCCCAGGGGAAAACAGCAAGACAAGCGGAAGTCTGGATGAGCCCTAAGCTCCTTAGACTGAAAACAGCTTAATAGTTATTTTGGGCAAGTGCCATTGCATTGATTAACAAGGTAGTCCGTGGACCCTTTATCAGTGTTTGGCCTCTGTTGACCAGAGGCCATGGGTGGACTCTAGTCGTTCGAATTTCACCAGTGCCCTGTGCAAGACCTCTCGCCTTCTGTTCTGCCCATACACTACATCATAGTTGTGGCACCCTGTGGCATCACCTCAACTCAGCACCCAGTGTGAGGGAACTGGACAAGCTGCCCTAAATTTGGCTCTGCAGAGGGTATTGTCAGTCCTGCATATAATAATTCTTGAATTATGGGCTTGTCAAATGAAAAATCAACTGATCAACTGTGCTCTTTATATTTTTTTGCTCCATAGCTCTCTGCATAAAGATGCAATCCTAAGTACAGTTACTAGAGAACAAGCCCTACTCAGATCAACTGGACTGATTCCCAAGTAATTGTGCATAGGATTGTGTACTGGGGTGCAGAGTAAAATATTCCTTTTTGGATGTGAACTCTGGTTTACTTCACTCAATGATACACAGGAAGGCATTTTGTGGTACACCATGTTTACAAGAATGGAGAGAGAAAAATGAATTATTCATTGTGCTTTGGAAAATACTGACTGTTTTGTAGTTACCTTACAGTGGCATCATGCCCAGAAACATATCTGTGGTTAATGGGTTGCCTACTTTGATTCTTAGTCCTTGTGTGGTTGCTGTGAAGTGATCAACTTGACAATAAATTCTCATTACTGTCCATAGCTTTATGTCAGCTCTTACTATAGGCATGACTAGAATATTTATTTCTTCAGTGGGACTTTTTAAAAATAAGATCAACAAATACCATTCATTATAATATCTCATGTGAGATATAATATAGATGGGGGTGGATATTGGGTCTGTGTAGCTTCCAATTTATGATGTGAAAGGGGTGATTTGCGTGAGGTTTTTGCATTCCCAAATCAGATTGTGCCATTAACAAGGTGCCCAAAGTCAAACCAGGGACTCCTTTAAGTTCCAAATCACTCTATAAACTCATGTTGCATTCTAGAGGCAATAAGCACTATTATATTATTATTATTATTATTATGAAGAGAAACTAAGCTGTTTAGGGAAACTCAGCTCAAGTGGGCAGGGTGGGGGGTGGAGAGGTGGTATCCTTTATTTTGATGAATACATCTAAGTTTTAATCAAAGTGAATTATTTTGCTGGGGTACTCCAGTCACAGTGATTTGGGCAAGGGAAAAGTGCATTTATTTTTAACACACACACACCACAAACAAACAAACAATGGAGACAGAGAGATCTTTCCGAGGGAGAAGAGGCTGTACTCCCCAAATCCAAGAGAGTAGAAGCCCACCCCCACCAACAACCCTTAGGTAGTGGGGTCTTTACTGGGGTCATGATTTTTATTGGGAATCCATGCTCTTTGTTCCCACCACAGTCCAGTCCCCTATGAGTTCTATACTACCCAAGCCAAAATGGTACAGTTCAGCAATCATTCTGAAATGTGCCATATTTTGTCCTCTAAGAGGGAGTGATTATGTTTACAAATTACATCCAACTCTCGCATAAACAAGATACTTTTTCTTTTTCTTTCTTTCAAAATAACAACAACAACAACAACAACAACAACAACAACAACAACAATGCCCTGTATGAAACCTCCTGGATGTATTTATCTACAATTTGAGATGCTTAATCCACTCTGGAGGTGCTCCTATTTTTTTTGCAAATTTTATCTATGAATGTGAAGGGGGGGAGCTATGGCCATTTTTACATCAGTGCCTTCAAATATCAGTTACTGGCCTCACCAATCATTCCCTATCAGCTACTGTAAAAGAGATGTCTGTGGAACATACATTTATGCTTATTATTGCCGACTTGTATTTCTATTCTTCCAAATCTCATTGTCATTCAATAGTCAATTTATCCCCTTCTCATTTCAATTGTGATTCCTGCATTGCAGGAGGTTGGGGCTAGAAGACTCTTAGAGTCCCTTCCATTCTACAACTCTATTGTTCTCCTTGAGTTACCAAATTATGAGACCAATAATTTATTTTGAGTACCAGGTCTGAATAATCATAATTCTTCCACATTTGCTTAGCTAAAGTTTTCTTAATTTTAGCAGTAAAATTCCAGATCAGGGGGCAGTCATTTTGTTGACCCAATTGTTACACTACTGGGAGTAAAAAAATAAAAAATAAAAAAATCTAATGGATTAGTTCTTTTTAATTCCAATGGGAATATTCTAGACTAGGATATCTAAGGTTTCCCTCTCAACAGGCTAAAACTGCAATCCTAATGACACTTACCTGGGAGTAAGCCCTACTGAATTCAGTAAGACTTACTTCTGAACAGACATAGTTAGAATGGTGCTATAAAATCCAAACAAGAAATGTAACTGGTTTGTGGATCAAGCATTTATTTCAATCCCAGCTGAGCTGAGAGAAGAGGATTAGTACACACACATTCTTTTAAAAGTTCAAACCTGACTCTGCTGCATGAAGTTAGGTCTCGACTGCAGATTTTTATGTCCACCAAACCACAGGGCTAGAATCAATGAAATTACACAACAGTGACTTGTTAAACAGCCTTCCCCATCAGTTAATGACAAGCATGCACGATTCTGTGTTTGAAGAGAGATTTTGTGCCAGAAGAAGAAAAACCACAACATTCTTAGAACAAGGATTTAAATACTCGGTAAATATTTTAATCAGGGGAGGGGGACCCCTTAAAACCTGTAATATATTGGTTACTCACCAGCGTGACAGCCAGTTGAACTAGAAATTAAACAACTTCGGGATTGTTGTTTTTAAATCTCTGCTCAGAAAATGTTTTCTGGAAACTACCGTAGTAAAACTAATGCAGAATGTTAATGATCAAAGCACTGAAGAAGTAACCTGGCTAAACAGTTAATGTGTTTGTTTTTCTCCTCTTAAAGCTAGATCCTACAGCTTCTCTTCTAAGGGCAATTTGTTGTGAGAATCTCTCTCATGCTCTCATGCTAGCATGCAAACTGACAACAAAGCAGTATCACAGGTTCCATTCAACTCCACTTGAATGATTTCTAAAAACTTCCAAGAAGAGAGTGGGGGTATGTTACCTAAGTAGGGACTTCAGCAACTACTGGGAATTATCTCTTCCTGCCTTTTTAAAAAAAATATCACTCTGCTCCCCACCATTTACTCCCCCCCCCTCTCTCACACACACTATTTTCTGTCATCATTTCAAAGTTGCTTGTCCATGCTTTCAACAAGAGAATGCAGAGGAATGTACAAAGTAGCTTAAAATAGATTGCGCTGCTTACAAGATCAGTTTGATAGGTTCAGAATGGCTCCCAACCTTTGTTAGGAAGCTTCCCCCATGCTGAGGTGCCAAAAGGTGCCAAAACCCCTTAGAAGCTTTTGCACAAAGAGGAAAAAGGCAGTGGTGGGGTGGGTTAGGTAAGCCCAGGTAAGGCGTTGAAGAACAGTAATGACAGGGCAGAGCAGCTCTTCCTTGCTCTCTCACTGCCCACCACAGACTGTCAGAACTTATTCACTGTAGCCTGGGCTTTTTCTCATCTGGAACTTGCCAGAAATCAGTTTCGGCACCTCTCAGGCCATAAGAGAACAAGGGAGGTGTTAATGGTGAGTTCCGGCACCTCTTTTTCTAGAAAAAGCTGTAGCTCACCTGGGCTGTAGCTCACCATCACAGCCTGAACCACCACCTGCTGTCTCTGCCCTCCAACGTCCCAGCAGCTCTCAGCCAGCTGTTATCATGCTGTAGTTTGCAGTGCCATCTGTCTGTGGCCAAGGGAACTGATGCATGACAACAGCATTAGGCAAATCTATTATGAATAGAAAGCCATCTATCCTAGTGACCAATAAACACCTTGATTATGCAGCTGCTTATCCTGATGTCCTTTTGACTGAAGACATCAGAAATTGAACCTGCCACTTTCAAAATGCAAACCATGTGTTCCGTCAATAAACTTCAATTGCCATTTAAGACTTGTGGGGTGTATGCCCAACAGCTTGCAAAGCTGTGTCATATTAGATGACGTTCACCCTTTAAGAATGTTAAAATCTTTCATCGCTAATGCATCTTTGCTGGGAGACTGTCAACATTTTCACCTATAGATTGAAAAGGCAATGTCAGGTCAATCAGAAAACAAAGCACAACAGTAATAAAAGTTTTCTGTAAAAACCTAGTACTTTGCCTGCATCGATCAGCATCTCTGCTACAAATGCTAACAAGTGCAAATCCATAGGAAATGCAGGGACATCAATATGATCCTGGGGTTCAAAAATTGAAACTTTGGATTAGAGAAATATTGAGTTTCACAACAACAGCAAAACCTTCCTCAGTTTTCATAGTAAATAAAGGAAAGAAAGTGAAGTCTGGCTCAATTGATTGGGTATTAGCATTAGCAGCAAATGACAAAGGGAGATAACTGTGATTTATTAGAGTGGCATAAACCATAATATTCAACATCTACTACTTAATATTGTTCTTATTTTCTTTCTGCCTTGATATTCATCTCTTACAGTAGGTTCTTTCAAAATCTGTAGCAAACAAACCCAGTGTTATTTAACTAAATTTTATGACTTGCACTAAAGGACTAATGTATACCACACAACACCCATTGCAATGTCTCAGGGGAAAGTGTATCAATTGAATTTATTTACAAAGTGGGATAGTCATGCTGTTCCATGATACTTTTTCAATGTATATATTAAGACTTAGCCCACCTTCCAATCCAGACCTGTATTAGGAGATTAGCAGATAAAAAACAAAGGCCAGGGCAAATTTTAAAACTGTCAAATGTTCTGATGGGGGAATTCCAGATGCTGAACTTCCATTTAAAAAGAAACAGTGAGTCTTTAGCCTTCCTAAAAAGAAAGTTATGCAGCAAAATGTGTCGGTAATCTTCTAAGCTATTTCTTTGAGATGAGCAGTCTGCCTTCTCCTGCCTGTCAAGTATTTTTAGCCAATGGGTAAAGTCAAAGCAGCAATTGATGAATGAGTTGTTTGGATACCATGTGGCAGGAATCACTGGAGTCCAAGAGCTGTTTTCATTGCCTCATATTTAGTGCATTTTCTCTGCTTCTGCCTCATTGTCTAATCCTTAGAACCTCCTTAGCTTGCCCTTCCTTTTTTCCTGGTAAGCGGGGTGCAACTTTCCTGTCGTGCATGTTTCTGAGATCAGATGCTCCTTAGCAGTTATTTTCTGCAAATGTTACATCATAATAAAGATGGATGGATGTTAAAGAACAGTCCCCTCTAATGGCAAGTGCACTAACTTTGCAAAGAGACTTAAGCATGTCTCCTGCTGTGCAGGAGCTAAAAACTAAACACTCCTTAAGAATTCAATGGCATACATGCCCAGTCAATAGTAGGCATGTATACCATAACTGAATATACCAAAGCCTAGACTTTGGTTTAGATTTGGCATTGAGGGAAAGCAGGATACCTGCCCATGTGGCAAGTGGAAATTCAACAGGTTAACTAATGAATGTTCCATGATATACATAGATTGATTGTTGGATCAGTGCAATTCCATTATGACAAAAGAGGCTTAGAATTATGTTTCAATTCTGGTCTCATATCCTTAGAAAAGGCTAAGTATTCTTGAAGAATATGGAGTAGTTTTCCTAATAGTGTTGAGAGCCTCCTTCAATAGAAGCTAGGTTAGCAATCATATTTGCTGTTACAGCTTTGAGTCTGGATGACTGGAAATCATCCCCCAATGGATTATGGGTGCCAAGAGTACTCCCAATTCCTCATGGGGATAGTATACTGGAAGCTTATTGCATTAGTGGCTGCAAGCTGCAGCACAGAGCTAAAATGGTAGCTGTTAGCTGGGTGAGAAAGAAAAATATTTACTCTGAGAAGTACTTCCCCTGAAATCAATGGGACTTAGCAAACACTAATTTGTTTGCTAAGCTGCTAAATTCTGAGCTTTTAAATCAAGTCCTTATTGGCAAATTTTATGTCTCGAAACCTAGCAACATCCTAAATGAGAGAGTCTCAAAATATTTTCTATAATAAAGTGATACTAATGGTAAGTGGCAACATAAATAATCAAATGTATGATAATTTTACACAGCTCAGCCATAAAATCAATCCATTTTTATGCTTTCATCCATCACCTCTGCACTTTACAGTCCTTGTTCTAATTCCCCATATGGAAATGAGGAATTAATGATTGGCTGAGAAGTTTATTTATGAAAAATGCTGAGAATGGAGAATCAAATACTGCGTGAATCAAATCTTGAAATCTGTAGCTAAGAGTGAGACTTGGTTGAGACACTTTCTAGGAGGCAGTGGCCTTCACACAGGGCGTGAACATGGTGAAAATAAACAAGCGCATACCTCGCTCCACCCATACATGTTAACAATATTTCCACACTGAGGCTTCTGTACACAAAAACTTGCTTTACACAGTTGTCCTCTTCCCACTTTTAAAGGTGAAAAATCGTATGAATCAGTTGGTTGTGTGAACCGGCTTTTGAAACTGAGCATTCTCTTCATATGCTGCTTTAGGAACGGTATGATTTTACCTGCCATGCAATACCAGTGAATAGATGTTTCACTGTCTGGTGAAACAGGAGCTGTACAAGGCAGCAAATGTCAAAGCAGGGGTCCTTGAAGTGCTTCGTAGTGCCTTGGTGATCAAGACAACAAAAAATTAATGAAACTGCAGACAAACAATTGCTGAAGGCCACGGTAATGTCTCTAGGCTTAGCATGACACCAGAGTAGGTTGATGGGGAAAAGGCAAGCAAGTGCCAGAGTAGGGACAGAGCAGAGGGAAGGCTCTTTATGACTGACAGGTCAAGTCTGCAATTGGAGGGAACCATTTTTAGCCAGAAAGTGAATACCTTTTAAATCTCCCCACCACAAAATCATAAGGGCATCAGGTGCAATAGCCCCTGAACATTTTTGTCTTCAATTTGGCATGTTTCTTACCCAAGAAATCTCTCAGGTCTTCACTTTTCAGACCAATCATTTACAAAACACTAGAGGGGATCAAGTGTTTTCTTTTTCACCCACCATAAAATGCAGCCATCGTTCTGAAATTTGGAAGGACTCATACCCTTTAAAAAGTCAAACTTTTAAGGGGAAACACACCCTTGGGTCTGCTTTAGAAACTCCAGCTAGCACAGAATGCTGATGGGAGCTTCTGGTTGAGAACATGTAACACCATTGTTAAAACAACAGCATTGGTTGCCCATCTACTACCAAGCTAGGTCCAAATTGCTCGTATGAATTTGCAAAGCCCTGAACAACACACTGTAGGTCCAGGGTACCTCAGACATCATCACAACCCTTATATCCCAGCTTGATTACTGAGATCATCTCCAGGAGCATCCTTGGTCATTGGTGAGACCAAATTGGTGAGGCGTATTTGGCAACAACCAGAAACTGAGCCTTTTGTTTCATTGCCCCAGGCCTGTGGCATACTCTGCCAATATATTCATCAGCGACCTTCTGTCACAGTTTTTAAATGCCTGCTGATAACTTTTCCGCCAGGTCTATACAAACAATTAAGAATACACCCTTATACAGTGGTTAATTGATGTCTGTTGTTAAATTGTATTTTTTTTATTTATTGTATGGTAAACTGCTTTGGTGGGACCCAGGTGGCGCAGTGGGTTAAACCACTGAGCCTAGGGCTTGCTGATCAGAAGGTCGGTGGTTCGAATCCCTGTGACGGGGTGAGCTCCCGTTGCTTGGTCCCAGCTCCTGCCAACCTAGCAGTTCGAAAGCACGTCAAAATGCAAGTAGATAAATAGGAACCGCTACAGCGGAAAGGTAAACAGCGTTTCCGTGTGCTGCTCTGGTTCGCCAAAAGTGGCTTTGTCATGCTGGCCACATGACCTGGAAGCTATACGCCGGCTCCCTCGGCCAATAATGCGAGATGAGCGTGCAACCCCAGAGTCGGTCACGACTGGACCTAATGGTCAGGGGTCCCTTTACCTTTAAACTGCTTTGGTATATTTTTTATGACTTTCTGGTCACCCAGAACAAAAGGTCCAGTGTCCTAAGAGAGATGTAGTTTTCCCAAGGGGCTAACACATTTGACCACAACATCTGTAACCAGAATTAGCACCAAGAAGCTGAATTTTGAGTGGAGGAATAGATAGGAAGGCCTCCTCACATCTGTTCTCTCTTGGTGTTTCTTCAAAATCTCTCTGCTCCTTAGCTGCCTTTCCCCTTATGGGGAGAAATGGTATGGTATGGGTATATTTTACCCTTATGGTATGGGTATATTTTCCACTATGGGGATAGATAGATTAGATAGATAGATAGATAGATAGATAGATGATAGATAGATAGATAGATAGATAGATAGATAGATAGATAGATAGATAGATAGATAGATAATAAGGTTACGTGGTTTTATTCACAGACACACAAACACAAGTTCTGTCTTCATTCAAACCCATCACCAGTCATGTTGCCCCAAAACCAATGGGATAAAGATATCACACAACTCTGCTTCATGTTTAGTTCCGTTCTTATTCTGAAAAGCAAACACTGCCGCTGCTATGGTAGCACCCCAGGGTGATGTCACAATGTCACATAGCCAATTAGAGTTGACAACGTGATGACAGTGGAGAAAGCAATGAGGGCAATGGAGAGTGAGGCCAAGTGGCGCACATGTAAATGACTATGTGAACATGTTTTTCACAAGCAGTGCTAAAAATTGCCCCAGAGAAGTGGTTTTCAGTTTTGCAGGGTCAAAAAAAGAAGTTCTTTAAAGGTGGTTTGTATAACATTATCACTATCATAAGAACATAAGATGTTATATAACTGCATCTCACTGGCTTTCTCCAATCTTAGGCCACAGACTCCTGCAGAATGCTATCAACCAGCCTACCTGAAGGAAAAGTGACACCTGAAATCTTTGCACCAGACAAGCAAACATTACTTTTAATATGGACACATTGCCATGGGGATTGATGGAATACAAATAATTGGCTATTCTGTGTAACTGAGGTTGAGATATAATGAGCTCTACTGAACATTTGCATCCATAGATCTGTTTTGCTTCTGGGTCCAATCCCCCCCCCCCCCGGTAAAATCAAATTCATTGTATTTCTTCTGCTGTAAAAGTAGACTGAAGAGTCTGGTAGATTTAAAGGGATACACGGACACACACACACACACACACAACACACATGCCCAGGTTTTTACAAAACATCCAATTTCTGAAGTAGATTGTTTCAAGACATGTGCCCCTTCCCGTGAACTTAAAAATGATCCATAATATGATTAGACACTGCACATTATTATGGGCATCTAATGGAATTTTATGATTGACTGCAGACTGATTCTGCCAGCTCCTTCCCCTGAGCAAAGTCAGAAGAACATAATGAATCAAGGGCAAGGGAAGAATTCACTATGCAGATATCTTGTAGGACTTTAAAACTTGCTGATAGATCAAACCATCTCTAATGACAGGTGCATATTCCCTAACATGCTACCCTCCTTTCCTTAGCATTAATTCTTTTCAATACAATGCTTCAATTGTAAAAAAAAGCCTTTGGGGTGTGTGGTATTCATAGTAGCACAAATAAATGATAGTAATCAGAATAAAAATAATATGTCTTTTATTGCGAACAAAGGAGAATTTCATTGGGCTCAATCATCGTAACCAACTCTAACAGCGCAGTCCAAACCCAAGATCTGCTGGGATAACAGAGTTTGGATTCAGCAGATCTTGAATTTTCCCTCACTCCAGCTCAGCGGGAGATATGCCTCTGTAAGTCCCTCACCCTAACTCAGCTGGGCCTCAGCTGGCAAAGTTTAAGCTGGTGGAACTTACACTGGTGTAAGTTCCAAAATGGTGCATTCAAGAGGTATAGTGGGTCAGGACAGGAAGTAAGAAACCTGCACCTATTCCAAACCCCTTTCAGCTTTTAGTCACATGATCTAGCAACCTAGCAGAACATAGCCAGCAAAAGGGTGGTGTAAGTAAAATGCCTCCTGACTTGAGTTTGAAATAGAGGCAACTTAATGAACGCCTTCATCTGCCCCAGCTGCAACAAAACATGTTTCTCCCATAACAATCTCTACAGTCACAGAAGGCACTGTAGCAGTTTGACTTCACCCCCAAAGGCACATTTCTTCATTGTCTCCTGAGACAGACAGATCCAAGCAACAAGTGTAAATTGCAGCAGCTTTCTATAGTTAGGATTTATCTGTGACACACCAGCCATTATACTTGTTATTGCCTAATGATGATAACTAGGGCATTCCTCAAGTTTTACTCATTTTGATGTCCATTATGAAAGTAGTGCCTTGGGAGTGACCCCAGAATTTTCCATATACAGTGGTACCTCTGGTTAAGAACTTAATTAGTTCTGGAGGTCTGTTCTTAACCTGAAACTGTTCTTAACCTGAGGTACCACTTTAGCTAATGGGGCCTCCTGCTGCCGCACAATTTCTGTTCTCATCCTGAAGCAAAGTTCTTAACCTGAGGTACTCTTTCTGGGTTAGCGGAGTCTGTAACCTGAAGCATCTGTAACCCGAGGTACCACTGTATATTTTTAATTTTCTTTTTTGCTTCTTTTTTGCAATTGCTCATGCCTGTTGTTCCTCTGTTCTGCCATTTATCTACTTCCTCTTTCATAGACAGATTCTAGTGAATCACAGATCATGTAGTGACATGCTGAAGGCATCACAACAATACAACATTACATTCAACCCATACAACATTACATAACCAATCAGATCTGGCCAAATTGGTGCCTTCCAGGAGTTATGAGCTACAACTCCCCATCAGTCAGAACAAGCATGAGGAAAAGTCAGAGTTTATGAAAGTTGTATTCCAAAACACCTGAAGGCACCAACTGAAAAATTATAGATGTTGTGAAACTGGAACCTGCATTACCAAAAGATTTCAACATTTTACTAACGGAACAGAAAAATTATAGATGTTGTGAAAATGGAACCAGCATTACCGAAAGATTTCAACATTGGATTTGAGCCCAGCTATTGTCTTGCCAAAACTGACTGCTTTAATTCCTGCAATGATCGAGTGCCAGCCCACTTTAGCAGTAGTGGCCTTGACTTGAGCCAATGTTGTCTGTCTCACATGTCTTACCATTTCTCAATCACAAAAGCCTTGGGACAAAGCATTCACAGACCTCGCAGTGGAGGTGGAGGAGGAGGCTATTTTGCCAACCTCAGAGCATTAGATTGATTGCTGAATCTTAATCTAGAAGCCTTTCAGATGAAATGATATTACTCAGAGGAGCGTATTTCCTAGACTACATGAAGTAAGGGAGAAATCCAAACCCAAGGTCCAGTGGGATGACTGAGTTTGGGTCCAGCAAATATCTGGTGCAGATGACCTATACTACCATGTTTCTCATAATTTAAGACACCGCCTTATATTTATTTTACTCAAGAAAATAAGACTATGGCTTATTTTCGGGGGTGTCTTATTTTTTAATATAAAAAAATTTCCTCCCCTTCCTGTCGCGGCTCGGTGCCCGGAACTGGCTGCTGCTGCGCTGGTGGGTGCTTTGTCGGCGCTTCAGCAGGGCACGCTGCTGGGTCCTGCTGGGCCGGGGCATGGAGCAGCGCGCACTGCGACTCTTGCCGCGTCCCGCCGCCGGGTCGGGGCTCCGGAAGCAGCCTGCCGGGTCGGCGCCCAGTGCGCCCCGAGCCTCCAGGAGTCAGCATCAGCAACACAGCAGAAGGAGGAGGCGGCCTGCCGGGTCGGCGCCCAGCAGCGCCGCACGCTCCAAGCCCCAAGCCAGCAGGAGTGTTGGTTCCTGGAGGGTTGGGGTGCTCTGCACGTGCTGCTGGGTGCCGACCCGACAAGCCGCCTCCTCCTTCTGCCGTCTCCTGGAGGCTCGGGGCATTCCGCATGGTGCTGCTGGGTGCCGACCCGGCAAGCCGACTCCTTCTCCTGCCGCAGCTGGCATTGCTGCTGCTGGCTCCCAGAGGCTCGGAGGTGACCGGACAGGTGCGGGCAGCCTCGCCTCTTCCTTGGCGCCCTCCAGAACGGCGCCTACCACTATGGCTTATTTTGGGGGTATGGCTTATATTTCTCAAATGCTTGGAAATCCTGCTACGTCTTATTTTATGGCTCCGTCTTAAAATATGAGAAACACGGTAAGTGCAACTGGGCTATGCTGGTGCAAGCCCCACATCCCAGCTCAAAAATATGCCAGTACAACTCCCTCATCCCTGCTCAGACATGGCAAATCTTAAGCCAGCATAAGCCTTGAAAAGTAGGCATTCTGGGACTGATGTGACTGGACAGGTGGTACTTGCATTGGATCCCAACTCTGTTCAGCAAAGTCAAATTACTTGGACTTAGCTACATTAGTTTAAAAAAACAGTTTTGAATGTGTTACAACACCAGATGGCATTGGGCAGCAAAAACGAAATCTTTGTGATTTTACATAGCACTTTTTTTCCCTTTTGTTATAACAATTTAATTTCTGACTTATTTATAGTGTTTTTCCCCCCAGTGTGTAGATCCACCCTTGGGAGAAGGTCTGCCAGCCAAAAGGGTGGTGTAGGTCAAATTCTATTTTAAAGGCTTGTTTTCCCTCTGTCAGGTTTAGGCCAGCTCTGCACTGCTCCTGAACAGAGCTTACAGTAATGGTAACTTACACTGATGTATTACTAACAGCTTTATGAGGTGGTATCTTAATTTTTGTTCTCTTTTAATCCCTATGTGGTGATGACATGGTGATTTAAGCAGATCACTTGATGTGGAAGAGGATAGCTTGACATTGTACCTCCCGAAAATCAAATATGGCTGCTGTCATTGGGGGGGGGGATGTTGCCACAGGAATGACTAGAAAAGATAGGCATGCGTATCTGTGGTATGATAAGGTAAAGGCTCATAAAGGCTTCAAAAATCATATAATTAGGAAATCATTGTTCAATGTATGGATCAGATATAAGGATTTGTTGGAAAAGAAAACTCCTAGGTGGATTTCGCCGCTTGAGGCGATGAAACCTAAAAGACCAAATATGGATGAAAATAGATTGAAGTATAAAGATATTTTGGTGGAGGAGGAAAATCAATTTAAGTTAAGGTCATATGAACAATTGAAGGACAAGTTAAGTGACTGGTTTCAGTATGTACAGATAAATGAAGCATTCAAGAGAGATAAAAAAATAGGATTCCAATCAGAAAAGTCGAAATTAGAAACAGAATTAATAGAGGCAAACAGCAAGAATTTGTCCAGAATGTATAATTTATTGTTAGAGTGGCATTTGAAAGATGAGCAAACAAAATCGGTTATGATTGATTGGGCCAAGGATTTGGGCCATAATGTTATGATGTCAGATTGGGGAAAACTGTGGAAGAAGGGTATGAAATTTACGGCATGCACGGCGCTGAAAGAGAATTTAATGAAAATGATGTATAGATGGTATTTGACTCCGGTAAAATTAGCGAAAATGTATCACAAAGGTGATAATAAATGCTGGAAATGTAAAGAAGAAGTTGGTTCATTCTATCATATGTGGTGGACATGCCCCAAGATAAAAGGCTTCTGGGAAATGATTTATAATGAAATGAAAAAGATATATAAAAATACGTTTTTGAAAAAACTAGAGGCCTTTTTACTTGGAATAGTAGGGGAAGAAATTCCCAAAAAAGATGTCAATCTGTTTATGTATGCCACCACAGCTGCGAGGATTTTAATTGCAAAATATTGGAAAAAAGAGGAATTGCCCTCTTTACAGGAATGGCAAATGAAAATGCTGGACTTTATGGAAGTGGCAGAGCTGTCAGGAAGACTCCGAGATCAAGCAGGGGAAAGAGTGGAGGAAGACTGGAGAAAGTTTAAAATATATATAGGGAACTACTTTTGAAAGTTGAAAATCTGAATATCTAGGGAAATACAGAAGTTAAGGCAATAGGGAGATAAGAGGAGTTTATAAGGTTGAAAAATTGATACGCAAATATAAAGATGAGATTAAGAGGAACTAAGGAGATTATAGTATGAAGGAAGTAAAAGAGATGAAATAGAAACTGCTACAGTGATATTCAAAATGAAAATCAGATAGTGGGGAGTTGGGGAAGCCAAAAAGACAATGATTTAAAAAGTTGATTAAAGATGATATGTTTATGTTTTTGTTTGTATTGATGTTTTTTTTGTTGTAATGATGTTCTTTGCATTTTTGGTATTTTTGGTATTTTTTGTTTGTGATAAAATGTTTAATAAAAAAATATTTTTTTAAAAAAGGAATGACTAGAAAAGATAAATGGCCTTTGCTATGTGTGTGCTACTTTTGAATGACAAGCATTCTGTATGCATCCATTCTATTTTTAAGAGCTAGGAGTTAAGGTTGTTAGGTTATAAGTTGCCTTGGGTTGTCTTGGGCATGAGAAAGTGACTAACAAATTTAATACACAATAATAATATCTACATAAATGCCTATGTGGGGAGCCATATTTCTTCTTCATACTGTGCATTAGTAAACACACTGTGTCACTCAGGCTTCCTCCTGGGGGCTTCTTTAGCCTTCCCATATCCCAATTACTGGGCACTTTGCTGCCAATTCATAGCTTCATTTCAAAAGGGGTGTGCTGTAGGCTCTCTCTATGTGTGTGATTCTCACTGTCACCAACAGGCTCACATCAACAGCCAGAGTAACCCCAACCTCTTATGCTTTCAGCATGTGAGGGTCCTCATGTGAATGCCCTTGTATTTACACATTGCAATGCAGAGTTTGACATGTCTTAGATGTCTGGAACTATGACACAACATTCAGGGAAGTGCAAAATCTGGTTGGCAGCCAAGTTCTGATCCTCACATTAGCCTGAGTAGTGTGTATGGATCATGTCATTTCATTTAAGAATTCACACAGATTGAATTCCTCAAGCACCCCTGGGAAAATAGATTGTTGGACTAGATGGATGTTGGTTTGACCCAGCAGGGCTCTGCTTATGGATTCTAAAACTATGATGCTGAAGTTTTCAGTTGATTAATGGCTAGGAAGAAATGCAGTAAAGCCAACTGTTTTCATAATTAATATTTGCCCAAGTTGGGGGGGGGGCAGGCAGATCTCTTCTGCACTTCCAACAGCAAATTTTGCATGATCTCACCTTGTCATAACATCCTAGCAGGAGAAGCCATCTCAGTGCTGAGTACTTCTAGTTTCTCTTGATTTCCAAGACTTATTCAACGACAAACCACCATGATTAGCCATAATCAGAGATGGGCAAAATGTTACTAATGAAGGCCACAGCTCTCAAAGGAACTGCCTGAATTTCTTAGACTTTTGGGAAATCAAGCATACCTGCAAAGGCTGTGAATCTGAAGAGCTATCGGCGTTATGCAAATGCTATACAATTATGAAGCTGGTGAAGCCCTTCCACTGTTTGCATAAATGTACCAAACACCATAAATTTTCCCTGACAAAATCCCATTCTTTTCTTTGCCTTTCCATTTCTGTCTCATATCAGCATGCCTCGTTTTGATTGTAGTTCCCATAAGTTCATGCAGAATGGCAATAAATAAATAAATAAATTGTGTAGGATCTGGGGAATGGGAGGTGTTCTGCAATGTTGCTGAGAATGGAGGAAACAGGCAAAAGATCTGAGTATCAGGGTACAAGGAACAAGGCTGTGAACACGGCATTTCACACATTCATTTGAAGCAATCCAATATTTGGCTCCAGGTCTCTGCTAATGTGGGTTATCTTAAGCAAAAATGTGTGTGCATCCCACACCACATATTTCCTCATCTCCAGGCTCTTTCCTAAGCCTCTAATCAGTAGTTACCTAAAACCAAAATTGCTTATGTAGCGCATGACTTCTTCATCAGCCATTAACAAAGCTCGTTATTTTACTCATCTCTCAAATTGCTTTTAATAAAGACTAAAGCAGTGCCTCTGACTGTCACCAGGGTGCCCATTCATTATGAATTTCACTTACGGGGAGAATCGTGTCTAATCACAGTGATTCGTCTCTTGCAATTCTATTTGCATATGAGCTGGGCAAGTGGGCATGATGAAAAATGGAACCCAGCTAATGTTATTGATTGGGAAGATCTAACCCCCTAACTGACTTTCATTAATTATCTCAGCGTCTACTTTGAAAAATTGAGGGGTGGGGGTGGGGTAGAGCAGGAAGGTTTCTTCTCTAGACCAGTGCATCGAGCCCATTCCTTGTGCTTACACCATCACAAGCTTCACTTGATAAACACAATGCTTAATTTAGCAAGGGCTTTGATGAATCTTCAAAGATAACATAACTGCAGTGTTAATAAAGCCCTGGTAACGTTTTTACAACTGGGGCTGGGGGGGGGGTAGTAGTGGATCACATGGCATCCATAGCTTCTGAATCTTTCGTTTGTATGGTAGAGATTATAGCAAATAGGGCATAGGTTTAGGGCTCGTTTCTGTGTTAGCTACTTCCAGAAAAATCCAGTTGCAAATAACACAGAAATGACCACAAAAGCTTGCACTATATGTCACTATATTTCTGGAAGTGGCTTTTGTGTCAAGTGAAAGCTCAAATACAATGCAGAAATTAACAGTTGGGGAAATGGTATAAGCTGCAGTGTGAATGCAGCACAGACGCTCCTACTCTAGGGGGTGTCACCAGCCCCCTCAATATTCCTTAGCAGGGTGCTCAGCCCAAACAACCATGCTGATTGCAGCGCAGCGTCAAAAGCAGGCTCCTTCTGAGCATGAGAGAGGAGAAACCGCAGCCACTGAAGCTGTGTGGCACTGGGCAAGGCCTCCTCTTGACCACGAATGTATGACAGCACCATGCAGCTGCCCCCTCAATCTTTGGCCCAAGGCAGTGCCTCTGATGCAGTGTGACTTGAGGATGTGAAATGAAAATGAAGATGGTGCAGGAGGAGAAATGGGACTGTTTGAAGTCAGGGCTATCAGAACATTTATGGCTACTCATGAGTAAGAAGGTTGTTAAGCACCATCACCAGCCTACTGAATGGCTACTTCTTGCCAACATTCTTAATCACTCGGCCTGGTATCCTGAACAGTGGAGAATAAGCCCCGCTGAACACGCCGAGACTTGCTTCTGAATAAACATGTGAAGGATCACGCTCTTGTTTGTTTCAAGTTCCAAATTAACACAAATGGTTTGTATTGGGAGTGGAGTGTATGTGTGTGTGAAAGCCCAACTTCTTGAGCACAGCCTATAATGAGGTCTGTTCACAAGGTCAGGAGAAGTCACACTTTTATGAGAAGCCAAAATGATATCTTTGGGGTTTTCTCTCTCTCTCTCTCTTTCTTTCTCTCTCCCTCTCTCCATGTTTCCCTTGCCAAGAAATCAACAAAAGCTTAGCTAAAAGGATCCAGTCAGAATGCCATTATCCAGTGTGACTCAGAGAGGTAGGAAGCTTTGCGCTGTGAATAGTAATAAGCTACAGACGCCTTTCCTAATTGAGGACATCAGTTTCTTCAAATGCCAAGATTCTGCTCATTACACAGTAGAGAACCTTACACCTTTGCTTTGGTGATTATGCATTTCAAAAAGAGAGAGAGGCTGTAGACAAAGAGGATGTCAACCTTCCTCTCCCCCCACTCCCCCTGCCTCTTTCTGGGAGCTTTTAAAGCTTTAACACTGTATAAATGTTTCCTGTTTAGTCTGCCTCCTGATGAACCAAAGATCATTTTAATCCCCATATATTGGCACTGATGTTGATTAAAGCAACAAGCCATTGATAACAACATTAAACATGTCAGTGAATTGTCTGTAAGTGCCAAACCTCTGAGCAGACCAGCTTCTTACTAATTCTTACTAAGTCAATTAGATTCAAACAGGGCCAAATGCAGAGCTGAAGGCTTAAGACAAGTTGCCTGTAGGGGGAAGCTGCCGCTGGATGTTTGGTGGCTTTGCAAGTACAGGGCTCGGATATCGCACAGATGTCTCTAAAACCGGCCCTGGAGACATTTGCCTGGGGTAAACCCTTTGGATTTAATGGAGTTATGCCAGGGATGAATTTAGTTCACTGTAAACTGAAGCACCATTAATGTTCCTGCTTCACGTGTGAATAAAGTGGTGCATTAACTTCATTCTTTAGGCAACCATTTCATTAGCTTCACAAAAGGTATATTGCTAATGTTATTACGTTCAAATACACTTTAGCAATACAGAATGGAAGGGACGATGTTATGCTTTCAAACAGAGTGCCAATATAAGAAACAATAGGGAAATTCTAGGCAGAATCTCAATGCCGCTTTTCAGGTTACGTTTCAAAGGCATGCATATGTGCGTACGTATTTCTATTTATATGCAGTTCCCTGAGGAAAACAGGAATGAAACAAGGCCTTTTAAAGAGAAAATTGTGACAAATTGTGAATTAAAAGCTAACTCCTTCGGTGTTACAATGCAGCTGCTCCAAACAGGTGGGAAGAATTGCCCATCAGTGGGTTAGCTTTCCTAGATTTGCTAACATGGCAGCCTCTCTCACAGAGTTCTGACACACAGATATTTCCCAGATCTATGCTTTAACCACTTTCCAGAGAGCCAGAAAAGGGAAGGGAAAATGAAGCTGGGTCTAGTTGTAGTTTGTACAAAGTGCTCGTTTCCTTTGGGGGAAGTCTTAACATTGCTACAGCATTACTGCAAGACGTGCTGGATATTGAATTCTATTCAGCTGTATGTAACCCCACTTTTCCTTCCTGCAACACTATGTTCTCAATTGCATGGGGAGCCTACAGTGATGCATGACCTCCTACTGGAAAAGTACACTTTAATCACATGAGGAGCTGGAATGCCCCAAGTGGATTGGGCCCCCTTGCAGCTGCAGGGGGATGGGGGCTTCGTTTCCAGATCCTTGATCATCTTTGGTTGCCCTCTTCAGAACCCATTCCAGCTTGTCAACATCCTTCTTCAATTGTGGCGCCCAGAACTGGACATGGTATTCCAGGGCTGGATCTAGCGTTTCAGTTAAATGGGTTGTAAATTTAAAAGGGAAATCTGGTAGGGAAAAGCGGGACTCCACAGTGCCATCCGGTGGCACAGTGTTATATTGCATATAGAATGCATATAAATTGTTTTTTCTTTACCAATCTAGCTGAATCCCAGGTGTGGTCTGACCAAGGCAGAATAGAGTGGTACTCTTACTTTGCTAGATCTGGACACTATACTTCTGTTGATGCAGCCCAGAATAGCATTAGCTTTTTTTGCTACTGAATCACACTGTTGGTTCATGTTAAGCTTGTGATACACTAAGTCCCCTAGATCCTTTTCACATGTGCTCCCATTTAGCCAGATGTCCTCCATCTTATATGTGTGTGCTTGGTTCTTTCTGCCTAAGTGCAGAACCTTTCATTTGTCCCTATTGAAATTCATTTTGTTAGTTTGGGCCCAGCTTTCCAATCTATTAAGCATAGCTGTCAAGTTCTCCCTTTTTTAAAAAGGGAAATTCCCTTATACTGAATAGGCTTCCTTGCGAGAAAAGGGAAAACTTGACAGCTATGCTATTAAGGTCATTTGAATCCTGATTCTGCCTTCTGTGGCATTAGCTACACTTCCTAGTTTATTGTCATCTTCAAATTTGATGAGCATCCCCTCAATTCCTTCACCCGTGTTATATATAAAGACTGAGCAACAATGGACCTAGGGCAGAGCCTTGTGGCACCCCACTTATCACCTTATCCTAGGATGTTGAGGAACCATTAGTCACTAGTCAGTCAACCAGCTACAAATCCACTTAACAGTATCCTCATTCAGCCCACATTTTACCAGCTTCTCTGCAATAATATCATGGGGGGGGGGCTTTGTCAATAGCCTTACTGAAACCCAGATCTCCATTCACATACAGAACTGCTGTATGAGTGGGTCTCATAATCTCTCTCTCTCTCTCTCTCTCTCTCTCTCTCTCTCTCTCTCTCTCTCTCTCTCTCTCTCTGTGTGTGTGTGTGTGTTTTATTAGCACAATTTGTGGCCTGTTAGCTGATGGGAAATTCCCTTCCAGTCTCTTCCATCCTAGCTCTTGTCTTGATTCATTGCTCTCATCATCCCCCCCTCTTTGCCCATCAGGGAATCATGGGATAAGAGGAAATGCTTGTGTGTTGACTTTCCCTATGTTTGGAAGAAGATATGGTATTGCCCAGATATACAGGTAACAGTTCTAGTTGTTCAGAATGTCTTTGACTCCATTTAAACTATGTTTCAATGTCTATTCAGTCCACAACACTCCTACTATTTTAACAGAGCAATTCAGCAGCAAGTAGGCTGTGAATTGCATCATTCATTATCCCAATTTCTCACCAAATTTACAAACATTTGTTCAAAATGCCAAAATAAATTATCACCCAGATACTAGAAAATGTTGTGACATATTTTGGAGCAACTATTTGACTGCTGATATTCCAAGACTTGACATAGTTCTTTTACACAAGTTTTATCTTACATCTTATTGGTATCTTTCATCTCAGAGGTTATAGGGCAAGTCCTGTGGAAGCTTCAAGGACAATGTTGAAATGCAGAAATAGAAAAGCTTGAGTTGCATGAGTTTCTAGCACGTCTTGCTGGTGAGATCTGGACAATGGCTTACGTATTTTAGGTCCCACTATGTACAATAGAAGAGTGGTACCTTATAATTAATGCCCTCCCATTTTCAGCTGATGTGGCAAAATCTGAACTCTCCTCATTTGACCAAAGTGATGCAAGGAGAGGTGTAGAACTTTGTTTCAAACCAGAAATGGACAGTTTGTCCAGCAGTGTCACATTGAAGGTTTATTATGAGCTGGAGGGCTACCAGCAATTTACATATCTTATTAGCATAATTGGAAAGCTGGATGATTAACATATTGAACATGTTGGGAAGACAGCTCCATCTAATTGTGTCCACCTCTTACTCGTGGAGAGGGGGTCAGCATTCATGAGAGGGCAAGATAAGCTGGTATGATTCAGGAGAAAATTTGGGGTTTCCCTGGTAGCACATACAGAGGAGTAAAATGAACTGATACCTGAAAGTTAGTTCATATAACCATTATTATTTCAGTGGCACTTTTTGCTCTTTAGACTGTACTTGTGGTTCCCTGTTGGTGAGAATGATACCCTCCCTTCCTTCCTTCCTCCCTTCCTTCCTCCTTTCCTTCCTTCCTTCCTTCCTTCCTTCCTTCCTTCCTTCCTTCCTTCCTTCCTTCCTTCCCTTCTTTCTTTTTCAAGTCTTCTATAGCTGGAAGCTGTCACAAAGATGTGTGTTGGATTGCAGATAACATGCAAATACTACAAGTATGGCGGTCATCTATATGACCTTTGGGGAGGGGATGTGAGGGTATGGAATGATCAGGATACATGTAAGACAGTTGCCTATCAGGGGCACTTTATTCTGCTTTCTGGGGTATCTAAAAACAGTGAGAGAATGGTCAGGTCCCAAGAATAACTACTTGGAAACAAATCCTACAAAACTAACAACACTTAATTCATTAACAGATTTAGGACTGGACTAAATAAGGCATTCCTGCCAACCTAGCAGTTCGAAAGCATGTCAAAATGCAAGTAGATAAATAGGAACCGCTACAGCGGGAAGGTAAACGGTGTTTCCATGTGCTGCTCTGGTTCGCCAGAAGCGGCTTTGTCATGCTGGCCACATGACCTGGAAGCTATACGCCGGCTCCCTCGGCCAATAATGCGAGATGAGCGCGCAACCCCAGAGTCGGTCACGACTGGACCTAATGGTCAGGGGTCCCTTTACCTTTACCTTTAAAGAAGGCATACCCAGGTTATGGCACCAGTTTCTTTTGCAAAAGTAAGATTCTCAGTTGGCTGAAGATATTAGCCAGATGTAGAAAGGAGTGTCACACAATGGCATTCCATGTGTTATAAATTGTCCATGCCAGGGCAAGATGATTCCATCCTTGGAAGGTCTTAACAGCTACCATATAATTTAAAGGTGTCCGGGCCATTACAAAAGCTATCTATATTGGAACAGTGTCCTGTTTGGGGCAGTAGCCACATATAATGGGAGGCAGCAGCAGAGCAGTTAGGTGGAAGCACCATATATGCATTACCCTCTGGATACCGAAAGTCTCTGTGTTCACTGTCAGAGTAATTTAAGAATATAGAAACATAGGAAGCTGCCCTATACAAAGTCAGAGCACTTGGTCCATCTTGCTAAGTATTGTCTCTTCTTCTTCTTCTTCTTCTTCTTCTTCTTCTTCTTCTTCTTCTTCTTCTTCTTCTTCTTCTTCTTCTTCAGTTATCACTCATAGCTGAATAAGATTGCCTTCCATAAACATGGTTTTAACTGTGAGTCCGTAAATGACTGTGGAGGCCAATTCTGGATCCACACGTCCTTCCACACTGGTTTCCAGGTGGGAGTTGATCATGGTGAGGGTTTGCCAAATGTGCCCTCCTCTTAGCACGTTTCTCCCTTTCATCGTGAGTCAAAGCCCATGACACCTTTGGTAAAGGCTGTTCTTCAATTGGAGCACTCGCAGGCCAGTGTTTCCCAGTTGTCATGTTTATACTGCATTTCTTTAGATCAGACATCAGATGTCAAAGAGAAAAACAGCTACCAGATTTTTAGAAGACATTTGAGGCAGCCTTGTTTAGGGAGGCTTTTAATGTTTAATAGATTATTTGATTTCATTTTTCTGTTGGAAGCCGCCCAGAGTGGCTGGGAAAATAATAAATTGTTGTTGTTGTTTGTCTTGAGAGAGTCTTTAAACCTCTTTTGTTGACCACCAGTATTACACTTTCCATTTTTAAGTTCGGAATAGAGTAGTTGCTTTGGAATACGATAATCAGGCATCCGAACAACATGACCAGTCCAACAAAGTTGATGTTGAAGAATCATGGTTTTGACATTAGTGATCTTTGCTTCTTCTAGTACACTGGCATTAGTTTGCCTGTCTTTCCAAGTGATGCATAAAATTTTTCGGAGACACCTTTGATGGAATCTTTCGAGGAGTTGGAGTTGGTGTTTATAAGTGGTCCATGTTTCACAAGCATACCATAAGGGTGGTAGTACAATAGCTTTGTAAGCAAGCATTTTGTTTTCCCTGTGAATGTCCCAGTCCTCAAACACTCTGCACTTCAGTCGGGAGGAAGCTGCATTGGCAGAGCTCAGGCGATGCTGAATTTCGGTACCTTCTGCGTAGAAACATTAATGGTCCATCACTGAGCTATGGGCCTTCCACTGAGGTACACATTCACACATTTTTAGGACTGTGGTGTTGGTCGCACATAGTATATAGCACACAATGATCAAGCTTCAATCATGCATGCACAGTCACTGAATGCATCCTTCCCAATCTTCCAATTTAATGTTCCGTATGATTCCGGTGCTGCCAAAAAAAATCTCTGGACACTTTTGAGTCTGCAGGGCTCTACATATTTGTGATCAGCGCAGCTATTGGACTTCATTAAAACCAAGAGCTGCTTTAAGTTCTCTGGAGATCTTGGAAACTGAAATGAATGCAGCAGTGAGAAAAATTGTCCCTAGTGTGGTCATGCACAGCCAATGTGCAATTTGCCTTCATTATGAAAGTTGTCCCTGCTCTGCAGTTTCCAGGGGGGTCTCTCACACTCTTGCTCTCCCTCCCCACTCTCTTTCTAGTATCATCTAACCAACAGGCACAGGTACATGAACAAAGCAGAGGATCTGCTATGAATATTGCTTAGTAGCTACTTCTCTTCAGAAATTGCACATCTGTATGAAGCCCTGTTTTATTAATATGGATTCAATGAGTCAAGTGTGCTCCAAAAAGCCTTTAGGAAAGCAAACAAGTGATATAGAATCGTAGAGTTGGAAGAGACCACAAGGGCCATCCAGTCCAACCCCCTGCCAAGCAGGAAACACCATCAAAGCATTCCTGACAGATGGCTGTCAAGCCTCTGCTTAAAGACCTCCAAAGAAGGAGACTCCACCACACTTCTTGGCAGCAAATTCCACTGCCGAACAGCTCTTACTGTCAGGAAGCTCTTCCTAATGTTTAGGTGGAATCTTCTTTCTTGTAGTTTGACTCTATTGCTCCCTGTCTGCTTCTCTGGAGCAGCAGAAACAACCTTTCTCCCTCCTCTATATGGCATCCTTTTATATATTTGAACATGGCTATCATATCACCCTTTAACCTTTTCTTCTCCAGGCTAAACTTGCCCAGCTCCCTAAGCCGTTCCTCATAAGGCATTGTTTCCAGGCCTTTGACCAGTTTGGTTGCCCTCTTCTGGACACGTTCCAGCTTGTCAGTATCCTTCTTGAACTGTGGTGCCCAGAACTGGACACAGTACTCCAGGTGAGGTCTGACCAGAGCAGAATACAGTGGTACTATTACTTCCCTTGATCTAGATGCTATACTCCTATTGATGCAGCCCAGAATTGCATTGGCTTTTTTAGCTGCTGCATCACACTGTTGACTCATGTCAAGTTTGTGGTCTACCAAGACTCCTAGATCCTTTTCACATGTACTGCTCTCAACCAGGTGTCTCCCATCCTGTATTTGTGCCTTTCATTTTTTTGCCCATTTCTCCTTGTTAAAATTCATCTTGTTTGCTTTGGTCCTGTTGTCTAATCTGTTAAGGTCATTTTGAAGTGTGATCCTGTCCTCTGGGGTATTAGCCACCCCTCCCAATTTGGTGTCATCTGCAAACTTGCTCAGGATGCCCTCAAGCCCATATGTCACAAACAGCCAAATAGCATCTAATGGTTGCCCTCTATTTGGTATTTTGTCCATTTTATGCATTGCAACCATCTTGTATTCAGTGATGGGTAAAGCTGTCAATTTCAGTTTCTCTTGGTTTCTCATTTTTCCAGGGTTAAATTCAGTTTGCCACATTTCAACATCAGTTTTCATAAGAAAATGTCATACTGACATTCACCAGCATTTTAGAGCATATTTCTCTTAATAACACATTTTTGTATGCAATTTTCCCTGATACCCAATTTTTTACATAGCAACTTTCCCTAATACAATACATTTGTGCCCCCCCCCACTATTATATGCATTTTTGCACAGTTTACTTGGAGAAGTGCATTGCAAAATTCAGAGAATTGTGACATTAGTCCACCACCAGGAGAGAGAGAGAGAGAGAGAGAGAGAGAGAGAGAGAGAGAGAGAGAGAGAGAGAGAGAGAGAGTTTTCTAGACATACTCGAGGAGTTTGTGGGCTCAGGATAAGGGCTCCATAATCACATATTTATGATTTTGTACAAGTCATGCCATTTAGTATCTCTGTGCTTCATGGCTAATTGCTCCTGAAGCACCCACTAATTTCCTGCAGCTGGCATCTTTCACTCATGCACATGCAATGGATCACTTCATCAATTGATTTAATTTTTTTAAAGAAATCATTCTGAAGGACTGGATAGATAAAATGTGGGAATATTCCACCATGATGAGACAAAACACATTGTTTATTTTATATTATTTTTATTTATTCATTTTATATACTGCCGTTTATCAAAAGATCCTGAGGCGGTGTGCAACATTAAGTGTGCATTATATGCAGCTTCTTAAAATAATAATAATAATAATAATAATAATAATAATAATAATAATAATAATAATATATACCCTGCCCATCTGGCTGGGTTTCTCAAGCCACTCTGGGGGCGGCTCCCAACAGAACATTAACAACAGAATAAATCTTCAAACATTAAAAACACCAGATGTCTTCTAAAAGTCAGATATTTGTTTATTTCCTTGACATCTGATAGGAGGGCGTTCCACAGGGTGGGCACCACTACTGAGAAAGCCCTCTGCCTGGTTCCCTGTAACCTCACTTCTCGCAGTGAGAGAACTGCCAGAAAACCCTTGGCACAGGACCTCAGTGAATGATGGGGGTGGAGACGCTCCTTCGGGTATACTGCGCTGAGGCAGTTTAGGGCTTTAAAGGTCAGCATCAACACTTTGAATTGTGCTCAGAAACGTACTGGGAGCCAATGAAGGTCTTTCAGGACTAGTGTTATATGGTCTCGGCCACACACAGAGAGACACAATAAAAAGCATAATCATAACATAATCATAAGAACAGTCTCTTTATCACACACACAGAGAGAGAGCTTCAACAGGTCATCTTTCCTCCAAGAAACTCATGGTGGCATACATCACACCAGAAATCAGATGAAAAAGTAACCAGCAAGGTCACTTTTTATACATAAAAATTTACCTTGGATAGGTTTGCTGAACCTACCCAAATCCCCACTTAGATAGGGTGCCAAAAACAATACAGCAAAGATGCCTTCCAAATATCAATAGGCAGGGAGTTCCAAAGAACTGAAGAATTTATTCCTTGCAAGAGTGGAATGAACATTATGTGGCATTTGTAAAAGGGCAGTTCTACAGATTGAAGTGGTCAAATAGGCACATGTTGGGTATGGCAATTCTTCAAGCAAATTGGTTCCAAGCTGTTAAGGGCTTTACATACCAATAGTAACCCATCAAATTTGGTCTAGTAACAAATCAACTTATTTCCCCCCTGCATGTAATTCTGGAACCAACAACTCTGACATTTTTAACCCCATTTTCAAATGCTGAATACAAGTAGCATGGTGTCTCCTAGGAAAATTTAACAAAAGGAGAGTTAAATATACAGGGCTGGTACCATGATAACAATATCAAGATCTGAAGACATTATATCCACCAGTCCACTGCAACATTCTTCCCGCAATGCTGATTCAAAGTTGCTCTGGGAATTCCGAAAAACTGGTGCATGCTGCTTTAAGCAAATTTGGCACTCTTTTTTGTTTGTGAAATATCCACAAATATATCACAAGCTCCCCCAAATGTATTACAAATTTGTTTACTGAATAGTTTCTGCCAATAATTCTTGGACTGCAGCTTTTTTATGGGCAGGTTTTACAAGTCTTGCAAATTCAATATTTACAAAATGTGCTGTTTCACCCAGGCTATTTTTCACAGTTTGATCAAATGCTGTATTTCTGTTGACTGCCAGGATGGGTGAAGTGGGTAGAGCTGCATTTTTGCTCAATTCTGTTCTGAATTCAAAGGGAGAAGCAATTGTTTTGTGACCAGTCAGCATATCAGTTGAAATTACTTTTTAAAAGTTTTTTTTTATGGAAGCCAGCTATATTTCTCATCTCGTGTAGTGCGATCTAAGGGCTATGCTTTCTGAATTTCCAAATTTTCTTGTTGTTGTTTTACCTCACTTTTAAAAAATCAGAAGCAAACACCAACTCGAAACGTTTTGTGAAGACAGATTAACATTTGAGGAAAGTCAATTCATTTTGGGGGTTTTATTTAAAGATAAAGATAAATTTGGGTTTTATTTAAAGCCAAACTTGCCAAATCCACACATTTTCCAAACCAAAATTCACCAGAATTTGAATTTATCCGAATTTTGAAATATAGTTCTCTTTCCAAATAATGCTTACAAGAATGCAAATATTAGGAGAATGTGTGCATAAAAATGAATACGTTAATAAAAACCACAAATAGAAACATCATATTAAAGGCAATTGCTTGCATATGTGTACACAGTCAAAACTGCATATAAACTGTTTATTAGGAGATATTTGCATTAAAATGCTGGTGAATTTCATGAAGTTGTTTTTAAGTGTGAATTTCTGCAGAAATGTGGAGAACTGAAATTGATATATGTAGCTCAGTGCTAGAACATCTTTGTGATATGCAAAAGTTCCAAGATTTAGTCTCTGGAATCTCCAGAAAGGGTTGGAAACACGCCCATCTGAAACCCTCAAAAGCAACTGTCAGTATCGGCAAAATACAGGTTTGACTTGCTATAGACCGCTTCCCCTGTTCCTATATTTTGGCTAATTTTAGGGTTAGCTCAGGAGTTGTGAATTTCATTTAGCCCCTGCCCTTCCTTTCCACCCATTATTGAAGCACTGGTTTTCCGTGTAAAGCAGAGCTTGCTAGGGGCTAGAATTATACTGCTATGGTGGCAGTTGATTTCTATTGCAAAGATGGCTATAGTCTTGCTTAACTTTCTCCATCCGCATGGTGCTACCACACACACAAAATATTTCTAATGGGCTAACACATTTCTTATTCCCATCTAGTCCTTAAAGAGATCCTATCTTCCATTTTGATAAAATCCATACACACATGAACCAAAGCTCAGCATCTGTTCTTATATTTCCAATCCTAGTGTAATATATAACATGCTGGATGTTGAACCTCCAAGAGATAGTTTTACTTGCTTGTAGTTGTTTAGTTGTTTAGTCGTGTCTGACTCTTCGTGACCCCATGGACCAGAGCACACCAGGCACTCCTGTCTTCCACTGCCTCCCACAGTTTGGTCAAACTCATGTTGGTGGCTTCAAGAACACTGTCCAACCATCTCGTCCTCTGCCGTCCCCTTCTCCTTGTTCCCTCAATCTTTCCCAGCATCAGGGTCTTTTCCAGGGAGTCTCCTCTTCTCCTGAAGTATTGAAGTATTGAAGCCTCAGTTTCAGGATCTGTCCTTCCAGTGAGCACTCATTTCCTTTAGAATGGATAGGTTTGATCTTCTTGCAGTCCATGGGACTCTCAAGAGTCTCCTCCAGCACCATAATCCAACAGTGTCATCATGGAGAGGAGAAAACCCTGTCAGAAGCCTTTGTGGTTATCACAAAAATGGGATGAGGTTTTTCAGAAGACATCTAAGCCTAGAACTTTGGACAGGAACATAGGTCTAACAGATGCTTGAATTTCCCATCACAAGTCCTGGATGTCTGGCACCTGATCATCAAATTCTCCAGAAGGAAACATCATTCTGGGGAAAATATTTTCTCCTCCCCTTTCCCACATACACCCACATGAGGAAGAGCTGTAACTCAGTGGCCGAGCACCTGCTTTGCATGCAGAAAGTCCCAGAATCAATCATCAGCCTCTCTGGGTAGGGCTGGGAGAGAAAGCTGCCTGAAACCCTGGGGACTCAATGCCAGTAAGTGTAGAACAATACTGACCTAGATTAACCAGCGCTTCGACTCAGTATTAGGCAGCATCCTGTTTTCCTACAAGTTATTTATTTTTATGGTTGCTCTTTCAAGTTGTCCGTAATTTGTTTGTTAAAATAGAGGTTGTCCCCCCACCAGCCAACTGCTGATTTCTTGAGCATTTTTAATTTGGTGAATTTCAGAAAACTCTTTAAAAAGCTAACAGTAGGCAGGTCAGAAAGGCTGATGTCTCTGTTTCTCATAGGGAGCTTGCGTTGTTTTCGGTAGTGCTTCCTTCCAACCTGTGTCTATTTCCAGCTCATCACCTCCTTCCCGTGATAAAGCACATGACACTTGAATCAGTATCAGCTGTACAGTGGCTCCTGCTTGTTCCAGATCAGTTGCTTAGATGTCATAAAGCAGAGCATATGCTCTTGACAGAACATCTGCAATTACTAGATGATCTCCTGGGTAGAAATTTATAGTACTTACTGAATATCATATAGCCTGGCTGCGTTTGTTCCTGATCTTTGTCTCTTGGGGAAGTAGAAAGGATTAGAAGCAAACACAGTCTTAGATGGCATCCTGCAGTCTGTGCTATAATTGTTTATGGAAATGCCATAGTGATTACAACTCTCTCATTTATTTATTTTTTTAAAAAGGGGGAGTATCCTCTAGAAAAAAATCCATAAAATAAAAAAGCAACACTATATAGAATCATAGAATCATAGAGTTGGAAGAGACCACAAGGGCCATCCAGTCCAACCCCCTGCCAAGCAGGAAACACCATCAAAGCATTCCTGACAGATGGCTGTCAAGCCTCTGCTTAAAGACCTCCAAAGAAGGAGACTCCACCACACTCCTTGGCAGCAAATTCCACTGCCGAACAGCTCTTACTGTCAGGAAGTTCTTCCTAATGTTTAGGTGGAATTTTCTTTCTTGTAGTTTGAATCCGTTGCTCCGTGTCCGCTTCTCTGGAGCAGCAGAAAACAACCTTTCTCCCTCCTCTATATGACATCCTTTTATATATTTGAACATGGCTATCATATCACCCCTTAACCTTCTCTTCTCCAGGCTAAACATACCCAGCTCCCTAAGCCGTTCCTCATAAGGCATCGTTTCCAGGCCTTTGACCATTTTGGTTGCCCTCTTCTGGACACGTTCCAGCTTGTCAATATCCTTCTTATATATGAATGGAGTTGTATACAAAATCATATATGAATGGAGTTGTATACAAAATCATATAAATCATTTTTGACTGAGAATGATGTGCCTTATAATTTGCAGCAGAGTGTTAGGTGTTTTATATATATATTTGATCCCTCCAGTTTTAATATTTGAAAGACATCATTTCATTTAATAAAATTTTGCACCCTAATTCTCTTAGTAACATATAGCACACCAAAATGGTCAATATACCATGTGAAATGTCCCAGCAAGAATCAATCTGGGTTATGTGCTGTCATGCAGCTATGATACAAAAGCTCTGTGCATTTGTATATCCATGGGCTTTCTTTTGATGACATAAACAGTTTTATAAACAGAATAGGTGCTTGCCTCATCAGACAAGGTCCTGATGAGGTCCTGATTGTTAGCTTTCCACATGGATCTTGTTGACTGTGTGTTGACATGTAAACAACTCTTTTTTTAGATTTTGGCCTTAAAATGAACATTCGAAATCAGGGTATGTTAGGATGTTGCCACTATGGAGTTGTTAAGATTGGTTCATCAAGTAGAACGGGCCTTATGACATTCAGGGATGTATAAGTGGTATATCCTCCAGTGGGAGGGAAGTCATCCTGCAGCCAACAATGTGTCTATGGAACTCATAATCTCTTACAAATCTCTGCCTGCAGCTCCTTCTTCCGCATGCCTATTGAGTGAGGGTGTATTTGAAAGCAGGTAACCAGCAGAGGATGACCTATTTTGATAAATGGGGCACTGACACACCAACCATAGTCTATCCTCAACCAGCCCCCAACTCACAACCTTCTTAATTGCAATCAGTCCATGGGGTGGCACTGCCTGTCATATTTCTTCTCTCCAGTATCATAGTGTTGCTCTTGTAAGTCTCAACAGGGAGAACGGTGAAGACAAAACTGGAATTAAACCAGAGTCAATGACAAGTAGAGCCAACTAAATCTCAAACTGATGTGAAAATGGGGCGATCTGAACTTACAATTGGACAAAAACAAGGAACTGAAAAAGAATGGGATTGTTGAATGTGGGGTGGCAGCAGAAGAGAACTACTCTCATGTATTCCATGTGAGTTTCTTGAAACCATTTATGCCACTGACCATAGCTGCCAAGTTCTCCCTTTTTTTAAGGGAAATTCCCTTATGCTGAATAGGCTTCCTCGCGAGAAAAGGGAAAACTTGGCAGCTATGGCCACTGACTACTATGGGAATATGATGTTGAACTAGATAGACCTAGGAGGGGGGTCTTCTTATGTTTGGTTTTTGTGTTGGTCCATCTTTTCCCTCCCCATCTCCACTGTAGGCACACACAAACCCAAAAATGATTTACTTTGGCCATAGGAGATAAGTTTTAAAATGTTTCACATGCAAAGGAGCTCTAACGTTCATCTGCATCCTGAGAAGGGTTTCACTGGCCTCTGAAAAAATTCTTGTACAACAGTAAACCTAACAGATTACTATTTCTCTTGTGCCTTAGCATTTCTCATCCCTTACTCTTAGCATCTCTCCTCTTGCAGAGCAAAAGGAAAAGACAGCCTTAATTTTATTTCTTCGCCCACTGCCCGTTTTGCTATCAATAACAAACGATTGCTATCTCATCCTTTACTGACCTTTTTCTCCTTGGGAACTTGATGCATTTTTGTATTTATATTCACCTTTCTGGTAATCTCTCTTTTTATCCCGTATCTTTATTAGCATTGGCTACAGTCTGAATGTTTTCTAGCACACCTCTATATGTGAGGTTTCATGCGTATTTCTTCTTTTTGCTGCTTCTTGCATTCCTTGTTTATAATACTTAAAATATGAATTCATGTATTTTAGGGTTGCCATATTTCAAAAAGTTGTTGCCTTTTTTTTTTTTTTGCAAAATCTCATAAACTGCTGACACGGGTTGCCCTACATCTGGAATTTCCCAGATATTTTGCTAATTTCCACCTGGACACTGCTACCAACTGCAGTATTTTGGATATATCCCGGAAATATAATATTTTCTCATATATTAAATGTCTCTCATATATTAAATGTTTCCTTTGATGAGAATGCATCCGCAATACTCCCCATCATGACCCCAAGTAGACTATCCCTTGACTGAAACTTTAGCCATTGATAGGTAAGAACAGAATCTATATGCCTCTGGGTACCAGATGCTGATGACTATAACCAAAGATAGCTATCACCATCATACCCTCCTTCTGAACTTCCAAAAGCACCTGGATCACTGCTGTTGGAAACAAAATTGCTGGACTAGATGGACATTTGATATGTTCCGGCGAGAAAATTCTGAACTTAAAAATACCCCCCTCATTTTTTCCAGAGAACAGTGCACTGAGGAGAATTTATTCCTGTATGCCAAGTAAGTATTTTACAAACACTCCACCATGGTTCACGCTGTCTTCTTATAATACCTATCTGGTAGTTTATTGTTCTTGGCGTCCTTCTCTCTCAAGGGATAATGGAGTGAATTCAAACTGCTGCATTAGCACCACCAATGTGACTTCCCTTGGGCGCAAGCCTGGGCAGTCTGTATGGAGGTCCTGGGCTGCCCAGACAACTAGACCTCCCTCTTGGCCTCGCTGGTGTGGTCCAAAGGAAAGCAGAACAGTATGTTTGTCACCAGCTTGGTTTCAGGAGTTGCCTACATGGCACCATCTAACTGTCGTACGGCCGGTCAGGGGATCACCAGGTGCCAGCGTGGAGCCCAGCGGAGCGGCACCAGGTATCCAGGAGGCTGGCCACCCAGAAGGTGGTGTTGAGGCTCCTGAGGTGGAGAGGGGCTCTGGGGGTGCTGACAGCTCACAGGAGCATGGGGGAAGGTCAGAAGTGTTGGAACTGAGTGCTGTGGAAGGGGAGGCGTTAGAAGCCAGGGAACCTGCTCGACAGTTGAGCAGTTCAGGGGGAGAAGGGAACGTTCCCACCCCTTCACCCCAGGAGTGAAGGGGGGACAAGCGCAGGGAACAGAGGCGGAGATTAAAGGATCCAAAGTTCCCATGTTGGCGAAAATCTAGACGCAGGTCACCTCCGGATTCTGACTTGGACTGAACAGTCATGGACATTTTTGCTCTGCTTTGTACATATGTACAGTGGTACCTCTACTTACAAATTTAATGCGTTCCAAACACACATTCGTAAGTTGAAAAAATTGGTAAGTCGAATCCCATAGGAATGCATTGGGAGAAAAAATTCGTACGTCGAAGCAACCCTATCTAAAAATTCGTAAGTAGAAAAAATCCTATCTAAACCGCATCCAAGATGGCGGACGGAGCTCCATTTGTAAGTAGAAACATTCATAAGTAGTGTTATTTGTAAGTAGAGGTACCACTGTATATAATAAAACTCTGCAAAAACCAGTTGCGGAGTTTGGAGCCTCTTACTCGTGAGAAGCCTTCCAGCACCCTTACACAGACTCCACTCCAGATTTGTAAAGGGTTTACTCCTTAGCCTTTTCTTCTCCTGAAGATATCCTGCAAGAATGTAAGGGATCACTGAGGGTTTGAGACCCATCGGTACTCTCACCTAGTTTAGGCAGCCAAGGATGAGCGAATCTGTCCATTTCGGTTCTCTCAGGTTTCAGTGCTCCACATTTCCACATCTGAAGAAGTGTGCATGCACACGAAAGCTCATACCAAAATAAAAACTTAGTTGGTCTTTAAGGTGCTACTGAAGGAATTTTTTTATTTTACTTCGACCCAGACCAACACGGCTACCTACCTGTAACCATTTCCACATCAGTTTGTGATGTCGTGATGTAAGTTCACCAGCACTTTAGTGAGAATTTCACAGCTGCGCCGGTTGCCAATTTGTTTTCAGGCCCAATTCAAGATGCTCACATTTGCGTTTTAAGATCGAAATAACTCAGGCCCAAGATTACTCGGAAAGACCACCTCCTTCCCTACAGACCTTCTTGGTTGCTAAGAAGTGTTGAGGGCACTAATTTGGAAGCTTTTAAGATGTTGATTCCATACATGTCAGAAAAGGGCTTCATTTGTCTGCCATAACATAATCCAAATGTAAAAAAATACATTTTACATAAGGTTACATCTGTTCTGTGTGTTTTTTATTTTTTTAAAAAAATAGACTTCTACCCTCTATTGGACTTTACCATCCAAAATAAATAAATAATTGAATGACGGGAGATTGTGTGTTATCCTTTTAAACGTGTTTTTTTTTTCCCTGATTGGTGCCAGGCCATTTCAACCTCTCAAAACACTCTAAAAATTGGGAGTTTAATTTCTTGCTTCCATTCTGCAGATGTGCCCCTCTCCTGAGGTTAACTTTTCATCAACAGAGCGCCTCACTTTGGCTCCTCATACCTTCCCACATTTTCAAAAGAAAGGAAAAACGATGAAAACAACCTTTTGACACCCACTGCTCCACCCCCTTCCAACAAAGTTTTTGAACAACCTCACATTGTCCCCTTGAATAATCTAAAATAATAGTAATAATAATGTTTTCTTCAGCCCTGCAAGGCTGCCATGTCCCCGAATCCTCGGGCAGCGGTGGAGCTGAGTTGGCACACTGTTGCAGAAATGTCATTTTTTTAATTATGTGGTTCTGAGGGGAATCTATTATCTACTGCTGAGACGCTGAAATCAGACAATTTATCTCCAAGGCAGCTCTGTCTGCAATCTAGAATATATATCTCTTGTCACTGCAGGAAAAAGAACAAAAGGATGTTTTTATTTCTGGTGTCTTATGTTTATAAATTTATCCTTTTAAAGCTCTGCCAAGGAAAAGGGGGGTGAAGTTCTAATGAACCTTGAGGTATGTCATCTCCTCTCAGCATCCTCCTTGAAGGTTGTCCAAGGGCAGAGATTTCATCATTTCTCATTCATACAAATTCGCAGAACTTCCATACCAATCAATTGTAGGGCAGTAACTAATCATAAGAATACAGTGTTAGGGAAAGAGGGGGCAACATACCCATATCGAGATTCTGATATGGCAACCTATTTCCTTCATTAACATAAATACCAAACGCCACGTGACATTGCAGGATTCATGCCAATGGTAATGTGAAAGCACTTTTATGTCCCCCACACTAGGTATTTTCATTTAAATGTAAACTTAATATACCTACCAGCAGCGCGTACTCACAATGATTCTGAATTATTGTTAGTTCTCCCCCTAAGGTATCAAGGCAAATGAAAGCATTTAGTCTGTGTTTTAAAAAAAACCCACAACTCTGCAAAATTCATTATACACACCACACTGTGTTGCGGTATCACAGCTCAAAGCAATTCATATCTATTAACCAACAGGTACATTCCAAGAGCTTCTTAAAACAATCCTGCATTGCTTCCTTCTAATTTAATCTGCGCAGATGGGTGTGCCCCCCCTCCTCTCCTATATTTTATAAAAGTAGCGAGATTTTAAAGAGAAATGCTGGAACCTTCCCGAACCGAATTGCCATAGCTGTACTGTCCTCTAGTGTGTATTTTAGGGAAGGACAAGCACCAATGCAATTATCTGAAAGTTACTCCTGTGGATTATTAAAAAGGAAAGGTTTATTGTTCATTTGATGGTTTGCTGAGTTTTGTTTAAATGGAAACTTTAGGGACATTTCGGATCACAGGCAGAAAATTACTATTCTCGTTATAAAGGACCTGCATTTTTCATCTGGCAGTGTGTGTGTGTGTGTGTGTGTGTGTTTTTAAGGGCGTGGGTTGGCTTGTAGCTGCATTAACCTACATTAACAACATAACAAGATCCTCCTGGATCAGGCCAATGATCCTGTTCTCTCACAGTGGCCACCCAGATGCATGTGAGAAGCCTGCAATCGGGACCAGATCACAAGATCACTTGCTCCTCTTGCAGTTTCCATCAACTGATATTCAGAATCTTTATTGTGGGCACACCTTGCTAATGACTTCTCCATTCTGAAAAACCAGTTCCATTGAAATCATGGACATAATATACACATAATATCATGTATTTCTTGAGCAACAGCATCCCCCTTGCTCTGAGCCGATTATTGCAACACACTTTTTCATGGTTATGGCCTCTAGTCTTCACTGTCTGATCCTCAGAACTCTCCCCAAGTCACAGCTGCTCACCATCCCTGCTTCATATCTACCTTGAGTGTTTTTGCCTTGCTGGAATATGTCCTTGAATTCTGAAGATGCCCCTTGCTTGCCTGCCTGAGGAAAGAGGGAAGAGGGATGTGAGAGTGCCCAAAGAAACTCACCTTCTGTAAAATTCACATTCTTGGCTGAACCAACACAACATTGGCATGTGGTTCCCAGAAAGTTACCCAAAAGGGAATATGGAACTTGGGCTTCAAAGGCCCATGCCTATGTATATGATTACAATGACTGTCTAGCCTAGAGTCCAACAACAACTAATTTTATTATGTAGTCACAGATCAATGGAGTCCTTAGTTGGAGTATTTGGCTGCTGTGATTGCATGAGGCTGGCAAGTAATAGCTACAGAAACAGTGGTGTGGTGTGGGTTGCCAGCACCCGGGGCCGCATGGAGGGTTGGGTGGTAGAGAAACGGTTGGAGTATGCATGCACATTCAACAGCCTAACAGCACCCACATTACCCACCGCAGCCACAAATATAAGAAAAGAAGAGTCACTCCATTGTCTAGAAAGGTGACTTCCTGGTTTGCATGGAGAAGCCATTTTTAACAGAGGCCAGCAACGGAAGCATGCAGCTGTATTGAGGCAGCGCTGAGTGTTGAAATTTTGTGCCCCTAACAATTTTGTGCCCAGGGCAACCGCCCCCGTACCCTCCCCCCCCCAAACACACATGCAACACCACTGAACAGAAGCATGTACCACCTCTTGATCATGTCAGCAAAGCATAAGACTCTCCTTCACATGCCAATTTCAGTGTTGTAGGGGAAGATATCTTTATGTACAGGGTGAGTGACTCAGTCATAGTTCATATGCTCAACTGGACATAAGCTCCTTTAAACCTTTTTGGCAGAACTGCCCCGAAGACCCGCTATTGTCAGTCTAAAACTCAAAAGGTTTTAGTGGTCTACTTTCAGGTGCCCTTGGGACATCCTTTTTACTTGGCCTATTGGTGACCTTTATGTTCACCTTAATTTTGATGTGTGTTAAATGAATGGCTAACATTTAATTTTTTTCTTGTAGTGTTTTGTTGTGGTGATATACATTTTAATATTTGTTACTTTACTACTGCATTTACGCTGTTGGGTTTTTTATGTAAGCAACATTGAGCACAGACATATCTGTGGGGAATGTGGTATACAAATAAATTGACTATGTATATGTTCTACAAACAGCGAGAAAAGTACATGAGAAAAAAAAAGTGTGATCCAGCGACAGGTCCTGCATATTCTTTAAAATGTGGACGTGACTCTCTCCTGCACCTTTAAATGTTTAAATTCCTTTACAATGTAGCAGCTCTTAAAACCTGAAGAAAAGTTTACCCCACAACCTATCCTTTTCTCAGACACGACAAATCCCTAAACACATTTTACAGGTCCCTTGTTTTATCTGCTTGGGTTTGGCTTGAAACTTTAATGTGTCTGGCAAACAGCAAGAATCCTTATAAAGATAAGGAATGGGGAAGGAAGGCGAGAGGTCATTTCCCAATGATCCTTCACTAAATGAAAACAACTCTATGCCGCAAAAATGAAGAGAGTGGAATTTGCCACAATCTGGAATAACTAGGTTTGAAGACTTTCTTCTAGGCCAGAGGGTTGCAGTGTTCCCAGTGCACCACCATGTGTTCTGGGACAATAAATGCAACATTCGGTAGTTTTCGGTCTAAAGTCCACTGTGGCCTCCTCATCCTGAGCCCAACAACTCACTGCTACTACGTAGGGATGAGTTGTTCTAAGAATCCATTCTGCCTGGCTTCCCACATTCTGACTTATCGAAGATAATTTGTGCCATTGATTCCAGAATTGGAGTATGAGCTGTGAGCTGCAGTCTTCAGTTCCTTCCATTCATCTGCATCTCCTTTTCCAACCTAAGATGTCTGCATATTTTAATATTACTGCAAAACCTTTGCCAATCTTGATGTAGCCACATGATATGATTTCATGTCCCACGTTTACACTTGCACCCATGTGAGAGAGCCAGTGTGGTGTAGTGGTTAATAGCGGTAGACTCGTAATCTGGAGAACCGGGTTCGCGTCTCCGCTCCTCCACATGCAGCTACTGGGTGACCTTGGGCTAGTCACACTTCTCTGAAGTCTCTCAGCCCCACTCACCTCACAGAGTGTTTGTTGTGGGGAAGGAAGGGAAAGGAGAATGTTAGCCGCTTTGAATGATAAAGCGGGATATCAGATCCAAACTCCTCCTCCTCATCAGTAAAACATCACAGAAAAGGGATCTTGATGCATCCATATACAATCACATTATGATTCCCATTTTTTACAGAGTTTTATCACTGCACCCAAGCCCATGTGTGTTATCTATAAAAACTCTGCATAAAAAGTAATATTGATGTGATCACACTTATCATGCATTTTGCTCCATCCAGTGGAGTCAGAGCTATGCCAGCAAGAATACACTAGTGGAACTCCCTTGGTACTTTGGTGGAAAAGAAAGCATGTCACGAGTGAAACATGGGTGGGCATAACTATGCCACCCCCTAAGCCTCTTCATTTCCATGGCACACTCACAACAGTAGCAAATTTTTGCAGGTGGTCTACGGCTGGTGTGTTGGGGTGGATTTAGAGCACTGTGAGCAGTATGTTTGCAACTCAGACGGGCACCTTCTCAAAGCCTGGTCAGCACTCGGGTAGGGCCTTAGAGTCCCATTCCCAAAGCTGCACCAGCACTTACTGGGCTCTTAAAAGGAGGTATGGAAGACACTAGGAGCCTGCCAGAGCCATGTGTCTACTTCCCAAAGCCCGACTTAAGCTGACACCACAAGGGCTGTGGGAGAGGGCATCAAATGGCTTCACGCAGGGCAGCATATTATCAAAGTCCACCCCTGGCGTATGTTATCCCTCCCACTGAAGCCACTGGACAGGAGGGATAAACAAAATTTAAAAGGTGTCCTCTCCACTTTGCTGCACCTATCATTGGAATGACAGCGCTTAAGATGTGGCACAACAGAACAGAAATCAGATGATAAGGATTAAAAACAAAACACCCATACTTGACTTCTACTGTATTTTTCTGAACTTTCAGCTCAGTGTTATTTTTTCCCTAAGCAAGGCATCATTGTCAATTAGACCTGTGCTCCCTTTGGTGTGTGGGTAGGTGTCTTTTACATGCCCAACAAAAGGCTGAAAGCAAATGAACTCAAAACAAAAGTGATCCGGTTTGTCTGTGGCCTGAATGTCCTTTCTCTTTGTCTCCTGCTAAGCCTGCCCCGCTGAAAATCTGAAGTCATCCAGTAAAGGCAAGAGCAGTGGGAGAAGGAAATCTAAACCGAAGGTTTTATTGCAGTGATTGATTCTAGCTTTGCTAACCAAAATCAAAAGGGCTTGGTAAAGGATTGACCTTAGGCAAGGATTTCCTTTTTATACTGGCTGAATGAATACCAGTTTTGGAATGCATCAGATATTTTTGAAAGGCTCAGCCAAAATCGCATTGTAAATTATGTCCCTGAACAGATTGTGCTTGATAGAGCTAACAAAAAACAATGAGACATTTTTATTAAAGAAAAGATACAGGTCTGCATGAATGTGTGGGCTGAAATAGACTAGTTTCATTGGTGAGATCTGCTTGAACATTCTAGAAGTTTATCAGTTTCAAAACTCATTTGGTCCTTGGATGGCATCTTAAAGTCTCAGAACTGGCACTAGATCTGCCACCAGAAGTAATCTAAAGCAATAAGGCTAGCATAATTTCATGGTGGTAGTCACACACAACCCTCAAGAAGAGTCTCCAGTGGGCACCAGAAACATAGCTGCTAAGTACCCCATATTCCCCAGGAAACCCCCGTTTTTCCTTACCATTTCCCGGCGGTCTCCCGTTTGAGCTCCTCTCCTGTAAATCTCCCTTAAATCCGCTCCTGCCGGCAGCCATTTTTCTGGTGCCAGTTTGCCCTGTTGAATGATTGTGTAAAAGTGTCATTATTGTTTCACTGTACCTTTAAGAGTCAGGAAAGATTTAATGACTGGGGCTCTGCAGCTGTGGAGCAGCTCTACAGGTGTTGCTGTGAAGCTGATGATGCAGGGTATATCGGGGTGTTGTGTGTTGCCTCTGTGCTGGGCGTTTTCCCAGTGTGCTCTTGGTGGGTGGTTTGGTTGTGCGGGTATTTTGTGCAAGCTTAATTTAATTTTTGTTATTTTTACTTTCTCCATTAAACCAAGCATTTGTTTAAGTCTTGGTCTCTATGTGTAAGTTTCTCAACCAGTTTCTGCTGATTTTGCTTTTAACCCTAACATGCCCATCTATGGGCACCAGAAAATGGCTGCTGCTGGCGCCGGAAATAGCTTCTACGCATGTCCGGCGGCCATCTTAGGCGTGGCCACATGGCGGCAGCCATCTCTGGAGGTGGCCGCATGGCCACCCCTAAGATGGCCTCCGCCATGTGGCCACCCCCGAGATGGCCGCCGAACAACTTCTGGTGCCGCTGCTGCTGATCCCATATTTTTCTGCGGGAGACTTGGCAGGTATGACCAGAAACATGTAACATTGGTGGAAAGCTTCCCTGTCTTGTGACATTTATGTGTGTTACCTGAGAGAGACTGAATGGCCATGGATGCTTTAGCTCAGGTTCCTGCCACTGTAGGCAATTGAACTATGATTCAATGAAACCAAATAGTTTGATTATTTAAATCTGTGTTGTGTGATCTGGATGAATCTCGTTTCCTCTCACCTCACACGAAGTCCTATGTCTTTCCAGCAAAATTAACAAATATAATTTCTTTTTTTATACTTGTTCAGCCTTTCCTCCAAGGAGCTCTGAGTGGCATACAAATTTCTATTACTCCTATTTTATCCTCACAACAACTGAGTGAAGTAGATAATCTGAAAAATGATGATGGACCTGAGATCACTTGCTCAGGTAGACCTGTAGTTCCTCTTCTAACTGCTGTACTTCCACAAGATTAGAATTTGAGAATACTATGCATTAAATGAAAAAAGTGAGAGGGCTATCCTGTTCTTCTTCTTCTTCTTCTTCTTCTTCTTCTTCTTCTTCTTCTTCTTCTTCTTCTTCTATATTCATTTTGAGATATGAGCTGCTCACCGTATTCTATATGTGTTCGCACCACAAAGCTGTATAAAGACATTACGATTTTGGCATCCGTTTGGCCGTAGTGAGAAATAGGCTTTGCGTCTGGATCAGGCTTCCCCAGCATGGTGCCCTCCAGAAGTTTTGGCCTCCATCTCCCATCAACTCTGACCACTGGCGATGCTAGCTGGAACTGATAGTCCAACAACCACTGGAGGACACAAGGTTGGGGAAGCTGGACTAAACATTTGATTTGATCCATCTTTATGTTACCACATTGATAAGCTGCAAGTCTTCTTGTCTTGTGAAAGGGTTATGCCATGGCAATGCTTCTCTAGACAGAAATGTGATTCAGTGCTAAGAAAACTTATATGCCAAATAAATGTCACTGAGCCTTGCAACTGGTGCTATAAGCAAGGGGATATTTTGTTCAACTGAAGGGAAATCACCATTTAATGTCTGGTTGTGTTAATGGTTGAAGAGTGTACTTAATTGACAAAGCAATTAATATTATCAGCCTCAGTAGTCAAACCAATGGATCCTTCAGAATATGGCACATAACACATTTTAAATGCCCCACAAATTAGTTATGATGATGGGTTAAGCACTGCCAGTCTGAATGTTAAATTGATTTCCCTTGGCTTCTTAATTAACACACCGTTGATTAACTACTGTTCACTTTACCACTCTTTTTTTCTGAACTTCTGTCCAACTCATTTGACCACTTGCCCGGTCTCTTGGCAGGGATGGTTTGCTTCTAAAATTAAAATGATCTATTATAGAATATATGCATTGTGGGGATAGTTTGATGTGCCTGGGTTCAAATTCACAATGAGACCTTAGGCCTGTCCCACTCTCTTAGCTTAGCCTACCTTACAGGGGATAGCTGCCAAGTCCGGATCGCAAAGATCCGGGATCGGCAGCGCGCGCACGACCGGAAGTTGCGTGATGCAACTTCCGGTGGCGCTTCGCCCTTCTATGGGCACCAGAAAATGGCGGCGCCAGCGCCGGAAGTCGCTTCCGCGCATGACCGGAAACACGTAAAAGCGACTTCCGGCGCCGGCGCCGCCATTTTCTGATGCCCATAGAAGGGCGAAGCGCCACCGGAAGTCGCGTCACGCAACTTCCGGTCATGCTCGGAAGCGACTTCCGGCGCCGGCGCCGCCATTTTCTGGTGCCCATAGAAGGGCAAAGCGGCACCAGAAAAATGGCCGCCAGGAAGAATCGAATTTAAGGGACAATCCCGGGATTCTCTGCCAAACGGGAGACCGCCGGGAAACGGTGAGAAAAAAGGGGTTTCCCCGGCGGATATGGGATACTTGGCAGCTATGTTACAGGGTTGCTGTGAGGATAAAATGGAGATAACATCCTGAGCTCAAAGGGAATAAAAAGTATAACTGAATATTTCAAAAGAAACCAAATACTTAAAAGAGAGAGAGAGATGTTTCTTTTCAATCTGAATGGAGACTGCATTCTAGCTCTAACCCTTAATTCATGCCACACATAAATTATGGAAATGTAAAATATTATTTATGTTGCTCCATCAAACAGCTGGTGGTAGGATATAGGAAAAGCCTCATCACAGATATTATGCCTTCACATCACAGCTATTTCATCAATACAACCCAACCTTTCCTGTTTCACCTCAGTTTGCAGGAGAATGAAAAGGTCAATTTGTGCACCAGAATATGTGAGGTGGGTATGAACTGAAAAGAATTGGAAGAGTATTGCTTGGTTTGCTGGAACAGAAAACAGCACTGAGCAAAAGCTGAAATTTCTTGAATGTCATTTTTTTTCGGGGAGGGGGGGGTCATATTACCAGGTCATAGCTTAGAGGCAGAACATGTGCTTTGCATACAGAATAGCCCAGTTTCCTAACCCTGCATCTTGCAAGATGTAGCGATGGACACCCAACTTGGATGGCTTTGAAAGAGGGTTAGACAAAGATAAGTCTATCAGCTACTAACCACAATGACTATGTTCTACTTCTACTGTTGGAGGCTGGATGCCTCTGAATACTAGTTTTTGGTACCCCCAAGTGGATCAGTCTGTCTTTAGCTAGCCCCCACCTGCCATCCTCCTTACTTAGCACCAGTCTAGGGGCTGCCACTGGCACAAACTAGAACAAAAGCAGTATCGGTTGGCTGTGCCTACTGTTAGCCTGTTTGCCTACTGCCCTAAAAGACGTAATGAGCACTAGCCCCCACTGCTTTTCAGTCATGCGGCTTGTGCTTACGAAGGTTCTACCTGTGATGTAAAACCCTGACTGCTCAGAGTTCGAGATCATTCAAGGAGCATCCAATGACAGAGAAAGATCCCAGTTGTAGAAGTTGCAGATGAACTCATGAGCAGCTGGCATGAGCCGTGTGCTAATGGGAAGCCCTGGAGAAGGCTATGGTCAAAGGAACAAGTGGCTTATTGCTACAATGGGGATGAAACAATAATGGGGTACATTATGAACATAACATTGTACTGCATACTGATTCAAACCACTGTTATTTGGGTTGTCATACATCTGGAATTCCCCAGATATAGCCGGGATTAGGCCGCCTGTAACAGCAGCTGGGCGGAAATCGCTTAAAGATGAATGTATGGCAACCCATGTCAGAAGTGAAGATTTTGTAGAAACAAGCTCAACAACTTTTGTGTCCAGACTTTCACTTTTTGAAATATGGCAACCCTATAATAGACCCTCTGTTATCGGACTGGCAGTATCTGCCCAGGGCTTCGTGTCTTTTCCGCTCTTTCCACCTGATATTATTTTAACTGATGATGCTAGAAGCTGAACCTGGTGTTTTATATGTGCAAAGCATTCACTCTGAACTCTCGTGAAGAGACAGGTCTGGTCATCTTCCTTTAATGCTTGCTTTTAACTTCCTTGCTTGTTTGGAGGCCTCTGTAAAGTACACTCCCTCCTAACTCCAGAAGAATTCTGCTGATCTTTCCACAAACATAAATCAGTGTGAAAAATAGACTGCCAGCTTGTGTTACTAGAAAGGGCAGAGAGAGAGAGAGAGAGAGAGAGAGAGAGAGAGAGAGAGAGAGAGAGAGAGAGAGAGAGATCAGATCAAGTCAGCAGAAATGCCTCATAAAGGAGTTGATCGGAAATAAATTAGCTGAACTTATTCTATTTGTATAAAATATTTTGCCTGCTTTGCAGCAGTAATCAAGATGCAAGTCTTCTGATATGAATGCGATGATATGAGTTTCCTGTTTTAATTACTGTATGGTTTAAATGGGTTTGTTTTGTTGTGTTTGGGTGTTCATATTTTAAAGTTTGTGAAACTGGATTTTATATTTTGTAAACTTAGAAGCTTATTTTGGCATTTAGCTGCTGCTGGATGGGGAAAAAAACAGATAATCTATAAGTAAGTCCATGCAAAAAAAAGAACTTGTTAAAATCTATGTTTTTTGTATGGTTGCGGTGTCATTATTTCCCCCAGTTCTTTAGCTTTTAGCAACTGGGGATTACATGGGGAAGGACTGGGGAAAAGAAAGGGGTGGAGCGCGGCAAATTGTAAAGATACATGGAATGAACTGTTGTTATGTAATCCTTTACAGGAACCATATATAATAATGTCATAGGTACGTGGAATGGATTTTGATATGTAAGCTCTTGTCATGTAAACCTAGTAAAGTAAAAAAATAAATTTAAAAACCAACAACAACTGGAGATTACATAAAGGCATTTCCAGTCTTGCTTTAAAGAGATCCCCTTTTCATGCACACTATGAAGGACATTCTTCAACTGGGGGTGGGGAGACAATAGATTCTCAACCCTGCCCCATTCCACGGTATATTTTGTACTAAGGGTCATTACTTATCACAAACATTTGTGCACCCTGCCTCCAATACTGGTAGCATTTGAACCTGGATGAAGGTCTGACATCTTGGTCACCTTCCATGCAAATTCCACCCTTTCTGAGGCGGGGGGAGAGGGCAATGCTGGTGTGTTATATGTTGCTATCCATTCCCGCATGATCCTTTGGATTTAAGAATTGCCATAGTTGCATGTAATGCAGCCTAGTGGGGACGGGATGCACTCCCCTCCTGTTACATAAGAAATGGGCCTAAGAGTTTTGGACACTGGAAACAAGCAGGAGAGAGAAGTCACACTTTCCTGGAAAATCTGACACTGAGTCGGTATATCTCCTCCTGTGAAGAGATCATAAGAGGAGCTCTGATGGATCCCATCAAATGCCTCCCTAGGCCTGTATCCTGTGGCCCAGAGTGGCCAAAGGGACAGGGTTGGACCACCCACGAGACAAGGTGGGGCAATCATCTCAGGCCCCAATGTAGATCTTTATTCTCTCCCTTATTCCTGATGTCGATCTTCACCCCTGCCTTCTTCGCTGGCGGGGAGGGGAGCATCATTTTGTGGTTCGCCTCAGGTGTCAAAATGTCTTGGGCCAGTCCTGCTCTGGGAAGCCCACAAGCAACATACATACACTCTACATCTGGAGCAAATGTGTGAACTTCTCTTACTTTCATTGGGATTCAGTTCTAGGAGGACTAGAACCGAAGCAGATTCAGAGGTGATTAATAAACACATTTATCCATCAATATAATGATGTGATGAGGGACAATACATTTGGCACCAGCTTGGCTGAAGGAGTTGCTGGAAGGAGGCATACAAGGCACCATGCAACCATCTTAAAGACTCCATTCTGGATTTGTGTAGGGTTTACTCCTTAGCCTTTTCTTCTCCTGCAAGGCAGTGGAGGTTTAGGACCAGTTTTCTTTCTTCTAGATGGGCTACCTTCCCAGGCTGATAAGCTCCATCTGCTCCTTATTCCCCTCTACAGCACATGCAGGAACTGCCTCTGGACCATTGAACCCACTATTGGTCTCATCCACTCAATCCACCAGAGCCTGTCTTTGAATGAAGGGGAAGTCCCTAACTGCTACCTTCACCTGGTTTAGCTAGTCAGTCAAAGCTGTTCCTGGGATCTGCATGCTGTTGCATGCTGACAGCTTCTAGGAGCCACAGGTGAGAGCTGGGTGCAGGGTAGGAACCAAAGGTGGACAAACTACGCCAGAAAGAGCATGACTTGTCCCCCAACAGAGTTCTTACTCCTCCCTTAACACCCAACACACCCATTGCTTTGAATATTGCAGCAGGTTTTTTTTTCCTAGTCAAGGTCTTTTCAAGGGCAAAAAGAAGAGCTACATGACATTGAAAATAAAACAAACAAACTGTAAAATAAGCATTTGAAGTGCAGGCAAAGGCCTGGAAACAATGCCTTATGAGGGACGGCTTAGGGAGCTGGGTATGTTTGGCCTGGAGAAGAGAAGGTTAAGGGGCGATATGATAGCCATGTTCAAATATATAAAAGGATGTCATATAGAAGAGGGAGAAAGGTTGTTTTCTGCTGCTCCAGAGAAGCGGACACGAGCAATGGATTCAAGCTGCAAGAAAGAAGATTCCACCTAAACATTAGGAAGAACTTCCTGACAGTAAGAGCTGTTCGACAGTGGAATTTGCTGCCAAGGAGTGTGGTGGAGTCTCCTTCTTTGGAGGTCTTTAAGCGGAGGCTTGACAGCCATCTGTCAGGAATGCTTTGATTGTGTTTCCTGCTTGGCAGGGGGTTGGACTGGATGGCACTTGTGGTCTCTCCCAACTCTATGATTCTATGTGCCCCACTGGTAGCCTACTCAATTTTTATTTTACCTTTATCCTTAGCTATCAGAACTCAGAAATATTGTCTTCCATGTGTCTCATTTTCAGAAACCTCTAATGCAGGCTGACCACTATTGGTAATTAATCTAGATAATGATATTCCTGGATATGATGCCACATCTCTGGACACTGAAGTGTGTCCAACACACCATTAAAATCCCATTAAAACCTTATTTATGAGTTACAAATTAAAATAAACACAGAGAAGACACGGGAGAGAATGATGATTATGTTGACCTTGGGATTCACCTTCCAATGACCCCAGCTTAATGGGCTGCAATGCAGAGATACCAGGCTCCTATTTCACGTATTTTAAGGTCTGGGATAACTATGTATGTTCTCCTTACCTGAAGTCATTTGACTCTGCCATTTCTTATCTGCTTCTGGACATAAACTGCTGCTCTTGGCAACAGACACTGATCTTCCTTAAGTAAGCCTTTCTGTAATTCAGTGATGCATTGTGTGTGTCCTGCTCGCAACCTATGGCATGATTTTGGGGAGATAGGAAGATGCAGAGCAATGCAGACTGAGAAATATACTGGAGAACCGGCTTGAGGAGAGCAATTCATTCTCAGAGTGGCTTAACAGTCAATCCATCTGCCCAGGAAAGTCTGGGAACTGTAGCTCTGGGAGGGTAAGAGTGGTCTTCTAACAACTCTCAACACCCTTAGCGAGTTACAATTCCCAGGATTCTTGTGGTGGAAACTATGAATGTTTAGAGTGGCATGATACTGCTTTAAATGTATAGCTCAAATAGGGTCAAACATTAAAAGAAAAAGAATGGAAAAGCTGGGAAAATGTATATAAAGCATTTTAAAGATTGTGCTAATTAACAGCGTTTCTTTGGTGGGGTGGGACATTTATTTTCCACCTAAAGGTACAAAAGTACCGTAGGAAATGGCCATATTAAGTATAATGGTTTAATTGACACCGAAATGAGAATGCCTAAATGCATATTGGTGAAAAGGTTTAACATGGGGATTTTCCATGAGGCTATATTGGAAGCAAGAAGAGTTCTCTCTGAGCTGTAACTAGTTAATGGTTACCTGCTGATTGTTTTTTCTCTGTGCTGAGAGTGAAACTTTGATCATGTGATGAAGGTATTCAGTTGCAAATTCGTCATCTTGAAAGCTGTGGTGTTTTTCGGTCTCTCTCTAAACTGCTACAGGGAGAACACTGCAAGTAAATGGCTCTCCAAGAGCTGCATAGTCTAAGGCAGGCATCCCCAAACTGCGGCCCTCCAGATGTTTTGGCCTACAACTCCCATGATCCCTAGCTAACAGGATCAGTGGTTGGGGAAGATGGGAATTGTAGTCCAAAACATCTGGAGGGCCGAAGTTTGGGGATGCCTGTTCTAAGGCAGGCATAGGCAAACTCGGCCCTCCAGATGTTTTGAGACTACAGTTCCCATCATCCCTCCCCACTGGTCCTGTTAGCTAGGGATGATGGGATTTGTAGTCCCAAAAAATCTGGAGGGTCGAGTTTGCCTATGCCTGGTCTGAGGCCAATGGAGGCTGGAATGGGGAGATACAAAGTTTGTATTTTGGGATCTTTTATTTCTCAGAAGATGCTGAGCCTGTGCTGTATAGCACAAGACATTGTATAGATATTTTGGTTGTATCTTTGATGCTTACATTCTGCTTTTGAAGAATTCTGCCACACAACATTAATATCTAAAATAGCATATACTTCAGTCACAGTCCATCAAGCTCAGTATTGTCAACAGTGAGTGGCAAAGACTCTCCAGAATTTCAGGCAGGAGATGCCGGGGTTGAACCAGGTACCTTCTGCTCACAAGTGAGATGTTCTGTTACTGAGCTGTGGTCCCCTTCCTCAATTCTGGGCTGCATCAGCATATAGATCAAGGGAAGTACAGGTAATAGTACCACTGTATTCTGCTCTGGTCAGACCTCACCTGGAGTACTGTGTCCAGTTCTGGGCACCACAGTTCAAGAAGGATACTAACAAGCTGGAACGTGTCCAGAGGAGGGCAACCAAAATGGTCAAAGGCCTGGAAAAGATGCCTTCTGGGGAATGGCTTAGGGAGCTGGGCATGTTTAGCCTGAAGAGAAGGTTAAGGGGTGATATGATAGCCATGTTCAAATATGTTAAAGGATGCCGTATAGAGGAGGGAGAAAGGTTGTTTTCTGCTGCTCCAGAGAAGCGGTCACGAGCAATGGATTCAAACTACAAGAAAGAAGATTCCACCTAAACATTAGGAAGAACTTCCTGACAGTAAGAGCTGTTTGGCAGTGGAATTTGCTGCCAAGGAGTGTGGTGGAGTCTCCTTCTTTGGAGGACTTTAAGCAGAGGCTTGACAGGCATATGTCAAGAATGCTTTGATGGTGTTTCCTGCTTGGCAGGGGGTTGGACTGGATAGCCCTTGTGGTCTCTTCCAACTCTATTATTCTGTGATTTGAACAGTGGAATAGGAATGTTGGCTGACAACTGCTATAAATAGCTCATTCCATGTTCATGATTGGCCAGGACCCTTTATACATGCATAGCTTTTGCACCCCCAAATCCATAATTAAATCTATGATTCTATGATTCCTTCAGTAAAGTGCCCAGATTCTAACACAAGCCAAACATGATCAAAAGGACCTTGGCCCAATCACAGCCAGAATCATGTGCCAAGCCTGGCATAAATCAAGGCATTCATATGACCATCTACCCTTCCATATGTCACAGTTGTTGTGTTTTGGAGAGTTTAACATCTGATTATTGTTGTTTTCTTATTTTAAATAATGCCATTTCAATCAACAAAAAAATCAGGTGCGTAAATTATCTGTACACAATGTGTCTAATTATTTGATTAGGAACTCCTTTGAAAAACCTAGACCATATATTAGTCAGAAAGGGCAATTGACTACAGATAAACTCTCCAATGCCTATTCTTGCCATCGTGGGAAAAATAAATTTGCTTGACTTACCAAATATTCTATATAAATGCAGGGAAAATGTTTGATTTTATCTTGTGGATGGCCATGACCTTGGTGAGTCCAAAATTACTATGATCAAATAGTTGCACAGAGATTCAAAGATGAAAAAGGATTTCTTCCATGGAAGATCTACAGGTCATTTAAACTTCAAAGCAAATATCCATCAAGTCTCAAAAGCCCGGCATATAGATGAAACTGCTGCTTAAAACCAAACTGACTTTTTGAAAAAGAAAAGAAATAAGGTTAGCAGAAGTAGGTAATTTGTACTTTTGCATATTTAACAGGGTCTAACATAAGGCCAGTTCTGCACAAGTATTTCTCCTTGTCTATATTCAGTATAATTTGCTAGTCATAGCATGTTCAGGAACAGAAATGGCAAAAGCAATGGAACAGACACTCAACACTTAAAATGCTGTTTCGTGTTCTCACTGACTGCGTGGCAATTCCTGGGGAACCAACCATCAAGTAATACCCATTTTTATGACACATCACCATGGAACCTGTGAAGGAAAGTAAGAAACAGCCACATATTAGGATGAATAATATGCAAGCAAGCCCACTGAACTCAAGTCTACATATTTTTATACCCTGGATTCCATTTTCATAGAATCACAGAATCATAGAATCGTAGAATCGTAGAGTTGGAAGAGACCACAAGGGCCATCCAGTCCAACCCCCTGCCAAGCAGGAAACACCATCAAAGCATTCTTGACATATGCCTGTCAAGCCTCTGCTTAAAGACCTCCAAATAAGGAGACTCCACCACACTCATTGGTAGCAAATTCCACTTCCAAACAGCTCTTACTGTCAGGAAGTTCTTTCTAATGTTTAGTACTTTTAAGAACACAAGAAGCTGCTTTATTTCAAGAAAGACCATTGGTCGATCTAGTAACAGCTATGCTGACTGCCAGTGATTTTCCAGAGTTTCAGATGGGGGTCTCTATCCATCCTACCTGGAGATGCCAGAGATTGACTTTTGGACCCTCTGTCCTACCACCAAGCCCTGGCTCTTTATCTGAAACATCCAGAGGCTCTATAAAGATGCTTGTGCTTTATTTCCTAACATGTCTTTCGTGATTGCCTTGTTATATATTTTTTTCTTGTTTAAAATACAGAATTTGATTTTGGGGCCTGGGTAACACTCAGTGGTGCATTTAAGAAACCATGCATTACAGCTGCTTGATTGGAACAAGTCTGGTATGGCAGGGATCGCTCACATGACAGCTGTAATGTATGGAGCATCTTGCAATTTCATATCTTCTCTATTCTGTGGAGCAATTCCACAAACAGAAATGTCCAACACTGGCATAAGGACCGCCGATATGATAAGAGAAGATCCACTTGATAAGCCATTCTAGCTCAGTGGTAGAACATCTGTTTCCAATCCTCGGCATCTCCAGGTAGCACAGGAAATACCTGAAGGAGCGTCTCCGCCTCCATTGCTCTGCCCGCACACTGAGGTCCAGTGCCGAGGGCCTTCTGGCGGTTCCCTCACTATGAGAAGCCAAGTTTCAGGGAACCAGGCAGAGGGCCTTCTCTGTAGTGGCACCCGCCCTGTGGAACACCCTCCCACCAGATATCGAAGAGAAAAACAACTTCCAGACTTTTAAAGGACATCTGAAGGCAGCCCTGTTCAGGGAAGCTTTTAATCTTTAAGAAATTAGTGTATTTTAATATTTCTGTTGGAAGCCGCCCAGAGTGGCTGGGGAAACCCAGCCAGATGGGTGGGGAATAAATAAATTATTATTATTATTATTATTATTATTATTATTATTATTATTAATATCCCTCTTTGAAACCCCAGAGAACTGTATAAGGCAGTTTCCTATGTTCTTCAAAGCATTGAGAAGGCAATCCAGGATATAAAAAGATGTAATGTTGCACATTGTATTTGGACTGACCAGTTAATAAGCCAACATGCTCAAGCTTTCCATGTTTTTCACTGAAAACACAACACACACAATGCACTTAGGTATTCCTTTTCTAAATGTTACAAGCTCTTTCCACTCACAAGTCATCCAAAACTCAAGGATCCCCAACAAGGAGGACAATGCCTCTTGAGAAAACAGCCTCTTTTTGATGATGACGGTGACAATGATAAACAAAATCGCTGCTGGGTTTCTCAGCGGTGAAACACAAGCTGTCCTGAAGAGCAGTCACTGTAAGCAAACGTGTTCTGAATATTTCAAGCCTTGCAGCCTACTGGATTCTCAGTTAAGCAGAAATGTTTTGGGGGCAGGGCCTTGGAGAAAGTAAGCAACACGGTAAATCAGAAGGTGACACTGTCCATGGCCCCTTTCCTGCTCCAAATGGGGGTTCTATCCTGTGCATTTAGCTGAGCTCAAAGAAACATAGGTAATCTGCATTTTAACTGTAGATCACAGGAGCAGGTGATTATTTATTACCTACTCATTATGGAAGGTTGTCCGATTCAGCTTTACACAGCTCTGGGGTTTGGCTGAGAGAAATCACTGGCTGGAAACCTCATGAGGCTCCTCAAGCATTTCCACAGCCCCCTCCTCTTGCCTTGATTTACGGGATGCCATCAAACATGTAACGATACCGGTGCTCTTCAGCTTTAATAAAAAACTATTTGCTCAGCTATAAACTTAATTTATTGTGATATAATTACTTTAGCAGTGCTATTAATATCGGACATGCTTAGTGTCAGTGATTTTAGTGCTACAAACTTAGTTTGCAATGAATAAAATGAGGTTATCAGGCACAAGTACTCTTTCCCTCTGTTCTGTAGAATCTCTAGAGAATCATAGGACTGGATCCAGATTTAGACTGCGTACACACTATTGCTATGAAGAACACTTTGAAACCTATTTTCCCTTCCAAGAATTCTGGGTATTATTAGTTTGTGAAAGGTTGCTGGGAATTGTAACTCTGTGAGGGGTGAACTACAGGACCCAGAATTCTTTTAGGGAAGAATGTGCTTTAAAGGTATGGTGTGGGGTCAGCCACAGTTATATATTATGTTGTATATTATGTTGTACTGTATATACGTTGTATATTAGACTTTCTATTCCCTACTTGAGGTAGCAGTGGTTACATAAGTATATGACCACTGCTCCGCAGAAGGTGTATGTACACTGAGGTATGCTATCATTATCATTTCTTTCAATGTTAATTTGAATGTTTTGGACTATTTAGACTCTTGTTCATGCTGGTCATTGGCCTTGATATATACATATATATATATAAGGCTGATCGACGAAGAATTGATGCTTTTGAATTATGGTGCTGGAGGAGACTCTTGAGAGTCCCATGGACTGCAAGAAGATCAAACTTATCCATTCTGAAGGAAATCAGCCCTGAGTGCTCACTGGAAGGACAGATCGTGAAGCTGAGGCTCCAATACTTTAGCCACCTCATGAGAAGAGAAGAATCCTTGGAAAAGACCCTGGTGTTGGGAAAGATTGAGGGCACTAGGAGAAGGGGACGACAGAGGACAAGATGGTTGGACAGTGTTCTCGAAGCTACGAACATCAGTTTGACCAAACTGCGGGAGGCAGTGCAAGACAGGAGTGCCTGGCGTGCTATGGTCCATGGGGTCACGAAGAGTCGGACACGACTAAATGACTAAACAACAACAACAACATACATACACACACACACACACACACACACACACACACACACACACATTGTCATTCTATATATTCTTTGTAGTTGTATACTGAAGAAGACTATGTCGAAACAGCACGATTATCTGGATCACTGTCTCACCGGATGAATTTAGTTACATAGATTGTACAGCTGACTATTGTTTCGATGCAGTTTATAAAGACATATATTTTGCCCTTTACTCCTCAGTCTACGTGTTGCCTCTTTTGGATCAAGAGTGAGGGTCACAGCATAGGGACTCAGAGCATAGCTTTCTTTGTGGCAGCCCCGGTGTTATTGACTACCCTCCCTTTTCGAAATGCATCATGCCACTATATTATTTTGATTCAGATACCATGTAAGGATGCACCTGTGTACCTCAAGAGGGACAGAGAGCACAGTGATAGTTTGATTTTCACTTCTGCTGCCTTTCCTATTCATGAAAGTTCTGAATTTTGACACTGATTATTTTCTTTTGTTTTAGATAGTTATTGTTCATTGTCCTTCTAATGTCGTTGCTTGCCACCCCGAGATTCCCAAGTAACTACAAATAGCTTAGATAAATAAATAAATAAATAAGTCTCATCTCTATGCCCTCACAAGCCTTATTTGCTGATTTCTGAGATTAATGTGCTGTTAGATGCCAAGGAGAATCCAAGCATCTTCATATCAGAGCTGTTGACAACCTTAGGTCTAGGTCTAGGATTGAAGGGAGGGGTTTGCCAATTGTGCTATTGAGCTAGATCTGATCCTATAGTTTGCATTGCCCCCCCCCAATATTCCTCCTAAAATGCTTCTTAAAAATGCTTTCCTCTTTGCCTCTATGCCTTTGTGTGTCAAAGTGCAATGTAACAGTGAGAGTTGCTATCAAGGCTAAGAGCTGACCTTGTCTGGATCACAGAGAAAGGCTTATCAGTGGATGCACGTCCAGCTTGACGGCTGGAAGCTGCTATCCTTGACGCATAGTCTTACTCAAGGCTGAGTGAGGATGCTACCGGGGTAGCATGAGTCAGCATGTGTTTATGCACAGGACCGGACACAGGAAGATCCATATATGTACTTGTTACCCCCTTGTGTGCACACATTTACAGAGGAGGGGGAAAGGAGCCCAAGAAGTGTATAAGAAGCTTTGCAATTTGTGCTTCCTTACTCTTGTCGTGAGCTGATCACCTAGTCTCCTATTAATAAGAATTAAATTATTTCTCTGAATTCAACCCTTGGAGTCTTGTTGACTGTCTCTGTCCTTGCCTGGGCGCAACTTAAAGGACCCTCAGTAGCTGATAAGGCTACAGGATAAGGGTGGAACACAGATACTGATGACTACTGCCAATATTGTCTTCTTTCCTACTGGCAGAGGCTCCCTGTGCCATTAACGGCAGCAGGACAGTCCAGGTTTTCTCCTGAAGTGAGATTCAGTGATGGAAAAGCATGGCAGAAAGGTAGGAAGGAAAGAATCCATTCTATTTTTCTGAGCCTTTGCAGTGCAAATAAACCCCACTCCATTGGAAAGGTTAACTAACTTAAAAAGGACTTCCCCTGAATTAAATGTAGATACAAACACTGATTTCTATTCTTCCATCTTTTGAAGTGTTTATGACTTTTTCAACAGCCACTTGTGATGTCGGTGTGAAGGCCAGGGCATAAACACAATTTGCAGATTGTATAGGCGCTCCTTCCAACAATAGCATAAGGGAGACTTGAGCAAACAACTGTACTGGAACCAAACAAAAAGGAGCAGCCAGAGATTCCTTGGCTGTTGCTAAGGTTTCCTTTTTCATGTTTCAGTTGAAGGCCTTGTAGGAGGGTTTGTGAGACTTCAGTTATTATCAGATCAAAACGCTTCTTGTATACATAACCAGCACCACATATGCTGGATGCTTCAGTAAGAATTGCCACACAAGATGTTGTTTCAGTACCAACTAGCAAAGTGGGGAGGGCAGGGGAGTGGGAATGATTCCCATCTGACTAAGGCCACATTCACAAAATCAAAGAATTGTAGAGTTAGAAGGGCTCATGCGGGTCATCTAGTCCAACCCCCTGCAGTGCAGGACTCTTTTGCCCAATGTGGGGCTGGAACCCATGACCCTGAGATTAAGAGTCTGACGCTCTAGCAGCGGAGCTAATCTGGGTCCTCATTCACACCATACATTTAAAGCACACCATACACTATGATAGCGCTTTAAACAGCCATGGCTCCTATGGAGGAGAGGGCTACCAATGGCTATTAGCCATGATGGTTATGCCCTGGTGTTCTGCCTCCACAACTGGAGGCAGTAATGCTTCTGAATGCCAGTTGCTGGAAACCACAGGAGGGGAGAAGCCTCTTGTGCTCAAATCCTGCTTGTAGGTTTCCCACAGGCATCTGTTTGGCTACACTGAGAACAGGATCCTGGACCAAATGGGCATTTGGTCTGATCCAGAAAGGTTCTCTTTATGTACATCAGGTAGTTGGGGGGGGGGTACAGGGGTGGTTGCCCCAGGCATAAAATTGTTAGAGGCGCAAAATTTCAACACTGAGTGCTGCCTCAGTACAGCTGCATGCTTTTGTTGCTGGGCTCCATTGAAAACGGCTTTTCCATGCAAACCAGGAAGTGACTTCTCCAGACAATGAAACAACTCTTCTTATCTCTGTGGCTGCGACCTCCTGGGTGGCATGGATGCCATCAGGCAGTTGAATGTGCGTGCATACTCCGTCTGTTCCCCTAACACCCACCCACCCCTCTGCATGGCCCCGGGTGCTGCCAATCCACGCTACGCCACTGTCTTCAGGTGCTGAGGAAGCACGAGCAATGGCAAAGGAACATGATCTTTTGTCAGCAACTTGAAAAATGAAGCAAAATAAAAAAATTCCTTCAGTAGCACCTTAAAGACCAACTAAGTTTATATTTTGGTATGAGCTTTCGTGTGCATGCACACTTCTTCAGATACCAAATGAAAAATGAATGTAGGCAAGACTGGTTAGGAATGTTTTGCAACTGGAGGCAAAAGAGAAGAAGCTGCCTCCTCTACTGCCTGCTGAAGCTCTCTCCGCCCACTGACAGAGGAAGGGTGTGTGATGAGTGCAGCCCACCCCAGGTGTCATCCCTGGGTGGGGGTGGGCCAAATTGCCGCACTGCCCCCCTGGGATGCTTGCCCCATCACTGTGTGCGGCTAGCCCTGCCCCTGGGTGCACAGCATATGCCCTGCTCCAGGTGCCGGAGCAGCTAGCTCTGCCTCTGCCCCCACCCCCCACAACATTGCCCATTACCCACTGAAAGCACCTCCCTAAAATTGCCTACCCAAGCTGCCTCCCTCACCATCCACTGGAGCCAACAAAAAAGGAGTCCAGAGAGGAGCAGGCAGAGCAAAAGGAGCAGGTGGTCCCAGTGCAGAACAAGGCAGTAGAGGAGGAGATGTGAAGGGTACAGCCCACTCATAGCTGCCAAGTCTCCCGTATTCCCTGGGAAACCCCCATTTTTCCAGCCATTTCCCGCTGGCAGTCCGGATTAAAGAAACACCCGTAAATCCCCCGGATTCTTAGCGGCCCGGGGAGGCTCCTTCTGCGCATGTCTGGAGTCTCTGGACATGCGCAGAAGCGATTTCTGGTGCTGCGGCCATTTTGGAAATGGGCAGAGCATGCGTAAAAGCAACTTCTGGTGCCACTCTGCCCAGTTCCGAAATGGCCACAGCACGACTTCCGGTGCCACGCTGCTGCCAATCCTGGATTTTTCAATCTGGGAGTTGGCACCTATGAGCCCACTCCTCAGGGTTTGCATCTGGTGCCCCTCCCAACTGTCATCCAATCTACCACCTGTGGTAACTGCCTCACCACACCTCATATACCTGTTGGCCCTGAATGTAGGATGCACCCGCAATGCACCACAATGTTCTGCACAATGTGTGTGTTTTTTTCAGCTGCTGCATCTAAGAACAGAAGATCATGCAAAGTGAAAGCATATGTCAGGAGAAGAACCGAGACAGTCATGACTTGGAACATCTGATTTCTGAAACTGCGTCATGTCAGATATTAGAACAAGCCATGGATGCCAACGAAAAGTGAGCACACTTATAATGAAGACACCATCGCCTGACAACAAGCGCTTAGACATCTGGTGTGTTGTGACTGTGGCATTTCTCCCTATTAAGCAATTTTACCTGATGCAATACTAGGCTATTTACATATCTAACTGCATATAAGAGTCAAACCTTGTGGATAAAATGCATTTGAAAAGATGTGCTTGTCAGCAGAACGAGAACAAGAAGCATAGCAAAAATAAATAAATAAATAAAAGGAAGTCATCAAATGCACAATATAATAGAAAGGCAGTTTGGGAGCACACTTGAAATCATCTCTTCTTAATAGAAGTCTGTTCAAGTAGTTGCAAAAAAGGCATTAAAAAACACAAATTAAACAACACGCAAAAAGAGCCACAAGATGAATCAAATTCATTTCCAGTTATGCCCCATTTTAGCTGTATTGCTGGCTATGAAAATCATTTGCCTCTTCCATTATTTCACAAAAGTACCTCTGCTGTGGCCTGGGAGAGGGCTGAACTATTCTAGAAGCTACAAATTTATGCTGTGTATGTTGCTCCAAGTATTAACTGGAATACAATACTCAGAGAACCTGATTTCCCCAGGAAACATACTTGATTAGTCATATGACGGATAAAATTTGGGGAAAGTGTGTGGAAACAAGAAATTCCCAATGTCTTCACCAAACATATCCATTTGTTGCATTTGTATTCATATTCATTACTGTAGTGCACTTGTATTCCAAGGAGCTCAGAGCAGTGCTAAAATGTCACAATCTTATAATTACAGTGGAACCTCGGTTTACAAAAACCTCGATTTACGATTTTTGGTTTACGAACAATCGTAACCCGGAAGTAAGTAAACCGAGGTTTCCGAGGCCTATGACGCTCCAATGCCTTTGCGGAGCCATGGGAGCACTTCCGCAGCTGGAGTTACAGTGGTGCCTCGCTTAACGAATTCCCTGCTTAACGAAATTTCCGCTTAACGAAAGGTTTTTTCTAGTGGAGGTTGCCTCGCTAGACGAATTCGTTTTACGAAAAATTCGTCTAGCGAATCACGGTTTCCCATAGGAATGCATTGAAATTCAATTAATGCGTTCCTATGGGCAAAAAAAATTAAAAAAATCCAATGCATTCCTATGGGATTCGCTAGACGAATTTTTTGTTATAAGAAAAGACCCGTGGAACGAATTAAATTCGTCTAGCGAGGCACCACTGTATAGTCCAACAGCAGCTGGGGACTGTCAGGCTTCTGGGACTCCAATCTCTCTCAGTGGGCAGACAAAAATCAAATAACAAGAAGAGTTAATACCAAGTCTTTTATTAAATGTTCGCAGCAAGAGGCTTAGATAAGGCGCCTCTTTTTCAGTAATGGTGTTGCTCCGAGTAAAGCCCCACCCCCTCCGCCTCTCCTATTTGACGTCACCTCTGTGTCAGCTAATCTGAGCTTTCTGCCTCTGAGCTTTCTGTTCTCCTACTTTCCATGTCTGCTGGCTTCTAGGAGAGTGGGTTCTTGAATGCTTTCTAAAGACACTGAGTCTGTCAGCTGTCTCTCCCCTGGTGCTGCTGCTTCTTCCTGCTCCCCTCCCAATATTTCCCAGCTTCTCCCCTCTGCAGCCTCTGAGCTGTGACCTTCCGCAAACCCCTGTTTGTAAATCTATACTGTCTCCCTCTTCTTTGGCAGGTTCAGGCTGCAGAGGTGGGATCCACCATTCCTTACCCTCCTCTGCTCAGTCCCTGCCAGGACCCAAGGCTGAGAAAGGCTGGTCTAGACATTAAATGATTGTAATAAAAAACTGCAAATTACACTCACTTTGAGAGGTGACGTTGCTAACTATTGTGTGAAGTTAATGATCATTATGATGAAATTCTGTATTTTTGTCACACATGAACCTAAATACGGGGAAAAGGCATTCCTGTGACTGGGATTTCAGATTGCTGCTTGATTAGGGAGAAATGAGTGTGTGGATAATTATATAACCTGTTACCTTATTGTTGTTGCTGTTGTTACGATTTATTACTCGCCCTTCACCCTAAGGTCTCAGGGCAAGTTCCAACAATCAAAACACAATATTACACAATATTAAAAACAGTTTCAAACTTTAAATTACAGAAATTAGGTGGGTCCTAAAATATACATCTCAAGTGTCAAACGCCAGGGTAAAGATTAGCTTACCATTCCATTAATCCTGCATCACTTACTGAACTCACAACAGATACACATAGTGTAAGGGCTGCAAAACTAGCTACTCTCATACATTTTATACATGTGATGGGTACCTTTGGAATAGAGAGAGAGATCAAGCTATATATAATGCCCTTCCGAGCTGAAAAGGCCAGGGAAACTTGTAAAATTGAAAGGTCATCCCTGATAGGACACAAAGATTTAAAGTGGGTCAGCACCTCTAATTAAAGCACCTCCTATCTTGAAATTACCAGGCATCTGCATGCTTCAATCAAGTACTCAATTGCTTACTGCATATGCTATAGCTGGAAGAAGCAGATGGAGGTAGAGTTGGAACATTTATGTGACTCGCAGTATTACATGCTGTTATACCAGCTAGGGGGGGAAATGTCAGACACTATCAATCTTCAGGGTTCAAAGCATAAGTTGGTTGCGGTGAGATCAGGCAAAAATTCCTGGTGTGAAATGGTATGAAAATTTTAGTTCCATTTGAGGAAGTTCATGCAAACCTTAGGAACAACTGACATCTGGTGTGCATTCGTTTATGCAGAAGACCGACAACAGAGTTTAAAGAAAGTTAAACGTGCTATGATGGAGGCATCACTGCCTTTGCACATTTTTCTGATCTCCCATTGTCGATTCTGATCAAATAGATCTTGTCTTGTCTTTGGTTATTAAACTGCCGCAATATCATTTGTGCTCTTACAACAGGGGTGCATTTACCCCAACCCCTTTCTCAAAGATGACTCAGGTGTCCGGTTCCCAAAATGTGGCCAAATGACAAATCAGGGAGCTGGAGGAGCCTGGCTCTAAAAAAAAGACTGCAAATGAAAGTGATTCCCTTTTACTCCCTCCCCCCCCCCCCACAGAAAAGCCTCTGCAACTTTGGCAGGGTTAATCCACTTTGGAGGAGCTCCTGTGCCTGCAGATTTCACCACTTTGGCTCAAAGGTGCTAAAGGTACAGCAATTTTAAGAACCTGTATTATAGTGAATAGGAAACACAGAGCAACATTTTAATGCAGAGCAGTTTGGAGCCTGCAACACAGACCAAATCAGAGAGGGTCCAGAATGACTCAGAAACAGATTCAAATTTTAAAACCCACATAGATATAAGGCAAATAGTGGGGCCTGTGCACGTGCCTGTCCTACAGGCATGTTGCTATTCTATGGTCCTGTGAACCACTCTAAGACCTATGGGTATAGGATGGAAAAACAACAATGATGTGACAGCTTAGTGTGTCTGTGGAAAACAGACTTTAAGTCACTTTTGCAAACACACCAGGGCATTACATAGTGTAAGGGGGAGGGCTTATAGAGAACCCCCCCCATCCGAAGCAGCCCATCTCCCAGCAGTCATGAGAGCGAAGGGTCTGATGGAGGGAGTCAGGAAATGGAGAGGGAGTGCCAGGGCTCTGGCAACATCCAAGAGCCCCTGCTCCATAGGCAGGAAGAGAGGCAGGCGGAAAGAGAGGACAGGAATCGGTCAGACAGAAGACCCGTCCCCCCGACGCCATAATTGAGGAGGAGGAGGAAAGGGAGGTGCTTCTCAGTTCTGAGGCTTTTATGTTGGTCCAGAACGCGGAGTGGGGCAGTGCAGGAATCTGACTCGAGCGGGTAGACATGGAATCAGCAGTTTGTTACACTGTAAATAATGTGCACCAATAAAAACGTCTGAAAGACAAGCATGTGGAAGGTCGTTACTCAAGAGTAGTCACTACAACCCTGACACATAGGAATATAAGCACCTGTGGATCAGGCCCATGGCCCATCTAGGCCAACATCCTGTTCTCACAGTGGCCAAGCAGATGCCTGTGGGAAACTCTCAACCAGGATGCAAACACGTGAGTGCTCTTCCCACCTCATGCTTTCCAGCAAATGGTATTCAGAAGCATTTTTTGCCCCTGACTGCTTTAATCTCCTTCTGCTAAATTATTTCAACCAGAAGGCTTTTGGAAGGGCAAAGGGTGTGGTCTCTGCTTCCTTCAACCTGAGTAACCTGTTAACAGCTCCGTGGGTAAAATATGTACAAAGATGGCAGTCCCCAGTTCTCCCCTCCAAAAGTGGTCCGGCCCATCTGAATTTCATATTCTCCTTATCCTCAGTGTAAGCAGACATGCTCATCCCACTCTCTAGTGTCTTATGCAAAGCAATCTGCTCTTGGTGACAGCAGTTATTTTAAAGTTGTGTGTAGGCGAGAGACCTCAAACTCAAACTGGGGACAAGTGATGAAGGATAGCTTTTCGAAATCCAATCTCCATTTGACAAGCATGCACTCCAAAAGAGTATTTACAGCACAGTGACACGACAGACTCTTGTCTTTATGAAATGGGAAGTAACCATCAATCAAGATGTCATTTGTTGTACGTCAGTCATTCGGCCAACCACCACCAAATGGAATAATTGAAGGAAAAGCAACATAAGGAAACTGGCACTTGATTATCTGGGCACCACAAGACAAAGGGCAATTTACAACTGTTCCATACAAACTTATATATAAAAATAGTCAAAGCCAAGAGATTCTGCTGGCTTTTGCCAGCCTTCATAATGGAGACACACGGAGAGTGATCACACTCCAAATCATCACATTTCACAACTTAAATCCTAAACTGCTGCTGTGTCTATCTTTTTTTAAAGGGAAAGTTTTAATTACTGAAATGAAAACGTGATTTGGGTTGGTTTTCACTCTCCTGCCAGAAGTGGAAGATGCATGCTGGAGATATGATGAAATTTCGGTGTGAGTGCTTGTTTCATGCATATTGATCCAGTTTATGCATCCATTTTTGATTATGTAAACAGGAAGACCCTATGTCACATATTCCCTTGGGTTTGAACATACTCTATTATGCCTTTGGATCAATTTGCAGAGCTCAAAAACAATGTGCAGGTGATTGCAATGCAATTGCTCATGGTTTTGTTTTTGTTTTTTTGCTTTTTTTGTATACAAAGGACAGTTGTGGACCAACACCTCCCATATCTACTAAGCTTTAGAAAGGAGACTTTATTCTCAGGCCTGTTTAACCCTGTAGTGATTAATTTACAGCAGTTTGGCAGTTATGCTACACAGGTAACTCATACCTTACATGATTTCAACTTACATCTTCTACTGAGTTCACACTAAATGGGACGCTCATGGAATGGTGTGGGACGAAGGGGACACCCACCAAGCCAGCCAGATCAACCCTAGCAACCAGTGGGATGACAGATGTTGCAGCCAGATCGCCCTCACCTCCAGTTGAAATTACACAAATTAAATTCACTGAGAGCAGAGACCTTGAAAGCTATTTTTGCACAAGGGTTTCCTGGCATGGAAAGAGTGCTTGAACTCAGACTGGGAAGCTCATGCAAGATCTTGAACGACACCACGAGATCTTGCAGGAGCCTGCATGTGAGCCTCTCAGAGCCCAGTATGCAAGCTTTTAAGCTTTGTGGTGGGGGGTTACCATATAAAACTAGTGATGCATTGGCAAAAGTGTTGGGAAACTGTGGGGGTCTGCATATGTTGTTGGTCTCCAACTATCATCAGCCCTGGCCAGCATGGTCCAGCAACATCTAGTGGTCCAAGTGCCCAGCAGGATTGAAATCTCGGCTCACCAGCTGGTTGGATCCCGGTATGTTTGATTCCTCCCTGGGTTGACTGACATTGAGAGCCCTGATGGGGTCAGGTGAGAGCTGGGTACAGCCCTACTCACTACAACAGGCATCCCCAAACTGCGGCCCTCCAGATGTTTTGGCCTACAACTCCCATGATCCCTAGCTAACAGGACCAGTGGTCAGGGATGATGGGAATTGTAGTCCAAAACAGCTGGAGGGCTGAAGTTTGGGGAAGCCTGCACTACAACTTGCATCTATGCCAAAGCTACTTCAAAACGAAAAAGGATTCTATCCTTTTTTGAACTCTATAGCAGATGCACCTGTCACTGCAACACTCTGATGAAAATAGCTGTTTCTATTGATCTTCTGTTTTCTTGGGACTCTTCAAGAAGAGAAGTATTGACCTTTTTATATAAGAAGGAAGAAACGGGAAAAAACACAGTCACCATGCGAGTATTCTGTCATAAGGCACTTATACTTCACTATCAGAGTTGCGAGAAAGTGACAGGCATTCACTGTTTTCATTATGCACACCTGTGTTATTTATATGGCCTGTGTAGAGTTGGAAGGGACCCCAAGGTGCAGCTAGCCCAACTCCCAGCAAGGCAGGAACTCCAACTAAACAGCCCTGACAGATGATCATCTCACCTCTGCTTAAAATTCTGGCTGGGGCTTACAGGAGTTGCCCGTAACATTTAGACCAGCCATCCCCAAACTTTGGCCCTCCAGATGTTTTGGACTACAATTCCCATCATCCCTGACTGCTGATCCTGTTAGCTAGGGACCATGGGAGTTGTAGGCCAAAACATCTGGAGGGCCGCAGTTTGGGGATGCCTAGTTTAGACAGCAGTCTTTCTCAGCTCTTCTACCCATGATCCTTTAACTAGAGACAAGCTTTTACAATCTTCATAGTCACTCTCAGCTTGGTGAGGGTCTAGCAAGAAGCAGATAAAACCAACACAGGGGCACGTACCAGCTTGACTCTGTGCCTGCTAGGACTTGGAGGATCTACCAAAAGCGGACTGAAAGCAAGGCAATGGCTACTTACTCTCTCCTAGTTATAAGCTGGAGAACCTTTGGGAGTGTAGTGTCTCAACTCAGTCCCCAGTTCAAATTTTGGAGAGCGGGAGAGGTTCAGGGCATTATCCCTGACTTCCTCCTGCATATCAGAGGCACAATGGACTCCCTCAGGAGGTTGTTGACTCTCCTTCCTTGGAGGTTTTTAAGCAGAGGTTGGATGGCCATCTGTCACGGATGCTTTAGCTGAGATTCCTGCATTGCAGGGGGTTGGACTAGATGAGCCTTGTGGTACCTTCCAACTCTAAGATCCATGAGGGTCAACATCCTGCCACCTTGGGGAGCTGCATGGTCATTTTGGTGGCCACAATCCTTTGGTTGATTTCCAAGGCAATCCAAAAAATGTGTGGACCCCCCAGCAGTGATGATGTTGGGAGCTTCTGCATTCAAAGCATGTGGACCATCTGTATGGCTATAGATCTTTTCAATACATTCACCTTGCAATTATATATTTATAGCAAGGTGAATATATGACAGAACGATGAATCAAAGAACAACCTCTGGCATGCTCCATAAATGAATATGGGGTCAACAACCGAATATATGTTAAGCTGCTGTGCATCCATTAGTCACTCTGTATTACTGAAATATTAACATTTGTTCAACCAGATTTACAGAGATTTAAGGAGAGTATAATAATAATGTCTGCAAATTTTATATGCGGTAGTTGTTACACCTCATTAAACAAGCTGCCAAATGATCCATTTCTACACAATTAATATGCAGTGGGTGCGTTATTAAATCTCACATGTAAATTAACTCTTGATTCATGTCATTTACTTTAAAAGTATGATTAAAAACTTTTTTCCAGACTTTAAACGTTTGTATTTATTTATTTATTTGGGCTCCTTCCCTCCTCAACGATCCCTCCCTATATTTCTGCTGTGCAGCAGTTACATTGGTCTAGGTTTGTTATACACAATGAAATGTTGACCACTGCTTACGCAGTGAGGAGAGGGGTAAAGGCCTATCATTTGCTGAATCGATTCCTGCCTTTGCAGCGACCAATGGGTTGAGAAATAAGTGGAATTGCTACACAAATGAGCACCAACCCATGTTTCATTATGTCACTCAATCCAGACTTTGACGCACTCAGTAGTGTAGCATGGGTTGCTAGTGCCCGGGGCCACATGGAGTGAAAGGGAGGGAAATGAATGGAGGAAAAAAATGCACATTCAACTGCCTAATGGCATCTACATCACCCAGAAGATCATAGCCACAGAGAAATAAAAGAAGAGTCATTCTGTTGTCTGGAGAGGTAACTTGTGTGGTGATACCCTGAGTCCTCCCTGAGAGAAATAAGGACACAAACACATTGCATAAGGTTAATGGGCATAAAAGGCCACAACTTTATTGATTACGGATGTTGAGAGGTATTGGCATAGGCATTGGATCTAACAGACTATATCTGACTCCAGCCCTGACATGAGCCATGTAGGCTAAGAGGTGCATGGCCCTCTTGGGATAGCATGCTACTATGGTACCCATATATACTTGAAACCCGTCTAACCAATTTTCAAAGGTGCGCTCAGCCCTGGGTTCCTTATATCTGCGTTTACAGAAAGTGCGTTTCTTTTCCCCTTTACCATTTATTTTTGTAGGTGGAAGGAGGGTAAAAATGTCAACATAATCCCCATTTAGAATCTTAGTCCTTTTTTTTTTGATAAATGATTACCCAGGATGAAATCAGAAGATACAAAAGTGTTCCCATGTCTGTTTGCATGTTATTTCTAGGATGGTAGTACTTGAGGATGCCATTAATGTTTCTGCCTCTCCAATGACTATGAAATAAGAAAGAAAGAAAGAAAGAAAGAAAGAAAGAAAGAAAGAAAGAAAGAAAGAAAGAGCTGCCAACAGGACACAGAAATCAAAGAAGGGAAGGGATCTCGTGTAAATTTGAAAGCCATTATTCCCTTCCATACCAATGTAAGCACTAAAACTGTATTGATCAGATCCAGAGATCGTAGTAAACGTTGCTTTGATGTTCCCATTCTGTGATTATTGCCCTACAGCTCTGACACAATTTGAAGCAGTTTCAGGACCTATGCAACATACCTCACCAATAACAGTCTTTTGGGTTCCACTATACAGGCTGATGGTAACAGAAGTGAGGTGGGGGGATATCAATGCCAGCTCACTGCCCAGACATCTCAGTCCTGTAGAGCAAAATTTCACATCAGATTGGATTCATCAACTGCTTTGTTGATGGAAAATATAGGCTGAAAATATATACAGTGGAACACCTTTCTCAGCTGGCCATATGTAGCACATGCTCTTTGCATTTGTTCAACAGCATCTGACGAGTTGTTCTAAAAATTTCTGTCCACAGCCCAGCTTGATAAACTTCCTTCTATTAATATTTCCATTTCCATACAGCTAGATATGTTCTTTGGAAGTAATAAAGGCTCACTGTTAATGGGCTCAGAGTGATTGATTGACTCTTTCCCCCTGCGAAATCTTTCCTTTCCCAGAAAAATATGCCACACCCCTATCTGTTCCATTCATAAATATCCTACTGCAGCATGTGGAATAATATTGCCAGTGTTTGGGAAGTGACTGAATTATGATCACAAAAAGGCAGAAATAACACAGGGAATACTCCTTTCGTTTATTCTTTTTGTTTGGTCATGGTCACCTGGGCAACATGTAATGATGTTACTAAATAAGAGTTGGGGGTGTAGTGTATGGCCACAGTCCAGTACAGAGTTATCCACACCCAATGCATGTTGCTGGCAACTGACTTAACTGAAGAATGCCTAACCCTGTGTGTCTTTTTATTTATCTACTGTATATTCCTGCGTATAAGACTACTTTTTAACCCAGGAAAATCTTCTCAAAAGTCAGGGGTCGTCTTATACGTCTGGTCGTATTTCTTATACGGCAAGTATATCCCAAACTCTATATTTTAACTGGAAAATTTGGGGGTCGTCTTATACGCCCAGTCATCTTATATGCCGGAATATACGGTATTTTAAAGAGGAATTCTCAAACTTTTCAGACCCAGGACTCACTTTTAACCCAAACATGTATTTGGGTTAACCCATTTCTAAATAGTTGCATGGTGGAAGTGCTCCCAGCCCACCAGTTGAAGACCTGTGATTTAAAATTTCCATTTTCTACCTGTACTCTTATCTGAAAAAATGGCAAAAGAACTTCTTAAAACAGTAAAGAGAAGCGGGAAAAGCAATGAGGGAAGATGAAACTACGAGATAAGCCCAACGGCTGATTTTTCCAAGGGCATCAAAGTTTTGAGAGGGGTCATTTCTGAGAACTGAAATGTTATTGAAATGGAGATTCACACATAGAGAGAGCCACTTGCTCCTCCATGGGGTTGCAAAAAATGTGTTCATGAGGCTAAACCTGCACCTGTAACTCAGTGTGTGGGAAAGAAACTTTGGGCTATTTGGCATTGAAAAGCCATTGTTTTGTTGAGGTACCCAGACTGTTTTTTAGCGCCTTACTTGAGAACTTTAAACTTGCTGATGAAGACCATTCACACATACACACACACACACACACATAAAACCACGTTAATTCTGCCCTTCCAATGCTGAGTTGCTTGTTGGCCTTAGAATAATATAATTCCATGATTCTAAGACCAACAAACAACTCAGTGTTGGGAAGGGAGAATTAACCAGTTTTGAAGGCACATATGTTTGTTAAAAAGAATGGTCTTTTTTTGCTACTATCACCTCATGTTTTCATTTTTACCCAGAATATTTATTAACAGTGTTGTTCTTCATACAATCATAAGAGTTGGAAGACACTTTGGAGATCATCTAGTCAGCTCAAATACAGCACCCCTGACAGATGGTTCTCCAGCATCTCCTTCAATATCTCCAGCCAGTCTGGAGGTATATAATTGGGGCATGCCTCAATATTAATGGCTTGACCCCTTAAAGTTGTTGGCTTATTATGCTGATAGCAGAACATAAGAAGACCCTGATGGATCAGGCCAATGGCCCATCTGGTTCAGCATCCTGTTCTCACAGTGACCAATGCCTGTGGGAAACTCACAAGCAGGGTTCAAGCAGAAAGCACCCCAGCTTCCTGTGGTTTCAAGCAACTGGAAATTGCTCAGTCTTTTTAATTAAAAAACAAACTGTGGTGCATACAGACAAATTAGAATGGAGAGCTACTGCTGGAATGGAAATACAATGGACAAAGGACACTCTTATTTCTCATTATTTGAATTAGAAAAATTCTTGTAGCACCATTGGGCCCAGAGAGACTGAAAGAAGACCTACAGGGATGTGTTTACAAATGACTGAACTCGGGAAGGTCAGTCATCTAATGCCATCAATAATTAAAGAACAGCAAGGCTTCAAATTAGCATCATTAATTTTGTTGCAATGTTTTAACCTTTCCTCTGCCTTTTCCCTTTTGTTTTTCAGAAGGTGTGCGATCCTGCTGAAAACAAGGAACTCTCTCACAATTAATTAGCTATCAGGAGGAAATGTCACTTCTTGGCTGTGTAGCCAGAGAAGGGGGGGGGGGAGAGAAGCACTGTTGTGTGCCTGTATACTCACCCAACACAATACCAGCCAAGAGACTCCTGAGCATAGCTGCCAAGTTATCCCTTTTTTTAAGGGATTTTCCCTTATGCTGAATAGGCTTCCTCGCAAGAAAAGGGAAAACTTGGCAGCTATGCTCCTGAGTTCATAACTTTCAAACTGCTGAATGTTTTCCTTCTTGGTTCCCAGCATCCAGATCCTTGGATATTTTTATATATGTCTTTGAAATAAATGTGGGTTTCCCATGGCCACTGATGGGCTTCCTAGAGCGAGCAGACCTATGATAACCTTGCAATCTGAACTTTGCTGGAACTCTGACAGCAAAACGTCCTGCAATGCTTTCAGCCTACGATCTCTATCACTGGCCCAGACAGTGGGAGTTGGTGATTTCTCCCCTCGTTCGGCACTGCAATAACAAAACACAGCTGGTCTTTATTTCACGAGGAAGAAGAAGCAGCCGGCCTGTTATAAGATCGCAAAGTGGGTAACCTAGTTAATCCACAGCAAGGCAAGCAAATTTAGCCATTTATGATGGTTTCCCCCCCCCCCCAATGTTTTCTACAGACAGACATGAGGAGGCATTTCCTAAAGAAAATAGTAAAAAGGGGGTGTGTGTACTGGATTGGGGTATGACATTAGAGCAGAGGATCTGTAACACATTCACACCGAATATTTTCACAATCCAGATGGCTTTTCCAAAGATATTCATTTTCTGGGTGAAACTCTCAGCCTGAAATCCAGGCGGCAGAGAGTAAAAATGGGGGGGGGGGGGGTAATCCAAGGGTCATTTTGGTGGAATTGTAAAACTTGGCAGGACATTGGGGGGCTACTCAGTGGCAGTAATAGTCCTCTGGGAAGCTACCATTATTACTGGTGGTGGTCTAGTGTCCCTGCCCCTTTGTTGAAAGCCCTACATGTAAGACAAAACCCTGCAGACCAACATTGTACAACATTGCACACAGTGTCATTAAATGGGCAAGGCTCACCACTCATGTTCCCATTTGTCCCTCTGCACATTTAGACTGACATATCTTGCTTAAAAAAATGTATGAAGTAAGTACTGAGTCTGAGAACAAGAATGGCCAAGCAGAAGAAAAATCTGAAAGCAACACCCTCTCAACAGGGTGGGTGGTCTTTCAAAGTGTGTGTAACTCTCCTGACCACCACCCCTGCTGTTAAGGCATGCATGACCTCATATTCAATGAGCATGCAGATGGACCTCATTCATGGAAGGGGTGAATCCTGGCCAAATAAGGATATCTTCTTGCCTGGGGTCACTCTGTGCTAATATATCTGTTTGAACGCCACTTTGGAAGTGTGGGTTCCTAAACTTGGAAAGGTAGGTGTGGGCTGTGTTTATTCAGAGTTGAGGAGAATGCTCAGAGGCAGGGCATTATTTAGAAGCATGTCACTCTGTCCCGAACTTAGTCTCCAAAGGACTAAGCGAAAAAGTCTCAGAACTGAAGAGATCAGGTATCCCAAAGTAATACAATTGGGAGCAAGTATCCTCTACCAATCATGCAAACTGGGAGAACCTGTGTCCCTTTGGTTGTTGCTGGGTCTCTGCTCCCAGCAGCCTCAGCTGGCCTGGCCAGTGGTCAGGGATGATGGGGATTGTTTTCCAGCAGCATTTGAAGTGACACTGGCTACACAACCCTGGCCTAGGCCAGCTGCAGCTTCTGTATCAAGTGCAAGGAAAGCCCCACAGAGTGTGCACTGCAGTAATCCAGCCCTGAAGTAACCAACACATGAACTACTGTGACAAGATTTTCCCAGTCAAGGAATGGCCAAAGCTGTTGAACAAGCCACAGTTGGTAAAGGCACTTCTAGCCACTGAGGCTACCTGAGCATTTAGTGACAGAGTTGGATCCAGAGAAGAAAAGAAGGGGAGCTTTAAAATAAGGCTGAAGTAGCAGACATCCCAGTAGTGATGTATGGAAGTGAGAGCTGGACCATAAAGAAGGCTGATCGCCGAATAATTGATGCTTTTGAATTATGGTGCTGGAGGAGACTCTTGAGAGTCCCATGGACTACAAGAAGATCAAACCTATCCATTCTGAAGGAAATCAGCCCTGAGTGCTCAGTTATAGGACAGATCCTGAAGCTGAGGCTCCAATACTCCTCACAAGAAGAGAAGACTCCCTGAAAAAGACCCTGGTGTTGGGAAAGATGGAGGGCACAAGTAGAAGGGGACGGCAGAGGACGAGATGGTTGGACAGTGTTCTCAAAGCTATGAACATGAGTCTGACCAAACTGCAGGAGGCAGTGCAAGACAAGAGTGCCTGGCGTGCTCTGGTCCATGGGGTCATGAAGAGTCGGACACGACTAAACGACTAAACAACAGCAAAGCAGACATCAGTTCCTGGCTACAAAGCCAGCTGCTGCAGGCTCATTTTGTACTGGATTGCTGTACATGCCCTTCAGTTCACACTAAAGTGATAAGCCTGTGTCTGGACAGTATGACTGCAGACTGTAGGTGGGGACTCAAATGATTTAATGTTTCTTCATACTAAAATTCACATCTGTGTGGAAAGTTTAGACGCCACCGAGAAGGGATCACTGTGCACATTTTCTAGGTAGAAGGGGAGTGGGGAAATAAAGGGACAGCACATTCAGCCATGCAAGGCCCCCACCTGCAGTTTTACTACCTCGGTGAGAACTAGACCGAGGAGGAGTAACACATGTGGGGGATAGTTAGCAAGGTTACTAATTGCAAGGAGGCTTGAAAAAACCCTTTGGCTTTCTTCAGAGGGCTTAACACGCCTCCTTCAGAGGCAGAATCAACATAGGAACAAAGGAAGCTGTATCAAGTCAAATCATTGGTCCACCCAACTCTGTACACTGGTACCTCGGATTAAGAACTTAATTCGTTCTAGAGGTCCGTTCTTAACCTGAAACTGTTCTTAACCTGAGTTACCACTTTAGTTAATGGGGCCTCCCACTGCCGCCATGCCGCCGCCATGCGATTTCTGTTCTCATCCTGAAGCAAAGTTCTTAACCTGAGGTACTATTTCTGGGTTAGCGGAGTCTGTAACCTGAAGCATCTGTAACCTGAAGTGTCTGTAACCCGAGGTACCACTGCATTATCTATGTTTACTGGCATTGGCTCTCTGGAGTTTTAGGAAGGAGTCTCTCTGAAGGTCCCAGGAATTGAGCCTGGGGGCATTTTGCATGTAAGGCAAATGGCTGATCACTGAGCTTAAGCCCTTCCCTGTTGATGCACTCTCTTTGCAGTTTAACTCCCTCACGTGTTATTTTGAATGCATTGGAAACATTCAGTGAGAGTCTAGGGCACTACCTAAATGCTTCTTTTTTCATTTTGGAAAAAGTTGTTGGGTATACTGCTCTGTTGTCAAAACAATCTAGTTCTCTCAAGCTAGTTACATACAAGTTGAATGCAGAGCATACAATCAATCGTGTCTATGTTCAAAGACCTGCAAGGGAACAGAAGGCGGGAGTTCATCGGCAAATGTCTTATTTTGCACCTTTGTTGTATCATGAAATCGGAGGCTAACTTGGTATGCTCTCTAAACATGATAAACAACTATTTTACTTTTAGAAGACATCTGAAGGCAAATCCATTCAGAGAAGTTTCTAGTGGTTGATGTTTTATTGTGTTTTTAATATTTTGTTGGAAGCCACCCAGAGCGGCTGGGACAACCCAGTCAGATGGATGGCATATAAATAATAAAATTGTTGTTGTTGTTGTTGATGATGAATCTTATGGGAGAAAAACTAACCTGAACTAAGAAAAGAAGAAAGGATGTCTTAGTGTTTAAGATTGTTACAGTGTACATGATCTAACAACCCCTAAATGCAACCTCATAGCTCAGCTAATCTTTCTTTCTTTGAAAAAAACATATTTTTATTAAAGATTACTTGGTTTACAAAAGTATGTGCAATGTCTCTTTTTTCAAGTTACACTTTCTACAGATCAGTTTCATTTGTTGAGACATTAGTGTCTTTCTAAGGCTGGATCTAGACACATCAAAGAAGAGCTTCAGAAAAATGGGTTGCAACCTTTATAAAGAGAAATCACGTTGGCAACGGAACTCCACAGCACCATCTGGTGTCACAGTGTTATATTGCATATAAAAAGCATCTTAAAAAAGCATACGAAACACTTTTTCTTTACCAATCTACCGGTAGTTGAGTCCCCAGTCTAAATACCGTGCTATAACTTTTCTCAAAAGCCTCTAACATATTTGTTGTTGTCCTGTCTCTTGTTTGGAATACGCTATTTCTGCTTTGAGTTGCATACATAGCAGCCTAACATGCAACACCCTCAGATTATATGCTTAGACTTCCACCACAACCATGTTCCACTGAGTAATTTACCAGGGCCAAGTGCCAGGTCCCCTCTGCTGCCCTTGCTGATGCGCGACAAGGTGAAATCTCATGCTAATTGCTCTCTGTACTAGATTTACCACAGCAAATATGAGCATGTTTATAGTGCTGCTAAAAATTAGACACTCTTGAGTGACCTCAGCAAGCATCACCCTCACCGCTTTCAAGCTAGTGTGTGGCTTTCTTTCCTAAATTCCTTCTCATTAAAATTCATTCAGGCACATAATCCCTATCCAAAAATTCAGATCAGTCACTAACAATAAAAGATGCCTCAAGGCGAAAAGGATTTTTTGGTTTTCATGGACACTTTGCCTCAAACAACTGTTTCTCCCTCTTCCCCCCTCTCTTTCTCTCTCCCCCCACCCCACCCCCACAGTTAGTTTCTTACTGTACAGATAAATGAGATTGTTAGATGCAGAATTCAACGGATTAAACCCAGTGTGGCAAATGCCCAGTCCATGAGTTTATTCTGGCCCTCCAAGCACATTTTATTCCCCCTTACAAAACCTTGCCTATTCTGATGGCAGCACACACACACACACACACACACACAAAGTACACATAGTGCTGAGGTTGACAATGACTTGATGGGAATGCAGACTGCCTCCCCAGCTGTAGGACTGATCATTTCATGAGCAGAAGGCGGTCAATAATCACCCACAGCTGAAGGGGGTCTTATGGTCCTGTGTGAGTGTGTATATGAATGTGTTGAATAAGCACACCCCACTAATGCCATGCAACCCCAGGTGGAATGATTTTGGGTGAATGATTTTTTGCCTTTGCTGGGATTAGGCTTTTCAAAAAAGTAGTTCAGTCATGGGATGTGGCACAGGACTATCTAAACTAAACATCTTGCTCAAACATATCACAATATCATTTTAAGAGTGTTGTGTTGCTAATTAATGCCCAAGCATTTAACCTCCTCTCCTCCAAATTAAGCTTTGCCCAGCAACTTACTTTCCATGGTGGGCTGTTGGTCATAACTAAATGTGTATGGTAGGCCCTCTGGCTGGGCTACCTCTGAATATGGGCATTCCATATGGCCACCATAGCTAATGACCACTGAAGAGGGGCTGTAGCTCAATGATAAAAAGGACACTATTGAATGCAAAGGGTTTGAGGTGCACCCCTTGGGAAAGAAAGATCAGCTGATAGTTACCACTTGCAAAAAAATGCCACTGATCTGTTGGTTGGTGGCCTGTGAATCCCCTTTGGCACAACCACATTTTTACCTTCCCCATGACGGTGGCCAAGGTATGATAAAAAAATCTCTTTGCAGACCCAAATGGGGAGGGTCTGGTGAGCCACATTTGGTCCACAGGCTGGAGGTTATCTTTCACTTCTGTAGTCCTTTCTCATCTCAATGATTCAAAGAGAAAGAAATTCTGATCAGTTGTCCCCCTTAGCTTCCATATATGAATGAATTCACTCTCGTGTGTGTGTGTGTGTGTGTGTGTGTGTGTGTGTGTGTGTGTGTGCAGTGAATTCTAAATTGAGCAGAAATGAAGATAACTTTTATTAATGCAAATATTTCAGTCATTTTAGTTAGATGTTGACCAAATGAGAAAACATTTATAATAATAATAATAATAATAATAATAATAATAATAATAATAATAGAATAGCACTTCATGAACATGTAAAAGAACACATTTCCCACTGGTATCACTTAAAGATCACAGTCAAAAGATTCCCTAGATCAGGGAGAGGGATGAGAAAAAGATGAAGGATCCAATCCAATTAAAATAAAGCATGTCTCCAGTTTCATTGAAAGCAGCAGAACTTGCCACCAGCTCATCCTTTGGGACCTACAACCCAATTTTATGCACACACTGTCCTGGGAGTAAGGCTCCCAGAACTCAGTAGGACTCACTTGTTAATAAACATGCAGAGAATTGTACTGCACATTGCTGCTAACTTTAGCTAGTTTGGAGCCAGGATAACCTCTATCCATATTTAAAATATACAGAATAGAATTATAATTATATGGGATGTTGGATGAAATATAGTATCTTGGGAGCATGGGGAACTTGCATCGAGTTGAGACTGTGTGCTAGATGAGGATGTGAGGGGCCTTCCATTTCTCCTAATGGCCCATTGTACTTCCGGTGCACATGATAAAGCAGTGTAGTGCAGTTGGAGGAACAGAGCTCACTCGAGCCTGTTGGATTTTCCATTCATGTGTGTTGTACTCACAGCAGACTTAACTACGTCCTATATTTCAAAGGGAAGAAAAAGTCTGGCTTTAACTTTTCGTCTCTCTCTTTTCCCCACCTCCAAAAATATGAACAAAGCAAATGGTTCACTTCAAAAAGCTGGGCTTATTTTGCTTCGATGCTGCAGTGCATTTGTGTGTATGTGAGTGTTGGTTTTTCATAACTGAACTGTGGAAGCTCTTTCATCCTTTCACATCCAGGTCACTAATGGAATGTATGGTGATGGACTGGTGCTGACAGTTGCTTTCACCTGAGAATGAGCCTGTTTTGCCAGCCTAAATGAAAAAGGTGATGGCCTTACCTTTGTTCTTCTCTGTCATGCTATTTATGGATATAACCTTGATGGCTCTAATAGTCAAGAATTTGCTACTTTTCAATTCAGCCCAGTGAAGGGTTCAGTGCAACTCAACGAGTTGGATACATCAACACCAGCAAAACTTCAGCAGATGTTGGTTCAGTAAAAGATACCATCTTATGCAGGCCTTCACAGTTTGCGACCCACCAAGCTGAAAGCAGCCCATCAAACATTTTTGATGGTCTACTGAAGAAACAGTAAGCCTTCTGTATCCCTGAATCCATTGCCTGCCTGAGATTAGAAAAACAGGGGGCTGGCATGCCTCTATTACATCATGGCACATGGCTGCACAAGACCTGACCTTGCCTGTTTAGGATTTCCAGTGTCACTTCCCTTAGACTCAGCTAAGGACCTTACAAGATAAACCTCCTGAAATCAGGAAAGAGACTTTCCTCTTGGTAATCTCTTGCTTTAGCATTTCTTCTCCCATGCCAGTAAAAAGAAGAAGAAAAATGCTGCCTTTTATAAGTGCTACATTAAAATTATGACTACCTTCCATTATTGGGCTTGGGGGGGGAAGCCTTTCTCAAGGGCAGACATCCAGAAGAATAAGCATTTCCCACATTCTTGTAAGTCGTTCTGTCCTTAACTGATCCATTGATGCCAGGAAAGTTTACTGAACTGAAGATACACCATAATAGAGGAAAAAATGATAGCTTAACTAAGTTGCAAATTCATAAGCCATTATAGATAAGCAGCCTCTGGGATAGCATCAGTACTAATATAGTCATTGGTAGACCATAGAAAGGGTGGGGGCGGGGAGTGCCCAGAAACAAGGTTTTCCAGTTATTCTGATAAGACTGAAATAATAATTGCTCAGATTTCCTCAACTCAGACTTCACCGGGGTACAATGTGATAGCCATATATAGGTCATATTGATTTCTGACAGGAAAAGGCGTCAGAAAGGAGAAAAAAGCATTGTGGGCAGCCATAGTCATTTAATCCAGTCAGTGACCCTAATTAAATATAGGGAAACTTTGGGGAAGGGATGGAAATCTTCACTCTGTCTCATTTGAGAAAAGCCCTCTCCATAGGCTGTGCTTGTTCTGATGCATCATGAATGATATGAGCTAATGCTAGTCAAAAGGTGGACATAGTAGTAGGAAAACGTAGAGTCAGGGTCTTAAAAAAAAAGAATATACTGGAGTTAGGGAAACCACAAATTGCATGGTATTTCAGGCAGTTGTTATCCTAATTACTAATAGACAAAGGACAGGAATATGGAGTTCGCTTCCAAAAAGGGAAGCACATTGGGAACACATTATAATTGTGATTTGGCATGAGCTCTAGCTTCTTGGGGCTTCCCAAGACAATTTCAGTGTTCTGATTTTACCTAATAAAAGTCACAAGCAGGCTGGACCCAAAAATACCTGCACAGTTTTCAATGTCCATCAATAGTATACCTATCAATGGCTACCAAACATGATGTCTGTGCACTGCCTCAGATAAGTGGGAAATGGCCACTATGTTCTGCTTATGGACTTCCGATAGGTATCTGATTGGCCAGAGGGAGCACAGGATGCTGGACAAGATGGGCCTTTGGCCTAACCCACCAGATTCCCTCTTATGGTCTTGTGGAAGAGTAAGAGTTTCCATAGTTAGACTAGTCAGTGCCAAAGAAGATGAAGACGATAGGCACCAATGAAGTAGGCACCAATGTAAGAACTTAAAGGGAAGAAGATAGGCTTCATATTCATATTTATTGAAGGCCTACAGGAAGTCTAGCTGCATTATAATTGATTATAAAGACAATCACATTTCTGCCTAATAAAGCTGCCATAAAAAAAAAGCTGCACAGTTTTGCATGCAGCAGTTAGGGATTTTGCTCCCCTTTCAGTTCTGATAAACCAAATTACTCTATCTGCAACATAAGACAATTGTACTCATCTGCTACAAAGGGGCATTATCAAGAGTAATTTATTAATGTCTTTAAAATGTTTCCTTAATGAGGATGGCTGCATAATTGCAAGCTATTGTTATCATCATTCCTTGTTTCAGGCAGGAATATAGCAATAAAAAGGCTCTTTTATGGCAAAGATCATGAGAATTAATTTGTAAACATGGATGGGCAGAGCTCACACTGCATTTTACCCTGCTTTCCCCACCCCGAGCTCAGTGCCTTCATTATCTATCATATATGGCTGCACATTTTAAAATAACAACCCGTGAAAGGTCTTAAGAAGCAGTGGATTCAGACAGAGTAGTTGGTTATCAGCTAAAAGGATCCCATGAAATACCATAATTATGCAGAAGGATTATTGCTTTCAACAAAAAGTACCCTTGATTTGGAAAACCCAAGCCAGAAGTCTAACTTCACTGAAAGCAGGAGCTGGTGCAAATCCTACATACTAGATTAAGTTGGACACCCTTAGATCTTGGTAAATCCATTATACAGGTTACAATAGATAGTGACTACTTTCAATACTCTTAAGTGCTATGCACATAGGAATCTGCCTTCAACCATGTCAGACCATTGGTTCCCCTAGCTCAGGCATGTCCAAAGTCCGTTTTGTGGTGTATTCCACCCCGCTGGTCAGTTTAAAGGCCAACAACTTTGGTCGGCCCTCACGCATGTTCACTTCATCAAATCTGGGCCTCTTTGAAAAAAAGTTTGGACACCCCTGTTCTAGCTCTTCAGGTTTTCAGATAGTTTTCAGGCATGTTTTTCCACCCAACTTCTCATACTCCTTTTGCTTTGTCTACCTCATTGGCTGCTTCTTGTTCCTCGTTTTCCTCATTCTCAGCATTTCCATTGGCTGGTTCAAGCAAAAAAAATGCTTGTACTGGTGGAACAAATCTCCTTAGGCCTACATTGAATTCCACTCTAGGCTCCAGTCTGTCTCTACCTGTTTGGGCTTATTTCTTCCTTGTTTCTCAGTTATGCTAGACAGGTATTGGCAGCCTTCCTTCCTTCCTTCCTTCCTTCCTTCCTTCCTTCCTTCCTTCCTTTTGACAACGGAAAGAACTGACTTTGGTGGACTTCTCTGAGCTACCATTTCTGTCTTCATACATTCCTAGCATTTTTAATGATTCTGTTGTCTATTCTTGCCCTTTCATTACAAACACGTCTAACTTGGGGGTGGGGCAGTCTAAGTAATATCCTCTCTTCTGGCCACATTTGAACCCATTAAATTCCCTTTGATCTGCACTACACTTTTGTATTTAAAATCCTTTATTCCAAACTCTATGTGATTATTAATCGGTTTTAGCCAAACTAAAGCTTTGGCTGGGTGTGCAGTAAAGTCAGCAAAATCCTTCCCAAGCTGTACTTCATGGAAATAATTGACAACACAGAGGCCATTCCTTCAGCTCTCTCCCCAATCACAGGCTGTAAATATGTCTTCAGGCTTCACTGTGTGACCAATAGCAGTCCCTGAACAAGCATTCTTTCTATTCACACAACAGGCTGTTTTTTCTTAGTAAGTTATATAGAGGGTCTCTGAAATGTCACATACAAAATAGGAGAGTGCTATTCCTCAATAGCACTGGTGCAAATAGCACTGAAAACAGATCAGCAAGTCTTGTAACACCTTAAAGAATCTTGTTGCAGGGGATCAAGGTGTTTTTTGGGCCACCACCAATATGAAGGATTGCTGGTCATAGAGCTAAATCCAGCTCACCCCTACATCAGACCATCACTTGGCCCTTCAGTCTACCCCAAAGAAACAAAATCAGTGTGTGGAGGGAATGTTGGGCAGAGCAATGACTCGCTGTAGCTCACACTGAGTGGAGAGTTTTGACTAAACGTGATCCACCTGGAGAAGGAACTGGCAAGCCACTCCAGTATCCCTGCCAAGAAAACTCCATGGACAAAGACAACAGGCATATAAAAGTTATGACGCTGGAAGATGAGCCCCTCAGGTCGGAAGGCGTCCAACATGCTACTGAGGAAGAGCGGAGGACAAGTACAAGTAGATTCAGAGCTGATGAAGCGGCTGGGCCAAAGCCGAAAGGACGCTCAGTTGCGGATATGCCTGGAAGCGAAAGGAAAGTCCGATGCTGTAAAGAAAAATATTGCATAGGAACCTGGAATGTAAGAACCATGAGTGGAGGTAAGCTGGATGTGGTCAAAAATGAGATGACAAGAATAAATATCGACATCCTGGGCATCAGTGAACTAAAATGGAAGGGAATGGGCGAATTCAGTTCGGGTGACTATCATATCTACTACTGTGGGCAAGAATCCTGTAGCAGAAATGGAGTGGCCCTCATAGTCAACAAAAGAGTGGCAAAAGCTGTAATGGGATGCAATCTCAAAAATGACAGAATGATCTCGATACGAATCCAAGGCAGACCTTTTAACATCACAGTAATCCAAGTTTATGCACCAACTACCGGTGCTGAAGAAAGTGAAATTGACCAATTCTATGAAGACCTACAACAACTTCTAGAAATGACACCAAAGAAGGATGTTCTTCTCATTACAGGGGATTGGAATGCTAAAGTAGGGAATCAAGAGATAAAAGGAACAACTGGCAAGTTTGGCCTTGGAGTTCAAAATGAAGCAGGGCAAAGGCTAATAGAGTTCTGTCAAGAGAACAAGCTGGTCATCACAAACACTCTCTTCCAACAACACAAGAGACGACTCTACACATGGATATCACCAAATGGGCAGCATCGAAATCAGATTGATTATATTCTCTGCAGCCAAAGATGGAGAAGCTCTATACAGTCAGCAAAAACAAGACCTGGAGCTGACTGTAACTCAGATCATCAGCTTCTTATAGCAAAATTCCAGCTTAAACTGAAGAAAGTAGGAAAAACCACTGGGCCAGTAAGATACAATCTGAATCAAATCCCTTATGAATACACAGTGGAAGTGAGGAACAGGTTTAAGGATTTAGATTTGGTGGACAGAGTGCCTGAAGAACTATGGATGGAGGCTCGTAACATTATACAGGAGGCAGCAACGAAAACCATCCCAAGGAAAAGGAAATGCAAGAAAGCAAAATGGCTATCCAACGAGGCCTTACAAATAGCAGAGGAGAGGAGGCAAGCAAAATGCAAGGGAGATAGGGAAAGATACAGGAAACTGAATGCAGATTTCCAAAAAACAGCAAGGAGAGACAAGAGGGTCTTCTTAAATGAGCAATGCAAAGAAATAGAGGAAAACAATAGAATGGGGAAAACCAGAGATCTGTTCAAGAAAATTGGAGATATGAAAGGAACATTTCGTACAAAGATTACCATAATCAAGGACAAAAGTGGTAAGGACCTAACAGAAGCAGAAGACATCAAGAAGAGGTGGCAAGAATACACAGAGGAATTATACCAGAAAGATATGGAGGTCTCGTACACCCCAGGTAGTGTGGTTGCTGACCTTGAGCCAGACATCTTGGAGAGTGAAGTCAAATGGGCCTTAGAAAGCACTGCTAATAACAAGGCCAGTGGAAGTGATGATATTCCAGCTGAACTATTTAAAATTTTAAAAGATGATGCTGTTAAGGTGCTACACCCAATATGCCAGCAAGTTTGGAAAACTCAGCAATGGCCAGAGGATTGGAGAAGATCAGTCTACATCCCAATTCCAAAGAAGGGCAGTGCCAAAGAATGCTCCAACTACCGCACAATTGCGCTCATTTCACACGCTAGCAAGGTTATGCTTAAAATTCTACAAGGCAGGCTTAGGCAGTATGTGGACCGAGAACTCCCAGAAGTGCAAGCTGGATTTCAAAAGGGCAGAGGAACCAGAGACCAAATAGCAAACATGCGCTGGATTATGGAGAAAGCTAGAGAGTTCCAGAAAAACGTCTACTTCTGCTTCATTGACTATGCCAAAGCCTTTGACTGTGTCGACCACAGCAAACTATGGCAAGTTCTTAAAGAAATGGGAGTGCCTGATCACCTCATCTGTCTCCTGAGAAATCTCTATGTGGGACAAGAAGCTACAGTTAGAACTGGATATGGAACAACTGATTGGTTCAAAATTGGGAAAGGAGTACGACAAGGTTGTATATTGTCTCCCTGCTTATTTAACTTATATGCAGAATTCATCATGCGAAAGGCTGGACTAGATGAATCCCAAGCCGGAATTAAGATTGCCGGAAGAAATATCAACAACCTCAGATATGCAGATGACACAACCTTGATGGCAGAAAGCGAGGAGGAATTAAAGAACCTTTTAATGAGGGTGAAAGAGGAGAGCGCAAAATATGGTCTGAAGCTCAACATCAAAAAAACCAAGATCATGGCCACTGGTCCCATCACCTCCTGGCAAATAGAAGGGGAAGAAATGGAGGCAGTGAGAGATTTTACTTTCTTGGGCTCCTTGATCACTGCAGATGGTGACAGCAGTCACGAAATTAAAAGACGCCTGCTTCTTGGGAGAAAAGCAATGACAAACCTAGACAGCATCTTAAAAAGCAGAGACATCACCTTGCCGACAAAGGTCCGTATAGTTAAAGCTATGGTTTTCCCAGTAGTGATGTATGGAAGTGAGAGCTGGACCATAAAGAAGGCTGATCGTCGAAGAATTGATGCTTTTGAATTATGGTGCTGGAGGAGACTCTTGAGAGTCCCATGGACTGCTAGAAGATCAAACCTATCCATTCTTAAGGAAATCAGCCCTGAGTGCTCCCTGGAAGGACAGATCGTGACGCTGAGGCTCCAATACTTTGGCCACCTCATGAGAAGAGAAGAATCCTTGGAAAAGACCCTGATGTTGGGAAAGATTGAGGGCACTAGGAGAAGGGGACGACAGAGGACAAGATGGTTGGACAGTGTTCTCGAAGCTACGAACATGAGTTTGACCAAACTGCGGGAGGCAGTGCAAGACAGGAGTGCCTGGCGTGCTATGGTCCATGGGGTCACGAAGAGTCGGACACGACTAAACGACTAAACAACAACAACAACAGCTCACACTGAAGGACAAATGGGAAAGACCTGGTCTGCTACCACTTCTCTGAGTGACCATTAAATGCAACTGTTTGTGGGCTACTGTATAGACTTTTAAGGTAACCTGGTCCTGAATTGCTTGGGGCTTTGTATGTTAACAACAAGACCCTCGACATGGCTCAGGAGCTGACTGAGTGCAATACAGTAATCTAACCCAAAGTTTACCAGAGTAGCTCGGCTGTGACCAGGCTATTTCTGAACCAGTCAAAGCTGAAAATAGACACTCCATGCCACTAGTGCCAGCTGGACTTACCATAACAATGGAAGAGCAAACCAGTCCAGAACAGGAAACTTACATAATTTCTAAACCCAAGAACCACCATTCCATAACACCTCCATTGTGCTGAGTTGCAGCCTTAATCTTTCAGCTCTCATCCAGCCCATTACTGCCTCCAGGTTCAGCACCTGCACAATCTTACCTGATCTAGATGACAGGAAGAAACAGAGGTGCATGTAGTTTGTATATTAGTGACACCTCACTTCAAACCCCCTTCCCCTGATTACCTCTTCTAAAGGCTTCAAGAAAGATCTTTGTGGGACTCCACAATGCCCTGGGTTTGAGCAAAAACCCCTCTAGAAATCATGTTGCAGGTAGCAGAATTACAATTAAATAATAGCTCCAATTCTCAATCTGCAGCCCCACACCAGAATGATACAGCATCTGATTATATCAAAAGCATCCTAAAGATTGATGAAAATCAACAGGGTTGTGCTCCCCTTGTACCGTTCCTTCCTGAAATATACTTGGAGCCAAAAGGGAATTTCATGCTCTTTATTCAGCTTGTAGTAGCAAAGGAGAAGAATGGCTTCCCACCAAAAGAAACATCTGCTTATATACATTATTTAAACAATGGGCCTTGTGTGATTGGCTACTTCAGGGCTGCACCTGTAGGCCAATCAGGTTGCAGATTCACTTCTGCCAGCAGCCTGATTGGCTGCTCCTGCAGGCCAATCAGGTGGCTGATTCACTTCCACCTGGAGTTGGATTGGGTGGCTCCTGCGAACCAATCAGACTGCTGCATTTTGGATCCTATTGTTCTAGGATTCAGCTCAGTACACAACACCTCCAAAGGTCAGGATGACCAAGACTGTTTTGGTACAGAAAGAAGCAACACTATTCATTATTACAATGAATCTAACACTAACTCCTTGTTCTGGTGAGACTTTAAAGCCAGTGATGGCTTAAGAAGTTCAGAAGGAACATCCAAATCATACAAATGTGGAGCCCCAGTCCTTTTTACATCCCCCGTCAAAGTGCATGAACTAAACCACTCTGCAATGCATTCTTACCAAATATATTTTAACTGTCCCTGTGTGGGATAGAGAGAACATGAGCTATATTTCACATTACCTCTTCTGCCTTCATCCCTCTCAGTAGGTAACATAAGTCAATCCAGTTGCCTTTGACAGCAACCTTTAAAGTGGTGATTCTATGGGAATTAACTTAAGAGAAAATAATTCCATTACCTGGATATCACAGCTTCCTGCATCTATCATCATTTAGAAAAGGGTTGAAATGTTACCTGGAGGAAGCGACCATAAGGAGCTGAATAAATGCTAAATTGGTTCTGAAGGCCCTCTGTTCGTGGTTGGCATTGGAAGGCTACAGGGTTTTTGAAAAGTCTCTCCAGCTATATTCAACATTTATCCATTATTATAGAAACAACTCAATTAGTGACTCCATTGGGACCACAGCAAAGCTCTGCTATCTACAGTTTAATAGCTACCATACATCATAGAAATCCAATTCTTAGGTATAGTAGGATGTAAATGGCAGCAGCCCATAGCTAAAGTAAAATAAAAATCTTTAAATCGTTGAATCTTAGCATAGTACTTGCAATCGGCTCATGTTTTGCAACTTGTAATTCCTTTATAATTCACACCATGCATTTTGGCAAATTAATTGTGCTGGCTACACTTGAGGTGAGACTTTAATTTTCTTGGTGCGTCGTTAAGTGGAAAGCAATTGTTTGCCATTGCCAACTTTGACTTGTTGACATTAAGAATGAGTGATTATCCCATAGATGTAATGACCGATACTGTCCTATATATTTTGGGCAGTCTCCACCAATGCCATTTATTTCAGCTGACTGAAGTATTTCCACTTAAAGCTTGACTCAGTAAGCCTCATTCAGAATCAGCACTGATTTATTTCCCCCCCCAATACTGGATATTATGGGTGGAATTCAGTGTAGCACCGAGTATAGAATATGTATACAAGAAATGAGAACTATTCACCTCCATATTCCCCCCACTGTGTGCCCCCAAACATTAAACCACAATAAAAAAATTAAAAGCACAGTATCAATTATCTGACACTTGTCCATCATGCACATAAAAGGAAAATCTGGTTACAATTAGCATATCCCTACTGCTGATGTACAGTATCTCCTGCCAAGAATAATAAAGATAAGGCCATTCATAGCAATGTATTTTACCACACTGATGCATGTGATGCTAGGGCGTACAGAGCCTCTACATCTTTATGTAACGAATGGGTACCACTCTCCAATAAAATGGTCTTGTTGGGTGTGAGGGTTTTTCTTTCACTCTCCCCTTTCACTCACACAGGGGGTCCTAAGTGCCTTCAGAGCAATGTTTCTTATTTCTCAGAGACAACAGGTAAGCGCTTCACTTTGGCACGCTCAGGGTTCCTCTCATCCTTGGACATGCTTTATGAACACTGCATTCAGATTCAGGGTTCCTGTCACCCTGTCCTTAAGAGTGCAGTCAGTGTTTCTCTGTAATGGCACCACTACTGCTGTTGCTCCTTTGGTCTGTCACTTGGGAAATGACGGTCAGACCATACTGCCTTCTTTCCCTGCAACTTTCCTTCCTAACTCTTCCAGGCCAGGCTGCCAATCTGTCATGCTAGAAGCTTTTTTCCTAATTAAAGTTTCCTCGCCGTAACTGTTCCATAGCCTGTCTGATACTTCTCTCCTTTCTTGGCTTCTCTATCTAACTTCTGCCTCCTGCACCCCTTCACAACCACACTTCATCTGCTCTGAACCAGCATAAGCCATTCCATTCACTCACCCATTCATCTCCTCCCCTGTCTTCAAACACATACACAACTTCTCTCTCCTTCTTTCATCTGCTCTGAGACTTCCATTCCTCTTGCACACACACTCGGCTTCTCTTTCCCTCACCCTTTCTCTTGCTATCCTGTTTGTCTGCTTTCCCGTGTAGCCTCTCCTTTCTGAGATCCTCTTCCATCTGTTGCCATTCATAGTATTGACAACTTGAGGTTAAATGGAAGAATGATATGGCTCATTATCAGGCAGCTTCAAAACCCATAATATTTTATCTGAGGGTATTAATTTATTACAATTGACTACAGTCATACCTCGGTTTAAGTATGCTTCGGTTTGAGTATTTTCAGTTTAAGTACTCCGCGGACCCGTCTGGAATGGATTAATCCACTTTCCATTACTTTCAATGAGAAAGTTCGCTTCAGGTTAAGTACGCTTCAGGTTAAGTACACACCTCTGGAACCAATTGTGTACTTAAACCGAGATACCACTGTATTATAGTCAGCACTAGTGTAATTCAGCCTGTTCAATAAACGGGCACTAGAACATCCTGGGGTTCGGAGAAGCGCTTCTCCGACACCCGAGACCTGTCCTTGCTGTTGGCGGCAGGGGGACAGGAACGAAGGAGGGGAAAGGGCTGCTTTCTCCTCCTTCGTTCCTCTCCCCCAGCTGCCGACAGGAAGGAGACATCCCGGGGTGCGGAGAAGCGCTTGCGCAGCGCTTCTCCGACCCCCGAGACCTGTCTTTGCTGTCGGCGGCAGGGGGAGAGGAACGAAGGAGGAGAAAGGGCTGCTTTCTCCTCCTTCGTTCCTCTCCCCCAGCCTCCAACAGGAAGGAGACACCCCGGGACCTGTCCTTGCTGTCGGCGGCAGGGGGACAGGAATGAAGGAGGAGAAAGCTGCCCTTTCTCCTCCTTCCTTCCTCTCCCCCAGCCGCCGACAGGAAGGAGACATCCCGGGGTTCGGAGAAGCGCTTGCGGACACAGGGAATCTGGACGCAGAGACACTTGCACTTTATTATATAGGATGATAGACATTCTAACCCTCTCTGGGTATTCCTCAAATCCATGTGTTTAGCACTGTGTGGAGGAAGACGAGTTAGTGAGCATGCTCTCCCACACAGTGGCGGAGAGCAGGTGGGGTGGGGCTGGCACACACCCCGGGGGCACGGCACACCCCACACACTCCTCTTCCTCCACCACTGCTCCCACATTAACCTCCATGGATCAGAGGGTCAGTGACTACAGAAGATAACTTTGAGTTCCCAGGGTTCTAAAATGTGTTGGAAACTTATAGGGATAAGGCAGTGTGGTGGCTGCAGATAGCTGTCAACCAACTGGGTGAAGATGAGCATGCTCCTCACCACATCCTCCTGCATACTATGCTAATTGCATGGATAAATGAATGCCCATAAAATGCTGTAGTGACAATTCCCATCCATTCTTTGGCGTTTGTTTCATATAGGGTGTTGTGAACTCATCACTCTCTCATTGGGAACCTCTAAAGCCAAGCACAACCCCCCCCCGCCCCCAAGTTCAGTTTCTTTATAGCAAAGAGTACATAGCTGAATAATTCAGTGTATATGTTTTTCTCTGAATATATTCCAGTTCTTTCTGCCTGTTATTTTGCTGCTAACACAAGGAAACTTTTGAAGCATCGTGTTGTTGTTTTTTCCAGCTGCTTTCCAGAGATGAAAGACCATTTTTATGATTTGCCTTTCCTGATAGCTTTGGCAAATGCATGTAAACATCTCCTCCCTTTAAAAAAAAAATCCACCCCCTCCAGAATAGATTAATTCTAAGCCTGTATACTTGGATGCATTTGAAATTTTAGAGAGTTTGGATTATCAGGCTGATCCATTAAGAGTATTGCAGCTGTTCTGTAGCATGCTGGGGGGGTAAACAGACACAACAAATCCAAAGCCATGTTGCAGGTGATCAGTTGACTGATCGCATTAATGGAATTGTTTTCATTGTGCTTTCATCTCATATTCTGCTGTTGTTAACATTTATATTTCACTTTCCTTCCAAGGAGCTGAAGGTGGCATATATGGTTCTCCTCTGTCAGATTATCCTGACAACAACCCTGTGAGGTGGGTTTGGTTAATAGAATCATAGAAATGTAGATTTGGAAGGGACACCAAGGGCCATCTAGTGCATTAGGTAGCTTCTCATTAGGTAGCTTCTCAGCCAGTTTGATTAGGATCTGAGAAACCAGGGTTCCAATACCCACTCAGCCATGAAGGTCACAGGGTGACCTGGAGCCAGACATTCACTCTCAGTCCTTTGCAGGGTTGTTGTGGGAGTAAAATGGGGAGAAGGACTATGTACATCACCTTGGGCTCTTTGGAGGAAATATGGGATATATATTTAATAAATGAATGAATAAAATGAAAACAACCTTGAATTTATCCCCAAGCCATGCCACTAGGTCTGTGCTGCCCTTCCTCCTCTGAAATCCACCCTCCTCTCTTTTCTTTTTAGCGATCACTCATAGCCAAGTAAGATTGTCTTCCATAAACACAGTTGGGTTGGGTTTTTTGAAGACACCTGTGCGTGAATTTGTTTTATGTGTGTAGATCAGTACAACACACAGTCTTCGCAATAGTTCTCTGTTTCGATGGCATGAGTAGTCACAATGAACCAGTCGATCCTATCTACTGCAGCCTTCAGCCGCTTTCACGGCCGTTGTAACATACCGCTTGTTATCATCCACCTGTTCTGCCATTGAGGACTTCTTGGATCATTCTTTGTCTAGCTCCTTCCCTTTGACCTTACTGCCTTCCATGAATGCTGGAAACTAGAAGAGGGTGGATAAAGGAATGGGCAGACATAAAAGGCCTTGGCTTTTGCACCACTCTGTGTGCAAGGTTCAGTGTGCCATCTTCTGACTCACAACCACAGCCTGCTATCTGATAGGTAAAAGGTAAAGGTAAAGGAACCCTGGACCATTAAGTCCAGTCAAATATGACTATGGGGTTGCGGCGCTCATCTCGCTTTCAGGTCGAGGGAGCTGGCATTTGTTCACAGATAGCTTTCTGGGTCATTTGGCCAGCATGACTAAACAACTTATGGTGGAATGGAACACCATGACGTAAGCCAGAGCACACGGGAATGCTATTTACCTTGCTGCCACAGCAGTACCTATTTATCTACTCACACTGGCATGCTTTTGAACTGCTAGGTTGGCAGGAGTTGGGACAGAGCAATGGGAGCTCGCTACGTCATGGGGATTTGAACCGCTGACCAGTGGCGGAGCTTCATGCTCCGGCACCGGGGGTGGAGAGCAGGCGGGGGCAGGGCTAGCGTGTGTCCCAGGGTGGAGCATGCCACACGCATGGGCGTGGTGCATGTTTTGGGGGTGTGGCGCACCGCCCGGAGGCGTGTGGCGTGTGTTCTGGGGGGGGGGACAGCCGCGCTGGCACCCTACCGGGATCGCGCTGCCCAAGGTGGCGCGCTCCCATCGCCCCCCTCTTCCTACACCCCTGCCGCTGACCTTCTGATTGGCAAGCCCAAGAGGCTCAGTGGTTTAGACCACAGCACCACCTGTGTCCCCTGCTATCTGATACCAGAGGATGGATCAGGCAGGAAAACAGCCCATGTACTCACAATGTCTTCAGGATTCTTGTAATATATTTCACTTCCTCCTGAAAACAGGAGAAATTTTACTAGTGTCTTAGTTCATTTTCACCATATGTTCCACTAAGAGCCAGGTTCTTCCACTTGACCTCTAACAACTAAGTAATGCTGACAGTATAGGCAGTAAAACTAAGGAAATAATGTGAGGCCTGATCCAAAGCTGCTGCTGCTGCTGCTGTTGTTGTTGTGCAAGGTATGCATCCTGAGACCTGGGTCAGACTCACATATATACAGCAAATGAGCACATCTTCAGTTTTACTTATCTCTGAGCACAAAAGAGTGTCGCCAACACTGAAACTTCCTAAACAAAAGTCACCGGCGCAAGTTTCCCCATGGGAACAACCCCACAGAATGGGAAGCTGTGTTCGTACATCTCTTTTCTCAGCTCTTTACATTGTTCTGAATTCAGGACACAGCAAAAACAAGCTTTCGTTACGTTTTAAGAGATAATTGCTACCGAATAATTTATGGGTGCAAAATGCTACACACAGGGCAGAGAATACAGCTACTTATAACTCAGTAAATTAAAACCAGCCCGTCAGCCTGCCTGGTATCTCGCTTCAGATTAATTGGATCGTATCAGCATGCTCACATTATAAAGATCAAATGCAAGGAGGAAAGGCATAAAGTTTGGTTATGCATCAATGTATCCCCAACTCAGCAGTTGCTGGTTATTTATTGTGCACGTAAACAGATGCTCTTTCTAATGTGGCAATAGCAACTGAGACAGAGAGGGGAGAGACCTGCTTTATACTCCAGGTATTGAGAAGAGGCCATTTTTGGAATGGCACTGAGAACTCTAAACCCCAAGCAACTTTAAGTGAAACCTAATCACTATGTGGGGTGCAGGTGGCGCTGTGGGTTAAACCACAGAGCCTAGGGCTTGCCGATCAGAAGGTCGGCGGTTCGAATCCCTATTTATCTACTTGCAAAGTGCAAGTAAATAGGTACTGCTACAGCAGGAAGGTAAACGGTGTTTCCGTGTGCTGATCTGGTTCGCCAGAAGCGGCTTTGTCATGCTGGCCACATGACCTGGAAGCTGTACGCCGGCTCCCTCGGCCAATAATGTGAGATGAGCGCCGCAACCCCAGAGTCGGTCACGACTGGACCTAATGGTCAGGCGTCCCTTTACCTTCAACCACTATGCATCAAAGGGCTGAAATATATAATAAACAGATGAGAACAAAACCTGTTTTTTTAATTAACTGAGACTTGCACATAGCACCATGATATCTTTAAAGTGGAATATGTTTCTCCTGCTAAAACTGGATAAACACTCCCTTCTCCTCCTCCCATTCGCATACAGCTAATCTTTCATTGCAGTGTGTCTCGTGCTTCACCAGACTGTTCTTCCAAGCAGTTGATGAGATGCCTCTTTTAGAATGATAGAATTGTAGAATTGGAAGGGACCCCAAGGGTCACCTAGTCCAATCCCCTGCAATGCAGGAATCTCAACTAAAGCATACCTGACAGGTGGCTACCCAGCCTCTGCTTAAAAACCTCCAGAGAAGGAGAGACTACCAACTCCCAAGGGAGACCTCTCCACTGTTGAACAGCTCTTAATGTCAGAAAGCTCTTCCTGTTGTTTAGTCAGAATTTGAATTCTTGTAATCTGAATTTTAATCTAATTTGATTTATGTATTTGGGTTTGGAACAGTGCTGCTTCCTGGTTTCAGAGTCCTTGGGCAGGATGCTCCTAGTGAGCTTGCCTATGCCATCACCTCCCCAATATTAGCACTGCTCATATGCTTGCTACTCCCTCAAGAACCAATCTGCATCGCTACCCGGAGAAACAGAGAGGGGCAGGGGAAGGGTATATAGAGATGACTGCTCTTTTTCCTTGCTCTTCTCACTGCTTGTGTGCTTGGGAAAGGGTAGGAGTAGGGGGTAGGTGAACAGGAAGCATCAGCAAGGAGAAGTGGAACCAGGAGGCCCAGAAAATTGGCATGTGGCCCCCTACCCAATTGACATTGGAAGATGCTTGGCAGTGCCAACCCCTGACGCTAGCTCCAATGTGCAGAACACAGAGCCCAAGGACTCAGGATAGGAGACAACATTTAGAAAAGCACTGTAGCTTCCAATTCTGAGCAGACATGGTCATCACTAGACTCCAGAGCAGGGGTCAGCAAACTTTTTCATCAGGGGGCCAGTCCACTGTCCCTCGGACCTTGTTGGGGGCTGGACTATATTTTGAAAGAAAAAAAATGAACGAATTCCTATGCCCCACAAATAACCCAGAGATGCATTTTAAATAAAAGGACACATTCTACTCATATAAAATCATGCTGATTCCTAGACTGTCTGCGGGCCGGATTTAGAAGGCGATTGGTCCTTAGTTTGCCTACTCATGCTCCAGAGTCATGGCAGAAAAGGATAGCAAGGGACACAGGGTAATGGACAGAGAAAGCCAAGCTGCCTCTCCCCAGTTGAGAACACCTGGCTCCATAGTTTAGCATTTAGAAAGTACATTTTCACATTCAAAGTCCTGTCCAGCCATATATACATTTCCTTGAATGCAAGTCCCAGCTAGGGTTCAATCCCAATTGAGCACACATAGGATTAAGTATAGACAGGAGAGATAAATGTGCAGATTTGTTACTAAGTCAGCATGATGCTGAAACCAGGAATCACACAGTATTAGAATATAAACCACACTGAACTGCGACTCATTCCGCAACCATCAGCTCTCACATAAGCTATTAATAATTAGCTCATTAACAATACAAAACGTGAACTGTAGAATAATTTCATACATCATCCCACTTCGTTTTTATGAGACCATCTTCCTAACCATTATTGTGACATATTGTTTGTTTAACTACAATTGATCATCAGAGCCAACACTGAAAAATAAATTGGGGACGTTTTGTCCGTTATCCTAAAAGTAAACTACTGAAAAGTGTCCATAATCCACAGATTCTAACACTCAGAAACAGGATCATAGTATATTTCAAATGGGCCATTGGTCAGATCCAGTAGGCTCTTCCTATGTTCTTGTGAGATTTTAGAGAACTCGGGGGGGGGGGAGAATCACTCCCCCCCTCCCTCTAGCCTTCTCTTGGCAGGAATCATTTGAACATTTGTCCCATATTCTGCTTTCATGTATCCATTGAAAAAAAAGAAAAGAAAATACCCAAGTATTAATATAAACACATATGAATGAAGTTTTGGGCTTGGTGTTCATATCTTCATTGTCCTCGGCTGTAGATGGAGCAGTATGTTGGTGGAATCCCTTCTAAAGTAGTAGGTCTGATAAGAAACTAAACCTCCCTTTTGATTGCTTTCTTCTGTCAAGCTTATTCGACATTTTATTCATTAATTTTAATTACTGCATTCGTAAATACTTTATGGAGCTCTGGTAGGATGCCAAGTTTCTGTTCTCCATTCGCAGCGCTCGGGAGATGATACTGGCATCTCTTCCCGACGGTGCAAGACACAAAAGAAGCTATTCTGCTAATCTGATCAATTCCAGTTTAACATTCCTGGCTTTATGATTAGAATTTACAAGCTACTTGTGGTCTTTTATGTTCTTTTCTCTCTGTGCTGTCAAATAAACAGCACAATAATTTGCTTCAGCAGAACAAGAAGGAGAAATCAGAAGAATGTGGTGGTAGGAAAGGAGATATCACTTTTACTTCTGAGTACTTTTGTGTGGAAACTGCTAGGTACTGCTGTTCACGGGGGATAGCACCTGTATAAGATTGCAGTTATACCTCGGTTTAAGTCCACCGCGGACCCGTCTGGAATGGATTAATCCATTTTCCATTACTTTCAATGGGAAAGTTCGCTTCAGGTTAAGTACGCTTCAGTTTAAGTACTCCGCGGACCGTCTGGAACGGATTAATCCACTTTCCATTACTTTCAATGGGAAAGTTTGCTTCAGGTTAAGTACGCTTCAGTTTAAGTACTCCGTGGACCATCTGGAATGGATTAATCCACTTTCCATTACTTTCAATGGGAAAGTTCGCTTCAGGTTAAGTACGCTTCAGGTTAAGTACAGATTTCCGGGACCAATTGTGTACTTAAACCGAGGTACCACTGTATATACATCTTTTTTAAAGATGATATACATTTTATATAATTCTAGCAAAAAGTGTCTGGCTTTACCCTGGAATTCTAAGAAAGAAAGAAAGAAAGAAAGAAAGAAAGAAAGAAAGAAAGAAAGAAAGAAAGGAAAGAAAGAAAGAAAGAAAGAAAGAAAGAAAGAAAGAAAGAAAGAAAGAAAGAAAGAAAGAAAGAAAGGTGAGATTGTTAGTTTGAGGGATGTGCACAGCACATGACCACTCCAGTCTCCTGACTTAGGGAACACCTGACCCGGATCTGAGCCTAAATTGGGGTTTGGAAGGATAATGCTTAATAAGGTATTCTTGAAACCTCATATAGCCAGGAGGCAGGCAGGGGAAAGGAAATAACTGCCTCTCCTTTCCTCCTACTCCCAGTTGCACTGAAGAGAGCAGAAAGTTTGAATAGTACTGGATGCTGCTTCACCAGTACATTTCCTACAGCTATGGAAGAAGCAATACTCTTTTGGTGTGGGTTGCTATGAACCCCTCCATCGTAGGCTCTGGTTGTATTGTTAGCACCAGTCTGCCTCGAGAGACAATGGAGTGTGCAGGTGAAGTAAAACCGCTGCATTAGCAGCACCAAAGTGACCACTTGGGGGCACAAGCCTGGGCAGTGTGTATGGAGGTCCTGGAATGCCCAGAAGACAGGACCCAACTTGGCTGTAGGAGTTGCTGGAAGGAGGTGTACAAGACACCACCCAACATTCTTGGAGACTCCACTCTGGATTTTTGTAAGGTTTACACAAGCCCTTTCTTCATCTGAATATGTATTGCAAGGCAGTGGAGGTTTAGGATCAGAGTTTTCCTTCTTCTAGACGGGCTACCTTTCCAGGTTAATGAGCCCCCATCTGCCCCTCACTTTCCTCTACAGCACATGCAGAAACCACCTTCTCAACCATAGTGGGCTTTTGGTCTCATCTGCTCCATCCACCAAAGCCTGTCTTTGCATGGAGGTGAAGTCCCTAATTCACCAAGGATTTGAGATCCATCAGCTACCCTCACCTAGTTTAGCCTGCCAGTCGAAGCCATTCCTGGGATGAGGTCAATGTGTAAATAATATGTATATCATAAAGACACATGTCAGGAACCCCACACAACAAAGTTGACATTGCCTGTTGCCAGCCTTCATACCATGTTTGCAGACATCTTTGTAATGCGGAGTTGGTCTGCCAATTGGCCTGGCGCCAGAAGCCAGCTCCCCGTAGAGTACATTTGTTGTCGAGACGGTGTCATTTGTAAACAACGTCTCTTGGATATGACATGAAGCTATAACGGTCCAAAAGCTACTGTTCCACAACACAGCAGGTACTACAGTGTGAAAGAAATGTTAGAAAATAAGTGTTAGCATCATTATCAGGAAAACTAACACAACATTCCCCATGTCCAAATGCACCACAAGAGTTCCTGCCAGCTTGAATCCACCAGGATCCTATAGTTAAAGAACATATTATTAAAAACTGCACTGGCAACTTTCTGGGACATTACACTTAGATCTCCGAAATGAAATCTGCATATTAACTCTATTCTGAAAGGATTGTATCGGAAAAATTATTAAAGAGCTGGCGTATCTCAGGGACCATATGACCTCGATCGCCTCTGGCTTTCATTTGGGACAAGCCCAGCCACATAAGTTATGTTCGGTTTCAATATGCTGACGTTCCATGCAAATAGATGAAATGCTAATTGGCTTATTGTACAGCTTTGGAGAAAGTAATTGTCCCCTTTGATCTGTGGTATAATGAGATTTATTTTGAAACATCAAAGTGATCTCTCAAAACTGAACGAGGAGATGAGGAGCTACGTAAGCTTCATATTCTTGTGTCCTTTGAGGAACCAGGCAGGGGAGGGGGACAATCAGTAATACAAATGCTGAGGAAGTGAAAATTTGCCCAAGTGTTAGAAACTGGGGATAATGATTCCATGAGGGTTTGCCTTTGTCCTCTGCGGTCTGTCAGAGCAGCACAGAAGCTTTTCAAAGTAGATCCTCTTCTCAGTGCAACTTTCTCCGCTGGAAACTTTAATTACTTCCACAGCAATTGAGGTGGATGGATTTCAAACTGTGAAATAGGTTTTTACTAGGGAGAGGTAATGGGGGAACTCCTCCCTAACCCCATCCCATTATGGTGTCTTGAGTCCTGACTGGAACAGGAATCAGAAAGACAATCCCTCTGCTTGTTACCAATGTTAGGAGTCAATGGGGCAAGGCTGTCTCTTTCAAAGCAGTGCTGCAGAACAATAAAGCTCTACTCCCTCCTTTTTCTCATTTGAACTGCTTCCACCAAGAGAAATCATTAGTGAACATCCAATGACGAAGTCTGTTCTCTGACGGTCTATTGGGTTTTTTTTTTATTTAATGAGAAGCCATAATAATTTGGATGTAAATGGTAGTGTTCAATTTGATAGAGTGGCTTTCCCTATATAAACCAAACCACCCCAAAGCCTGAGATGCTCTATAGGGACCTGAAGGAGAGCTTACTCTGCCGTGGAACACTTCTCCCCTTAATGCATTGATTTTATGTATATGCTGTTGTTGTTTTAAACTGTTTTTATATTTATTTATTTATTATTTATAAAAAAGTTTTCATATCTGCAATTGTTTTAACTGTTTTTACATATGAAATTTTATTTTTATTTTTGTATTGCAAGTTGCTTCAGAAAGCCTGATGGGAAGTGATTCCTAAATGAAATAAATTACTATTTTCAGCATCAATAATAATAGGGTTTTTACCATTTGTTAGCTATCCATCTGTCTTCTGAAGCCTTCCAAAGATGGGGAAAGGTTGAAACTCTTATGGTATTTATCTTTGCCAGGATCTCCTTCTGTATTTGGTGCTCTATGAGAAGCTGACTCAAGCACTAAAGCTTTTGGAAGACCAACTCTGTCACAAAAATGTCTGCAAAGGCGACGTGAGGGCTGGCGACATTAACCCCACTGTATAGGAATCCTTTGCCGTCAGTCAGGTCATGCGCCCACAGCAGTGACCAGAGGAGGAATGGCCACTGGGAGGAGCGCAGAGAGAAGAAAAACCTGATGCCTTCATCTGCCCCAGCTGCAACAAAACATGTCTCTCCTGTATTGGTCTCTACAGCCACAGTAGGCACTGCCACTCTTCAATGGTCTCCCAAGACAGACAGAAGCAGACAACTTATAAGGTTTTCTTGATGTTTTTATATGATAACCGCTTTAGGATCATCAGTGTAAGGCATTACACGAGAGCCTCAAAGAAACAAGCAAGGGGTGTCTCAAACTGTATATTTTTAGACTCAACTTGCATATCTATATCTATATCTATTTCCCCCTTCTAATTCCTTCTATCCCTTCTAGTGCCCCCCTCCCTCTGGCTTTATTTCAGTAAAGCCCCAGTTTAGTTATTCCTTAAAATGGCAGCAGTAAAAAGAAAATTAAGTTCCTTTCTTCTTGAGTGAAAACAAAGCTGAAGGGACCAGTTGCAAAAATATACAGTATGAGCATACATCAATTATTTGAGTTGGTGCACTCTAGATATGGGGGGATCTATCATCTTTCAATTAGGAATACAGTAGGTTATTCTATTCTATTCTATTCTATTCTATTCTATTCTATTCTACTCTTCTTTCAAAATCAGGTGCTCATCAAAAAAGTGACCATGGCTGGCCCTGCCATTCCCCTTCCCCATCACAAACAAAACATCTTTATCTTTGATGACTCACTGCCACAGAGTTCCCACCAGACCTGCCTGCCTGCCTACCAAATTGTCCGTGACAGCATGGGGTGTTACTTAGCCCCTCCTGTGGTCCTCAGAACTGCTATCAAGTTAATGGCATTAGTTTCCCTGGCTGCTTTCACTAGGGCTGTCCTCCAGCCCTTATTGACTATGATTTTGTCATCTGCTATAGGTTTTCCATCGTATCCCAGCCAACTCATTGCACCAGGTAGAGTGGACCCAGTAATTATGCGGTGGGTGGAAATTAAGGCTTCCGATCAAGGTTAAGCCAACAATAAATCTAGCTTTTATTAAAGGTTTTGAAAAGCCACAGCATTATTGATTTCTCTCCTTATTTTAAAATAGTTTTAACAGTTTATCATACAAGCAATTTGGATATGAAAATAGCAGAGGAAAACACATCCATCTAAACCTTGCTTACACCATTTCTGTACTTTAGCCAAGTTATAGTGAAAAGAACCATTTCTCTCTGCTCATTCTTCTCCTTTGGCAATCCAGCTTCCAATCCTCTGCTCCTCTACTTCCAAGCTCAGTCTCTTTTGTCCCTGGAGTCTGGGTTTTCACCCTCCAGAGAAGCAGACACGGAGCAATGGATTCAAACTACAAGAAAGAAGATTCCACCTAAACATTAGGAAGAACATCCTGACAGTAAGAGCTGTTCGACAGTGGAATTTGCTACCCAGGAGTGTGGCGGAGTCTCCTTCTTTGGAGGTCTTTAAGCAGAGGCTTGACAGGCATATGTCAAGAATGCTTTGATGGTGTTTCCTGCTTGGCAGGGGGTTGGACTGGATGGCCCTTGTGGTCTCTTTCAACTCTATGGTTCTATGATTCCTCTGTACCATTTTATGGCTTATTTCTTCCTACATTTATTCAATTCTCTCTCTCTCTCTCTCTCTGTGTGTGTGTGTACATGTGTGTGTGTCTAACCCCCATCTCTCGCTTTCCCTTGCCTGCCTGCCAGCTTCACTTGCATACATTATTTCAATTACCTTGCCCAGCCATGCAGCCAAACAGAAGGGCAGTAGAATTTCTATAGTAACTAGAGGACTTCATTCCCATGTTTGTTTCAGTTTCCTGGACTAATCTATAGTACCTTTAGAGTTTGCCAAAGTGTGCCCACCAATAGTACCTAAAACAAATGTGGCTGTTTTCAGTAAATAGCCCCTCAAAAAACCACAGTGCCCCCTACAGCAGCCATTTTGTGTTATTATGTCACAACTGATGGCAGACATTTTGTGAGTGATGTGAGGCCCATCACTTTCTCAAGATTCCAAATGTGCCCAATGGTCAAAAAGGATTGGCCACCCCTGATCTATTATCTTTACAAATACACACACACACACACACACACACACACACACACACACACTAAGTATAGCCTCCACACCAAGATCAAGCATTTTATAATGCAAAACAACCACACATTGATGAAAAGGTCCATCGCTTGCTTCCCACTGCCATGCGTCTATGAAAGAAACCTTACCACAGCACATGCTTGTGTTTTCTTCTTTATTTTTAAAATCCATTAAACATCCAAAAATGTTATGTCTCAGCAGTAGCCTGCACAAAAGTCTCTGTTTTCATTTCCCAAAAATAAAAATGGGTGGCATATGTAAACAAGCAGACACAAAACATGCTGACAGAAATGGTTTAAATGAAGCAGCAAACTATAACAAAGTAACAGAATGACTGACACTCTAAAACAAAGCATCATTGAAAGGATCACACTGCTTGGGATCCCAGACTGTGATCCCAAAATGAAATCAGGAACACAAGTAGGAAGTCTGCATTCAGAACATCCAGATCAAAATCATTTAAAGAGAAGGCCAAGAGGGGGGGGGGAAGAGAACGAAAAATAAAAATTTATATTTTTAAAAAAGGATTACTTTATAACTACACAATCACCTCACCCCTTATGATTAATTGTACCTATGCGGAATTAGGGTACACTTGTGGGAAAACAGGTCAGGATATTTCCATAATTATGTTTAAAATTCATAAGATTGTTGCATGAGACCAAACCTCTTTTGTATTACTCTTTTCCCATTAATATTAATTTTAAAACAGGCCCATCAAAAAATTAAAATTCTTTCTGATGAATGAAAACATTGCTGTTTGTTAGGCTCGTGCATCCGCTGTTCATGTCAAACTGGACATTTAAAATTGCATCTTAGCTGCCAAGATAAAGATGTCCTCCGAAGTGTGCTAATATCTGGGAATTGTATTTGGCAGAGGGTTGCTGTAATAGAAACATAATCGTAATTGAGACATTTAAGCTGCCCCTGTACAAGAAATCCTTTCTGTACATCTGGTGCTTCCTGGAAACTTAAACACCAGGGACTTCATTTTAATTTGCCTAATGCCGTGTTCCTGTCAGTAATGATGGCTATGAACTATCTCACTAATCTCTCCAATGTCAATTTCACACACAGACAGTGGTCATAGGGTTTGTGATTAGATTTCCCCAGGTAAATTCACTTTGCACTGGCAGATCCTACAGCAAATATACATTACTGTGGGAGCAGGACCTGTGTGCAGTTAATAAGAAAGCCCTTCCTCCTTTGCAAATACCAAATGTTGCTTGATTCCTATTGTCAAATGGGTATGAAACACAGCAAGCCCAAATATTTTTCTAGCTGGAGTATGGTTCTGGCCGGATTGGTTATAGTCATTGTCATTACCACCACACCAAACTACAGTGGTCAGGATATATGCCAAATCTTACTCTGCTAGGTTTGTGGCGTATAATCTAATTGATTCAGTTGCCTTGATTTTTAATCTTGCACCCAGATTTTACTGCAAATGCTTCTGATAGTAAAGTTGAGTAATATATCTGCATAGAACACTATTGCAACTTTTCTTAGTAACATTCCTTCATTCATTATGTTTCTATCCCACTTTTCTTTGGTGAAGCTAGAATTATCCACAGGATAGAATACGCCATATTAAAATGTCCTCAATATTGTATCTGTTATGGGTGCGGCCCTTAGCAACAGCAATTCCCAGGTATTTTGGAACTTGAGTGAACATGGAAAGCCCTTAACACACCATGTTAAAGTGAAACTTTTTGTTAATTTACTTATTCTATGACTAAAGATCCAGTGTCCTTGAGATCTTGTATTTTTAGCAGAAATTAAGAAAGTTGCTCTAAAGGCACAAACCTGAGTTTCATAAAAATTGCAACTGATACCCCTATATTACAGTCAAAAAATGTTTCATGTGAGATGAGGGGAAAACATGGGAGTGCAATTTTAATTTGAAATTATAAAAAAATTGTGGTATGGTTGTAAATTCTAATTTTATTGGATTCTCTGTTGCAGCGATAATGAAGCATTTTCAGAGCACCCCTATGACACCTTAATCAATACTGTTTGTCAAAAATAGGGGAGAGGGAAAGGAGTGACATAAATCAAAACCAGTAGCAAACTGCTAGTATCTGGAGCTTGCACATCTATTGAATGCTTATGGAGATGGAGACAGAGAGAGAGAGAGAGAGAATGTCCTTGTTCAGAGTCAAACTCTGGAAGCTGTATCAAAAAGCGAAGATTCAAGCCTTCTTCTGGCATTTCCTGCAATGAGCCTGAAGCAACATTCATCTCATTGACAACCTCAGGAGCCACCAATGTTTCAATGAATGGATATGTGAATGATTTCCAACACAGGAATCATGAGGAAATCTGATTGGCCGTTATCTCTGCATGGACTGGCCCCGCTTTGCAATCAGTATGACAGCCCTAATTCTAAGTGCATTCAAGTGGATGTGGTGAAAAGCTACCCCACAATTTTACATAGAGATGTAAAATTTCCAAAAAAATTGAAGCCATGAGGGGAAAAAGAAACCTTTCCCCTTTGCCCCCCCCCCCGGAAAAAATAGAAACCTTTGAAAAAATGAAAAAAAAAAGTTCAGTGTGGAGCACTGGGAGCCAATGCAGGTCATTCAAGACCGGTGTTATGAGGTCTCGGCGGCTGCTCCCAGTCACCAGTCTAGCTGCCACATTCTGGATTAATTGTAGTTTCCGGGTCACCTTCAAAGGTAGCCCCACGTAGAGCGCATTGCAGTAGTCCAAGCGAGAGATAACTAGAGCATGCACCACTCTGGCAAGACAGGAAAAGGAGTGTGTATGTTTTTTAAATTGAATTTGTCATTATATATTATAAACCACATGATGGTAAGAGAGCTTCTAAACAGTTTACAAAAATATACAACAGAACATTAAAATGATTGATAAAACACAGTTAAAAGCAGGTATTTAAGAGTATTCAAAAGATGATTAAAGTCAGGAGTGGTTAAAAGGAAGTAAATCGCATGCAGCTTCTGCGCGTTTAGATGGGCTGGCCCTAATGAAAATGTTTTGAGCAGTTGCCGAAAAGAGTACAGTGAGAGCACCTGCCTGGTGTCAGTTGGCAGGGAGCTCCAAAGTGTGGGTGCTAGAAGGCCTGGAGGGGGGGGACAGAAAAATTGGGGGTGGGACCACGGTTTATTCTGGTTTTTTTTCCAAACCTGTGGAATATTCAAACTATATCAAACTATTTATTTTTCCTATTTTTCTGGGGGGAAACGACTTTGGAAAAAATGGGGGGGCTGGGGTCCCCCCCAACTTTTTCAGGTTTTTTCCAGGCCTTCCCATCTTTAGTCCTGCATTACCACCCAAATGCACCCTTTTAAACATTTGCACTGAACTGGAGTAGGTCTGAAGTGCCGTCAGCTCGCTTGTGGTTGTTGGAGGTAGGACTTGCTCCCATTCCCCCAGTTCACATGTATTTGCCTTCAAATGGATGCCACCAATGTTGCCAACCATTCAAGGTATGACTCATGTTAAAAACCAAGTCCCATCTGAACTGGATCCAACCTCTATTTCTTTACTTTTTTCTTATTATCCAGTCTCAAATTCAACACTGAGTAGCCTTAAAGTCTATTTTTTAAAACTTCCTCTTTTGCTTGTCTGCAGCTCTCAGTCTCAGTCTCATACAAGCAAGCACATTCTTTTCTATTGTGACGTCATAAAGGCGGCTAGCCGATCCTTCCGTTGACCCGACTCCAAGTTCACGGGGGTTTCCCCTTGTCAGATCACAGTCTTTGCAGAGATTTATACACATTTTATCTTTTCCCCTTACTCTGCATCAGGAAAAAAGTTCTTTAAAGCAAATTTCTGGGCTTTCCCCAGCTTTACTGTATTGTCCATAACTCAAGTGGAGGGGGGGGGGCTGACTTCCCTTTTAAGCCTCCTCCCAACGCCAATTATCCAGTCCAAATTCATGAATTTTTAACTTACTTGGTCCAAATCTCTTCTTTTTAAGGGAAGAATCTGCCGCTTGCAGGCTGTAGGCTTGGAGCTTTGCTTCTTGGAGGTAACGTTGGTGCTCAAAATGGCTCCCGCGACTACAACTCTGCTGGCTCTTGGGGCTCTTACGAGCTTACCGGGCAGTGGAGGAGTCGCTCCTGGAGCTCCGTCGAGCTTTTTTGCCCCCAGGACGCTCTACCCGGGGTTCTATGGGGGTCCGCATCGCCCCCGCGGAATCCCCTCCTCCGCAAGCCAGAAACCTCGGAGCTCGAGGTTTCTGCGCCTCTCAGCCAGCGCGGCAGACCGGAAGTGCCTACATGTGGTTTGTTTGGAGGAAACAAAGCATATTAAGATGACACAGGAAATGTAGAAAAACCAATTCAATGTATAACTAAATAAGACAATTAGACAAACTTATATGGTATACAAGATGGAATGGCATAAGTATGAAAATAGAATTTGCATGCTGAGGCCATCAGACCTCCCCCCTCAATAACTCACACCACACACATAAATTTTGTTTGGGTTTTTGGCATTAATTTTGGCCACAACTTTATTTAAGTACAATTTTAAAATTTGAGTGTTGGCTTAGGCATTGATTAATCTTCTGTCCCCTGCTTGGGACAGGACCAGCTCCGACTTCCCTATCCGTATAGGGAAGTCAAGTAAACACCTCATGGGAGAGGAGGTAGCTGTGTCCAGGCACTCTCCCCTCGACCAGAAATGTTCCCCAAGGCTCGTGCTCTGTAATGGCCCTAGCCACCGCACCACTGTACGGGTGTACGGATTAGAGCCGTAGCCCCAGGATTCCTTTAACGGAATACTTCTATGAGGAGCATTTTATTGAGGGGTAGGTATCTCCATATCATACCCCTCCACCAACCAGGAATTATTAACCAATGACTAACCGCCAACCTAACAAGTTGTGATGATTTGCTAAGCAGTAGGCAAAAACCAAATGGCAACAGCCAATCAGCCAAATGGCAAAATTCCTACTGGGCCCCTGCAAGAGGCGACCCCATGAGAGGCAAAGCAATGTCAGGCTAAACCTTCAGAAAAAGCGGCGGGAGGGAGATTCAAACACTTTGCAAAAGTGAAACTGGACTGCAAGACGCTGAGAATATAATGGGCACCTCCTGTCAATCAAAAATGGCAACATACTTTTTACCCCAGCAACCAAAAAGCCCCAATCACTCATGCTCTTACATACACTAGACCCTCCCCCACCCAGAGGAATATCTTTTGGCCCGGCCGCAACTCTCGCTCTCCCTGATAGGAGAACGCACTTTAGATGATTGTGAAAATATGGATAACAGTGGCCCTATGATTTAAAGCGTAAAGAATGTTAAACTGCGTAAGTTAAAGTAAGACTCTAAAAAGGCAGATGAAGGTAGGGTGGAAGTCACATTTTAGTATTTGTATTAATGTCAGCTTCATGGATATGGTTTTTTTTCTAATTTTTCTTTTTTTCTTTTTTTGTGTGCCTTTTTACTTTTTACTTTTTCTGAATCATTGGGGGGGATTTTGTATATACAAAGTTGAGGAAACTGTGGTGTATGAGTAATGAATTTTGATATTGGATATTGGATATGGAAACTAAATGAAAATTAATGGGGGGGGATGACACAGGAAGCCAGGCTCTGGTTTGTTTTGTCCACAGTGGGGCAGTAGTAGGAGCAGGTGAGAAGCACTGTGTGAATATCCTGACACCAACAGGAGTTTTCCTCCTAATGTAAGCAGAAACTAAGGAAGAGCAATTTTCACTAGCAGCAGGAAAGGGTTAAATTTGCCCTTTCCCATCCGCTTCAGTCCTGACAATTATCATTAGCACCTCCCCCCAGAGCTGGTTTTCCCCCCTTTTCTCAAAGGTGCACCCTAAATGCAAAGGTGAATAAGAACATAAGAAGAGTCTGCTGGATCAGGCCCACAATTCATCTATTCTAGTCCAACGTTCTGTTCTCATAGTGGTCAACCTGACGCCTGTGGAACAGAGGGGAAAGGCAGGGTATTAAAAAATCAAAATCAAAGAAACACAGTGCAAGAAAGCTCCGAGCATATGAACACTCTTCCCTCCTGTGGTTTCCAGCAACTGGCATTACTGCTTCCAATGTCAAAGGTAGAGAATAGCCATCACGTCTAGTCTGGCCCTCAGCTGTGACTGCATGCACATTACTTTTTGTCTATTTCTACAGACCCTCCAGGTCTCCCTATTTTCCAGGGACGTCCCTGATTTAGAGAAGCAGTCACAGTTTCTGATTTGATCCCAGAATGTCCCCCTTTTCCTTAGGATGCCCTATTTTCATTGGAGAAATGTTGGAGGGTATGGAGTTATCCAACCCCTGAGCCATCTGAAGGCAATCCTGTACTGTATAGGGAGTCTTTTTAATGTTTCATGTTTTATTGTGTTTTTATATATGTTGGAAGCTGCCCAGAGCTGCCTGGGCAGCCCAGCAAGATGTGTGGGCTATAAATGATAAAATTATCATTATGGAATGGGATGTCCCTATTTTCATTGGAGAATGCAGCACTCTTCGTTACAATATCTCTTGTTCCAGTGGATGCTGGCATACAGAAATAGAGGAAACAGATTTAAAACAATCTAGGAATGAATATTTACTAGACATAGCACTTAAGCTGATTCTGTTCCTTGTCACTGTGATAAAAATAAACTAAGTGCTTTTGCACATGTACTGGCAAAAGACATTTTTACCAAGCAGGCATCCACATCTCGTACAACACTTTCAAAAAAGACTTAATTCAGCAGGGAACCAGCACAGCCCCCACCACATGGAGGGAAGCAGGCTGCAACCTCAGCTTATATTTTCTCTAGCTACAGGCTTTCTGGGTATCTCCAAGAATGCCCTTGTTAAAATGCCCTTGTTAGAATTATTAAAGAGCTTTCTCGGCTCCCAGAAACAGCTTAATTGCCTCTCCCAAATGTGACATTTTCTAAAGTGGTCTGTTGCTGCATACAGAATTGGAGGTGTTGGGTTTTTTTGTTGGTTTGTAGAAAAAAAAAATATACGTAGGAATTATAAATTATTAGAAAATGAGATTCAGAACAGCTTCACATTTAGCAGTTGAGGGCACCCCAGACCCTGCTGCACATGAAATGTTTCATTAAATATACTGGCATTTTGAGAAGCAAGTGAGATGCAGTTAACTGTGCGATGTATCTTTTTAAAAAGCTGTGTCGCCCCAGCCCAACAAAATGTTGCACTCACAGTTGACATGTCTAGGGATGCTCATCAACAACAAGCCTTGGAGCCATTATGTATTACACACAAATTAGTCTTCTGTCTATCTGCATGGCTCTGCAAACATTATGCTACAGATCTGTGCTCCCAACTTTCTTGGGTAGAGAGGTGTTTCAGGGACCTAACTACAAGGAATGTTAATGGTGTGATAAGCAGTTATGTTGTGAGTGTTTGAAAAATAAATATCAGGCATGTCCCCCCCACTACCCACCTAAATGTTATCAAGATCACAGCAGGCAGGGAGGGGAACATTCAGTCTTCCCACCCCAGTTCCCTGCTGTGCCAGTTAATATTGGAGAGGGGGAAGAGAAAGTCTCACTGAGAAAACGGGAGCCTTTTCCCTCATGTTAATTGTCACATGGGGGATGTGGTTCACTGAGATTGTTGCTGGGGAATGAAGCTTTTAACCTCTACACTCTGCATACTGTGATCTTGAGAACAATATCCTCCCCCAACACATAATTTCGTGTACAGTACTTTTTAAAAAAAGCACACACAGTAATTGTTAAACATGTAGTGTGGTTAAGCTAGGGGTCACCAACTTCTTTTAGACATGCAGGGACATTTGGATTTGAGAGGAAGCACAAAGGACCACAAAATTTCTATTTACACACACACACACACACACACACACACACACACACACACACACAAAACATTTGGCCACTTACTGTACCTGAGAGGGACTGACTCCTTCCTAAAGCTCTGGTGGCTTTCTCATTCAGAGAGGTGGGCAGGGTGAATCTACACAGAAAAAAAAACACTATAAGTCAGAAATTAATGTTATAACAAAAGGGGGGAAACTGTGATGTAAAATAGCAAGGAAATTTATTTTGCTCTCCAGCGCCATGTGGTGTTGCATGTTTATAACACATTCAAAGCCCTGTTTTTGTTAAGTCTGGTCACTTTTACTATAGCTGTGGTCGCAACACCAACCATACAATCTCACATGTTCTTTTTAAGCAAAGAGATTCAAGCAGTGGAGGCGAATCTCCATTAGGCTGAATGGAGCAATGCCTCACCAACCTCAGTCTTCTTACTTAACAGCCAGTTCAGGAGATAACCCTGGCCGTAAGCTTTCGGGGTTGTCCCTGTAGAAGTCAGCAGGGAGGAGGAAGTGGGGAAATTAGTTTGCTCTGCCCATCACTGCTGTCCTCCATGTCGTCTTCCTTACCAGTCCCAGTGGGTACCAGCCACCATTGGATGTGAGTTATGGGCATGCCTACACCTAAAACATAGGCCTGCAATAATCACTCAGTATATACAATCTGTGAGCTTCTCAAAGTTGGAGGTGATGGCAGCTCTCAGACAGTCCTATGGCTTCCCTCAAGGAGTTCCCCTGAAGTTACCAGTATTTGAAAGCCACATTCTAATTCACACAAACCACATTCTAATTCTTTACTTCTTTGATTACTAAGCAACAAAATAGAACATGCTATTCAGGCTGCTGGCTCTATCCCCCCCCCCCCAATCTAACAATGGCATTAGAAATTCTAACATTAGTCATATTTTTTTATATATTCGGATAATGATAGATTTTTTTGTGAGCTTTAATGACGCATCCAACCAAGGAAATGCAATTTTATACTTTCCTGTATTAATGGTTTACTCACTCCTCTTAACTACTGGATTTTAATTACATTTTTAATAATAATAATAATAATAATAATAATAATAATAATAATAATGCAAATAATGAATTGTAATTTTATGTTTCTATATTAATGGTTTCTTTGCTAATTTTCAGTTCTGGGTTATTTTACTGCTGATTAAAGTTAACACTAAATTAATTTGAATGTATTGGATTGTATCGAGTGGTAGCTCTGGACTAGCAGAAAGCACCTCCCACAAATCCAGGATTTTGATTGATGTACCCCTACCCACGGAACCCCACTTGGACCCTGAATGCTGCTCTTGAGCATTGAATAACCTTTTGGGACAGTATGGAACATAGAGCAGAGAGCCACAGTAGTTGCTGGGGTTTGGCAAAAGTTGAATGCCCCACCTAGTATGAGTATAAGGAGCTAATTCCAAGAGAACTGTGAGATCTGAGAAAAACTGTGTTTGCCATCTGAGCGTGGCTGTTTCCACCTGCCTTGCTCCTTTTCCTGCAGCACTGGGAGCCAGGCTTGGCATTAGCCAAGGTTCTCAAAGCTCAGAGGGCCACTCACTGCCCAAGCCTAGCTTTGCAAACTTTCCACCATCCTCGCTGGGTCCCCAATGGCATTTTAGTAGTAGGGCAGATGGCGGTGCCACTTTTGAATGGGACTCCAGCTCAATTCTTACTCACAGTCACCACCCACCATTTTAATTTCCCCCAAATTCTATGAGATGGGGTATTGCCAAGGCTGACCTCCCATTCAAATGTGGCACTGCAGCTCTCACCTATCACTAATATGTCTAGCATTGAAAAGATCAGTGTCAGCGCCAGGCAGGCCTCACTTGGGAGAGCATTCTGTTGGCAGTGGGCCACAACTGAGAAGGCCCTCTCAGGCTTTATTCATTGCATTTTTCTGAAACTGGCCCTCTTATAACCCTTACCGGGCAGTTCCCTTTTTACAAATTCCAGACTGATTGAACAGATCTTCTGGATTACATGGTCACTCTAATTCCCAGGTACTATAATGGGATAATGCTAAAAAGAAAAAGAAATCTAAATTTGTTAAGTAACTATACAACTGTTTTTGGAGTCCATAATCCAAATTACCTAAAACAGATGAGAAAACCAGACTGTCTTTGTATGATACAGTTATATTCATATTATAATATGAATTAATATCATAATCTTCATATATATTCATATACTATTATATTCATATATAGTATTCATAAAGGCATAAAGGAGTCATATATGTGTGTGTGTTATATGTGTTACACAATCAGACCTGGGTTTCTGATAGTTACCAGTCCCTGAGTTTGCTTTCTCTTCTCCTCCAACTTGCAGCGGGAGGGTGGAATCAACATTTTGTAAATATTCAAGTCACATAAACCAGAACACGCACCCCAGAAGTGCCCCACAGCCAATCTCTTGCCCACCATGGCTCCTAAAAGATTATTATAGCAGTTAAAAAGATTAGAAGTTTTATAAATTATGATTATGCACTTATATTTCTGTTTATTGATCCTTTAGGGAAGACTAACTTAATAACCTAGACAAAGCACTTTCCGCATTTGTTAGGAAGATTTGTTCAGTGTTATGAAAATGACATTGTCAAATGGCATGACTGGTCCTTTGCCAACAGGCTTCCCGTCAGGACAGAGTGGGCCAGAAAAACAAGTCCCTAGAATTGTTCTACAATGCAAAAAACAGCAGGTGAGAATGTTGGAGTTTTTCTTTCTCTTTCTTTCTTTTTTTAACAGGGAAAAAAAATATTTCCATTGCTTCAAGTAGCAGAACAGCAAAGATCACCCTGTCTGTATTCTTCCTTTCTACACAATTTCTATACAATTAATGGGGAAGCACCATAGCTCAGTGGCAGAGCACCAGCTTTGAGTGCAGAAGGTCCCAGGTTCAATCCCCGGCATCTCCAGATGGGGCTGGAAAAGTCCCCTGGAAAGCCACTGGTTTTGTGGATGCTGCTGAGCTAAGTGGACCAATGGGCTGACTGCTGAGGTGTGCCTGCAATTGTGAGACCTGAAGAGATTGTGATGGTGCATCTCCCTCTGTTGCCATTGGCTGAGTACTGCCTGTGATGTCATAAAAGCACATGGCAACACAGTGGATATAAAGGTGGGCCATGAGAAAAGCTGGGAAGCACTTTTCTCTTCCCCACAAAACACAGAGGACAATGACTGTGGCATAAAGCATTCTCCCATCTTCTTCCACCTGCAGCAGGCAAATTGGCAGATGGAAAGAGGTGGTCTTCTGGAAGCAGAATGTTATGGACTAATAACAAGGTAAGCTCACTTGCTGAGTGATATGTAATGGATTAACCCCAGGATGGGAGATTTACTACACCCTGGATTAGAAAGAGTTGATCCACCTCCAACTTAACTGACAGCGCATCTTTAGGAGGTGGGACGGTGCCTGGTTTAAAAAGGAGGGAATAACTGTTTTGGCAGTTGGAAGAGGGAGAGTGTGGTGACGAAGAGGGAAGGAGAAGGGTGTGGGGCCAGGATAGTGGTGGTTTAGGTTAGGCTTAGGATAACTTGAAGTTAAAGTCCGACATAGTTAATGTATAACTGTAACTAAGAGTGTAAACTTATGCATCGTTAAGAAAAGAAAAACCTATGTTCTCAAGAAAATAAAATTCATCTTCTTTTTGTGCCAAAGAGTATCGTCTTGGTTATTCCGGCGTATTAAAACTCACCGAGGTGGAGACTCAGAAAAGGGCAAAACTTACCTAAGGAAAAGGGGATAGTTTGCGTCCTAGAGTCACACAGGAAGGGCAGTATGGTGAAAACCTAGAGTGCCACAAGTTTGCCATGGTGATATGGCAGACTGATACAGTGGGGATCTGAGTTGAGGGAGTCCCTGTTCTGTAGGCAAGAGGTTGTTCATTCCAATAGCCCTGAGTGTTTGTGAGATCAGGCCACAAAAGCTGGAATCAGACTATCTTTACTGAGAAGCCCAGAATTGAGGGGTACATTTTAAGGCGTAAGGAATTGAGTGGGGGTTGTTTTACCCATGAACCCTTTTGTCTCATAATCTATCGGCAACGTTGGCGAGGGGGTTCGTCGCAAATGGCATTACAGCTTTAAGGTGGTTCATCATACCCATGGTCAGAAGCTTGCTGGTGTCTAGTGATGGACCTAGTGGAGCTCGTATCTGGAAGTCAGCGGATGCTATAAGGCTAAAGCAGGCTGATCGTTTTCATTTTTTGAAATTGGCCAACAGAAGCTGGTGGATTTTTGCTGGAGCATGCATGTGAATGAATGGAGAGTGAATGATGAGTGGATGTGTCTGTTGGAAGCCTGAAGGGCCCTGCCCTTCTTCTCTCCACCTGGCTCGGGGCAGGGCCTGACAGGCTCCATAAAGGATTGCTGTCATTGCTGCTGGGCAGAGAGGGCTCCATTTTTGTTTTTGAATTGCCTTTATTTTTTATCTATGTCATTTTAAATTGTGATTGATGTCAGTGTTTTGAAAAAATATAGCAAAGGTTCTGACCTCCTTTGCCTGCTTTGCCTGGTCCTCGGACCCTAGTTGGCACAAAGAGTCCTTGAGGAAAAAAACTTTGCAGAATGCTGCTTTTATTATAAAAATTCCTCCAACCACGACCAACACCAATCGGCACCAGCTACCAACCAACCCACCAACACCACTAACATTGACCACTCCATATATACAGGTACAATTAGATGAGAGGTTGCATGAGTCATTGTAGGCCGCTGACTCATGCTGACTCAGTTCTTTTAGCATTAAAGAAATGGCCAATTTTTAGCCGTGACAATTGATATTAATGCTGTATTCTTAGTTTTAGATTTTATGATTTACTGTATTTTCCTGCGTGTAAGACTACTTTTTAACCCAGGAAAATCTTCTCAAAAGTCAGGGGTTGTCTTATTTGCTGGATTGTCTTATTTATACGGCGAGTATATCCCAAACTCTATATTTTAACTGGGAAAGTTGGGGGTTGTCTTATACGCCCAGTCGTCTTATACGCCAGGAAATACTGCTGATTAAAGTGGAAACGGTTTTCCATTGGGTTGTGTACTTTTTGATGTGTTTTATTTATTGTTTGTGACTTTTGTTATGTTGGCAATTATGTAAATCTTATGTTGTAAGCCGCCTTGAGCATTGTTTCAACTATGGAAAGGCGGCATACAAATAAAATGATGAATGAATGAATGAATGAATGTTTTTCATGGATGTCTGCTGCGTGTGAGGGGGAGGTTTCTAATGCGGTCAATGAAAATGCTGTGTGCTTGCATGTGAATTTGGGCTGGGTGTCCATCAGTATGCTGATGATACCCAGCTCTACCTCTCTTTTAAATCAGAACCAGTGAAGGCGGTGAAGGTCCTGTGTGAGTGCTTGGAGGCGGTTGGAGGATGGATGGCGGCTAACAGATTGAGATTGAATCCTGACAAGACAGAAGTACTGTTTGTGGGGGACAGGAGGCGGGCGGGTGTGGAGGACTCCCTGGTCCTGAATGGGGTAACTGTGCCCCTGAAAGACCAGGTGCGCAGCCTGGGAGTCATTTTAGACTCACAGCTGTCCATGGAGGCACAGGTCAACTCCGTGTCCAGGGCAGCTGTTTATCAGCTCCATCTGGTACGCAGGCTGAGTCCCTACCTGCCCACTGACTGTCTCTCCAGAGTGGTGCATGCTCTAGTTATCTCTCGCTTGGACTACTGCAATGCGCTCTACGTGGGGCTACCTTTGAAGGTGACCCGGAAACTACAACTAATCCAGAATGCGGCAGCTAGACTGGTGACTGGGAGCGGCCGCCGAGATCACATAACACCGGTCCTAAAAGACCTACATTGGCTCCCAGTACGTTTCCGAGCACAATTCAAAGTGTTGGTGTTGACCTTTAAAGCCCTAAACGGCCTCGGTCCGGTATACCTGAAGGAGCGTCTCCACCCCCATCGTTCTGCCCGGACACTGAGGTCCAGCTCTGAGGGCCTTCTGGCGGTTCCCTCATTACGAGAAGCCAAGTTACAGGGAACCAGGCAGAGGGCCTTCTCGGTAGTGGCACCCACCCTGTGGAATGCCCTCCCACTAGAGGTCAAAGAGAACAAATACCAGACCTTTAGAAGGCATCTCAAGGCAGCCCTGTTTAGGGAAGCTTTTAATGTTTGATGGATTTCTGTATTTTAGAATTTCTGTTTTTTTGGAAGCCGCCCAGAGTGGCTGGGGGAACCCGGCCAGATGGGCGGGGTATAAATAATAAATTATTATTATTATTATTATATGTGCTGTGTGAAAGAAAACCGGTGGATACGTATATGAATAGATGAAAGCCATGAGAGCTGGTAGGATGAAGCTAGCTGATGAAGTCATGAGACAGAAGCTAGTGGAGGTGCCTGGGTGATGCTGTTGGATGGTAGCCAATCCCACTCATTGTCCCTGAGGTGTTTTTTTTTTTGTAACATGCCCTCAGTACCCTGAAAGGGTACATTCTATCATATGTGGTGGACCTGTAAAATGATAAAAGGAATATTGGGAAATAATTCATAATGAATTGAAAAAATGTTTACAAGTACTCCCCCCCCCCCCAAAAAAAAACAGGGTCCTTTTTGTTGGGGATAATTCATACAGAAATTCCCACGTGTCAAAAAAGGTTATTTATGTATGCCATCACTGCAGCCTGTGTTTTGTTAGCCTCCAAATGGAAAACGAGCAAGGTACCAACTAAAGAAGAATGGCAACTTAAACTGATAGAATATGCACAGCTTGTAGACCTAACAAATAGAATAAGAGAACAAGAAGCACATATTTTTATTGAAGATTGGAAAATGTTTGTTGATTATATGGGGGGGGGGAAATGTGTACACTTGAAAACATTAGCAACATTAAGATAAATTCAACAGTGTAAATAAGTTTTGATGGATGTAATAATGGAATACTGAATGGTTTAGTTTATGTAAAATATGCAGGGATTTATGTTATGCAAAATGAACAATGGAAAGAGAAGAAGGGAAGTCATTGATACTTTAAGGTTGTTTAAATGAATATTCTAAAATGTAAAACAGAAAATTTAATAAAATTATTGAAAAAACAACAACATGAATGTCTGAAGGCAGCAAGGTATTCTCCATAATAAGACCACACTTGTCAAGCATGAAGAGGAATGCAGGGGTGTCTGAAGATTGCAAGGTTTTCTCAAGACCCCACCCCTAGTGAAAGCAATGAAGAGAACTGCAAGGTTTAATTGCAAGCCAGCTTATATTTCTAAATATATTTCTAAATATGTCATATTATATTTCTAAATATTTCACTTTTATGGTGTTGACCATCCCTGTTTCAGTACACTTGAGGGGTGGGCTATATATATATATATTCATTATAAATAAATCATTGCTGAGGTGCCTGCACAATTGTCTTATTAAGAGGGTGGTAGTCCTATGGTCTTCTGAAAATTGCAATAGGCTCAGGGCAAGACTAAGGCTCCTTCATTTATTACTGTGATTAGGAAGAACAATCGGGAAAGGGTATGAAAGTCCACTCACAGAAAGATCCATAGACACGAATGGCATTAAATAACTAATAATCAAAATAGCTGGGGAATGGCTTTTTCATCCTTTAAATTTTATGACCCAAACTGGCATCTGCAGGCTACGAGAGCCTTTGAGAATATAAGCGGAAATTAGCAATAGCTGTTTTGAACTCCAGAGCTTTCTGCTCCTGAAAGGTTAATAGAGAGCCCATCTTCTTAAAAGTAAGTAAGAAAGAATAATTTCTTTGCTTTTTTATAGAATGGTTATTGAGTTACAGAACAAGCCAGTGGGAATTTAACCATCAGTTTCCATCATCCTGCAAACCCTTCAGCTGAAGAAATCTTCATTTACTCGGGCTGCAATCCTAACCCCACTTGCCTAAGAGTAAGACCCATTCAATTCAATAGGACTTACTTTGAAAAAGACATGGTTAGGATAGCACTGTTAGACTGTCCACTTACAACCACTCCCCAGGGTGTAAGCTCTTCTGAAGTCAACAGGGCTTTCTTCTGAGTATGTGGAATTGTGGCATTTCTTACTATCATGCATAGCTGCTGCAGAGATAACAAGAACATTGGAAGAGTCTGCTGGATCAGGCCAAAGCCTTATCTAGTCCAATATCCTGTTCTCATTGTGGGCAAACAGATGCTCATGGAAAGCCTGCTTTTCTTCTTTGGCGATCACTTGTAGCCGAATAAGATTGTCTTCCATAAACACAGACTCATTGTTAAAACCATGTTTATGGAAGACAATCTTACTCTGCTACGAGTGACTGTGGAGACCAATTCTGGATCCACATGTCCTCCCACAGTGGGGAGTTGATCACGGTGTGGATTTGCCAAGCGTGCCTTCCTCTTAGCACGTTTCTCCCTTGCGTTCTGAGTTCGAGTATCTTCAAAGCCCATGACACCTTTGGTAAAGACTGTTCTCCAATTGGAGCACTCACAGGCAAATGTTTCCCAATTGTTGGTGTTCATACTACATTTTTTAAACAAATTTATTTGCCTTGAGACAGTCTTTAAACCTCTTTTGTTGACCACCAGCATTACACTTTCCACTTTAAGTTCGGAATAGAGTAGTTGGCATCCACACAACATGACCAGTCCAATGAAGTTGATATTGAAGAATCATTGCTTCCACACTAGTGATCTTTGCTTCTTCCAGTACATTGGTATTAGTTCTCCTGTCTTCCCAAGTGATGTGTAAACATTTTCGGAGACAAGTCTGCTGGTATCCCCACTTGTGATTACCAGAATCTGGCATGCAGAGGCATGTGGCATCCAGCAGTAGAGGCAGAGCATAGCCATTGTGGTTAGTAGCCACTGATAGCCTTGTTGTTGTTGTTGTTGTTTAGTTGTGTCCGACTCTTTGTGACCCCATGGACCAGAGCACACCAGGCACTCCTGTCTTCCACTGCCTCCCACAGTTTGGTCAAACTCATGTTGGTAGCTTCGAGAACACTGTCCAACCATCTCGCCCTCTGTTGTCCACTTCTCCTGGTTCCCTCAATCTTTCCCAGCATCAGGGTCTTTTCCAGGGAGTCTTCTCTTCTCTTGAGGTGGCCTTATACTTCATGAATTTGTCTAATCTATTATCCTCTTTTAAAGATGTCCAAATGGCTGGTCATCACTATCTCTTGTGAGAGGCTGTGAAAGAAACCTGTGAAAGCAAATCAACTTCCCAGCAAGAATATCCAAAATTGTGGATTTGTACACAGCTCCGGGTGTATCTGAAGAAGTGCGCATGCACACGAAAGCTCATACCAAAGACAAACTTAGTTGGTCTCTAAGGTGCCACTGGAAGGAATTTTTCTATTTTATTTCTATTTTGTTTCAACGGCAGGCCAACACGGCTACCTACCTGTAACTAGCTCCCATCTTTGTAACTTTGCCATTTCCAACCCACTTTTGTCCCCTTCCTTGACTTTAAGAACAACAGACACGACACCATTTCACTATAAAATATTGATAGCATGCTAAACTATGGACTACAGCTGTTTCATCCCCTTGCCACTTAAATTCTTGTTACAAATCATGTTCAAAGTGACAAAGGTCACACTCGATGCAAATCTGCAGTGCTCGATTCACAGTTCCTCTTGGCAATTCTTTGAATATGCAATATTCTCACCAAAGTGAAATTTGCATGAATATTGTTATTTGGCTCCACTTTGATAGGAACAGCTTCTGAAGGCATTTTCTAGGAGGTGATTTGCTGGATAAAAAAAATAAACTTTGTGTGAAAAGTTGAGGCAGAACAAGAAAATGAACATGGTGGCTGCCTTAGACCTTCTAAAAGCTCTTGTCTCTTTTCTATTACATCGTTCAGAAAAGCACTTCACTTTGCATTGCTACTAGTGCTGACACAAATCAACCTTTTCTTTAGAGCCAGGGTGGAAAAACATTGATAAGGACTTTGCAGGCTCATGGGAGAGCTTAAGGAAGTGAAAATGAAATAAAATAACATATATTTTCTGAAAAAGGAATAGCTCTGTGCAGGTACAGTGGCAGACCCTTAGAGATTAATACTGTATGGGTAGCCATTTGAGGGGCATGACCACCTGCTTTGCCCCATCCATCCATCCATCCCTGGACCTTTATATGGAGGACCTGCTGCTTGAGCATCTATTATTGCTTGCCAACGTGGGGGGGGGGGTGCTTTGTCTTTTTGGCATGAATACAAATGTATTTCATTTTTAAAGCATTTGATTTTTTTAAAAGCATAAGATTTTGTTTTGATTTTTTCTCACATTTATATTGTTTGTCAGTGCATTTTGGGAATTTAATGGGAAAAGAAACTTTAAAATTTTAAAAATTTAGTTTCTTCTCTAGCATGGTGAATCAATGGCAGCTTCATTTCCTGTCATGGTGTTTCCTGAGTCTTAGACGGAAGCAAGTGTTTAATGTGTGAAGTAGGAGCTGGAATCTGGCATGGTGATCGGTCGGTTTCGTTGTTACCACCTCCAATGGCGACTTCCTTTCCTTTCCCGGTACTTCCTGAGTCTTAGATGGAAGCGAGCATTTTATATGTGAAGCAGTGTGGAATGTGGATGTGTGGTGAAAATGAGGTAATGCATGTTCTTTGTACTCTTGTCCATTTACTGGATTTATTTTTCCCAATTTGAACTATAAACTGGTGATTTTCTTGAGTCAAAATGAGAGTACCCCTAAATATTTTTTTAAAGAAAAAAAAGCACTGTTGTTTGTATTTGCATATGTGCGTTAATCCTTTTGTGAGCTACCTTCAGAGCAGGTGGCATGTCAATAAATAGTCACATAGTCTAACCTTTGGGCTTCTGCCCAATGTATGAACAGGTTTCCTGGGAACAGCCCCAGTTACATACCCATGTAACATGGGAATACTATTATTACTATCATCATCATCATCTCAAAAATTAATATACTGCTTATCACCATATTCTCTAAATTACAATAAAGCAATAACAATTAAATAATTAATTAGTTTATTATTTATACCCCTCCCCCACTCTGGGCAGCTTACAGCATGTATAAAACATTAAAAATAAAAATACTAGATAACATCAAGCTAGCCATGAAATCAGAACTCTTACTTAAAATGCCTGATGATTTTTTTTTTTTAAAAAAAGGTCTTTACCAGGAAGTGGAATCACTCATTGATCTCTGGTGGGCAAGAGTTCCACAGCATTGGGCTCACAATACTGAGCACATGACTCCCAGTCATGTGATCCATGATCCCAAGAGGACCACAAACAGTGATTTCAGTAATTGGACAGAGTCATCAAAGGAACCTTCTGAATGAGATGCTCTCTCCCCACACTTCCTTTGTTAAAAAAGCGGAGCTCTAGCTGCATGAGTTCTGCGCTAATATATTCTGGGTTTTTTTACATAGGGTAGTACTGTTGGATTAACATCCTTCTCCCACCACCTCAGCTGATCCATATTTACAAGCAGATTTTACTTTATTTTCTCTCTCACTATGTACCAAAGAATATTCTTAAACACATATAGGGGAGAAGCTGTATTTGCATGGACACAGAAATCATTCCAACAAAGATGAGTGGTGTTTTTAAGTATAAAAGCTAATAATATGTTTGATAATGAATGCACATTTCCCTGCTTCAAATAGCAGCAGCTTCTTTATACTTACAATAATATTGACAATAGCGTTGAACCACCTGCTTATTTTAACACAGAGGTCAAAAAGTATGTGTACTGGAACAAAACAGCTGTTAAATGTTAATTTTAATCAACAAGAAAGCATTTTTAAGGTTTTCACCTTTTTAGCTAAAGACAAAAGTGCTTCGGGATCCGAAGCTAAGTCAATAAAACACAAATTATGAATCATAGCAGAACACACTGAAAAAGTAACTTCTTGATCTCAGCTTGAAAGCAATATTTATAATAAAAAAACCTGTGCTAATGTTGTTATCAATGCACCCTTTGCTCTAGCTGATTAGACATAATTGCATTACTTTCCATTTTATAGCAAACTACAGAGGTAACACATTGGATTAAAATTATAAATGATCCATTTTACAAAAAATAATGTGCTACTTTATAATGTGCACGGTAAGTTGATATTAAAGAATTATTTAATGATTTGTTTATTGTGGGTTTCTAGACAGGAGACGGCCATCAAACTTTAATTTCGTGTGAGTTACCAGAATAAATTAGCTAATATCCCACAAATTGCATCATCTTTCATAAAACCCTTTGCCTGATGTTGTTCAGGGAATCGGTTAGTTACAAGACTCACTGTGTAGCTATAGCTCGGCTTAGGCAAAACCCTCTCCTGTCAAAGCACATGAGTGCTGGTATCCAGGCAGAATCTCTCCATATTTATTCAACATCTTTATCAATGACTTGGATGATGGGCTTGAGGGCATCCTGAGCAAGTTTGCAGATGACACCAAATTGGGAGGAGTGGCTAATACCCCAGAGGACAGGATCACACTTCAAAGTGACCTTAACAGATTAGACAACTGGGCCAAAGCAAACAAGATGAATTTTAACAAGGAAAAATGTAAAGTACTACACTTGGGCAAAAAAATGAAAGGCACAAATACAGGATGGGTGACACCTGGCTTGAGAGCAGTACATGTGAAAAGGATCTAGGAGTCTTGGTTGACCACAAACTTGACATGAGTCAACAGTGTGATGCAGCAGCTAAAAAAGCCAATGCAATTCTGGGTTGCATCAATAGGAGTATAGCATCTAGATCAAGGGAAGTAATAGTACCACTGGTCAGACCTCACCTGGAGTACTGTGTCCAGTTCTGGGCACCACAGTTCAAGAAGGATACTGACAAGCTGGAACGTGTCCAGAGGAGGGCAACCAAAATGGTCAAGGACCTGGAAACAATGCCTTATGAGGAATGGCTTAGGGAGCTGGGTATGTTTAGCCTGGAGAAGAGAAGGTTAAGGGGTGATATGATAGCCATGTTCAATTATATAAAAGGATGTCATATAGAGGAGGGAGAAAGATTGTTTTCTGCTGCTCCAGAGAAGCGGACACGGAGCAATGGATTCAAACTACAAGAAAGAAGATTCCACCAATCTTGCGGGCTTTCCTATTCTCATTGCTGCAGCACATATAATTCCCACCACTACGACCAGCATTTTAAGATGGCCTGTGAAGTGTAGGTGGGTTTGGGCATGCCCCAAGACTGAGATTCAGCTCGAAAAGGATTTATTGGAACATCAGGAACAAGAATGACGAACAGGGACACTTAGCCCAGTATATATATACCTTAAACTGGCCCAGGCAAAACCACACACACTGCCTGTGATAGGTCACCTTAATGCTGCAATTAGCGAATCACAACACTCACCCTATCTCAGCAGGGATTGGCAGCCTGCCAGCTACTAACAATGTAATTGGAAGGTTTTAGAATCCTCTCTGCCTTTTGTTATGCAGATTAAGCTCCTGAGCTTAAGGAGGCCTGAAGGCCTAGGTTTGCATTGCATGCATATAGTCTGATTTCAGCCTGCAGTGCCTGCATACATAACAGGCTGCTCTTCTGCCTAAGGCATTAAAGAGTGGTTCCATTTACAAAGCTTAAGATGGCTGCAATTTCCTTTGTGCTACAGACTGCAAATCAGATGAAGGAGAAGAGGTTCTTTTGGGGTGGGCAATCCTATGAAGATGCCTATTGGCTTTCTGTATAAGGAGAAGTTATTGGTGTTGCAGGCTTGGAGGGAGGCAGACCTTCCAGCCATCAAAATGTAATCCTACCAATTTGAATTTTATATCTATGCACACAAATTTGCATGTGCAAATTTTGTACAAATTTGTGCCCTCTTTTTCTGGAGTGGGGGTTCAGTTTCCTCTCTCTTTTTTTAGTGAACATGGCGCTGTGGTCTAAACCACTGAGCCTAGGGCTTGCTGATCAGAAGGTCGGCAGTTCGAATCCCCGCGACGGGGTGCGCTCCCGTTGCTCGGTCCCAGCTCCTGCCCACCTAGCAGTTCGAAAGCACATCAAAGTGCAAATAGATAAATAGGTATCACTCCGGTGGGAAGGTAAACAGCATTTCCGTGAGCTGCTCTGGTTTGTCAGAAGTGGCATTGTCATGCTGGCCACATGACCTGGAAGCTGTTTGCAGACAACACTGGCTCCCTCGGCCTATAGAGCGAGATGAGCGCCACAACTCCAGAGTCGTCCGCGACTGGACATAACGGTCAGGGGTCCCTTTCCCTTTAAGGAACCTTGTTTTTGTTGAATGTATAGAAACCTAAGCAAAGCCCCACTGCATCAAACATTTTAGTCAGTATCCTACTCTCAGCAGTGCCCCATCTAGATGGCTGTGAGAAGCCTGCAAGCAGGGACTACATGCAGTGTATCCCAGCGTACTGCTTCCGACTGTGGAGGTAAAACAATAAACTAGGTTTTACTGAAGTCAACTTGCCACGCATCAGGATTTGAATCTTATTTGGACTGGTAGGGCCATTTCAGTGGAAGCTGGTGAAATCCTTCTCATCCAACATGCCCCCCCCCGAGTCAAAGAAGAATGGACTTAAAGGGGGCACAGATTGCTTGCTACACCCCGAGCTACCTGTCACAGCTGCCAAGTTTTAATCGGAGCTTTTCTTCCTCCCTCGCTACTAGCTCTATGCTGCACACATAGGATTGACTTTCTGGTTTTACTTTGACAGAATCAATTTGTCTTTAACGCTTGCACGACAGAAATTAAACAGGTGCAACTTTCAGCACTGTGTTTCCCAGACAGGAAATTCTGCATGAAATACATTTCTGTCCATCATGAAGTCACTAATGGCACAGAGCCTGTGTCTCAAGTTGGGGGGAAGTGAAGTAGCAAGCTATCTCTCGGGGAATTTCCACTGCTTTATGGCTTGCTCTGAAGGAGGCATCCGACTCTTGTCAGACTTTGCAGAGCAGTTCACAGGAAGGCAGATGCAGAAACCGAAAGATGCTGTGTATTGTTACAGTGATCACCAAACAATTCATTCATGGGTCTGTACCTAGATCATAGCTGCCAAGTCTCCCATTTTTCGTGGGAAACCCCCATATTTTAAAACTGTTTCCCGCTGGCAGCCCGGATTGGGAAAAATCCTGTAAATCCCCCGGATTTCCTACCTACCAGGGAGGCTCCATTTTGGGTCCTGGCGCCACCTGATTTCCAGTGCCCATACATGGGTAGCGCGGCACCGGAAGTCGCTTCTACACATGTCCGGACATGCGTAGAAGCGACTTCCAGTGCCGCTTCACCCATGCCTGGGCACCGAAAATCGGGCAGAGTGGCACCGGAAGTTGCTTCTACGCATGTCCAGACATGCGTAGAAGCAACTTCCAGTGCTGCGCCGCTGCTGATCCCGCATTTTTCAGCGGGAGACTTGGTAGCTATGACCTAGATCAGGATGCTTCCTCGTGCTGTAGTCAGGTAGGGCCTCATCCACCTGATATATGATACGACTCACATCTTCTTGTATGACTCACATCTGTGAGTTTTATTCCAGTACTCATTGATCCCTGGGTTTATTCCAGAGAACTTTAATAAGTGACCCCATACACAAAGCCTAGAGCAATAAATAAATAAAATGTTCTGACTATTCCAAGCTCTGCTTTCTTGTGATTAGTGTTATTAAAGGATATTATTTTGGAACTGACAAGCCAGTTTTGCCAGCCAGTTTCGTTGCTAGAGAAATTAATAGAAAGTGATGTTCTCCAGGAAGAGATCACGAGAGAGAGAGAGAAATGATCATCCCTAATGAAAGAATTACTTTTGTACACCCATGTGTGAGTTACAATGATGGACATACAATATAAAATTAATAGAGTGTATTTTAATTGCAATTTAAATGAAGATAGAATCTAGTTGCTGTGGTTGTGTCTTTTACTAGATATAAGAGGTGGATATGAACTTTTCCTGTGGAATCATCTGATGGTTCCTCCTTCACGTCATGCTCCTAGACAGTCAGTGACCACATGATTAGCATGACAACATTATGTAACTATGATGTATATGGGAGACACTATGGGGAGCTGCACTGCCACTCCCTTGACCTTCATTTCGTTTCATTGCTGAAGCCCACTTCAATGTTATGTATTAAGTTTAAGAACTCCTCCCTCTACATGGGAAGGGCTGCATCTCAGGGGCAGAACATCTGCTTGGCATTCTGCCCCATGGTTTTCCATGGATCTGAGGGCAATGAAACAATTGCTGAGACGGCTAGAGCGCCAGTGGTGGATAACTCATTCTGAAGCTGACTGGACACGGGTTAGAGCTCAATGTCGAGCCTACCAAGTGGCGATAGTGACAGTGAAGAAGACCTTCTTCGCCGCCTCTATTGCATCTACGGAAGACAGAAGCAGGAGACTCTTTCAGGTGGTTTGCAATTTAGCGGAACCATCTGCTCCATCGGGGCCCAGTATGGACCACATGATCTCCTGCAATGATTTTGCCAAGTTTTTTGCAGATAAAGTTGCTCAGATTCAGGAAGAGGTAGACTCCACCGTGGGAGCAGGGCCAGGGTGGGGGGGAGTGCTAGAGTCCTGTCTAGTCAAGTTGTGTGGGATGAATTCCAATCTGTTACCCCAGAGGATGTGGACAGGCTGCTTGGACGAGTGAAACCAACCACCTGTCTCCTTGATCCTTGCCCATCCTGGCTTATAAAAGCTAGCTGGGAATGGCTGGGCGATGGGCTTCGTAGGGTGGTGAATGCTTCTCTCTGTGAGGGAACCTTCCCAGACCTGTTGAAAGAGGTGGTTATTAAACCGCTTCTTTAAAAAAAAACATCTTTAGATGCGGCCAATATGGCCAACTATCGCTCAGTCTCAAATCTTCCATTCTTGAGGAAGGTGATTGAGCGAGTATTTGCTGAACATCTCCAGGCACGTCTGAAAGAAGTGGGCCATTTGGATCCCTTCCAGTTGGGATTCAGGACTCATGGGACTGAAACTGCCCTGGTCGCACTGGCCGATGATCTCCGGCGGGCTAGGGACAAAGGTGAGAGCTGTTTCCTAATTCTGCTGGATCTCTCAGCGGCTTTTGATACCATCGGCCATAACATCCTTCTATAACGTCTAGAGGGGTTGGGAGTTGGGGGCACTGTTGTATAGTGGTTCCGCTCCTTCCTCCTGGGTTGTGTTCAGAAAGTGGGGGGGGGTGAGTGTTCAGACCCCAGGGCCCTCACTTGTGGGGTGCCTCAGGGTTCTGTCCTCTCCCCCATGCTTTTCAACATCTACCTGCAGCCGCTGGGAGAGATCATCAGGGGGTTTGGGCTGGGTGTTGATCAGTATGCGGATGATACCCAGCTCTACCCCTCTTTCAAATCAGAACCAGTGAAGGCAGTGAAGGTCCTGTGTGAGTGCCTGGAAGCGGTTGGAGGATGGATGGCGGCTCACAGATTGAGGTTGAATCCTGACAAGACAGAAGTACTGTTTTGGGGGAACAGGAGGCGGGTAGGTGTGGAGGATTCCCTGGTTCTGAATGGGGTAACTGTGCCCATGAAGGACCAGATGCGCAGCCTGGGAGTAATTTTGGACTCACAGCTGTCCATGGAGGTGTAGGTCAATTCTGTATCCAGGGCAGCTGTTTATCAGCTCCATCTGGTAGGCAGGCTGAGACCCTACCTGCCCGCTGACTGTCTCGCCAGAGTGGTGCATGCTCTAGTTATCTCTCGCTTGGACTACTGCAATGCGCTCTACGTGGGGCTACCTTTGAAGGTGACCCAGAAACTACAACTAATCCAGAATGCGGCAGCTAGACTGGTGACTGGGAGTGGCCACCAAGACCAAATAACACCAGTCTTGAAAAACCTACATTGGCTCCCAGGACGTTTCCGAGCACAATTCAAAGTGTTGGTGCTGACCTTTAAAGCCCTAAATGGCCTCGGTCCAGTATACCTGAAAGAGCATCTCCACCCCCATTGTTCTGCCCGGACACTGAGGTCCAGTGCCAAGGGCCTTCTGCCGGTTCCCTCGATGCGAGAAGCCAAGTTAACCAGGCAGGGGGCCTTCTCAGTAGTTGCACCCGCCATGTGAAACGCCCCAGTGTGGTGTAGTGGTTAAAAGCGGTAGACTCATAATCTGGGGAACCGGGTCCGCATCTCTGCTCCTCCACATGCAGCTGCTGAGTGACCTTGGGCTAGTCACACTTCTTTGAAGTCTCTTAGCCCCACTCACCTCACAGAGTGTTTGTTGTGGGAGAGGGAGGGAAAGAAGAATTTTAGCCGCTTTGAGACTCCTTCGGGTAGTGATAAAGCGGGATATCAAAACCAAACTACTCCTCCTCCTCCTCTTCTTCTTCTTCTTCTTCTTCTTCTTCTTCTTCTTCTTCTTCTTCTTCTTCTTCTTCTTCTTCTCACCAGATGTCAAAGAGAAAAACAACTACCAGACTTTTAAAAGACATCTGAAGGCTGCCCTGTTTAGGGAAGCTTTTAATGCTTAATACATTATTGTATTTTAATATTCTATTGGAAGCTGTCCAGTGGGGTATAAATATATTATTATTATTATTATTATTCAGAAGGTCCCAGCTTGAATCCTCGGCATCTCCAAGTATGGCTGGGAGAAAACCGTGTCTGGAACCCAGGAGACCCGCTGCCAGTCAGTTTAGACAATACTCAGCTAGAGGAACCAATGAGTCTGACTCAGTATAGAACAGCTTCCTAGCTTCCTACTCTACAGGTCACTGTCATCTGGTCTTAACCCTATGTTTTCCATAAACCTTGCCTTCCAAGTGGATAAGGTGGCACTGGGTTCTAGACCATTGAGCACCTCAGGCTTCCCGATCAGAAGGTCAGCAGATCGAATCTGCTTAACCATCCAGGGGTCCTATACCTTTTTTTTTACCTTTTACAAGTGAATAATATGGACCTAAGTTGACTAGACAACTAATCGGGCAGTGCAAGTCAATGTCTCCTTACAGATTTTAAGGTGAGAGAAAACTCATCTTAAATAGCCTAAAATTTGAATTTTGGGGTTGGATGGATGAAGGGATGAAATTCATTTAAAAATACATACACCCAGACAAAATATATGCTCAATTGGACGTGAAGTTTTGTGTGAATGATAAAAATAAAATAAATATGCAGATTATGAATGCAGAAACAGGACAGAATAGATTTGCTTATTTATTTATTTAGGATATTTTCAACCCACCCTTCATTGCAGTACGATGTTACTGGAATGTATTCTATTGTCCTTGGAAAAAGCAATACAATCTTAAGAGCAGGTTGAAACCTCAGAAGGTACTTCTAAGATAAAGACAACATTGTTGAACATGCATAATGCTTGTGATTCTAAAGTCCTCATGCAAAGCCATGAAATTATATATTTGGAATAGGGCAATTATGAGAAGCAGTCCTTGATACTGAAAATCTGTGTTAACATCAACATATTAATTTTGAGTACACACAAGGTACTTGAAAAAAGCGACAGCTTGTAATTTCTTTAATAAATACAGAGCCACGTTCAATTCCTCTCATTACAATTGTTTGCTATGGATAATCCATGCAAAGCAATGGGTCAAGTTTACACTCATGGATCTCTTATGAATGAATGAGAGCTAACTTGGGAAATAAAGCTTGAAGCAAGTTCTGCACCAGGCAAGAAATGCTGGAATTGCAAGATGGTTCCATAGGAAAGAAATTCACGTTATACTTCCAGCAAGAGACCAGCCAGTCTCTACGTTGTGAATTAACCAACTTTGTGAAAAAAGATTCCAGGCAGGGACAAACCAAGCCTGAATGAAGCGAGAAGCCAAATAATAATATTGGCTTTCTTATTTTGACAATGGCTTAGTTCAACCACATGAGGCAATGATGTCTGACCATGCTGACAGGTGCTGTGATTCATGTAAAAATTGTGGGTTAAACAAAAAAAAAAAAAATTGGGCCAGCACATTGATGCACTTGAGTGACTGCTCAGTAGATTTCAGCTCCTCTCTCTTTCACTCAAAGCTGCCTCCCCCCCCCCAATCTTAGACAAAGGGACTGTTGTCTAGATGTCATGCATTTTTTGAGAATCATGAATGCCAGTGACTAAGGTCTAGTGCTGCCTCCTAATTCGTGGATGCCCAAAGAAAGTGTCGTCCATGGGTCACCAACAGCCACTGGTGTAAGCCCCACAGCTACTGGGTTTACTGGCAGCAGCACCTCAGCATTCAGCAACAGTGCTACCAAGGGTAGCATCTATGTGCCAGTCAGCATTTTGACATTCCCACAATGCCCCAACATAATGGCATTGTGGGGGGAGTCAAAATGGCACCTTTCTAACCACTCACAAGTGCCTCTCAGGAAACCAGGTTAAGAGACACAAACACCAGTTCCATTTTGAATGCCAGGTCCATCTAGCTCAGCATTGCCTACACTGACTTCCTCAGACCTACCTGAAAATGCCAAGGGCTGGTCCTGGACCTTTGCCTGCAATGTGCAACATCTACTGCTGTGCTTTGTTGTTGTTTAGTTGGTTTAGTCGTGTCAGCTCTTTGTGACCCCATAGACCCCATGGACGGGCCAGTCTTGGATAGATCCACATTTCAATGTGAACCAAACTGGATTTCCTCCCCATCCTTACCTGTGATGAGTTCTGTATTTGAACACCTTGCTTTTTGGTGCAAAGCCACACAATTTTTCCCTCTATATGTTATGTATAAACATGAAAAGTGGAAGCAAATGTCCCTTCCACACCCAGTTTTTGTTGTTGTTTAGTTGTTTAGTCGTGTCCGACTCTTCGTGACTCCATGGACCAGAGCACGCCAGGCACTCCTGTCTTCCACTGCCTCCCACAGTTTGGTTAAACTCATGTTCGTAGCTTCGAGAACACTGTCCAATCATCTCGTCCTCTGTCGTCCCCTTCTCCTAGTGCCCTCAATCTTTCCCAACATCAGGGTTTTTTCCAGGGAGTCTTCTCTTCTCGTGAGGTGGCCAAAGTCCTGGAGTCTCAGCTTCAGGATCTGTCCTTCCAGTGAGCACTCAGGGCTGATTTCCTTCAGAATTGAAAGGCTGGATCTTCTTACAGTCCATTGGACTCTCAAGAGTTTCCTCCAGCACCATAATTCAAAAGCATCAATTCTTCGGCGATCAGCCTGCTTTATGGTCCAGCTCTCACTACCATACAGCTCTCACTACCACTGGGAAAACCATAGCTTTAACTATACGGACCTTTGTCGGCAAGGTGATGTCTCAGCTTTTTAAGATGCTGTCTAGGTTTGTCATTGCTTTTCTCCCAAGAAGCAGGGGTCTTTTAATTTTGTGACTGCTGTCACCATCTGCAATGATCATGGAACCCAAGAAAGTAAAATCTCTCACTGCCTCTCACTCATTTCTTCCTCTTTCACCCTCGTTAAAGGTAAAGGGTAAAGGGACCCCTGACCATTAGGTCCAGTCGTGACTGACTCTGGGGTTGCGGCGTTCATCTCACTCTATTGGCCGAGGGAGCCGGCGTACAGCTTCCAGGTCATGTGGCCAGCATGACTAAGCCGCTTCTGGCGAACCAGAGCAGCACACGGAAATGCCATTTACCTTCCCGCCGGAGCGGTACCTATTTATCTACTTGCACTTTGATGTGCTTTCGAACTGCTAGGTTGGCAGGCGCTGGGACCGAGCAGCGGGACCTCACCCATCGCAGGGATTCGAACCGGCAAGCCCTAGGCTCTGTGGTTTAACCCACAGCACCACCCATGATTCCTCCTCACTTTCGGCCATCAAAGTTGTGTCATCTGTATCTCTGAGGTTGTTGATATTTCTTCTGGTAATCTTAATTCCAGTTTGGGATTCATCCAGTCCAGCCTTCCGCATGATGAAGCAGGAAGACAATAATAATAAAAAGTTATTATTTATACTCCGCCCATCTGGCCGGGTTCCCCCAGCCACTCTGGGCGGCTTCCAACAAAATATTAAAATACAGAAATCCATCAAACATTAAAAGCTTCCCTGAACAGGCCTGCCTTAATATGCCTTCTAAAGGTCTGGTAATTGTTATTCTCTTTGACCTCTGGTGGGAGGGCATTCCACAGGGTGGGTGCCACTACCGAGAAGGCCCTCTGCCTGGTTCACTGTAACTTGGCTTCTCGTAGCGAGGGAACCGTCAGAAGGCCCTCGGCACTGGACCTCAGTGTCCGGGCAGAACGATGGGGGTGGAGATGCTCCTTCAGGTATACTGGACCGAGGCCATTTAGGGCTTTAAAGGTCAGCACCAACACTTTGAATTGTGCTCGGAAACATACTGGGAGCCAATGTAGGTCTTTCAGGACTGGTGTTATGTGGTCTCGGTGGCCGCTCCCAGTCACCAGTCTAGCTGCCGCATTCTGGATTAGTTGTAGTTTCCGGGTCACCTTCCAAGGTAGCCCCACGTAGAGCGCATTACAGTAGTCCAAGCGAGAGATAACTAGAGCATGCACCACTCTGGCGAGACAGCCCGCGGGCAGGTAGGGTCTCAGCCTGTGTACCAGATGGAGCTGATAAACAGCTGCCCTGGACACAATATACAGCCTTGTTGTAGTCCTTTCCCAATTTTGGACCAATCCATTGTTCCATGTCCAGTTCTACCTATATACATAGGTGTGGATTGAATGGGAGGAAACCAAATGAACCAGGTGAGAAAACCAAAGCGGTTGCGAAGGGATCCTGATAACAGAAGGTGTGCTTTCATTTTCTATATCATTTGGAAACGAGGGATGCTAAACATCTGCTTGCCTCTCAGGCTTTGTTTCTGTTGGAGACTTTTATTAATTAGTAAATGTTTGCAATGTTCTTGGGAGGTGTTAACTATTATTCAAAGTAATTTACAGGTGCAATCTGCTGTTTGCTAAAAGAACTTGTTTTCTGCACTGGCTTTGTTTACTAATAGCTATCTTCCTTATTCTTTTACAGCTGATAAATGAGGCAAGGGGAAGGAATAGGCTAAAGATTTCTGGCAGGTTGTTTTCCTTAAAATGAAACCCACTCATTAGCCCACCAGAAGCTGAGAAATATCTCTGATTAATTAGGACCAAAGCTGATCTTGTTATAAAGTGTGTTTTGAGCATGTGCAACTGGGATTGCTTGACTTGGAAAGAGGTGCTCATGTGGTTGTTTCAGTTATTACATGGTTCAACTTGGCTCAGTTGTGGCTCACTTCAAGGAAGCCTCCAGCATGAAACTAATTCACTGCCATTTGTCAAGAACAGGCACCCCCAAACTCGGCCCTCCAGATGTTTTGGGACTACAACTCTCATCATCCCTAGCTAACAGGACCAGTGGTCAGGGATGATGGGAATTATAGTTCCAAAACATCTGGAGGGCCGAGTTTGGAGGTGCCTGATCAAGAAAGTTACATGAGTCACTTCAGTCTACACAGGGACAATGGTTTCTTTTCCTACTACAGATGTTAATGAAATCAATCAACTTGTGAATGGTAACATTTTTGAATTAAGCTGGTGCCTTGACTCATCTTTCCTTTCTACCTGAAGATGCTTGCCCAAAGAAGATACACAGTCTCCCTTTCAGCTGCATCCAATAGGACGTGTCTCACAGGAAACACAAGACTTGAAAAAATCAACTTTAGATCCTTGGATTTGCTTTGGATTCTCAATCTGTGGCTAACCCCCACCCCCAAGAAGGGGTAGGCAGGAGTTGGAGAAGCAGGGCGACACCAATGCCGTAAGAGGAGTTGTTGCTCAAATTTGCCTATGATGGAGAAAGGACATCTCTAAACTTACCAAAAGCATGGCGGAAATCACAGCAGCAGCTAATGAAGCTGTAGACCTCATCTTAAAAGATAAAGCCTCTGTAAAAATGCTAAAGAATTCCCAAGCTGAATTTAAACTGCATCTTGAAGGCATGCAGAACCATCATCATGATGTGCATATGTGCATGAAGGATTCCTGAGCACTGAAAAATATTGAATATGCAGAATCCCCAGCCAGCATTTTTTCAATATCTCTGACTTGACACCCTCCACAGCAGACAGGATTTCCACCCATATACCTCTGGGCTTCAGAAAGCAGGCATACAGCTCAAATGGGGCTACCCGCTCAAACTGATCATAAACGGGTCATAAAGCAAATGGTGCAACAAAATACTCTGGGGCACTGCCGAGAAGGCCCTCTGCTTGGTTCTCTGTAATTTCCCTTTTCTCAGTGAGTGAACCACTAGCAGACCCTCGGAGGAGGACCTCAGTCATGCTAAACATATGAGTTTCCATGCTCCAAAAGGGGCAGAAGGGGTGAGTTTGATGTCATTCTCTGGAATTGTGTTCTACTGTGTTTGTAACCAATGCGTTTACAAGATGGCGCCCTTGTTCAAGGTGGCCATCAGTAGATGTTAGAGATAATTAGTTCTTTGGTAGAAGTTTAGTTTGGACAAGGCGGGGGGAAGGGAGAATGTTGGGGTGTTCAAAGTACATATTCTTAGCAATAATTTCACAAAAATTTTGCACTACCAGAGATTTCAATCTGGAGGTAAAATTCTAATTCCAATTCCAATTGAGAATTGGAATTAAATCCCAATAATTTCAAAGTATACATGATCCTGAAGGCTGCATATTAGAGTGATAACTTTTATTTTTTTAAAAAAAATCCATGTATTTAATAGATTTACAGATGAAGGCTGGCACTGGCATACAAATTTAATAAATAACAATAAATAAATATATCTAATAATAAAAAGGAGCATGGAGTTCCTGATGTCATTTATGGGTGAAACCTTCATATTGTGGCAAGTGGTGTTCTTTTGTGCGACTGGAAGTGACATTCTGTATCCTTCCCAGTACACTGCATGGAGGAGTTGTTTGGTTGCAACTTGCCATTGTTTCCGTGCCTAATGTATTAATAGTTTGTTTTTAAAAAAGGATGTGTGTGACTAATCCATTAAGGGCAGCAGTGCACTGTGGAATTAGAGTATATTAGCACAAGGGAAGGACAAGGACAATTAAATGAGTGTGTCACAGAGTATGGCCCACGTGTGCCAGCAGTACAGTAGATGCTTGTTAAAAATAGAGAGAGTCTCATAGCATAATTCGCAGATAGAATAAAGAAACACATACTTCATGGAGTTTGTTATCAGGTTTCCCCTACTGCTGTGTTTTCAAACCATGGTAAATAATTTAAGGTAAAAAGGTAAAGGACCCTTGGACAGCTAAGTCCAGTCAAAGGTAACTATGGGGTTGCGGCGCTCATCTTGCTTTCAGGCCGAGGGAGCCGGCATTTGTCCACAGACAGCTTTCTGGGTCATGTGGCCAGCATGACCAAACCACTTCTAGCACAACAGAACACTGTGACAGATACCAGAGCACACAGAAACGCTGTTTACCTGTTTATCTACTTGCACTGGTATGCTTTTGAACTGCTAGGTTGGCAGGAGCTGGGACAGAGTGATGGGAGCTCACCCCGTCAAGGGGATTCAAACCGCTGACCTTCTGATTGGCAAGCCCAAGAGGCTCAGTGGTTTAGACGACAGCGCCACCCACATTATTTATCCAAATTGAGTAGACTTAAGTCTGCTTGATTTCACTGGAAGAAAGTTAAAGGACATGGCTATCTCTTCCAATAAAATCAATGAAATTTAAAAGTGGCTGGATGCCACCTTTGGGGGGGGGGGGTGATATCACATGATTGACAGGTATCCAGCCCCACCCACAGGGATCTGGCCTTTAGCACCTCAGAGCTTCCCCACCCCTGGAGTAGTGTTTCCAAAAGAAGTGCATTAGGTAAGCTCACCATGAAATGCTAACAGAGCTGAATTCCTTCCCCATCCCTATGTACTAGGGACATAATTTCACCTTCTTTTCCTAATCTAGGCATTTTTGCAAGCACCTCCCCTTAAAAAAATGCAGTTTTGTACATACAGACTTTGCAATATAACCTTTCTTAGGTTTAACGTTTTCAGCCTTAAATATCTGCCACACTCTGGGTAATGACTCCCAATGTTTACACTGCCTTATTGCTGTATATTTTATATGCTGACAAGCAGACCATCCTCTTGGGAGTACCCTAACGACAAAATTAAATTTAATCACCTAAGTTTCTTTATTATCAATTTACATGATTTGCTGTTGTACATAGCTTGAAATAATTATACCCACCCAACTCTTTTGTCTTTGCTGAACTATTTCATCTCCCCAACCCATGGTTCAGCTTCTGATTACTTTCATATTGTTTTCAGCCTCAGACCAAGATTATTATTACAACGCAAATTTAGACACATTGCCCTTGTTTAGCAAAGGAAGAAGCCTAATCAGAGTCCTTCGTTTTCCTATTTCTTAAAGAGCTGCTATTCTTTAGCCATTACTTCATATTAATTCCAAATTTCTGTTGAATAAGAATGTAAGAGGAGTCTTCCGGATCAGGCCATAGCTGCCAAGTTTTCCCTTTTCTCGCGAGGAAGCCTATTCAGCATAATGGAAAATCCCTTTAAAAAAGGGATAACTTGGCAGCTATGGATCAGGCCCACCTAGGTCAGTATCCTGTTCTCACAGCTGCCAACAGTTATTTGAAGCCTGCAGGCAGGACCTGGGTGCAATAGCACTCTCCCCTCCTGTGGCTTCCAGGAACTGGCATTCAGAAGCATTACTTACGGAGGTGACTCCATTACTTATGGAGGTGACTCAGATAAGTGTCAAATAGTATATACTTTTGTAGATTGTCCCACTCATGATTATGGTGGTCGTCAGATGTATGGTCTTGCTAGATTTGCCCTCGTGTCAGAAAGAAATGGTTCTTCCAGGAGTACGTGTGTTTTCTTGAGGGAGGCCTGAGAAAATGTTTGAGAATTCCAGCACAAACTGACTTGCTTCCCAGATTGAGAGGCAGATCAAAACTTACATTAGCCACCTGTTTGGGCGCCTCCCAAATGTTCTGATGCAGTTCTTGGCTCAGAAACATTTATCAAAGTGCATTTTATACTGTGTACTTGAGACAAAACACATTAAAAAGTAAAGATTGAAATCCAGGTTTCTGTACAAATATTTTATTTTAAGTGCAGACCTCTTTGGAGGTCTTTAAGCAGAGGCTTGACAGGCATATGTCAAGAATGCTTTGATGGTGTTTCCTGCTTGGCAGGGGGTTGGACTGGATGGCCCTTGTGGTCTCTTCCAACTCTACGATTCTATGATTCTAGATGACTGTGGAAATGAGATGGATCAGACTTACAGGTAACAATTGTGAAGTGTCACAGTTTAGAAAGGGTCCGGGATTACCAGTTGCAGGAGTGAGAAGGCAGTTATTACCTTCATACACTGCTTGTGGACTTCCTGGAAGCAAGCAGTGTCAGAAACAGACTCCTTAGTCTCCTTTAGCAGGGCTTCCATGCACTAAATGCCAGGCCAGGGATTTTGGAGGACTCTGGTAGAAACAGGAGCAGAAATTCCTGATATTCACTTATTTGTCCTATGTTTGGAACAGAAAACAATCCTGCAAATGGAATCAATATTTGCTGCTGCTGTCGCTTTCAGTCTGAAAAAAAAAAAGCATAATGGATTACATTGGTTGCCCGTTAGCATTGCGTTTCCTTTGCACTGGAATGAATGGGAGTGGGATAAAGTAATGGCAGTGCAATTTACATAATCAGTTGCAGAAATTATGTAGGTGACATAATTTTGCCACAGTGGACAGTGAGGTGAATAATGCAGTTTTCAGAGGAGGGTAAACTACAGCGGAAATGGAACAGTGCTGCTTGCAACAAATGTAGGGCAGATCAAAAAACTATGCCATTTAATATCCTCAGCCCGGTCTCACATTTCACGTAACCATTGGTATCATAACTAAACACAACAAGAACAGGCTTTCACTCTCAAATAATAGTAAGACACACTTAACTACAGCAAATATTACAGATGCCCAAATAGGTGTTATCTGGTGCAAGCCATATCTTTAGCACAGAAGCTCCTTGCAATTTCTATTCCTTCAAATGTATTTGTTATCATGCACCCATGTGTCTATCTTAAATTAGGCTGCCATGGAGATGAAGAGAGCTATTCATATGCCTTCTCAGTTTAATTTCCCCTTTCTCCTAATTTTTGCAATGCTTTCTTTGGTAGTCCTCAAAGACTGAAATCCAATACAAACAAAAATGTTTTTAGAGAGATTATTCAACCTATAATGTCAAATTCAATAAACTCAGGCAACACATTATTTATAAGAGGAGAGAAGGAAATGATGCCCCAAATTTCGAGTATTTTCAGAGATGCTCTGAGTTAAAAAATTAAGGATGCATTACTGAAGCGCTGAGAAACCAAATTGTTATTCAGAAAATGGAACTAACATAATGATTTTTCCATCTGGCATATTTATTCTGAATCCAATGGTCATTAATGAATATAAACCCAGGGGAACTGAAGGCACATTTGGGGGTAAACGCCTACCGTTATTTCTTGAGAGAATCTAAAATTGAGATCTTCAGAAAAAAAATATAGGTAGTTACAAATCATGCTGCCTTCTTCAATGCCCAAATTGAGCTGTATAAATTAGTGTATGTGAAGCAAAAATACAAATATTAGCTAAGGTAGGCTACAAACCATGTACTCTGGCCTGTTTACATCCACTGCAGAGTTTGTGGTTGTTGGGGGGGGTTTTGTAGTTTTTTTTTTTACAAAAATGATATTGCATTGCCATATATTGGCACCTGAGGATGGGAAGGATTCAGTCCTGTTATTATTTTGGTGGAAAGCTGAATGGAGTCATTTCACTCTTCCAGAAATGCATTCTCCCACTCTGAGCATACCCAGAGGCCCCAGATAAAGGGGAGCAGGCCATTGTGAGAAGAGGATGCTGGACTAAAATAGCCATTGGACTGATCCAGCAGGCTCTTCTTATGTTCTTAAGCAGGGCCGTCTTAAGCCCTGGCGCAAAGGTCCCTCCAGCGCCCCCCTCTGAAAGTGCAGCACCAAAGCGATCATGCTGAGGCAGCCGCCCTTCTATGAGCTGGTGGGCTACAGGCAGCCCTTCCCACCTTGCTGGCCAAACCAGCTCCTGAGCGGCCAGACTTTGCTCCAGAGCCTCTCCAAGGACCCGGGAGTGCCAAGCGGACCGCGGCAGCAGCGGGAGGCCACCTCCGAGGACTCCGCGCTGTGCCTCCTTCTTGTTTCCCCAGTGCTTGGTTCCGCTCAGTCAAGCTTCGCCACCAGCACGCGCACCGTGGGACCAGCAAGAGCTGCTTGGGCGCTGTGCGTGCGCTGGTGGCGAAGCTCGACTGAGCAGAACCCAGCGCTGGGGAAACGAGAAGGAGGCGCAGCGCGGAGTCCTCGGAGAAGGAGAGAGATGTGGCGCAGCCTCTCAGCTCGTGGAGCGCAGTCCTGGCCAGATCGCCAGAACCCCTGCACTCACTTGGCGCCCTTCCAGCGCCCTCCGGAGCCCGGCGCCGTGGTTCTCTGCGCCACTAGCCTCTATGGCTAGGACGGGCCTGTTCTTAAGATCTTGTGTCAGGGACTGGCTGGATGAGGAAGAGTGGTGGAAGCCACACATCCAAGAGCCCCCCCCCCGGGGAAGACACAGAAGACGACTTAAATCCTGGAGCCCGGTGGTGGGATAATGCCCACACCTCAGAAGTAGGGATGAGCTGGGAGATACAAAGGGAGGCTCCTGGGGTTTGCCATAGCAGAAGAACACAGAGGGAGAGGCCCTGACTCAGAGGGCTAGAGAGCAAAGGAGGGGCAGTACGACAGTTCGAACAACTGCTTCATAAAAGGGCTTGCCTTTATGAGCATCCTTGCATTTTTTTTTCTTTCCTAAATAAACTAAGTGCAAGTTAGCCTCATTTCTCTCTCTCTGACCCATGGATAACCAGCTCTGCCTGTAGGCTTTGCTACATCTTGATTCTCTACCATGAGGAGGCTTCCATGCACATTGCACATTTAAAAAATGCTTTGAAAATATGTATATATGCTTTGAAAATATGTATACAGGAGTGCCTGGCATGCTATGGTCCATGGGGTCACAAAGAGTCGGACACGACTAAACGACTAAACAACAACAACATATATTTGGGGAAATTGCACACAAAAATGTGTATATTTACAATTCACATTTTAATGCTGACAATAACTTTTAAAAAAATACAACTGATATGGAAATGCAAACTGAACTTATGATTGGAAAGAACAAAAAACTCTCTCTCTCTCTCTTTCTCTCTCTCTGCATGTGTAACAATTATGTGCTACAATTCTCCTAAGATATTGAAATTATTTAATCGCTGAGCACTTCCAGCAACATTTAGCAAGGCTTATTCATGATAAGATATAAAATATATTTTCTATCCAGTGGGAAGTGGGGAAAGGACTTTGTTTAAAGAGAGCCAAGAGGAAGACTTAATAATCCCCCCCAAGAGATAAATCATCTTGGTCATGTAATTAACTCAAAATTACAATGGCAATAAAGGTACAGTTAAATTCTTATTGACACATTAAAATTGTGTGGAAATGTTAATACATTTAATTGGCATTTAACTAGGTAGCTGCAGCTAGTTAATTAGATATCAATTTACATACTTAATAAATGCCAGAACAGTTAACGATTATGCCCACGCCCATCAGAAAAGGCACATATATTATTGGATCTCTCTGCTGCTTTTGTATTTGAGAAATTACCTGCAGCCTCTGTGGAACTTACAGCCATATTGTGCAGCCTGAGCAGAAATCTAAAAGAGAAGCTGTGGCTTTTAAGGTGCTGGTGTTTTCTTGTCCTAAAGACTGGTACAACAAGGAAAGGGGATACACATTGTCTCTTAAGTGTTCGTAGGAATTAAGAAACTGTTTGTTCACAGGGTGGACCACCCACATAGCCAGTTGGACATGTACAACTGCATTAGAGACTATACTTTCTGAGAGCCAATGACCTATTTTGTCCAAGAATGAAGATGTTGTGCTTCATGCAGAAGAATTGTCTGCACTGCCCACCTACTGGTGACACTTCTCTATTCAACAACTCAAAGTGAAATTTTGGTGTAATGTTTACTGTTCAAACAATACTTGGCTCTGGTCATTCTGACAACCACAAGGAAATTTACCATACGTGCTTCTCCTAAAACAAGGTAGTTCTCATTATTTCTGAAGTTGTGCAGAAGAAGGCTAAAATATTTCCTGTGACTCATCAAATCATGCAATGCCACCTTTTCTGCCAATATCCCTTACATTTAACCAGTACTTCACAAGTACTTGAAAAGGACAGCCTGAGCCACTGCCAGCCTGAGCAGAGGCAGGACCCTAGCTCCTACCTGATCACTCCACTGTGGCGCTTCTGGTTCTGTGACGTCAAGGCTGGGTGTTGGGGCACGGCGGTTGAAGCAGTGCTTGAATTCAATCAGACTGCTAGTGGTAGACTCCTCCTGAAAACATTTATGTATGTACAGTGTCAGCATCATTTTATATGATTTCAATCATCCTCACAGTAAAAAATGTCAATTTTACCCCCATAATGCAGTGTTGCAGCCTCCTTAGTGAAGTACGTTCTGTCCTGACCCACCCAGGCTGACTATTAGATCTTTCCAGGTTGGAAGGATTATAAACAGCTTGCTTCTCTCGCTGAATCGTCTTTGAGCAACAATTTTTTCATGAGCTTTAGAATGTTCCTGTATTATTGGTTGTTCTTCAGTCTTGACTCCTGGCTTAATCTTCTTGGTTTGTCCTCTGGTTTTGACTTGCTCTTCAGTCCTGGCTCTTGGGCTTATTCTTGCTTCTACAGTCCTTGACTTGTCCTTTAGTCCTTTCTTGCTCTTTTGTTCTGACTTCTAGCTTGACTAATTACACTTATCAGTTCAGAGTGCTGACCTGTTTCGTTACTTGGCTCCTTACTTCGGAGTGCTGCCCATGGCCTAACCCAGACAGCAGACTAGAAATAAGTACAGCACTAGAGCACATAACTTTTCAGATTGACTTGTGACAGCACACACTTCCCATTACCTCACAAATTCATGACTAAGGCAAGAGATTTGAACTGAGGGTTCTCTAGCTCATAATCTTAATCGTTGTTCTGCATCAGCTATGTTGTTGTTTAGTCGTGTCCGACTCTTCGTGACCCCATGGACCATAGCACGCCAGGCACTCCTGTCTTCCACTGCCTCCTGCAGTTTGGTCAAACTCATGTTCATAGCTTCAAGAACACTGTCCAACCATCTCGTCCTCTGTTGTCCCCTTCTCCTAGTGCCCTCAATCTTTCCCAACATCAGGGTCTTTTCCAGGGAGTCTTCTCTTCTCATGAGGTGGCCAAAGTATTGGAGCCTCAGCTTCACGATCTGTCCTTGCAGTGAGCGCACAGGGCTGATTTCAGCTATACGATACAAGGAATCTTATTCCGCAAAACTCTGGACCAACTTTGATAACAGACTTAAAAGACAAGACAACACAAAATTAATGAGTTTTCAAAGTTGCATGGAATTGCTTAACCAGTGTCCTTAAAAACAAAGTAGAAGCGTGCAGTAGCAAAATGTTTAGCAATTAAAAATGGAATTTTGACCTCCACCTCATGAAACTTCCACTCGGCACAGCAGTTTAATTATAAGTCTGTAACCTATGAAAACAAGTGGGAATACTCTGTTGCTTATGCACAAAGGGCAAAAAAGGGCTGTGACTCAAAGGATAACAGAAGGGCTAATTTGCATGCGGCGCCTTCATGACAACCACTCTGAATAAGGCAGGTGTACAAAGTTTTGTTGGAATCCACCACAAAAACAATCAGACTTATTCTGATGCCCATGCTTTGATGCTGTCAGGCTTTAGGAAATCCAGTCCCTCACACAGTGGCAGCCAAGAAGCAGATAAACAAAAACCAGTTCTTACCAAGTAATTTATTCACTATGCACAGAGAGAGATGAAGGAATGCACTCTACCTATGATAATGGCATTGCTCCGAGTAAAGTCCCACCCCCTCCATCTCTCCTATTCTATGTCACCCCTGTGTTGGCTAATCTGAGCCTTTTGCCTCTGAGCTTTCTGTTCCACCACTCTCAATGCACACCTTTTACTGGGAGAGGGGGGATCAGGAATACTGTCCAAGGAACTAAGTCTGTCAGCTGTCTCACCCCTCGTGCTGCTTCTTCCTGCTGTTCCTCTTTCCCCCTCTGCAGCCTCTTAACCAGGCATCCCCTAACTTCGGCCCTTCAGATGTTTTGGACTACAATTCCCACCTTCCCCAACCACTGGTCCTGTTAGCTAGGGATCATGGGAGTTGTAGGCCAAAACATCTGGAGGGCCACAATTTGGGGATGCCTGCTCTTAACTATGCCCTTCTGCAAACCACTGTTCTAAATCTATACTGTCCTCAGGAAGGTTCAGGAGAAGGGGGGGTGGTCCCTCCCATTCCTCCTCAGTCCAGTCTCTGACAGAGGCATTCATTGAGCTCTTACCTGATAAAGATATCCTATATTGGGTCCAGTCTTTGGGAAAGTTCTCTACATGTATCACTGTTGCATACTTAGACTTCCCTCAATATTGGAATGAATGGAGGAAGTCTGCTGAGAGCTCCATTAACACACCAGGAGGCCTATAGAATTATAGACTGAGATCAATGCATGTGAGAACAGAGAAGCAATTCTATATGCATTAATTTCTTATCTGATTCCAGATTTATTTCCTCCAGCTCCACAAAAATCACACTGCTTAATACCTTTTGGGCAATTGCCCCCAATATCCAGCTATTACTTGGAAAGTACTGAAATGAAAGACATTGCTATGTAGTTGAGTATTAAAGAAACATTTGTAAAGAAATAAGGCCAAATTCCTCTGTTCATCTTCAGTGATGTTAATGTGGCATAACTGTTGGTTAAGAGCAGAGTTAATGGCAATCAATGTAATGGAGAATGAAATTTGCCCTTGAAATGTAAATGCTACAATCTTGCAAAGTATGTCAGACATTCCTCTATAAAGTCACTGCAACACTTTCTCATGCTAATCAAAATTTTATTTACATTTAAAAATAATCCTTTTAATGAAGCGCCTACCAGTTTCAAATATCACTAGCACTGAATGTTCAAACTGAAAGAGGACAAACTGCATAGCATGCAAATTTTTCACAAGAAGGTAGAGATTAGTTCACCCCCTGACTTTTAAAATATATTAATAAGGCATGGCTTGATGATTGCATTGCTGAAAGTATAATATGTTGACAAAGAACTTTTTTTATCTTCTACATAATCCTTGGAATAAGAAATGCTTTTAAAAAAATGTTTCTAGCCCTTATGACTTTGAAGAAAAGCCTGCAATCATTGGTATATTTTCATATTTTTAAAAAAGGATACATCAGATGTTGATCAAAATAATGGGCTGCATTCAACTAACTAGTCCATGCAAGGATTTTTGCTGGCTCAATGGGCTTTCCTCCCTCTTCTCCGCTGTGCTTGCACCCAAATTAGGTCAGGGGCGGAGGAAGGGTGGTGTGGTGGGTGTGAGCCACCCCGAGTGTCACCACTGAAGGGGTGACAAAATATTGCGTGGCACTCACTGCGGGGCCTGCAGCATGCCCAAGCCATGCGTCTCACCTGGGAGAGACGGGGTCACATGGGTGCGCGCAGGCTCCTCATTGCCCCAACTGTCTGCCCGCTGCCTCCCCCCCCCCCAGCTGTAGGGCAGCTGAGTGGGAGGAGGCAGGCAGACTCCAGAGGCCTCACAGTGCACCCCACGCCTATGGGCGGCTCCCCCAACCTCGCCCCACCCCTATGGGCAGCTTGCCCCATCCCTGGGCGCACCACCTCAGGTGCCCAAGCAGCTTCCTCCGCCACTGGATTAGGTTGGGAGATCAGGGCAACCCCCAGAAAAGTGCCTGGGTAGGAGGGGGTGGTTGTATCAGGCAAGCAGAGATGCTTGCACTCTGGGAGCAATCTCCTTAACGCTATGCTGGATTTTTTTTATCATAGAATCATAGAGTTGGAAGAGACCACAAGGGCCATCCAGTCCAACCCCCTGCCGAGCAGGAAACACCATCAAAGCATCCCTGACAGATGGATGCCAAGCCTCTGCTTAAAGACCTCCAAAGGAGGAGACTCCACCACACTCCTTGGTAGCAAATTCCACTGCTGAACAGCTCTTACTGTCAGGAAGTTCTTCCTAATGTTTAGGCAGAATCTTCTTTCTTGTAGTTTGAATCTATTGCTCCGTGTCCGCTTCTCTGGAGCAGCAGAAAACAACCTTTCTCCCTCCTCTATATGACATCCTTTTATATATTTGAACATGGCTATCATATCACCCCTTAACCTTCTCTTCTCCAGGCTAAACATACCCAGCTCCCTAAGCCATTCCTCAGATCATATTGATTTTTGTTGCTGCTTTTTTAATAGCACAACCCACATTCCTTGACAGCACCATATAGATACTGTATTGCATTGTCATTTTTGCTTATTGGTTGACTGATGCCCTTACCAGCAGGTGTCACTTGATGACGGCTGAAGCAGAAGGTGGCTGGAAATGCCCGTGTATAATCTTGGGTATTCACGTGACTCTTTCCCACATCCAGTATTTTTTGGTGGTCAGATCTATGTGGAAGAGCTTTATCCACAGAATTTCCCTGTACACTGGACTTCAGTGCAATCACATATTTGATAAACTCTCTCTCTCTCTCTCTCTCTCTCTCTCTCTCTCTCTCTCTCTCTCTCTGTGTGTGTGTGTGTGTCAAACTGCTTATGGGAAATCTACTGGAAAATGGCACATGACACAATGGGTCCTGTCAGACAACCCAGTGTTAGATAAAGGTAAAGGGACGCCTGACCATTAGGTCCAGTCACGGACAACTCTGGGGTTGCGGTGCTCATCTCGCTTTACTGGCCGAGAGAGCCGGCGTACAGCTTCCGGGTCATATGGCCAGCATGACTAAGCCGCTTCTGGTGAACCAGAGCAGCACACGGAAACGCTGTTTACCGTACCTTCCCGCCGGAGCAGTACCTATTTATCTATTTGCACTTTGATGTGCTTTCAAACTGCTAGGTTGGCAGGAGCAGGGACCAAGCAACAGGAGCTCACCCCGTCACGGGGATTCAAACCGTCAACCTTCTGATCGGCAAGTCCTAGGCTCTGTGGTTTAACCCACAGTGCCACCTGCGTTATGTTAGTACTATTGAGTGGTGACTGAATCAACTGGGGGAGGGGGGGGATAATAAACTTGAAAATTCATTAGACTGAGATTAAGCTTAACTTCCAATGGATCTCAAGGGAGAACTAAATCTCAGACTTGCCACACATGGGAACTGTACGGTAATAAGAAATATGCATTGTGAACAAACAATGGTAAAAGGCACACTGAGTAATAAAGCAATCTTTCTGTTTTCTTTTTGCAGTGGAAATGACAAATAGTCTTGATACTTAGCTACCATGTCTTTGTGCTGATCATACATTGCTGACAAGTAATTTGCACAGTATCAATATTTTTTTGGTTTTGATCCAGTGTCATCAGCATAATTTCAAGACAAGAGGTATTAAAGTAATTAGATTTTTAATTGATTTTTTTGCTTATTTTTTCTGCAGTAGAGGAAATTTGTCAATGTTCATTTTGCAAATGAGCTAACAATGTTTTTTAAACACTGACCTCTGGGAGGGAGGAGGAGGACTAAGGTCAATATTAATCAGTTCATTAGCACATTAATGGGACCGTGAATTTCATTGTAAAGAGCAGGTAAGTGAACAGGCTGTTCAAAACATGAAATGTAGATTCCAGAGGCACAAACAAAGCTGGAGGAGACAGTTTTCACTAAAGGGTTCAATTCTAGAAATATAGGAAGAGGTTAATACAAAAGTACTTGAAGATAAGAAGAGCTCTGCTGGATCCGGCCGAAGGCCCATGAGCTGGCAAGGCTCATTTGACAGCATCAGGAAACCTAGCCTTTAGTGTCATGAGCTCAGTCCTGTGGAAGGCTCTGCCAATACAGATCCAGCAGACACCTTCTGTTTTCAGATTTAAGCCCCTGCTGAAAACCTTTCTTTGCTGCCAAGCATACACTGGCAATAAAGAAAACACCCTTCTGTAGTAGTTAGCTAATCTCTGATTTTGTATTATTTTTATTGTATGGTTTTAACTTGTGATTGTTGTAAATTACTCTGATTTTTTTAAATTAATAACAGTGTGTGTGTGTATAACAGGTGTACCAAGTTCCCAGGGATCAGTACTGCTAATCTGTCCTCACAACACCAATGCTGTACTGAAAAAAAACGCATTCTTCTTTACCATTCTCCATTAATTAATGTGAAAATAATTGGTTTTTTAAAAAAATAATCAAAGGAGAGAGAAAAATGGAAAATTTCTCATGAATGGGATGGAGTGGTTTTGTTGTGCTTACCCTACTTTCCAAGTGGTCAAATGGGCTTTACATGTTTCATTCTATACATCTTCATTCATTCTATACACAATGTTGCAAGCACTTTGCAGCCCTCCTGGGTGCTTGCTTGTATTTCCTGAAAATCTCAGCTGAAAATCCTATAAGCACAGGATACAGGGAGCTTGTCTAACGTGCACAAGATATTTGTTTGCTTTCGGTATTTTTTGTTGAAGTTTTTAATTTTTAAAGAAACCAGTGCAGGTTGTTGTTTGTTTGTTTTAAGTGAACACAAAGGACTTCCATTAAAAATAGAACCAGCAAGTGCATTGATCTCAGGCACTTCACAGTCAGTCTCTCTAAAGCTCAGGAGGAGATGTTGTGAAATAGCTCTTGCCATGGGACATTTATCAGATCAGGAAGTGGAGGCAGCCAGGGAGATACCTGTTTCTCATATTTTAAGACATACCCATAAAATAAGCCATAGCAGGATTTTTAAGCATTCAAGGAATATAAGCCATACCCCGAAAATAAGACATAGTGATAGGCGCAGCAGCAATGCCGGCCGCGGCAGGAGGAGGAGGAAAAAAAATAAGACATCCCTTGAAAATAAGCCATAGTGTGTTTTTTTGAGGAAAAAATAAATATAAGACGTGTCTTATAATATGAGAAACACGGTAGCAGAGTGCTGACGGGACATATGCCACTGGAAATTGAATGGTCTATCTAGTTCAGTATTGCCTCTATGCTGACTAGCAGCATCTCTCTGGGATTTCATGCTGAAGTCCTTCCCAGCCCTACCTGGAGATGCTGTGGAGTTGGTGAGGGACCTTCTGCATTTAAAGCAGTTGCTCTGCCACTGAGCTCCTGACCCCCTTAGATCAGGAGCCTTCATTGTGGTAGCCTGAATATTTTTTGGACTACAACTTGTTGGGAGATTCATTCCCCGTGTGCAGTCATAGGTTTATTATTGTGTATCATATGACTGTATGTGTTTTCATTCCACATAGTGGATGTGACGTAGACAGGATGTTTGTCTTACTGTGTTCCTAAGTGGAACTGTTGTTCCTTTGTCCTTTCTCTTTACTGCCTGTGATGCTAGAGAGAGGGAGTCATGATGAAGAGCTCCATGTGTGTTTATATGTAAATAAAGTAATTTAAGGGGTGATATGATAGCCATGTTCAAATATATGAAAGGATGTCATATGGAGGAGGGAGAAAGATTGTTTTCTGCTGCTCCAGAGAAGCGGACACAGAGCAACGGATTCAAACTTCAAGAAAGAAGATTCCACCTAAACATTAGGAAGAACTTCCTGACAGTAAGAGCTGTTCGGCAGTGGAATTTGCTACCAAGGAGTGTGGTGGAGTCTCCTTCTTTGGAGGTCTTTAAGCAACGGCTTGACAGCCATATGTCAAGAATGCTTTGATGGTGTTTCCTGCTTGGCAGGGGGTTGGACTGGATGGCCCTGGTGGTCTCTTCCAACTCTATGATTCTAGGATTCTGTGCTACTGAGGTCTGTTACGCAACTGCGCAACCTCTGTGGATGCCTAAAGTATGCTGGTGTCTTCTGGAACCAGTTGCTGTGATGTTCGGGCTGGAGAATGTTTTTGAAGCTCCCGAACGATCGCCCAGGAGGGAGTGAACATGCCAGCCGGGCATGTGTCTCTGCCAGGTCCTACTCGTAAGTAGGCCTTATCCTGACAACTCCCATCAGGCCTAGCCAGCATTGCCAGTGGACAGGAATGATGGGAGTCACAATCTAAAACAATAATACGGTAATATTTATAAATAATTTTATTATTTATACCCCACCCATCTGGCTAGCACAGGTTCCCAAACTAAGACCCGGGGGCCGGATGCGGCCCAATCACCTTCTAAATCCGGCCCGGGGATGGTCCAGGAATCAGCATGTTTTTATATAAGTAGAATGTGTCCTTTTATTTAAAATGCATCTCTGGGTTATTAGTGGGACATAGGAATTCATTCATTCCCCCCCCAAAAAATATAGTCCGGCCCCCCACAAGGTCTGAGGGACAGTGGACCGGCCCCCTGCTGAGAAAGTTTGCTGACCTCTAGCACTACTTGATGGGTCTTTCGGCTGATCTGCAGGGCTCTTCTCATGAGAGGGAAGGAGAGTAAATTGTTGCTTTTGTTGGGGTTATTGCGAATGTGGTGGCCATGGGCCCATGGCCTGCAGAGTTCTTCCCAAGCATCCACAGGGCCCCCTTCCCACCTGAAATTCTGTTGTAGCTCTGAATAGGTGGCAGTGTATGCTTGTTTGCAGTGTATTTCAGTTATACCTATGACAGGTTCTCTGGGTTGCAAATGTGCCTATAGCCCTTATCTTTTTTTGTTTTGTTTAATGTTTCAAAATGTTTTCCATATAGAATCCAACGAGATATAACAAAATGCATGTAAAGCCAAGGGAGAGGGCTACACTGTTTTGAGGTGCAAGAAAAAACCAGGGCGATACTACAGCAATAACAACATTTAATAAGTGTCCTTCCATAAATCCCCATGCGATATAGTATGCATTTCCAAATGTCCATCAAATCAGTCTTTAGGGATCTGCAATATCTTGCTATAGTAAGTCGAGCAGCCACCATGAAATATATAATCATATCCTTTGGGGAGAGTCCTGCGATTGTTAAACATCTGAAAGTCAAATATCCCTGTGTGGCTTGCTGATCTCCTGCAAGGCACCCAGAGACGTCCCAGTTAGATGGCAATCTAACTTTTGCCCACCCCTGGACAAGACGATTTGAAACTAAATTATCCTGTTGCCAATCTAAAACATGTTCAGGGTCCTGCCCTGCAAGTGGAGGTGTAAATAGGGAGATTTCAGAAGTGTGCCAAGTTTATTAAGATTCTGGAAGTAGCAAGGAGCGGCATGGTAGTTCAAGCAAGTCAATCTTGTTCATTCTGAGCAGCCTGTACGAGTTCATAAAAAGACCAAAAATCTGCTGAGAACAGTCTCTGGGTCACGGCACTACCGTCCTCCTGACACCAGCCAGAGCAAATGCCTAAGAAAAGAGGGTGAAAAGCCTGATTACAGATTAGCTTGAGTGTTATTTCAATCAATCCCCTGAATGAAGTTAGCAATCAGCAAGACAGTGAACAATGAAGTGGCATTAGAGAGCCTGTGTGTGTGTGTGTGTGTGTGTGTGTGTGCGGGGGGGGGCGCAGAGGAGGAGGAGGGGAAGAGTCAATTAAAAGATTCTGTTATTTCAAAAAGTTACCTGACTTCTTCTCCCCCCCCCCCAAAAAAAAAGTCCATTACAAAGAGAGGGAGAACCATTGGAGCCAGGGCTCTTTATTTTTTTTAAAAAAATAATTTTTATTGGTTTTACAGAAAAACACAACACTTTAAACACAACAAATACAAACAAAAATAACATTACAAAAATAACAATAAAAACACAAAAATCAAAATATCCTAATCCTTTTCCTTTAACATTGTAAGAGGGGACTTCCTCGCGTTCTCTCTATCTGCGGTTCATTTCTCATTCATCTTTAGCAATTTCCAATTCATTGTTTAAAACTCCTTACAATTTCAAATCTCTCATACATCAATTTACTTAACATAATTCTCAAATCCGCAGTTTCTATAAACTTCTAAATCTAATCTCAATATACAATTTTACCATATTTTTTAAAATAAACTTTATTTTTTTTAAACATACTTTTTATTAATTTTACAAAATACAAAAAAAAAGAAAAAAACGGTACATACATAAACACCTTTTCCACCTCCTTCCTACCCACCCACATGGGTCCTCCCCTGCCACAGAAGTATCCCATGTATGTGAACAGTCAGAGATGGTCCATTTTATGCTTGGATTTCTGTCCTCCTCCCCCTCCCCTGACCCCAAAGGCCCCCCCCCCTGCCACCAGGGAGCTCCAGCAAACCAGGGCAGTACGCAGAAGGCCATCCATCCAACCATCTATTGTCATACCAAAAAAAGAGAAAAATAGAAATAGGAAAAAAGAGAAAAAAGAAAGGGCAAAAAAAGAGAAAAAAACAATACAAAACAGAAAATTTTTTCTTACATTCATAATTGTAAAACCATATTTTGTGGGCTTCCCCTCCCCCCCCTTCCCCGGTTTTCATCCCTTTTTTATCATCTGCAACAGTTTCTTACTTTATAAAAATACATCTTTGTATCTTATACAACTTATAAATCAATTGTTAACATTTTCATCTAATATTCAACGCACTGAAAAATCAAACTCCCATTTTATCTTCCCGTGCCTAATTTTTTCTCCCTCTATAAGCCTCCATATTTTCACATTTTTCCAAAATCCATTCACTTTTAAAACTATAACTATTCTCAATTTAACCTTACATCCCCGATTACCGGCTCCACCCCCCCCAATCCAGCAAATTCCATAATCAGCAGACCAGTTATAAACCTGTTAATCCATCCTTATAATCACAACATCACTTTCCCTTCACCCCACCCCCTGTTTACAGTCTTTTGCCATCCAGGCCACCATACAGGACCCCTGAATTTCTTCTCTTCTCTGCATATTTTTTCCTTCTTCCCTGTGGGTGTTCTGGAGTTCCAATAATACCAATCGTGCCCCCCTCAAAGGCAGGGCACTCCATCCAACTTTTTGTAGAGTAAAGTCATCATTTTTTTCGTGGTGTGCTTCATTTTGTGTTGAATCATCACAGTCCTCATCTTCATCTTTTCCTTCCAAATCACAGTCACCATCATTGTCATTCTCACATTCATCTTTTTCAGTGTCAAAAGCTTCATCTTCTAAAAAATCATATTCTGCCATCACCATCTGAAATTTTTGCTGTAACTCTTGCCGTCGTGTCTCCTCTTGACATAGCTCTATTCTTGTTTCCCACATTAAGGTCAAAACAGACCGCTGGAACTCAGGGGAACACTTTTTTGTTGACATAATTCAATCCTGCCAAGGTCAAAACTTGTCACGTGGGGTGGAATATGATCACAGTTTATTTTCTCGACTCCATTTTAACAAGCTGGCTGCATTCTTCAAGTCTTATTAACAATAAAGTTCGAACTCACATTTCACAAACATTTAAACCAAAAAAGAAATTCCACAAAGTCCAGAAATACAAAGTGAAATAAAAATTGACTTATAAATCCTGATCAACTCACTGGGTTGTCTGGGCTGCCGGCTCCCGAGGAAAAGAAAGGTTTTTCTTAGCCTTTACCTCTTGCTGCAGGGCAGTCATAAACCACAGTCTCTCTCCCCTTTCACCCTGCATCAAAGGGGAGATTCTCTTTGATGCCTTTGAGGGATCCTTTTGAATTGCAAATCTTCTGTTTACGGCTTCGGGTTTCTATTTACTGTCTCTTTTGTTGCCGTGGGGGGGGGGGTGGCTTCCTCTTTTCTCCCCTCTCTCCCAGATCCAAATTGTTTTATAATCCAAATCGTGAGGTTACTTACAGTCTTTTCCAATCATTTTATTTTCGGAAGAATCCAGCGCTCTCCGCCTTCGGCTTGAAGCTTCTCCTTTTTAAAATAAACTTTAAAAGCTCTCCACTCTTCTTCTGCCGCTTCTTCTCCCTGGTCACGTATTCACCCGGTCATCTCAGCCAGTTCCATGTACTCCATCATTTTCATTTGCCAATCGTCCACTGTTGGTAATTCTTGGGTCTTCCAGTTCTTGGCTAATAATACTCTTGCCGCCATTGTAGCATACATAAAGAAATTAATGTTTTTTGGGGAAATCTCTTTTCCAACTATACCCAATAGAAAGTATTCTTGTTTCTTAATAAATGTGTTTTTCAACACTCTCTTTAGTTCATTATAAATCTTCTCCCAGAAATCCCTTACTAGTGGGCAAGTCCACGACGTATGATAAAAAGATCCTTCCTCTTTCTTACATTTCCAACATTTATTATCATGATTATGATAGATCTTAGCTAGTTTTACAGGTGTAAGATAACCATCTATACATCATTTTCATTATATTTTCTCTTAGAAGATTACACACAGTAAATTTCAAATTCTGTTTCCATAATGTTTCCCAATCTTCCATCAGAATATTATGTCCCACATCCTTTGCCCACAATATCATAACATTCTTTGTTTGTTCATCTTTCGTATGCCACTCAAGCAATAACTTATACAATCTGGAAAGTATTTTTGTTTTTGGTTCTAACAATTTTGTTTCCAACTTTGACTTCTCTGATTGAAAGCCAATTTTCGTATCCAATTCAATTTGAATCCTGCTACACTTCCGAATTCATATGTCAGATTCAGTGCTTAGCATGTTGTCATGCTAATCATGTGGTCACTGACTGTCTAGGAGCATGACGTGAAGGAGGAACCATCAGATGATTCCACAGGAAAAGTTCATATCCACCTCTTATATCTAGTAAAAGACACAACCACAGCAACTAGATTCTATCTTCATTTAAATTGCAATTAAAATACACTCTATTAATTTTATATTGTATGTCCATCATTGTAACTCACACATGGGTGTACAAAAGTAATTCTTTCATTAGGGATGATCATTTCTCTCTCTCGTGATCTCTTCCTGGAGAACATCACTTTCTATTAATTTCTCTAGCAACGAAAGTGGCTGGCAAAACTGGCTTGTCAGTTCTAAAATCATATCCTTTAATAACACTAATCACAAGAAAGCAGAGCTTGGAATAGTCAGAACATTTTATTTATTTATTGCTGTAGGCTTTGTGTATGGGGTCACTTATTAAAGTTCTCTGGAATAAACCCAGGGATCAATGAGGACTGGAATAAAACTCACAGATGTGAGTCATACAAGAAGATGTGAGTCGTATCATATATCGGGTGGATGAGGCCCTACCTGACTACAGCACGAGGAAGCATCCTGATCTAGGTCATAGCTGCCAAGTCTCCCGCTGAAAAATGCGGGATCAGCAGCGGCGCGGCACCGGAAGTCGCTTCTACGCATGTCTGGACATGCGTAGAAGCAACTTCCGGTGCCACTCTGCCCGATTTTCGGTGCCCAGGAATGGGTGGAGCGGCACTGGAAGTTGCTTTTACTCATGTCCGGACATGTGTAGAAGCAACTTCCAGTGCCATGCTACCCATGTATGGGCACTGGAAATCAGGTGGCGCCAGGACCCAAAACGGAGCCTCCCTGGCAGGTAGGAAATCCAGGGAATTTACGGGATTTTTTCCAATCCGGGCTGCCAGCAGGAAACAGTTTTAAAATATGGGGGTTTCCCGCGAAAAACGGGAGATTTGGCAGCTATGTCTCCTTCTGTGGTTTCCAGCAATTGGGATTCAGAAGCTTTACTCCTTCCAAGTGTGTAGGGCAGAGCCATAGTCTTTATGAGCCCCCCACCTCCAGTCATGCCAACAAACTAATATATGTAAGAATTCATTTAGATTTGTACTTCCATTGAGAGAGCTGTCCTAATAGAGGTAAAGAATGTGAGAAGCACTGAAGGTTAATTGTCAATTATCTCGAGAATTATGTAGAAATGAGAATAAAAACACAGTTTAACATATAATTGTCCTTTCCTCATTTGTGCCCAAGTATTTGATTGAACAATGCTAAATTGGTTTAGTTGCTGTCACTAATGTTTAATTCTAGGAAGTTTGCTTTTTTTAAAGTGGGAAACAATTACGGTAGCACTGGAGTGTGCTCAAGGATCAAAAGAAATGTCACCGCAATGGGTATAGAAGGGGGGGCGCGTAATCTTGTGCACACCTCCTATAACTGCCACTGGAGAACTAGACTATTTGATTTGTATTTTTTAATAACCAACATGCCGTAATGATGTGTGACCATTATTGCAGTCGGAAGAAAAAGAAATAAAGTGAAAACAGTGATCAGAGCATATCCTGAGCATGAAAATGAGCTCTCAATGCCAAAGGGAGGCTGGGTAGAAATTGCTTCTAACTCTATGTCACAAATAAGACTGGCTTGCTTTGTCACAAATAAGACTGGACCCAGGTGGCACTGTGGGTTAAACCACAGAGCCTAGGGCTTGCTGATCAGAAGGTCGGCGGTTCGAATCCCTGCGACGGGGTGAGCTGTCGTTGCTTGGTCCCAGCTCCTGCCCACCTAGCAGTTCGAAAGCTTGCCAAAGTGCAAGTAGATAAATAGGTACCGCTACAGCAGGAAGGTAAGCGGCGTTTCCATGTGCTACTCTGGTTTGCCAGAAGCCGCTTTGTTATGCTGGCCACATGACCTGGAAGCTGTACGCCGGCTCCCTCGGCCAATAATGCGAGATGAGCGCCGCAACCCCAGAGTCGGTCACAACTGGACCTAATGGTTAGGGGTCCCTTTACCCTTTACCTTACTACGTCACAAATAAGACTGGCTTGCTTCTGCCCCCTGCCCACTTGCACTGCTCCCTCTGGTTTAAATAATTCAGTTACAAAATTGCCTCATATGATGGGAACTGCCTTTAAGGAACATGGCCAGCTCTGCCATTAGGCAGAATGCAGTGACTGCCTCAAGCAGTACGTGTAGGGGGACAGTGGTGGCACCCTTCTGCCTGTACCCTACTGTTGGGGGCCAGAGCTGGTTGTAGCTGCATTTGCCCAGTACGAATAGATTTCACTTGGCTATTAATTCTTACAAAGATTAAAAGTTAATTTACATGGATCATTACCTGAATTTGTTAACCCTTCCATAATCCACAGTAGTATTTAGGATTTCAGGAAAGTGGAGACTTCCTGGTTGGTTGCGAGCGCCGGCGGCTGTGGGAGAGATTCCTCCCAGTCCTTTGAGGGGTTCTGGGGGGTCTGCAGAGCGCGCAGCCCCCCCAAACTTCGGATAGAGAGTTCCGAAGACTTGGGGAACCCGGCAGTTGTCTTTTTTTTTGCCTCCCTTCCCCCGAAGAGCTCTAATAAGAGTCCGAGAGCGGGAAGGTGGAAGGCACGGCACAGCGGGTACAGCGCTTTCCCTTAAAGGAGAAGCTCCGTTTACTGGCGGCGGAACAGCAACCAATCTCCTTCAAAATCTACAATATCAACATGGAACCATCTGGCCATCGTGAGTAATGAATCTAAAAAGCTTTTAAAGTCTCTAATTTGGACGGATTTGGTCAAAGGGGAACCTAAAATTTATGGAGGTCGGGTTCTTCCCTCCCCCCTGTGGAAGATTGAAAGCAAAGACAGTCTCCGCAGCACTTTAACCATAAAGCTTTGTAACTTTATTTCTTGGACTTTGAACTATCTAAAAGAGAGCAGGGCTCTGGAAAATACCCTGCAGTGGACAGCAATATTTACATTTGAGATTGCTTGCTCAAACTGGAAGCGGGACTTCGTTCTGATCTCTCTAGCCGTTCGCCATTGTGACGGCACAAAAGAAATTTCCATATGAACTTCTGTTTACCCCTTGACAGGCTTTGATCTGCCTGCAACTTTCCTTGGAGGATTTAAGGATGTTTTCCCCCCCTCTTTTATAGACTATGCGACGTATCGACTTTTGAGCTATAAAGTGACTGTGTGAAATATTGTTCCTTTGCCTTGTTCCTTTGTCTTGAATTATTTCAATGAGCCAGTTTCAGTTTCAACATACAGGCAAGCATACAGAGACTGTGTTATAAGTTAGCAGTTTGGAACTTTCGTGCCAGCATTGACCTTGAAAAGACTGCCAGCTTCCACTTGTTTATACTATTTCACTGATAAAAAGACATCTGGACTACTGGCGGTGAAAGAGCTCTTACTGACTGACTTGAAGCAATCTATTGAGTGGAACTTTCTGCTGAACGGCTTGCTCTTTCACTAGACTGAATGGTTTATATTCTATTTTGTTGTTTTGATTAAAAGACATCTGAACTACTGGCTGAGACAGAGGGCTTAAGGCCTAAGTTGGGACTACCATCTGAGTGGAAATTTTTATTGAACTGTGTGCTTTGAGATTGGATTGATTGGAAGTATGGCTGGAACAGAGACTGGCAAAGAGACTGGCAAAGGAAAGAAAAAATCATTCATCTCTGCTACTTTGGAGGAGCAAATCTTAAGTGCTCTTGATCGAAATTCGAGAGAACAACAACGGACTACTGAGGAGCTTCGGAAATTGCGGGAGGAAGTGGGTGCAATTTCTAAGGATATTGCGCAGGTGAGAGCACAGGTGACTGGTGTGGAGAAGAGACTGGACCATCTCGAGGAGGAAAAGGTACCTGACTTGGAGAAGCAAGCCTACAAGACCCAAGTGGACTTAGCTTTTGTACAACTACGTCAAAAAGAAGGGAATCTCAGGATAAGAGCGTTCCCTAACATTGAGAAGAGTGATCTGAAAGAGGCAATAATTGAAGAATTTGTGAAGGCCTGGAACCTATCAAAGGAAGAGCTAGAAGGACAAATGATAAAAGCATTTAGGTTTGGAGCAAAATCAAAAGGAGACAAGAAACTGATTAGTGATTGCTTGGTGTCATTTCAAACAAGAGAACAAAGAGATAGAATTCTGGGCCTACACTACGAGAAGACCTTAAAGGTGCAAGGAGCGCCAATAATAATTTTTAAAGACCTACCAAAATTCTTTTTGGACCTGAGATCCCAATATTCGGATTTGGTAGCCATCTTGAAGAGACAAGGGATCAATTATAAGTGGGAATTGCCGGAGGGCTTGAATTTCCAATTTCAACAGAAAAAGATAAAGATCAGGTCAGAACAGCAGAAGAGAGAATTTCTTCAGCAACACGAGAGAGAGTTGTCAAGAGTTGGGTTAGCAACCTCCACCCCGGGCCAACCAGGACACCCGATTGAGCTGGATTCAGATTCCTTCTTGGGAGCAGGAGCTGCGGCAGCAATTTAGAGATGTCACTGAGGATTTTGTCGTGGAATTCGAATGGCTTGAATTTAAAACGGAAAAGGAATGAAGTTTACCATACCTTAGCAAAACAAAGATTGGACATAATATGCCTTCAGGAAACTCATATTACAAGAGCACATCAAAGACTTTTAAAGAATAATAAATTTGGAGAAGAATTTATTTCTTCGGATGATGTCAAAAAGAGAGGTGTGGTGATTTACGTGAAAGAAAAATTAAAGCCAAAGTTAATATTTAAAGATGAAGAAGGGAGATACGTAGCAGTGGAAATCTCATCGCAAGGCGAAAAATTGTTGATTCTGGGAGTTTATGCACCAAATGATGGAAAATCGGAGTTTTTTAAGAAATTACATAACAAACTCTTGGACTATTTGGATTACAAATTATGCTTAATGGGAGACATGAATGGAGTGGTCTCTACATTAATGGACAGATCACAAAGACAGTCTTGCACCAAAGAAGGAAGACTACCAAAGTCTTTCTTTGATTTGATTGAAAATTTTGATCTGATTGATACTTGGAGATTGAAAAATCCATTGGAAAAAGACCAGACTTTTTTCTCAAATTCTCAACAATCGTGGAGTCGTCTCGATTACATATGGATTACAAGAGAGTTAGGACCAAAAATAAACAATGTTGAGATCTGCCCAAGAACTTGCTCCGACCATAATGCTGTACTATTAGATCTAAGGGTATCTCTCCAGGGAACTTTCAGATGGAGAATGAATGACGCGTTAACAAGAAATGAGAAAGTAGTGGAGAAAGCCCAAAAAGTATTGAAAGATTATTTCGAGATAAATTTAAGGACTACAACGGAGAAAAAAATTGTATGGGATGCCAGCAAAGCTGTGATGAGAGGATTTCTAATTCAACAAAATGCTCTAAAGAAAAAAGAAGCCAATGTAAATAAAGAAAAGATTCTAAATCAAATGAAAGAAAAAGAAAAGAAACTGAGGGAAAATCCTAAAAATCAACAGGTGCAGAAAGAAATTAAGGCATTGCAAGTTCAATTTTCTAAATTGATGAATCAAGAAATTGAATCTAAAATTAAATGGATGAAACAGAAATCCTTTGAGTCAGCAAATAAATGTGGAAAGTTACTGGCATGGCAATTGAAGAAGAGGCAGAAATTGAACACTATTGTAAGTTTAGTGCAAGATGGAAAGCATCTGGAGCACCCGACAGAGATACAAAAAGCTTTTCAGAAGTATTTTAAACAATTGTACAAACAGGAAAATCAAAATAAAGAGGAAGTGGAGCAATTCTTGGACAAATTTGGGCTACATAAAATCCCAGAAGAGAACAAATCCCTACTGTCTCAACAGATATCAACGCAAGAAGTGGAATATGCTATACAACAAATGCAGTCGGGCAAGACCCCAGGACCGGATGGTTTGACAGATGCATATTATAAGACAATGAAAGATTGGTTAGTTCAACCTTTGAAGGATTTATGCAATGAAATTTTGAATGGAGGAGAGGCCCCTGAATCTTGGAAAGAGGCTTACATCACTCTGATACCAAAACCGGACACGGATAGAACGCAAGTTAAGAATTATCGCCCAATATCCCTACTTAATGTGGATTATAAAATATTTGCTAACATTTTAGCCTCCAGATTGAAAAAGGTTTTGAAAGACTTTATACATCAAGATCAAGCTGGCTTCCTTCCGGGGAGGCATTTGAAAGATAATATTAGGAATATAGTTGACATTTTGGAAATGCTGGAGCAGAAGATAAACAAAAAAGCCATTCTTATGTTTATAGATGCGGAAAAGGCGTTTGACAATATTTCTTGGCTATTTCTAAAAAGAAATTTAGAAAAAATGGGAATGGGCAATGGTTTTCTGAATGGAGTAAAAGCAATCTATTCAGAGCAAAAAGCTAAGATAATCGTGAATAATATGGTGTCAGATGAGATTAGAATTGAGAAAGGTACAAGACAAGGGTGCCCTCTCTCTCCTTTGCTTTTTATATCGGTCCTGGAAGTCCTGCTTGACAGGATTAGAAAAGATGATGAAATAAAAGGTGTAACTGTAGGGAAGAGACAATATAAACTTAAAGCCTTTGCGGATGATTTGGTGTTAACTTTACAAGATCCAGAGTCCAGTGTACAGAGGGCTCTGGAAGTTATTCAAGAGTTTGGAAGGGTAGCAGGTTTCAAATTGAATAAATCCAAAACTAAAGTACTAGATAAAAATTTGAATAAGGAAGAGAGAGAGAAATTGCAAGAAACAACTGGTTTATCTTTTGTTAAAAAAGTGAAATACCTTGGAGTGTATATGACTGCAAAAAATTTAAATTTGTTTAAAGATAATTATGTGAAATTATGGAATGAAGTTAAGAAGGATTTAGAAACGTGGACCAACCTGAAATTGTCTTTATTGGGCCGTATAGCAAAGATTAAGATGAATGTATTGCTAAAGATGTTGTTTTTATTTCAATCATTACCAATAATTGAAAAGCTGAGTTGTTTTAAAGAATGGCAAAAGGTGCTATCAAAATTTATATGGCAAGGGAAGAAGCCAAGAATCAAATATAAGATATTGACTGATGATAAACAAAGAGGAGGCTTCTCTCTACCTGATTTTAAAATTTACTATGAAGCAGCTGCCTTTTGCTGGTTGAAAGAGTGGTTTACATTGGAAAACGCTGATATTTTGGACTTAGAAGGTTATGATAATGTTCATGGTTGGCATGCATATGTGTGGTACGATAAGGTTAAGGCCCATGGAAGTTTTAAAAGGCACATTGTTAGAAATTCATTGTTCAAGGTTTGGTCCAGATATAAAGATTTATTAGAAAGAAAAACGCCAAATTGGCTTTCGCCTTTGGAGGCCAAGGTTCGCAAAAGATTAAATATGGAGACCGGTTGGTTGAAATATAGAGATTTGTTGATTCAAGATGGAGACCAATTTAAATTAAAAACATATGAGGAGTTGAAAGGTAAATTGGATGATTGGCTCCAATACCATCAGATAAATGAAGCGTTTAAAATGGACAGAGTAATTGGCTTTCAAATTGAGAGGTCAAAGGTGGAAACAGAATTGTTAGAACCTAAGACGAAAATACTTTCGAGAATGTATAAATTGCTGCTAGAATGGCATACAAAAGATGAACAAACTAAAAATGCTATGATTTTGTGGGCAAAGGATGTGGGACATAATATTATGATAGAGGATTGGGAAAAGTTGTGGAAGGAAAATATTAGATTTACTGCGTGTAGTTTATTAAAGGAGAATATAATGAAAATGATGTACAGATGGTACCTTACACCAGAAAAGCTAGCAAAGATTTACCACAACAATGACAATAAATGTTGGAAATGTAAGAAAGAAATAGGTTCATTTTACCACATGTGGTGGACATGTCCACTGGTGAATGACTTCTGGAATAAGATTTATAATGAACTTGTTGTTGTTTAGTCGTTTAGTCGTGTCCGACTCTTCGTGACCCCATGGACCATAGCACGCCAGGCACTCCTGTCTTGCATTGCCTCCCGCAATTTGGTCAAACTCATGTTCGTAGCTTCGAGAACACTGTCCAACCATCTTGTCCTCTGTCGTCCCCTTCTCCTAGTGCCCTCAATCTTTCCCAACATCAGGGTCTTTTCCAAGGATTCTTCTCTTCTCATGAGGTGGCCAAAGTATTGGAGCCTGAGCTTCACGATCTGTCCTTCCAGGGAGCACTCAGGGCTGATTTCCTTAAGAATGGATAGGTTTGATCTTCTTGCAGTCCATGGGACTCTCAAGAGTCTCCTCCAGCACCATAATTCAAAAGCATCAATTCTTCGGCGATCAGCCTTCTTTATGGTCCAGCTCTCACTTCCATACATCACTACTGGGAAAACCATAGCTTTAACTATACGGACCTTTGTCGGCAAGGTGATGTCTCTGCTTTTTAAGATGCTGTCTAGGTTTGTCATTGCTTTTCTCCCAAGAAGCAGGCGTCTTTTAATTTCGTGACTGCTGTCACCATCTGCAGTGATCAAGGAGCCCAAGAAAGTAAAATCTCTCGCTGCCTCCATTTCTTCCCCTTCTATTTGCCAGGAGGTGATGGGACCAGTGGCCATGATCTTGGTTTTTTTGATGTTGAGCTTCAGACCATATTTTGCGCTCTCCTCTTTCACCCTCATTAAAAGGTTCTTTAATTCCTCCTCGCTTTCTGCCATCAAGGTTGTGTCATCTGCATATCTGAGGTTGTTGATAATGAACTTAAGAAAGTGCTAAAAGGCACATTGGTGAAGAGACCAGAGGCATTCCTAGTGGGCATTGTAGGGAAGGAGATTCCCAAGAGAAAGGTATCCTTTTTCATGTATGCCACTGCAGCTGCGAGACTGTTGATCGCTAAATACTGGAAGCAGCAAACGTTACCAACGATTGATGAATGGCAGATGAAGATGATGGAATTTATGGAATTGGCAGAGATGACCGGACGAATCCGCAACCAGGGAGAACAAGCAATTGAAGAAGAGTGGAAAGATTTTAAATTGTATTTAAAAAAATACGCTAAAGTAATATTTTAAGAATAGAAATTAAGTGGTAAATAAATCTGTGGATTAGGTAAAAGAGGTTATTTTAGAATAGAAAATAAGAACTTAGTATTAAAAGTGAATATTTAGAGGTAGAATTTGCTAAATTGGAAGTGTGTTTGAGAAACACAGGGACGGGAACCCGAGGAGGTCCCAATATACACTGTGATAAAGATAAGTTATATAGTTTTCTATTTTTTCTTTTTTATTTTCTGGTTTTTTCTGTTTTTCCTGACTTTTGTATTTTTGCTTTTTTGTATCTCCCCCATCCTTTCTAAACCTCTGTAAATCCCCTTTCTACTGTGAAAATCAATAAATATCTATTCAAAAAAAAAAAAAGGATTTCAGGAAAGTGGGTAAAATTCTCAAAATATCAAGAATTTCATCACTATTTTTCATCCTGTGGGAGATTGTGTGCTTTCATACACAACTAACCTCAAGCAATTTTAAAGGATGTTTAAAGGATCAGTCAAACTTTGCTTATTAAGGAATGACTATCGCTGGTGGCATGACTGAGTTTCTCTTGAAGCATGCTGAACACTGGACAGGGGGGGGGGGACCAGCACAAAAGATAGTGCTTTGCAGTGCTTTATTCTTATAAAAAAAGTTTAGGGGTACTCTAATTTTCCTACTCATATTTAAATTGTTGTTGTTTAGTCGTTTAGTCGTGTCCGACTCTTCGTGACCCCATGGACCATAGCACGCCAGGCACTCCTGTCTTCCACTGCCTCCCGCAGTTTGGTCAAACTCATGTTCGTAGCTTCGAGAACACTGTCCAACCATCTCGTCCTCTGTCGTCCCCTTCTCCTAGTGCCCTCCATCTTTCCCAACATCAAGGTCTTTTCCAAGGATTCTTCTCTTCTCATGAGGTGGCCAAAGTATTGGAGCCTCAGCTTCACGATCTGTCCTTCCAGTGAACACTCAGTGCTGATTTCCATAAGAATGGATAGGTTTGATCTTCTTGCAGTCCATGGGACTCTCAAGAGTCTCCTCCAGCACCATAATTCAAAAGCATCAATTCTTCAGCGATCAGCCTTCTTTATGGTCCAGCTCTCACTTCCATACATCACTACTGGGAAAACCATAGCTTTAACTATACGGACCTTTGTAGGCAAGGTGATGTCTCTGCTTTTTAAGATGCTGTCTAGGTTTGTCATTGATTTTCTCCCAAGAAGCAGGAGTCTTTTAATTTCGTGACTGCTGTCACCATCTGCAGTGATCAAGGAGCCCAAGAAAGTAAAATCTCTCACTGCCTCCATTTCTTCCCCTTCTTTTTGCCAGGAGGTGATGGGACCAGTGGCCATGATCTTGGTTTTTTTGATGTTGAGCTTCAGACCATATTTTGCACTCTCCTCTTTCACCCTCATTAAAAGGTTCTTTAATTCCTCCTCACTTTCTGCCATCAAGGTTGTGTCAGCTGCATATCTGAGGTTGTTGATATTTCTTCCGGCAATCTTAATTCCGGCTTGGGATTCATCTAGTCCAGCCTTTCGCATGATGAATTCTGCATATAAGTTAAATAAGCAGGGAGACAATATACAACCTTGTCGTACTCCTTTCCCAATTTTGAACCAATCAGTTGTTCCATATCCAGTTCTAACTGTAGCTTCTTGTCCCACATAGAGATTTCTCAGGAGACAGATGAGGTGATCAGGCACTCCGATTTCTTTAAGAACTTGCCATAGTTTGCTGTGGTCGACACAGTCAAAGGCTTTTGCATAGTCAATGAAGCAGAAGTAGATGTTTTTTCTGGAACTCTCTAGCTTTCTCCATAATCCAGCGCATGTTTGCTATTTGGTCTCTGGTTCCTCTGCCCCTTCGAAATCCAGCTTTTAAATAGTTCAGCTGGAATATCATCACTTCCACTGGCCTTGTTATTAGCAATGCTTTCTAAGGCCCATTTTACTTCACTCTCCAAGATGTCTGGCTCAAGGTCAGCAACCACACTACCTGAGGTGTACGAGACCTCCATATCTTTCTGGTATAATTCCTCTGTGTATTCTTGCTACCTCTTTTTGATGTCTTCTGCTTCTGTTAGGTCCTTACCACTTTTGTCCTTTATTATGGTAATCTTTGTACTAAATGTTCCTTTCATATCTCCAATTTTCTTGAACAGATCTCTGGTTTTCCCCATTCTGTTGTTTCCCTCTATTTATTTGCATTGCTCATTTAAGAAGACCCTCTTGTCTCACCTTGCTATTTTTTGGAAATCTGCATTCAGTTTCCTGTATCTTTCCCTATCTCCCTTGCATTTTGTTTGCCTCCTCTCCTCCGCTATTTGTAAGGCCTCGTTGGACAGCCATTTTGCTTTCTTGCATTTCCTTTTCCTTGGGATGGTTTTCGTTGCTGCCTCCTGTATAATGTTACGAGCCTCCATCCATAGTTCTTCAGGCATTCTGTCCACCAAATCTAAATCCTTAAACCTGTTCCTCACTTCCACTGTGTTTCCAGCAACACAAGAGACGACTCTACACATGGATATCACCAAATGGGCAGCATCGAAATCAGATTGATTATATTCTCTGCAGCCAAAGATGGAGAAGCTCTATACAGTCAGCAAAAACAAGACCTAGAGCTGACTGTAACTCAGATCATCCGCTTCTTATAGCAAAATTCCAGCTTAAACTGAAGAAAGTAGGAAAAACCACTGGGCCAGTAAGATACAATCTAAATCAAATCTCTTATGAATACATATTGAAATACTGCCCCTCAATAAGGCCAAACTTAGATTCACAAAATGTTTAGGGGTATGTGTACCTCTGCGTCCCCCCAGAAAAAAAGCACTAGTGCTATGCTAGCATCATATCAAACACAGCCTTAGTGTTGCAGAGCGTAAAGTTTATGTATTAAGCAGCAGCAAACATGGGATCCTTAAGAACGTTTGCTGCTGGTATGCAGATTCACCATGGTAGGAGGAAAGAGTCATGTGCGAAGAAATGCTGAATCTTTCCTTCTCTCCCTAGATCTTCTCCTCTACTTGGGATTCTGTGACGTATTTAGCAAGATTCCACCTAAACATTAGGAAGAACTTCCTGACAGTAAGAGCTGTTCAGCAGTGGAATTTGCTACCAAGGAGTGTGGTGGAGTCTCCTTCTTTGGAGGTCTTTAAGCAGAGGCTTGACAGGCATATGTCAAGAATGCTTTGATGGTGTTTCCTGCTCAGCAGGGGGTTGGACTGGATGACCCTTGTGGTCTCTTCCAACTCTATGATTCTAAGTGAAAGAGGTGGTGTTTGGAAAGGACCATAGCTCAGTGGCAGAGCACATATACCTCCAGGTCCAATAGAGAGACTCCTCTTTGAAATTGTGCAGAGCCACTGCCAGTTAATGTAGCTTGTGCTGAGCTAGATGAACCAATGGGACAGTATTCGACTAACTAACCAACTAAATAAATAAATATTCCACTTGCACAATCAGGCTTTCCCTCTCTTCTCCCCACCATCTGTGCCCTACACCACCCCCAAATCTGCTTCAGTGGACTGGGGAACCCTCCAGAACCGATCTAGAGGGAAGATTGGGTAAACATACGCTGTTCTTCCTGGTATTCTTCTAATGCTCTTATTGTGATGTTAACATGCCTGAAAGCATTTCCTCTCACTCTTAAACATCATGTCCAAGTAAAGATTGAGTTACCTTTATTAATAAATCAATGCCTCTTTCAGTTCCCCTGTCACTTGTCACTCACTCTGTACAAGAAGCATATGGTGTCTTGAAAACACCTGCTCAGATGTGATTCTGCTCTCCTCTCAAGCTGCAGTGATTGTTGACAAAGTGTAGGTGTGAATCTTTTTTAATTTATTTATTTATGTTCCTGGAATAACTTCATGTTTAGAAAATTGAACCCTTCCTCTATGTTATGCCCATAGACATCTGGTTGGCCACTATGAAAAGACGAGGCTGAACTAAATGGGCCTTTGGTCTGATCCAGCAGGCTCTTCATATGTTCTGACCCAATCAGAAGGTTGTTATGTTTAAGTAACACCATCTGAAGGGACCAATAAGACACAGTCAGCTGCCTTGTATCAAGTCAAGTCTTTGGTCCATCTAACTCAGTGTTGGCTCTACTGAGTGGCAGTGACCCTCTAGGTTTTCAAAAGTGTCCTTCCCAGCCTTACTCTGGCCCTCCAGATGGTGGTGGGCTATAACCCCAGTTCATTGGCCATGCTGCCTGGATTTAGGACTTTGAATCTGACCTGTGCAAGGCCACATGTTCTCCACCTCTGCCCTAAACTATAAATTGTAGAAGCTGCCAACAGGCTTGAGTCAATGACATTATTAATCCCCATAGCTGTTCCCTCCAGGAGCTTTCCCACAGCTGAGTTCTGGTTCTGAGTTCACTGCAAAATAGGGAAAGGGATGCACTGGGTGGAGCCAAAGAACCTTCTCTTCTTCCATCAACTTTTACAGTACCTGTGAAGCTACTCCCCGTAGCACTTATTTCCTACGTATGTTATCTTCTGGTATTGCAGGTGAGTTTGATTGGGACAAATGCATCAAAAGGGATGACCTGTAGGGGTAAGAATAGGAGTGTGGGAAGGGTTCAGCACCACCCACCTGAATACACCCATAGCACTTTAAATTGCACCCTACCTTCTGAATTCCACATGAATGGGACAGTCCCATGTTTAAACATAGGAGTCGGTCACTATACTTTAGGCCCCAAGTCGCTGAGGGGAAATCTCAGCCCGAGTTCTTGGAATGCTACTGCCAGTCAAACCTAACAGCGCCAAGTTAGATGCATACGTAGTCTGATCTGGAGTAAGACAGAATCTGCTGTTAATTAAAATGGACTGGAAATACCTTGAGTGAGTGCTACTGCTAGAAACCTTTTGCAAATATAATCTCCTTTAAATAATGGCTATCTCAGTGAACAATTAAAATTGTTAAAAGTGTGAAACTGGGGGCAGGGGAAGTAATCAACGGCAAATAAATTGTACAGTTGCTCTTGAGTAGATAAGGGAGTACTTGGAGATAAACACTGTTATCTTATGTGTTGAGTAATTGTTCAGAAAACATGTTCTTGAGGCACAAACCATCAATGAATTGTTATGAGAGTAAGCACACGCTGATAAAGTCAGGGCTGAGGTCCTTCGCTTTGTGTGATGTACATGCAAGTAAGTGCCCACGCAGGAAAAGAAAAACTGGAATGAAAAGGCACCATGAAAGGCAGCAGTGGGTTTAAGGCATATTTAAGTCACAAGCTGTACATTGACTGGTTTGCGTCAATGCAAAGGACCCAATGCAACCACGCTTCCTCTTTCTTGACTTCTACACAAAATAAAATAAAAAATCATTCCAGTAGCACCTTAGAGACCAACTAAGTTTGTTATTGGTATGAGATTTTGTTTGCATGCACACTTCTTCAGATACACTAAAACAGAAGCCACCAGACCCTTATATATAGTGAGAGGGTGGGGAGGGGTATTACTCAGAAGGGTGGTGGGAATGGGTGATTGGCTGATAGGTGTGGCAAACCTGTTGACAACTGTTAATGACTGCAATTGGTCTTACAGGAAAAAGCAAGGGGTGAGATGGCTAAAGATAGCTTTATCATGTAAAATGAGATAAGAATCCAATGTCTCTATTCAGACCAGGTCTCTCCATGGTTTTAAGTTGGTAATAAGTTGCAATTCAGCAACTTCTCTTTCCAGTCTATTTCTGAAAAAATTCTGTAATAAAACAGCTACTTAGATATCTTGTATAGAATGTCCTGGGAGATTGAAGTGTTCTCCTACTGGTTCCTCTGTCTAGTGATTCCTGATGTCAGATTTATGTCCATTTATCCTTTGGCATAGGGTTTGGCCTGTTTGTCCAATATAGGGAGCTGAAGGGCACTGTTGGCATTTGATGGCATACACAATGTTAGAAGATGAGCAGTTAAATAGTCCTGAGATGGTATGTTTGATGTTGTTGGGGCCAGTAATGGTGTTGTCCGGGTGTATGTGGCAGCAAAGTTGGCATCTGGGTTTATTGCAGGCTCTGGTACCAATGTCCATATTAAGTCTGGTGATTGTATTATTGTGGGTGAGGACTGGTTTAAGATTGGGTGGCTGTCTGTAGACAATGAAAGGTCTTCCTCCCAGAGCTTGAGAAAGAGAACTGTCATTGTCTAGGAGAGGTTGTAGATCTCTGATGATGCGTTGAACTGTTTTAATTTGGGAGCTGTATGCGATTACTAGTGGTGTTCTGTCATTTTCTTTTTTGGGTCTGTCTTGCAGCAAGTCTGTGAGTTAGAGCGTTATGAGAGAGGGTGAAAAACTACTTTATACATGTCATGCATAATTGCACACACTTCTATCCTGCCAACTTGTACCAATTAATGGATACAAGCCAATTGTTGTGGTTGTTGTTTTGATGGTGATGGTTATTCATTAACTCCAATTGATGGTGGGCCCTAGAAGTTGCCTAATGGTATCAACCACTGATGCTCGGCCAACTCAAGTTAAACTGTATGGAAATCAATCAAAGGTACATTAAAAATATATATATTTAATTCTGAATGCCTTCAATCTTGTTCACAAGATTGCATTTTATAGGTGGGGGATTAAGTCCAGAGGCCAGTAAGTTAATATAGAACTGGTATTGTAAGCTAAGTTGGTGCTACCAAATCACTTTTCCAGTCTCATCCAAACACAATGAAAAGGCTGGTTTCAACTTGTTCAGGGAAGGCTTTTCTGCGGGAAAAAAATGTATTGAGTAATCCAATCAGAGATCTGTGTGCATTAGAATAATTCCTGCTCCCATCCCATAAGCCCCAGTCCACTTCTTCTATAGCACATGTCAGCTTTAATGAATTTAACCAAACCTGCATGATTAAATTGTGTCAGTCAAGATGAACACTTCTGACACCTAAAAGAAGGTGCCAAGCAACAGAAGCCAGTTTGGAAATGAACCATTGCATTATCTTAATTCTTCAGAGATGAAGTTACTGCAATGAGCAGGGGTGTTGGATAAGCGGAGGAGATCGTCTTCCCCTGACTTGGGACCTTGATTCAGAAATCCTTTGAATCCATTAAGACTGACAATTTTCACATTTCACAGAGGGTTCTATACAAAGTCAAATTATGTTGACCCAAATGAACAGGGGATATATATATATATATATATATATATATATATATATATATATATATATATATATAAACGTTCATTGGTTGAAAGCAGAAATTGCTGGATTTGTGTGAAATTGATTCTTACAATTTGCCCTCCCCTTTCTTTTAATAACATTTTTAAAATAACTGGCAATTAACCTCTAAACCTTTTCCCAAACTTGTTCTTTCAGTCCAGTGACGGTCTTTTTAGAAAGAGGTTAGAGTTAATCACACAGTTTGAGGGTGGGTAGGTTATTCTGCATGGAACTCTCGAAGATGCTTTCAGTATAAGTAATTAAAATTGCTGGTAGCAATGCAGGATGAGGGCAAGTTCAACAGAGCATCTCCAAAAAGCAGAGGAGCACAGAGAGCTTGAATGAGGGAGGGGGAGATGAGAGTGGGGGGCAGAGAGAGAAACAGAATGAGAGAACAGAGAGTGTGTAGGAAGGAACCCACCAAGTTGGTGATATTTTGTGAGAGAGAAAAGCTTGTTAAAAATGAGGGGGGGAAGAAAATATGAGGAGCATCTCAGAATTCAAACTCTAATTAGATAGCATACACCAGAGAACTGCGTGGAAGTCTTCTCTCTCTGAAGCATAACCAAAACTAACATAGGATCAGATCCACAGCTGGTGTAGATCAGGATTGCAAGTTTACACCAGCTAAAAAAGCTTTCTGAGTGCATGCTAAATAACATCAATTTGTGTAGCATCTCCTCCTTAAGATGACATCGCCCAGCCATGAGTGAAATGTCATTAGTCCTATTTCATTGCTAAGATGGATTAATCACTGTAGCTACGCATTACTCTGGCACCTTGGGAATTGTGCATATTAATCTTCTGGCAAATATTTACTGAACCTTTTCAACTTACCTTCATAAACATTTGTCTGCTTTCCACTGGAAAGGTAACTTCTTAGGCATGATAATGGGATCTCACGGCAATGAATTAAACAAAAATTATGCACAAAGCAAAATTATTAATAATTATGCAAAATCTATTACAATGTCATGTTCCCGCAAATTTTGTACTCAGGTGAAGAAAAGTGGATCAGAGGCTTCACTCTGAGTAGAGCCCTAATGCCACTGCTGTTTGCTAATTGGGCTCACGAAAAGTTCAGAGTAATGATTCCACATGCCAGGAGGCATCTGCCAAGTAACAATTATATGTCCCAGTAGGAAACAGAAAAGATACCAAAAACAGCAACACATGCACACACATAGGCATGATGCTAAGATAAATATTGCAAGAAGTGAGATTGTTGAAATGGCTAAACTCAGTTTAAAAACCTGAAATAGAGGAAGCCATATTTGTTCATTGATGTTAAGAATGTAAAAATAATTTTTCTGAAAGCAGTTAAAAAGTCTTAAAGGGCTGGCAGAGGATTTAGGGATAGCTAACATGGTCACCTCCATATGTTGAGGATACACTTCCAATCTCCTGTGAGATTCGGCCATGCTGCCTGGACCTGATGGGAACTATAGTCCAAAGGACCATGGACGATACCATGTTGGCTATCCTGATTTAACACTAATATTTAGGCATATCAAAGTGTGGGCTGATCTACACTAAGGGGTGACTATGGGCATATATTGAGTTGAAATTGATTTAGCAAGAAGTTGATCTGCTGCCAACATATCAAGTGTTAGGGATGTGTGGACTTTCCTCTCCTAAATGAGAAATTCCACCAGTTTTTTGAAATCCCCTTTGCTTACCCCAATATTCTTCAGATGTTTTGCATGAATGGAAACCTCCAAATTTCTCTCATAATTTCTCTTTAGGTAGAGATGAATTGTACGTCAAAATTGGGAAAGGAGTACAACAAGGCTGTATATTGTCTCCCTGCTTATTTAACTTATATGCAGAATTCATCATGCGAAAGGCTGGACTGGATGAATCCCAAGCCGGAATTAAGATTGCCGGAAGAAATATCAACAACCTCAGATATGCTGATGACACAACCTTGATGGCAGAAAGTGAGGAGGAATTAAAGAACCTTTTAATGAGGGTGAAAGAGGAGAGTGCAAAATATGGTCTGCAGCTCAACATCAAAAAAACCAAGATCATGGCCACTGGTCCCATCACCTCCTGGCAAATAGAAGGGGAAGAAATGGAGGCAGTGAGAGATTTTACTTTCTTGGGCTCCTTGATCACTGCAGATGGTGACAGCAGTCACGAAATTAAAAGACACCTGCTTCTTGGGAGAAAAGCAATGACAAACCTAGACAGCATCTTAAAAAGCAGAGACATCACCTTGCCTACAAAGGTCCGTATAGTTAAAGCTATGGTTTTCCCAGTAGTGATGTATGGAAGTGAGAGCTGGACCATAAAGAAGGCTGATCGCCGAAGAATTGATGCTTTTGAATTATGGTGCTGGAGGAGACTCTTGTGAGTCCCATGGACTGCTGGCAGAGGTGGGTGTTGTGGTGGTAGTGCTGTTTCACCTCAAGGGGTTCATTCCCCCTGAACCTATGTAATTCACAATTTCAAAAACCATGTACAAACTGAAACACAGTGATCCTTCAAAATGTGTGCTTTTCTGAATTTTGTAAGTAAAGCATATATGCATACTTGGTGAAATGCAGGTATTAGTAAAAATAACATACAAAATGCATTATATTGAGGAAAATCTAATGCATATCTTAGGCCATATTGCATACAAAAATGCAATTAGAAGAAATTCGCACTAAAATGTGGGTGCTTTTCATTGAGAACTATTTTTTTAAAAAAAATCACAAATTGATTCGGAAACGTGGAGAAGATTAGAAAATATGAGGAACTGAAAACTCAGCTACACAGCTGCAAATAAAACATTTTAAATGCATTGCAAATTGCAATATACAAACGTGACAATAGGTGTCAACAGTGAGCTATGCAAAATTCAACGTATTTTTCAAAACTTTTTTAAAAAAATTCACAACATTTTTTATATGTGTGTAGATTTCACCTGAGACAAACCAAAACCGATTGATTCACCTATCTCCAGTTACTGGAGAGAGCTGCTTTTTCCATCTTTGCATGTTGCTCAAAAGCATGAAAGGCAAAGCCACAAGTCCATTAGCATATGCACTCTTTGCTTCTACTGCTCATGAGTAGAACCACTAGGGAATGCTGAAACCAGTAACCATCAATGTTCCCAAAGGAACTGACAGAGTTAGCAAAACATCACCTTTTGTAGATGCCCGGCCCATGCTTAACATTTCTCTTGTAATTGAGATCCATTTCTTCCAGGACTGTGATATTGTGCATCTTAATGGAGGCATGTTGAATAAAATGGTCTTAAGGGAGTTTTAAAAGTGCCTCATATCTGTCTCCTTAAGCATTTTATGATGGATGCATTATCCATTAAATGTAAGCACTATAGTCACCCTGTCCAAATTGCATTCTTTATTTAAGTAATTTTTAAAGAATGATCGTGCACTCCTGCATTTCTTCAAGAGTTCCAAAGCTCTTGGCCATGGTTGCATTGGGAGATTGAGCAATTAAATATGAAAACATCTTGAAATACTTCCTGGACAGACAGGGTTTCCAAGATTTACAGTGCTAAGTGTAATTACACAATTCACAAGATGCATGAACATTTTCAGTTTCATGGGGAATGGCTGAGGGGCGGAAGGGGGCCCTTCTGTTCTCTGCCATTGATAATGCATAGCTGCCAAGTTTTCCCTTTTCTCACGAGGAAGCCTATTCAGCATAAGGGAATTTCCCTTAAAAAAAGGGAGGACTTGGCAGCTATGTTGCTAATGGCCCACACAGGAGGATGTAGAAATGCTTTCTGTTGGGAGTACAAAATATTTTAGCACAGACAACATGCCAGGATGGGATGGATTGCTTCAAATGCTCAGGGCGTTACACTGTTTGAAGAAAGCAGAATTGTGCTCACTATCCTTGTGGCTGTTGGTGTGAAGCTCTCTTAGGAAAAGAACTGCAGTAGGGGAAATAAAGAACAAAGGTACAAGATAGCTACAGATTAGGAGATGAATTTATTCTTCTTAAAAGGGGGGGAGAATATCCACTTTGAATTCAGGAGAGTAAGTCCACTTTTGGACATAATACTTTGGGCAGGGGTAGCCAATATGGTGCCTTCTAGATGCTTTGAATGATAACTCTATAACTCCCATCAGTCCTTGCCAGTGTGGTCACTGCTTAAGGATAATGGGAGCTGCAGTTCAACATCTGAAGGGCATCACATTGGAAATGAAAGGAGTCAGTCTCCTTCTTCTGGCCAAACCAGAGGGTGAGGGATAGAAGAGGGGCTGTTCAAAAACCCAAGGTTCATTCATGTACCAATGAATTATTGTACAGTCACTGAACCAGAACTTTACAGGTGCCAGGGTAACCTTCTATAGCACCCCTAAAAGATATCAGCAAATATATCCTCAAAAGTCACAATACATGAGATTGTTCTTCCTGCTTAGTTGTCCATCATCTCAAACTGAAGGTCTTGCTTTTAACATGCCCTTATTTCATATAAGTTGTTGTTGTTGTTGTTGTTGTTGTTGTTGTTGTTGTTGTTGTTGTTATGCGCGTTACAGTCACAAACTCCTTTTCATCATTTGGCCACCAGGCCACCAATCACACTTCAGGTGGTGTTGCTTTAAGCCAGGCACCCCCAACCTGCAGCCCTCCAGATGTTTTTGCCTACAACTCCCATGATCCCTAGCTAACAGGACCAGTGCTCAGGGATGATGGGAATCGTAGTCCAAAACATCTGGAGGGCTGAAGGTTGGGGATTCCTGCTTTAAGCTCACATCAGAGCAGCAAAGGGGACCTTGACTGTCTCATTCATAGTCATAGCTTCACAAGTGTGGTTGTCAGGAGAATTAACACGACCAAACCTTCCTTAGGTTGTTTTCTATGTGCAACCAGTGGATATCCTGCAAGTCTACGTGGCAGATTTGTCAATGTAATAGGTGAGTGTTATGATGCATGGCCAGACAAGTCTTAGCAATTGCTCTGAGAGAATAAATGAGGTGAGGCAGGCTGAGCATAATTGTCAATTCTGTTTGCACTAATCGGCAACTGATTTATAAAGCGGGAAAGAAAAAACAAGAAGCCACCAAGGAGAGCATGAAATGGGACAGAAGAGTATATTCAAGCTTGACAACAGTGTTTTATTAAGTACCTCAGTGAAACAGCATGGAGAGGTGGTCCAGAATTATTTGATCAGGCAAGCTCCCATATTGACTGCAGCAGTGTGCTTCATGTAAGGCTACATTTGAAAATGCTCCAGAAACTGCAACTAGGGAAGAATGCTTCTACAAGCGTGCTGACTGGCATGTCAAAGTCAATGACACCTGACTTGCAGGATCTGCACTGATTGATTGCTGTATGTTACCCAATTTAAGACATTGATGTTAACATAGAACCGCCTGAATTACATCGGACTTAGGTATCCGATAGAGCACCTCTTCCCATATATCCAGGCTTTGAAGTTGGAAAAGAGGACTCTTCATACTGTATTTCTCACAATGTGAGGACACAGACTAGGTCCTTCTTGGTGGTTGCACCCTGGCTGTGGAACTCCCTTTCCTTGGGGAAATTGAGGGCTGCCTCTTTGATGAGCTCCCGTCACCAGTTTGCAATAGTTCCATTCCCCTAGGCTTATGGTAGCTTTCAGTCACATTCACTAGGGTTGCCATATTTCAAAAAGTGAAAACTCAGACACAAAAGTTGGGCAAAGTTGTTGAGCTTTTTCAAACAACTATGGCTTACCCCCCAAGATTTCTGGGAGCTGTTATTCATTAAGGATGCTGAGAAACCCTTATTCCCCTTAATCCCCTTACAGAGGCAACTCCAGAACAGAATATTGTGTTCCTGCTGTACTATTGTGGTCAACTTCTCACCTTGTTTTATTGGCAATTGTTTCTTGGTTTCATAGAATCATAGAATTGTAGCGTTGGAAGGGATCCCAAGAGTCATCTAATCCAACCCCCTACAATGCAGAAATCTCAGCTAAAGCATGCATGACAGATGGCCACCCAACTTCTGCTTAAAAGCCTCCATGGAAGGAGAGTCCGCAACCTCCTGAAGGAGACCATTCCACTTTTGAACAGTTCTTACTGTCAGGAAGTTGCTCTTGATGTTTAGTCGGAATCTCCTTTTGTGTAACTTAAAGCCATTGGTTCGAGTCCTACCCTCCAGAGCAGGGTTTGTTTAGTTTAAACACTATTTTTTTGACTGTTTCTTTTTTTAAAAAAATTACTGTTTTAAAATATTTCTAAAAATACTATTTCTAAAAATAAGAAACTTTGTTGTGCAAGCTAAGGACGTACAAGACCAGAAAAAAGCTGACCAGGTCAGGTAAGTTTTAGGTCTGCTGTTTGAGGACGGTGCTGTGAAGGTTGACTGTAATAATGAGGACAGGATTAGGAAAAGCAAATACCACCATCGGAGGGTGCATAACGTCTTGACAAAAAGAAAGCTCCATATTAATCTAAAGATTAGATCCTATCATACAACTATATCGAATATGTTTCATCACGTGGTAGAGACCAGCTAGTTGAGAACGGTAAAAAAATAAAATTGGAAGTTTCTTATCACAGATGAATGGGGGGGGGGTACTCTGAGTTTTATGGAAGGTCAAACTTAAAGTGAGAGATAGGATTGTTTCCCATGTTGCTTACACACACACACACACACACACACACACACACACACACACACGCGTAATATTGGGTAGAAGTTGTTGAGTACCAAGTGCACACACAGTGCGTAAGTGATAAACACCCCATTATTTTGCAAAGGTGCCATTACCCTATGTACTTAAAAAAAGATGCAACCGCTGACCTGTATACAGTCGTACCTCGGGTTACGAACACCTCGGGTTACGAACAACTTGGGTTACGAACTGCGCAAACCCGGAAGTATTTTCAGCCGCATGAACGTTCTGCGCATGTGCAGAAGGGCGCGCGCGGTTTGCGCATGCGCAAAGCATGAAAATAGCGGTTTGCGCATGCGCAAAATGGCGGGTTCGGGTTGCGAACTTTTCGGGTTACGAACTGCGACCCGGAACGGATCGTGTTCGTAACCCGAGGTACTACTGTAATCTATTTATCTATCTTTTTGTTTGTTTTATTTAGCAACATTTAGATACTGCTTAATCAATTAATTATTATTAGTTTATTTCTTAATTACCCACCCTTCACCCCAAGGTCCCAGGGTGGGTTACAGTATTAAAACACAATATTTTTTTTTAAAAAAAAAACAATTTAAAGCAACTTACATATTATTAAGTATTATAGCTTTCAGCAGTTTACATAATAGTATAGAATATAAATGAAAATGCAATAGAAACAGATGTTAAAAGCTGTAGACACAATAAAATAATCAAAATATAGATTAAAATCAACAGGATTTTTTTAAAAAGAACAAATATATGAGTTTAACAAGTTTTTAGTAGCCATTGAGAACAGTACAATGAAGTTCTTTGTCCCATATTAACAGGCTTGGAGCAATAGGTTCTGCCACACTAAAAGAGTGATTCCTCACAAGTGAAGAAAGAACACTATGTGGCACTTGTAAAAGTGCTAGTTCCACAAATTGAAGTGGTTGGGTTGGCATATATGGGGTAAGCGATTCTTTAAGGTAACTGAACATAACAGTATGTGATGAGAAAGTGACAGAGAGGTTTTGTCTTCCTTCACGCATTATACACAGCAGGGTCATACTGGATGAAATATTCAGAGCAGGTAAAACCTTCTTCAGAAGTTCACAGCCAATCAGAATACACGCTGCCTCAGTAAACATCATGCTACTTAGTCTAGTTGCCAAGCAACATTTCCACCAGTCCCCTCTCTTGACTCATTGATGTTTTACAATCTGAACAAACTCTGTTGTTGCACTTCCAACAAAATGAGTGGCATTCAACTAAGTTTGAATCAGAGTCAACCATCTGAAATTAATGGGCCTAACTCATTCATTTGACCAAACTGCGGGAGGCAGTGCAAGACAGGAGTGCCTGGCGTGCTATGGTCCATGGGGTCACGAAGAGTCGGACACGACTAAATGACTAAACAACAACAACTCATGTTCATTGATTTCAGTGGGTCTACTCTGAGTAAAACCTACTCAGAACAGTGCCAGAGTAAATTCTTTGAGTGTAAAGTTGATGGGTTTAAAGAACATGGAATTAGCAAGGTAGTGTTCAGAAAGCAGTATTCTAGTCCTCCTAATTAACACAAAGCATTGTTTTACATCTCAAACTTTATTGTTGCCAGCTATGGAAACATTTACCTGCTGAAACTATTCCCCATTTAATAAGCAGCTTGTTGAATATGCCTTTTTCTTGTCCATGCAGACCTTTCTTTGCTCAGGTGTATAAAGAGGGTGTCGAATGCTCTTTGTGCATTTATACCATTGCTATCTTTTCTCTTCTTTTCAGCTGTCCACTTTCCTCTTCCTAGATAATGTTTCTAAGCCCATTTTTTAAAACATGTGACAGCCTTTCAGTAGCATATTCCGCAACCCAGCAATCATGATGCACGATGCTTTCCCCCCCCTCTATGCCTTTCTCCGCACTACAAAGAAAGGGAGTAACAAAGGTTCTTCAAAGAGCAGCTTGTAGAGGCTCCCCAAGTTTGCATTTTCTCCCTACAATAACAAATGCGGTTCTTTCGCAGGTAGTGCATTAATCCCATGCTGACCAAAAATGGGTTAGCAAGCATATAAATGAGCTCAATCACCCTTCACTCAACACCATCTCAAATCTTGGAGAAGTGAGTTAAAAGGAAACAGTTTACAGTCTCAGAGGAAGTGACCAGGAGGAAGAGAGGGGGCTGGCTTTCCACCTCTCACAGTTAAAACTAAAAACTTGTAGCCAGAATAGACTACAATGCAATACCTTACAGAGCCTCCCTGAAAGAAGGACTAGTGGTTAGGCATTGCTACCTGTCGGTTATCAAAACTGGAAGAGATTTCTGCAGAATGTATCATGCTCAAAGCTGGCAAATCATGGAAGAATTACAGGCAGTATTACCCCCATGATGCACTATTTTAGAGCCGCACTAGATCTTATGTGCACAGAGGGCTGTGGCAGAAATTCGTTTCAGTTCATATGTAAAAACAAATCCACCTAATTTGTGCTTTGCAAAACAACACGTGACCCAAACCACAGCTTTGAATCAGAATTTCCACTTCTCCCAATTCAGCGATTCAGTTACCCAGACAAATTGTATGTCCATAAATGCATCTACTAAGGGGAAGTGTACATACAAAGACATACATTAGCGAAAATAACAGCAAAATGCATTATAAGAGGCCAAATTGCTTTGAAGTAATTACATATAAACACATGGGCGTACGCAGCGAGGGGCAGGGGGGCAGCTGCCCCCCCAGAAGCAAAAAAAAGAATTAAATGGTTATAAAGTGATGAAACGAAACAAAATTAGGTAGGGCAATGGCAAATAATCAGTCATAGCTGCCACGTTTTCCCTTTTCTCGCGAGGAAGCCTATTCAGCATAAGGGAAAATCCCTTAAAAAAAGGGATAACTTGGCAGCTATGATAATCAGTTGTTTACCACACTGAAATGGTGTAAAAAATGAGAAGTATCTAGAGCCACCTAGCGACTGGTAGAGGAATCTATGTCAGCCACCCATTGGGATTCAAGGGAGGGAGAGGTTGATAGCGGGCTCTAGCAGAGAGAAGAGGGAATCTTCTAGAGGGGTCTATTGAGTTCCGCGTCACTAAACTGAGCCGCCCACCACTAAAATGAGCTGCCCACTATTAGGTTACCTTCTTATTTACATTTAGAAGACATCGAGGCTGCCTACATGGATATAAGAAACTGGTTCCAAAAAGGTAAGTGAAGTAATTTCTGTAGAAAATTAAATTTTAAAGGGTAAAGACTTGGCTCAGAAGTACAATGGGAGAGGACAGACTGTCTTGGTTGTGTTTGATGAGCGTCCATCAGAAATTCTTCAAGGAAAATCAGGACTGGATTGAAATGAAAGTTTTGAACAAGTTTTCTTCAAACCCAAGAAAAATGATATTAGTATAAGACATATAACTAGAATAAAAATTAATTTTTTTCCAAGCAAATAATTGTAATAACTACCGTAATAAAGCACTGCTATAATTATAAATTTCTTAAAAATTTGGTTTCATTTGCCTTTTTTGTGCTGAAATGTCACAACCTGAACGACCATGGCTTGCCCCCCCCCCAGTTTTGATCCTGGGTACGCCCCTGTATAAACATGTGTATATTAAGAGAAATTCACTTTAAACTACTGTACTGGTGGATTTTCATGAGGACTTGATGTGGAAAGCTGGAGCACTGAACTTAGACTGGAAAAATGAGAAAGTGAGAGACACTGAAACTCCCTCCCCCATGCGTCCCTCAGGCTTTCCTCAGTGCAGGTAACAGATTTAATTCTTGTGTGATTTAATTCTTAGTTGAGCCATTGCAAAATTTTACAAGGATGGTAAAAGGTAAAGGTAAAGGGGCCCCTGACTTTGTCCGACTCTGGGGTTGCGGCGCTCATCTCGCTCTATAGGCTGAGGGAGCCGGCGTTTGTCCGCAGACAGCTTCCGGGTCATGTGGCCAGCATGACAAAGCTGCTTCTGGTGAACCAGAGCAGCGCACGGAAATGCCGTTTACCTTCCGCCGGAGCGGTCCCTATTTATCTACTTGCACTTTGATGTGCTTTCGAACTGCTAGGTGGGCAGGAGCTGGGACCGAGCAATGGGAGCTCACCCCGTTGCAGGGATTCGAACCGCCGACCTTCTGAACAGCAAGCCCTAGACTCTGTGGTTTAACCCACAGCGCCACCTGGGTCCAAGGATGGTGTTTCACCTAAAACCAAAAAATACTCTAGGGCATTGCAATGGGTGGGGAGTTGGCCCCCTCGGGAATTTCATGAAAAAAATGGGTGGGGAGAACAGATGCTGGCAGTGTTCTTCCCAATTGCTTACTGAAACATAAGCTTTTCCCCATTTCTCACCTTTCTGCCCAATGACTGCAAGTGGAACAGTATAAAATGTTAATGTTATGACTGCTAATTTTATTATTTTCTACACACACTCATACATCCCCCTCTAAACAAGCAAGACATATTTTTGGAGTTAAAGGAAACATTTCCGCTATGCAGAAATGTGTGGGGTGCAAAGCAGTAGTAGCAAGGGTTGCAACCTAACAGCCAGATAGAGAGGCATTGGGGGGCACATTCAAACCCCAGGCCTGAGGTTTCATTGAGATAACCCCTTAGTGTTAAAAGGACAAAGGATACACTGAAAAACTCCTTCCAATGTATTCCAGTTGTATTGCCTGCAAGTATCTGCAACTGCAAATTTACTTTAAGGAATTTTGGGGGAAACTGGGTATTCAGAGGAAAGAAAAAGAAATGCAAATACAACAATTTACCTGCCTGATACGAAATCACTATCATTGAATACTTAATAGCTTCCTTTGCCCATCTTACACCTGCCTAAATCCCTCTAGTGCAAGCAATTATAGGAAACACTACTCATGATACGATTTCACTTCTAAGATAAATTACTAGGTATTTAGATTTGGTCCTTTAGCTAGCAAATTAAAAAAATGTATTCATGCTTTTGAAAATAAATGTAGGAGAATCAGCAAGCTGTCAAGATCCACAGTTATCAGGTATAGGAGAAAAAGGCAGGTTCTATATTGAGGCTGTATAATCCTGCAAAGGGAAGACCACAAAAAGGCACAACCTTCACAATGTTGCATATCTGTCCTCTTGACAACTATTGTGTCAAAAATCAAAGAGAAGGCAGAGGGAGTTAGCTACTGTGTCAACTGGAATAAGCTTAGACAGCTAGCCAGGATTTTTCATGACTGCCACCATCAGGAGTTTAGGATGCTGCGGACACCCTAAAAAACAGATAGAAAACATGTGGAAGATCTGCTTTAACGCTAGCATGAGCTAGCATGAGAGATTAAAGAATTTGCTCTGTTTTAGTCCTTCTATTGGTTTCACACTGCTCTAAATTCTTCTCTGCTATACTGTATTTTGGTTTTACTAGGAGGATTTGGAATTAGAACAGACACAGTTTGCTGAAGCTTTCAGTTCCTTCAGTTCATCTGCATTTCTTTCCCAACCACAATATCAGGCAAACATAGGCATCTGTTCCACCTAGCTCTGATTGTCTACATTACCTTTCAGTAGCCATCAGGAGTCCAGTTCCCAGCTTGATAACACAGTGAGCATAGTTAATTACAGTAAAAAGGATACTTTATTGTCAAAACAAACAGATAGCTCAGGATGGCTTTAACATAGCCTCCGCCATCATCAATCAAGATGACCCTTCTGAAGACTGCTTCCGGCATGACCAGAAGCAACTGAACATTCGCTTCATACATCTTTTGTTTTGCTTCCTATCTTGCAGCCCTCCCATTCATCAAGACCTCGGACTGAGTGGGTCAGCTCCCTCCTCTTCCCCATTCTCTGAGAGGCTGTCTCTTAACTTTTTTTCCACCTGTCTGTGCTTCTGGCGAGCTTTGCCCACATTCTAGCTTGCTCTCAGCCATTCCCTTATCAGCCGGCATTCCAAGAGGCGGGGAGTTAGCACTAGCTGATGCTCATCCTGCATGGCAGTTAACCCTCTCTGTTCAAGGCTGCTTTTTTCAGTTGGCAGTAACCCTTCCCTGGGAGCTGGCTGCAAACCTTCCCTGGGAGCTGGCTCATTCATGACAGTAGCTCTTGAGGGTTTCAGAAGGAGAACATTCCTATTCCTACCTGGAGTTTTTGGGGATTGAACCAGGAGGCTTCTGCATGCAAATAAGATGCTCCACCATTGAACTATAGCCCTTCACCACCCTTCTCAGTTCACAAACCCAACAAGGTTGAACGTAGTCATTGAGCAGCACAAAGTCTTGATGGGATTTGTGAGTGCTCAATTATAGTCAGATTTGCAAAATCCCCATGAGTTAGTATGAGCCCTCCCTGCTGGTGTCAGTCCCCTCTTCCTGCTACTCTCCCTATGCTCAAGAATAGCAGAAAAGACTCACCAGAGGGAAGTGGGGAGAGGTGGAATTCTATGAAGTCTGAAATTAGCCAGTGGAAAAAAAATGACTTTTTCCAGTTTGGGAATCATGATTCCTTAGCAGTCCCATGATTCCCTAGCCGGAAATGAGTCACACAACATCAACTGTAGCCATAGAGAGGTCCCTGTATTAGATGACATGCTGATTTTTTGCCAAGGTTCTGCTAATCTGAGCAAATGAAGCCAATTTCCAAGGAATTCTTCGTTGCACCCTTTCCAACCAGTGTTAAGCAGACCCTTGCACTCCAGAGGGTAATCTGAGTGAATAAACTTTCAAAGAAAGTCTTGGTTGGAGCTCAACCTTTCCATCTTTCTTAGAAGAAAGGTTCTTGCAACCCACAGCTTCAACACTGTTTCTGCTGCTATAGTCATTACAAATGTTGCATGTGAGCAGTAGTTTTCTATTTATGAAGTCAGGGCCATAGCCAGGAGTCAGTATCTCTGCCCCAGGTGAGCATTCAGTGAGTCAAAAGCCAGGTAACAAGAGAACAATGGCTTGACAATCAAGCCTGCAGGGAGCCCCATAAACCCCCGGGGGCTGCCATTGCCAGCCTGAACTTCAAATAGATAAATAAAGCCACTTCGTTTCCCTTCCCTGTTCCTTGTATAAAGAGAAACATAGTCCTTGTTTTGATTCTAAACTCAGCTCTCTCTCTCTCTTTTGCCACTGCAACACTCCTGATTTCTGAATGTAAAAATGTATCTGGGCAAAAGACTAGATATTTTCTATCTAGAAGTGTGTCTTGAATGTGTTTGAATCCTTCATTGTCATGCCAGATGTCTCAGAACTACGTAGTTTCGGCCCTGATGAAGGATTTGACTGTAGCCTCCTAAGTACTGTATCAAATGATGGCTAGACATGAGGGGAGAATTTCATCCAATTTTGCATTGAAAGGTGAACCTATCTAAATCACACTTCCTGAAAAAATCCAAGAACCAAAGCACAACTATCCTTCAAAATACATATTACCCTGTATGTTGCACATAGCTGCCAAGTTTTCCCTTTTCTCGCGAGGAAGCCTATTCAGCATAAGGGAAAATCCCTTTAAAAAAGGGATAACTTGGCAGCTATGATGTTGCAGTGTAGTTCTCAAGCTATGTTACTCAAATCTGTGTGTGTGTGTGCGCGCACACACACATGGGTAAAGTGTGCATTGAAATGCACATATGGATGTGGAAATACCATACAAAAATGCATTATGTTAGAGGAAACTGTTTCGCAAAATTGCTTACAAAAACATATATATTAGGAGAAATGCGCACTAAAATGTTGATGCATTTTCATGACTTTTTTTTACTAAAAAAAATGCAAAGTGATGTGGAAATGTTGAGAACTGGATTAAAGGTTGGAAAAATGAGAAACAATGAGAAACTGCCCATCCCTAGTCATGACTGAATTAAATTTAAATGAATGGAAAAGATGTAAAAAGCATGATTATCTCATAGATTATGCCCTTCCCATCAGAACCAGCTTATTCCTGCTGGTTAAAGACTTTATTAAATTTTCAGAACTATGGCTTTATAAGTATAGAGTCAGGTGGAGAAAAAATCTATTCTATTTAATAGCAATCATTGGTACCTTGAGTTCCCTGAGCTCCACACTGAACATTTACATTTCAAAGTGTTCTTTAGTCTCTAAAAAAGGAAACATGGCTTTTCAACTAGCATTCTTCTCCCATTTGGAAACAATCTTCCTTTCTTCAAGTTGAGGACTCAATGTGGAACTTTGTCTCAAACAAAAATAAAATATTTATATTCAAATAGCCAGCCCAGAGTTTGAATAGTTTGTTTACCTGTATTGAGAGTCATCAGGTTGCCTAACGATTTTTAATGGGATTGTCCCTTTGATTCTAAAAATATACATCAGAACAATAAGCAGGTCTCATTGGGGGCAGAATACATTATGGCAATAATTGGTTTCTGAATGATACAGCAATTTTAAGTTCGAGCACTATTCAGGGGGCCATTTTGGTGCCACTTAAAACAGGCAGCAAAATGGGTTAGCTTAGCAGTGACAATGGTGCAACTTTAAGCAGCCAAGGATGCTTCTGAAGAATTCTGGGAGCTGTAGTTTGTTACAGGTGCTGAAAGTTGTTAGGAGCCCCCTATTGCCCTCAGAGAGCTACCCTCCTCAGAGTAATTTAACAGGCAAGCCCTCTTTACAGGAAACACTGAGAATTGTACTTTTGTAAAGGGAATAGTGGCATTCTAACAAGTCTCAGCATCCTTAATGAACTACAGTTCTCAGCACTCTTCAGAGGAAGCTATGACTGCTTAAAGGGCTTCAAACATATGGTATAAATCAGGGGTCGGCAACGTTTTTTGAGGCCGGTCTGGTCCACTCCCTAGCAGACTTCTCGGTGAGCCGGAGTGTGCGCGCACGTGCACTCAAATTATTTCCAGCGCTCTTCCAACCCAGAAGTCTGTCCCCGTGGTGAGAAAAATAATGGTGCTGTGAAAAAAAGCACGGAATCCCCACGCCAAACCATGAAATGGCCATGGGCCGGTTCCAGGAAGCTCATGGGCTGGAAGCAGCCCATGGGCCTTAGGTTGCCGAACAGGCCCGTCCTAGCCATAGAGGCTAGTGGCGTGGAGAACCATGGCGCCGGCTCTGGAGGGTGCTGGAGGGCGCTGGAAGGGCGCCAAGTGAGCGCAAGGTTCCGGAGATCTGGCCAGGACTGCGCTCCTTCTCCGAGGACTCCGCGCTGCGCCTCCTTTTCGTTTCCCCAGCGCTGGGTTCCGCTCAGTCGAGCTTTGCCACCAGTGCGTGCACAGCGTCCAAGCAGCTCTTGCTGGTCCCGCGGTGCGCGCGCTGGTGGCGAAGCTTGACTGAGCAGAACCCAGCACTGGGGAAACGAGAAGGAGGCGCAGCGCGGAGTCCTCGGAGGTGGACTCCTGCTGCTGCTGCGGTCCGCTTGGCACCCCTGGGCCCTTGGAGAGGCTCTGGAGGGGGGCGCTGGAAGGACCTTAGCACCAGGGCGCTGGATGGGCTAGAGTGGCCCTGTTGCCAACCTCTGGTATAAATGTATCCCTAGAGTGGTTACATAAAACTTGCATACCTTCCAACATTTCTCCAAGGAAAATAGGGACATCCTACAGAAAAGTGGGACATTCTGAGATCAAATCAGAAACCAGTATGACTTCTCTAAATCAGAGACGTCCCTGGAAAATAAGGACACTTGGAGGGTCTGATCTTGTTCAGACAAATATCAAAGCTAAGGGAATACAAACAGAGGAGTCATTATTGTGATGCCTGGCTCTGCCCCCTGACCTACAGATTCAGTAGCCATGTACAAATTCTACATGCAGTTGGAAGAGACCACAAGGGCCATCCAGTCCAACCCCCTGACAAGCAGGAAACACCATCAAACCATTCCTGACAGATGGCTGTCAAACCTCCGCTTAAAGACCTCCAAAGAAGGAGACTCCACCACACTCCTTGGCAGCAAGTTCCACTGTCGAACAGCTCTTACTGTCAGGAAGTTCTTCCTAATGTTTAGGTGGAATCTTCTTTCTTGTAGTTTGAATCCATTGCTCTGTGTCCGCTTCCCTGGAGCAGCAGAAAACAACCTTTCTCCCTCCTCTATATGACATCCTTTTATATATTTGAACATGGCTATCATATCACCCCTTAACCTTCTCTTCTCCAGGCTAAACATACACAGCTCCCTAAGCCGTTCTTCATAAGGCATTGTTTCCAGGCCTTTGACCATTTTGGTTGCCCTCCTCTGGACACGTTCCAGCTTGTCAGTATCCTTCTTGAACTGTGGTGCCCAATCTCCTGTTCTCACAGTGGCCAACCAGGTGCCTGTGGGAAACCAGGGAGCAGGATCTGAGCACAAGAGCCCTCTCTGCTCTTATGGATTCCAGCAACTTGCCTCTGACCATGAAGGCAGACCACAGCCATCATGGCTAGTAGCCATGAATAGCCTTATCCTCCATGAATTTGTCAAATAATCTTTTAAAGCCATCCAAGTTGGAGGCCATTGCTGCTTCTTGTGGAGAGCGAGTTCTGCCTTTCCTGCTATTTCCTTTGTGTCTCTTGTGCATATTTCTAGACTGTAATCCATTTGGGGGCAGGGCACTATACGGTATATGTGCTCTGCCCCCAAAGTGCACAACAGCAGTAGCATCAACAGCAACGATAAGGTATCCCACCATCACTCTCTCTCTCTCTCTCTCTCTCTCTCTCTCTCTCTCTCTCTCTCTCTCTCTCTCTCTCACACACACACACACACACACACACACACACACAGAGAGAGAGAGAGAGAGAGAGAGAGAGAGAGAGAGAGAGAGAGAGAGAGAGAGAGAGAGTTTTGAATGGCAGCCTGAAGAACTTCTAACTAGTGCTACCAGTGCATTCTGACAAATGTCTAAACGGGCCTCAAGGCTGTCAAGCAGATGGAGAGGAAATTGGCGCAGCTACTCCCCCCTTCTGAGACCTATTAAACAATTTCATTCAGCTATGGCCATCATAATAAATAATAAAATAATAACAATGGTTGTAATATCCAATTTCCTGTTCCTTCCCCAGATCCTGCTCTTTCCTTGTTTTCGGTCTGTCTAAACTGTGCCTTTCCTACCCACATGCAAAGACTCAGCGACCGGATGGAGCAGAGGTATGTTAAGCATACACAACAGCAACAAAAAGAGGCCACGGCTTCAAAATGGGCTTTTATAGACAGGATACAAAGTGCTTTATTAGTCTCGCAGTCAAATTGCTTCCTGGAGGAATCGAAAAGAAGGCTTGCAGGCACAAATCTTCTAGGTTCTTACAAGGTCTTTGATAATGCTTTGAAAATTACATGTGGCGTGTTATAGCCAACAGGCTCTTTCTCAACTCAAGCCAGCCCCGCTGCCAGCAGTCCCATCAGAATGTAAAATTTCCATTCAAGTGGAACTTGATTGAAATATATTTTTTCTCATTAGTTCCCTTAAGTAGAAGGTGTTACTGTAGAAAAACAACTAGGCCGCTGGATTTCTCTCTCTCTGTGTGTGTGTGTCTCTTTCTCTCTCATATCTAAGAGCAGGAAGTTTTTTGCATGCATACATCGCCCTTCAAAATTTTCATTTTGGTTTTTTAGCGGCTGAATGTGGAAGACAGAAGTCACTTTTCAAGGGTGCTTCAGAGAAAATGTATGGCTTTAGGGATAATCTATGGCAATAATAACGGAGCTGGTGCTGTCACGAAAACCCTCATTCTGAGAGGCATTATATAGGCGGTCCTTTAAAAAAACTGCATGTAGTAGCTCTGCAAGCTGCCATTTGGCATGTCAGCCATTCAATCTGTTGCACGGCTTATTAAATACAATAACTGGAATGTAATGTTGTACCTTTCAAATGCTGTGATGCAGACTCTCTGGTGTTCGGTACTTTATTTCAATTGCAAAGCGGCATAAGAGCAAAATGATCGATGGGCTTTTAAACATTTGCAAAAGGCAGGTTTTTAAGGGAACACGATGCCTGCAAAATGATTAGATTGGTAAGGAAAGGACAAATTTGAGCCATTACATTAGCTCCCAAGGGCTGAAGTACAGTACACTTTATTCTGCCATACTTTTATACACCTGTAATTCCAAAAGTGTGCCATGAGAGAAGGGCTATTGTGTAATGAAACATGAAAAATGGAATCATAATGTTAGAAGGAACTTTGAAGGTCCTCTAGTCCAAGCCCATGCAATAATAATAATAATAATAATAATAATAATTTGTATATCGCTGAAGATCATAGAGTGCTTCATGAAATAAAAATACAAAATGGGAACACAAAAATAATAAAAACAAAAACAAACCAATAACCCCCTCCTACAAACACATTTCAAAGGACATAGAATGTTAATCAGCCAAAGGCCATGTTAATGAGAAACGTTTTTGCCTGATGGCTAAAGATATGCAATGAAGGTGCCAGACAAGCCTCCCAGGGGAGAGCATTCCCCAAATGGGGAGCCACTGCAGAAAAGGCCTATTCTTGTGTTGCCACTATCTAGACCTCTCATGGAGGAGGCCCATGAAGAAAGGCCTCAGGTGATGATTGCAGGATCCAGGTCAGTTCATATGGAGGACCTTTTGATCAAAACAGGATCTTTGATGCAGGAAGGAGCTACTGCATCCTTAACAGTTGGCTGCCCAGTGTCATGCCTCAGCCATGGGAATCCTCATCAGAAGAAGACGCGGAGAACCAAGCCTTACACCAAGGCTTCATCTGGGAGCAAAGAGCCAGGATCCTGCAACGAGGCCAAAGAGAGGTGATCTGGACCCGGGGTGAGTTCCCCATTTGTCATTCAGGCTAATTGGGTCTCAAGCCTGCAGAAGAGGTGGCACCTTAAATGCCAGATGAAAACTCACTCATCCAGAGAAGTGTCTGACCACAGGCAAGGACGGAGTAAAGATCTCATCGGGAGTAAGACTCTCCTGTTACTGCTCTCCAGAAGATGACATTCAGTAGCATCCTGCCTCTGAACTTGGATGGTGCATATGTAACAGTCAGGACTAGCAGCTTGGTTTCTTGGACCTCTGATTTGACTTCAGGCTGTTACTTCCAGCTCCTAGCACATGGTACCCAACTTTCACTTGGCGACTGCCTACAGCTCAGCTCACGCACTATAGCAGTAATGAGGGCTCTCCAGCTACAGATACCCTGCAATCCTAACTGAATGGGAAGCCATGTTGCAGAAAAAAATATCAGAACATTAGAAAACAACAACCCTATACCTCCTCTCTTCAAATCACCAAAACCCAAGAAGCTGAATGCACTATTTAGCAGTAAGCAGTAAAGCCCACCACTGGCTGGACCTGAGGTTAATGCTGTTGGTGGCCACCTCCACTATTGATGGCTGTCTTGCCTTTGAATATTAGTTGCTGGAAATCACAAGTGTGGAGAGCGCTGTTTCACTCAGGTCCTGCACTTGTGCTTCCCCTAAGCATTTTGTTTGGCCACTGTGAGAACAGCATGCTAGACTCGATGGGTCTTTGGCCTGACCCATCAGTACTCTTATACAGTGGTACCTCTGGTTAAGAACTTAATTCATTCCGGAGGTCCGTTCTTAACCTGAAACTGTTCTTAACCTGAAGCACCACTTTAGCTAATGGGGCCTCCTGCTGCCGCCGGGCCGCCGGAGCACAATTTCTGTTCTAATCCTGAAGCAAAGTTCTTAACCCGAGGTACTATTTCTGGGTTAGCGGAGTCTGTAACCTGAAGCATTTGTAACCTGAAGTGTTTGTAACCTGAGATACCACTGTAACATTCTTAGGTGAAAGGGAAGCCAACAGCTTGCCAATTGCTTCCATTCTGTCAGGCACTGTCAGCCTTCAGGGAATCCAATCCCCCTCCCTCACAGCAGGCTGCCAGTAATGGAACGACAAGAAGCTCTTTATTCAATATTCACAAAGAGAGAGATAGAAATGCCATCTCTTGGATAATGGCATTGCTCCGAGTAAAGTGCCACCCCCTCTGTCTCTCCTGTTATACGTTATCCCTACATTGGCTGATCCGTGCCATCTGCCTCTGAGCTTTCTGTTCTCCTACTTTCAATGCCCACTGGGTCCTGGAACAGGGGGGATTTGGAATGCTTTCTAAAGACACTGAGTCTGTCAGCTGTCTCTCCCCTGGTGCTTCTTCTTCTTCCTGCTCCTCTCCCAATATTTCCCAGTTCCTCCCCTCTGCAGCTTCTGAACTGGGACCTTCTGCAAACCACTGCTGTAAATGTATACAGTGGTACCTCAGGTTACAAACACCTTGGGTTACAAACACTTCGGATTACAGACTTGGTTAACCTGGAAGTAGTACCTTGGTTTAAGAACTTTACCCCAGGATGAGAACAGAAATCACGCGCTGGTGGCATGGCGGGAGCAGGAGGCCCCATTAGCTGAAGTGGTACCTCCGGTTAAGTACAGTTTCAGGTTAAGAACGGACCTCCAGAAGGAATAAAGTTCATAACCAGAGGTACCACTGTACTGTCTCCCTCTTCTCTGGGAATTGCAGGAAGAGGGGGGTGGTCTCCACCATTCATCCAATCCCTGACAGGCACCTAAAGGGGAGAAGGGAATTGGGTTCAGAAGATGGGCGTGCATGCACACTGCAACATATATCCTCTAAAAGCCCATTTCCATGACACTGAGGATTCTTTTAGCTGCAGGGAGGCGCTGCACCTTTGTAGTTTAAAAGACTGCAGAGGAAGAAATTAACCTCAGAGGATGAACTTCCGCTGAGCTCCCCGTTCCTCCATTTACTCATAAAAATTTCATGAGTCCCTCCTCGTTTGGCTTTATTGGATCTTAAACACCAACTTTATCTAAATAAGTCTCCTCCATAAACTTATAATCTGCTCTCTCCTTGCATCACGAAACACCTTCCGGGAGCCAAGACAATAGAAAACATTGCTGATTAAATTCTACCATGCTGGTAATAACACTCCACTTACGTGAGGGGTGGAGGGAGTCACACATCGGTGGTCCTAAGGTTCATCTCTCGCAGGTTTCAGCTGAAACTCAGGTACCGCACAACAGGTGGGATGTCGATTCTCTTAATTTAAATTAGCTTTGGAAAAAGGTGGCCTGAGCTACAATATCTCCCATATGCCCCAGGCAATATGTGAGGCGGGGATTTTCGTTCTTTCTTTCCGGTTACTTTCTATTTTTAAACCAGTGGAGTGGAAAGTAAATTGCTTGTCAGTAACTCTTTGCTGTCACCAAAGCAGTTGTTTCAGAGGTGAGCATTTGCAAATTGTTTCCTAAATTACCATAAAATAAATAAGGCAGAGGGTAGAAATATGTTTGAATAAGGGGTGTGATTGTTCCCCCACCCCTTGTTATCTTAGTGGGAGAGAACCAAGCAGCAATAGCTCCTTCTCTCAGGTTTATTGACTTTTCCATATGCTTGCCGATGGAAAAGAGCACCGACCATAGGATGAAACTGGCAGGGACTGTTCAATCACTCCCAGTGCAGAGAGTGAGAACACATTGATGAATGAGCTGCTATGTTGCACGTGGGACGAGAGAGCACACCCAGTTATGGGTGAACAAATCAGTCTATCACTCCCCCCACCCCACATTCTTAAGAAACTTCCAGAATGTTACTGTTTTCAGGTTGCAGAATAGTAGTTTATTGTGATGTCTTGTGCAACAAACCTGCTTCTTCAAAAGATTGGATTTGTTGAAATAAGGAAAGCGATAGGAATATGCATATGGAAGCGAAGGTTACCACTTGCTTTGATACAACATCATCTAACCTCCACACAAACAAATAAGAATGAATGCTTAATAAACAGGTAGCTGGAAACAGCTCAAAGGTCAGCCAGCCACATATCGGCATCTATTTTTGACTGATTTTAAAAAAACAAAACCATGAACATCCGCATTTTAGTGTGCATTTTTCCTAATATACACATTTTTGAATGCAATTTTGCCTAATATACTGCGTTTTAATACTATTTCCACAATTTTTATTTTTTGCTTTTCTATACAGTACATATTTCTCCCTAATATACACATTTGGGGGGGGGGGTTGGAAAACTGCACCACAAAAGTCAACAAAGTGCATAGTTGCACATAAAGGGCACGCTAGATAGGTTCCCTCTATGTGGGACAAGAAGCTACAGTTAGAACTGGATATGGAATAACTGATTGGTTCAAAATTGGGAAAGGAGTACGACAAGGTTGTATATTGTCTCCCTGCTTATTTAACTTATATGCAGAATTCATCATGCGAAAGGCTGGACTAGATGAATCCCAAACCGGAATTAAGATTGCCGGAAGAAATATCAACAACCTCAGATATGCAGATGACACAACCTTGATGGCAGAAAGCGAGGAGGAATTAAAGAACCTTTTAATGAGGGTGAAAGAGGAGGGCACAAAATATGGTCTGAAGCTCAACATCAAAAAAACTAAGATCATGGCCACTGGTCCCATCACCTCCTGGCAAATAGAAGGGGAAGAAATGGAGGTAGTGAGAGATTTTACTTTCTTGGGATCCATTATCACTGCAGGTGCTTACAGGTAGGTAGCCGTGTTGGTCTGCCATAGTTGAAACAAAATGAAAAAAATTCCTTCCAGTAGCACCTTAAAGACCAACTAAGTTTGTCACTGGTGTGAGCTTTCGTGTGCATACACACTTCTTCAGATACTGCTGATGGTGACAGCAGTCACGAGATTTAAAGACACCTGCTTCTTGGGAGAAAAGCAATGACAAACCTAGACAGCATCTTAAAAAGCAGGGACATCACCTTGCCGACAAAGGTCTGTATAATGAAAGCCATGGTTTTCCCAGTAGTGATGTATGGAAGTGAGAGCTGGAACATAAAGAAGGCTGATCACAGAAGAATTGATGCTTTTGAATTATGGTGCTGGAGGAGACTCTTGAGAGTCCCATGGACTGTAAGATGATCAAACCTATCCATTCTGAAGGAAATCAGCCCTGAGTGCTCACTGGGAGGACAGATCCTGAAGCTGAGGCTCCAATACTTTGGCCACCTCATGAGAAGAGAAGACTCCCTAGAAAAGACCCTGATGTTGGGAAAGATTGAGGGCACAAGGAGAAGGGGACAACAGAGGATGAGATGGTTGGACAGTGTTCTTGAAGCTACCAACATGAGTCTGACCAACTGTGGGAGGCAGTGGAAGACAGGAGTGCCTGGCGTGCTCTGGTCCATGGGGTCACGACGAGTCGGTCACAACTAAACGACTAAACAACAACAAGGTAGGTTCCCATTAAAATAGGGACTAAACCGAATCCCCCCCATCCCAATGCAGTGATGTGTAGAAAACTAAGTATGATACCATTTTCAATGTTAGAAACTACATGAAGTGTTCTGAAAATGTAAGCAGCAGGTGTGTCCCTCCACCCACAATCTGCAGCAACTTTAACCCTTTGCCCTCAGAGCTGGAATTGCTCCCCCAAGCCTGCTATTTGCACTGGAAGGAAACTCCCATTCATAACAATGGAAAGCAGTTCTTTTTGGTGGGGAGGGGGATGACATAACAGCTGATTACATGAATGGTCAGTTTGGCCCTCAGGGTTTCAGGTCTATTAGGACTAAAGAGGGTGATTCAATCCACAGGTACCGGTACACTTCGTTTCTCCACAAGTGGAACCCAATTTTCACCTTCATTTTCAACAGTTGCTTTTCAACACATCTACCGGCATGTTAAACCATTTTTGCCACTATTTCATCTGACGCAGCCAGTTTTCAGTGATATTATTTATTTTCAAAGTGTAAGAACCTGAATATAAGCGCCCATTTGAAGACTGTTTTTTATGAAACTGGAAGAATAACTCCATGATGGTGGTGGTGGTGAATCAATAAAGGACGAATTCTACACATTGCTAGAATAAATGTTTCTTTTAATATATTCTTTTTCATCAGTTTGGAAACTAGAATACAAAACATCCCTATTTCAGTAACACGTCATTCACTCACAAGATTGCTTGCTACTGGAATGGATGAAAATCACCTGATAAGCGTTTAGAATAGGAGTTTTAAATTCTTTATGCCCAGAAGAGAAGGCACATTTGACATTATTTTAAGAGATCTGCAATGTTATCTTTCACTTGCTGTTTGGGGTGGTATGCAGCTACAAAGACCTCACGGTAAAACTTCGCCTCCAATCTCATAATAATTTCCTCCTAGTCAGAATTATTGCACAGGCACTCGGTTTATTGCTTACAAGCAAACATTAGTGTGTTATGAAACCAGCTTATTGGCTCAAAACCTACATAAATAAGGCAAAACTGCTGCTTTTATGGTGAGAAGGGTGTTATTATGTGTCAATCATACAACTGATGGCTCTGCGTGCTCGCAAGCAATAAAAAGCTAGTGCCACAGTACCACTAGACTATTTCTCACATGCTGTCGTTGCCTGATAGTTAGGGTTTAAGGGTGGGAGAGTTGAGAATGAAGGGGTGTCACTTGGCATGCGTGGGAGGGACAGCGTGCCTGAGTTCTAATTATATTAGAGACCCCTTCATTCATCCATTCATCCATCCGCTCATCTTGTGAATGGGGCCTCCACATATAGAAGCTGCAGTTCTAGATGTGCAGGCTTCCTGACTTCAGCCAACCACACGCCTCTTGTGGATATCAGAAGTAGGGTTGGAAAAGCCATACAACATTGGTGTAGAACCAGCAATGAAACCCCTCTGAAATAAAGGGCATGCATGCCCTTATGGTCTCTTCAAAGCAGAGCAAAAAGATGGGGTGCTATTTTAGCAAGAGCCCTTATCTTCATCAGGCTCCATTTTAAAATGTCATAAAATGGTATCAGAACAAAATAATAAAAATCTCTGCACTCTCACTCCCACCCCGCATGCACCTCCAAATATCTGTCACTGGTCAAATCTATAATAATGACAGGAGCAAAAAGCTACTTGTCAGGGCGGTGAATGAGCTGCCTAGTTCTCAGTAGGCATCTCTGCAAAGAAGCAGCTATAGACGTGCTCAGAAATTAAGGGGTGATCCTGGTTGGGCTTGCCAGGGCTATAAAGCCAATGTCTAGCCTGCTCACCTCCCCAATCTGCTCACAAGAGCTTGAAGCCTTTGACCTCCTTAAAGTAAGCAGCGTAATTAGGCCACATGGGTTGCATAAACACACCTTTTGCTTAAAACAGGATGGCAAATCCTAAATCACAAAATCTGGAGGAAAACACAAACAGCGCCTAAAGCTGCATTTTGTTTCCCCCAAATGTAAACCAGGGCCAAGCAGAATAAAAAAAAGACAATTCAGGAGGGATTTCCGGTTCACCGAAGGGGGTGGGATTCATGAGGACTGGGGGGAGTTAATTTTCCCCACTCAATATATGTTGAAAATGCCCAGGTACCAGTAGGAGGACCAGATTGGTTCTGATGGTGCAACTTAGGAGCCCCAACCTCACCATTGTTGTAATGCACTGTACTGGTCCATGACATTGACACCAGGGTTGGGAAAGTGGATCAGCACCCCGCCATGTTGGCCACTCCTGCTGTAATGCAGTCCTTCTTGGATCCAGGTCTAGATCCAGATCCAGGCACTCTTAGAGGAAACTGATTTTCCAGATCCATTTCAACTGGGGTTTGGGCCTGGTTTTGAAACAGCAACTGCTTTGGTATGATGACCCTCAGAAGGGGGACAGGGGAAATGTGTCCTTTTTAGTGTTCCTTGACCTTTCAGCAGCTTTTGGCACCATCAACTGTGGTATCCTTCTGGAGTGGCTGTCTCAGTTGAGGATGCAGTGGTTCAGGGCCTACTTGGATGCTCATTTTCAGAGGATGATGCTTGGAGAGTGCTCTTTGGTCCTGTAGAGCCTTCAATTACACTCCCTCTACATGAGCAGGTATGTAGCTCGTGGGTCGTTCTGGACCCATTACTGTCACTTGAAGCTTAGGTGGCCTCTTGGGCACAGAGTACCTTCCATCAGACTCAGCTGGCGGCCCAGCTGCTCCCCTATCTGGACAGGATTAGCCTAACTTGTGTTGTCTATGCTCTGGTAACCTGCAGGTTACAGTATATGTGATGCTGTCTCTGAAGAGTGTTCAAAAACTATAGCTGGTGCAGATTTCAGCAGCCAGGTTGCTCACTGGGACAAGATGGTCTGAGCACATCACACCGATCCTGTACTGGCTGCCAATTAGTTCCAGGCCCAATTCAAAGTGCTGGATTTAACCTGTTGTTTAGTCATGTCCGACTCTTTGTGACCCCATGGACCAGAGCATGCCAGGCACTCCTGTCTTCCACTGCCTCCCGCAGTTTGGTCAGACTCATGTTCGTAGCTTCGAGAACACTGTCCAACCATCTCGTCCTCTGTCGTCCCCTTCTCCTTGTGCCCTCCATCTTTCCCAACATCAGGGTCTTTTCCAGAGAGTCTTCTCTTCTCATGAGGTGGCCAAAGTATTGGAGCCTCATCTTCAGCATCTATCCTTCCAGGGTTGATTTCCTTAAGAATGGATAGTTTTGATCTTCTTGCAGTTTTAACCTATAAAGTCTTAAATGGCTCAGGACTGCAATATATCAAGGACCCCTATCTCCCAAATGAACCAGCCTGGATCCTTTGATCATCATCTGAAGTCCTTCATGTGCCTCCTCTGTGAGAGGCCTGCAGGGTGGTAATGCAGGAACAGGCCTTTTCTGCAGTGGCTCCCTGTTTGTGGAATGATATCCTCAGGGAGGCTCACCTGATACTTTTGTTACATATCTTTAGCTGCCATGCAAAAATATTCCTCTTCTCTCAGACCTTTGGCTAATTAAACAATAAACCAACCAACCAACCAACATCAGAGCCGGATTGTACTGTATTTAAAACAGCAAACCAGGAAATAGCCAGAAATCTCAGTAGTTTGGTTGAGCGTCTCAATAGAAGTTTCCTTTTCCTCCATCCATCATATTCAAAGTTAAAAGTCGAGTCAATCAACATTTCAGCTCAGCTATGGACATACCTCAACAGGATCTTGGCATTACCAAACTGACAGGGGTGGTGCAGCTCAGCAAACCTTCTGGAGGAGCCTGGCCTTCGTTTCCATCTTAACATCCATTTTAAAGCATGTAAATGAAAGAAAAGCTGCCACATTTCTCATGTCAGGGTTTCCAAGGAAGGAGCAGGGCCACTGAATATGCAAATACAGGCTTGGATTTTAAATTACCTTTTGTCACCTACTGCAAACAGTGAATAAAATCTTGTAATTATATTGTATTGATAGGCGCACTCGAATGGGAAGAGTTATTTTCTAAAGGTTAATTATTTACATAACCTCGTTCTCTCCAGCTCATCTTACCCTAACTCCTCCTGTGCAAAAATATAGCCTTATCTTTTGTTTGTTTTTATTTTTTTTCAAATGCAAGAAGATCATGTCTTCCCCCAAGGCTTGATATGAGCGCAAATACGTCCAAACCAAGTATCTCACACTAGATGTGCCTATAGCAGTCGGTTTCATTAATGTTTTTTTTAATCTACTTTTAAACTTGATGCTTTTATTTTTTATAAAAACTAAGAATCTGGTATGATCCTTTTGCTGTAATTGAAGAATGATTCAAGCATGTAACTGTTATAGGGGAAAAAAACCTGCTCCTTTTCCCTTACGGGGTACCCAAGAGCCCATATAGAGTCCTCTTTTTAGGTTCCCTATCAGTAGGAGAAAATAACAGAGGCCAACCAGAGAATATTGAGAAGCAAGGCAGCTAGGAAACCTGATCTATATTAAAGTTGTTGCAACAGGGTGCTCCCCCCACACACAGGAAGTGGGGAGGAGACTTCGAGCACAGGCGCGCAAGCCCTTATATAGATATTTGAAATTGCCTGCCCTGGAGAACAAGACCCCCTCCCCCCAAAAAGCATCATAAATACATCATAGAATACATCACAGAAGGGACCACCCCCTTAATACATCAGAGAATGAGCAGAAATCTTGGTGTGCTGTTTCTTCCTGTCTGGCAGATTAGCTGATTGGATTAAATTGCATCCTGGCCCCTCTTTTGTTTGTTGTTGTTTAGTCGTTTAGTCGTGTCCGACTCTTCGTGACCCCATGGACCATAGCACGCCAGGCACTCCTGTCTTGCACTGCCTCCCGCAGTTTGGTCAAACTCATGTTGGTAGCTTCGAGAACACTGTCCAACCATCTTGTCCTCTGTCGTCCCCTTCTCCTAGTGCCCTCAATCTTTCCCAACATCAGGGTCTTTTCCAAGGATTCTTCTCTTCTCATGAGGTGGCCAAAGTATTGGAACCTCAGCTTCACGATCTGTCCTTCCAGGGCTGATTTCCTTAAGAATGGATAGGTTTGATCTTCTTGCAGTCCATGGGACTCTCAAGAGTCTCCTCCAGCACCATAATTCAAAAGCATCAATTCTTCAGCGATCAGCCTTCTTCATGGTCCAGCTCTCACTTCCATACATCACTACTGGGAAAACCATAGCTTTAACTATACGGACCTTTGTAGGCAAGGTGATGTCTCTGCTTTTTAAGATGCTGTCTAGGTTTGTCATTGCTTTTCTCCCAAGAAGCAGGCGTCTTTTAATTTCGTGACTGCTGCCACCATCTGCAGTGATCAAGGAGCCCAAGAAAGTGAAATCTCTCACTGCCTCCATTTCTTCCCCTTCTATTTGCCAGGAGGTGATGGGACCAGTGGCCATGATCTTGGTTTTTTTGATGTTGAGCTTCAGACCATATTTTGCGCTCTCCTCTTTCACCCTCATTAAAAGGTTCTTTAATTCCTCCTCGCTTTCTGCCATCAAGGTTGTTTCATCTGCATATCTGAGGTTGTTGATATTTCTTCCGGCAATCTTAATTCCGGCTTGGGATTCATCTAGTCCAGCCTTTCGCATGATGAATTCTGCATATAAGTTAAATAAGCAGGGAGACAATATACAACCTTGTCGTACTCTTTTGTTATGATAACTAATTCCTGAATCTAGGTCACAGGCTCACCATAGCTGCCAAGTTTTCCCTTTTCTCGTGAGGAAGCCTATTGAACATAAGGGAAAATCCCTTTTAAAAAGGGATAACTTGGCAGCTATGCAGGCTCACACCCTGTTCCTATCTTGAATGTGCCCTTAAGGCAAGATTTGTGAGGAAAGAGACAATGGGGAGGTTTCCTACTTTGACCTTGCAGAGAAATATTTGAGGTCAATTTGTTCAGGACCTTTTCTGTGGAGTTTCAGACATGTGGTTTATATATACAGTTATGAACATTTATTTTTTTTATTTAATGACCTTAAAATTCTTATAGGAAATGCTCCCTATCTGAAATTTTCATCCAGTTTCAAATTATCTGGACATATTTGTAGAGCAGCACTAACAAATTAGGAATCAAACATTCTCACACTTGTGTTTTTTAAAATAAATTGTGCCACATTTCTTCATGCATGGTTTGTCATAACTGCCAGGTCCTCATCCCTGGAAGAACACATTACTTTACTTACTTTTTGTATTTACATCCCACCTTTTCTCTAAGGTGCTCAAGGTGGTGTACATGAATCTCTTCTTCTCCATTTTATCCTCACAGCAACCCTGTGAGGTAGGTTAGGCTGAGGAACTGTGACCGGCCCAAGGTCACCCAGTGAGTTTTGTGGACTGTCCCATGTGTCAGTTTTGCAAGTATTAAACCACAATTCAGTTGCATCCTATTTTCTGTTGTTGTTTCAAAAACGAAACAAACATTGAAATTATTTGATTATTTTTTTACATTTACTATTTATATTATGCCCAAAAAAGTCTCAAAGCAACTTAACAAGGTAAAATATATTGAGAGAAAATCAATCAAAGGCCAGTTTAAATATGTACAATGCATAAATCCTAAAATGTTCAACCAACAGAACCCACTTTCAGATGGACACCAAAGTAGAGGCTAACTCAACTATCAAAGGCTTGGCTAAATAAGAATGTCTTCGCCTGTTGCCTGAAAACCTACAGTGGCAGCAGCAAATGAAATTCCCCGAGAACAGTCTAGAAATGGGGGGCCACTGCTGAAAAGACCCCTTCTTGTGCAACCACACTTCAAATCTCCTTCAGATATGGAATATTGAGGCCAGCCATGTGCATTTAAATAATTTCAATTTCCCCTAAAATACACATTTTAGTGTGCATTGGCCACTAAAATATTCATTTCTTGTGCAGTTTTTTAGCCTAAAAATGCATCATAAAATTTGGAGAAGGGTGCAGTTCAGATCCATGCATTAACCTGAAAGCTGAGGGTCAGAGGTGGCCCATCCTGTTTTGCCACCTGAGGCAAAATGTTAAGGTCCCACCTCCTCCAGCAACAGCTGACTCCTCCCCGCCTCCTGCAGTGCCAAAGCCTTGTTTACCAGGGTTATGCTTTCAATGGTTTCCGACAGTGGAATCCCTCACCACCACCACAAGAATAGTGGCAGTGGGTGCCTGGTTCCAGTGAGAGCTCTCTGGAACCTAGAAGCCAACACTGCAGCTGATTCTCCTCACTTTTTTGGTGGGTGGGGCACCTCCCCATTGGAGTTCTGCTGCTTGAAACAGCTGCTTCAGTCTGCCTCATGGGCAGCCCAGCCCCGGTGAGGTTTGGATTGGGTCACTCAAAAATGTGGTCTGAACAAAATTCTCTTCCCAAGTATACTTTGGTTTCTCTCCTCAAACTCCTTCAGGCCCTCTGCACTTGTAAAAAAAATACAGCTCCTTCTTATTGATTTCCCACAGTCAACAACAGAGACAAATTGTGTGATTCCTAATAATATATACACTGAGGAAGCTTGGGTAATAAAAGTGTTTATTATGTGGCAGCATGAGGAATGAATGTAAACGGATCTCAATTCAATCATAACTTTATTCCCGATTGAACAGCTACGGTAAATCCAGAGATGAAATGAAAGATTAATTCACTGAGATTGCAGTTTGGCAGCCACAGGTTACTGCCAATTTGCTATTCTTGCCATGGTGTTTGCTTTTTATGCATGCGAGCGCACACATGCATACTTGCACTGAACTCGGGTAAATGGCTGTGTTTCCAGCCATATTGCAACACAGCTTGGCTAGGACAGGAAGGATCCTGATTGGTTCTTCCCTATAGGAAGAGCTGAAGGTCGCAGGTTCTATCCTTCGTATGTAAGGTAGGGCAGGAAGAGACTCCTGTCTAAAAGCCTACAGAGCTGCTGCCAGTCAGTGTAGATAATATTGAGCTACATGGCCCCATAGTCAGACTCACAGAATCATAGAGTTGGAAGGGACCCTGAGGTTCATCTAGTCCAACCCCCTGCAATGCAGGAATAAGTCATACCTCGGTTTACGTCCGCTGCAGTCTGAGTACTCTGCGGACCCAGAAGTGTTTACTTCCGAGTTCCATGGTGTGCGCATGCGCAGAAGCGATCTTCGGCGCTTCGTGCACGTACAGAAGAAGCGCTCGGATTGAGTACTTTTTTTGGGGGGGCGAATGGCTCCCCAGAACCAACTGAGTACTCAAACCGAGGTATCACTGTATTCAGATGTCCCATACGAGGATCGAACCTGCAACCTTGGCATTCTCAGCACCATGGCTCTAACCAACTGAGCTATCCAGTATAAGGCAGCTTCCTATGTTCCTTTCTGGCATGCAGAAGTGGTGTTTGTGCAGTTATTGCATGTTTCACTTACTTATTTTTGAGGTATATATCCCACCTTTCCAAAAAGAAAAAGACATATCCTGCTTGAGGCAGAAAACAAATAGGAATATGTACATTTCTCACTTTAGTGATTACTCTTTACATTGTTTTTAATGGTGTGTGTTTTTAATTGTTTTTAATTAACCACCCTGATATCATGGGGGGGGCATAGAAATGTTTTTTCAATAAAAATATAAATGCAAATGATGAGAATCAGCAAAATAATATACAGAATAAGCTCATAGAGTTGTAGAGGCATAGGAAAAGTTTCAGGAAAACAAATCCTCCCCATGCCAGCTGGAAAAGAAAAGTATTGGTTACCTGCAGAACAGTGAGGAGTAATGATGATCAGGTGTTTACTTTGACAGAATGAGAAAAGGGATTAAGAACAAAGTAACAGGCAGCCAAGCTTTTTAACTGTTCAGGAGATCCACCCTTCATCTCCAAAGTAAATCCTTATATATTTTATGTTGGATCTCAGCCTAGTATCAGTATTGATGAAGGAAAATCTATAAAACCTTTATATAAAAATAATATTATTTGGGGAAAAATGGAATGCTGCTACCTCACAATTATGGATGGATGAATCTTCCAATTTGATTCTCTCAGTTTCTTCTTTTCCCAATCATAACTCTAGTTCTCCCCCTTTCTGCAATGATTTGCAATTTCAAAAATCAAATCCTCATGAAAATTCACCAGCATTTTAGTGCAAATTTTTCCCTACACATGCCTCTCTTTTTTGCAGTTTTGAGTAGCAAACACATTGCTGCAAGCAATTTTCTATAATGCAATGCATTTTTCTTTGTTATTTTAATGAATGTATGCATTCTTTTTACAAACTAAGATATACACTTTTGCACACATTGTTTGGCTGGAGAACTGCATTCAGAGAAGTGTGAATTTCAAATGATAATTGTGTTTTGGTTTGTGTATTCTTTTGAAATGTGCAAATAAAGCAGCTTTTCATTAAAATGCTAACAGAATAGAAATTACCCCCCACTCCTGCACACAAATCTGTTTCAGCAATGTGGATTTGCTAATACCTAGGATTTGTAGTCCCAGGGAGATTAAACCAAGCTCCATATTTTTTTCAATCCTTAGTATCACCAGGAAGGGTTGGGCAAGAGACCCACTCATTATGGAGATGTCGTACTGAGGGAGAGAGAGAAAGGGTTAATAGGCTGACCAATAAGAAAGCCCAGGGGTCTTAAATCCTAGTGAGTCACTGCCATGCACATAGAAAAAAAGTGAGCTATATTGACCAATGTTCTGACCATTGTTGTTGTTTGTTGCTGTTGCTGTTGCTGTTTTAAGGCGACTTCCTGTGAAACATTCTTCAGCAAGTAACCCAAATTCTACATCAACATCAAAGAAAGCTGAGCTTTGCAACCTGTATAAACTGTGTTAAGATACAGTGGTACCGTACCTTGGTTCTCAAACTAAATCTGTTCCGGAAGTCCATTCCAAAAGCAAAGCGTTCCAAAACCAAGGCACGCTTTCCAATAGAAAGTAATGCAAAATGGATTAATCCATTCCATACTTTTAAAACAACCCCGAAAACAGCAATTTATCATGAACTATTGAACGAGACCATAGATCCATGAAATGAAAGCAATAAACAATGTACTGCAGTCACACAATCACGCAATCAGTAGCTGAACGGGGTTCCACAGAGTCACAAAAACAAAACAAAAAAGCTGCAAAAACAAAAATGTAAAATAAGTAGCAGAAACAGACCTCAGCGTAACACTAAAAACGGAAGCGTGGCACTCAAAACACAGCATGTTCATCTTCCGAAGAAAGATCGCAAACCAGAACACTTACTTCCAGGTTTGCAGTGTTTGGGTTCCAAGTTGTTTGTGTATTAAGACGTTTGAGAAGCAAGGTACCACTTTACAAAAATTTAGCTATACTCAAGGCCTCCCAAGTGGCTCGGTAGCAGCCTTTCTCTCTCCAGTTAGGTTCACAATGGCATGTGCACCACTGCATTTCCACATAGCACAATCACATATAGTTGTGGTATGTACTGTATATGAATTCCAGACCCTTGGGGAGTGATCCAATCATTGTCTTTTTTCTCATCAGATTGTTAGCCTTTCCTTGCGCAATCGGTCTTGGCCATGTGGGGCCAACATTCATCACAGCCCACTAGACAGCACCATGCAGAAAGAGGTACCATACCTCTGGGGGTCCCCATAAATGGCTCGTTGTCACGTGTCTGAGTGCAAAATAAAGAAAAGAACCTCCCCTGTTTTGTCCTCAAAACCTTATCTTTGTAGATAACAATGAACAAGCAAGCTAGAAGGAATGGCTTGCCAAATAAGCAAAGACAGGGAAACCTCTTGAAGAAGACTTAAAGCATCCTCTTTTCTTTTCTTGAAAGGTCCTTTTGTAGCCTCCAAAAGGATCTGTGTACATCAGGGGATGTGTAGAGCTGATAAACAGAGGTGGAAATATAATTAGAAGATGGAGAGTAAAAGGTTACCGAATTAAAGGCATTTGAATTCCTGCTGGCTGAGGAGATTACAAGAACCACATATGTTTTCAAAGGGGAAGGAGATTAAACAGGGTACTTGGCTTCTTTGTTTTCAAGTGTAGTGGCACAACATTGCTGGTCCCTGTTCTTTAAAAGTCCAAAATAAAACAAGCAGCACGCAAAGGCACCAAATTCAATCCAGTTTCAATCAAGTATTATTAATCCAAAGAGAAAACAATAAGAGAACCATATACAAGTGCTGACACAAGAGCCAAAATCAAACGTTAAACAGATAGCATGTACAAATTAAAGGCAAACCAGTCTTTATAGTCTTTGAGGCTATCTAGCGGTCAGCAAGTGGCAGCAGGTCGAACGAGATGTCAATGGTAGTAGACAGGCTGCCGGCGTTTTTTTGCCTGTTTCGCCCATATGACGGGCTTCTTCAGTAGTTCTCCTTGTACTTTTATGTTTAGTGCATTCACTGGTGGTATAAACCAGGTCTTATTAGTATTCGAATTAAGACACTAATATACATATAAACAGAACAAATATCAAAAACAGTACTTACAATTTGTATGAAACCACTTATCTTGGCTTAGGCCACAATGCTCAGGTGTTTTTTCAAAAGGTTCTCTCATTTACATATTCACTGGTAATACAAATCAAATTCTAATTATTGTTTGAAATAATACAGTAATACAATTTCTAAAATACATGTACACAAAAAGAGATACTTACATTTCTTGTATTCAGAGTATTTTTGGTTTGAGCATGTATTGACTAAGCAAATATCCTGTGTTTGGAGCACACTTATATACAAAAAGTTGGTTCACAGGTGATAATAATTAAAGATGACAATTAGGAGGGGGCAGAAGAATGTGAGTACTGATAACACTTACAGTATCTCTATGATTACTGTATGTTATACTGCTAGTGTGTTCGTTTAAATGAATACAGAAAGGTCAAGATCTGAGTTTAAACCGTCCGGTTGTAATGTCTTAAACATAAAAATCAATTTAGTTTCTTGTTGTCTCAATATTTTTAGGATATCCTGCTTGTGGTATTTCTTGGGTGTGTACTGCCATAAGCCAAAAACATTAAATCGGAGTCACTGTGTTTCATTTGTAAAAAATGAGGTGTAAGAGGGGCTTCCATCACTTTATTGCGGATGCGTGATCTGTGTTCTCCTATACGTACCTTTAGTGCCCGCGTGGTGCTGCCTATATACAGTTTGTTGCAAGGGCACCGTATGCAATAAACTACGTTCTTGGAGTTGCATGTGGTCATGGAGTTGATTTTAAAAGTGAACTGCATATGTTCACTTTTTATTTCTTTTACTTGTAAACTGTAGGGGCACATATTGCATGAGCCGCATCTATAGTGGCCTTTAGTGACAATGGATGGTGATTCCAAACAATCAGCTTTGACCAATTGATTGCGCAAAGTTCCTTTCTTCCTCAACCCTAAAAGGGGGGGATCTTTACAGCCAGGTATGTCTTCCACAATATGCCAATGTTTATATATAATATTTCTAATGTGGCTGGCCAGGGGTGTGAAATCCATCCCCATGACCAGGCGGCTGGGTTTTCTGTTTTTAATGCTATCAGACCGTGTTTCAAGCAAATTTTTTCGATTGCGACCGTCTACACGTCTGTATGCGTCCTGTATGATACAATTAGGGTAGCCCCGGTTAACGAGAGCTTTTTCTAGCTGATGAGCCGCATTTCTATAGTCTCTCTTGTCTGTAGCATTCCTTTTCAGTCTGATTAACTGTCCGTATGGTAAATTTCTTTTTAAATGAGAAGGGTGACTTGAAGAGTAATGGAGTAGGGAGTAACAATCCGTTAATTTCTTATATGGTTTGAATGCCAAGGTGTTTCTATTTGAAATGTAGACCACTACATCCAAAAATGGAATTTCTTTTTTGTGATACTGACAAGTAAATTTTAGATGGGAATCCAATGTGTTCACCCATTCTTGGAATGCAATACATGTTGCTTCAGATTTAAAAATTATGAGCAAATCATCAATGTATCTTTTAATCAGAATGATGTCATTTGTAAAGGGGTTAGATTCAGAAAAAAAATGTTTGTTTTCAAAGTCAATCATGTGAATGTTTGCTACCGATGGGGCCAATGCCGCGCCCATAGCAACCCCCTTGGTTTGGATGTAGAAGTCATTTTTATACCTGAAGAAATTATTTTCAAAAACAATATCCAGTAATTGGATTAAAAAATAATAAGGAGGGGTTTGTTCTTGTCTGGAACGTAGTAAATTTTCAATGGTCCTTCTTATGGTCTCTAGTGGGATATTAGTGTAGAGAGAACCTACATCGAGTGTTGCCAGGATCGCTCCTCTAGGCACGGGAAGGTCTTCCAGTTTAGCAATAAGATCTTTAGTGTCTCGGATATATGTGGTGGTGGCAGTGGAGTATTCAAATATAAATGAGTCTAGGTACTTGGATAAGGGTTCAGTGAGTGAACCAACAGCTGAGACAATAGGACGGCCCGGGGGTGGTGTGATATTTTTATGGATCTTGGGGAGAGTGTAAAAGATAGGGACCCGTGGATTTTTACAAAGTAGGAACTCGGCGGTTTGTATAGAAATATAATCTAGCGCTAGAGCCTCATTGACCGTGATACGAATAAGGTTAGAAACTTTCTGAGTGGGATCATAACTAAGAGGTAAATAATATCTTCTGTCGGCCAATTGCCTGTTTATTTCCCGTTCATAAGTGACTGTGTCCATTAAGACAATAGCCCCTCCTTTGTCCGCAGGTTTAATTGTGATGGAGCGGTCATTCGCCAAGTTATGAATTAGCTCTTGTTGTTCTCTAGTTATATTATGTCTAGTAGGGATATGACGTTTTTCCAATCTGTCTAAGTCTTTTATAATTTCATGATGAAAAGCTTCTATCCTAAAATCCTGGTTATGGGGGATGAAGGTTGATTTGGTTTTAAAAGGAGTACTAGTGTCCAAGGTATCAGTGTTGGACTGAAATAATAATTTTAGTTTCAGTTGACGAATCATTTTATACACATCAATGCGAGTGCTTAGGGCTGAATATTTTTGGGTGGGAGCAAAATTTAAGCCTAAACTGAGTACTCTCAACTCATCCGAGGAGAGTATCCGGCTTGACAGATTAACGACAGTTATCTGTTCTTCCCTCTGCCCCTGCGCCTGTGAGGGTCATACTGTGTATGTTGTCTGGGTCTTAATTGTCTAAACTCAGATGTTGATTCTGATGATCCTCTGCTAGAAATGCTACTGTTCTCATCTGGAATAGTAGTGTCGTTTTTTGTTTGTGGATATTTGGTTTTTCTGTCAAAAAACCTATTGTTTCTATTTTCATATTTAGACCAATTGTACACTCTATTGTTTGCATAATCATCTTTATCTCTATTGAATTTTTTCCTTTTGTATAATTTTAACTCTTTACTAAATTCATTAATAGAATCTTCAAAATTTTTTATTTCTCTATCAAATGTGGTTTTGTCACTTTCCTTCTTGAAATCTTTTTTAATCCTCTCTATTTCATGGTCAAATTTGTTCATTTCGGACTTAGATTTTTCGATGATTAGTAACATTAAATCAATGGCGCATCTATTGAGTATACCAGTCCATTTCATGACAAATTCTTCATCTCCTTTGTAAAGACTGGGTTGTTTAAGAACCCTTAATCCCCTTGGAATCATATTGGATCTAACATATTCCGAGAGCGTAGATGCATGTGAATATGCTCTAGTTCTTTTCCTCCCCAAGTCCATTAAATCCTCTAAAACATTCACCATGTCCCTCCCTTCTTCCTCATCTAAGGGAAAATCCCCTACAATGCGGGATTGTTCTTCTTCAGTGTAACCAAACACATGAGTGCCAGAAGCCATAGGTACAACAAAAACAAAGATGATGGGCTAATGCTGCCAATTTCTTCAAAAGTCCAAAATAAAACAAGCAGCACGCAAAGGCACCAAATTCAATCCAGTTTCAATCAAGTATTATTAATCCAAAGAGAAAACAATAAGAGAACCATATACAAGTGCTGACACAAGAGCCAAAATCAAACGTTAAACAGATAGCATGTACAAATTAAAGGCAAACCAGTCTTTATAGTCTTTGAGGCTATCTAGCGGTCAGCAAGTGGCAGCAGGTCGAACGAGATGTCAATGGTAGTAGACAGGCTGCCGGCGTTTTTTTGCCTGTTTCGCCCATATGACGGGCTTCTTCAGTAGTTCTCCTTGTACTTTTATGTTTAGTGCATTCACTGGTGGTATAAACCAGGTCTTATTAGTATTCGAATTAAGACACTAATATACATATAAACAGAACAAATATCAAAAACAGTACTTACAATTTGTATGAAACCACTTATCTTGGCTTAGGCCACAATGCTCAGGTGTTTTTTCAAAAGGTTCTCTCATTTACATATTCACTGGTAATACAAATCAAATTCTAATTATTGTTTGAAATAATACAGTAATACAATTTCTAAAATACATGTACACAAAAAGAGATACTTACATTTCTTGTATTCAGAGTATTTTTGGTTTGAGCATGTATTGACTAAGCAAATATCCTGTGTTTGGAGCACACTTATATACAAAAAGTTGGTTCACAGGTGATAATAATTAAAGATGACAATTAGGAGGGGGCAGAAGAATGTGAGTACTGATAACACTTACAGTATCTCTATGATTACTGTATGTTATACTGCTAGTGTGTTCGTTTAAATGAATACAGAAAGGTCAAGATCTGAGTTTAAACCGTCCGGTTGTAATGTCTTAAACATAAAAATCAATTTAGTTTCTTGTTGTCTCAATATTTTTAGGATATCCTGCTTGTGGTATTTCTTGGGTGTGTACTGCCATAAGCCAAAAAACATTAAATCGGAGTCACTGTGTTTCATTTGTAAAAAATGAGGTGTAAGAGGGGCTTCCATCACTTTATTGCGGATGCGTGATCTGTGTTCTCCTATACGTACCTTTAGTGCCCGCGTGGTGCTGCCTATATACAGTTTGTTGCAAGGGCACCGTATGCAATAAACTACGTTCTTGGAGTTGCATGTGGTCATGGAGTTGATTTTAAAAGTGAACTGCATATGTTCACTTTTTATTTCTTTTACTTGTAAACTGTAGGGGCACATATTGCATGAGCCGCATCTATAGTGGCCTTTAGTGACAATGGATGGTGATTCCAAACAATCAGCTTTGACCAATTGATTGCGCAAAGTTCCTTTCTTCCTCAACCCTAAAAGGGGGGGATCTTTACAGCCAGGTATGTCTTCCACAATATGCCAATGTTTATATATAATATTTCTAATGTGGCTGGCCAGGGGTGTGAAATCCATCCCCATGACCAGGCGGCTGGGTTTTCTGTTTTTAATGCTATCAGACCGTGTTTCAAGCAAATTTTTTCGATTGCGACCGTCTACACGTCTGTATGCGTCCTGTATGATACAATTAGGGTAGCCCCGGTTAACGAGAGCTTTTTCTAGCTGATGAGCCGCATTTCTATAGTCTCTCTTGTCTGTAGCATTCCTTTTCAGTCTGATTAACTGTCCGTATGGTAAATTTCTTTTTAAATGAGAAGGGTGACTTGAAGAGTAATGGAGTAGGGAGTAACAATCCGTTAATTTCTTATATGGTTTGAATGCCAAGGTGTTTCTATTTGAAATGTAGACCACTACATCCAAAAATGGAATTTCTTTTTTGTGATACTGACAAGTAAATTTTAGATGGGAATCCAATGTGTTCACCCATTCTTGGAATGCAATACATGTTGCTTCAGATTTAAAAATTATGAGCAAATCATCAATGTATCTTTTAATCAGAATGATGTCATTTGTAAAGGGGTTAGATTCAGAAAAAAAATGTTTGTTTTCAAAGTCAATCATGTGAATGTTTGCTACCGATGGGGCCAATGCCGCGCCCATAGCAACCCCCTTGGTTTGGATGTAGAAGTCATTTTTATACCTGAAGAAATTATTTTCAAAAACAATATCCAGTAATTGGATTAAAAAATAATAAGGAGGGGTTTGTTCTTGTCTGGAACGTAGTAAATTTTCAATGGTCCCTCTTATGGTCTCTAGTGGGATATTAGTGTAGAGAGAACCTACATCGAGTGTTGCCAGGATCGCTCCTCTAGGCACGGGAAGGTCTTCCAGTTTAGCAATAAGATCTTTAGTGTCTCGGATATATGTGGTGGTGGCAGTGGAGTATTCAAATATAAATGAGTCTAGGTACTTGGATAAGGGTTCAGTGAGTGAACCAACAGCTGAGACAATAGGACGGCCCGGGGGTGGTGTGATATTTTTATGGATCTTGGGGAGAGTGTAAAAGATAGGGACCCGTGGATTTTTACAAAGTAGGAACTCGGCGGTTTGTATAGAAATATAATCTAGCGCTAGAGCCTCATTGACCGTGATACGAATAAGGTTAGAAACTTTCTGAGTGGGATCATAACTAAGAGGTAAATAATATCTTCTGTCGGCCAATTGCCTGTTTATTTCCCGTTCATAAGTGACTGTGTCCATTAAGACAATAGCCCCTCCTTTGTCCGCAGGTTTAATTGTGATGGAGCGGTCATTCGCCAAGTTATGAATTAGCTCTTGTTGTTCTCTAGTTATATTATGTCTAGTAGGGATATGACGTTTTTCCAATCTGTCTAAGTCTTTTATAATTTCATGATGAAAAGCTTCTATCCTAAAATCCTGGTTATGGGGGATGAAGGTTGATTTGGTTTTAAAAGGAGTACTAGTGTCCAAGGTATCAGTGTTGGACTGAAATAATAATTTTAGTTTCAGTTGACGAATCATTTTATACACATCAATGCGAGTGCTTAGGGCTGAATATTTTTGGGTGGGAGCAAAATTTAAGCCTAAACTGAGTACTCTCAACTCATCCGAGGAGAGTATCCGGCTTGACAGATTAACGACAGTTATCTGTTCTTCCCTCTGCCCCTGCGCCTGTGAGGGTCATACTGTGTATGTTGTCTGGGTCTTAATTGTCTAAACTCAGATGTTGATTCTGATGATCCTCTGCTAGAAATGCTACTGTTCTCATCTGGAATAGTAGTGTCGTTTTTTGTTTGTGGATATTTGGTTTTTCTGTCAAAAAACCTATTGTTTCTATTTTCATATTTAGACCAATTGTACACTCTATTGTTTGCATAATCATCTTTATCTCTATTGAATTTTTTCCTTTTGTATAATTTTAACTCTTTACTAAATTCATTAATAGAATCTTCAAAATTTTTTATTTCTCTATCAAATGTGGTTTTGTCACTTTCCTTCTTGAAATCTTTTTTAATCCTCTCTATTTCATGGTCAAATTTGTTCATTTCGGACTTAGATTTTTCGATGATTAGTAACATTAAATCAATGGCGCATCTATTGAGTATACCTGTTCTTTAGCTGGCAGCTCCCAATTGTCAGTGGCGCCCTATTATTCAGTATTAGCCAGGATAGTATTTTGCCTCCTAAATTTTTGCAATTCACTCCCCCTGCACCCATCAGTCTGGATTTGACAGCTTTTATCACTTTCTAGCCGTAACTACTGCTGTGCCAAAATCTGCCCTCTGTTTTCTCAAGGAAGAAGAGGAAGAAGAAAAGAAAATTCCACTTTGGAAGAAATTTCCATTCTTCTGCCTCATTCTCAAAGCATGTAAGAATTCTTTCATATTTCTGTGGGTCTGAGGTTTTTGAGCTTACCTTATCATTGTGCAGTGGCTGATGGTAGGGTATGTCCTTTTTCTTTCTGGTATCCCCCCACCCCACCCAAAAGTATTCTGCAGCCTCCCAGGCTGGCCATGTTTACTGAATGAGAGAAGTTACCTTATTATATCTTCCCCATGAGATTTAACTGAATCATGGACACCCAGGGAGGCTGCAAAGCACAGACCACTGGTGAGATGATATGTAGAATGACAGGACACTCACAAACATCCCCAGCCATCACAAAAGTTAGGTAAGTGCAATTAAAGCTATGCACCCCACCCATGATAATTTCACTGGAATTTTCTCTCCCCTTTCATAGTTTCCAGTGCAATTTCCTTTCTTACCAATTGATGGATGATTGTCAGTGGAAGGCTGGAGAAATTATTTTGGCACAGCAGTAGCAGTAACACAAGGAGCAGCAGTTTGCGAAATGTTTTCTTGCATTGGAAGAAAGCCCCTGCTTGGAAATCCACCTCTTGACACAGATCAGACTACAATGACAAATTGATTGATTAAAATCTCATGAGATCAGTATTGAAAAGGTTGATCTCTCATATGTGTGTGTATTCAACATCTCACAAGGTTCCATTATGGATTTGTGACACTTGCTCCATCAATCCAAGAGAGAGGGAGATAAAAATCAACGCATATCCAGGCACCAAAAGATGCATGGCTCTTTTTTTAAAAAAAAAATGTACTCAAAATCAGGACATTTCATAATTTGCACTGCTTTCTCTTGTTGGAATCACATCAGTTTAGAGATCGTTTATCTTTCAGTATAAATTGACTGCTGAATTTCTCATTGTATGATGCTGTCACAAGCCAAGGCTGTCGACTCATTGACAAAAAAAGGAAGAAGATGGTGAGAAAACTTTATAACAGATCGATCTTTGGCTTTACTTTTCAAAGTTTTTGCATTTCTTTCATTTTTTAAAAACCTGCCTCATCTTCTTGTTATTGTTTATTATTTTTTGAATGTGCTGCTTATTAATATACTCTTTAATCATTCACACCATGCAGTACATGGGGAACCAGCAGGACATTACTCAAGACCAGTTGGTCCTCATAGTAACGACTATGTTGGCATAACCAGGCCTTTTGGGGGACTAGATCCAGGGCAGAATATGATAGGAGAGGGCCTAGAATCACTATTAAGTCCTTTTTTGTAATGACCCGAGTTATTCTCTGGTGTGGATTTCAGTTACAGAGCTTGTAAGTAGGTCCTTATTGTTGAAGCTGAGAAAATGCAGTTCCTTAGTTAAACCTCTTTATATTATAAGCTTGTAGGTAGGACACCTGTTATTTTTAATTTTAGTGCCAAGCAATTGCTAAGAGGATAGTCACATTGTGATAATCATAATATTAACAGCAGCAACAACAACAACATCTCAAACTTTTCAGGATATTTTATTTCTCAGTGTGAAATTTCCCTCAATGGTGATGAGACAAGAGAGAGAGAGAAAGAGTTTTAAATGTAATCATGGAAAATTTTTAGGGGGAAAGCTCCATATTCCTTATTATGCCCTGTTCATTCAGAGTGGTTGGTTTTCGTATCCCATTTCTCTCACGGAAATTGATGAGAAACTGATTAGGAAGAAAACCAGTTCCACCTATTTCTTGCCGTACCCGTTTCCATGATGCATAATATTTGCATTTCAAATGCAGCAAGGGAATTCTTTTGTTTGCTTAACAATCTGTTTCATTTGGATATTTTAAAATGTCATGGAAACATTTCAGCTGGTCGCAGGTTTTCTAAAAGCTTGTTTACCCAACACTACATCACAATTTGGATGAAAACAAATCTTTGTCGGAAACCACTGACTCAATGACGCTTTCTTGTGGTTTCGTTCCTGCACTGAAAGCTTGGTTGCAATAATTATAGCATTGATATATAGTGATTTACATTTGCATAGCCACTGGTGATATATTATTTCCCATTCTAGCATGTATTTTTTATATTAAAAAATACCTGTATACAAATAAGGCTTGCTGTATATGGGGAGATTTAACAGTGTTGGGGCTGCCTTCGAGCATCAGGAACTGTTCATAATTATTTGAGTTGCAGGACAACATATTTTGGAATCTGCCTTCACCTTGAGCTTACCTTCCTCTTTCGACATTGGGGATGGAGGAGAAATGATAAAGAGCACTGTTAATTATGTATCACTGCCAAACTTAAAACACACGCAGAAACAATGGTATGAATGAACACTGGCCACATTTGCTGGACTCATTTTCATTCCTGGAACTCTCTGGCAATTTCTGCCAAAAGTTATTCAAATGCAACAACAACAAAAATCCCACATTCAACCCATGAGCATTTCACCAACACCACCTCTCCCTCTTTGATAGTTTTCAAATGCAATTTCTTTTCTTGTGAATCGAAGGTCACGACGATAAACATGGAAGAATTCTTTTTGGCTCTGCACTAGATAGGACAGCAGCCTCCATTCCACCTGAATGGGAAACTGAGATACAGGAAAGTCCTCTGCTAGTCAGTGCACCTGCTTGTGCACAATGTGGATAAATTAAGGGCGCTGATAGAATATTCAGCGGATGGAGCAAGCCAAGCACATTGCTTTAATTAATGAAATTCATTATTTAGAATTACTCTCCCTTCCTCTTCTTTAATAAGTTTCCTTTAACCTTAATTGTTTCCGATCAGCATGTTCTTTTCTATCTTCCACCTACACTCTCCAGCTCTGAAGGGTGCACGGCATTTCTCTCCCAGGCACCTATAAGCCTGCAGCAGCCACCAAGACTGTTCCCTCCCTCCTCTCAGCTGGCTTGCTATTTATAAATGACGCCATCTCTCATTGCAAGATGCCGTACGAGTAATTTGGGCAATGAATTCAAAGTCAGGGCTGATCAAGCAGTTTCACTCCAGATTCATTTCTCCTCAGCAGAACTGGGTAAGGCACGCAAAGGTAGCCATGGCACTGCATTCTATGCAGCCCATTTTGACAAGGAAAGGGGGGAGTCAAGCTTATCTGCAAACTATCTGAATTCATCCACACCACTTTAATGATGTTTCCCTGCAAAGCCATCTGTGACCTTTGGCTGAGTAATGAAATGCACTCTAAAGAATTCCATACTTCTTAGGAGAGGACACCATATCCCTTGGGTGAAGGGACTGGGCAGAAAAACAGAAACACTTGCAGCAAGATCAATGATGCCGGCCATTTTTATAGGTCCCTATTGGGCAGAGGCTAGGCACCTGGGTCTAACCTAGATATAGGTTAGCAACTTTTCATATTTTAATGGGTATACTGGTTTTATTGGTTTCATCAGGTCATCCCAAGAATGAACCTGTGAACACAGACGTACCATAGGTGGCACATTAAAGGGCCCAACTGGATGTGTTGTTTGCTAAGTACTGTATAATTATTTAATTCACACTGAAATGGAGAATGCCTATGTGTATTACTGAAGGTTTTAACGTGGGGTTTTTCCATGGGGCTATACTGAAACGCGAATCGTCAGCGACTGGACCTAATGCTCAGGGGTCCCTCTACCTTTACCTATACTGAAACAAAGAATAGGACTCTAAACTCTGTGTTGATAATTAACTGTTGTTATTCTCTGCTAACACATAATTAACCTTAGATCACATGAGAAGCTACTGAATTGCAAATTCGCTATCTTGGCAGGGTGGTGGCTGAGTCAGTGTTCTCAGGTTCTGTAGAAATAAGGATGTAATGAATTTCTCTAGGAACACACAGCCTCAGGCAAAATGGAGACTACAGGAAGAGAGAGACCTCTGCTTCTAGGAATTATCTATTCATGAGAAGAACCTGTGGCGGACTCGCACAATATATTGTATGGAACCATTATTATCATTTACATGGTTTTTGTTCTATTTTGGAGAAAGTTCTGCAAGTAAGGTTTTGAATCAATCTAATGGGTCTAGACAAGGTGTCCGTTTTTAGGCATCCAGTCACTTCAAGCTGTGCAATATTAATATCCGTACTAATGTTAATTATGAGAACTTCATAGTAAGTAAGGAACCCCTATCCTCCTGGCACACAAACACCATATTTTATTAGGAAGAGGCAAAAGCTAGCTAGGGTGGTGCCCCCCTTCATTCATTACATTTTTACCTTGCATGCACCCAGTTCCTCCAGTGAACAAGGAGCAATGCAGGTGGTTCTTTTTGCACCCATTCCACCCCCAAAACAACCCTGTTAGGTAGGTTAGGCTGAGAGATGCAGCACAATGGCCCAAAGTCAACTGACCACTGAGTCCTGGCTCTTGCTGGTCCCTAAGGGTCCCTTTGGAATCAATCAGATTTTATATTAAATTAATTTCAGCTGTCCAGTAGATGTTTTCCAAATTAACTTCAATGAAAATGGACACATTCCCAATTAGATAGAGGACATACCCATCTTTAGAAGTGAAATGCCCTAAAAGCGTTCCTGAGTGCCTTTAGGAATTTTGTACAAACTAACAACCAAGTACTGTAAAAAAGGATTTTTGACCCCTGGAATAATGCCATGGACGATTTAAAATTCAACAAAGAGGATTTAAAGTAGCAATGAATATTCAAAGTGGAATTTAGAAGGAAAAATACCTAGGTCTTTCTGGATATCCCACCCCCTATTGCGATATAAATAATCACCTAAGTGTCCTGTCTATGAAATATTGTTGTTGTTGTTTAGTCGTTTAGTCGTGTCCGACTCTTCGTGACCCCATGGACCATAGCACGCCAGGCACTCCTGTCTTGCACTGCCTCCCGCAGTTTGGTCAAACTCATGTTCGTAGCTTCGAGAACACTGTCCAACCATCTTGTCCTCTGTCGTCCCCTTCTCCTAGTGCCCTCAATCTTTCCCAACATCAGGGTCTTTTCCAAGGATTCTTCTCTTCTCATGAGGTGGCCAAAGTATTGGAGCCTCAGCTTCACGATCCGTCCTTCCAGGGAGCACTCAGGGCTGATTTCCTTAAGAATGGATAGGTTTGATCTTCTTGCAGTCCATGGGACTCTCAAGAGTCTCCTCCAGCACCATAATTCAAAAGCATCAATTCTTCGGCGATCAGCCTTCTTTATGGTCCAACTCTCACTTCCATACATCACTACTGGGAAAACCATAGCTTTAACTATACGGACCTTTGTCGGCAAGGTGATGTCTCTGCTTTTTAAGATGCTGTCTAGGTTTGTCATTGCTTTTCTCCCAAGAAGCAGGCGTCTTTTAATTTCGTGACTGCTGTCACCATCTGCAGTGATCAAGGAGCCCAAGAAAGTAAAATCTCTCACTGCCTCCATTTCTTCCCCTTCTATTTGCCAGGAGGTGATGGGACCAGTGGCCATGATCTTGGTTTTTTTGATGTTGAGCTTCAGACCATATTTTGCGCTCTCCTCTTTCACCCTCATTAAAAGGTTCTTTAATTCCTCCTCGCTTTCTGCCATCAAGGTTGTGTCATCTGCATATCTGAGGTTGTTGATATTTCTTCCGGCAATCTTAATTCCGGCTTGGGATTCATCTAGTCCAGCCTTTCGCATGATGAATTCTGCATATAAGTTAAATAAGCAGGGAGACAATATACAACCTTGTCGTACTCCTTTCCCAATTTTGAACCAATCAGTTGTTCCATATCCAGTTCTAACTGTAGCTTCTTGTCCCACATAGAGATTTCTCAGGAGACAGATGAGGTGATCAGGCACTCCCATTTCTTTAAGAACTTGCCATAGTTTGCTGTGGTCGACACAGTCAAAGGCTTTTGCATAGTCAATGAAGCAGAAGTAGACGTTTTTCTGGAACTCTCTAGCTTTCTCCATAATCCAGCGCATGTTTGCTATTTGGTCTCTGGTTCCTCTGCCCTTTCGAAATCCAGCTTGCACTTCTGGGAGTTCTCGGTCCACATACTGCCTAAGCCTGCCTTGTAGAATTTTAAGCATAACCTTGCTAGCGTGTGAAATGAGCGCAATTGTGCGGTAGTTGCAGCATTCTTTGGCACTGCCCTTCTTTGGAATTGGGATGTAGACTGATCTTCTCCAATCCTCTGGCCATTGCTGAGTTTTCCAAACTTGCTGGCATATTGGGTGTAGCACCTTAACAGCATCATCTTTTAAAATTTTAAACAGTTCAGCTGGAATATCATCACTTCCACTGGCTTTGTTATTAGCAATGCTTTCTAAGGCCCATTTGACTTCACTCTCCAAGATGTCTGGCTCAAGGTCAGCAACCACACTACCTGAGGTGTACGAGACCTCCATATCTTTCTGGTATAATTCCTCTGTGTATTCTTGCCACCTCTTCTTGATGTCTTCTGCTTCTGTTAGGTCCTTACCACTTTTGTCCTTGATTATGGTAATCTTTGTACGAAATGTTCCTTTCATATCTCCAATTTTCTTGAACAGATCTCTGGTTTTCCCCATTCTATTGTTTTCCTCTATTTCTTTGCATTGCTCATTTAAGAAGACCCTCTTGTCTCTCCTTGCTGTTTTTTGGAAATCTGCATTCAGTTTCCTGTATCTTTCCCTATCTCCCTTGCATTTTGCTTGCCTCCTCTCCTCCGCTATTTGTAAGGCCTCGTTGGACAGCCATTTTGCTTTCTTGCATTTCCTTTTCCTTGGGATGGTTTTCATTGCTGCCTCCTGTATAATGTTACGAGCCTCCATCCATAGTTCTTCAGGCACTCTGTCCACCAAATCTAAATCCTTAAACCTGTTCCTCACTTCCACTGTGTATTCATAAGGGATTTGATTCAGATTGTATCTTACTGGCCCAGTGGTTTTTCCTACTTTCTTCAGTTTAAGCTGGAATTTTGCTATAAGAAGCTGATGATCTGAGTTACAGTCAGCTCCAGGTCTTGTTTTTGCTGACTGTATGGAGCTTCTCCATCTTTGGCTGCAGAGAATATAATCAATCTGATTTCGATGCTGTCCATTTGGTGATATCCATGTGTAGAGTCGTCTCTTGTGTTGTTGGAATAGAGTGTTTGTGATGACCAGCTTGTTCTCTTGACAGAACTCTATTAGCCTTTGCCCTGCTTCATTTTGAACTCCAAGGCCAAACTTGCCAGTTGTTCCTTTTATCTCTTGATTCCCTACTTTAGCATTCCAGTCCCCTGTAATGAGAAGAACATCCTTCTTTGGTGTCATTTCTAGAAGGTGTTGTAGGTCTTCATAGAATTGGTCAATTTCACTTTCTTCAGCACCGGTAGTTGGTGCATAAACTTGGATTACTGTGATGTTAAAAGGTCTGCCTTGGATTCGTATCGAGATCATTCTGTCATTTTTGAGATTGCATCCCATTACAGCTTTCGCCACTCTTTTGTTGACTATGAGGGCCACTCCATTTCTGCTACAGGATTTTTGCCCACAGTAGTAGATATGATAGTCATCCGAACTGAATTCGCCCATTCCCTTCCATTTTAGTTCACTGATGCCCAGGATGTCGATATTTATTCTTGTCATCTCATTTTTGACCACATCCAGCTTACCTCCACTCATGGTTCTTACATTCCAGGTTCCTATGCAATATTTTTCTTTACAGCATCGGACTTTCCTTTCGCTTCCAGGCATATCCGCAACTGAGCGTCCTTTCGGCTTTGGCCCAGCCGCTTCATCAGCTCTGAATCTACTTGTACTTGTCCTCCGCTCTTCCTCAGTAGCATGTTGGACGCCTTCCGACCTGAGGGGCTCATCTTCCAGCGTCATAACTTTTATATGCCTGTTGTCTTTGTCCATGGAGTTTTCTTGGCAGGGATACTGGAGTGGCTTGCCAGTTCCTTCTCCTGGTGGATCACGTTTAGTCAAAACTCTCCACTATGACCTGTCCATCTTGGGTGGCCCTGCATGGCATAGCTCATAGCTTCTCTGAGTTATTCAAGCCCCTTCGCCACGACAAGGCATTGATCCATGAAGGGGCTATGAAATATGCATGCATTAATTAAGCAAAAGATTACAGCTCAGTACATACACTGCATTTCTCACTCGCTGTCTTTCTCTTTTTGCCTAAGCAAGGTGACTGGCCAGCATGAAAGAGGCGAGGGAAATATAGCTGTGGAAAACAGTTAACAGCACAAATCACAGGAGCCGCATGCAGCTGAACAGTTCAGGATGGTGAGTCATCTACACACACACGAGGAGAAGTAACAATGAGGAAAACAATAGGGGCTGGCTACTACAGAAAGGGGGAAAGGGACCCAAGAAAAACAAAGCCCTAATCTCGAAGCTACCAACATGAGTTTGACCAAACTGCGGGAGGCAGTGCAAGACAGGAGTGCCTGGCGTGCTCTGGTCCATGGGGTCACGAAGAGTCGGACACGACTAAACGACAACAATCTTTTCTACTAAGTACTTTTCAGTGAAACTCATAGGGCCCCTCTAAACTGCTGGCTTATTGAGCATTTATCCAGACTTGCTTGCAAAAAGCTTTTGTGGAGGTTAAACTACCGTATAGGTTTTGCCTACAATGTTGCAATAAGTCACAACTTGTAAGGTTGCGGTTAGGCATTGGTTCAAATTGAATGGTGGAGGGGTACGGATTTTGGTTGGGCCTGCCCCTCATGGTTGCTGCTGCCTTTAGGGGTATTCCGTTAAAGGAATCATGGGACTCCACATGTTTGTCCTGGCTAGGGGCCAGGGCATGAGCCTCGAGGAGCATTGGAGGGGTGAGGTCAAGGGCTTGGGCCCCTGCCCCGACCTCTCTCAGAGGGTGCTCACCTATTGGCTCCCCTACTAGGTTAGCAGGAGTCAGATCTGTCCCAGGTGGGGGACAGATGGCTGGAACCAATGCCTAAGCAACCACTCACATCAGTTGTATTTAAATAAAGTTGTGGCCAAAATTAATGCCAAAAACCTAAAACTTAAAATATTGCGTGAAGTGTGAGTTATTGGGGGGATGTCTTGGTACCTTGGCATGCAAACACCCTCAGTTCCAACCTTCAGGTGTGTCTTGCAGAATGAATGTGTCAACAGGCCTATTCAGTGCTTTAAGCTTTAAAGATGAGCGAACCATTTTTATGATAATTCTATATTGTTTTTAACACTGTTTTGTCTCTTTTGTATATTTTGTTGTTCACTGCCTTCAGATTTTGTACAAATGGCCATTATAAATATTTTATAGGTAAAATAAATAATCACACATATTGTAATTTATTATTGTTGGATTTCCTCCAAGGAGCTCAAAAAGTACATTGTTTCCCCTTCTTCATTTTATCCTCAGAACAAACCTGTGGGGTAAGTTATGGTGAGAAACAGTGACTGACTGACTCACTCATTGAGCTTCATGCTGAGCAGGGATTTGAACCCTGGTCAGCTAAGGTCCTAATCTAACCCCTCTAGCCATCACACCGCAAACTGGCTCTCTAGATAAATTGCATTGCATTGTCTGTGTTTTTTTCCTTGCTGCCAATTTATTTTGCACTAGATCTTTGCTATAATTCCTGGCATCGAGCATTCTCTCTAACCTTCAGGGATGCCTGTTTGCTACCAGCCTGGGAGTGGAGAAAAGAGAGATGAGTTTTAAAATGCATATGTTGTCTTTTCTGTGCCGTAACAAGCTTGGCACCCTACCAGCTATGTCTGAATCTCTCTCCCAGGGTAACTAAGACAGCTCAAACAGCTGTAGTCAAATTGCATTGGAAATGGATAGTTTGCAAATTCTCCCCTCGAATGAAATTTTAAATTACAAAAAAAGTCATCTGACCGGTTATCTCTTACTAAAGTGCTGTACGATTTGCATATAAACTTCATTTCTTTTTCTAATTACACAGAGTTAAAATGCATTCATTTTCCCTTTGATTATGAGCCGGCCTTGCCAAACACCTGTGACTGCCACAAATTCTAATTTGTTATTTATTTACTTCAAAGCAATCTTATTATCTAAATGATTCAAAGCATCAAAGGCCTTAATTATTGATACTCAATTTGATAGGCTACGCTTTCCATGTCCTTGGGATGAGGAAGATGACTCTCCATTTCCTTTGCCTCAAGTACACACTTTGGGGAGGGGGGGTTTAGTGGAAGAGAACACAGGATTTTGTACATACATGGGGGGGGGGCATCAGAAATTAAAATCCTGCTTAGCTTCATCCAGGTTTATACAATAGGCTTGACTGCTGCAATCTTCTGCCAAACAGAACAGGCTTTATTTTAAGAAAGAGAGAGAGATTATTATTTTTAAGACAAAGAGAGAGAGTTTTAATGTTGGGGGGCATAGTTGGAAAAGGTTCAGGAACGGGCCATCAAAATGATCATGGGGTTTGAGTGATGCCTGCAAGGAAATGTTGCAGCTAGGGCTGGGCAATATCTGGTTTTTAATACAGTGGTACCTCGGTTTATGAACACAATTGGTTCCGGAAGTCTGATCATAAACTGAAGCGAACTTTCCCATTGAAAGTAATGGAAAGTGGATTAATCTGTTGGAGACAGTCCGCGGAGTACTTAAACTGAAGTGTTCATAAACTGAAGCGAACTTTCCCATTGAAAGTAATGGAAAGTGGATTAATCTGTTCCAGACGGGTCCGCGGAGTACTCAACCTGAAGCGTACTTAACCCGAAGCATGGGTGTAATTGCTTCCAGAAGTCTGTTCATAAACTGAAGCGTTCATAAACTGAAGCGAACTTTCCCATTGAAAGTAATGGAAAGTGAATTAATCCGTTCCAGATGGGTCCGTGGCATTTGTAAACCGAAAATTCGTAAACCGAGGTGTTCATAAACTGTATCACAATACACCGCCAGTTAAACATTGCAATGTCTTGATATACCACCATGTCCAAAATGAGGCTGGAGCTTATAATAATCTGGAAAAATATTGGGTGTGTGGGTGTGTGGGTGTAAATTGGATATGTATAATTAAATGAAAATTTACTCAGTGATAACATGCTTGTTGTTGTTTAGTCGTTTAGTCGTGTCCGACTCTTCGTGACCCCATGGACCATAGCACGCCAGGCACTCCTGTCTTGCACTGCCTCCCGCAGTTTGGTCAAACTCATGTTCGTAGCTTCGGGAACACTGTCCAACCATCTCATCCTCTTTCGCCCCCTTCTCCTAGTGCCCTCAATCTTTCCCAACATCAGGGTCTTTTCCAAAGGATTCTTCTCTTCTCATGAGGTGGCCAAAGTATTGGAGCCTCAGCTTCACGATCTGTCCTTCCAGTGAGCACTCAGGGCTGATTTCCTTAAGAATGGATAGGTTTGATCTTCTTGCAGTCCATGGGACTCTCAAGAGTCTACTCCAGCACCATAATTCAAAAGCATAAATTCTTCGGCGATCAGCCTTCTTTATGGTCCAGCTCTCACCTATGCAAGGGTTAAAGGAAACTGAGCTGCCTTCCTAGAAAGGACAGGAAGCAAGAGGGGGCCAGGTCCTCCAGAGCCAAGGCCCCTCCCTCCCCAGTCCTTTCTTGCAAGGAAGGGGGTGTTGCTTTGGTGTCTCTCCTGCAAGGGCTGCATTGCTGTCCCCTCCCGGGATCTGGTGAGTCTCCCCTCTCTCTCCCCAGAGGGTGCATATTCCTGCATTGCAGGGGTTGGAATAGAGGATCCCAAGGGTCCCTTCCAACTTTTACAATTCTATGATTCTGGGAATCCTTCTCTTCTAGAAATCTGGAGAGCTACAGTCAGTGTAGACAATACTGAGCTAAACGAAGCAGAGGTCTGACTTGGTATAAGGCAACTTCCTGTGTCTTAAAGAAAAAGCAAATGAGAATATAGTCTACTCTGCAACAAAGTTTAAGCAGCACTATTTGGCTGCAATACCTCCCCAGAAATGTGTATCTGTGTTTGTATGCCACACAGAAGGGTTATTTCCCACCACTTACTGTTGTGACGTGGGGTTTGTGATTTCAGCTCTCTTGACAAAACATGCTGGAGACAGTTCTCTAGTAACAGCTCTTTATTAAAGTGAACAAGACTGACTGTGAGGGCAGGAAGGCTACATTTATAGGGACAGGGAACTAGCTAGAAGGGGATACATTTTGGAGGGAACAATATCAGGCAATCACAGTGCTGCCTTTTGGAGGGAACCAATAAGACAGAGGATCCAAATACAGCAGCTTAAATGAACCAATAGTAGCTGTACCCTCTGGAACCAAAAGGCAGTTACTTTATCCTAATGCAAATACAGACAATAATAATACAGAGATAAAATCCTTTGACTCAATACACAACACCCCTCCCCCCCTAGTGAGCACAGCAGACGTAATCCCTCAGGTACTGTGGGGTCCTACAACTTCTACTTGATCTCCTGACAACAGGTGTTGCAGGTTCTGGATTGGGTGTTACCTGTGGTGGAGGGGCTGCCATAGGGGTTTCGTCAGGAACAGATGGAGTTCCAGACATCTCAGGGTCCCCTACCTGTACCCCGTCATCATGAGGACTAGCAGACCCTGGTTCATTTGCTGAAGCCCCTGGTGACTGCACCTCTGGGCCATCTTCACTCTGGTCTCGCAGCTGTGCGTCATTAGCCAGGGATGAATTATCTGGCTCCTCCCTGCTGAGCGCCCGGCGCCTCAGCTGATCTATATGTCTCTTCCAAACTTGCCCATTTTCCAAGGTCACATAATAGGACACAGGTCCACTAGCCCGGGTGATCACACCGGCCACCCACCGCGGACCTCGTGAATAGTTCCTCACCCAGACCAGATCTTCAGGGGCGAGATACCTTGTTGTGTCAGTCTCAGCCTGGGGGGTTGCTCTTGAATTACGGTTTGGCATTTTATCTGGGTGGACATAATCCAGCACCGTTACCAGTCTTCTACCTAAGAGCAGCTCAGCTGGCGACTTGCCCGTCGCAGTACACGGCGTCGCATGCTGCAAAAATAACATTCGCGCAATGCGAGCTGACCAGTTACCCTCCATTAAGCGCGCAATGGATTCTTTGGCTGTTCTTACCATGCGCTCAGCCTGCCCATTGGAGGATGGGTGAAAGGGCGCGGATGTGACGCCTCTTATGAAGTTATCAGCCAAGAATGCCCTGAATTCTTGGGATACAAAAGCTGCCCCATTATCTGATACAATGGTCTCAGGTAACCCGTGGGTTGCAAACAGCTGCCTCAACACCTTGATTACGGCAGCTGATGCCATGCTAGGGACCAACGCTACTTCTAACCATTTGGAATATGCATCAACAATAACCAAAAAGACCTTCCCTTGGAATGGCCCAGCAAAATCTATGTGCAGCCGGCTCCAGGGAGTCCTAGACTGCTCCCACCAGTGGACTGGTGCTCTGGCCACTTCTGGCCGCACCTCTTGGCATGCCTTGCATGTTCGTACCCATTGTTCTATGTTCTGGTCCATTCCAGGCCACCACACATAACATCGGGCTAGCGACTTCATCCTGACCATTCCCGGGTGTCCCATGTGAAGTGTCTCAAGAACCCTGTTTCTCAGTGGTGCTGGGATGATCACCCTATCTCCCCATAGGAGACAACCCTTATGCATGGACAATTCGTGCTGCCTTGTCGCATAAGGCCTGAATTTTTCTTCATGCGGACCACCTGGCCACCCCCTCCCCACCCAAGTGAGCACACGGGAGAGAACAGCATCTTTCCTCGTTTTCTCAGCTATATCAGTAGCTGTTACAGGAGCCCCCGGAAGTGTTTCTAGCATCATAATGTGCTCCGCCGGAGCAGGATCCTCATTGCTCCCGCCAGGAAGGGGCAATCGACTCAGCGCATCAGCATGGCACAACTGTTTCCCCGGCACATGGGTCAAGGTGTACTGGAACCCATTCAGGAATATTGACCAACACAACATTCTGGGGGAGAGAATTTGTGGCGTTTGTTTGTTTGGGTTGAACAACCCTAACAGTGGTTTGTGGTCCGTTTCAATGGAGAAATGGCGACCATACAAATAATCATAGAACCTTTTGATTCCTGACACAATTGCTAGTGCCTCTTTATCAATTTGAGCATAGTTGCGCTCCGTGGGTGACAACGTACGGGAATAGAAAGAGATGGGCTTTTCCGACCCATCCGGTTCCCTATGACTCAGCACAGCCCCCAGGCCGTATTGAGAGGCATCACATGCCAGGACCAGCGGCTTCGACTCATCATAATGAGCAAGGACGCTCCTGCTACTCAGCATTTCTCGCAAGGAGTCAAAAGCCTTTTGCTGCTCCCGCCCCCATCGCCACACATTCTTTTTCTGCAAAAGTCTATGTAATGGTTCAGCTACCGAAGCTTTCTGGGGTAAGAATGAATGATAAAAGTTAATAAGTCCCAGGAATGACTGCAACTCCGTCTTGTTCTGTGGTCGTGGTGCCTCGATGATGGCCTTAATCTTAGCATCTGTGGGGTGGATGCCTGATGCATCAATTTTAAACCCCAAGAAATCCACAGTTGGCACCCCAAAACTGCATTTTTCTTTTTTCAGTTGCAACCCCACCTCCTTGAACTTGAGCAACACTGCACGGACACGCGCAACCAGTTCCTGTGGGTCTTTTCCAGCAATCAAAACGTCATCAAAAAATGGCAAGACCCCCGGCAGACCCCTTAACAGGCGTTCCATGAGCCCTTGAAAAATCCCTGGGGCCACACAAACTCCGAACTGTAATCTGTTAACTCTGAACGCCCCTTTATGTGTGACAATAGTCTGTGCTTCCGCTGATTGTGGGGTTACTGGCAGCTGTTGGTAAGCTTGTGCCAGGTCAATTTTGGCGAACACCTTGCCCCCAGCCAGTTTAGCCAACAGATGTGATACGACTGGAATGGGGTATGAGTTCCCCCTGAGTGCCTTATTGATAGTACATTTGTAATCTGCACATATCCTGACTTCCCCATTTGCTTTAAGGGGCGTGACGATTGGAGTCTCCCACTTAGCAGAGTCCACGGGTGAGAGAACTCCCTGCTTGACCAATTTATCCAGCTCTGCCTCGATCTTGGGTTGCAGTGCAAATGGCACTCGCCTTGGTTTGAGTCGGATTGGGGCCACCCCGGGGTCCAACTCGAAGTCAACTGGGGGCCCTTTATAACAACCCAGTTTTCCATTAAAGAGACCAGCAAATTCCTTGCATAATGCCTCGCTCATCTCAGGGCAGGTTTGGATTGAATTAAGCCCTGAGATACTCAGTCCCAGGGCGGGGAACCAGTCAGTGCCCAGGAGACTGGGGCGACTGCCCTTCGCAATCACCAGTTTGAGTACAGCCTGTTTGTCCCGGAACTGTACTCTCACGGCACACATTCCCATAACATGGATGCGGCCTGCTGAGTACGACTGCAAGGTTGCCGGGAAGGGCTCCAGAGGGGGCAACTTACCCCTGGGGAAGAATGTCTTCGCGGTCTGGTCCGACACAATGGTGAATGCAGATCCAGAGTCCACCTCCATGTCGCACTGCTGACCCTCAATCTTCACCTTGACGTGTGCCTTGCCTTGCGCTGGAAACTGCACGGCCCTCCCGTTGATCTCCGTTATGTAGTGGCAGTCCTTTCGAAAATGAGTTGCTGTGGGCGGTCTGCGATGCTCCAGTCTAGGTGCTCCTGTTGCTCCCGCCGCCGCCGATCTACAGACCCTGGCGATGTGACCTGTCTTCCCGCACATCCGGCACATAGCATCCCTGAAACGACAACTCTTCCGCCCATGGTTTCCGCCACAACCTGGGCAACTGCCTCGGTGATCTTTGTGCACTGTGCAGGCCTGACGCACCAACTCGACCCCACGGACTGGGCTCTGGCTCGGAGTAGCCTCTAGCTCGTCCATGGCATGCGCAACTTCTATCTGTGGCTTAGTGGCCTTGCGACTGGCATCAAGCTCCTCTCTTTCATAATTCTCCATGGCGGTGGCCTCCTTCAAGGCTGAAGCAAGGGTAACCTCTTCTTTAGCCACAATGCGTCTTCTGGCTTTCTTGCTGCTCAGACCACCAATAAACCGATCCAGGAGAGTCTCTTCCAGATTTTGGAAGCCACAGTGCTGAGCGAGCTTCCGGAGTTCAGCCAGAAATGCGGATACAGACTCCCCAGCATGCTGCTGCCTCTTATGGAACTCCATCCGCCGGGCCATCTTGGTCTCAGTAGGCGCCAAGTGGCTTGTTAGGCAGGCAAGAATATCTTGGAGAGATGTCTCACTCAGCTTCGCTGGAGCAAGTAATGCCTTGGCTAGCTTGAAGGTCTCGGGCCCACAGTAGCTCAGGAATGTGGCCCTTCTTTTGCTGGCATCGGTGATCCCTTGAGCCACTGCGAAGAACTCGAAGCGTTCGACGTAGTCTTCCCAGGTGTGGGGCTCTGATGGCTGGAAGGGCTCCAATACCCTTGGACTCTCCATTGTCCTAGCGGGCAGGGTCGTCTTCTCAGCTGGCCAGTGAGTCTTGTTCTCAGCTGCAATCCGGACTCTGAGGCAGGGTTGTGTTTAACCGCTCCTCAGCATTCCGGATCCCACCTTCGTCGCCAGTTGTTGTGACGTGGGGTTTGTGATTTCAGCTCTCTTGACAAAACATGCTGGAGACAGTTCTCTAGTAACAGCTCTTTATTAAAGTGAACAAGACTGACTGTGAGGGCAGGAAGGCTACATTTATAGGGACAGGGAACTAGCTAGAAGGGGATACATTTTGGAGGGAACAATATCAGGCAATCACAGTGCTGCCTTTTGGAGGGAACCAATAAGACAGAGGATCCAAATACAGCAGCTTAAATGAACCAATAGTAGCTGTACCCTCTGGAACCAAAAGGCAGTTACTTTATCCTAATGCAAATACAGACAATAATAATACAGAGATAAAATCCTTTGACTCAATACACAACACTTACAATCCTTTTCATCTCATAGTTTTCCTCAGCAAAAGATATAGTACCGTTAGGGGCCTTGATATGCAGGGCTTGTGTGTAGGTGTGTCACAGCTCCATAGAAGTTGGGGTTTTTCAAGTGTTTCTTGCAACCAGTTTACATATACAGGCTCTTTAAGATGGCTCAGATAGCAACTGAGACACTAATGTTGAAATAGTACCTAGAAAAAGGGCTTTCATAGTGGGTCAAATTCTTCCATTGCCTCTTTTTTTAAGCCCTGCATTTCCTGAAAGTTGTGTCCGTCTTCCACCACCCACTCACCCACCCTACTCCAATGCAGCACTCAAAGCCAGTGCAATCCTCTTTGCTGTAGTTGTCCTCAAAGGAATAGTGGGAATGCATGGGCTCACCCCCTCACTGCCCACCCCTTGCCTCCCACCCGCACCCCCAAATCCTAGTGAGAGGTGCCAGGGTGATGTTAGAGTGTGGACCTGTGAGATCAGGGTTCAAATCCCCACTCAGCCCTGAAGCTTATTGGGTGACTTCGGACCAATCGCTCCCTCTCAGCCTGACCTACCTCAAAGGGGCGATGTGAGGATTAAATGGAGCAAGGGAGAAAGCGACATACAACTTACTTTGGGGTTCCCCCACTTTAAAAAGGTCAGAAACTTTGGGAAACGGGGGGGGGATCTTTGCACCACGGCGCCAGATAGGCTTAAGACGGCCCTGGCAGAGCCAGCACCGGAAGTCGCTTCTGTGCATGTCCAGACATGCGCAGAATCGACTTCCGGTGCCGCACCGCTGGGTGAGTCTGCTGATCCCTTATTTTTCAATGCGGAACTTGGCAGCTATGGGTAGAGCTAGTATCATAACATGCTTTACTTACAAAAGGTCCTAGGTTTATTTCTCAGTATCTCCACATATGACTGGGAAAGAGCTTTGAAAGTCTGGAAAGCTCCCAGCAATCAGTGCAGAGAAAAATGAGTCTGATGGGCCAATGATCTAACATAGACTGCTTCCTAGGTTTCTAATGTTTAAAGCAGGAGTAAGCAAACTTTTCCAGCAGGGGGCCCGGTCCACCGTCCCTCAGACCTTGTGGGGGGGCGGACTATATTTTGAAAAAATATATATGAATGAATTCCTATGCCCCACAAATAACCCAGAGATGCATTTTAAATAAAAGGACACATTCTACTCATGTAAAAACACCAGGCAGGCCCCACAAATAACCCAGAGATGCATTTTAAATAAAAGGACACATTCTACTCATGTAAAAACATGCTGATTCCCAGACTGTCCACGGGCCGGATTTAGAAGGCGATTGGGCCGCATCCGGCCCCCGAGCCTTAGTTTGTTTACCCCTGGTTTAAAGTAACCTTCACATTTTTAAACTAAAGCAACTATTGCTAAAAAAGAGAGAGAGACTCCCATGCTTAGCTGTCATCCATTCATTTATATATTAAGGCATGCATGCATTAATATCCTGTCTGACCAGCCTGAAAACAGGCTCTTGAAGCAGCTTACCCATTTATTGATGTTGCAAAGCTGGTGGAGATGAGGAAACATCAAGATGCAAGAGGTGGTGATATGCATAAATTTCAGTGGGAGACAGCGGCTGGATCTAGACACATAAAAGATTCAGTTAAATCTGTGGCAAACTTTGTATGAGAAATCGGGTTAGCAAAAATGGAACTCCACAGCACCACCTGGTGTCACAGAGTTAGAATGCATAAACAATGTATATAAAGTGCTTTTTCTTTGCCAATGTAGCTGAGTCCGGGGATAGTGGAGCTGGCATTTTCAGTGGCAACCACACATTTAGTATAAATTCTGGTTTCCCCACAGATGTGGGGAAAACACACCGAGTGTCATGTGTGAAAATCCCTTTCGTTTGTAGCAGATTAAATAGAACTTTAAAAAGCTGGCTGTGCTTGCAGGGCTATAATGTCTCTCACCTTATCACCCTATGAGCACCTGCACATTAAAGTGTTTGCAATATTTGCAGAGGATACTGAGCCAATATTATAAGCCTGGCTGGACACCGCTCTTGCTATCGTCAAGAAGGAAGATGATGCAATGAGAAAAGGGAAAGTGTAATGGAGATTCTAAAGCATCTGGCGTGTGAAAAATCCTACCAACATTGCAACAGACAGAGAATGGAAGTGACCTCGAAAATGTAATAAATTATATTACTCCACTAACCCGAAGCCTAATAATAATATGGTTGCACAAATTGATCTGAAATAACATTTACTGCATCTAATGGTTTACATTAGCAAAGGAGGAATGACAAAATGAATCACATACTGACATTCAAAGGATAGCAATCCGCTTACGCGAAGAGAGACGCTCTGACAGATGCTATAACCCTAGCAAAAAACATACTGAGTGATTATATCTTGGTTTGTTGGTCATGTCAGTAACATGGGAACTCACATTTAGCAATATCATAAAAAGACAACAAAAAGCAATTTAGCAAGAGTGGTTGTGGTCCAAATAAAACTGAAGTGTCTGTTTTGTAAAAACCAGGAACAGGGTCTTGAAAGCAACGCACACTCACACATTTATGCACTGTATCCTTATATGCACCTTATAATTAATACCGTGTTTCCCCAAAAAGAAGACACTGTCTTATATTTATTTTTCCTCAAGAAGACACACTATGGCTTATTTTCAGGGGATGGCTTATTTTTTTATTACGTGTCCAGCCTTGCCTCTTCCTTGGCGCCCTCCAGAACTGCGCCTATCACTATGTCTTATTTTTGGGGTATGGCTTATATTGCGCAAATGCTTAGAAATCCTGCTACGGCTTATTTTATGGGTATGTCTTATTTTCGGGAAAACAGGGTACATGCAGTCCTATACAATACACTAAGGACTCTTAGCTAGAAAAAGAAAACAGAACCGGCCAGCCAAGTTTCAAATGCCAGAGTCAAATGAATTGTCACTATACTAGCTGCCCCTCCCCGCCCATGTTGTCAGAATAACAAAACTTTGGAGTCAAAGGGAATATTGGATGTCATCTAGTCAAACCCCTGCCTTGGTGCAGGATCTGATGGAAGTATTGACAGATGGACATCCAGTCTCTCTTTAAACACCTCCAGTGAAGGTGTATTCTGTATATCTTGGGATGAATGAGAGGAGGAAAAACTGAATGGTGGTGGTGATGAAAGATTGCAGACGGCCACCACTGGTGTACCTTAGCCTTTGTCAGTTACGCTGGCTGAAGCTGATGAGAATCCTACTCCAAAACCTGGTTAGAAATCAAGTTGGCGTAAATAGTCTTCTGCCTTCATTAGTTACTGCATGTTAGGAATATAGACATTCCTTCTTATACCTCTCATGGCTTGAATGAGAAAAATGTTCCTGTTATTGTATAGGACACTGGAAGACTCTGACTAATTAATTGTAAACCCCTAGCAGAAAGAAAGCCCTGAACAAAGAAACTGTGGGCTCCCTTTGAAGTGAATCTAGAGTGATAGAAGCAAAAGCCCCTGAGGCCTGTGAGGATACAAGCTTTAGAGTGTAATTGCACAGATGCAAAAGCAGAAAGAGGATGCCTGCAGAATCCTTAATGTCAAGGAGGCGCCCAGGAGCACTTAGCAGTGAGTGTTTATACTTCTGCCTCTGAAAAAGACCAGTAGCAAGTATATATCTTGCGTGAGTTATCATTTTCAGGATGGAGGGAGGGGTTCTGTTAAAATATGGCTTTTTGAATGAATTTAGACATTTGCAGATTAATATGGAAATAGGACAGAACAGGTTTAAGTGAAGCCAGTGAACACATGTGAAAGTGACTCTACAGACTAGTAATAAAGGTAAAGGTAAAGGGACCCCTGACTGTTAGGTCCAGTCACGGACGACTCTGGGCTTGCGGCGCTCATCTTGCTTTACTGGCCGAGGGAGCTGGCGTACAGCTTCCAGGTCATGTGGTCAGCATGACTAAGCCGCTTCTGGCGAACCAGAGCAGCGCACGGAAACGCCATTTACCTTCCCGCCGGAGTGGTACCTATTTATCTACTTGCACTTTGACGTGCTTTCGAACTGCTAGGTTGGCAGGAGCAGGGACCGAGCAACGGAAGCTCACCCCGTCATGGGGATTCGAACCGCCGACCTTCTGATCGGCAAGCCCTAGGCTCTGTGCCACCTGCACCACAGTGCCACCCGCATCACAGACTAGTAATAGATCAATCCAATTACATTACAAATGCAAGAAGAGCTCTTTGGGATCAGGCCAAAGGCCCACCTACCTCAGCAGCCTTTTCTCACAATTGCTAACCAGATGCCTTTGGTAAGCCCTCAAAAAAGACCTTTGTAATTACCGGTAGTTGTAATTCTTTTCCTGCTTCCTCAATTCCATGCCGGATCCCAAAGTTTGATTTCTAGTTTAGAAACTACAGTATACTCCTCTGGTTCCAGCTTCTACCTAGTAAGATCATTAAAATACAGAAAGATAGAAAAATGCATGTCAATTATTTCCTTAAATTCCACTTTTTTAAAAAAAGTTTGTATTTTCCTTTTCCACCCACCCATCGATTTCTGTCTCTCCCTCTGTGTCACATGACTTAGGAGATCATGATCTCTCAGGCCATGGCGACCACAAGACATCAGTAACAAACTAAGTGTAACTAAACATGCCTTTACTATTTGACTGAGATGCTCAAAATACAGGTATGGGCAGAATCAATTGCCTTTTTCTCAAAAGAGTTCCCCGAAACACATATTTGTAAGCCCTCAAACATCAGCTCAATAGAAATTGAGCATCATACCTATTTTGCCTGTTCTGTGGATTTAGCATGACAGTTACATTCCACTGACTTTAAAGATGAAAGGCGGCATGGGTAATGGAATCTGGAATAATGTAAGAGTGAAAAATGTGGAGATTTGAGAAAGGAGGAAGACTGGAGTTTCTCTCCTTGCTGCACTTAGTTAATACTTTTGGGATAATCACAAAGGCTTCTCTTAAAAAAGCAAGCCTACAGTAAACAGCTTCGATGCAAGGCCTCTATCTATAGCTAAAAGCAATGTGGCCGACAAATGCTATCTACCAGTGCCTCTTGGCTGGCATGCATGCCTAATTGAGTGCCACATTGTGTCCATTTTATCTCCCTTCCAAAGGTGTGCAACAAGAGATCATCGCTGACAAGTGGAAGCACTGAGTGAGTATAAATAACACATTTCATTGATCCACAGGTGATCGTGGGTGGAACTTGAGGCAGGCCAGCCTGTGAGCCATTGAAAAACGTATCAGTAATGTAATTCATTTTGCTGCCATTCACAGTGACTTCTTGAATTATTTTAACACTTGTTCACGTTGAAGAGATCAATCAGGATTGCTTGCAGTTAAGCTATTTTGCTTTAGCCAGGGAAAATAAAAGGCATAGGCTGGATCGTCATATAATCTCATGAAAGCAACATGGGATGTGCTTTTAATTTCAGCACAGCGGCCTCTAAACAACAGCTGGATGAGTCGTGTGAATGGCAACCCACAAAATACCAGAATTTAAAACACATAATAAGGGCACGACATTGACTATAGCCAGCTCACTTCAAGTCTGAAATGGTCTCATCCAGAAAAAAGAAGAAGATGTTATCACTTGATTCCAGGCCTTCCTTTCAGCAGTACAGCCAAAGGCTAAGCCAGTCATATGACAACTGACAGCAGAGATCAGGTATCGGTAGGCAAATTTGCAAAGGCTTTGTATCCTGCATCGTTTAGCCATCCCTGAAATGTACCTTTCCTCCTGATTATGAGTTTGCAACGCGGATCATAATTTGCATCTTTGACAGCGAAGGAGAGACTGATGGATTGAAACAATGCTTTGTTTGAATAATGTCAGCCGCCGTGACAGTGACAGTAATGCGGAGTGCTAAATAATAGGTATGCCTTGATACAATTTTAAAAATATGCAAGCTATTGTCTTAGCTATCAATGCACCAGTGTGCCTGGCCTGCCAACTAATTTCATCCATCTCATTGACAGCTGACAACAGGAGACTGTGCTCCCTTCCCAATCACATGTGATTGTAATTAAATAAACACAGGAAAGTGTCGGTACGCAGCAAAATGAAGATGAGGACCTGAACTCTTTGGTGCCATTTTAATGGAAATAATTTCCTGACCTCCTGCCTACAAGTCACCTCAGGTGATAATTTTAAGTTGAAGAACTATGGATATATATAGATTCTGGAGTGCCATCTTGTGTCCTTTCAATGCTTCTCACAAGTACAGTCTTCTCTCATGTGCCCCATCCCTGTCACCATCATTAAGCACATTCTCTCTCTCTCTCTCCCTCTCTCTCCCTCTCTCCCTCTCTCCCTCTCTCCCTCTCTCCCTCTCTCTGGCTTTGCCAAGCTCTTTGGGGAAAGTAGAGGGGTAGGGAAGGTTGGAAGGTGCAGGTGAGTTCCCCCAGGAATTCTCTTTCCAATGATAACTCTTAGAAAGGTCCTGATCTCTCTGCCCCCTGCCTATCGCCCCTGGAAATCATATGAATTGAATCTCATGATGAGGTGTGCTAGGAGGAGCTCACTCACCTCAAGTTCCACTGATTCATTATCCCATAAGTAGTGACTGAAGTCCCAATTTGTAGTGTGTCTGAGGTGAGTTGAATCTAAGAGATTTATCTAGAACCACTACTGCAACCCACAACCATCTAATCTTGTTTTTGTTCCTCTCGCTTTCTAATTTTCCTCATCTTAAACTCAGAGCTCTGCATTTTCACATGGGTAAGTGCCATGACAATTCATCCTTTTATTTGCAAATATCTCCTTACATCCAAATTTTGTATGCAGTTCCAACTAATATACACATTTTTGCAAAGCTATTTCCTCTAATATAATACTTTTTGTATGTTATTTTTACAAATATGTGTATTTTAATACACACTATCCGCTAATATATGCATTTTTGTACACGTTGTTTTGTTGGAGAACTTCACTGCAAAATTCATTTAATTTTGTAGGATAATTGTGTTTCGTTTAACATAAACGATGTAGTTTCTCATCAAAATGCAAACAAAATACCCTCCCAAACCATAGTTTAAAGCAGCTCTTGAGGTCCTGATAATGGTAATGAAATAGAGGATGATTTAAAAATAACTAAAAAAAATAAAATATATTTTTTTAAAAAAACTAAATCACAAGCTGATACAGGATCAGGGAATTCCCTTAATCCTACTCTATTATATTCTGCCATTCTAATGTCTCTTGGAGTGTGCTCCACCTTGTCTTCTTGCAGGAAGAGCATTGGCCCGTCTACTGTAGTCCAGCTTCCTGTTCTCTCAGTGGCCAACCAGATATGTATGGGAAACTTTCAAGCAGAACCTTAGCGGAACAGCACTCTCCCCTTCTGCAGTGTCCAGCAACTGGAATTCAGAAGAATACTGCCTGTGATCATGGAAACAGAGTATGATCATCATGCCTAGTAGCCCTTGATAGCCTTGTCCTCCATGAATTAATTTAATCTTCTTTCTTTCGTAGGAGCAAGTTCCATAGTTTAACTATGAGCTCCATGAAGAGGTATTTCCTTTTATCTGTCCTGAATCTTCCAACATTTAACTTCAATGAATGCCCATGAGTTCTAGCTTTATGAGAGAGGGTGAAAGAACATTTCTCTATGTACTTTCTCAATGCCATACATAATTTCATCAATGTATCTTATGCCACCTCTTACTCACTTTTTCTCTAAATCACAAAGTCCCAAATGCCGTTTACTACAACCCCAAGATCTCATTCCTGGTCAGTCACCACCAATTCAGACCAAATGAAAATGAGTGTATATGTGAAATTAATATTTTTCCCCCTCCTGAATTAATAAATATAATGTCTGATTCATATGTGAAGGTATGGAAGTGAAGATCTCGCATGCATCTTTTGAACAAAAGGACTGCGCTGTGGCTGGAGTTACAAGTCTAGAAAATTTAGTCTACACTCCTCAAAGTTCAGTCCGGAGGCTTCACTTTGTATCAGGACTACTTGTAAGAAAACTGGGGGGGGGGGTCAAAGGACAGGTGGTCATTATCAAAGTGCTCTTACACTATGCTGTGACCTTCTTTCTATTTTTTCCTTGCAGAACATGAAGGGAGAGGTGAAGCTCTATGTAAAAGGTCACCTACAGTTTCTTCGTTGTGTGGGGCAAATCAGTGGGTGAATTGAAACCCTCTTTTAAGGGGCCTGGTGAGCTATTAGAAAATTCCCCATGGAAATGCAGATAAAGGCAGATTTCAAATATATCGTAAACGCTGAAATGTGAACTTAAGAAACAGAAACCGTACTTACTTCCGTTGATTCAAAGAATACCATAAACATCTGGCAAGCACAAGACGGTTTTCAGAAGTGTAGCGATGGTGTTGAAAATTAAACAGCATTGACAAGAACACACAGGTACCAGAATGTCTTGACCTTACTATTTAAAGTAAGAAGGGGAAATTTACTCTTCATTAAGAAAAACAGAAAAGCCCACAAGAGCTGCACATCTGCCTCTGCTTACTTAATTCAAAGATGCACGGCATACACAAGTGGCCTTGACAGATGTTTGGTAACAAATCTGCATTTAAACTCATCCAAAGAAACACAGTCTGTTGAGAGAGACCAGCTCTCACATGCAGATCAACACAAAACCGGCTAACACTGATCAGAGTAAAGCACATTAAAAGTCTGCACACAGTAAACAAGGTGAGTGCGCAAAGTAGATCTAAAGCAATATGTTGCTGTGCGTGGCAATAACTAAGAGAACCTGGTGTGTTTTTCTTTTTGGTTACTCATGTTCCTGGTTATATAAGGGCTCTATACTGAAGCTTCTGCCTCCATTAGAAAGTCCAAAGAATGAGTTAGTTCATTCTTCTTTGCTACAGCAGGTCCATCTACTGGTAACACATAATATGCCCACTTCAACATAAAAAAAACAACAAGATCATGGCCACTGGTCCCATCACCTCCTGGCAAATAGAAGGTGAAGAAATGGAGGCAGTGAGAGATTTTTCTTTCTTGGGCTCCTTGATCACTGCAGATGGTGACAGCAGTCATGAAATTAAAAGACGCCTGCTTCTTGAGAGAAAAGCAATGACAAACCTAGACAGCATCTTAAAAAGCAGAGACATCACCTTACCTACAAAGGTCCGTATAGTTAAAGCTATGGTTTTCCCGGTAGTGATGTATGGAAGTGGGAGCTGGACCAAAAAGAAGGCTGATCACCGAATTATGGTGCTGGAGGAGACTCTTGAGAGTCCCATGGACTGCAAGAAGATCAAAGAACTTGCCAAAGTTTGCTGTGGTCAGCATAGTCAAATGCCTTTGCATAGTCAATGAAACAGAAGTAGACGTTTTTCTGGAACTCTCTAGCTTTCTCCATAATCCAGCGCATGTTTGCCATTTGGTCTCTGGTTCCTCTGCCTCTTCGAAATCCAGCTTGCACTTCTGGGAGTTCTCGGTCCACATACTGCTTAAGCCTGCCTTGTAGAATTTTAAGCAAACTCTGTGCTGGGGCCAAATGATGAGGTGAACAAGGGTGGTCCAGAATGAATTTACCCCTTCCAAAGTCAAACCATAATGTCAGCAAAGCACCCACAAGTTGGATCAGGGTACCTCCAAAGCCTAGTTTTACCATGTTTTACTCTATTCTCTACTTCCCTGAATGCTATATTTCTCATTTTTTTTATCTCTTTATAGTTTCTACTCTAGGTCCATGGGATTTGGAAGCAGTAAGATTGTCTAAATGCTGCCCACAGAAGATCTTTGGATGCTTTTGTTGTTGTTAAAACAGAGTAGCAGCACAGCAACAAAGAATTCATTGGCAGTTCTAGCAAGAGAGTGAACAAGGATCCCAGTCTGTAGATTCCTGTAGGCACTTTTGCTTTGAACACCACTATTTTCTGAGAAGTAGGAAACATAAAGGCACATATTTAAAGAGCAACGGAGACTAGGATGGATTTCTGTAACAGAGGAGAAAAATTAGCAACCTGTCCCAAGTATTCAACTTTCATTTTGTCCCCATGATAGTGTCCTGAAATTCATGTTGTTTAAGTTGACACACAATATACAAGGAAGAAATCTTCCATCTAAGTAAAATATGCTTAATAAGCGAGACAGAAGTTGGGGAGAGTGACAGAGACAAAGTATATTGTCCGAGAATTTTCGGTTGATCATATATACTTCTTTAAAAAGAAAAAAAGTTCTACTGCATTGATGTATTTTGACAGGATATTTTTTTTCCCCTGCCTCCAAGGCTTTTAGGGAAAATGGACTCATGGGTTATTACTGTTCCAATGAAGAGTGTGACTGAAATGATTCTGCTCATTTCCTGGAGCTATGCATTAACCAGACGGCTTGCGGTGTGTAACTTGCAACTGCGTTTGGTTTTTCATTCTGCTTGGAAAGGAAGCCACAGAGGAAAGAACCATTAGAATTGTTCTGATTTTAACAACCATGGCAAATAAATTAGGCTTTTTTCCATGCTGGGGAAGGGAACAGCATCTTACACACAGTTTCTTCAGCTCATTGGCTGACCAACTCTGCATTACAAAGGTGTCTGCAACCAAGACATGAAGGCTGGCAACATCAACCCCACAGTGTGGAAATCCCTTGCAGACAACTGCAGTGCCTGGAGAAAGTCAGATCAAATATCCACAGTAGTGGCCAGATGAGGAAGACCACTGGGAGGAGCCATGGAGAAAAGAAACACATCTGCACAAGCACAACCGGATGCTTTCATCTGCCCCAGCTGCAACAAAACATGTCTCTCCTATATTGGTCTCTACAGCCACAGCAGATGCTATAACTCTCCAATGGTTTGACAACTCTCCCCCCCCCCCCCCCGGCAAACTCCTCCATTGTCTCCTGCGACACTGGAACCAAAACAGTGTTTTTGGATACTGGCAAGCAGGAATGTGTCCAGAAGAGGGCAACCAAAATGGTCAAAGGCCTGGAAACAATGCCTTATGAGGAACGGCTTAGGGAGCTGGGTATGTTTAGCCTGGAGAAGGGAAGGTTAAGGGGTGATATATGATAGCCGTGTTCAAATATATAAAAGGATGTCATATAGAAGGGGGTGAAAGGTTGTTTTCTGCTGCTCCAGAGAAGCAGACATGGAGCAATGGATTCAAGCTACAAGAAAGAAGATTCCACCTAAACATTAGGAAGAACTTCCTGACAGTAAGAGCTGTTCGGCAGTGGAATTTGCTGCCAAGGAGAGTGGTGGAGTCTCCTTCTTTGGAGGTCTTTAAGCGGAGGCTTGACAGCCATCTGTCAGGAATGCTTTGATGGTGTTTCCAGCTTGGCAGGGGGGGGGGTTGGACTGGATGGCCCTTGTGGTCTCTTCCAACTCTATGATTCTATCATTCTATGACAGATGGATGCCAACAACACTGTTGAGACTGCGATCTTTTTAAATATGTGCAATGAAGATGTGGAAGAATTGGAAGTTTTAAGATCCAGCATATCATCCTGTCTCAAAGCCAAAGCTCCAGGGGACTTTGACAGGTACAGAGAAAGGGCAGGAGATGTACTATGCGACTGGGGAAATAAAAGCAGATGTCTTTTAAGGATCAAGTTGCATTGCTTTATGTATCTGCATCTGTAGGAGTGTCCCATGAGTTGACAAGACATATTTCACAGCAACTAGAAATCGAGCCTTTAGTGTTACTGAAAATATCCTTTTGTAATATTTAATGGATGCCTGATTTTAAATTTCCATATAGTTTTTGTTTTTATGACTAGCTGTGCATAAACAAACAAACAAACAAAGCCTGCTAAATATATCAGGCAATTAAGAGATGGGTCAAATGCCTGTTATGAGATGGGCTTCTTGATCCTGTAGAAAGAGCAGGAAGAAGCCAGATTGTCTGGATTATGTGGGGGAGTTGACTGAGTTTTGAAGACTTACCCTACATGCAAAAGCAATATTTCACAATTGGTTTATTTCTGTTTACAATGTTCCCTGAGAAGTGGCATTTTCCCATTCAGCCACACTGAGGCGAGGCTCTTTGTTTGATCTTAATAACAATGCATAATTTACTAATCATGTTCAAATCGGACTTCCAACCACCTTATAGGTATATTTTCAGCTACAATCTACAAATTAACCTTGAGTTACAAAATGATTCTTCCATCAACCACTTCAGTAATTGATGATAGCCCTGATGATAGAATTTCCACAAATTAAAGTGTCATTGAGCTTTTCTCTCTCTTCCCTCTCAGGTTTGCCTTTTTCACTTAATATTTGATAGGGAACAAAGCCAAGGAGTTTATTTGCATCCTTGTCACTTGCACTGGACTCGCTGAAAGGGATTGTTGAAAATTGATGTGAGGAAAGTCATTTCCCTTCTTGATATTGGATCATTGCTGCAAATGGACCACAGCCGAATTCTTGTTTACTCTGCAAGAAATAATAATCAACTGGATGGGTGTACGCTTATAATGTGTGCAATGCCGGATATGAGCCAACATAAACACACTACAGATTTGCCGGCAATTTCAAGAAATTCATTACTGTACCTTCTCATTAAAAAAGTAGAAAGAAGTCATCTATATTGGTGAGCATCACCTTATTGTATGGGAGAAAATTAACTATGTACTGCCTCCTACATAGCTTCATTAACACTTGAAGTTTTGTGACATTAGCTGGCTCACTTGACTCACATAGGTGCTTCTGCATATGGATTGCTAATGAGACAGTAACAAAGTTACTGTGACCAGGTAAGCTCAGCAAACACCTGCTTGTGTGAGTGGCCTTCTTGCTTTAGCAGTGAAACAATACAGCAAAGTGAGATAAGGAATGTGACTCCTGTCCTCTGCCTAGGAAATTCACAGCTTGCACATTTTCCTGTGCACAGAAGGGAGGCCCTGACCTGATGTGAATTCTCTCTTCATATATGGCATTGCTCAGATGAATATAACACTCAAGAGCCAATACATCTCCTTCAGTGTCCTGCAGGGAGATGAATTGCAAGCAGAATATTAGCAACACAGAGAGAGAAAGAGGGACTCAAATACTTCAATCTCTTAGGATGCATGCACTTTGAAGTAGACAAGAAGCAACAGGGGCCACGTTGTTTAAAAACAGATGTTGCATTTGAACTACAGTGTACAGGGCAATGTAAATTAAACATGAGTGTTTATGGAGATGGATTTTGTGCCTCAATTTTTATAGCATATATAATAAAAGTAAATCCACAAAATATCACTGTTTCCTATTAGGTTTTATGGCTCTTAAATCTGCAGTGCTTTTCTATCTTCCACACAGGAAATAAACTACTCAGGGGTCATGCCAAACAAACAATACGTTTGGATTGACATTTGTCTGCTCTCTCCAGTTCAGTGCAGGGGATAGTCTATTTCACTAATAATACTTACCATGACCTGCTTCCTCAACCTCTGGTCAGCTTTTGTCAGTGTTTTCTCTATAAGATCCAGATCACTGTAATTGAAAATGCTGTGCAAGCCATCAAGATAAGCTAGGCTTTGCAACGCCAATGCCGAGGAGTACTTTGCTCAATTGCAGCTCCTCTGTAGCGTAGTTTTACAAAAGTTTACCAGCCCTGCTAAAATGAAACAGAAACTCTGCATGATAGAATATGATAACATGAGCCTTCTAGTGACCCATGATGATCTGTTGTTATCCATGAAAGAGTGTCTTTAAGTTGATCCACTTGTTCTATAATGGGAGATTATTCAGTTTGATGTAAGTCTACTAGTATAGCATCAAACATAAGGCTGCTTCAAACATTCAAAAGGATGTGTGTGGTTAGGAACATGGGGACATGGGAAGCTGCCTTATACTGAGTCAGATCATTGGTTCATCTCACCATTGTCTGTACTGGCTAGCAGCATCTCTCCAGGGCTTCAGACTGGGAATCTGGAGATGCTGGGGACTGAACCTAGACTTTCTGCATACAAAGCAGAAGCTCTGCCAATGAGCAATGGTTGATACATTTGCTAACTTTACAGGTTTTGACTTGCACACCAGTGTTGCCTTGCTCACTTCAGCTGGCACACCCTGAATCCTTTCACATATACCTACAGTATATAGCTCACACTTGCACTGCAATACTGTATTTGTAATCTTAAAACTGATAAGTAAGTTTTTGTACATATGTTCAATGCATCATGTCAATGTACTCAATAGTCTTCCACAATCATGGGGCTTTTACTGGATGAAGAAATACATATTGTTATACTTCTTTCTTCCCACCCCCTTCTCAGACATTACAGAACCCAAATTCACGTTAGTGGATGGATCTCCAATGTTCATCCTATTTCCATTTTAGATGAAATTGGGTGATGGCCTAAATAGCAGGCATTACCATCATATTCAGTCCATGTTTACACAAAACTATAATGCAGATGTATCAAAGCCTTTCTCCACACAAAGCAACATGTCTCCATCAAAAAATATTGTGGCCAGCAGACTCACCTGAAAATAGCCTCTGCCTTGCAGAGGACAAATCTCCTTTGAGTTGGCGGGAAAGCAAATCTTTCATCACTACTGCATTGATTGTTCCCAATGAGCTTTCAACCAGCTCAGTCTTGCCTCTGCCCTGTTGTTGGCTCTGTGCATTCTCATTTCCTCCCTTCCTGTCCTAACCATTGTCCTGAGGTATCCCTGATACTACAGTGGGATTTGAACCCTTCTCCTGGGAAGGGGGTGTTACTTGTGTGCTCCATGTGCAGGTCTTCTCAATACTGGGCAATGGAGTTGGCTGGATGTTGTGACTGCAATTGACCATTGCAACTGCCAACTCCCCTGTCCAGCTCTTGCCATTTCCCTGGCCAGAAGGATTGTTTGCAGGCTGCTGATGCCGACACTTGTTTGGACTGCCAGGTGAATTAGAAAAAAACACTCTCTTTTGGTCACACTATACTTTTGGTCACAGATGTCACTAGCTGCCCTCCTGAACACTGGAAATGTCTGTAGGCTGCTCTGGGAATCCATGTTTAAAGTGAGTAGAGGATGGGTTCTGTGATGTCATCACGCTGATCATTGCTGCATGTTGATGGGGAATGGGCAGAGTACAGTGGAAGAACAATGGTTCTGCATACAGAAGGTCCCAGGTTCAATCTTTGGCATCTCCAGATAGAACTGGGAGAGGCTCCTAGCTGAAATCCTGGAGGACTGCTGTCAGTCACTATGAAAATTGTGCTGGGCTGGATGGACTAATGGTATGATTCAGTGCAAGGCAGCTTCCTATGTTGATTGGCACCTTCCAATAAACAAACGATTGCCCAGATAGCATTGTCAAGGACTTTGTAGGAGATGTTGTCATCATTACTGGGCTGACACTTTCCCTCTTACTGCAATTCCTGTGCTTTCAACTTTGAGAGTGCATTGATTGGATCATGACTATGTTGAACAGGGCCATAGCATCAGCCTATCCAGGGAGGAATGTATTATGTGCAGCTGGTAGAACCCTACATTCTCTTTATGTGCAACATACCCTGGGTGAAGCACTCTTAAATGCTCATGGAGGCTGCCTAGCAACAGTGCTTTGTAGACTGGGCCCAATGACTCCGGGCTGCAACATCTGTTGCCTTTTAAACTTGAGTAGCAGGAGTAAAAAGAAAGTCAGTTATTCAAATAAATCAAGAACAAGATTCCATTAACAAAATGGGACTTGAAAAGTGGGCTGTATTATTCATTGTCACTGAGCAGCTGAAGGAGAAAAATTATGAATGATTTGTTTGTGCCTATATTCCTCCTTTCGTTCAGAATTGTTTTGCCAATTCAAGCATAACTGCAATCCTGAAGAAAATCTCTTCCCAAACTTCATTACTCAGCCAGAGCTAAAATCAGCCCGGAAGTTTCAAGTAATGATGAAAATGCAAGTCAAAATTAAAAACACCGAGTTAATAAATGCTACAGTTATTCGTCTCAGATTGTTGGCTGCACTGAATTTGGTTCAATTTTCTTTGGTGAAATGCACCCCATTCTTCAAAACAATGCATCACATGCCTTGTCACTTCAGTGTAATCAAAGCAACAATTGGATTTTTAAATATTTAGCCTGATATTGATTTATTGCTGGCTTGATTGGTAACTCAATTTGTCCAGAAATATAATTTGCGAGAAAAGTGGCATCTGCCGGAAAACGACAGCTATTCAGGGCATTCATCTTGGCAAAGTCCTATTGAACATTTCTGTTGGGTTGCATTATTTCAAATGAGCAAAACCAAAAAAAAAAAAGTCAGGGGGGAGGGGCAAAACCACTGGCATTGGAGCATGTACCCTACTGGCCATGATCCAACATGGAGGTAGGCATATTTAGGACAACTGAACATATGAAGCTGCTTCACATTGTATCAGGCCATTGGTGAATCTGGCTCCATATTGTAGACTCAGAATGATGCTACCTCCAAAATATATGACACTGTATTCTGTTGTCTGGAGGATAGAGAGGTGAGGGTGTATGTGTTGAATGCTATTACATTTGCATGGTTGAAATTTACCCTAAGAGTTAAATCCCTGTCCATCAACCCACCCACTTTTGCATCTCCCCTGCCTGCTACTGAAAAGTGGCTTCTGAAATTTTATTTGAAAAGGAATGTGGCCCTCTGGCTGAAAAGTTATCTTACCCCTGGTGTAATCATGGATACATGTGTGGCTTCTGTTTTTCTCTGAAAGCTGAGACTGACAGAAAATGAACAGGGAAAGCACCCAGACACCCAGCCTGGAAGATGCTTTTGGAGTTTGCCACATCCAAAACTCTGAAATCCTTGCTTCCTTTGGAGCTCTTTTCAGCAGTCACTTAAAAGGCTTCCTCCCAGCCAAGTGTTGTTGTTGTGGTGGTGGTTTAGTCATTTAGTCGTGTCCGACTCTTCATGACCAGAGCACGCCAGGCACTCCTGTCTTCTACTGCCTCCTGCAGTTTGGTCAAACTCATGTTGGTAGCTTCGAGAACACTGTCCAGCCGTCTCGTCCTCTGTCGTCCCCTTCTGCTAGTGCCCTCCATCTTTCCCAGCATCAGGGTCTTTTCCAGGGAGTCTTCTCTTCTCATGAGGTGGCCAAAGTATTGGAGCCCCAGCTTCAGCATCTGTCCTTCCAGTGAGCACTTGGGGCTGATTTCCTTCAGAATGGATAGGTTTGATCTTCTTGCAGTCCATGGGAAGTACCTATCTCTTTTCCCTGAAACATCACCCTATACTTACGTTGTGTGATTGAGCCAATCAGAGATGTTCTAGGCGAAGCATAAAGTGTCTGCTTTATTATCTATAGTTACCTTCAATTGACTGTCTCCTCTGTACTACCCAAAAAGAAAAAGGGAAATTCCCATTCTGTGCATGGCACCTCGAGTGATAACATCTTATTTTGGGTTTTGGGTTTTTTCATTGATTTTTTTTTTTTTTTTGCCCGCACACAGCACTCACTCAAAACACAATTGAAGCCTGATCCGTGGAAATTCCTTAGCTGATTTCCAATGGGTGTTTTTAAAGAACTTGGAGGGGCTTTGCCAGACTCATCTGCAGGCAAACAGAATGAGAAATGGGATGCATTAATAAAACCACGGAAGGCAACTCAGTGGAGTGTATGGTTCAGCAGCCAGACGTTATTGCAGCGGCTTGACATTTAAGAAAAACTGGGGTAAAAGCTGGAGGAAATGGTATAAAAAAGATGCAGTTCTACTGAAATGGATGAAACATATGGACACGAGAAGAGCCCTGGTGGATTAGGCCAAGGGTCCATTTAGTCCAGGATTCTGTTACCAACATTGGCTAGCCAGATGCTTCCTGGAAACCCACAAACAGAATGCAAAGACTGTGGATGAGTGGATAGGGAATTGATCTATGGAGCTTGCAGTGTGGGGCTGAGTCTTGGGAACTCCCTGGGGGGGGTTGACAGGGGGAAGAGCTGCAGCTCAGTTGTAGGCCACCTGTTTTGCATGCAAAATGTCCAGGTTCAATCAACATCTCCAGGTGGGGTGTTGTTTGTGGGGGGGGGGGTTGGAGAGACTCCTGCTAATAGCTCCTGTGTATGGCCAGTATGGCTGCATTCAGATCTTTCACAGCATAAAAGCCACTACTGGAAATCTAGTGGAAATTTAGCACTAATTTCAATGTTTATTGTTTCTAGGGGGGTGGGGGTGGAATCTATTCACAACCTTGTTAATTTGGAAAATCATGCAACTTACTTGTTGGTGAAATTTGGGGTCATATACCGGCATGCAGTTCTTTTCTGCTATTTAAAATTCAGCAGCACATGACATTACACATGACACAGTTCCGTCACATAACAAGGTACTACAGTGTAAAAGGAATGCTAAAAATCAGGACAGAAGTGCTGGCATTATGATAAGTAAGACTAATGCCATAAATCCCATATCTGAATGCAAATTCAAGGTAGAAAATATGGCACTAGATTGGCCAGTGAGTTAACGAAACCTAAAGCAGCTACCCAGTTGTTTGGTCTCAAACAACTGGTATTCAGAGGCATACTGCTTTTGAACATTAGCCTTCATATAGCTTCAATGGCTAATAGGTATTGATAGACTTGCTTTCTAATTGTCGTTTAAACCCATTTGAGCTGGTGCCCATCACTACGTTTGTCCAAAACATTTCCAATATTGATGAGATAATTGCCAAATGATTGGCAACCTTACATACACCTACAACCATGGGCATGGGCAGTCTTCTATATTCTGGTGAAGATAAGACAGTGGTATTTTCTGATAGATCTAGGGTAAAGCTTCAGTGATGAAATATGCAGACTGGTCCTAGACCTGGGAATCCTTGTTGAAACCAGGGTATCACCGTGTCTCAAATCAACATGACTGGAATTGATTGTGTGGGATGGTAACTCAGATGTTGCTTGAGTTTTTCCCTGCACGATTGGCTTGTGTGTTATTTTCTATTATTCATTTTGCAAAAACATTCCTGAACCTGCCCTTGCTGATAAAACAAACAAACCACTTTTGCTGCAGAATCCCACTGGGGCCAGACCACCGAGAAGGTCACTTTGTTTTCCCACACATCCAAGATAATTGTAGCACTGTTGCCAATGAGTGTATCAGCTTGATGCATAAATTCCAGCTGATTTCTGGAATGTTTTGGCTTAGAAAACATTGAAGAGATAAGAGTTGGGTTTTACTGATGATTTTGTTGTTGTTGCTTGACTTGGATTAGGCTCCGAAATAGCTGCTCTCCTTCTCAGGGCATGCGTATATTATGGACTATATAACCTATTTTCTGTATCCCGACAGAATCCTGGGAATTGCACTCTTGTGACTGGGCTGAATAGCTGGACATGACGTCTCTATCAAAAGTGGTTCTCATGATACCTTGAGGGAAAACATATCAGTTAAACTAGTTAAAAACTGATGTGCGTTTCTAGGGCAGAGACATGCCCCCAGCGTCTATTCAGCAGGACCCTCTGTTTTCTGAAAAGCACATAATCTAACAGCAAATTCTTTCTCTCCTTTTATATGTGTGCATACGTGTTTGTGAGGTTTCCAATGCAAACAGAGCAAGTTAAATCAGATGCCATATTCCACCCACCATCCACCCACCACAGACACGCATCCCATATGCAAGGCAGCAGCTAATGATGACTGCAGGCCTCTAAGAAAATCCTTTGCAGAGATGAAACTATTTCATCAATTCATCTGCACTTTCAAAGTGAGACAGGAAAGGGAAGAAATGGCTTCGGTCACAATTTTGTTTTGTTTTGTTTCTGCTTTGCTTTTATATCAAGAGTCGCGGGGGTCAATCTGAGTCTGGGATATTCATTATATTCCTTCCCTTGGGTAATTCAGAAAAGGTCACAGAATGTCAGTAATCATCTTCTTTACGTCTTAGTGGCAAGTTTATGACTGAAGGATTGCCTCGCTAATATGTGTTTAAATGAGGAGCTGGCAACGTTGGTGGTATTTAAAGGAGAGTTGGCATTTGAAACAGGCAACAACAAGAGATCTGGCTGGTAAACAGGAATGCTATTGATGTCAAGGCTAGTTTCGAGAGTTAAGGCTTTAATGGCACCTCTGGTCTAGCATTTTGGGGTTTATTTTGGTCCCCCCTCAACCCCTAGAAGTTCGTTGGGGTTCCATTGGTTAGAATGTTGCACTGGGACCTGGGAAACTAGGGTTCAGATTGCTACTCGGCCATGAAGCTCACTTGGTGGCATTGGGCCAGTCACTGCATCTTAGCCTAACCTACCTCACAGGGTTGATGTGGGGATTAAATGACAAGGAGGCTCACCTTGAGCTCATTAGATAAAAATGCGGGATAGAAATGTAAACAATGATGATGATTTAAAAGTCAGAAAATGAAAAGTAAAAAAGGATAACTCAGTTGGTTAGAACATGGTGCTGATAATGTTGAAGTTGCAGGTTCCTTCCTGGACAGCTGCATATTCCTGAATTGCAGGGGGCTGAACTAAATGACCCTCAGGACCCCTTCCAACTCTATGATTCTAGTCTAGTCTAGTCTGAAAAGGTTGGCTTTTTTAAATGTACAGGAAGAGAACCTGCAAGAGGCCCCTGGTTTTGTGAGCATCCATTGCTTATGATTAATGTAATGTATGTCTGGACCAGGGATGGGAAACTTTAGTCCTGGGAGACAAATGCTGTCCTCCAGGCTTCTTTAGCTGACAGCCAGGACTATCTCCAAGCTACCCTCCTCCCTGAGCCACACCCCCACCAGCCACCCACCATGCTCTGCCTAGATGGAATATGTCTCTTGAATTGAGATAATGCCTCTTGCTTGCCTGGATGGAGAAATGTGGTGGTGTGTGATGTTTGCAGAAACCGATGACTTTTGCACAATTGGAATTCAGCACATTGCTGGAGACGGAATAAGAAAAATGCTTCTTTGAAACATATGCTTATGCAATGTCCGACGCTTATGAATTTTTGGAAAAAAGTATTAGGATGTATAAACACTACTATGGGGGTAGGGAGTACAAATATCAAATTATAGTATTATCCTAAACCACATACCAATGATATGGAGTTTGACAGCTGGTCAATGTAGATGGACTCTTCTGCCAAAATCTGATATTGATTCACTGGAAAGATAATACTATGGCCCCCTATTATCAACAGAGAGAAGATATGACAACTCTTGCAACATATGAATAGATTGCTTTGGGATGTGGATTGTGTATGGATAAATATAATAATACTTGAACTGCATTTATAAAAAATATTATGACTTATTAATTGTATATTCATTGAAATAATAGCATCTATATATATATATAAATGTAGAAACGGCGGAATTGTGGGCTCCACTTTTCTCCAAAACCGCTTGACCGATTGTGTTGAAATTTGGACACAACAGTCCACACCACTACCCGAGTGTTTGTATAACCTCGGATTGTTCACATCTCATACCTAACACAGGTAAAAACATGTTTTTACACAAACAAAAATAGTGCCCTCCAGTGGCATAATCCCCACAGCTCCTCCACCTCCTCCCTCCCCATGGAGACTAGGCCACACCCCACAGACCCTGCCTCCACCACGAGCTACGCCATCCACCAACAGTATCGGACACAGTCAACACCAGCACCAGCATGGCCGCCTCCTTGGGAGCAAAATCAGGATGTGTGTTGGATCAGGACGTTAACTTAAATGAGTCCCCTATAGAGTATAATGAATCACAGATACCAGGTCCCAAACACCCCCTTATTTTAAAGACAGAGCCTGTCTGATAGTAGGGTGGTCGTGTGCCTTTCTTTCCAGAGGAAGGTCTTCTATATGGAGTTCTGTGTTTGAAGGCCCATCTGGTTTAAGTCAAGTTTAAAGATAAAAATATTAACAAGGGAGGGCAGGAGGGACATTGCGGTTGCCTATCGATCTTGGACAACAGACTGAGAAGGCACACATAGGTAGAGATGGAGAAATTTGATCCAGTTCCCATTTGAGGGCAAACCTACCTAATTCACATTTTCTGAACTGAAACACACCCATCCTTTCAAATTCACACTTCTCCACATGTCACAAGGTAGTTCTGTAGCCAAACGATGTGTAGAAAAATGCATATGCCAAAGTATGTTAGTGAAAGTAACGTACAAAACACATTATATTAGAGAAAAATGCTTTGCAAAACTGGGCCTATTAGGCAATATTGCATACAAAAAAAATGTGATGAATTTTCATGGGTAGATAGATATAGATGCAGAAGTGTAGAGAATTAAGCTTAAGCCTGGGAAAACAGAAACCAAGATAAACCAAAATTGATAGATTTGCCCATCCCAGCACACAAGTTACCTGGGTGCAGTCTTACCCACTGTGGTGAGATGTAGATCTATTTCCATAATAGTAACTATTTCTAGATTGCCATCTATACATATAAATTAGCATATGCAAATCTTGTGCAACTGTGCGTCCTCATTCATTCATTCTTTTTTGGAATGTTAGGGGTGTTGTTGTACTTCCTTTTGTTTGAAGATGCTTCAGTGGCCACTGTACTCTAGAATTATCCCTTCTGTCAAGTGGCTCTATTATTGATTGATTGATTGATTGATTGATTGATTAAATTTTTATACTGCCCTTTATCTGTAGATCACAATTTAAAGAAACAAAAATACATAATAAAAACAAAAACAACCCAATAATCCCACCTTCCACAACACATTTTTAAAAAGGCACCAGGTGTTAATCAGCCAAAGGCCTGGTTAAGGAGGAACATTTTCACTTGGTGCCTAAAGGTGTATAATGAAGGCACCAGGTGAACCTACCTGGGGAGAGCATTCCACACATGGGGAGCCACTGCAGAAAAGCTTGAGCTCGTGTTGCCACCCTCCAGACCTCTCATGGAGGAAGCACATGAAGAAGAGCCTCAGAAGATGGTCTCAGGGTCCAGGTAGGTTCATATGGAGGGAGGCGGTCCTTGAGGTATTGCGATCCTAGACCCCATGTCATCAAAATATAAATGCAGGCACACTGGGAAGTATGAAAATGCACCCTTTGAATGTTGTTCCAAAGTTTTCTTACAGAGTACGGCATCGCATCAAGAAGTGTGGCAGCAACTTTGCTAATATTTACCATGCTTGCTATTATACAATGAAATCCCTGAGCACTTAATTAAAAACAAAGATCTCTCCATGAAACATTACAGAGGATATGGTATGTATAACAATGAATTGCCTACTGATGTGTTCCTTTTTAAAACAAAAACAAAGAGGATGGTAACAAAATACCTCACTAATAATAAGGCCCTTCTGTAAATTAGACCAGTTTTTCATTGCAAATAATTGAGACGAACATCTTTGCAATCTGCTGCCTTTTGCTCTCTTCTTTGGTCTCAGAGCTCCTTTCATTTTAATTGTTTCCCCACATAGTTTGTTTCTTTTTACACTTTTGCTTTCATTTACAGCCAAGTACATTTTAATAGCATTAAGAACACCCAGAGGCATAAGAGCATGAATGGCTCATTACCACTTGCTGGAGGCATAATGGATGCTCCATGCGTTCCTGAGTGGTTGAAGGCCTTCAGGACTGCTTAACCTTCCCACATCCCCATGCTCGGGGTTTTATAATGTCTTGCCAAAAAGAAAATGCCTCCAGTCTTCTAAAACAAACGGAGGAGATGGGGGTTATAGCAGCCTCTTCATAATTTCATTCCACCCTATTCCCCCTACCCCTTTCTTATCCCCAGCAAAAAAAAATCAACTTTGTTTGATGGACTTCAGGGACGTTAATTACTTCAAGATGTCAGAGGCCTGAAAAAATCATCAAAATTTGGAGAAATATTCAGGAATGTTCCCTTTCCGCAGCATTTCCTGAACTTCGTCTGAGCCCATACAGATGACCACGAAATCAGTCAGAACAGCTCTCCCACCCTGGGGTAGCTTGGGCATTTGTATGATTCTTGCAAGTGATAAGGCGAGTGAAGATATTTTTATTCTGGCTTTCGCCTGCTAAGCATACCTGCCAAGTCTCCCGCTGAAAAATGCGGGATCAACAGCGACGCGGCACCGAAAGTTGCATAGAAGCAATTTCCGGGGCTGCTCTGACCATGTGTGGGCACCGGGAATAGGGCAGAGCGGCACTGGAAGTCGCTTCTACGCATGCCCGGCAGCCATCTTGGTGGTGGCCGCATGGCAGACGGCAGGAGTGTGCAACCAGATGGTCTAATTGTCATGCTATCTTATTCTTATTCTATTACTTATACCCCACCCATCTGGCTGGCTTTCCCCAGCCACTCTGGGTGGCTTCCAGTGTATATAAAAACATAGTAAAATCCCATGAGTCCAGAGATGGTCAAGTAAGTTTCACTATTGTAGAGTCAAACACCAGAGTCAAAATTCTAAGCCTGGAAAGTGCTCTGTAATCCAAAGTGTGCTTTCTTCCATCACTCCACCAACATGGCATTTACTATGGGACAAGATTGAGCAAATGGTTCATTGTGCCACTAATTTGATATGGGGCACCCAACTAATTCTTAGATTGCATGTCCTGTGTTTTCCCAGGACGCATTGCCTTAATGTAAGGTTACCAGATTTTTTTTCAATGAATCCGGGGACACTTTTCAACTTCAATGGATTTTGTTTGGGGACTGATTTGTAAATCCGGGGACTGTTCCCGGGAAACGGGGACGTCTGGTAACCTTACCTTAATGCCTCAAAATCTGGGAGCCAACACCATGACCACGACCACCATTCTCCATCCCTATGTGGACTTCATACATGATCCACATGGTATAAGCCAGGCATCCCCAAACTTCGGCCCTCCAGATGTTTTTGACTACAATTCCCATCATCCCTGACCACTGGTCCTCTTAGCTAGGGATCATGGGAGTTGTAGGCCAAAACATCTGGAGGGCCACAGTTTGGGGATGCCTGGTATAAGCATTGTCTTCTCAGTATCTGTATCTTCATTTCACATCATTTTCAGTTTCCTGTAAAAAACAAAACAAAACAAAAGTGGTGGAGAATAGCAATCCACAAGAGAAATGGCTGAGATATGCTTCACGAGAGTAACCTGATTGTGAGCCATCATTCCTAAGGAAGCTTTTTTTTCTTTCCTCTCTCTGTCTCTGTCTCTATCACTCTGCTTCTCTCTCTCTTGCAGAGCATCATTTGTGGATTAATCGTATTAGTCAAGAGAGGGGTGGTGATATCAAAAAGGCTATTCATTTAAATAAGTCTCATTAATCCATCCTAGAGGGGGGAAATCTAATCAGCTTTATGTTCATACAGTTTTATTGTTTCATTGCTCATTTATACTGCTCATCAGGGCTTCAGTGGAAATGGAAAAAATGGAAAACAAGACGTCTGGGACAGAAACTAGAACTCTCTCTCTATATATTCTTCTCTATGTGTGTGAGACAGAGACAGAGACAGAGACAGAGACAGAGACAGAGAGAGAGAGAGAGAGAGAGAGAGAGAGAGAGAGAGAGAGAGAGAGAGAGAGAGAGAAGGTGGGTGTATGAAATAAACCAACACTAATGAAACATATCTAAGTATGGAAATTAGAATCATAAACAGACTGGCATCAGATCAGGTAATTATCCTTTGCCCAAGAAGGTCCTTGTTATTGGATAGTGTTGGAGAGATCAGGCATTTCCAGATCACTTTCACATATGTCCAATCTGTTTCACTTCTGAGGGTCTTTTGTAAAGACCCTCACCTTATTTTGCAGTCGTGGATTTCTGTGACTTGGGGGGCTGGGGTGGAAATAGAGGCACTGCAGGGAACTCACCCACTGAGCCAGCAAATTGTGGCAGGGCTGTGTTGTCTGACCAGGAGAGTTCCAAACAAAGTACTGACAGTTTTCCCTGCCCAAGGAAACAAGTTCCCCAGGACATGGATCATGATCAGTGCTATTTTTCTGGAAAAAGAGGTGCCTGGAACTCACCATTAACACCTCCAGTGTGAGAGCCAGTGTGGTATAGTGGTTAAGAGCGGTAGACTCGTAATCTGGGGAACCGGGTTCAATTCCCCGCTCCTCCACATGCAGCTGCTGGGTGACCTTGAGCTAGTCACACTTCTCTGAAGTCTCTCAGTCCCACTCACCACACAGAGTGATTGTGGGGGAGGAAGGGAAAGGAGAATGTTAGCTGCTTTGAGACTCCTTAAGGTAGTGGTAAAGCGGAATATCAAATCCAAATTCTATCTCTTCTTCTTCTTCTTCTTCTTCTTCTTCTTCTTCTTCTTCTTCTTCTTCTTCTTCTTCTTCTCCTCCTCCTCCTCCTCCTCCTCCTCCTCCTCCTCCTCCTCCTCCTCCTCCTCCTCCATCTCCTCCATTGTTCTCTTAGAATGGCAATGGCACCTACCTGAGAGGTGCCAGAACTAAGTTCTGGCAAGTTCCAGCTTAAGAAAACATGATCCCTTTTTATGCCCCTCATGTTGTTGGGGGGGGGGGCAGTGCTGTAACACATGCTTAGAATCTGTCTGAAACCTCAGAGACCTACTGCTAGTCATTGTCCATATGGCTGACCTATATGGGCCAAATATGGCTTTATTCCATATAAGTCAGCTTCCCATAATTGGTTCCCCACTCCATCCCGGCATCTGAATGCTGCGCCATCACTCCTTCTTGTGGTAGTGAATTTCACAAGTATGTGTCATGCAAGGATGTATTTTCTCTGTTTTCAATCCTGAATCACCTACTCCCAATACATTTATTTTGGTGGCCCTGATTTCTGTTGCAAAGAGAGGGTGTGCAAATGTCCCACTCTTTCACACAATTCTTTGTTGACCAATATAAATTTCCTGGCTTAGATATTCTCAGACACATCTGGGAGCTGACAAAGAATATGAGTGAGATGATTCTTGCAAACATCAGGCCTCTTTACTACACTAAAAAGGGAACTATAACTGTCTGAGGCACCCACCACTTTGGTGGGGCACATAGAAGTGATAAAAATGCATTTGCTGCCTTGCTTCGTATACGTGTTTCAGTTGTTACCAACACGTATTTCAGTTTGTCAGCTTTTATTACGGCAGGAGATGACAGATATATTTACTGGAGCTAACGGGAGGGCCAGAATTTGAGCTAATTGAAACATACCGTTCCACCATTCCAGAAGATGGTATGGTTTGTGCAAACTTCTCATTAATTTGTCAAAGGATGCAAAAATGTCACCACATTAAAGCAGTCACCTTAACCCCTAGTGAGCAAGGTTCTGAGCCTTAACAAAGGTCTGCCCCTTCCTTGACACAGTGCTGATACTTGATACAGAGTAGTGGTGTCTGGCAAGTTGTTTCCATCTTCCTCTGCCTCTATTTCCAGCATCCTGCCCCCTCTCTGTGCATATTCAATGTGGTGAATGAAGACTGGAGTCACCAGTACCCTTGCTGTTGAATACTCTTCAAGCAGAGATTTGGTAAACATCTCCAGTATTGTTCTGCAGGCATCTCTTGAAGACCTTTTTATGCCGACTGGTCCATGCAGCTGTTTAGCCTTTCTCAATAAGGCCAACATTTTAATGGATTTTTTGTATTGTTTTTATAGTGTTTTTATTGTACTTGTATATATGGCTGCACACCGGGACCCAGGTGGCACTGTGGGTTAAACCACAGAGTCTAGGGCTTGTTGATCAGAAGGTCGGCAGTTCAAATCCCTGCAACGGGGTGAGCTCCCATTGCTTGGTCCCAGCTCCTGCCCACCTAGCAGTTCGAAAGCACATCAAAGTGCAAGTAGATAAATAGGGACCGCTCTGGCAGGAAGGTAAACAGCATTTCCGTGTGCTGCTCTGGTTTGCCAGAAGCAGCTTTGTCATGCTAGCCACATGACCCAGAAGCTGTCTGCAGACAAACTCCGGCTCCCTCGGCCTATAGAGCGAGATGAGCGCCGCAACCCCAGAGTCGGACACGACTGGACCTGATGGTCAGGGGCCCCTTTACCTTTATATATGGCTGCACAGCACCTTGATATGTTATGAGAGTTGGCAATACTGTATATAAAAATATTTTTATCAAATGAATAAGATGAGTGCTGCATACCTGAAGATGAGTCCTGTATACCTGAAGGAGCATCTCTACCCCCATCATTCAGCCTGGACAGGTATCCTAATTTAAGCAGGTATCCTAATTTTAAAAGACATATGAAGGCAGCCCTGTTTAGGGAAGCCTTTAATATTTAATGCTGTATTGTTTTAATATTCAATTGGGAGCCGCCCAGAGTGGCAGGGGAGACTCAGCCAGATGGGCAGGGTATAAATAATATATTATTATTATTATTATTATTATTATTATTATTATTATTATTATTATGTTCAGCATCAAGAAGCTGTACTGTTATAATCCCAGTTCCTTCTTATATATATTTTGGGAAACTGCTTCATTTTTAACCAAGGTATTATATGTAACTACGATGCAAAGCAGCTGTCTTAGCCATAAGTTTATAAAGTCTAGTATTATGGTCATGCTGATAGTCTTAAATGTTGTCGGGTAAAATTCTCACTTAATCATCTTTTTTTCCTTTTCCTTTTCCTTTTTTTTGTTTCTAAAAAAGCTGAATCAAAATGATACACGATCAGAAGTATATTGCAGGCCAGAATATTTGTCTTATCCTCTTCCCGCGCCTTGTATAATAGGCACTCATTAATAAAAAAGCTCAGTGAAAAGCCTTCCATCATTCTTAGACATTGCCAAGAACAGGCTCCTCTTTCCCTGCCAAGATTGTATGTGCTGAATAGATGGAACAGGCACAAAGGCGATATTTCAGTTCCATCATGGTCTTCCATCACGGTTTGGGGACTGGACCCTTTGCTGTTGAGTGATATCTCAACTCCATTTGTCGGTAAAAAGACAGCTAAATCAGAGTGTATCAAATCACAAAGTAGGAAGTAGTGAAACACAAAACTCATGATATTCCTTCATACAGTCATAACTTAAAACACTACAAACATCCATTCCTGGTCTCCGGTTGTGGTTGTTCCTGAGTTCTCTTTTCCAGCTCCTGAACCAACTGGGTTAACTCCAGATTAAACTTAAAATATAATTCTCAGCAGTGCTATTTTTCTAGAAAAAGAAGTGCCCGAACTCATCGTGAACTCCTCCCTGTTCTCTAATAATGGCAATCGCACCCACCTGAAAGATGCTGGAACTGAGTTCTGGTAATCCGGCTGAAAAAGCCCTGATTCTCAGAGAAAACTGACACTTTGCTAAAATGGATTCCCCCCCCCCTTTAGAAAAAAGGTTGGTAGGCCTATTAAATAACAGGCCTGTTGTTATAATAAACACTCAGTTCTTTAGAAGCATTCTGTCTTCATTTAGTAGGTGTTCTATATTGTATGGCGCCTCAAGACTACAAAACACATGGTGCATAAGCAAAAGTGATCCCCACACTTTGTGTGCGAAATAGTTCAGTGGCCGCCCCCCCCCCCCAGTTCCTAACTCTATGTGGACATAAGTTCCACACAAAATCAATGCATGCATTTAAAATTTCTTTCCCTTTCTCTCCTGCTCCAGAGGGTAGGACCTGAACCAAGGTACAAGAAAGGTACAAGAAAGGAGACTCCGACTAAACATCAGGAAGGGCTTTCTGAAGGTAAGAACTGTTTGACAGTGGAATGGACTCTGTCAGAAGGTGGTGGACTGTCCTTTTATGCAGAGGCTAGATGGCCATTTGCCGTTGTTGCTGCTGTTGCTGTTGTTGCTATTGATTAATTGAATTTATATATGTCCTATACCTGGAGGTCTCAGGGCAGTTCATGGATGCTTTAGTTGAGATTCCTGCATTGCAGGGGGTTGGAACCTCGGGTTTCCCTTCCAACTCTACAATTCTATGATTCTGTGATTCTCTCCCTGTATTGTAATAATGAATTTAATATACTTAAAGATAATACACTATTATGAAATTTTAGCAAACTGGGAGCTGTGCCGTCACTCAAATTGCTTGCCAACCTCTCCTACTATCCCCACCCCTCACAAAACTTCACCTACCACCACCCCTCACCAACTCCTGCCAGACCTTGCCAAGAACCACATATTCATGAGTTAGAGATGGAAAGGAGCTAGGCAGGATGGCTTCAAAGAGCAACTCTGAGAGATAGAAGTGGTTTTCACTGAACAGAAACTCTGCACCTCTGCTGGAACAAGATGCTTGACCTTCCCCTTCCCACCCCAGCCAAGTGAGGTGAAGAGTCAGCCTTACAGGAGGAAAAGCATAGGAAGGAGGTCAGAAGCAGTGACTGCCCAGACTGAAGATCTTCTACTGTAGCCTAATCACACTTCAAATCAATGGTGGTACCAGAATCAACAAATCCTGTTGGCAAAAAGAGGTGCCAGCAGAGCAGTTTATTCTGGCTGTCCCTCCATGGCTCACCTAGGCTTCCCATTCACGACTCTCATCACAGTTTGCAGCACCCCCTATCTGTGGCCAAGTGAACTGCAGCATGACTGCACTCTTCCATGTTTATTATATGTAATATAATAATTACATATAATAAACAGAAAGTGAGGAGGAATTAAAGAACCTTTTAATGAGGGTGAAAGAGGAGAGCGCAAAATATGGTCTGAAGCTCAACATCAAAAAAACCAAGATCATGGCCACTGGTCCCATCACCACCTGGCAAATAGAAGGGAAGAAATGGAGGCAGTGAGAGATTTTACCTTCTTGGGCTCCTTGATCACTGCAGATGGTGACAGCAGTCACGAAATTAAAAGACGCCTGCTTCTTGGGAGAAAAGCAATGACAAACCTAGACAGCATCTTAAAAAGCAGAGACATCACCTTGCCGACAAAGGTCCGTATAGTTAAAGCTATGGTTTTCCCAGTAGTGATGTATGGAAGTGACAGCTGGACCATAAAGAAGGCTGATCGCCGAAGAATTGATGCTTTTGAATTATGGCGCTGGAGGAGACTCTTGAGAGTCCCATGGACTGCAAGAAGATCAAACCTATCCATTCTTAAGGAAATCAGCCCTGAGTGCTCCCTGGAAGGACAGATCGTGAAGCTGAGGCTCCAATACTTTGGCCACCTCATGAGAAGAGAAGAATCCTTGGAAAAGACCCTGATGTTGGGAAAGATTGAGGGCACTAGGAGAAGGGGACGACAGAGGACAAGATGGTTGGACAGTGTTCTCGAAGCTACGAACATGAGTTTGACCAAACTGCGGGAGGCAGTGGAAGACAGGAGTGCCTGGCGTGCTATGGTCCATGGGGTCACGAAGAGTCGGACACGACTAAACGACTAAACAACAACAACAATATATATATTTACAAAGTTATGGGTCTTGTTGCTGTTTGTATTGTTGAAATTAAGCCAGAACATATTCAGTGGCACCTTTTAAAATAATTCCTAGGACTGATCTCATGCTTCCAAAATCTCACGGCTTTGAAGCCAACACAACATTGCCGTCTGCTCTGTGTGATACTTCAGTTCACTTTGTTGCCCTTGTCATAAAGTGTTCCCTGCCAATTTTGTCTTAATGCTATGACTCTCAGGTCACTTTTATGAGAGGAAGCAGGAAGAGCCAGAAGCCAAAAAATGAATTTGATGTCGGTTACAGGGTGATTTGGCTATATATACAGTGATGAAGAAGAGAGGGCGTGGGGAAGGTTTCTGGGGGGAAGTGCTGGCTTCTGGCAGTTCACAGTTCAAAAACCACTGAAGCAGTAATAGAGATTACAAATACAAAGCTGAAGCAATGGAAAGAACTCGGATACATTTAAACATCATCTGTGTGTTGACAGCTTAATTCTTGCTGAATAGATGTGGTACAAAAGAATAAGGCAAGATAGTTTAATGCAGGAAGTTTGACACAAGCAATGAGCACAAGCTATATTGCCTTATGTTCCTCTCATCAACATTCCTAATCCCTTTGGTTCTTGCATAGTGCAAAAGTGACTGCTCTCCCAGGGCATTTCTAACAGCATGCCTCCTAATCACATTAAAATGATGGCTCTGATCTAATGCTTATCAATCAGGGCTGGATACGTGCAACTCCAAATCCTGCTCTCTGCACCTGGGCAAGGGACAAAACATATTGAAAGCCTTAAACTGTGCACCTCTGTATATATATGGAGTGTGCAGAAGGTAGGGATGAGAGTGGAATGCAAAGATTTCTAACCCCCAATTGTTTTGTTGTTTTGTTGTGTTGCATTGTAAGCCACTTTGAGTGTGATTATAATAGATTAAGTGGGCTGTTAACATTAAATTGAATCTAATTGCCAGGATCTGTGACAATGTCAACAGCTGAAGAGTGGAGCAAGTTTTTTAAGCTGTAGCTTGCCTCTTAAGCAGTGGGATCGGCTGTCAAAAGAACTTCAGGGTGTAAAAGAATAAAAACTCTTGCCACACACACACACACTTGTGTGTACATAGAGTTCCCTTGGATTACTGCTTCTGCAGGCATTGTACTCTTATTTCTCTCTCTGTATGTGTATTATTCTATGGACTAGAAAGCTAGGTACTGCACATGTGGAATAATTTTGCATACATGTACCCATAAGTATCTTATTTGTGCCGGTGAGATCACACTAGAGAATTTCTGCATCTAGAGAATACTATGTGGGAAAGGGTGGATTATCTAATTTCCCCTGTCTAGGTTGTATGAACACCGAGTATATCCCTAACTTGTCTCTGATAGCTTCTAGTTCCTATAGTAGAGATTATTTGCATTATGTATGTAGGATTAATTTGACTGCTATACATTTAGTAGCTGGAAGTAGTTTTCAAAACCCTTGGTATAAAAAAAGAGAGAGAATGTAGTAGGGAGGGAAAACATGCTTATTCTGCCAGAGCACATAGTAAAGATCAATCATTTAAGATCAGGATAAAACATCCCATTCCGCAAAATCCTTCCATCACAACATATTCAGTAGCTGTCACTCTGTAAAGTTCACTAGATGGATTTGCTTTTATATCTGAGATTGAGCAGTCAAACAAATCCACATTTATATACACGAGGCCACCATAATGAATAGACTCTGTACATTCATTTCCCCGTTGTCTCAGAAATTCTGGAAACCACATTTTAAAATATGTCCTGTATATCTTCCTTTCCTCCCTTTTCCCTTTTGCGTTATCATTCTTTCTTTTATTCAGCTTTAAAACCTCTGTGAAGTAGAAACCTGCACCTTAGAGTCAATTCATGAGGCTCAAAAATGTGGCCTTCAGACCGTCTCAAACTCAGGAGACGTGACTGTGTGTTGCAGCTTTACTGAGTGATGAAGTGGTCATTTGATCCTTCCATCACCTGTCCAGACACTGTTCAGCAAGCAGTGTTTTGAGAGGAAAATCACTTACCTTACTAAGTGCTTCATCATGTGGTTAGATTTAACAAGCACTCACTACCGATATTACAGCATATCGGGAGCTGCTTTGCACGTGCCAGGGAGGGATGACAGCTCAGTGGTAGACCACATGCTTTGCTTGCAGAAGGTTGCCAGCACAATCCTTTGCATCTCCAGCTTTTTAAGAAAGGTTCAGGTAGCAGGCAAATGAAACAAGATTCTCTGCCAGAGACACTGGACAGAGAGATGTCAATGCTAAACATGATGGGCAAATAGCCTGACCTATTACAAAACAGACCCTATTTCAAGTGACCCCCTCCTGTACAATGACCTGCCTTTTCACATGCAGCAGAAAGCCATTTGCCAAATGAAGGGAAACACTTGGGGGGAAACGCTTCTAAACCAGCCTTTTAGAATGGACTTTTGCAGTGAAAATTCTATTCTCGTGGTTTTTATCTGCTGATCTGATGTTTTAGCACTGGTGTCGTGACCCTTGTTAACTTTAGGCACTCTGATTAACTAACGATCTCTCAAGGATTTAATTCTAAAACCATGCCATTATTAAGGGAAAGTGGTTTGTTAAAGTATAGTGCTTGTCCAGTCAAAGCCAAGGCACTTAATTTTTCAAATCTCTTTCTGAGGAGCAGAATAAAGCTGTTCCCTTTGGACCTTGTCAACAGACAATAAAAAGCAAGGAGGATCAGCAGTTACTGAAAACTTTGGCATTCTTTGCATGATTTTTTAAAAAAAAACAAAAACAAAAGATCTTTGTAAAAGCTATGGGGTCTGTGCTGAGAGGGTCTGATCCTGAGTCACCACAGTTCCCACTGTATTAATTCATGGCCCGTCTCAGAAAAAGAATCAAATGGGCCCATGGGCCATTAAGTGCAGAGAAAAGGGTGACGCACAAGAACAGGCTATAAAATTGACAGAACATTGGCAAGGACAGACTAGAAGGCTGAGGTGGGAATTTTAGACCCATAAACAAGTTTGTGTCTGTATGTTTTCTTAAGAGAGACGTACACAGATTTTATGTGCACAAACATGCACACATAAATATATATATATATCCATGTGGTTCATTGCTGATTGCTGGCTGAATGGCTTGACAACATCTATGAACAGAAAAGTGCACTCAGTTGCATCCCAATCCAGGGCTTTTCTACTTCATTACTCATTACCTGGGAGACCACAGTCAAAAGGCCGAAATGGATCAAGTCCAGAGGCATGGTTTGGCTCTTATTGATACAGCCATAGAAATGTGCATGGAGATTTGCAGAAAAATAAAAGGAGCAATTCTTCCCCCCACCCTGCCCCCCGCACATCCACTACCAAATGGCTGAACTTGGAATGCTCTTAGCATAACTATGATTTATTAGCTACACAACTCACCAAGAATGTTGCTCTGAACAACCCTATCCCCGGTGTATGCAAGGAAATAAAATCAGGTTGCAGCCTGTCCAAAGTAACAGGTGACAAACTGGGGCCACTGGGGATAGGCATAATTCATAAGGAGCTCTGGATTTTGTATGCTGGTCTGCTCATCTCCATGGGAACTACATAGACCACCAAAACTATTTCACCCTTTCACACGGCTTATCAGCTTCAGTGAGGACCTGCCTCTGTCCTGGGACCTTCATGTGTTCAATTGATGGTCTGAACAAAGTACCTGCACATACAACTCTATGTACATGAGCTCTTTACATGTGATCAAGACCTGTATTTTTAAGTGTTCCTGATCATATGGAGAGAAGTTATGTACATGCATACAGATGGCCCGGAAGCTGAAGCTAGTGCAAAATGCACAGCTGAGCTGCTCACTGGGTCAGAATTTAACCATTATGTTATGCCATTGCTAAAATAATTGCACTGGTTGTCAGTTAGCTACCTGATCATGTGGAAGATGTTGGGACTGGTGTACAACACTTGGGAATAGGATACCGAAGAGTTTGCCTTAAAGCTTATATACCCAACCAACTGTTTATCAAGAAATCTGTTGTGCACAATGTCAGAATCGGGCCTTTACTGTGCTAGCACCTACTCTTTGGAATTCTGTTCCATTGCATACCAGGCAGGCGCCATCTGAATACACCTGAAGCTGGCTGAATACAAGGTTGTTGTACCACTAGCTGGTGAATCAGACAATCTTCCAATGGCACGGTGCAGTTCTCACAGAGGTGGATGGATCAGAGCCCACAGAAGAGGATGGTGATTAACATGAACCTGCCAAGCCTGAGCCAAAACTCTCCGTGATGTCATCTCTGTGACTACCTTGACAGGGGGATTAAATGCTTCCTGCACTATCATGCCTTTCTAATGGTTCAGAGAGCACCCCAGACAGGAGGCCACAGAAGGACAAAGAAGTGCTTGTCTTTGAGCCAGAGCATAGTCTTCATGCCTACAGCTTGTGAAAGGGATACTGGAGGAAGAGACTCAAAACACCCTTGTTCACTTCCAATTTTTCTCAAAACAAGTGGCTCAGAGCTATCCACGGTGCTGCAACCTCTGGCCTGCTTTGCTGCCTTGATTCCATGGATACCTGGTGTGGATGGGTCAGAACAGGGAACAGGGAATGACAGTGGGCCACCATGTCACTCTTCATGTCCACAAATTAACTGAACATAGATATATCCTGTGAAAAGGATATATGTAAACTTTGAGGTGTCTTACAGATCCACCACTCACTAGTACTATTAGAATCATAGAGTTGGAAGAGACCAAAAGGGCCATCCAGTCCAACCCCCTGCCAAGCAGGAAACACCATCAAATCATTCTTGACATATGCCTGTCAAGCCTCTGCTTAAAGACCTCCAAAGAAGGAGACTCCACCACACTCCTTGGCAGCAAATTCCACTGCCGAACAGCTCTTACTATCAAGAAGTTCTTCCTAATGTTTAGGTGGAATCTTCTTTCTTGAAGTTTGAATCCATTGCTCCGTGTCCGCTTCTCTGGAACAGCAGAAAACAATCTTTCTCCCTCCTCCATATGACATCCTTTCATATATTTGAACATGGCTATCATATCACCCCTTAACCTTCTCTTCTCCAGGCTAAACATACCCAGCTCCCTAAGTCGTTCCTCATAAGGCATCGTTTCCAGGCCTTTGACCATTTTGGTTGCCCTCTTCTGGACACGTTCAAGCTTGTCAGTATCCTTCTTGAACTGTGGTGCCCAGAACTGGACACAGTACTCCAGGTGAGGTCTGACCAGAGCAGAATGCAGTGGTACTATTACTTCCCTAGATCTAGATGCTATACTCCTATTGATGCATTAAAACTCTTTAACATGGATTCACTCCTACAATTCCTACAGTGTGCTGTGCAATGCTGCCCACTGAGAATATTCTCTCCTACCACTGAAAAAGAGAGAAAAAGTATTTGATATGTATTTGAAAGGTTGTTATATTTTTTGTTTCTTGAAAAAAGAAAAACCATAAAAAGTATATTTTCAAAAAAGAGAATGTTCTCTCCTACCACTTCCTGCTCTAGTCTCCTCCACTAAGGGGCTCCCAGCAAGGCCTCCCCAGAAGATCTGATGCCTCTAGGCTTCCTTCATTTCCACCACTTGCTAAGTACAGAAGAAGTGCTTAGATCAAGGTGACATCTGGAGGGCTACTTCCTCCCTTCTGCTGAAGTAGCAAAATTGCTACCCTCTGTGAAGTGCTGACCTAGGCAGCCATCTGAGGTCACTTAAAATGACAAGACCAACCTTGGTTGTCTTGTTCTACAAATAACTAAACTGTTCTGCTTTGTTGTTGTTTTATCCCAATATGAGATGGAAAGAGCCCTGTTTCAAACAGGGGATCAACAGTGACATTAAAGGTGAAAGGGTGCTGGTTTCTATCTATAATTAGAGACCAGCATTATTGTTGGAAACCTTGCATGCTCTGGATTTTGGCTGGAACAAACTACATCTCTGTCAACAGAACCAGAGACTCAGCATTTTCCTGATTATTAATGTGCCTTGGAAGTCCACTGTGGCTGGATATGTATGTCTCATGAAAAACAGTCGACTTACTCAGCTTTCTGTTTCTTTTGAGATTGGACATGCTTTAGCAATGAATTGAAGAGAAATAAATATGGTATGGAAACACACCTGTAGTCACCTTGACAGGTGCATCCTCTGCTAATGAACATATCAGCTTTTTGTATGCAACCACCCTGAGCTTCAGTTAAGGGCCTGAAGAATGTTGTATAAGCTTTGCTTGATTCCAAGGTTGTAGGACAGGTGGTGGGGAATTGGCTCTGGGCTGGTCCACCCTCTGTGGGCCATTTTGACAGGTGGGCAGGATCATTCACCTGCCAATCACTTGAGGCCATATGATTTCAGGTAATTTGGTGTTCAACTCACAGAAGCATGTAGCAGCTTACCTCTGGGCTTAGCACTGTGGTCTGATTATTATTATTATTGGTAGCAATGGTCATAGTAGCAGTAAAAAGAAACAACAACCTACTTGGGGTGGGGGGGCAGGGTCAGAGTTGGTTGTGATCCCTCCCCAGCTGAGCATATTTCTCTACCGACGGTGATGCTATTTCCTTGGGAGGAAAATTATACTATTTAGACTGAAACTGTAAAGCAAATGATGCAAATGGCATCATTTATGGGACCCAATCTCAACCCCGATGTGGAAGCACGTTCTGCTGAAGTCCCTGGAGCAACCATTGCATGACTTATTCCCCTCCCCAGGTTAAATGGCTGAGTCTTTGGACCAAAAGAAGGTGACCGTTGTGGTGACAGGTGCTCACACAAATGAAATGACCAGTAGGAATCTTCTCACCTTGATTCCGCCCATTAGGATGCAAAGAGGGGCTACTGATGTCTGAGTGTTCATGTCATCTATCATTGATGGGGTGTTCCAGGAGATATCTCAGAAAGCTCTTGGGCTCGTGTGGTAGGAGGGAAACTGTGGACTTTTCCCCTAAATGATTTAACAGAACAAGCCATTTTAAATCTGACATTACTTCAACCTATAAAATAATCACAACCCAGATCATTTCATATTCTCTTTCGGATACAGAGTGTCTTCAGAAATGTGAGGTTTATAAATGGAATGAATGTCATTCAGACCTTTCAGGGCTGATATGAACCATGCTGTTTAGCCTGGTAGGCTTTTCCAACATTACATTTGTCCAGAGTGGGACATGACCACCTACTTGCCCACTTTTCACCAACAGCCCATTAATTAACTATAAACGATGTCCCTGAGAGCCCTAGAAAGGCCTTTTCTGAATTTTGGCTTGCTTGGTTCTGTGACATCATTCCCTCATATTGGACAAATGATGGAAAGAAACCCCTCGCTTCTCAATGACACCTGAGCTCAGAGTCCTATAGACCAGCCAGCCAGCATCAACATATTGTAACCAGACTGTGGCAGAATATCCACAGACTGAATAATAAAAGCAGGAGTTTATTGAGTGGGCAGTGGTGGGTGGATGCCGGAGGGAAACAGAATAAATCCTGCAAATAAATGGTTGTTGGGAGCCAGCTGCAAAGAATATTTCATTCCAGGAGAAGTATAACATTTGGGGAAGCTAACTGAACAAGTCATTAGGCTCAGGAGTGTGAGCACGATGATAAGTTGAGTTTAAAAATCCTGGGGCGAGTCCAGAACTGATTGTGTGCAATGTGGCTAGTTTAAATAGAAATGAAAACGTGATGGAAGTCTTAAAATGGAAATGTTACATGACTGACCAAGCTGCAGAAAATGTGCAGAACAAGCCAAGAAGCAATGGCAATGATTATGGGTGCATTCTGACGTCGTATTTAAGTTGCAATGAAATAAAATTTAAAAATGTGTTTTTAGGGGTTGGTCAAAAAGAAGGCAACAGTGCTTGTGTATTCATAATGAAGGCAATGCTGATCTAAGAGAGGAAAGAGCCAAGTGAGAGTGAGAGCAATATTTCCAGCACTGCCTTCATTTTGTACAATTTCCCCCACTTTGTGTTTGATTTGGATCAACCCATTCTCTTGTTGATTTCTTGCAAACATTCCTATGTAGGCATTGTCTCTATGTGTCCTCTTCCCTGTGTTTGGATGGGGCAGGAGGAACACAACTGAAATCTCAGGTCCTATGGAGTGGGTGAAACCAAGCTACAATAGCAACAGCAATACGATAACATGCATTCATTTGGCAAGGTCATCATATGTGTGCCAACTATTTGCGTAAGTGTTCTCGGAGCTACGAACAAGAGTTTGACCAAACTGTGGGAGGCAGTGGAAGACAGGAGTGCCTGGCGTGCTATGGTCCATGGGGTCACGAAGAGTCTGACACGACTAAACGACTAAACAACAACAACAACAATTTGCGTAAGGAAATAACTCTTCAAAAGGAGATACACCCCCTCCCCGAAACGTTTGCAAATGCTAACAGGAGCCATACTGATGTAACCAAGGACCACTTCACATGTTGTAAAATCATTAGGTATAAGTCTACATACACAATGTGTATGTACTCCATAATCTATGGCAGTAGCACAGACAGGAGCTACTGGGTGGAATCCCAGGCACCTTCAGGTAGAGATGGAAAAGATCCCAACCTCAAACAGAAGAGCTGCTGTCGGTCAATGTGGATGATACTGACCTAGAAAGACCAACCATCTGAGTTGGAATAAGGCAGGTTCCCATGTTTAAACCTATATTTTCCCTTTAGCTTGAGGACAGCACGATTCAATCTGAAAACTCGCATGCTACTTTATGAATCGTGATTGGCCCTAATAAAACTATTACTTTAGCAATCCCTCGGTTTTTGTTATAAGAGATCAGCTGCCTGATATTGTTCCATCTCACTGAATTCAGTTCTCCTGCTTCATTCAGCTCCTACTTGAGCCTACATTTCTCTTCTGCAGAGTCAGTTATCGCCAATTTGTTGTGGTTCCTTTCCCTGTTAGCCTAGAATGCCAACAGAGGTCAATGGGCTTTATGACAAAAGGGGGTATCAACTGCACTAAGGGGATTCTTGTAAAATCTCTTCAGACTGAAGCCTCAGAACAGCCAATAGTAGGCAACTCTCAACAGTCCCACACATTGTACAGGTCAAGTTGTTAAACTATCTCAAAAGTGATCAGATTTTTAATGGGGGGCAATCAGAGCCTCACTTTTGTATCTGCAAAACCTGCTTTAGAAATTGCTGATAGGGTAATATATTTATCTGGCATCCATTAGTGTTTAGAGTAACATGACTTTAGTGTTTAGAGTAACCTGTTCCCTTATGAGGAACGGCTTAGGGAGCTGGGTATGTTTAGCCTGGAGAAGAGAAGGTTAAGGGGTGATATGATAGCCATGTTCAAATATATAAAAGGATGTCATATAGAGGAGGGAGAAAGATTGTTTTCTGCTGGTCCAGAGAAGCGGACACGGAGCAATGGATTCAAACTACAAGAAAGAAGATTCCACCTAAACATTAGGAAGAACTTCCTGACAGTAAGAGCTGTTCAGCAGTGGAATTTGCTACCAAGGAGTGTGGTGGAGTCTCCTTCTTTGGAGGTCTTTAAGCGGAGGCTTGACAGCCATCTGTCAGGAATGCTTTGATGGTGTTTCCTGCTTGGCAGGGGGTTGGACTGGATGGCCCTTGTGGTCTCTTCCAACTCTTTGATTCTATGATTCTATGACTTTGTTTGCAATTGTGGGGTTAATTATGTCAAGTTTGCAACTGGAATAAGATTGACTAGAACTGCAAGAATGTGCTTAATGTTTTATTTGGATGCATATTCCCACCCAAGAATTTGGAAATCTTTTTTTGGCAAGGAACTAGCATAGGGACTTGTAGTTAACTGTCTGTCTGATTTTTTGTCCCATAATCTCTGAATATATCAATACCCAGCCTACTCTAAACTTGTAAGTCTGTTCATCTTGTACTTTGTCTGGGCTAGTCCCAGTAAAAGAAACTTTAATATCAAATGAACACAGAAGATGTAGCAGTTAAAAACAGGTACCTAAAAGCATTAAGCAGGAAGAGAGTTCTAGAGTGTAGCTGTTGCCACACTCAAATATTGATTTCTTACAAGTGCATAATGAGTATTACGTGAAACCTCTGACAGTGCCACTTGAAGTGGTCATGTTGGCATATATGGGGTAAAGTGATCCTGAAAGGAAACTGGTATGAAGCTATTAAGGGATTTATATACTATGTAGTAACACCTTGAACTTGCTCAGGTAGCAAATTAGCAACCGGTGCAGGCCTCTGAATAGAGGTGTAATATTCTGACAGGGTTTTATATAGCTATAGATATATGAACTTGTGTGCATATATATTGTGGGGAAGTGTGCAGAACTCCACTACTTCTGTGTGCTTACAATATCTTGCAATTCTTACAGCAAATACAATGCCTACATTGCATCTGAGGCCTCACAATTTATGTTTTCAAGTTTAATACTTTAGATGTGAATTTGGAAGATGTAGCGTGAGCAATATAAAACGGAGACCCAAGTTCTGAATATTCCATCACGGAACTTGTGTAAAATACATTCTGTTACATTTCCCATGTTGCAGTTTTCTTTTGTATGATAGACAGGCACAAAATCTTAACAAAGAGAAAAGTATTCAACCATGATATAGAGACTTTAAAAATCACTACATACAAATATGGTGAAGGAAATTAACATGATTCTTGAAGAGAGAAATGTCCTCACAAGGTGACTTTTTCCTATTCATTCTCCTGCTGTGAAACTGCTTGTTTATACACCCCAACATAGAAGAATCAATATTTTACCATATTCTAGAAAATGTTATATTGATTTTTTTATTGCAGGAGAATGGTGGAGATAAACCAGCTGGTGTTCACAAAATTATTACGTACAGTAACCTCTTAGTTTGCAGAAGAGGAAGCACAACCAAATGCAGTGACTCCTCAGAAACAATTCATTTTGTGGTAGCATGGAGTTTTGCAGTCAACAACCACTGCCATCATATGCAGGAAGTAGGCTAAGAAAGTGGCAAATTGGTATGGATTGAGCACACTGTAATATAAAAACCAAAGTGATATGATGAGGGCTACCATATGATGAGGGCTACCATTTTCCCACAATATTTCTTAATGTTTGTAGTGCGAGGGGAACTTTGAGTGGCTTGAAGGCATTTATATAGATATGATAATGGTTCGAAGCATTTACACCACCTTTTGATTAATACATCAGGTTTTTCTAAAACAAAAATTGTTTGTAAATCCAATGCATAAAATTATCATTAATAATATGTTCAAATTTCTGAAATCTTTAAAGATTTTGTGTTGGACATAGAATTCCATGTTTTTTCAAGATGGTACAATATGATCTCCATATGTTTCTTGGTGCTACACAATACTATGAGGATTAAGTCTTCTTCCAATGAATGGTGTGTGCCTTTAGTGAATATGTGAGCATAGACACACTATCTACTCATGTCCCTAATGGTGGTATGCCATGACACTTGCTTAGCTGAATGACTGAAAGGGGGCTTCATGTACATCCATCATTCATACAATCAGAAACACCAGTTGGGCAGGTCTGATCCAGAACAGCAGTTCTTTTATTCCTATGTCTACACTCATGTGCACTGATCTATATGTGAGCAGCCTTTCTCATTCCCTTCCATGACAAATGATGGCTGCATATATTGAAAAACCATGTGGTTTCACTGTCATGAAATTCCCGTTATAAAAAGGGGTGCGCATTTTGCGCGGTCGCGCGTAGCACCCTGGGAGCCTCAGGCAGCCCCAGCAGTTCAGAGACTGGCACCACCTTCCTGAGCTGGACACCTGTGGTCTCCGCCCACACAGCCAGCCATCCAATCCATCCGGGGGAGGTGTTGCCAGGGTGGGATTGGCCAGGTAGGAGGAGGTAACCATCCAGTGCCCACACCAGAAGGCGAGACATACCAGAAGTTGACAGCTCCAGAGCTTTCCCACCCTCCACTCCCAAAAAATTAATGCTTAATTGCAGGTTAACCTCTTTTCTTCCGCAGGCGAACATGCATGCAGGCTCTGCTACGACAAGGCCGCTGGTGAAGGGCCGGAAAGGACTTTCCCTGCATTGGCAGGTTTTGCCTTTCCCGTAGCAATTCGTCACAACCTTGGCGGTTGCATGCCTTGGGTGGAATCCTTTAGACATTTACCAAATTGGGGGGGAGTAGGGGGGGTGACCCCCCGCCCCCATTGCGGCGGCAATACCAGGATTCCTGTTAAAGGGGTCTAGGGGGGAGGCATTGACCATTCGCCCAGGGGCCGTCATTGTCCTCCCCCTCCAGCGGCGGCAAAAAGGGGGGGCAGGCTATCTGCTTGAACATATGTTCTCCAGAGCTAGCCCAACCCCCATATATGCTGGATAACCCAGAAATTACCCAGACCCCCGGCTGGGGGGCTGGGAGGATAAACGCCCAATGCTTGTGCCAAGGTCTCCCTACATCTGAATCTTAATAAAGCTGTGGCCAATTTTAATCCCATAGAACGTTGTCTGGTATCATTATTCCACTCGGGGGCTGACTGGGGTTTGGGGGGGGGGTCTCTGCCTAACCACGCAAAAGAGCAGACTGTGAAATACTGAAGCCTGGGTTATCAGGTGTCTTTATGTTGCCTTGGCCTCTCTACTCCTTTCAGAAAGGTGGCCTTGACTTTAAATGCTGAGTATTGGAATGTGTGACCTAAGCAATACTGAAGTCAGTGAAGCACTGGTATTATTATTATTATTATTATTATTATTATTATTATTATTATTATATGGCAGAAAGTGAGGAAAGTGAGGAAAGTGATGGCAGAAAGTGAGGAGGAATTAAAGAAAGTGATGGCAGAAAGTGATAATGAGTGATAAGTAATAATGAGAAAGTGAGGAGGAATTAAAGAAAGTGATGGCAGAAAGTGAGGAGGAATTAAAGAACCTTTTAATGAGGGTGAAAGAGGAGAGCGCAAAATATGGTCTGAAGCTCAACATCAAAAAAACCAAGATCATGGCCACTGGTCCCATCACCTCCTGGCAAATAGAAGGGGAAGAAATGGAGGCAGTGAGAGATTTTACTTTCTTGGGCTCCTTGATCACTGCAGATGGTGACAGCAGTCACGAAATTAAAAGACGCCTGCTTCTTGGGAGAAAAGCAATGACAAACCTAGACAGCATCTTAAAAAGCAGAGACATCACCTTGCCGACAAAGGTCCGTATAGTTAAAGCTATGGTTTTCCCAGTAGTGATATATGGAAGTGAGAGCTGGACCATAAAGAAGGCTGATCGCCGAAGAATTGATGCTTTTGAATTATGGTGCTGGAGGAGACTCTTGAGAGTCCCATGGACTGCTAGAAGATCAAACCTATCCATTCTTAAGGAAATCAGCCCTGAGTGCTCCCTGGAAGGACAGATCGTGAAGCTGAGGCTCCAATACTTTGGCCACCTCATGAGAAGAGAAGAATCCTTGGAAAAGACCTTGATGCTGGGAAAGATGGAGGGCACAAGGAGAAGGGGACGACAGAGGACAAGATGGTTGGACAGTGTTCTCGAAGCTACGAACATGAGTTTGACCAAACTGCGGGAGGCAGTGCAAGACAGGAGTGCCTGGCGTGCTATGGTCCATGGGGTCACGAAGAGTCGGACACGACTAAACGACTAAACAAATTATTATTATTTTGTACCCCACCCATCTGTGGCGGCTTCCAGCATATATAAAAACATAGTAAAAATTGAATCTTAAAAAGCTTCCCTATACAGGGCTGCCTTCAGATGTTTCCTAAATCCCTGCAATGCAGATAGTTTTCCTTCCATCAATACCTTGGTGGAAGTTGCTCAACAACAGCTGTTAGTGGATTGTCCCCAGGGCTTCCTTGAAAATATAAAGTTCTATATGAGAACATATATAAAGCCCTGCTGTTTAATATCTGACAGTGGGATTCTGTATCTGTAAGAGAAAGACTTTGTCATTTACAGATCTGCCAGTACTTAGGGAAATAACACCCCCAAAAAATTCCAAATGAGTTACTCATTATCACCCTCAGTTTCTCACCTGTAAAATGTATGTACGTATATAGGGTTGGAATATGAAGGTATAAGGCAGGGGTCAGCAAACTACTTCAGCAGGGGGCCAGTCCACTGTCCCTCAAACCTTGTGGGGGGCCAGACTATATTTTTTTTTGGGGGGGATGAACAAATTCCTATGTCCCACAAATAACCCAGAGATGCATTTTATATAAAAGGGCACATTCTACTCATGTAAAAAAACACTGATTCCTGGATTGTCCACAAACCGGATTTACAAGGCAATTGGGCTGGATCCAGCCCCCGGGCCTTAGTTTGCCTACCCATGATGTACGGTAAAAGGTAAAGGACCAGGACCCCTGGACAGTTAAGTCCAGTCAAACTGCGGTTGCAGCGCTCATCTTGCTTTCAGGCCAAAGGAGTTGGTGTTTGTCCACAGAAGGCTTTCCAGGTCATGTGGCCAGCATGACTAAACCGCTTCTGGCACAATGGAACACCGTTATTACGGTGTAATACAGCATATACATAAAACTGCTACAACCGGGGGGGGGGGGGGGACGACAGACTGGCAGGAAAAAGTCCTGGAGTCTAAATGCTACTCCACATCTTTGATGACCATTCCCCACAACCACCACAGAAACACACACACTCAGTTCCAAGTAAACATTAGCCACAAACTGTATCCAAGACTGAAGCGGTTGCTGGCTTTGTTTGCACATCCTTTTCTTGGCCAGCAACATCTGAAAATGTCATCATTACAGCCTTGTACAGTGAAGGCACTGAAAGAGAATTTGCTCAGAACACAGATGCCGTCGGAGTCAGCAGATGATCCAAGCGACAAGGGGCGAGTTGTTTCCAGCCAGGATCGAATTATAGTGAGGGCTGTTGTTTGTCAGTGGGAGAAAACTCTACATAGCATTCCCACTGTATATAATTACACACTCACAGAAGATCTCAGCCCTTTCTTCCTATTCCCTCGGTTGACCTGCATTTCATCAAGGCTAACGCTGAGGCTTCCAAATAGTGCTACCCACAAATTCACATGCTCTGAGAATGCAAATGTTTCACAGCCGACCTTTCCATTATATCAACTCACAAAGATCTTGATTCCATCCTTTCTCCACCCTTTTTGAGTCTTTGGTTTTGGCTCGCTTCATGCTCCCTTGTGCACTAAAGTAAACCGCTTCCTCAGGCCTTCAGGGCCATATCCTGAGCTGATTGAAAAAGCCGTTTAACACAGTTGAATTTCTCTCCCCTACCCTGCTTTCCATAATGACTTCCTTTCCTGTATGATTGCTTGATCATAAAGACCAGATGTGTGCTAAGAATTTTGCAATTTATTTCTCATTATCAGTACCTTGTTCATTACCTCTTCATTGGTTACTACTGTTTACAGTAAAGAGCTGGATCATTATGCAGGCCTGATTCAGCTACAGTGGAGTGCAGTGTTTCAAGTGTCAGACTAGGCATATTCCCTACCTTTAGGAGTGACCTATGCAGGGGCGTACCCAGGATCAAAACTGGGGGGGGGGCAAGCCATGATCATTCAGGTTGTGACATTTTAGCACGGAAAAGGTGAATGAAACCAAAATTTTAAGAAAATTATATATAATTATAGCAGTGCTTTATTACGGTAGTTATTACAATTATTTGCTTGAATTTTTTTTAAAAAAATTATTCTAGTTACATGTCTTATATTACTAATATCATTTTTCTTGGGTTTGAGGAAAACTTGTTCAAAACTTTCATTTCAATCCAGTCCTGATTTTCCATGAAGAATTTCTGCTGGACGCTCATCAAACACAACCCAGTCAGTCTGTCCTCTCCCATTGTACTTCTGAGCCAGGTATTTACCCTTTAAAATTTAATTTTCTACAGAAATTACTTAACTTACCTTTTTGGAACCTTTTTGGAACCTTTCTGTAATTTCTACAGAAATTACTTAACTTACCTTTTTGGAAATTACTTAACTTACCTTTTTGGAACCAGAAATTACTTAACTTACCTTTTTGGAACCTTTTAGGCAGCCTCGATGTCTTCTAAATGTAAATAAGAAGGTAAACTAATAGCAGGCGGCTCAGTTTAGCGGCGGGTGGTTCAGTTTAGTGACGTGGAACTCACTACCGTAGACCCCTCTAGAAGATTCCCTCTTCTCTCTGCTAGAGCCCGCTAGAGACCTCTCCCTCCCTTGAATCCCAATGGCTGGCTGACATATATTCCTCTACCAGTCGCTAGGTGGCTCTACATACTTCTCAGTTTTTACACCATTTCAGTGTGGTAAACAACTGATTATTCACCATCGCCCTACCTAATTTTGTTTCGTTTCATCACTTTATAACTATATATATATATATATATATATATATATATATATATATATATATTGCTTCTGGGGGGGCAGCTGCCCCCCGCCCCTCGCTGGGTACACCCATGGACCTATGGCTAGTTCCTTTCTCTCAACCTAACCTACGTACCTCGCAGGACTGATGTGTGAATAAAATGAAGAGGAGAACTATGCTTGCTGTCTTGATTTTATTGCACAAAATGTGAGCTATAAGTGTAATAAAACGTTTGTCAGGACTTGAAAAGCCTTTTTCAAAGTATTATCTTGCAGACTGTTTTGCACAGGGCTTTACAAAATCTTTTTGGTTGAGCCAGGTTTTTACCTGCCCCACAACTGATATCATATATGATATCAGTTGTAGGACAGGTGAGGAAGGGGGTGCCTTGCGGGCCTGATTTGGACCCATAGTATAGAAGCTCCCCACCCCTGTAAAAATATATATAAAATTATCTGGAGAAGATCCACCCATATCTTTTATTACTTTTGAGTCTTTGCATTATAGCAAAGTATTCCTGTCACAAAGGGGTGTCATCAGGATGTGGTCGTCACTGCCATGTACAGCATCAGCACTTCAAAAACGTAATAAAATATTGTTGCATCCCTCCCCAATCTCTGAGCAGTGTGAGATTCTAGGGGTTCTAGGCAATTACCGAGGGTTCGTGTTTCCTTTGGAATGAGGTACAACAGAGACTGTGGGGTCTTTATGATATATGGTTTATTTACACCTATACACAACCTGAACCTATGAAGAAAGGATTCACAGCATTAACACTCCAGTAGGGTATTGCTTCTCCCATAGCCACAGCCTTGGATTCCAGCAGAAATCAGGCATAGCTCTGTCTCTGGCTTCCCAGCCAGCTCTATTCTAGCCTTTCTCTTTCTAAGTACCAGCAAGTTAAGGGATGAGGGCCCACCAATTTGCCATCTGTTACAGAGCTGATTCTTTTGTTAGCTTAACAGCCCATACATAAGCCAGGAAGCTAGCCTGGCTATTCCAGGAATTTGAATCCTTGCTTAGAGTTTAACACAGGCATCCCCAAACTGCGGCCCTCCAGATGTTTTGGCCTACAACTCCCATGGGCCCTAGCTAACAGGACCAGTGGTTGGGGAAGATGGGAATTGTAGTCCAAAACATCTGGAGGGCCGAAGTTTGGAGATGCCTGGTTTAACACTTATTGCATCCAGGAATTAGAAGGGTCTCAGCATACGAGCCTAGTCTTCCCACCCTAAATCATAACAATATCATATTATTACTATATTCTTCTGAAGAAGTGTGCATGCACATGAAAGCTCATACCAAAATAAAAACTTAGTTGGTCTTTAAGGTGCTACTGAAGGAATTTTTTAATATTATTACTATGTTTACTTTAGACATATCCTTCCCCAAAAGCAAAGGGGGAATCTGGGTTTATTTTCTGTGTACAGCATACTAATTTTCATACATTTCATTTGCTCCTCTCATTTGTTTCTATATTTTCATTTAGTTTTCATATAAATGAATGATTAACGAATGGCAAAGCATTCTGTTTACAGACAAAGTACACCCCTTAGCAAGGTCAACAAAGATATATATATATATATATATATATATATATATATATATATATATATATATATATAACCTATGTCATGTGCATCACAACTAGGAAATTCCTGCTGGGCTTCTAACACTTCTACAAAATGAAGAGATACCTTATAGTGTCATAAATATCCCAGTATAGAAGTGGCCAAGCCATAGGAGGTGCTGTTCCACTCTGGAAATGATTAGCTATGCTGGGTAAGAAAGCTGCCTGGTTAAATGTTGCTTACTGATATAGCTGCGGAGCTTAGAATTATCTCTTTCCCAACTCCCTGCCCTTCTTTGCTTATGTAGCTCACACAAAGCAGAGTCGCTTTCCCAAGAGACACAATTGCTCTGTCAGCTTAGGCCATGGCCCCGCGGGTATCTTCCTATTGACAGTGACCTCACCGCCAGCTAAGTAAGCCCCAATGATCAGTCCACTTTCCACAGTTTGCCGCCTGCTCTATTGTGTGATCTGCACAGGCGACCTTCAGCTTCCTAGGGCTGTCAACAGAAAGGGGTGGTGTTTGCTCTAAATTAATCCCTAGCTGCAGGCTTCCTGAAGCTGCCTTTTCCTTTCCTTTAGGTCTATTCATGATGCCATCACTTAGCAGAGCATCAGGAGGTATAGAGAGCTAGAGAGCACAGAGGATGGAGGTGTTGTTTCCCCTGCCTCTCACTTGCATGTTATATTACCAGCCAGCTGCATCCATCTGAGCTTCCCTGCTGATAATTCTCTGCATGGGAATCAAAGTCCTTCTATCTTGGTAGAGAATGTAATTTTCCTTCCCTCCCTCCCACTGCCCAGCAAGGTGATCTCTGTGTTGTTTTAGAATAATAGAGTGCATGAAATTGGATAGCTTAGGAAACCAAGCCATTGTTTCAAATATTGCAAGTTTTGCTTGTGAGAGCAAAAGAAAATCACCCACCCACACATATTTATTAATATTTATTAATTATTGATGTGAATTTGTGGGTGCGACACACCCTAAATTCAGGATCAAGTTAGTCTCAGAATTAAGGTTAGGGTGTTAGAACCAGGAAACTGCCAGACTCATGCGTATTTAAGACAGATCCATGCCTGCATTTGATCTGTGTACTAAACACTTCTAATCATTTAATAAGCATGTGTGAAATCTAATTATGCTGGGCAAACTTCCTAAACTGTGTATTAGTTGCTTCTTAATGCTACGAAATCAACATGAGTTGAAAGATAATGGAGTCAGCCTAAGTTCCTTTGATGTGATGGTCTGGGGATAATGACCCACTAGCACATCAAAAGGATGGGGCCTCTCCCTGAGTTATAAAAGGCAGAGACAATGAAAGCTTACAGTTGGATGTAAAATTGACAGGAGGATGTTGGGTGTCAGAGCATTTTGCTGCTGGGCTCAGGGCAGTCTTGAGCAGGTCGGGTGCCCTGGCACTGAGGGGCGGAGATCGCTCCGGCGCCCCCGCCCTCACAGCGTGCAGCATGGCTTCCGCACGGCTTTGCCGCGCAGCGCCCTGCCTACCGGCCCCATGCCCTGGCGTCCCGCGCCACCGGGACTCTACCTAGAGCCGGCCCTGGCTGGGCTGCAAGGCAGGAGTCATGAGAAGAACAGAAACCTCTTGGAAAGTGATGTTCTGAACCCTTCCATCTAGATTCCGGTTGTATATATGTGCAAATAAACCATATATCATAAAGACAGCACACTCTCCAGTGTGCCTCATTGTCGAAAAGGAAACCTGAGTTAAGGTGTGCCTGCAACCCCTGGAATCTCGCACCGCTCAGAGATAGGGGTGGTGTGTAGCATTATTATTATTCCATAAGCAAACAGTTACTACAAAGTGTAGGTAATTGATGCAGTTTTTATGGAGTAAATCCTATACATGTCTACTGAGAAGTAAGCCTCACTGAATTCCATTCAACTTACAGCCAGGTAGACGTGTAAATAACTACTTCCTTAGGGGATGTTCTATATCCATTTTTGTGTTTTGAATTTTTGTTTCATGCTGTATTTTACCATTTTAGTCACTTTGAGACAGGGTATAAAACTGAACTAATAATAAATAAATGCAGATTTGACAGGAAATTGTAGGCAGCTCGTAGAAGAATCTGGCATAAATCCTACCACCCTCAACCGTGTTATTTAAGACTTCTGGGATTTGTTCGGATCCTGCAGGGACCTCCAACAGGAACTCCTGAGTCCAGAAAACAGAGGCTTTGGCCAGGATGGGTTCATGACAGCCCTGTAGGCAAGTTGCAAAATGTGTGTGTGTGCAGGTATGGATGTGCACACATGCAACCACACACACGCAAGCGCACTCCCACACAATTTTTGTGATCTGATAGTGGCTGATATGTCCTCTTTGGGCATCACTGATTTAGAGACAACTTTAGATTGCTCTTGATCTCTCATGGTTCAAAGGGGGAGGGGACAGACCTTTCTTCTATAGGATGAATGAGAAGGGGAGTGTGCAACTGTGGAGGAAGACAGCTATCAGTGACAGAACAAGTCTATAAAAGCCGGAAACATCCAAAACAATGCCTGATGCTATTACTACTATGTTTTAAGCAATGTTAAGGATGCATTAGAGAATACTTTCAGTTGCCTTGGAAATAAGAAGCTTGTAAGAGCACAACACATTTGATACTTCCTTGTGTATCTGTGGGTGGAACTAAATATTCCAGAGTTGTTGCCAAAAAACAAAGTAACAAGCTGAGTTCACCTGTTTTCACCTTGTAAAGTGGAGTACAACGTACTCATGACATCATGTTACATCATCCAGTGTATCCCTGTCCCTAGCAGACGAGGAAGGGGAGAAGGGATGTGGAAACTTGCAGAGGGATGGCGTTGGGAAACAGGCATGTTTTGCTACACATTACAGAGGGGAAGGAGGCAAACTCACCAGGGTGCTGCAGTTTTTGGTAGCTGTATTATGACATTTAGAGATTGATTAATCTGTCCATTTCAGTTCCCCTGTTTCCTATTTTTCCAACCTTAAGTTCAGGCTGCTCCATTTCCACCTCAATCTGAGAACCTTTCCATTAAGAAAAATGCACACAAATATTTCTGTGCATTTTAGTTTGCATTTCCCCCAATACATGCATTTTTTCTACACAATCTTGCCTAATGTGACAATTTTTACTAACATTTTTTCCTACTGTAATGACATTTTTGCACAGTGTTTTCACTTAAATAGGCATTTTTGTGCATGCTTTTGGGGTGGAGAACGGCATCATAAAATTCCAAATGAAGTGTGAATTTTGAATGACTTGGGATGCTTATTTGTTTTGGACATGCAAATCAGATAGGTTCACAGTGAAATGTGAATTGCCTATTTTTTTTTTATCCCAACCCTACTAGCATTATACTTGGTTTCACCATTTATGATGCTGCCATCTCAAAGACTACAATGGCTCTAAATATGATTGGCATGCAGTTATTGGAACAAACATTTTGCTCTTCTTTACTATTGTCTGGGGATCCTTTGTGCTGTTATTGTCTGGGAAGCAAACCAATTCCCTCTGTTATTTGAGGTCATAATGTTAACTGTTTATAAGTATTCATCAGCAAAGCAATGAGTTATTCATGATGGAAGCTTTCCCACAAATACTGAGATCATTTATAAGAGGGGGTGGGAATCTAAAGACTTTATCTTTCAAGATTTTAATACTTTTTTAAAAAGCTGCAGTCATATACATGCTATATAATATAATTTGTTATAGTATTGCATCCTGTCATGGAGTATTTGGGAAAGTAGACAGTCAGATAGCTAGACAGATATTTGGTTATTTTATTCATTTTTCCTTGACTACCCAGGGCTGTAGCTTGAACCAGCATACAGATATATAATTCATTTTCTTAGTGCCCTATTTTCATGTGCCAAACAGGCCGTATGCCAGAGCCATGGGGTACTTTACTGATTCTGAATTCTAAAGTATGACATGAAAGTTTAAAAAAAAAGTGATCCAAAGCAAAGCAGAACAGAAAATATTTCCCTTTATTTAACACAGAAAGCTGAACATCCTCATGGCATAAGAGGGATAAAAAACATTATGACCACTGTCCACACAGTGCTGCTTCTACCCGTGTTTCCCCTTTTTTAAGACACCGTCTTACAACTTTTTTCTCTCAAAAAACACAGGGTGTCTTATTTTCGGTGGGGTGTCTTTTTTTTTTAATTACCTGATGATGATAAGATATAGTTTGCATTTCTGTACATTACATTTCTGTACATTAATTAATGATGATGATAAGCTATAGTTTGCATTTCTGTACATTACAAAAAGGGAAGAAAAAAAGAAGAAAAACTGGATTAGGTGGTCCGCCCGGCCCGGCAGGGCGCTCCAAGCGCTTGGCACTGCGCCGGTTCTGGGCGGCGGGGAGGCAGGTCTCCTCGGCTGGGTCAGGCGGAGACCGCTGGCTCGGGCACTCCGCCCGGCCGACAGAGCGCTCCAAGCGCTTGGTCTTGCGGAGCGCTCGACGCGCTCCACGCTGCAGCCGCCGTATCTGGGCGGCAGGGAGTCAGGTCTCCACGGCCGGGCCAGGCGGAGGCCGCTGGCTCAGACGCTCCGCCCGGTGCGACAGAGCGCTCCAAGCGCTCGGTCCTGCGGAGCGCCCGACGCTGCAGCCGCCGAATCTGGGCGGTGGGGAGGGAGGTCTCGGCCGGCCAGGCGGAGGCCACTGGCTCAGGCGCTCCGCCCGGCCCGACAGAGCGCTCCAAGCGCTCGGTCTTGCAGAGCGCTCAATGTGCTCCACGCTGCAGCCGCTGGATCTGGGCGGTGGGGAGGCAGGTCTCCTTGGCCGGGCCAGGCGGAGGCCGCTGGCTCAGGCGCTCTGCCCAGCCCGACAGAGCGCTCCAAGCGCTCGGTCTTGCGGAGCGCTCAATGCGCTCCACGCTGCAGCTGCCGGATCTGGACGGTGGGGAGGCAGGTCTCCTCGGCCGGGCCAGGCGGAGGCCGCTGGCTCAGGCGCTCCGCCCGGCCCGACAGAGCACTACAAGCGTTGGGTCCTGCGGAGCGCTCGACGCGCTCCATGCTGCAGCCACTGGTTCTGGGGGGCGGGGAGGCAGGTCTCCTCGGTCGGGCCAGGCGGAGGCAAGACCGCTGGCTCGGGTGCTCTGCGCGCTCGTCGCTGCAGCAGCTGGCTCCAGGCACCAAGCCGGCAGGCTTCCTCCTGCTGCTGCTGCAGCCAGCGTTCTGAGTCCCGCTGGCTGGTTGGGGCGCTCGGCGGTCTCTCTCCACATGGCATGGAGGTATGTCTTATTTTCGGGGTATGTCTTATGTTTAGCAAATGTTTAAAAATCCTGCCATGGCTTACTTTATGGCTACGCCTTAAAAAAGGGGAAACACTGTATCTCCCTTTCCAGCGCAACTGTATGCTAGCAAGCCTATGTGATCCTCCTATACTAATTTGAATAAACCAACAGCCAGGCCCCAGCAGCTGAAGCGATTGCAATTTCTTCACATTTTATTTAGCACTTTTAGGACCAAAGGTCAAAATATACAACAGGATACAATAAAATAACGCAGTTCAATTAGAAAGGAAGACAAGACAAGACAGCAAGAGTCTTATATGTATACAACATAAAGAGTCCCAGAGCAAAGCCTTCCCGAGTTCATTCTCACAAGAGCTACAATTTCCAGAGCAGATTAACAATCTACGTCTTCCCAGGGAAGTCAGGGAACTGTAGCAGTGTGAGGGGAATAGGGGTTTCCTAACAACTCCTGGCACCCTTAAGGAACCACCCTTCACAGGAGGTTTTTTTGGGGGGGAGACATAATTTGTGTAAATATGTATCATGCAGATTGTATTGTGGCCAGGGCCGTCTTTACCCAGGGTGCAAGGGGTGCAGGGCACCCGGCCGCCAAATTTGGGGGGGCGCACGCACGCCAAATGTATACCCACTGTCCCTCTCAATTGGCGGCAGTGAAAAGCAATGGAGCGGAAGTCCCTCCTCCGTCACTCTGTTATTCTGTGGCGTCAAATATTCCTGATGAGTCAGGAAACAAAAGAAGTTTTTTCTGCTGCATTGTTGTTGCAGGTGAGTGATTCCCCCCCCCAAATAGCTCAATAAAAGTTAATTTGGGGGTGCTGGGCGGATCTTTGCACCCCAGCAGCACATATGCTAAAGACAGCCCTGATTAGTGTGGGGAACATTTTTCAGTAGTGTGTGAGGCTAGAGGCAAATGTGAGCAAAGGAAGACATGTGATTTTGACTTTTGTACAACAGACTAGTTAATTCACACTCACATATCCCTCCCTGGCTTTCGCCCAGCGAAGCAGGAAGCATTCTCATTCAAGACAGACAAAAACACTCAAAGCGGGCGGGGATGGGGGAGCCAAGCAAGGTTGATGCAGGGGGTGGCTCAGGAAGGTTTGTGGGCTGTGGGAAATCCTGAGAGTCAGACAGAGAAATCTGGATGGCTGCATTTGCTCCCAACCTGGGTCTGAGGTTCCTTTACCCTGCCCTATAGTATATTATTATTATTATTATTATTATTATTATTATTATTATTATTATTGCTTTTAAAGCACCTAGAATTTTCTAAATACTACTATACACAGTGCTTTTTCAGTGGTACTTGGGGGTACTCAATGGTATGCAGTACCACCACTACTTTTTGTTGTTAAAAAGTGTGGCACTTCCTGTAACAACTTCATCGTGAGATCCAGCTTACATATATGAAAACATGAAGCAGTCCCTGCCTGCAAGCTCATAATCGAATAGTCAGAAAAGGGGGGGGGGGAGGAAAAGAGAGCGGAAGGGAAAGCAAGCATTTGTACCATTGCTCCTTCGTAGGTTAACAGATGGGGGTCATGTTAATCTCCCCCTTGCCATTAGGTTCTTCCTGTATCTCTGTTTGTAGATGCATGCATTGGGGCCAGTGCTGAATCACCCAATAGGCAGACTAAGCACATGCTTAGAGCACCAGCAAAGCAGCAGCACATGCACACACATGAGATTCTTTTTTAAAGAATTTGACATTTGCTATTTCAAAGGGGGAAGTGGCATCAAAGTAGTCATAATAGGAAAATTCAGGGTTTCCCCGTTTTCCTGTTCTCTTTTCTGCACATAAACCAAGTGACAGGCATCCTACTAACATAGAGCAAAATAATGCTTCGTCAAGTCAGCTTTGATGAACTTACCCAGAATTTTGCAATCACAAAATCTAAAAAGGAGCTATTGCAATTTCAGCACGCATGTAAATTCTGTGTCATGTTGGGGAAAAAACAAAATTATATTTTACAGTTTAGTATTGTTTTTGTGTTGCATCTGGAAGAGGGAAGCCTTCTCTTCCTTAGGGCAGCTAAAAAGTTTCAATCCAACCCTGGTTGTGGCCAAGATGGTGCATCCTGCCACACATTAAAACATAAATTTCTCTCCCTGTGTTGCATTGAGTATGTGTGTGTGTGCATACACAGACTTGGAGGAGTCATTAAAAGAGCTTTCAAAATGTGTCCCAATTTACACACACACACCCCTCCCCCCCCCAAAAAAAATGTTGCCAGAAATCTTCAAACACTCCTCCATCCCCATCTGGGCCATCTGTTCCAGTTAATGCCTGTAGGTATCTCTGGAAGTGATGAGTGACAGGAGGGGGTGATCTGTGGATGTGAAAGACTATAAGCAAAGTGAGGCAACCTGATGTCTTGGGAAACAGGAACTCTCTATTCAGCAATTGCTCAGAGAAAGTTAGATGTTTCTCCCGAAGACACGAGCAGCCCATCGCTTCCATTTGGAACAGCCACCACCTGCCGAGGAGTGAGCAATATACATACCTGCCATGGGGGTGTTTATGTTCCCTTTGTCTGAATGCTGAGGAAATCCATTACTTCAAACCTCAGCCATCCAGCACTTCCAAATGACACTTGAGGGAACAATGAGCACTGTGTCTACTTAATAAATATATGTTGATATTTCTTATCTAATTGCTTCCTATGGGATCCTAAATGTATCCCACGGAGCAAAAGGAACACATAAGTCAAGAAAGCCGGAGAACAACTGAATGATGTATACGATTCTTGTGAGTCATGGACAAAACTCCAGGGTGTACACTTCCTTCTGTCACTTTGTTACCTGTTGTTTCAAGAAGATGGATGGGTGGAGGTGGCTGGGGGAGAGAAAGACAAGTGTAAAGAAAAGCACATGCATCCCAGGTGCCTACCCATTTGAGGGAGTATGCAGAGCTTTACATTTGCAGGACCAATTTTGATGTGAGTATCTGCATACAGAACACATCTGTCTTAGGGCTGTTGAATTGGCAGTTTAATGGAGAAAAATCTACCGTTGATTGATCAAAGAAAAACAATAGACAAAGGGGCTGAGATTTAAAGACATACACATTTATTTTTGAGTGCCACAACCCCAGAGTCGGTCACGACTGGACCTAATGGTCAGGGGTCCCTTTACCTTTTTATTCTGGTGGGTTACAGTAACAGGACTGTGTGAGTGAGTATATATATATATATATACACACACACACACATTCAGAAATAACACTTAATAAGCAACCAACAAAAGCGGAAGGGAGAACCAAGGCAGACAATCTGCCTTCCCATATGCCTTGACAGGGTTGTACCTTTCCCTTTCCTTTATAGTCTGCCCCCTGTTCAAGGGTGCATTTAAAGGGAATGGGTAGTCTTCGGTTCCATTGAATTCACATCCTCTTCCAACATGTCCCCAAAGCCCCCTGGAACTCCTTTTTTTTGCCCCCCCTCCTCCTCCTCCTCCTCCTCCTCCTCCTCCTCCTTCTTCTTCTTCTTCTTCTTCTTCTTCTTCTTCTTCTTCTTCTTCTTCTTCTTCGCCTCCTAATATAAACATTTTCGTATGTAGCATGAATAAATGCACATTGTGGCAAAGTGTTCCCCCCCCTAATATACTGCATTTTGTATATTATTTACACAAAGACATTCATTTTTATGCACACTTGGTATGTGCATTTTTGTACACATTCCTCAGCTGGAGAACAGCATTGCAAAATTCAGACGAGTGTGAATTTTGAAAGATGGCTGTGTATTGGGTCATAAAGTGTTTACGAAACTGCAGATTTGTTAGGTTCACTTTTCAATGTAAACTGAACCCAATCTTTCCCCCATCTCTACTCCCTACACACACAGCTGCTATTTAACAACAAAGCAACAACAGATATACAAGATGCAATCACGCATTGCACATATTGTCCTTCTCTGTTTGATGCTTCACTTTCCCTGATTATTTTTATTTATTGGGAAGTAGACACCAAGACATTTTCTGAGTCAGCTTCCATTCCCCTGTGAACTTCACAAAAGAATGTTCATAATCAGCTGATTCCCCCTTTGTTGGATAAACATTTCATTTGCTAATTCATCTTAGTTTGGCTGTATTCATATTCCAAGCAAAGCATACAGTATCTTACTAATCAGTAAGAATGATGCTCTCATTATGTTGTTCCACTGGCTACAAGATAATTAATGTCTATTGATAGACACATTCAAAATGTAATTAATTATGTTATTAATGATTTTAATTAACTTCAAATGCTTCATGTTTTCCAATAGGATTAACGTATTTAAGGAAACTGCTTGCACGGCCTTCATTCTTCCCCGGGTGTTTGTTTACCACAACAATTTATCCAAGACCGCGAGAGTGTGACTTCAGAAATTAATGCCAATTCTGTTTTATGAGCTACTTACTTTTTTATTCTTGCTGACAGTAAAAATGTAATAAGGAGACAATTGGATCCATTTATTTCCAGTTGTCTCACCTTTTCCCTGGTCTCCAGGGTAGAGTCCTTTTTTGTATGGAGTCGATCCAATGAAAAAGCGAACTAATTGGGGAGGGGGCCTGTGGGAGGGCAGCATGGAAAAGGAGGAGGATTGAGTTAATAGTATAAGAAAAGGATTTTAAACTGAAATAGAAAACCCGCCATAAGCTTTTAGATTTTGTTCAGGGAAAACCAGGAGGAAGACTATCGAGGAAGTCACAATTTTAAGGTTAAGATAATAAGAATTGGGGAGTCAAAATTCTCCCCTACTATTGTTATGTGTATGTTTGTTTAAGTATGTTTATGAAAGAGCTGGGGAAAACCAATCCTCAGAGCTCCTCCATTCCTGTCCCTTCAGTGGCAGGGGGGGGGAAGAGGGGGGAGGAGGGAGGGGGGAGGTCAAACCCAGCTCACAATGGACCCCCTTTGATTCTCAAAGCGCACGGGTTTCACTGGTGGCAGAGGTGGACCAGTGGGTGGAGGGAAGACGAAGGGACAGTGTTGTATTGTATGTTTGTGTTTGTGTAGTTGTGTAGTTTGTTTAGTTTTGTTTGAAAATTAATAAAAATTATTATAAAAAAAAAAGCGAACTAATTGCTATTTGGCCAATGGGTGTGAAAAACTATTTTAATACTGCTGGGGTTTTGAAGGTATGCTGAATCACAGAATTGTAGAGTTGGAAGGGGCCCCAAGTCTAAACCCCTGGAATGCAGGAATCACATCTCAAGAATCCCTGAGAAATGGCCATCTAACCTCAGTTTAAAAGCTTTCAGTGAAGGAGAGTCCACCGCCCTCCAAAGTACCTTTGAGGAAGAGCTACAGCTCAGTGTTAGAGCATCTGATCTTCATTTCATCTGATCTCCCTTGTAGCTCCTGTTAGGGTTTGGAGAGACTCCTGTCTGAAGCTTTGGAGAGCCACTACCAGTCATTGTACCAAGCTAAATGGACCAATGTTTTGAGTCATCTAAGGCAGCTTCCTATGTTCCTTCCTATGACTTTGTACTTTTTGACTGCCTTACATTGTTCATTATGTCTTCAAGTTCTTGGGTTGGTTTTAAGTGTTCTGATTCCACACCCCCTTTTTTTACTTCTTGCATGCTGTTTCAATACCCATACCATCTCATAACACTGTGTCAGGGACTGGGCAGAGGAGGAATGGTGGAGACCGCCTCCCCAGCCTGACCCTTCCAGAGAAGAAGACTGTTCAGAATTACAACAGGGGTTTGAGGGAGATCACAATTCAGAGGGAGATGAGGGGGGAGTCTGGGAAATAATGGGAGAGGAGGAGGAGGAGAAGCAGCTGGCTGACATGTTATCACTAGAAAGCATTCCAGACTCATCATCTCCCAGAACCTGGCGAGCCTTAAAAGTAGGAGAGCAAGGACTCTAAAGCAAAGGGCTCTCAGCACCACCCATAGAAGAGATGACGAATGAGGAAGTGGGAGAGAAGGGGAGTGGAGATTTACTTGGGGCAATGCCATGATGTATTCCAAGAGGCTGCATTCTCAAGCCCCTCTCTGTAAATATTGAATAAAAGCTGAACCTTTCCTTATCCATTCCTGGCTACCTGCCATGGAGGTTGGTTCCTCTGCCGCCTGACACACTGGAACTCAAGGATATCCAATGAAGCTGAATGTTGGAAGATTCAAGACAGATAAAAGAAAGTATTTCTTCATGCAGTACATAAATTATGGGACTTACTCCCACAGGAGGCAGTGATGACTTAAAAAAAAAAAAAGACCAGACAAATTCATGGAGAAGGCTATTGATAGCTACTAACCATGATGGTTATGCTCTGTGTCCATGGATGGAGGTAGTAATACTTATGAATACCAATTGCTGGAAACCACAGGAGGAGAGAGTATTCTTGTCCTGGGTCCTGCTTTTGGGTTTCCCACAGGCACCTGGATGTCCACTGGGATAACAGGGTTCTGGACGACTAGATGGGCCATTGGCTTCATCCAGCAGGCTCTTCTTACATTCTTATGAGTCTCACTTAAAATTGAACCATGTTTATACAGAATATACACTCATCCACTTGCATCTTTCTTTGTACAGTTTTTCTTTGGGTAAGATTTCCTTCTAAACAGAAGTTTGCATCAAGTTTCAGAGAGCAGGACTTCTGTGTGATGGGGTGCAGACAGCATTGCCTTTGATGTTTGATGTTCTGTCACGAGATATGAGCCTTCTATTATTGAACTGTTGCTGCCACATAAAAACACAGTGAGACAATTGCAATTCAAGTATTTGCAATTGTGTGCTTTCAAGCCATGGCTTCTCCCCAAATGGGATTACTTTCTTTATGCTTGAATAAATGCAAAACATTACCATGTTCTGGTTTTTTGTTTTTCTGGATAGGATAGGGGGGTATATCTTGGTCGGGACGCTGTGGTTGGGTGGCGCTGTGGGTTAAACCACAGAGCCTAGGGCTTGCCGATCAGAAGGTCAGCGGTTCGAATCCCCATGATGGGGTGAGCTCCCGTTGCTCGGTCCCAGCTCCTGCCCACCTAGCAGTTCGAAAGCCCGTCAAAGTGCAAGTAGATAAAATAGGTACCGCTACAGCGGGAAGGTAAACGGTGTTTCCGTCTGCTGCTCTGGTTCACCAGAAGCAGCTTTGTCATGTTGGCCACATGACCTGGAAGCTGTATGCCGGCTCCCTTGACCAATAATGCGAGATGAGCGCTGCAACCCCAGAGTCGGTCACGCCTGGACCTAATGGTCAGGGGTCCCTTTACCTTTACCTTATATCTTGGTCATTTCATGCAGGTTGAGAAATCCTACATTCATAAATAATATTTACAACACAATGGGGAAAGAAATGTAAGTAGAAGAAGCTGCAATGTGGTGGAGGGAAGTCACAGGGATAGGAAAAGATACGATATTGAAAATGGTTATAACTTGTATGTAATGTGAAGATCATTTAAAATGTGTAACTGAATGAAAGCTAAATAAAAAAAAGTAACAGATTATTTTCTTTTTGGCTTCCATTCAGGAAATTTACAGGTCCAAATCTCAGCTTTCAAGTTCCTAGTCTGAAGGTAACGTTTACATTTTAGATGGAGGTTCAAGGTTGGGCACATATGACACTTACCATTATCTATTTATATACTTAGAGTGTTCCTGTAAGTATATAGATGGTTTCTCTATACTGAATGGATGATAACTGCAAACAATCTACAGAGCCAGACCACAAATTACCAGTAGCTGTCATGAAGAGTAGCATAGGAATGCAACACACACACAATTGTGCTGACAGGTTTTTAAGATGCTTTTAAAAAAGGGTTAAATTCTGATTTATTTCTCACCACATTTGTTGAATATGAAGTGTATGGTTATAACCAATATATTTGAACTGAACTGAACAAAACAAAACAATAAAATGTTATTCATTTTGAACAGGAGCAGAGATACAGGAAGGACAAATAGGTGGGGAAAAACTGATAATCTGGTGTATTCTAAATAATGGGGAAATCATCATAGTAAATGTATGGTTGGAGAACTGAATTCAAAATGTGGAGAAGCGTGCTTTTCAGTTTCAATGGGACTTCAGGAAATAGTATGCTCATGTTTAAATGTGTACCAAATGAATTTCATGGGTTTGGGGCTGGCACTGGTCTCCGTCCTACACAAATAGTAAGATATGCATAATAATTTATGTATTATTAACAGCATCATCTGTTACGGGGGGTTACCCCAACTGTCTGGAACAGATCTGGGGAAGAGGTGAGGTGCATGTGGGGTGATTAAGTTGCATGAACTGAAATCCTAGCACTAATGCAATGTACTGGATGCCACCCATAGTTCTGAGCACCTTAGAGAATGCTAAAGCACCACTTCGCCATTCATTCTACCTCCCCAGTTCTGTTCTGAAGTAAATTATTTGAGGCATAATAAGAAAGTTAGTATTCCTGTGGAAATCCATGGAGCCTGGCAAATGCTGTGCTCACCTGGATCGAGAGCTGAGCTAAAGCATCAGCAGCAATTCATACTGCAGTTTCTGTTCCTATGTATGTTGTGTTTCTAAAGCATGTTTTGCTTTCCCAGCATGTTCCACTTGCCCTCCATTATGGGGCTCCTTGCTAATCCCCTCGAGTTTCAGCTGCACAGCATCTCCCAGCCCTGATTGCATCTTGAAACAGAAGCTCTCAACTGTGAGCCGGTGCTGCAAAGTAAGCAGAAGTCCTCTGGGGATACAAAGGCTCACTGTGTTTTCTCCAATGGCCCCAACAGAGTTTTAAGCTCAGGCCTGCAAAAATAATAATGCGATGGTGCCATCTGCCACCTACTGATCTTTGACAATCCACTTCCTCTCCAGATTCTTTGGTGATAAGTCTGTTCCATGGTTATCTGTTTAGAATAAAATCCTACTTGTGCTGCAGAAGAGCATTTCCTTCCATCAGAATCAGCGAGGATGACACTCCAGCCACCAGGGGCTTGATTTGGTGTAGCCGGTCAACCGCTCGTTTCAGTTTCTGTCCTTCCAATGCAGATTTCCACATCAGAAAGGAAAGGAAACCCCAACTCCCGTTGCATTTATTAAGCCATCAGTGCCCTGGGAACCTGAACATGACTAGCAAATTCATTAATTCCAATTAAAATAACTGATGTTGACTATATATATACATCTATATAGACACACACACACACACACACTGAGAGAGAAAGAGAGAACGAACATATTTCCCCAAAGCGTTTGGCTAGGAAACAAGGGTCTCTCTGGGGAAGCTGAACCGACAAGAGTGGAACCTAGCTAATAAAAGTTTAATTATGATCAGCAATCATGGTATTTAATAACTGTGATCTCACCGGGAACAATTTCCGAGAGGGAATCATTTGGGCTTCATTATGGCACGTGAGTGATGATGCTAATAAACCTCCACATGAGGAACTCATGCCAGCTTCTCCCAACCCTACATCCGTTTTACTTACATAAGTTGCTAAAGCCAGGAAGCCAGCAAGAAAAGTCTTTGTTGTATTTAGCAGAATTAACCATGCCATATATCAACTCCAAAGGCAGATTGCTGGAGCTCTCCATGAGCATCTCTGAGATGATGCTTATGTGCATATCTTGCGTAGAACCTGACTCATTATCATCTAAAGGGGGGGGAGAGAGAGGCCTGTAAGTCCAAGATTACCTAGGTGCACCGCTGCAAATTAGGATTGCCAAACTTCCACAAGACCACTAGATGCTACAGGGACTGAAGAACCTTGCTCATCAAATGTCTTGAGCTCAGGATTTTTATACTACATAAGAAATCAGGAAAACATGCCATCCAACTTTTGCAGATCAAAAACTGGGATGTGCGTCTTCCTGGATGCTCTCCTGAGTGAGTCGCATGACCCGTGTTGCAATCTCACCCTGATAAAGGATTTGGGAGCGGGGCATGATCCCACAGACATCATCCCTATTTCCAACATTCAGGCTGTGTTGATTATGGAGCCAAAACAGTGCCACACCCATGCTCAAGAAGGAGGTATCAGCAGGGATGAGGGGTCTCTGAGGTTTGTAGAAGTGCAAAAAAAAATAATAATGTGTAAAACAAGTCCTTAGGAAAAGGAATCCCCAGAACAACACAGTGAAGACTGAATGTGGTAAATGGCCATAGAATTATTATTTATTTATTATTTATTTATTTATTTATTTATTATTTATTTATTTATTTATTTATTTATTTATTTATTTATTATACCTCACCCATCTGGCCGGGTTCCCCCAGCCACTCTGGGCGGCTTCCAACAAAATACTAAAATACAGAAATCCATCAAACATTAAAAGCTTCCCTAAACAGGGCTGCCTTAAAATGCCTTCTAAAGGTCTGGTAATTGTTGTTCTCTTTGACCTGGCTATGTTCTGCCTCCACAGTAGGGAGAAGTTAGAGAAAGGGCTCCTCCGTGTGACATGTAGCAGTTTGCACTTTAGAAACTCCCATCCCTCAGTGCCAATGAGCTATGGGGCATTCATCTGTTGCACCAGCTTAGCTTGGCAAAAAAGCTCCCATTCCCTAGAATCTGCTCCATCTTGGAATAAAAGTGAATGCAGAATGTGTGTGTGTGTGCGCGCGTGCATTTGGATTGAATAACCTCAGAATTCTCCTTCTTTTCTTTTAATGTAGCTGAGATGATGTGTGACGGATGCTGCTTTTCCTCCAGTCAGACAGGAGGATGAATATGCGAGCCTATCCAGCATGCAATGTTTGGAAATTAAATCCTGCTGTTGGGTGCTCAGGAGGCTGGGCTACATGCCAGGTGGGAACAAATTGGAAGCTGAACCTGCTTCTGAGGCTATTTCTAAAGGCCTGCTCAGGTGGGAGGGTGACAGGAACAACCTGTTTTCTCATCTTGTTTCTATGTAAATGCAGCTCTCCCTGTGCCTCTCTTACCATGTCAGCATTAAGCCGTGATTATTTAGATTCAGAAATATGGTTGTTGTGGGCAGGAGGAGAGGAGAAAGGTCCCCTGTTTTCAGAGGAGCCGAACCTCTCTTCTGTATACTTCCCAAGAACTCCTCTGGGCAATACAGATGACATGGAGAGCACTGCCAAAGCATATCATTGGACTGAAATGTGTTTGGCAAGCAGCACTTTGGGCTTGTAGGATCTCTGATTAAATTATGAATGAAGTAAAGCATCCTGAGTGTAATGGGGAAGAGTTGCCTTGGTGCATTTGCGGGTCTCCCGGCTCAGAGACAGAGCACATGTCTTGTATGCAGAAAGTCTTACATCCAACTCCTTGCATTTCATTTTTTAAAAGGAGGAAGAAGATCAACTAGCAGGTGATGTATGTGAGATGTAGGAAAGCTGCTGCCAGTCAGAACAGACAACACTGTGTCTAGATGGGGACAAATAGCTTGACTCGGAACAAGACAGTTTCCTTGTACTTATAGAATCATAGAATTGCAGAGTTGGAAGGGAGGGAGCCCAAGGGTCATCTAGTCCAATCCCCTCGCAATACAGGAATCTCAGCTAAAGCATCCATGACAGATGGCCATCCAACCTCTGCTTAAAAACCTCCAAGGAAGGAGAGTCCACAACCTCCCAAGGTTAGAGTTTGGTTTACCCAATAACTAAAGGAATAATCGACGATGTATTTCATTTTATGTATCAATCTGGCTGAGGGAATGGGCTACAGACTTGCTTCGGTTTCAGCGGAAGCAAACTTATTGGGTTGTACTCTTTGGCAACCGTGTTTTCAATTTCTCCTCCTTGCAACCATTCTCCACAGATTGGTGAGAAAATAAAACACATTATCCAAGGGAAAGGGAAATTTCAGATAAATCCCTGCGGGTGGGACAAAGGTTGTTGCTGTTGTTAGTTACTTTCAAGGTGGCCAAGGGCTGCTTGTGAGCATCCAGCAATATGTTTGGATAATCCACCTGGTGGTGGCTGTTCTTGCCTACTCCATTTAGTAAAATGGTGGGCAGGTGGTAGTCTGCTGTGGCTAAGGAGCTTAATATGGCCTTTAATTCAGTCACTTTTGAGAAGGGGAGCAGTTCTGCTTCAAGCTGGTCACCTTTTAGGGTGATGGGCACAATCTCTGGGCTCTGGGGCAGATGTCCTTGAGGCCAGACTGCTTCATAGGCCTACACCTCTGGAGTCTGAGGCATATTCATAGGCCTTGCAACTCACGTTCATGGTGTGCCCTGGGAATGAAATGCAGGCAGGTCGTCCTACTGGTTGCAGTTTATTTCAGGTTCAGACTTTGCTCCTCTGCAGAGAGGCTTCATGGTTTTGATCTTAAATAAAGTGGCCCTAGTTCAACCCAGCTTCTGTGTTTGTCTCTTTATTCACCATCAGGACATAAGTTAAAGTGGAGAATCTCAGCTGGCTCCTCCACGACTGCTGTGTTAGCACAGCATGTTTCTAATCCACACAAAAAAAGATGTCTGGAAAGGCCTTTACCTGCATGGCACCTGCAGCTAAAATCTCTTAAAAACAGCTTTTGAATGTGATGCTTTGCCCAAGTCAGAATTTGGTGTCCCGATAATAAATGCATAGTCATAATGTACTGATTTCTATTTTGGGAAGCACAGCACAATCATTTAGCAATGAACCATAAATGTAGTAAAATTAATGGCTGAAGGGACTGTTAAGCGATTTGCAGGAATTTGATCAGTGATCAAAAAAGCATGTTGCTTTGCATTACAAATTTTGGCTGGAGAGATTAACTGCTGTTGCTCCTATGAGTGGACAGCTAGCAGGAGGGTCATAAACAAAGGACAATGGCACTGGAGATAAATAGCACTGTATCAATATGTGGGGTGTGTGCCTGCATGAATTAATATTAGCTGACAAGTAGATTTCTTCTTATTTAACCCCTCCCTTAGAACTCAGTAAATGGGACCAAATGGTTTCCATGAACATTTATCTTTTCAGCCCTCATAAAGCACAATTATGCATCTAAGGCTGCAATTTTATGCACACTTACCCGAGAGGAGCTAGCTCTGTTTAACTGATGGTTGGACTGGGTAGATATATAACAATATGCACAATTTGGAGAAGGGAGATCTCTCTCTCTCTCTCTCTCTCTCTCTCTCTCTCTCTCTCTCTCTCTCTCTCTCTCTCATTCAGTGAAGCTGAACGGTGACAGATTCAGTAAAAGCAAGAGTGAAGTACTTTTTCACATAGAGCATATCTGTGGCATTTGTTGCCACAAGGTATAGTGGTGGTCACCAATGTGAAATAATTTGAAAGGTGATTACACAAAGCCAGCAATGGCTATTTATAATTTCCACTATCAGAGGCGACACCAGTTTCTTGGGGACAAAAGGAGGTGAGTGTCCTCCTTGATGGCTTCCTAGAAACATCTGTTTTAGCCACCATGGGAAACAAGTTGGTGGACTGCAACCGGGGCACTTCTTATATTTTTACTTTCCAATAAACATGCATAGGCTACCCAAGGCAGGGTAGCCAATGGGAGGCCCTCCAGATATTGTTGGACAACAACTCCCATCTACTGAATTCAGCTTGGCCACAGGTAGGTGATAATGGGCGCTGTAGTCCAGCAACATTTAGAAGGCACCCCTGCTTTAAGGTAAGGGAACCGAACCACTTACAAAGGAGTATGTCATTGGTAATGGATGAGATTTGGTCACTGGTATGGATGCATAACTGTCAGGAGTAGTCTGCACCGACTTTCTTGTCTCTCTGCACTAAGAGGACTCCTTAGACACAGAGGATCTCTCATGATGCTACTTTTAAGTGACATGGGTCAGTAGCTAGAAGGGTTGGATTCCGGGAGCATAAGTGCCTTAGAACTGCCCTGAACCCTGTTTTTAATGACAGCCAGCCAAACGCTGGTCACTTGAGTTAAAACATAATTATGTTGATGGGGTAACTCTTTGCACCACATCTCTCCCAAAACTAAGACGAGAGGTTGCAGATTGAATGCGGAGAAATGGTTTTGATGAGAGATCAATGCAAACTTAAGAAGAATGCCATCATTTTATACTCACAAAAATATCACTTAGAAACGATCATAAATTCAGGATATTTGTCCTCAACTGTCCATCTTTGAGAAATGGAAGATGAGGAAAGGGCAAAGATCAAGGGAAACTGAGCCCTGCATCAAAGGTCAAGGCATCCAGATAATCTTAAATGTTCATCTTCATCTCTCTGCCAGCATCATATTTTCCCAATGACTCCTCAGATGCAATCATCGTGTCAAGAACTCATTTAGTTTCAGAATATGCTTCAGTGTTAAATTTTCTGTGGAATGTTCAGGATGAGCAGAATCACTTATACATCTATGCAACAGCATCAGAAGTGTCCTAAATTATGTTACTAAGTTAAGTGTACAAAGTCTAATGCTACTAATCTTGATTTCCAAACTGGAGGGGTGGAGGAGCCAGTGGAATATTGCAACCATTTTCAGCCCTTTGGGAGTAGGAAGGATGGAGAAAATATCAAAAGTTCAGAATTCTTTGCTTTTCCTTTGTAGAACATGGAAAGGGTGAAAAAAGCACTAAGATCACTCACTGACTGTGACAGAACAAAAACCACGGTTTTCTCCAACAAATTTCCCCATCCAAGTTAGCCTAGGGTATTAAATCTGAGATTGCTCTCACCTTTGAAAGTATAACATAACAGATGCTTATTATATCCAGAAATATACAGTCAAACTTTGTGTCAAGGCAGGTCACCTAGATCATGAGCAGGTTTGACAGACACGTCAATCACAGAAATTGCGAAGATGGCTATTTCTAATACTCGTTTCTAGTGGCTGACATCTGGAAAAAAGAGGGATCACAAACCTGATATTGGCTACTGTGTGAAAAGAATCAAAAAGACTGAAACTTTAGGAAGAGACAGCTATTGCCCTCATTGCTCCAAAAAATAATATGCAAGGTGAAACATTGTATTACAAAAGGCAATAGCTGCCACAGAGATACCTTGTACACATGGACGGATGTTTGACTCTTAGCAGTTAATAATCATTCCCTTTCCTTATGGACATTTGGGTTACAGAGCAGCATAAATGAAGCATTATATAACAGGATGTTCCACTTTGCAGTTCTAACCAGCTCAGCAATATTAGAGTGTTTGCTGCTTCATTGTGAAGCACATTTTACTGCACAGAAAAGTTACCAAAACGGAACTTCTGCCTTGAGCCATTAAGCCAATAAGGAGGGAACATAGGAAGTTGCCTTATACCACTGGTCCATCCAGCTTGTCCCAGTGAGGCAGTATCCACCTGCCCTTAAAGAGGCATTGGTGTGGCCACTCCTTATAAAGCCCATCCTAGGTGCCATGGTATGTAATAATGGTGTGGCCATTGCCTGCTTTGGGGTAAAGGTGGTGGCAGAGGAGCAGGTTCAATAAAGATGTTAAGTTACTCAAAAGCCGCAGAGTGAGAGTCTGTTGGCATGGGGTGGGGCCCTCTTTGTTTGAGAGACAGAGGGGGAGGGAGTGGGCTGCCTGCCATAAGTGAAATCAGGGTGGGAACTGTTGCTAAGACCATTGGTTGCTTAATCGGTTTGAATCTGATTGAACTAGATGGCCTGACTCAGGACTCAGCTACATTAGTAAAGAAAAAGCGTTTAAAATGTGTTATAACACAGTGACACCAGATGGTGCTATGTGTTTCCCATTATGAGGTTTACAACGCGTTTTCCTGAAACGGTGTGTGTGCGTGTGTGTCTAGGTCCCGCCTCAGTGTATGGCACATTCCTCCGTTCTTGTTACTTTTTATTGTTACTGTGGGTTTTCTAGTTTTAAATGGTGATGCTTTATATACTGATGCTGTACGTTCAGGGCTGTCTCGAGCAGGTTGGGCGCCCTGGCGCTGAGGCGTGGAGATCGCTCCGGCGCCCCTGCCCTCGCAGCGCGCAGTACAGCTTCTGTGCGGCTTTGTCGTGCAGCACCCCCCCTGCCGGCCTGGCGCCCTGGCGCCCCGCGAGTGCACCTAGAGCCGGGCCTGTGTACGTTTGTTTAATTTACATAGTAGTGCGAGCCATTTGTAAGAACATGTCATCTAAAAAGCAGTCTATAATTCAAATAAATAAATAAGCAAGCAAGCTTCCAAAGAATCCAGAGATTCCATAGAAGACATTATGAAAACAGAACATTTGACAATAATAAGAGTTATTTTTTTTCTGACAGTGTTTCATACTTAATTTTTTCTGTACGGAAGGTTTCAGTTCAACTTCACATTTTCTCATAGATCTGTTTCATTATGCTTCTTTGTAGATTTGTAATGACTTCAAATAATTGAGTTACTTTAACAGACATCAGATTCTCGGGAGAAAGCTGTCTGCCTTTTTTTTTAAAAAAAAACCTACTTAATAGTATTTCCCCTTTAATCTAGTAAGATTTGACACATGTGGTGATTCTATCATTTATAGATTAACTTTGGTTTTTCTGCACTTTTCTTCAAGTGTGCTTTGATACATAAGAATATAGAAATTATTCTATTAAGGTTGCTGAAATATAAAGGGATCCCTAAACTTACTGATCAGAAGGTCGGCAGTTCGAATCCCCGCAACGGAATGAGCTCCCGTTGCTCGGTCCCAGCTCCTGCCAACCTAGCAGTTCAATAGCACGTCAGAGTGCAAGTAGATAAATAGGTACCGCTCCAAGCGGGAAGGAAACAGCGTTTCTGTACGCTGCTCTGGTTCACCAGAAGCAGCTTTGTCATGCTGGCCACATGACCTGGAAGCTGTACGCTGGCTCCCTCAGCCAATAATGTGAGATGAGCGCCGCAACCTCAGAGTCGGTCACAACTGGACCTAATGGTCAGGGGTACCTTTACTTTTTAATGTGCAGTTAATGCTAAAGTATGTTTTGGCTATCCTTGGGCTCACATATTCCTTCCTCCCCTTGGACACTCTGCTTCTCTGGCTGACCTTCTTGTTTGGACAAGCCATAGTGTGCTAGTGTATTAAAATCAGAAAACTATGGTTTGAGCTTGCCATCTGAACCAGACTTGAAAACCGCAGTTTGGAGAGGGTTATAACTCTGGTATGGAAGGCAGACAGAAGTCATCATCTGACAACTGAAATGTAATGGCAAACTATGGTTTGCTCAAAACCCAGAAGGCAGGGAGAGAACTGAAGCAGGAAAGGCATAATGGAGAAATGGAGAGGAGAGAGTTTGCATGTCCAAGGCTCAAACCCAATTGTCCTCACTTGTCTTATTTGGAAGTATGCACAGTTTGAACTAGTTACAAATGTGGCTGTGGATAACAAATAGCCCAACTGTCCCCAGACAATGCTATACAGTGTTCTAGCTACACTAAAGTCTATGGTGAGGTTCTTCAAAATAGGAAAGCACAGCTGCAACAATACAGAAATCAATCATTTTTTCACCATTATAATTTCACCTCCTTTCAAGTGGTGCACAGCTGCTTTTGAACAATGTATTACAACATCAATATGCCAGGAAGCCTATTTATAAACATGACTCTTTCTTCATAAATATTTCCTCTCAATCTGAAATGGATTTTTATTGATGCTTTAGAACTGGGGGGGGGGGGTTGTCAATGTATGTCATTAGATTTGTATGTGTGGTTGAGTCTGTTGGATTCTGAGCCTTGTCCATAACACACTACAGTCGTACCTCGGTTTAAGAACAGTCCTGTTTACGAACGATTCGGTTTACAAACTCCACGAAACCAGATGCAGTGTCCCAGTTTGGGAACTTTACCTCAGTCTAAGAATTGAAGCCGAATGGTGGAAGGGCACCGGTGGCGGGAGGCCTCCTTAGGGAAAGTGCGCCTCAGTTTAAGAACGGCTTCGGTTTAAGAACAGACTTCCGGAACGGATTAAATTCGTAAACCGAGGTACCACTGTACAGGGTAAGTCCTTTGGATATTTGAGCCCTGCTATTAGTTAATAGAATCCTAGAATCCTAGAATTGTAGAGTTGGAAGGAACCATGAGGGTCATCTAGTCCAACAACCCTGCAAGGCAGGAATCTTTTGCCCAATGTGGGGCTCGAATCCATGACCCTGAGATTAAGAGTCTCACACTGTACCGGCTGAGCTAAGCCATAAATAGTTACAAGGCTCCACGAGCATGAAACATACAGGAGTAGAAGACCAATGACAACATAATGGAAGGTTTTAGCCCAGTTCAAACATTCAGACTTATTGTGATGTCTTTTGGGTCTGGGACCAGATCTTCACTTGACATCAGGCAGTTTTCATCTTGTTTGAATCATGTTTGCCAGTTCACTCAATAGGCATGAGGCTTCTCCCTTCCAACACTTATGGAACAACCATACTTAGCAATTTGCCAGAGGAGCAGGGCCTCCTCTGAAATTATTCTTCTCATAAAATGTCTGAAATATGGCTTACACTTTCTTGATAATGATGATGAGGATGATGAGGATGATGATGATGATGATGGGTAACTGCATTGCCCAGTGATTAGATGTTTTTCTACCTTAAAACCATTAAAAAACGGCATGGATGTTCTCTGTCTTCCTTATATATAACTCTCCTCTAACCAAACACATTCATGCTACTTTGCTAACAACTTATACATAATAAAAAATCATGGCTGTGTATTCATCCTGTAGCATTTTGTCACAATGAGAGGAGCAAAGTCACTTTAGAAAGCATCTCTCAACTGGATGTTTTCCTATTCTTTCATTTATATGTATATTTGGGGAGGTGGGGAAGCAAAGTGTTTGTTAAGTATTGCACACTGCCAGCTGATTTGCAAACACTGCCACCCTTTCAGACACCTAGAGCTTCATAGGGTGATGGACCTCATCAGGCAAATGGTCTAATGCCATGCCTCAGAAATTGCTTTGCACTTCCCCACCCCAAAATGTCTGAAGTCACAAGAAAAGGATTAAAGAAAAGCTGGCAGCGCTTTGTTTGGGCTGAGCAGCCTCCCTGACACATTTCTCCTCGGCATGCTTCTGTAGCTCAATACAAGGTCTTTTGATATTCCTCTGTTTTCCCCTCTTAGTTTGTTATTTTTACCCCTCCCAGTTTAATTTCTTTTCCTTTCTAAAGAGCCGCTTTAACAGCTGCATCTCCAGCTGTCAAGTGAATAATTCAGGGGCAATTTCTCACCATTACGTGATTGGTCTACAAAACACATTAAACAGTCTTCAAGGGGGAAAAATAAGCTTCATATGACAGCTGTGTACACTTAAAGGGAGAGAAAAAAAATCTTTTATTAGAGAACAATGGAGCCTCACACAATGAGCACACAGATTTTGCCATTCTTTCAGCAGAGAACTTGTCATGAAGACATTAACTCAGTTGATGAGGTGCCTCCTCTGGAGTTTGTGGCTCCCCAAATCCTTCTTTTCACACAGTCCAAGGAATCTTCTTGTAGAAAGTCAGGCTGAAATATGACTTCTCTATGGCCCCAGAGCATGTGTGCAGGAACATGATGCCTTCCTGAAGCTAAGCAGCTCTGGGTCTTGTCAGCGCCTGGTTACAAGGCTGCCTGGGAACACTACAATCACAGTCACACCATGCCTTTTAAAGCACTATGATACTACTTTAAACAGTCATAGCTTCCCCCAAAGGATTCTGGGAGCTGTAGTTTGTAAAGGGTGCTGGGAATTTTTAGAGGATCTCTATTCCTTTCCAAGAGCTAGGATTCCCAGAGTATGCCTAATAGACATATTTTTGCAAAGCAATTTTCCAAATATAATGTATTTTGTATGTTATTTTCACTAATACTGTAAACATATTTAGATGCAGAATTCATCCTAGTATGTAGTTTTGCACACATTACTTGGCTGGAGAATTTGGAGAATGTCAAGTCTCAAAGGATGGCTGTGTTTGGATTTGCAATATACATTTGTAAACCAAACCAAGAAAAACTTTAATAAAAAAATGTTGTTGTTGTTTTTAAAAAACATCTCCCATTCTTACTCAGTTAGGGATTTTAATAGCTAGATATACACACTAGCAATGACAAACCTGGACAGCATCTTAAAAAGCAGAGACATCACCTTGCCGACAAAGGTCCGTATAGTTAAACCTATGGTTTTCCCAGTAGTGATGTATGGAAGTGAGAGCTGGACCATCAAGAAGGCTGATCGCCGAAGAATTGATGCTTTTGAATTATGGTGCTGGAGGAGACTCTTGAGAGTCCCATGGACTGCAAGAAGATCAAACCTATCCATTCTGAAGGAAATCAGCCCCGAGTGCTCACTGGAAGGACAGATCCTGAAGCTGAGGCTCCAATACTTTGGCCACCTCATGAGAAGAGAAGACTCCCTGGAAAAGACCCTGATGCTGGGAAAGATTGATGGCACTAGGAGAAGGGGACGACAGAGGACGAGATGGTTGGACAGTGTTCTCGAAGCTACGAACGTGAGTTTGACCAAACTGCGGGAGGCAATGGAAGACAGGAGTGCCTGGCATGCTATGGTCCATGGGGTCACGAGGAGTCAGACACGACTAAACGACTAAACAACAACAAATACACACTCTCACTAATTTAATGAGTGTCTCACCACTGAAAGACATGTGGTTTGTGCAGTGACCTTTGAGTTTCTTGATCACAATTTTTCAAAAATCTTATTGAACTGATCAACTTTCTTGCTGTCAGCTCTCCAGGGTCCAGAAACTCCTCTCCTAGGGTTCTGTTCACCTCTTCTTCAAAGGCTTGTGGTACGTGCCATGTACAATCCACACATTTCATCATACAAGGCTTAATGCTCTGCAGATATAAATTCTTTGAAGGATTCCTGAATGCATCGACGTCTACGTTCTTAGCCACTCTTAATGAAATTGTGCAGTCTCTGGATGATAGATTGACTTATATTTCAGGCAGGTGAAAGGGGTTTTCACCGTCCTGGTTATATCACGGCTTCGGACTTCTGGGATATTAGTCTGCACTTCTTGCTGTTTAAGTGCTCTCCTTAACCTTAAGTAGTACTTCATTGTACCTCATCGGCTTCTTTCTCTCACAGAAAGTTCATGCCCGAAGCTACAAAAGGCTCTGACATTTCAGGTAACAGCTATGTGAATTCTCTCACCATCTCTGTTTTATCAGTTGCCATTTTGCTCTTACTTGTTCACAGAATCATAGAGTTGGAAGGGACTACGAGGGTCATCTTGTCCAACCTCCTGAAATACAGGAATATTTTGCCCAACGTGGGGCTGGAACCCTAAACACTGAGATTAAGAACCTCATTGGATAGCTCAGTCAGTAGAGCATGAGACTCTTAATCTCAGGGTTGTGGGTTGAAGCCCCACGTTGAGCAAACATTTCCTGCATTGTGGGGGGTTGGACTAGATGACCCTCGTGGTTCCTTCCAACTCTACAATTCTCTGATTCTATGCTCATGCTCTACAGACTGAGCCATCTATCCCTACAAGACAGTGCATTTGAAAGTTGCTGGAGTCCATTAGCTGTGTACGGATGCAGCCACGCCATAAATGTGTGGCAGTGTAATCTTCATTTTATGCATTTATAAGGTTTGATGCCGCCGTTCAGTGGATTGCTAAATGATGTGATAAGACTCGTGTGGGCTATTGCCACATTCATTCTTTGAGTATTTATAAAGCTCCTTAGAGGGAGAGATTACTATTTGTAGTATCATACAAGTTCTCTTCTTCATTGATGGAAGGAACGGATTTCTTGCAGAGTTCTGCGTGTTGAACTATCATTAGGTAAGGGCTCTGTCACTGACACTGAAGGGCTGCAAGGAAGTCAGTGCTGAAGAAGTTAATGGCTGCACTTTGTTCTGTTGAATGCCAGGTATCAAATCCTTTATGAAATTTTACATATTCACATATTTCACATATTCATGAATAGAAATGGATGTCAATTGGTCTCCCATTGAGCAGAGCCTATTGATGATATAAACAACACCAGAAGTTTATTTCATTCTGCAAAGGATAGTGTACATAATACCATGTTTTCATCCCCCCCCCCGCCCCAAATTATATTCTTCTATTATGGGAATTAACAGCAGGTCAACAAAAAGGACAGGTTTTGTAAGCTTTTATGGTTGCTGTGAGGTTTATACTTAGAGCCTGGAAGAATACTCACTGTCTATTAAACAATGCTGCTGAATACATTTCTTATAAACATCAGCTTCATATGGATACCTATTTGGTATCAATTTATATGTTGTTGTTGTTTTGATAATATTTTTATTAGCTTTCCATTACAACAATCCAATAATAGCCTCATTATAACACGATTTATATGTTTAAACTAAGGTGGAATCTACAAACATAAAAAAATGTTCTGAAAATGTTTTTAAAGGTTTTTTTTTAAAAAAAATACATTGAATTTTCCATAGGGCTCTAGTGTCACATTGTATATTGCACTTAAAACACACTTAAAACGTTTTATTTGTAGCTGTATAGCTGAGTCCATAGATGGATGTATTGATAGTTAATGTATTTTAATGTGAGTTAATGTATTTTAATGTGAGGTCTTTCTTTTATTTTCTTTGTCTTGCCCTATTTCTTTCCTCCTCCCCCCATTTTTCTCTTTTTATCTAATTTGTTAATAATAATAATACTATTTTTTAAATTTATTAAGAAAATAAAGGAGTGAATGAATAAATAGCCTACATATCTGTGTGTCCCATTGCTTTTGTCCTCCCTTGTGATGTTTTCCTGGTTCCTTAACCTTCCAGCTTTTATTTGGAATTCTTTAGCTGTCTGAGATTGAAGTTTAAATCCATTATCCACGGTTGATGCAGGAAAAAATAGCTATCGGTATCTCCTTTCCTACCATACATCTCTGCAACTCCAAGTTGCAGCCAAGAGCAATCAGTGTCTCATTGATTCTGACCACCAGTGGTGTTTAGTAAATAATAAATAAATAAATAAATAAATAAATTAAATAAATAAATAATAAATCAGATAGTCTTGCTTCCTAGATTTTGTAAAGTAATTATATCTATTAATCACAGAGACTTTGGAATCTGCCCTTCATGCTATGAGAGCTAGTACCTGCTTTGTTTTTCCCTGGACCGTTCTACAATTTCATTCCCTTAATATTTCATTATCTTTTCTTAACAAGTTAATTAAAGCAACTAACCTGCTGTTCATATTAATTAAGCAAGTAAAAAAAACCCTATGCTTGGGGGGGGGGTTATTTGTGCATGTGTAAAATTGCACAGAAACTGCCCATTGATTTTGGCATCACATAAATTAAAGAAAATGCTTCATAAACACAAAACCCCCAGAAGAATGAGGAAGCTGTGAAGAAAATTATGGGGTGAAAACTAAGCTCTGCTGAATACATGATGCCCATTTAATTCCATGGCTGTTTGCCTAAAAGTGCCATGCTGCAAACGTTTTCATTTCTCTGAAACAGGATCTCACCTTAAGCCAGGATTCTAACTAGTCAAAGTTTTTCCAAGCAAAAAGGGAAGAGCCACTGTTAGAGCAGATCCACGCCATATATTTAAGGTACAATGGTACTTCGGGTTACAAACGCTTCTGGTTACAAACACTTCGGGTTAAAAACTCCGCTAACCCGAAGTAGTACCTTGGGTTGAGAACTTTGCCCCAGGATGAGAACGGAAATTGTACGATGACGGCGCAGCAGCAGCGGGAGGCCCCGTTAGCGAAAGCGCACCTCAGGTTAAGAACAGACCTCTGGAGCGAATTAAGTTTGTAACCCAAGGTACCACTGTATGTCCAGCACATATTTAAGGCATGTGACTTCCCCCAAAGAGTCATGGGAATTGTAGTTTGTTAAGGGTCCTACAGTTTCCATGATTCTTTGGAGGAAGTCCTGTGCTTTAAATGTGCATTGGGTGTGCTTTAAATTGGTGGTATGGACCTACCCACAAACTGACAGTAGTCATTCTTATTTGTGGGCCAAATGGCTAGGGAAGAAATGGAAGGGGAAGGGTTCACTGCTTGCAAATAGCAAACAAAACCTCGAGAAGCTTGTCCCATTGCCCATTATCAATCACCAACACATCTGTTTGGGAGCATTCCAGCAGCCCAATGAATAACAAATAGTGGGAGGTGCAATGGCAGTGAGGTTTTGTTTCTTTGTATTCCAAAGAATTGTCCACATCTCCACAAGGAAGCACATTTATTAGAACAATTCCTCTAGAACAGGCACCACCATTGCAATGCTTGTGAGCCATATTAGCCTCTCCAAGAACTTTCTGCAGAAAATATTTTCCTCTACAAAAACGGGGTCATGAAAAGAACTCAGTATAGCTTGGTCAGTAGAGCACGAGACTCTCAATTTCAGGGTCATGGGTTTGAGACCCACATTGGGCAAAATACTCCTGCAGACATTGGACTAGATGACCCTTGTGGTCATCTACAACTCTACAATTCTATGGCTGGATTTACACTGATCTGTAAAAACACTGTAAAAAAATAATATAACCCTCAGTGCTGATGGATCGCTGCTCTACAGCGCCCTCTGGTATTACATTTTTATAACGCTTGTTAAACGTTATAACCAACCAGTGTAGATTCACTCTATGATGAGGACCACCACTGAGGTGTAGCAAGCCAGGGGAAAGATTCGCTGGCCTAGATACTGTATACCTGTTGCATATTCTGATATATGTCTCTGAACTCAGGGGTGGCCAGTTGATGGCTGGTTGTCTAGATTCAGCTCAGGAGTCATACCACATTTTAATGCAGTCAAAATAAAAGTTTTCTCACAAAGCCATTCATAACAAATCCTCCTATCCTAAATTTGTGAGAAATATTCCCACACTCTAGTATCAAATCTCTGCAAGTGGAATACAGAAGATAACTGACCATCCCTACTCTTTCATATTGAATCTCTTGTAACTAATAAACTGTCCTTTATAGACATGTTTTAATAGATTGTGTCTTCCTAATGTGGTTGGTGAACTTTCTATTCTGATGGTTTATTTGCTAAAAGTCCAAAATATATCACATGCTATAAAAAGGTTTGAAGTGAAAATATCTCAAGTGCACCCAGTTTGCTTTTGGACTTCCTGAGTGGCAATTAAATTAAGCCAACAACTTTCAAAACATTGACATAGTTGGGGCACTGCTACCACCAATGTAATTAAGCATGAACACTTCTATTCTCTGCCAAGGCTCTCACTGACATCCCAGATTCTTCCTGTATGAACTACATATGTTTGTGCCAGATCAGGAATAGTGCTCTGTACAGTTTGTTTCATCTAAAATAAAAGAGAGAAGGAGGGGTATCAAACCTGTCTTGAAGCCCCACCCCAAATGTCAAAGATAGGGGATGAGCAGTACTTAATTAGACAGAATAAAGAAAGGCTAAGATTAGATGATGTTGATAAACCCAGTAGTGTTTATGCTGACAAAAGGCCCTTTGATCCAATGGAGCCTTCCGTTGGTGGAATGGGGAGGGAGGCATTTTTTGTTCATCCTCCCTCTGTCCTGCACACCCTCAAAATCTATTCCAGAGGATTTGGGGATCCTTTGTAATGGGAGTTGGAAAGCAACTATAAGAGGGAGGGGGGAAATCAGCAATATTCGCCTTCCTCCACTCTGCTGGCTGAAAACTGATGGATCAAAAAACCTTCCCTCAGAACTGGATGAAGATGATCTACTACACTTGCCAAGATCATATCATCAGCAACACTTGTTCATTGTTTATTAACCCCAAAGGATCTCCAAGTGGCTGACCACAGCTTATAAGCATGGGTTTGAAAAGAACATTCTAATAATTAACTTGTGCAGTTCATAAATATAGCAACCCCCATGAACAGTAGCAAGATGCTTTGGCAGTACAACCACCATTCAAACGTTTTTCTATAAAATCCCTTAGAAAAAGACATATATTGCCTGTGATAGAAACCATTAATTACCCAACTAGATGGCAAGCACACTGCCAAAACAATGACTAGCCTATGATATGGCAATAGCAAGACATAGGCCATAGCTATGTCCATTTCAGTTGACCAGCAAAGTAAAAAATAGCCCAGAGTTTCACTGACAGCAAACACACCTTTCCAGCACCTCAGTTCTTAAAAACCATTCTTCAGTTTAGCTGAATCTGCTGCCCTGTTAAATGGCAGTACAAAAAGGATGGTAAATCATTTACTTATTTAGTTTAAGAGCAAAAGGAATTAATCCCTGAAAATGGGTTTTCAGTATGAAAAAATATAACATTCTAATCTGTCAATTACAGCTTGATGCACAACGGTATTGAGGTGTTGCCCTTTTTTATTCGTTTGTCTTCCATTTTGACTATTGGTGTCAAACCCTGGCAGGTTCAGGGGCTGAGAGTTATGAAAGCTCGTCACTTAGCCTTAATTTTCCCATTTGTGAAATAGGAGATAACTCTTACCTGCCACACAGGATATTGTGATGCTAATGCTCAAGTTTAAAAATGCCACCGCTTTCAAAAAACCAAGTGCATTGTGATGAAAGACCGCATAGAAATGCAAAATGATATTACTATTATGATTAAATTCTAAAAGGTGAAACTCTCCCTCAAAATGTTGCTGCCATTCCCCCTCCCCCTTAAATAGCTTGCAGGGCTTCATCCAGTGAACACAATTCCGGGTTTTAATCAAATGCAAGCCCAGCATAATGCAGGCGATTAAGGGAGCCAAAAATGCATAAATTTATGACCTACCCACAGAGTTATTGGGTTCATAATGGTTGTGGGAACAACATTTGCAAAACCTCAATATGGTGGTTCACAGTCCATGGGTATGCTAGTCACATGAAATCACCTTTGCATCTGGGAGTTGACAAGTGACAGGAGTACCTGGGAAAGGGTGCTTCCCATGCATTCTGTGAACAAAATCTTGTGAACATTGTTCTCCAATTTTAAATTTTAACGTTGTAAATTTATTTTTTATGTTGTAAACTGCTACAGGCTACGTTGTTTGATTTTAGAGGAAAGCTTTCCTTTTATTCTCTGTCGTCCATTGTAAAGACAAAAAACAGTGCAGTTGCAGAGGAAGACGACCAATGATTCCATTATACCTGTTCTTTCACATGAAGAAAGAAGGATGAGTCAAAGACATTGTGGGAGTCTCCTTATAGACTGGAACTGGTGTTGATGCTACAATCTTAACAGTGCCTAGTTAAGACTTCTCTTCTTTGCCCAGGCATCTTAAGAGATTCATTTGCATGTAGTCTGCTTTGGAAAGTTTAACTGCCGTTCTCTCCTTGTTTTTACGGTCTTACAACAGATAATGTTTTGATTTTGTTGTATATTGTTGTTGTAAGCTGCCATGGGCCCATATAGATGAATGGCAGTTCAAAAAAAATCTGTAAAATGAAGAAAATTAAGTACAGGGGACCCAGGTGGCGCTGTGGGTTAAACCACAGAGTCTATGGCTTGCTGATCAGAAGGTCGGCGGTTCGAATCCCTGCAACGGGGTGAGCTCCTGTTGCTCGGTCCCAGCTCCTAGCAGTTTGAAAGCACATCAAAGTGCAAGTAGATAAATAGGGACCGCTCCGGCGGGAAAGGTAAACGGCGTTTCCGCGCACTGCTCTGGTTCGCCAGAAGCAGCTTTGTCATGCTGGCCACATGACCCGGAAGCTGTCTGTGGACAAACGCTGGCTCCCCCCGGCCTATAGAGCGAGATGAGCGCCGCAACCCCAGAGTCGGACACGATGGTCAGGGGCCCCTTTATCTTTATCCTTTAAGTACAGTGGTACCTCGGTTTGCGAGTGCCTCGAGAAGCAACCGCTTTGGTTTCTGACCACCGCAGACCCGGAAGTGTTTACATCCGTGTTCCGCGACGCTCGGATGCACAGAAGCGATCTGCGGAGCGCGCGTGTGCAGAAGCGCTCTATTGGTGCTCCGTGCACGCACAGAAGTGTGCCTCAGGGAGCGACCAACTCGGGGAGCGACTGGCTCCCTAGAACCAATTGTGGTCGCAAACTGAGGTACCACTGTACTCAGGAAATTCTGCAAAGGGCTTGCTGAAAGGCACCACTCTCCTCTGCAACTTTCATTTTCAATCAAGCAAGACCTCTTTTCATTCACCTTCACTGCACAGCGCTCTTGAAATTACCCCATCAGTTAAAGAATTTCAGATTGTATCAGACAAGGAGCTAGAGAACAGACAGCGAACAATATCCTTTGAGTAATGCCTAGAAAAAACTTCTTTCTCTCGCTGGTATCCGAACCCATTACTATCCTGATCTCCTTGGTCTTTTCTAGTTTGGATTTTATGTGTAATGTGAAATGGTAAAGCACTGACCACTGTCAAATGTAATATATATTAGTGGTTTTCAAACTGTATTCTGCAGGACCTGGGATTCTTTTGACAAGGGGGTTTCGGGGAGAAGAGCAACTGAAACACAGCTTGGTCTTCTTCTGTAAGGTGTGTGGGGAAAATCAGCCTCATATAACCAACATGTTTAGCTCTAATTAATGCATGAAGGTGTTAAGACCATAGAGTAAGCTGTCCTGCCAGGCTTAGCTAGGTCACACTCCCTCACTTTGGGAGGAAGAGTATCCAAACCCTTTGTTCTCTCACTTTCGCCATGCAAACCCTACCAGTAAGGAGGTCTAAGCTGGATGCTCCAAGCTTAGACTGAATGACTCAAGCAAGCCCTATTTGTGCTTCTATACAAATAATTTTGAAACACTTACCATTTGGAACCTACTGCCTGTTTTTTTCTTGCTGCTGTATGGAAAAGCACATTAATCTGAACTTTGAAGAGTTTGTAAGTAAACCATTTTTTAATTTACCAAACATGTGGTCTCAAGTGCAGTGAGCATGCAGAGAATATTCAACACCAACACTTAGAAAGCAGAATTTTGAAGAAAATAAATTCATTTTAGGAACACAGAAAGCTACCTTATATTGAGTCAGACTTTTGGTTGATCTAGGTCAGTATTGCCTGTGCTGACTGGCAGCAACTCCCCAGGGTTTGGGCCAGGAGTCTCTCCCAGTCCTAGCAGGAGATGCCAGGGAGTTAAGCTAGATCTGCTTGCTGCAAAGCAGATGTTCTATCATTGAGCATTTGGGCCTTTATTTTGGCTCAGCCTCCACTCTGTCACTTCATATGATCATCAAGAGATTGCTCTGTTGAATGAGATCTTCCTGCTTATTGCATTCCCTGTTCCAACTCCAATATTTATTATATAACTTTGCAGGAAGAACAAAGCTGCAACGTTAGCAGGCGCATTTACAGTAAAAACAATTTTTCTGTCTAACACCATTGAAGTACATTTCAGTTCTTGTCTTTGCCATCAAAAATATTTCATTTCAAATGAAATACGAGATATTTTCTTCCCTCCCAGAAATCATTAAAAGCAATTTCTAAAGAAAAACAGGGCATCCCGTGGATATAAATCTGGTTATTTTGCAACCATGAAACCAATGAAGGTCATTGTGGCTTCTGATTAGGTTGCCTAATGTTGTAAAATTCAGCTCAAAGGAATAATGTAAGAAATCCAAATGCTGGCTTATGGGATAACATTTCAACTCACATTTTAGTCTACTAAGATCAATCACAGGAATATTAAAGTAAATGCTGAAATGTCAGCTCACTGCCGGTTCAGTAAAGCGATGTGCTAAAGCTGGGCTGGTTCACCACACACAATACTACATGAAAACTCTTTGTAAGAATCATAGCAATGATAATTATGCCTTTGGATCAGAATACAGATTGCTTGCATAAGCAAGCACACACAAAAAAATACTTAATGTTTTGTACATATACAGATGCCTTCAATTTTCCTACTAAATTACCTTTATTCAGGAATAACATCGGGAAAGTATATTAATGAAATTATATATGTGAAAGGGGATAGGAGAAGGCATGTTCAGAATAAGAATAAATTATGGAAGTCTTGAAAAGCTGGGATTAAATATAGAAAAACTGAGAGCTGAATTAGCTAGAATTCAAACTCCAATGCTGGAGAGTACCAGGAAGAGAGGGAAGGGAGGTGAAGGCTGTCGGCTTTTGGTCGAAAGGCCAGCTGGCTAGCCCCCAGCTAGATTGTCTCCTTCCAGCCGTGCTGCTGCGTAGATCCATCAACCTCTGGCTCCAACATAAATCAGTGACCCAAGCTTCCCAGACTTGGGCACACTATACGTAGCAGAGTAACTGCACAACAGATGAGACTGGGGCTTGTGAATACATACTGTTAACTACGGGTTTATTAAACATAGATCAAGACAAAGAAACATGTTGTCTCTCCTTGCCATCTCCTCGGAGAGAGAGGCAAAAGCAAAAGCAATACAGCAGAAGTTCCGCTCACACCAGCAAACTGTGCTGGAATGCAAACAGACATGTGACACATAGTAATCCCGTGTCTGCAACTAAAGGTGGAATGGAAAATCCCAACATCTGGCTTCTGCTCCTATTTCCACTGAATTGGTGAGAACATTTTTGGTGTCTTTTGGATTTTCTCTCTACTAGTTTAGCACAGGGGTGAGGAAGCTCAGACCAGGGGGCTGAGTGCAGCTCCCCAAGCTTCTGCCTAACTCTCAGGTTACTGTCCAGGCCACACCTCTCTTTGTCCCTGCATGCTCTGACCCCTCTAGTGATTTTACATGGCTGGAAAGTGTCCTTGAAGTGTGACCTCTGGCTTACCTGTATGGAAAGTATTGTGTGCTTGTCTGGCCAAATCCATTTCGGCCACACCCACCTCTGTTACAAGGCCCCTGGAAGCAGGGGCAGTGTGACCCATTTCACTGCTGGAGGTAAAGGTGATCCTGGTGCATCTAAGCAATTTTGAAGCTCAGGTCACATGGACCTGATGATGAGGATGGGAAAACCCCATCATGGTGTCATATAAACACCTCAGGTATGCACACCCAGGTGCCATGATGGCACAAGAAAAATTCAGGCAGTTCCTGAAGCAACACCAGAATAACCTCTCTTTTTTTAATGAACTAACAGTCCCATTTTCTCTGCTAAGGACAAGAGTTTAGCTTCAGGCAACCAACAGCACTGATTAATGGAGTCAATCTCAATACCCAAAAATATCGAAGATGTGCTGACCCCTTTAGTCTTGTTCTCTGCCAAGGGAACTGGAAGCTCCTTCGTCAGCTGGGGAAAAAAATGCTGCGTCAGGAATTGACAATCCTGTGACCCAGCAGCGCCATTTTTTTAAAAAATCATCCAAGTAATGAAGGACCTGTTTGAGCCCAGGTGGGTGGGATGGGAACAACCCCTGAAACAATACAAGGAGGGAGGCGGAGGAGTGGTCCTTGTGAATTCCTCCATTTCTACAAAAGTCTCATTTCACAACAATCACCCCATGGCCCTAGGGTTTTGTATGAAGGTGCATGAGGCCCTCGCCTTGCTGGAGCTAAGTACATCTAGTGCCTGAGTTGGTCACTTCCTGAGTACCGCATGTACACACCTGGGGTACCATGATAGAAAAAGGTGAGATATAAATCTAAGATATATGTATATATTTTTAAGATGGTCATTTCCAAATAAGTTACATATTGCACAAAGGAAAACATGCACACAGTTGTCTTTTCAACTGGTCTTGAAACTCCCCAAGATATCCAAAACACAGCTGATGAATTTATTTATTTATTTCATAAAATTTACACACCAGAAAGAAAGAAAGAAAGAAAGAAAGAAAGAAAGAAAGAAAGAAAGAAAGAAAGGCATTCTTAAAGCTCTCATTGGCCTCTGGCATGCACAGATAATATGTTGCATGGGTAGTAATATTAGGAAAACATTATCACAGACGACACAGTTGCAGCAAAATGTCTTGGGAAATGCCTATTGATGGAAACTACTGCTTTATCTTCTGTGATAATGTTTCCCTAATGTGACACTGGTCCACTCAAACGAGCACTTATTTGCATCAACCAGGGAGAATTAAGAATGAGTAAACTGGCCTCACATTCAGCTCACAAGTATACACATTAAGGCTCCAATGCAATCTTAAACTTGCTTACTTGGAAGCAAGACCCATTATATCAATTACAAGCAAATTTGTGACTATGAGGCTATAATCCAATGTGTATACTATTTATTTGGGAGTGAGTCCCCAAGTAAACAGTGTTATTTGCCATCTCTGTCATTCATCATGTTTCATATCATATTTTGCATTCCTGTTTTAGCAATCTGGCTACTGAACATTTGATGAATGGGGCCCCCTTTCCTTCCCGCCTGGAGAGAAGGGATATATTGGCACAAATAAGCCACAGGAGAAATTTGGTTGCCACAACTAATCTTCCACCTCATTAGACTTTAGTGAATGCAGCAATCTTACTTCATTAAATGTGTTTATTTGGTGGCTCCAGCTCTCCTTTTTTAAAATAAATTTCCGTAATATTAACCATGGCTCTTTTAAAGCTGCCCTACACACAGTTGTGAAGAATGAATGAAGCAACATCACTGTGGGGAAATGGGATCATTACTGCTCTAATCTAAAATGAGCAGCCCAGGGTCATTTGGATATTACAGACTCAGAGATTAAAACTCCATCGCTTGCTGTGAAGTATAATGCAAAAGTTGTTGTCTATGTCCTCTAGAGCTCATTTTTAGGGAAGTCTCATGATACTTCCCAAATAACACACACTCCCTTTTCAGATTTTTAGCTAAAACAATTATTAAAATACGCTTGATTATTGTTTGGAAAGTGATGGTATCTGAAAGGTCAACATTACTTATACATATATTAAAGGTAAAGGGACCCCTGACCATTAGGTCCAGTCATGACCGACTCTGGGGTTGCGGTGTTCATCTCGCTTTATTGGCCGAGGTAGCCGCCGTACAGCTTCCAGATCATGTGGACAGCATGACAAAGCTGCTTCTGGCAAACCAGAGCAGCACACAGAAACGCCATTTACCTTCCCGCTGTAGCGGTACCTATTTATCTACTTGCACTTTGACGTGCTAGGTTGGCAGGAGCTGGGACCGAGCAAAGGGAGCTCACCCTGTTGCGGGGATTCGAACCGCCGACCTTCTGATCGGCAAGCCCTAGGCTCTGTGGTTTAACCCACAGCGCCACCCGCATCCCCTATACATATATTAGGACCCGCCTTATCCTTCTGATTGTAAATTGTTTTAACTTACTTTAATTGATGTAACCTGCCCAGGGACCTTATGATGATAGGTAAATAAAAAATGCAAATCTACATCAGCCACAGCAGTGTGGTAGGTATGTAAAAAGTAAAACAAAAGATTGCTTATATCTTTCTTTTTAAGACATTCATTTTTCTGTGCAATTACATTGTCAGCAGCCATAGGAAGCATAGCCAAGGTACACTTTACAAATTTGAGAGAAACAGGAAGAACAAGGAAGGGCAATTGACTCTCCTTTAAGACAGGAACAATACATCTGTGAACCGCCCTGAGATCTTGTGATGAAGCGTGATATATAAATCTAATAAATAATCACCATCATCAGTAGAGGGCCATATAATTTGGGTGTATGATTGTCCATGTTAAAAGATTCCCACTTAGGTTGGGTAGCTAGATACTAAAAGGCTGAGAGCTTCAATCAAATGCAGTACTGCCCTGTTGCATTAGTCATATGCTCATTTTGTTGGAACTGTAAATATAGAAAGTGAGAAATAAGCTTGGTTTTTCATGGCACGACTGTAGTATGCAAAGCAAAGTTCTCCTTATCACCAAATCTTCCCTGCCTTCTTTGTGCATCTTATCATTCCCCAGACCTTTAGAGATTCGAGGTCTTGTAGCCTTGAATATTTATAAAATGGAAGGGACTTTAACAGGTGCTGCTTGATATGCAGTGGTAAGAAAAGCGGCACTTGATGAAATTCCCACTTGTATGCAGCTTTTAAAAGTATACTAGTTCCTATCTTCCTTTGCATCTGGTCATTTCATTTCAACTTAAAAAGATCTCTCAGGTAGCAAAACTGGGGAGGGCAGAACCTATGCTTCAAATATCCTGAAGAGCTACTGGCAGTTGAAAGCAGATGTCTATGGGAACCACCAGCCATTACAAGCTGTATGAGTAGAATTGAGTGAGATGAAAAATCAAGTGAGTATAGGGTAAGAGGGTTGCTTTCCTCTCCCTCCCAAACTCACAACTAATACTGGTTGTGGATGAGGGAGGCTATGAAGTCATGAGGGTGATGTACTTAAGATATTTCACCCACTACAAGCCTTGGACCCCCTCAGACAATACAACACAGCATGACTCCATCCCAAGAAACTACTCCTAACTTCCTATTTCCCTTATCTACCCTTTTAATTGCGGGAGGTAGTGGAAGACAGGGGTGCCTGGCGTGCTCTGGTCCGTGGGGTCATGACGAGTCGGACACGACTAAATGACTAAACAACAACAACCCTTTTAATTTTTGTCTACCTCAGCTTTTCATTTAGAAACTCACTCAAGCTACTTCATTATCTTGGGAAGCAATTTCCTATTTCTTTTAATTTTTTTACAAATCTAACAAAGTCAGAATAAGAGATGTCTCCATAGAAAGTGAGCATGACGTTAGCCATAGCATGACTGTACTGTGTGTTAACACACATTTATCTCAGTATTACCTCAGGCCAAACTCTTGTTTCCCTTCCACTTCCACTCCCAGTTGTAAATAAGTCAACCTCCTGTTGTAGGCTGTATTTCTTTGACTATAGCATAACAAAGAAAGAAAACAGAATACATTGTCTGAATCTACTTTCCTCCTCATTTTTTTTTAAAAAAATATATAGCCATTTGTCCCAACTGAATGCATGTCTGATGGAAGTTGAACTCTATTTGGGCTAATTTTTATTCCCAGCAGTCCTTTATTACTTTGTTAGGTCTGGACACACTTCACTTCCTTGGCAATAAACCTCTGAGCTCCCCTTTGGATGCAATTCGGAGGTTTACATCATTTTCAAAGACACGACAACCTATCCATCATAATGGATGTCAGTAGGATTTATGAATGTAACACCAGAGCAGTGTCAACACAATGAAATGAAGATTAACATAAGAAATCCAATGGAAATTAGGTAGAGAAGATGATCTTCTGACTGGGGAAGGCTAGCAAAGTGGCTCCTTGCACCAAGGCTCTCATCTCTTCTATACCAGTATTAAATATTATGAGAAGGGTTCAAAGGATTGTTGTTTTGTCTACAGAATGTATCTTCTCTGGCACTGATGGGGATCCTCTGGCCTTCAAGCCCTTCCTATCTGGTCATTAAGACTCTCCCAGGCCATGTCCTCAGTTCCAAGGGCATGCCTCCTTAATGACCCTGCACAATTTCCAGTATTTTTGCCTCGTTAGAATCTGTCCTTGAATGTGAGAATGCTTCTTGCTTCCCTGGATGGAAGGTGGGGGGCTGTTGGGGGGCAGTGTTGAAACCTCTGACCTTTGGGAGGCCAGAATGTAGCCTACTGTACAAATTTAAGAGCGGCATTTGTTGCTCCATCCTCTCACACCTCTGCCTCCTCCCATTATTGACACGCGTCTCCTGTGAGGTTGTCGATGGGGGAATGTGAGAAGAAAAAAGTTCACCACCCTGCCCTATGGGGAAAGTAAAGAACATAAGAAGAGTCAATGACCCATCTCGTCCAACTATGCCTATGACAACCTCCACACAGGACCAGAGCACAATAGTACTTCCCTCACCCCATCTTACAGTTTCAAGTGACTTGTAGGCATTTGATTGCCCACTGTGAGAATGGGACACTGTATTAGATGGGCCACTGGCTGGATCCAATAGGCTATTCTTATGTTCTTAATGGTCCAGCTCAGTAAAATGTAGCTTCAATATTCATTGCTGGAGAAAGATTTGAAACAAGAACTTCCCAACTTATCAACCCAAGGACAGGCACAACTACAATAACATGTGGAGCAAACCAACAATATGCCCTAGTACAGGCACCCCCAAACTTTGGCCCTCCAGATGTTTTGGACTACAATTCCCATCTTCCCTAACCACTGGCCCTGTTAGCTAGGGATCATGGGAGTTGTAGGCCGAAACATCTGGAGGGCCGCAGTTTGGGGATGCCTGCCCTAGTAGGACAATGAGAATATTTGTGTATGTATACGTATATTAGATATGTGTATACATACATAAGGGACGCGGGTGGCGCTGTGGGTTAAACCACTGAGCCTAGGGCTTGCCGATCAGAAGGTCGGCATTTCGAATCCCCGTAACGGGGTGAGCTCCCGTTGCTTGGTCCCTGCTCCTGCCAATCTAGCAGTTCGAAAGCACGTCAAAGTGCAAGTAGATAAATAGGTAAACGACATTTCCGAGCACTGCTCTGGTTCACCAGAAGTGGCTTAGCCATGCTGGTCACATGACCTGGAAGCTGTACGCCGGCTCCCTCGGCCAATTATGCAAGATGAGCACCGCAACCCCAGAGTTGGTCACAACTGGACCTAATGGTCAGGGGTCCCTTTACCTTTATACCTACATAAACACATGAATACATATTAGATAGTCTGAATATTCACATGCTATGCTGGTAAGTTATTTTGCTTGGGTGTGCAAGTTATGCTGTTCATTGGTGATGTGAATCCTAATCAGTGCATTCCAATGATGCCTATAGTATTGTGTTGAAACCATCATCTGTTGCTTTGGTTATTTTTGATCCATTGTTGGAGATAACATTGATTTCCTAGTCCTCTTTTGCTTTTTTGGTCAATATGCTTGGTGAAGGAGTTGCGATTTTCATTCAGCAAGACCAAATACTTCCACAGTGAACTAGTTTGCACAAGGTCCACAATATTTATAAAGCAACTTCAAAACAAAACAGTTTGAAGATTCTGGCCTTAATAAATGGAGTAATTTCCATTCATGGCACAAAAATACTGAATTGAAAATGTTGGAAATAAGAAAAAAAGTACAGTTTAATAACAGCAATTTAGCCTCAGAAATGGAATATGGACTATTTTCATCTAGGCATATCAAATGGTGAAATGTTCCCATCTCTTACTCCTTCCTTTCCTTACGTTGCCCTCCTTTATCTCAATCATATCTTCTCAGTGAAAGATATTCAAATATTGTGCTTTCCCATTTACTTTCTGACCTTGTGGTTCTATTACACCAAGGACTCTATTATTTTAAATATCAACATTTTCATTTTGAAAAGCTTTGTTCCTTGCAGCAGAAGGGAGGGGCAGTGAAGAGGAGCTCAATAGGAAACAGTGAAAAATGAAGTTTTTATGCTACAAAACCAACAAAACAATCTGTCTTTTGGCAGGGGTGTTTTTTGCTTTTGTTTTGTTTTTAAGCCCAACAAGGATATCATGGGCAGAACCAATTGCTTTAGGATGTCATCTACTCACTCAAAACGAAAAACATCCCTGAAGGACTTACTAGTATTTATAGCAGAAAAAGATAATTTGATGGAAATGTTAAGCAACTGCCTATGGCTGACCAGTTCATGGTCTAATAAACTTGATGGGTTTTGTTGTCATAGTGACGATAGAGGTGCTGCTTTAGATGACTAGGCCTCAGTCAACTTCAGGGGTGAAAAGGTGAGGAATAAGACAATTCCAAAAAGTCACATTTTTATGATGAAATGGCTGGAATTAAGCCGTAAGAACCCTTCAACGATGAGTGGAGTAAAAAATAATAATAATCTAAGCAACAGCTTGAAGTGATCAAATGCCTGCTTATGGATAGGCAGCCAATTAGCCAACTGAAAGGTAATTTAGCCAGATAGCTCAAAAGGTCTCCTAACAACTTGGCATCTCACAGCTTTAATTAATGCTGTGCTCACATCTCCAAGGCAAAGATGTGAGAGATGGACTCTGCTTAGGCGGAAGAAGACACATCAATATTTCAAATGAAGTTAAGAGTCACCAGTGAAATATAAGTGGAGATTAAATGGTAGCTTGCAAACAACTCATTGTCATATCTTGCCAATGGCAGAACTGCCTTAGTATGCCAGGATCTTTGAAAGGGCAGAGAGAGCCCGCCAGGCAGATTGATATCACATTTAGAATCTTCGCTGTCTTCACCCCCCCACACACTGAAGCAACCAACTTGTTTACAGAGTAGTCACTCCCTAGGAATATATAAAGTTACCTTATTAAGAAAGTTAAAATGAACATTTTGCACCTTTGAAGGAACAGCTGTGCAATTTGCTCAGAGCTGATTGATAAATTATATATGTTTCAGCTCATGTTTATTGTTTGGCTAATTCTACATTGTAAGCACCAGCTATGAGAAACATCTTGGGGGAAGAGCTTCAATTAGGTAAAATGAAATATATATGTGGCCCATGAACAGTGAAACAGAAATACCACCATAGACTTGAAGAGGGTAAAAGCACAAAATCATTTATGCATTTCTAAGCACTACGTTTTTGCCTAAGTGATGTCAGACTAAGGATGGGAGAGAAATTGATTCTGTGTTTAAAGGGGAACCTGCTTAATCCATGCTTTCCAAAACAACACACAAACTGAAGTACAGCTTCACTTTTAAATTAGTACTTCTCCAAATCTTACAGTGCAGCCAAGTAGTGCGCAAAAGTGAACATACAAGTCTTATAAGCATTTTTGAAGTACTGTACATTACACACCACTTGGAAGATGGGGGCATAGCTGCCAAGTTATCCCTTTTTTTTAAGGGATTTTCCCTTATGCTGAATAGGCTTCCTCGCGAGAAAAGGGAAAACTTGGCAGCTATGGATGGGGGACATTAACCGACATATTCCAGCATTTGAATGTGTCTGAAAACTTCACAGTTCCTATGGAAAGGTTTGGAACTAACTGATGTACAGAAATTGCTTGCTATTACCATACTTTTCCAAGTATAACACGTTTTTGTTTTTTTAACCGAAAAAAGTATCTCAGAAATGGGGGTGGGGTTGTTGTCGTCTTTTACATGGTTATTGCTGAGTTGTGACAGTGGATTGGCTGTTGCAGTGAGAAGGAGATTGCAAGGTGATTGTTGCATGTTTCTCCCATTGTGTTGGTCATTCTGGCAGGTGAGTGTTCATTTGCAATCCCCCCCACCAAAAAAGTTCAACAACTCTGGGCAATCTCCCCCATTTTCTTAAATGTAAGTCTCTAGAAATAGGGGTCGTCTTATACATGGGGGCATGTTATACACTGAAAAATACAGTAATTCCATAAGAATTTTCCTTGGGCACCTTCAGAGTTAAGGAGAAGACCCTTTGCAGAAGCAGAAGTCTGTTCTGCCAGTGGACACACACCATCCTTGGTCACTGTGCTACATGCCTTTATTCACTGTATCAAACCGAGCAGAGCCATACTGTAACATGGCAACTCGTTTTATGGGTTGACGAGCTATCAGTGGAGAGGGTTAAATGCTGCATCTAAAAGTATTTACTGATCATGGCTTTCCAGGAAAATAGTGAGAAAATTTTGCAAATACCTTATTATAACAGCAAAAGGCAAAATTGCATATTTCTTTAGACTTTGTCTTTTCATGCCCTAAAACATATTCTCTGACTGATCTTGCCAGCAAAGTCTGTGTTGATGAGTTTTTTGTTTCTTTGAAAGAATTTCCAGTATGCCTTTTAGTGTGGCCTCCTATTGATCATAAAAATTTGTTCTCTTGCAACATAGGCACACTGATTTTGTTAGCACTGCGGGCTGATTTAATGCTATACGACGTTGTGTGGTGATTTTGAAAAGAAATAAATAAAATCAAAGGGATGTGTATATCTATACCATATATATGAGTCTCCTTAGATCCCCACGCCCGCAGCTACACTGCATTGCATTCATTATGATTAGACCTGTGAAATGATTTAACTGTGAAATTGTGTAACGCAGAGAAAATGACAATGTGCCTGTTAAAATTTCATAGCATTAAACAGAGGTGGGGGAAATTGACGAAACAAAAACCTTCCCCCAAAGGCTATTATCAGTTCCCTGTTTTTTCTTACTCTTTTTTTTTAAAAAAAAACATTTAATTAAAAAATCGAAAATAATTATAAAACAACTGGCCTCTATACTGTGAGTAAAAAATCTAATAATCAGGACAGCAGTCCAATAAACCAATGTAGGAAGAGAGCAAGTAAAAACAGGCAAGGCATGTAAAGGTGTATTTGGAAGAGGTTACTGTTGTGTGGTGGGGAGTGCTGGTGCAGCTTATATCTCATATTTTGGTTAGCTGCTAATGGTGCTTTTTGTGGGGTTTACTGTATTTTTGCACTTGATTTTTATCCACAATCTTCTTACATTTAGATGAATGTTTTACACTTCTGTTAATTATGCTGCTTTGATGTGTATTTTATATCTGACCTTCAAATGTGGTGTTTTATGTTGGCATTTTGTAATGTTTTGTAAGGTGTTGGGGAGGGCCCAGATAAGAACATCAGAAAAATCCTGCTGGGTTAGGCCAATGCCCGGGGCTGGCCCACCCATGACGTGGGCTGAAGCAGCTGCCTTCAGCAGCAGAATCCCACAGGGCAGTGCCCTCGAGAGCAACCCAGGTAAGCAAGGCTTTGGCAGGGGGGGGGGCAGCACTTTCCTCAGGTGGTGAAACAGGATGGGCTGCCCCTGCCAGTGTCCCATCCAGTCCAGCAACGTTCTCTTGCGGTGGCCAATCAGATACCTGTAGGAAGCCTGAGAGCAACAGCAACTGGAAATACTGCTTCCAACACTTGCGGTGGAACATACCCACCATGACCAGTAGCCATTACAGCCTTATTCTCCATACATTTGTCTAATTTTCTTTAAAGCCACCCCATGTGGTGGCCATCACTGCATCTTGTGGGAACAAATTCCGTGGTTTCATGATACACTGGCGTGGTGAAGAACTTTCTTTTACATGGGGGCTCACAATGCTGACGGCAAGTGGCCTTGTTCCTTACTCTTGTGTTCATTAGCACAGAAGCTATAACTGTCCCGTAATTCTACTCAGTATTGATCAGGAGTAGATTCCAATGTATAGTTAGCAGAGTAACAACTTAAACACGTTGCAGGATTCCCCAAAAATAGACCAGAGGCAATTGTATTTCACCCAGCAGAACTTTACTGCTAATGAAGTCAAATGAGCATAATGGTCACAAATACAACACATTCAGGATTGGCACTGTCCATAAAAAAAATCCAGTTGCAGCAGACTTAAACTTACAAATAGTTTATAATAAGACTAAACCTTAACACAATAGCATACTATGTACAGAACACCACACCAGAAGGAAAAGAGATAGAAAGAGAAAGTAAAACCCAGGCTCCTTCTGGCCTTCCTTTTATAGTCAGCATGACCTTGACAGAAAGAGATAAGAGAACCAGTTTAACCCAGCTGTACTCAGCTTCTCGGTAGGAATAACCCAATCTTCATGAACCTTTTGCTTGTTTCTTTCACACAGAGAAACTTCCAGAACCCTCTTGAATCAATTAGAATAGGAAAGATCTCTACACATCAGATCAATACTTTCTGTACCAGTACTAAGAAATGCAAACTGACAATAACATCCACAAAGGATTGTGGAGATCTGCATTATTCGATTGAGCGCAGGTGCAATTCAGAGTGAGGGTAAGTGAAAGTGGTGTCTTTGGAGGTCTTTAAGCAGAGGTTTGACAGCCATCTGTCAGGAATGCTTTGATGGTGTTTCCTGCTTGGCAGGGGGTTGGACTGGATGGCCCTTGTGGTCTCTTCCAACTCTATGATTCTATGATTCTATGTAACTGAATAAACCAACTTGTATTGCAAGTTGTTCAAAAAAAAATATTGAAAGAGGAGACATTTATGACATTGCAGGAAACTATCTCAACAAGTAGTTTTGTTTCAGCTCTAAACAATGCCTGCTTGGCTGCTTTGTGGTGTGGAGTGGAGTGGAAGATTCCAGTTCTCACTTTCTGCCTTGCTCCCCAACTCTTTGTAAACATTTTATTTATTTGCTGCTGTGCGTAGAATTTAACATTGAGCATGTTTTCAGGCACCACAACCTTTTCACCCAGCAAAGTCTCATATGAGGAGTAGTCTGCTGAGAAATGAATAAAACACAATGAATGAATTCTACAAATGTATGAAAGAGAAAGCTATAGATAATACCTCTTGAAATCACAATCACATATAAGAAAACTGACGAGCAAAAGTTTATTTCCCAAACATAATGTGTGCTGTATCCACACTCTCAATTCATTTATATTTGATTAGGCTCATTCCATCCCTATTTATACTGATCATAGGATTTATGATTTCACACCCGCTCCATCATGCTCCCTAACCAACACAGTTTAATATTTTATTCAGATCATTAAATAAAGCATTCATTTCGGCTCCACTGAAATCTGATGCATAATTTTCGCATTCCTTTCCCCTTTGACACAAGACACTTGATAAATCTTGAGTCTCTCGGTGTCAACTTGTTTTCAGCCAAACATGTTTTTAAACCAGTATTCACTGTGCAGTTTTAAAACATGGCCAATACCATATCAGATGTTAGGGTTGCCACAGAATGCTTCAGTCAACTGATTTGGGCAAGCAGGCCCTCCCATTATAGTGAGGCTTTAGGTGGAAGATGATGAAGGGTTGTAGAGGAGGAAGGAGCATCTCTCAGAGCTATTCACCTCCATGGACTGGTAGAGCCATGCATGTTGTGTGGCCTCTCCTGCACTCCCAAACCTATTGGCTTCAGGTGAGGTGGAAGGTGCTCATTCATACTCAAAAGCTTCAACAAGATTCAAGTGCAGTTGGGATGGGGCATGTAGAGCTATGGTAAGAAGGAAAGATTGAAAACCTCCCTTCCGTTACATTCCTTTAGTTAATTTACATCAGGCTACAAGCCTCTGTAACTATTGACTAACTATGATTCATTTTCACAGTGGGTGATGCATACCCATCAATTGCCCTGGGAAGAAACAGAGCATCCTTTTGTTTTTTTCCTGCAAGAGCATAGCGGTCATTTGGGGAACCTTGCTCTCATGTGTTTTTGGGCTGAGATCTCACCCCCCACAAAAAAGAGTAGCTTTGGGAGGTCTGTGGTGCACCAAAATGTGCTGGTTGGGGGTCCACAACCTCACATGGTGCCCCAAAATGCACATTTTAGGGCACTGTGCCCCCAAAAGTGCTTTTTCTGAGTCCATGATCTTGTGAGGATCATATGACTTGTGTGACGATGTGTCCCACTCTCCGTTACTATCAATGCGACACAGGAATTCAGAGGGGAAAACACCCACCCTCTTCTCCTGCCGCCTCAAAAATAAACCCCTTTTACTTATGGGTTTCTTTAGTAAGGAGAACCTTCCAGCTTACGTGGCCTGGTACCTTAAGAGACTCTAGGCTGTCCAACGGAATAACCTCTTGCCTACAGTAAAGGGTCTCCCTCAGTTTGATTCCCCACTGTAAAAGTTTGCCCTTTTCACTCTGGCAACTTCTTGGCGCCTCAGGTTACCCTACTAAGCCTCCTCCATTTAACTCCAGGACACAAACTGCCACCTCCCTGCCTGAGGTGAGTTTTGCCCTCTCTTGAGCCACCACGGCTGTGAGTCCTGGTACCTCGCTGGAATAATAAAGACGAACCTTTTTGGCAAAACAGAGATGAAGTTTTATTGTCTTAAAAGCATAAGTTTTTCTTTAACGTGTCATGTATTTATCTGCCTTGTTCCAGTTGTACAAAAAAAAAAACTCAGTCAAACATTTAACTTCAAGTTTTCCTAAATCTCATCTAAATTCACAGTCTCCTGACCTCTCCACTTTCTTCATATCACACCACACCCTCCTCCCTCTCCCTAACTGACCAAACTGACACTCCCTCCTTTTTAACTGGGAACAGTCCCGCCCCCATCAGAATTCTATGTCAGTCAGGCTGGAGGTGGATTAACTCTTTGCCAGCCAGGTAGGAATAAACATTTCAAAATTGCGTCAATTTGTCACAGCTTGTTTGAGTGTGGACCCAGAAAATGGTGCCCCAGATTTGGGCCGTGTCATGTTGGAGGGTATGGTAGTGACAGCCACCAGCTTTGATGGTATTTTAAAATTAATTAATTAGGCAAATGCATGGAGAATAAAGCTATCAATGGCTAGCACACATGATGGCTGCATATGACCTTCAGTTACAGAACAGTATGTTTCTGAATATACTTGCTGGGAATCATAAGTGGAGAGAGTGATGTTGCACTGGTTTCTGGCTTTCGGGCTTCCCATAAGAATCAAATTGGCCACTTTGTGAAGAGGATTCTGGACTTCTTTGGCCTTCCTATGTTCTTCAGCACAATCCTTCTTACATTCGTATGCTGCCCATAAAACCCACCTGGTTAGCTAATATAGTAGAAGCTTTAAGGCAGTGTGCAAATACTTTTTTCTCTTCCGCAGGAAAACTGAAAGGTGTGGGATTGACTTATGAATTTTAGTCTACTATCAGTGCTGTATCAGTTCAACAGGTGATTTTAAACAATTTGATATTGCTGGTTTAAAATATGTGCTAGGGAAAATGTATTTTTGACACACACTGTACATAGTTGTAGTATTTATGTTTTTTTAACCATCCTGAACTTCCATGGCATTAAAAATCTGGGGGAGGGGAATTTCAAATGCATTAGCTTAATTTCTTTGGTCCCCATATTAGACTACAGTGCTGTATTTTGAATTGAATTTCAGGTGCAGTGATTTGTATACTATTTTCACTGCTTCTGGACTAATTAGACATCTTGTGTGTCTACTCAGGCGACAGCCTGAAAAGTATAATTTCCAACTATTTATTTCTTCTTCATCTTCTGACTGGATATGACACATGCAGTCAAAATGTATTTTTGTTTGAGAAACTAATCTGTCAGTAATAAATTGCACCGGCAAATCACTAAGTCTATGGAAAGGAAATCGAGAAGTGCCTTATAGTCAGGACAGCCCAGAGCCTCAGAGGATTATTACACCAGATGTCAAATGAACCAAATGTTTATGAATAAATCAGAGGCGTTGGCATTGTGTTGAGATGTTCTTCACAGGTGCTGTGATAAATGCCTAATTTGTCATGTGGAAAATAGCCCCGGAAGCCCCGTACAATACTCGCATGTTCTTTCGTCTGGCGACTTCTGTTTCAGTGCATGCACACGAAAGCTCATACCAATGACAAACTTAGTTGCTCTCTAAGGTGCTACTGGAAGGAAATATTTTATCTTGCTACTCCAATCACTGAAGTAGCTGCTGATTGGTTCCACATTCTGTCCTCATAAATCATAGAGTCAGAAGATGATCAGATGTTACTGTGTTTCCTGAAGTGGGACTATTGTCCTTTGTTCTCTCTCTTTGCTGTCTTATGCTAGAAAGAGAGGGAGCCATGTTGCAGTGCTCCGAGTGTATTTTATGTAAATAAACGTAGATTAGCCAAATGCTGTGCTACTGAGTTCTTTTACGCAATGACACAAACTCTGCAGATCCGTAAGTGTGCTGATGTCAGTTGGCATCAGTCGCTGTGATGTTCGGGCTGGAGAATGCTTTTGAAGCTCCCGAACGATCGACCAGGAGGGAGAGAACATGCCAGTCGGGCATGTGTCTCTGCCAGGATTCTACTTGTGAGTAAGAGATCCTAACAGGGAACACCCACTTTGGAGTACTCCCACAATAGGCATGCAATCCTTCAAGGGTTGGCCAGCTGTGAATGTGACCCCCTTGGGTAAAAAAAAAAGGGATGGAATTTCCTTTAGAGTCATACAATTGTAGAGTTGGAAGGGACCCGGAGGATCATCTAGTCCAGGGGTCAGCAAACTTTTTCAGCAGGGGTCGGTCCACTGTCCTTCAGACCTTGTGGGGGGCCGGACTATATTTTGGGGAAAAAATATGAACGAATTCCTATGCCCCACAAATAACCCAGATATGCAATTTAAATAAAAGCACACATTCACATCATGTAAAAATACCAGGCAGGCCCCACAAATAACCCAGAGATGCATTTTAAATAAAAGGACACATTCTATTCATGTAAAAACATGCTGATTCCTGGACCGTCCGCGGGCCGGATTTAGAAGGCAATTGGGCCACATCCGGCCCCCGGGCCTTAGTTTGGTGACCCCTGATCTAGTCCAACTTCCTGCAATGCATGAATCTCAACTAAAGCATCCATGACAGATTGCCCGCCTATCTCTGCTTAAAAACCACTCCTGACTTACTAGCTGGTTCGCTTAGGCAAAAAAGTGGAAATAAACAAGGTTCATTCATATCAAGGATATGAGTATCTGAATGTGGCCAACGTCATTCTTCATTGTAGCTCCAGCTAATTTGAAGCTGAATCTTAGCATTCAAACCGGCACCAGCAGCTGAGTCTTGGTAATGTATAATAAACTATTAAATATTAACCAATATTAAAATCAGAACTCATCTAAGATGAAGGGGAAGTAGAAATTGTCTTACTCTAAAATCTCAGCACTTGCTTTTTTTGCATCTGAATCGAGCTACAGCTGCGTCAGACTCAGATGAATGAAAATATTCGAAGATCTGATGGGTGCATTTTCTCTGAAGAGGCTTTATCACTTCATAAAACTGTCTTCATAAGTAATTTACAAGATAGTATTTTCAATTCCATCACCCCAGAATTCCACTGGAGGGGAAAAGCGAGTAGCAACTTGACATATTAGTGATTGTCTGAGTAGGAAAGGGGTGGCACGGAACAGATAAACCTTTAATCAACTGTTTCAATGCTGACTTGCATTAGATGAAGATGTTAGCATGAACAACTTGCTTGAGTGAATTAGCTTTCTGCTGGTTGGGAGAAGAGTCTTATAGCAGGCCCAGGCACCAAACACCAGACATGGGCCTTCAGAACTCTGTGATTGGTCCTCAGGACTATGTCCACCCCTCTGCCCCTTCCTCAAGTGCTTTTGCCTGGCTACACTGCATCCTGTGAACTTCTGAGGAAGTTTCTTCCTCTGTATATTTGGTTGACTGTATTTCTGCTTTGTACAAAGCCTGAAATAAGAAAAGCAAAACCTGTCTCTTTTGCCTCAAATTATACACTCGGTAAAGTGTAGCCCCTGCAGCCCAACAATATCTGGAGGGTCACAGATTCCCCATCCTGCCATAAATTATGACCTAATGCAAGCATGGATATAGCTACGGTACATTCCTTCCTATATGTTTGAATGCTGGTGCCCAACTCATAGGAATGAGCTCTTGGGACTCATTTGTTACTTATTTGCTCATTGCTGACTTTAATTTCTAAAATATAAACAATGCCTGAAAGCCCCTGGAGACATACGCCGAATCCATATTAAATCATTAAAAGAAATCCCAAGAAGGATAAAAGCTGTAAATAAAACTATAGAAGCCCATTCCCTTATGAACCAACCTACAATAAAGGCCCTTGTGTTATTTATTTCCCAATGGCAAATGAGAAGGGAATACAGAAAAGCTGAAAACACATATATATTGCTCTGCCAATTGCCTCCAAGAAGAAGAAGATGTAACCCTGGAAAAATTAGCAAGGCAACTTTTGTAGACCTTAATTTCCGTGAATGTGAACAGTGGGAAAGGTGAGATCCAAGGTGAACCTGTGTTGAACCATTCAGGGCTTAGGGAGAAGAAAATCTAATTGGCAATCCAAATCTAGTTCCTGCATTTTAGACGACTGCATAGTCTTGCTTGTGCTCTACAAATTGCCAATTATAAAATACAAATCAGTATAAAAGATTATGGTAGATAAACCGTACTTGAAAAAGACTTTGAACAGGATAAGCTATTTTTTCTCGCCTACGGAACATAGCAAGATGACGTACAGGAATGGTTGTTAACAGGGTGTATGCAATTAGGCAATCGTCAAATGAGATGTCAAAAAGGAAGTGTTAGTTATTGCTTTCCAGCAGATATCTGGATATACCACAAAAATCATAGCTTCTCTCTCTCTCTCTCTCTCTCTCTCTCTCTCTCTCTCTCTCTCTCTCTCGGAACATACCAACAGTACCTTTAATTCCTGCTTGTTCTGTTGAAACAAATTACCATAATGGTTACATCTGTATTTCAGAAATAGTTTGAAAAATGGGGAAAGTGTGAAGCAGAAGAGGCAGATAATAACTCTGCCTTCCTTACAGTAGCAGTAGCTTCTTAGAATGAATTACTTGGGAAAACACTCAAAAGAACCTGCTGAAATCATCCCTGGGATCACTTGCAATTCATATGTTGGTTGTTCTGCCTCTCTTACTATTTTGCTTACCATTTACTACTTTACTTTTGAACTTAACTCTAGGAATATCTGTTGAATGACAGGCTTCCCACAAATAATGGAAAATCTGTACCTTCCACTCCCAGCCCATCCTGCAAACCATTTGAGCTTTTCAAGAGACCCTACTGAATATTCTCCCCCCCTCAAACCCCCCCCCCACAAAAAGTAAGTTTTTGAATAACGTTTTCAAGCTGCATTCTTCATGATCCCTAGAAGGAATCATGTACAAGTAGTCATTTACCATCCTTCATTCGTGTAAGTACAGTGGAAGCTCGGGTTGCGAACGTGATCCGTGGGGGAGGCATGTTCGCAACCTGCAGCGTTCACAACCTGCGTCTGCATGTCAGCTCACGTGTGGGACACGATTTGGTGCTTCTGCGCATGCGTGCGCACCAAAACCTGGAAGTAACCGATTCCAGTATTTCCGGGTTCGGCGCGGAGCGCAACCCAAAAAGACTCTGTAACCCGAGGTATGACAGTAGTCATATACCATCTTCTCATAAGAGATCAGGGTAGTGTTCAAAAAAAATTTTTTTTGAAAAAAATAACAACCTAAAGGCAGTACAGAACATCCACTAAAATGACTGGCTACTCCAGAAAATTGTACACAACTGCATAGACCTGTCAGCATTAAAAAACAAAAATGTTTTCAAGAGACACATTTAGGTCAAAAGGGAGTGTGCCTGCCAGATATCTGTTGAAAGACCATTCCACAGTATGAGACTGTCAACTCTAAATGGGCAAATATTAGTTGAGGCCAGTCAAATCTCTGTAACCTGGCGAAGAACTTACACGTGTCATTCCCAGCTAAAGATGGGTCCTGAGAGTGCTTCCCCCCCCAAAAAAAAAATGTTTAGGGATACTCTCATTTTGACTGAAGAAAATCACCATCACCATTTTATCGTTCAAATCGGGAAAAATGAATACAGCCAATGGACAAAAGTACAAAGAGCATGCATTACCTCAGATTACACAGCTGACAGCTCACAGTAACTTCCACATTGGCATGAGATTGTGTGTATTAACAACTTCCTGATTCCTCTGCTTGCTGCTGGTGTCCATCGCCATATGTTGTTAGTAATTTCCCTACTCATATTGAAATACTGCCCCTCAATGAGGCCAAACATTCAACAGTAAAACGCCACACATCCACATTCCACACTGCTTCACACATTAAACACTCACTTCCGTCTGAGACTCAGGAAACACCGGGAAAGGAAAGGAAGCTGCCATTAGAGATGGTAACAACGAAACTGACCAATCACTGTGCTAGATTCCAACTCCTACTTCACACATTAAACACTCACTTCCATCTGAGACTCAGAAAACACCATGGCAGGAAATGAGGCCGCCATAGGAACTGATGATTCACTGTACTATTCAACTGAACTTACGATTCACCGTGCTAGAGAAGAAACTTAAAAATTGAAGTTTATCTCCCATTAGATTCGCAAAATGTTTAGGGGTATGTGTCTCCCCAGAAAAAAGCACTGGGTCCTGCACAATCTCTATTGGGTAGAATCCAACCCCCCCCACACACACACACCTGTTAGCATCTCCTTTTCCCTCAGGGTAAGACCAGATGTGAGGACTGGCAGGGAGGGTTATGTAGCAACGAGGGCATATTGAGACACTAACTACAAATTAGGCCCAGCACAATGGGGCTGGGAAGATTCAAAATGAGGTCAGGCTGTAGAACTAGAATAAAATGTGTGTAAAATATAAAGCTGATCAATTTAAAAAGGAGTTTTTCTTCCTCTTACATAACTTTAGAAGCCATGGGCACCCATGAAGCTGAATCAGGATAAAGGGGAAAATCTCAGTGGGTATCTGGGGGAAATTATGGACTGGTGCTCATAATATTTTCCTCAACACTGCTATAAACGAAAAGTGATGAGAGTAGATGGCACATCACTAATGTGTTAATAAATTAATTAAATTTAGACTAAAATATTGGCAAGGGAGGGGCAACTTTGTTCAATGGTGGGAATGTGCACTGCCAAAAAAACACCCTAGAAATTAATAACAATATTCAAATGGTATAAGGCACCATTGCACCCAGGGTTTTTTTTTTTTTTTGTCTGTGCAGATGGTTTAGTTAAACAGGAACATAAGGAACTGGCATCATGTATGGTGTTAGCAGCAATAAATTTGCTTCCAAAAAATGAAGATCAGCAAATATACCAAGAGATAAAATGTGGGAGTTTGCCTCCATGGCCAAGTTTACACATTATGTCAGATTTCAAGAGAAAATGCCAATACATATGCAACAAATTGATTGCCATTTATTAAATCCAGCAAGAATTTATAGTTAGTTAATCAATGATCTCGAGTTAATTGCAGCTTTACCCTATTCTTAAAATGAGGTTTGGAAAGGATGGTAAGATTATTATTCAGTCTATTTTCAAAGGTTATTAAATAAAATATTGTCTCCTTTTTCACTTTGGTTAATTCCTTATAATGCGAGTTTATAATGGTTAATTCACTTTGGTTAATTCCTTATAATGTGAGTTTGTATATAATTTTAGAAATGTTGCAGTTTCAATTCTTAGGGATGGACAAATATATCAATTTTAGTTTCTCTCCGTTTTTTGTTTTTCCATTCTTAAATTTAGTTAACCACATTTCCACATCAGTTTCTACTTTTTTTAAAAAAAACAACCCGTGAAAATTTCTCCTAAAATACACATATTTATACATTTTTGCAAAGCTGTTTTCCTAAAATAATGCACAGTTGTATGTTACTAATGTCACTAATATATGCATTTATATGCAGAATTTACCATACTTTATGCATTTTTGCACACCTTACTTAGTTGGAGAACAGAACTAAAAAAAAACCAGAAAATCGCAAGTTTTGAAGGAAAGCTGTGTTTTGGGTTACACTTTTTTCCGGAAATTGAATTAGGTTAGTTTGCCTTTGAATAGAAACAATCCCATTTTTCCCTATCCCTAGTAATACTAAAGAGGTTTTTAATAATAATAATAATAATAATAATAATAATAATAATAATAATAATAATAAATATAGACAGAGGAACTAGTTTTTATCAGTGCTATCTGAGGTTTTTCTGTACTGTTCAATATATTAGTATAGCCTGCAGTTATTTCCTCCTCTGTGCTTTGCCCATGCAAGGTTCTATTATCAACCACAATGTGACAAGTGAATTTACTGGGAACAGATTGCAAAGAGCTCTGTGATGTTATTTTGTTAGTTAATGAATTTATATCATTGAGTTGAAGGACACTAATACAGATGGCTAGTCACTCTTTAGGAGAACCCTCCCCCGTAATTTTCCTTTCATGGGAAGTTGTACAATTACACACAAGCAATCATTTAGCAGTTTATAATAGCAGGAAGAAAGCATCCCAGACCAGACTAGTTGCAAATAAGTCAGCATGTCCTTAACAGCTCTGTTATGAACATCACGTTGCGAATAGACAGATGATGAGCAAATAGATTGGAGTGATGGTGGGTGTTAATTACTGTCCTGGCATGTGATAATGGGATTCTAATGCCACGCAGTGCCACAAGATCCTGTAGTGACTAGACCATGTGTTCAACAGATATAATAGATGAACCAAAGGGTCAAGACTCCAGCAGAAAAAGAGAAGACACCAAACTACTACTGTTACTGATACTGATACAAGTAATGGCGGGAAACAAAATGTTGCATTGGAATCGCATTCGCTAATCAAACTGCTTCTGATCATAGTTGACAACAGCATGAAATAGGAAGTATTGCAGTCTATTCAGGCCTGGTGGTGGGGAGAGGAGTTTCGGGAGGAGGAAGAGATGTAGCAAGAGGAAGAGAGGCCATCTTATCCCTTATATACCCAAGTAGTCAAAACAAAATAAAAAGAGAGAAGTTACTGAATTGCAACTTATTACCAAACTTAAAACCATGGAGAGACCTGGTCTGAATAGAAACATTGGATTCTTATCTCATTATACATGATAAAGCTATTTTTAGCCATCTCACCCCTTGCTTTTTCCTGTAAGACCAATTGCAGTCATTAACAGTCGTCAACAGGTTTACCACACCTATCAGCCAATCACCCATTCCCACCACCCTTCTGAGTAATGCCCCTCCCCACCCTCTCACTATATATAAGGGTCTGGTGACTTCTGTTTCAGTGTATCTGAAGAAGTGTGCATGCACACGAAAGCTCATACCAATAACAAACTTAAAGGTAAAGGGAAAGGGACCCCTGACCATTAGGTCCAGTCATGGCCAACTCTGGGGTTGCGCGCTCATCTCGCATTATTGGCCGAGGGAGCCGGCGTATAGCTTCCTGGTCATGTGCCCAGCATGACAAAGCCGCTTCTGGCAAACCAGAACAGCACATGGAAACACTGTTTACCTTCCCGCTGTAGCGGTACCTATTTATCTACTTGCATTTTGACGTGCTTTCGAACTGCTAGGTTGGCAGGAGCTGGGACCAAGCAACGGGAGCTCACCCCGTCACAGGGATTCGAACCGCCGACCTTCTGATCAGCATGCCCAAGCTCAGTGGTTTAACCACAGCGCCACCTGGGTCCCACACGAAAGCTCATACCAATAACAAACTTAGTTGGTCTCTAAGGTGCTACTGGAAGGAATTTTTTTATTTTGTTTCGACTACGGCAGACCAACACAGCGACCTACCTGTAACTATACCCAAGTAGGTCACTGTGGTCTGTGGAATACTTTTTCTTCAAGTTCCGAAGATCTCAGAAGCCCTCTCCACATTAATTCAGAGCAGGGCTCTTCGTGTGACTGCCCCTCTGTTCTGTGGAACAACATTCCTGTTGACATACAACAGGCACCCACTATCTTCACCTTCAGGAAACAACTGAAGACATTTTTGTTCTGATACAAAAAAATAGGGGTGGTTGGCTTTTGCTGCCCAACTATCCAAGGGACCGAGTCTCCTAAGTTCATTTATTGGTCAGAGATGAATGGATGGAGGCAGGGTGCAGTGAAAGCAAGGCAGATCTTTATTTTTCTGTTGCAACAGAGTGACCTCCCTCCTAGCAAGAAGGAAAGAGAGACCCAGAACCAAGAAGGGTTAGCATTTTGGCGTAGAGAAGAAGCACATCCCCTCTACAAACAGTCAGAAATTACATCATACATAAGTGGGGTTACTGTGGCTCAGGCGATATCCCTGAGATTTAGCAAGTTTTACATAGTTCCAGACACGGTTTACACAAAACATTAGCATTTGATAAGACAATCAGGATGCCTGTCAGACATCCCTCAGTGCAGAGCATCTGGGCAAACAATGGCAATTAATACCAAGGAATAGATACGGAAGAGGAATCCCTGCAGGAATATCCCTGATTGCTATCTGCCTACATGCTCTCAGGCAAGGGGGATTAAGGAAACAGAGGAAATATTGAGTCTTTGGGAGAGCCAAGATGGCTTTTGGATTGCTCTCCTGTACTATTTTAGACATGTGGGTTTATATACTTACGTATGTGTGTTTAGCTTGTGCAATTATCAACATTTATTCTACATTTGAGACCTTAGAATTCCTATAACAGTTCCAAGAAGCTTTCCTCTGGTGGATGGATCTTCTTGTATTATTTATAAATTAGTTTTTAACTGTTTTAACTATTTTTCTTGCAGTTTGTATAACACCTAGAGATGTGTGTGGAAGGCAATAAAAAAATAAGAGCAAAGAAGTTTTCGACTGACTACAAGCCCTGATCTTGAGCCCTTGTTGCAATACTGTATAGCAGAGGAGGTGTCATTTTTCCATTCTGCAACATCCTCATACAGTCATACCTCATGTTGTGTCTGCTTCAGGTTACGTGTTTTTGTGTTGCGTCCCACGGCAACCCGGAAGTACCAGAATGGGTTACTTCCAGGTTTTGCTGCTTGCACATGCGCAGAAGCGCCAAATCATGTCGGGCACATGCACAGATGTGGCACTTCGGCTTGTGTCAGTTCCATGTTAGGACGGGCCTCCGGAACGGATACTGTCCATAACACGAGGTCCCACTGTATAGCATGGAGGAGAAGAGATTTTGTTGCTGTCTTTAAAATACAGGGCCTACATCCCCATAACCCCAGTCCTTCCTTCAGGATACCAGAAACCATTAGAGACCCAAACAAGCTGAGGCTCTTTCTATCTCCATTCAGCTTGTTCTCTCCGTCAACTAACACACTCAACACTCAACTGCCCTCCATATTTCAGAGGTTCTTAGAGATCATCATCATCATCATTCTTTATTCGACCGTCAGTCAGCAAATCTTAGAGATCATTCTTCATTCTCTGGAGAACAGACAGTGTGCGATAAAACCCAGTCAAATCAAAAGGTAAGGCTACTTGGGATTAGCGAGTCATTTGATGTGGCTTACGGCACGGACTGGTTGGACGCAGAGGAAAGGAAGAAAAAGCAGGGGGACCGCTGAGGGAAGAAGGCTCAGAGCCAGGGAATTTGTGGTGGGGAAATGGTGAGTGGCCAGAGACTGATGACTGGGAGGAGGTGTCGAAAGCTGAGGAGGTAACAGGGCTTAGTGACTGGCGAGAGTCTGTGGTAGACAGCAGTCCAGAATCAGAGGTAGAAGCTGAAGGAAGAGAGGAGGGAGCCCAAGAGGCAGAGATGAGTCTGGCTGGTGAAGAGGCATGGGTGTTGCATTAGTGAAAAGTAACAATCGTGAAAGGCCCTGTCCACTCCAAAGATTCTGTACAAAGTACAGAGTACAAAGATGTACTCTGAGATCAGGCAACAACTGGTGGCTTACTAAAGCCCAATTCTCACATATTATACTGAAAATAAATGCCATCACAAAGTTCTCTGAAGATGTTTCATATGAAAGCTTGCATCATTTTTTTAAAATGACTGGTTTTTCCCACAGGAGGCATAATTTCTCTTGCTCAGCTTTTCTCGTTCAGTGGTAAGCCATATACTATGATCTTACAGCACACAGGTAATTATACATGTCATAAGCGCACTACTGGGGGAAAACAACACAGTATTAAAGATGTCAACCTCCTCAAGGTCACGGAAAATATCAGCGACAGCCCTGGGAACAGCATCCAGTTGGCCATCATCCTATCCAAAAGCCAATATTTTCTTGCTTTGAGGAGTGCTAAAATGCAGAGCAGGTTTCCCAGCAAATGGAGAGAAAATATTACAGAGATAAAGGGACTTTTCAGAGTTTGAATTGCAAAATAACGATCAAAGTAGAAAGCTTTACCTGGGAACTGATGACTAGCTGGGAGACCTCGTTGCCAGAAGCTTTGCCTCAGGCCATTAACCTCCTCCAGTCATTATTCCCCCCAGGAAATGTCTTCTGCCAAAGGATGTCATTGCTGGAACCCATTTGCGTCCTATTCCCCTCTCCTTCCCTTCCTCTTTACTACAAAATTTCATTATGAATGTTTCTGCCTTTAGTAATATGAGTGACCCAAAGTGTCTATTTTCAAGACATGAGGCTCCTAAGGAGACGTGTTAGATGTTAATATGAGGACTGAGAAAACATAATTTGCATTTCTTAAAAGAAAGATACAAGTGTACTGCTCCGAACGACATAAGCTCAAAGTGGGGGGGGGGGGAACTGTTCTCAATTACACTGGCTTACTGGAGCAGAATTTAAAATAACAAGGGAGGAAACAGGGGGACACAAAAGCTGACAAGGGAGACTATAATTGCCAGGCACTGCGACCAACATATCCTTAGCTAAGCTCCATCAAGCTCTTTGCTGCAGAACAACCCGCAATGCTTGGCCACCTTAGGGGCAAACTGAATGCAGTGCTAAATGTGAACTGAACTCTTTGCTCCCTCCTCCCACTCTGTAATGACCAGTAGATCTTACCAATTTCTCTAGTCTTCACAATCTTCTGCTTTCCTGCCCTGACTGCAAAACACACGAGGGTATATAAAAGAAAAGGCAACCCTAAAGATAACCGTGAATTTAAAGAAAAAGAAAAACAGAAAACAAGTATCTGAGCCAAAATAACCAAAGTAACCAAAGGAATTGAAGAGGGTTGAAGAAATATTTTTTGCCTAGCCAGTCTGGCAACAGAATTTTTGATAAAATGGACAAAAGGACCATTCAGGAAGAGCACAAGCCTACTTACCCATCTCTGTGGTAATTGTTTTGTAAATTGTATCATTGATCATCACAAAGTAGAGATGGGTAATTGGCAGTCCCTCCAAGTGTCCCTAATTTTCAGGTACAGTCACAGATTTACAGAAACCATTTTCTGGAATGTCCTGCTTTTTTCATCAGATAATAATAATAATAATAATAATAATAATAATAATAATAATAATAATAATAAATTTATTATTTATACCCCGCCCATCTGGCTGGGTTTGCCCAGCCACTCTGGGCGGCTTCCAACAGAAAATGAAATAAAACAATCGATTAAACATTAAAAGCCTCCCTAAACAGGGCTGCCTTCAGATGTCTTCTAAAAATCTGGTAGCTGTTTTTCTCTTTGACATCTGATGGGAGGGCATTCCACAGGGCAGGCGCCACCACCGAGAAGGCCCTCTGCCTGGTTCCCTGCAACTTGGCTTCTCGCAACGAGGGAACCGCCAGAAGGCCCTCGGCACTGGACCTCAGTGTCCAGGCAAAACAATGGGGTGGAGACGCTCCTTCAGGCATACCAGACTGAGGCCATTTAGGGCTTTAAAGGTCAGCACCAACACTTTGAACTGTTGAAGGGTATGGAATTATGTGACACCCCCACCCCCAAGCTAAGGAGATCATATTAACAATACAACCTTTAGAAGACATCTGAAGGCAGCCCTTTATAGGGAAGGGTTTTTTTAAAATGTTTAATGGTTTATTACGTTTTTTTATATGTTGTAAGCTGCCCATAGTGGCTGGGGAAACCCAATCAGATGGGTGGGGTATAGATAATGAAATTGTTATTATTATGGAACTGGGTGCCCCTGTTTTCACTGGAGAAATGTTGGAGTCTATGCCTTGTGTGTGAGGGCTTCACTCAGATATTTAAAAGTCTTTGAAAGAGGTGGGAGAGTTTGAGAATTTGAAAGACCTTTAGAGCCCAATTCGCTCTGCTGCCTGCTATTCCGTTCCCACCCCGTTCTGGCGTGGTGACACTGAGGGGGTCACGATGGGGTAGTGGGTGGTGTACATGAATATATAGGGAATATATTCTTCAAATCTGCCAGGAACATAGAAACCGCCCTTATACCGAGTCAGACCATTGGTCTGCCTCTTGCTTCTTCTTTGGCCATCTCTCGTACCTGAATAAGATTGTCTTCCATGAATATTTGTCTTCTAGCTCAGTACTGTCTACCCTAGGAGTAGGAAACTCTGGCCTGTGTACCAAGCCTCTGTACACCTCACCAGGCCTCCCCATCTGGCCAACAATGCCATTTTCAGAAAGGCATGCCTGCCCACCCCACATTACTGCATTAAATCCAATAACTGCACTACTAGAAACATGCAGTTTGGGTTTTGTTGTTGTTTGTTTGCATGTTTCCAATAATAGCTCACAAAAATGTGAAGATTAACTAAGGTTTTCAATGTATTTTGTGCTTTGTAAGTTTTGGATATTGGTAAATTCCCTTAATGACGGGGTCCTTTTTCAAGCTCACCTCTTAAATGTCCCCTGTTCTAAGCAGAACAGCAATGATGACAGCAGGTATTTAGCATTTAACATCCTGCAACCGACAAGCATCTCTTCCCTGTTTATGAGCTATAATTAACTTTCACCATCGCACTGTTTAAAGATCTTTGTCAAAGGATTTCATGCTTCAGTTGCCTCCTAAAACGCAGCTCGCTGAGGCTGGATATAATTAATACATAAAACTGAGGCCTGGGAACACAAGGCAAATCTGGAGGTGTGTCTATCCGACTGCACAACCATGTCACCCGTTACAGAGGAATGGGCATTTTGTTTTTTTATTCTAGGTGAATATTATGCAGATGAACAAAAGGTTCTTTGCTACAGAGAGCCTGGGAGAGTGAAATCCTTTGGAACAACCACGACATGAATGTCATGGACAACCATAATGACCTTTTTTTTATTCTTAGCTGGGGGGGGGGGGAGCAGCGAAGTAAAGAGAATGAGAAGCAGTCTGGTTTAAATGCCAAATCATCCCAGAATTTTAAATCTAAAGGAGTACATTGTGGACAATCAGAGGCTCCCCTGATATTTTATTCTCATCCACGACTGGGCCAAGCAAGATTGCAAAGCTAGTGTCCAGCTGCCACTAGGGAAAGGCAGTAATGAACCCAGGTATAGCACTGAGGCCACCTTTGATAAGCAATTTAAGGGGAATGGTGCATAAAAAGAGTGTACAACTGAATAGCAGCTTTGTCAATGGAAGCCAAGGTAGCCTCAGTGGCAGGAAGCTCCTTTTACCAGCTGCTGATTGTATGATAACAGCCACAGCCATTGCTGGGCCAGGAAAGCTTGACACTGGAGATTTCCACACTGGATTACTGCACTGCACTCTATAGAGGACTTCCTTTGCTGCTTTGCACTGGCTGTAGATTTGTTACTAGGCCAGGTTCAAGATGTCATTCCTAGTACTGTATATAAAACCCTTATCAACTGAGGGCCACCTTGCTCCACATATGCCCACTTGACTGCTTCCACCTGTGGAACTGCCACTATTACAGCTGCATCATAATAGTCATTCTGCACTGGTAAGAATTCCATCCGTGGCAGGATCTACACTTTGGAACTCCCTGAAGGCAGGTGCCTCCACTGTACTCTTTTTGGCACCCGCTTGAAATATCTTCGTTGAGGCAAGCCCATCCAGACACATGGAAAGCATGGCATGTGTTTTAATTTCTTTTTTTTACTCATTGTTGGTTTGCATTCTTTTGAATGTTTTTTAAATCTATGTTTTAAACTGGCTTTCATTCATAGTTTTAATGTTTTGTTTTTTGTAAAGTGGTTAGAGCTTTTATGACAGTCAAGTGATACCTAAAAAAATGTAAATAAATGGAGAATGAGTGTTACCTAGCTAGTACTTGGAACGCCACAAAAAAAAATGCTAGAAAGAAAGCATCCATTTTTAATCCTTTTATTCATAGTGCTTTCCAAGGGGAATTTTTGGACTGAGAAGTGATGCTTTTGTTGTCTGTTCAACCTTGACTACTAATTCAAATTCTACAGAAGCCCTCCTTGTGTATTCAAAAGAATGCATGTAGGCATAAAGTGTGGGGCCAGACAGGCTTCATTAGAACTGCTGCTGCTGCTGCCCAGCAAGGGCTGGGGTATTCTGGGGAAAGTTTTGTCAGGGGTTTTTCCTGTTATTGATATTAAATTTTTAAGTATCTTTATTTTTATGTGGAAGTTGTTCAGTTTGGTTATGTAGTTTTTGATGTGTTTTTATGACTACTTTGCTATATTTGCAATTATGAAATCTTTTCATATTGTAAGCTGCCTTGAGCATTGTTTTAACTGTGGAAAGGCGGCATACAAATAAAACGATGGTGATGATGATAAAGTGTACACAACACCCCTATCCCAATAGTCTGAAGTGGGTTCTGCGTGAGTTCAGTCAAATGCACCTAGAAGCTCCCTTCAGACTTTCCCACGGCGTGCTGGAAGTTGGGGTGATAAGTGAGCATGCTCAACACATTTGTTGACATTTATGGACGTTGAGAAGGTGGGGTTGGCATGCCCATGCACACCTACAGCCTTGCTTAATAATTATTCCTTCTTTGTCCTTATACAAATCATTGGTCCCAAAAAGACAGCCAGAGACCAAAAGTTGGACTAGATGGCCCTTGGGTCTCTTCCAACTCTTAAAATTCTATGATTCTATGACTGACTTACTGAGTCATCCATCTCTCTTAACAATTCATGGACTTATCAACCTCCCTTAGGTGAAACTCTTTCTGCCTCTCTTATGAGAATGACTGCTGAAAGCCAGCTACACAATCGGATCTCTCCTGCTTTTTGTCATACCTTTCTCTGTCTTTGTTTTTCCTCCTGGTTAAACAGTGAAGATTAATAGCTGAAGAGTACCAATGGCTCATTTAGAGTGTTAAGCATCAGCGATAAGCTAACCATCTGGGGATTAGGACAAGCTGGTGGGGAAAAGTGTTCTCTTGTCACAGACCAGTGATCCAGGAGATATTCAGATTGTGGGGCATGGTGCAAGGCAGCTCCTCATATGGATGTCTGAGGAGATAAAAGGATATGGAATGAAATTCTGCATCTTTGATTCTTAAGCTGTTTTGATGTAAGCCTGAAAGCTGATTCCTAGGCCAATCAAAAGCAGTTAACAGTTGCTAATTGTTTCAGGTGATTACTAATATAAAAGAAAAAGAAAAAAGATTTTCGTTCAGCTTTCTTGAGCAATTTGTTTTTGTAACTTGATGTGGTGGATCATGTCAAGTTCTAACATTCCAGTCAACCTATTTTCTCACCATCTAAGAAGATTACAAGCACTGAGGTGGTGGTGGTGATGGTGGTGGTGATAGCCAACTCCTGTAGTTGGATCCCATTACCTGGAATATGAGATCCAAAGCTTGTCCCCATCTTACAAAACTGACTTGTCATCCATGCACTTCTCTCTCCCCCCTCCCTCCCCCCCTCTCTCTGCAAAGTGATAATGCTTCATTGTGCATTATCTTTACCTAAACAATACAAGCAGGGGTGGCTCATCTCCAAAACAAATTGGGACTCCTGAAGCATCTCCCTTGAATATCAAAACACTTGAAAGCAGGTTCAGTGTTTGATCAGGTCACCCTGGTGGGGGGTGGGGGAGAGACAATCCTCCACGACTGATTACTTTCACTTGTCTTTCCTTCGTTTTCCCCCCCACAGTTGTGTCACCCACCAAAGGGCAAAATAATATCATGAAGCTCTGGCAGCTCAGGGTTTCCTTGGATGAAAACAGCTCATTTGGCCTCCTTCTGCACCTCATTCAAAAGTGAAAGGAGACTATCTACTACCTGGATGATGATGTAGCAGCTTCTTCTGTTCATGAATGTAAGAGTTGCATTGCAACTCCTATCATCCATGAAAGGAGTTCACTTCAGGGTTTCAAATTTCAGTAGTGCCTTGTGCAAGGCCAAAATTCAATATGTGCCCCTGCCTCTCACATTCTGTTCTGCTCAATTCTCTAGCTATAGTTGTGTTGCCCTATGGTATCCCCTAGGTTCAGAGCCCAGTGTGGTGGAACCAGTCATGTTGCCCTAACTCCCCCTCTGTTTCTTTTGACATTTTCTGCTATGGTCAATGTGTGCTGTAGTTTAATTCTCAAGCTCTCAAGCAGAAATAGATGTTACAGTATCAAGATGTTGGTTCCATCTCCTTTTTTGAATCACAGAGAATGACAAATGGGCTCCACCCATCCAACGAGCCACTGCAGTGCCACCTTCCGCGGCCTACCTTGTCCCAAAGGTCAGCTTTTGACTTGGGCTGTTCAGTGGGTGAGCACATGCAAACTGGAGTGAGCAGTCTCCTTGCAGAAACTGAGCAGGATCTGTCTGTGCTTTGAGCACTCCTGCTGATTTCTTGTGACTCTCCTAATGATGAGGAAGAGGAGGAAAGAGGCATGGAGCTGTGGCAGCGCTGTGTCTCTCATGACTTCTTGTTAATTCATAATAATCTAGGCTTTAGTTAAAAGAACACTCTATTTCCCTGCATGCCATCTGTCTCCCCCCCTTCCACATGCTATGGGACAGGTGCTGCACTCCTCCCAATGGTTCTAATCGATCCTTCAAAATCTGTACAAAAAGAAGAAATTTAACAGGACGCCCACAAAGAGCAAAAATATATGTGGCGATAGCTTCACAGGCTGGCCATCATGACTAATTTTATTTATAAGTATGTTGTTGTTTAGTCGTTTAGTCGTGTCCGACTCTTCGTGACCCCATGGACCATAGCATGCCAGGCACTCCTGTCTTCCACTGCCTCCCGCAGTTTGGTCAAACTCATGTTCGTAGCTTCGAGAACACTGTCCAACCATCTCATCCTCTGTCGTCCCCTTCTCCTAGTGCCCTCCATCTTACCCAACATCAAGGTCTTTTCCAAGGATTCGTCTCTTCTCATGAGGTGGCCAAAGTATTGGAGCCTCAGCTTCACAATCTGTCCTTCCAGTGAGCACTCAGGGCTGATTTCCTTAAGAATGGATAGGTTTGATCTTCTTGCAGTCCATGGGACTCTCAAGAGTCTCCTCCAGCACCATAATTCAAAAGCATCAATTCTTCGGCGATCAGCCTTCTTGATGGTCCAGCTCTCACTTCCATACATCACTACTGGGAAAACCATAGCTTTAACTATACGGACCTTTGTAGGCAAGGTGATGTCTCTGCTTTTTAAGATGCTGTCTAGGTTTGTCATAGCTTTTATCCCAAGAAGCAGGCGTCTTTTAATTTCGTGACTGCTGTCACCATCTGCAGTGATCAAGGAGCCCAAGAAAGTAAAATCTCTCACTGCCTCCATTTATTCCCCTCATCAAAAGGTTCTTTAATTCCTCCTCACTTTCTGCCATCAAGGTTGTGTCATCTGCATATCTGAGGTTGTTGATATTTCTTCCGGCAATCTTAATTCCGGCTTGGGATTCATCTAGTCCAGCCTTTCGCATGATGAATTCTGCATATAAGTTAAATAAGCAGGGAGACAATATACAACCTTGTCGTACTCCTTTCCCAATTTTGAACCAATCAGTTGTTCCATATCCAGTTCTAACTGTAGCTTCTTGTCCCACATAGAGATTTCTCAGGAGACAGATGAGGTGATCAGGCACTCCCATTTCTTTAAGAACTTGCCATAGTTTACTGTGGTCGACACAGTCAAAGGCTTTTGCATAGTCAATGAAGCAGAAGTAGACATTTTTCTGGAACTCTCTAGCTTTCTCCATAATCCAGCACATGTTTGCTATTTGGTCTCTGGTTCCTCTGCCCCTTCAAAATCCAGCTTGCACTTCTGGGAGTTCTCGGTCCACATACTGCCTAAGCCTGCCTTGTAGAATTTTAAGCATAACCTTGCTAGCGTGTGAAATGAGCGCAATTGTGCGGTAGTTGGAGCATTCTTTGGCACTGCCCTTCTTTGGAATTGGGATGTAGACTGATCTTCTCCAATCCTCTGGCCATTGCTGAGTTTTCCAAACTTGCTGGCATATTGGGTGTAGCACCTTAACAGCATCATCTTTTCTCCCAAGAAGCAGCGTTTATAAGTATAGATAAGTGCTATTTGAAATTAATATGGAGCCCACCAAACGTTTTGGGTCAGTGGGCACATTTGGAATTTTGAAGCAGTTCCACGGGCATCAGTCACAAATCGGATGCTCTGGGGATATGGCATAACATAAAATGGCTGTCATTCGGTGTGGTGTAACACAAAATGGCTGCCATATCCAAAAGAACAGAAAGAGATAGGACCATAAAATGGTGGAGGAATGCCCCCGCCCCATCAGCCACTTCATCAATGTGAAGAAAGGCACCTATACCATTTACTGCTCTTTTCACTTGAATGGACGGGAGAAAGTGTGTCCAATCCTGTCATCCAATGAAATGTGGACAAGTTTAAGAAAGCATGTTTAGTGTAGGAGAAGCTGAGTTAACACAAAGTGGAACGGAATAGGAAGAGTAAACAGTCTCTTGTGCACTGTGAATTTTTAGGGGGATATTTACTAAGACCTTTCAATAGCATAATAAAAGGTAGTGATGCACACATTAGTGCCCATGGGCACCAAAATGGTGACTTCTGTTTCATACTGACTTGAACAGTCGCTGCATTGTCCTACTGTGTGCATAAGCGTCCGATCAAATGTTTCTGTGTAGGTCAAAGAATGTACCTCCTTTACAATTTGAAGCGTGTTTGCCGTGTCCTTATGGAATGGGCAACTGATCTGAGCAGAGGCTGCTTGATCAGTAGTTCCGTGGGAAAATACGGTACACATTTAGGCTGCACGTCAAAAGATGCATAGTGCATCATTTGTCCTATGGGGAAAAGCTGTAACTGGGAAAATATGGCTTGAGATAAATTAGAACAAAAATTGCATCTGGCCAAAACAGCGTTGCTACCAGCATGATCATACACCCTGCTATGAAACAAAATCTTTAAATATAAGGAAATCATTTCTCCTGGTTTAGGGCTCTGGCATTGCTATTTTTTCCCCTATAATGAAAGCTAATCATAGTATCTGAAAGAACAGATACATTGCCCTTCCCTCTTTTTTTTTTTTTTTTTGTTTCTTTAATGCAAGTTTTAATCTGCTCAGAATTAGATAAGAGTTTTAATCCTCTTTGCTTTATAAAACATTTCTCAAAGGAAAGGATTAGCAGATGTGTAGGAGGTGCTGGGAGTGTTTGAATACCAAAACAAATGTTATCCTGCTTTGCTGGATTCTCCTGGAGTTCAAGAAATACAAAAGCCTTCTTTTAGTGCAGGCATCCCCAAACTTCGGCCCTCCAGATGTTTTGGACTACAATTCCCATCCTCCCCAACCACTGGTCCTGTTAGCTAGGGATCATGGCAGTTGTAGGCCAAAACATCTGGAGGGCCGCAGTTTGGGGGTGCCTGTTTTAGTGCACTTATTTCTGCATCAGCCACAATAGATTAATGAAACGCCCATTATCAGTCATAGAATTTCTGAAAATCAGGTGGGGACAAACAAAGAATAGGGAAAGACTGTTGTCTTCCATGTCTTGCTTTCAGGGTTCCTTGAGACATCTGGCTGGGGACAGTTTCAAACGAAGAAATGGGACTAGATCAGCATTCCTCAAGCTGCTGCATTTTGAATGTTGTTGGACTGCAACTCCCATCATCCCTGACTACTGACCACGCAGGCTGGGGCTGCTGGGAGTTGTAGTCCAGCAACATCGGGCAGACAGCAGGTTGGGGAAGAACATACTAGGTGGATCCTTCATCTTATTTTGCAGAGCTCTGTGTATGTTCTTATGCTTTTTCTACCTGGTGATCAGAGTTCTGTGGGTTAAGGTTCAGTTCCATTTTATTTACAACATTTTGCCTGCAATGACAATAACAGCATGGCAGTCTGCAAGTCCTTTAAATGAAAACAAGCATTTGAACATAATATCTGACTCCAATTAAAAATCCTTCATATTTGCTTGATTTTCTGTAGGAGCGCTCCGAGAATTTGATATTTGAGGATTCCAATATAAAGTGACCTGAAATGCACATCCTTGACGAATGTGTGGATCAGAATTCATTCATACTAGAAATTACTAGATGCATGCTGATACCATGCATTAAAATACATTATTATTATTATTATTATTATTATTATTATTATTATTATTATTATTAATAATAATAATACTGGCACATTTGCAAAGTTAAGCAGGGTCATAACTTTGTGAAATGTTGAAATTCCTATATTGTAAGGGGTTGGACTACATGACACATGGGATACCTTCCAACTCAACAATTCTATGTCAAAAAAAGCCAAATCCACATCCTGAAATGGTATTCTATAAAGTACTGTAGTTCTATTATCTTACATGGGAGAAGCAGCTGGTAAACCATATAAAGACTATAGTCTAAGTCTATTTACGGATGCCGTAACATAGACTGATAATTAGTGCATTTCTGCCACACCTCCATATAAGTGTGTGTGTGTGTGTGTGTGTGTGTGTGTGTGTGTGTGTGTGTATATGTATGTGTGTGTGTATATATATATATATATATATATATATATATATATATATAGTAAAAAGGCTATGTTTGTGGGTTTCCACTTTTCTCCGAAACTGCTTGACCGATTGCCTTGAAATTTGGACACAACATCACATGTGAATATGTGAGTGTTTGCATGCACTTTGCGTACGCAGATGTCACACCTGCAGCAGTTAAAATTCTGTTTTTGGGAACAAAACAACACAACGCCATCTATTGGGCACTGACGTAACAACATGCATCAGACTGCAGAGGCTGCTGGGAGCTGGATTGTGACGTCAGCGTATCCGCCACCGAGAGGAAAACCAGGCCCCGCTGACAGGAGAGACAGGCTGGAACCCGCCACCACCACCTCCAACTTCACCAATGGCATCGGAGGCAGGCCGGGACTCACTGCCATCGCCGCCTCTGGGAGAGACACGGCAGGCCCCGCCGATGCCGTCATCGGAGGTAGGCTGGGCCTCACCGCCTCTGCTGCCTCAAGAAGCATGCCAGGCCCTGCCGCTGCCAACAACGACCCTGCAAGAGACGGGCCGGGAGCAGCACATGGGAGAGGCCGGGACAGGAGGCCTCGACGACGAGGTAGGAGGAGGAAGAGGAGGGTGAGGGTGGGGGGTGACGGTCCTGCTGGAGCCTCATGGAAACATGGAGACAGTCAGGGGAACGTCCACATTCTCTTTGCTTTCTTTTCCATTCCACAGACTGAGCCAAAGCAACAGGTGGCCAGGTATAGCTAGTTCATTTATAAACAGTCTGCTTTTTATGCCTCAATTTCCTGTAAGTATAAAAATACAGTGAACAAAGCCACATCTATTTCTTATTTATCTAGTTTTGAATTTTAATGAGCTAGAATGCCATAAATTCATGCATTTTTTAAATTGCACAAATGAATCTTATTAATGCAATTCACAGTCCTGGGCTCACTTGGGTAGGCGGTAGTGCTAAATAACATTTCATTTAAGGATTCATCTTATGAGCCATAGCCCTGGGGGAATTAAGTATTTAGGGACACAACTGTGCCAGCTACAGGTAGGTAGCCGTGTTGGTCTGCCATAGTAAATAAATAAATAAAAATCCTTCCAGTAGCACCTTAGAGACCAACTAAGTTTGTCATTGGTATGTGCTTTCATGTGCATGCACACTTCTTCAGATACACTAACACGCAGAAACTGCCTTATAACAAGTCAAATCATTGATCCATCCAGCTCAAAAAGGACAGGCAGTGGCTTTCCAGGGTTTCAGGTAAAGGATATTCCAGCCCCACCTGGGACTGGGGATTGAACCTGCAGCTTCTTGCATGCAAAGCCGATGTTCTACCACTGAGCTGTGACCCTTTTCCCTCTGGTAAAATAAAAATGCAAATCTGACCATTTTACTTGCCTAGGGGAGGGGAGGAGGCTTTTCTGTTTGAATGTGTATGTTAATTTCCCTGCATGGCGGTAATTTTAGGCTCTAAGTTTAGCTTGTGTATTTCTTCACAAGAAAAGAAGAAAGCAATTTGCAGCTCCACGCAGAAAGGCCCGCCACTTCCAGTTCATTTGCGTTTCATCTTGATTATCAACACATTTGTCATCCCCCTGTAATTTATTCATTATCTTTACCAAAGGGGAAGGAAAAGGTGTGGAAAGGAAGGGTGGGGAAATAAGTGCACTTGTCAAAACGTGAAACAGATGCTCTTACAATGATGGAGACAATTAATGTTCTCGAGAAAGTATCAACAGGCAAGGGGCTGTGCTGCGCATCAAATTTCTTGGGAAAAACAGATGTCTGAAGATGCAAATGCAGATTTATTTTGTAAGCATGCGAGCAGGCTGTCTCTGGCTTGGAATGAGCTATCACATTTCTTCCTAAAGCCTGGGCTGTTTTGCTATTACTTTGATCTAAACGGCAAGAAGACAATAGATCAGAGACCAAATAGCTGACAATTAGTTTTGGGGTTTCTTTAAGGGGAAAAAAGAGAGAGAGAGGTATATTTTTCTCTGATTTGGGCTTGGTCTACACATGCCGCTGAATAAGATGGTAGAGTCCTGAGTGAACTGGTACGAGTGGATCATGCCATTTTACCCCTGCAGGGAGCACAATTTAATGGTGCCCCCATAGTGATGAAGAAAAGCAATCTCCCTGCAAGTAGAATCTAATATAGCAGAGGGAATAATAATTACCCTTTCCCCTGCTTTACAGGTGGGCTGGGTGAGCAGCTTTGCACCTGGCTTCGAATGAGAGAAGCAAAATGTTTTGATTGGTTGGTCAAAGCCTCATGCAGCTGAGAGGAAAGAGGGAGTTGGCTGCTTATATCACCTGGGCAACTCCTCAAAAGTAGTTGAAATTCAGCAGTAGTGAACTTAGAGCAGTGATGGCCAAACTTGGCCCTCCATCTGTTTTGGGACTACAACTCCCATAATCCCTAGCTAACAGAACCAGTGGTCAGGGATTATGGGAATTGTAGTCCCCAAACAGCTGGAGGGCCAAGTTTGGCCACCACTGACTTAGAGGTACAGTACAGACCAGTGGGTCTCCAGCTGTTTTTGGACTACAATTCCCATCATTCCCGACCACTGGTCCTGCTAGCTAGGGATGATGGGAGTTGTAGTCCAAAAACAGCTGGAGACCCAAGTTTGGCAAACCCTGGTATAGACTAAGCTGGTTGCAAGTTATTGGAACTTAGAAACTGCCTTATACCTATAGATCTCAAATAGGACTGTTTTACTCTGGTGACTGAGATTAACTACTAAGTCTTCTGCCTGACATCCTCAACTAAAACAGCTGTAAATGTAGCCATTGCATCTGCAGGAAATTGTCTATTTCAGAGTTGATATCTAAATATTTCTCTGGGATTTCAGCTAGGCTCTCTGGAAATAATTTATTCCCTTGCTACTGGACTTAAAACTGCTTGCACATGTGTATATGAACTGTTTATATATTGCCATCTGTCAAACATTGTAAGGTTTCTTATAACAAATCCATGTGTGAAAAGTCCCTATTGGGCATGGGGAGAGCCTATCTATCCCAAAGCATTGTTGTCATGTGGACGAGTCCTTAAGCACCTGTATAAAATTAACTATGTATGTGCTTTAACTTCTTTTCTAAAAGTGGGCAGGATAACTGAGTGAATAAACCCTTCCAAGAGCAGTATTCATTTCACCCTAAATATACTTACAATGGTACAGATCTGAACTCAGCAAGTCCTTCCAGTTAATCAAGCATGGGATTGCATATACATGTGATAACAAGGAAGCAAGAGAGACATGGACTAGCTGTGTTCAAAATTTCTCTTGCATTTCCCCCCAACCATGTGAAAAGGGGAAAGGAAATTCCATTGGATTCCACTGTAGGGGGCAGGCATTATATGTGCTTACCTTGCTTTCAAGGTGACCAACTGTTTGAACGTGTCCTTTGTTTCATTCGGCAAATCATCTCTCCAGTGGTCTGCGCCCTGCAACTTTTCTGAATACCTGAAAATGTGAGTTTTTATGTGAGCACCAGAAGCTGTGGAGGCTGCCTACTGTGTTCATCTGGCGTTCACTGAGTGTTTTAAGTGCCATGTTTTCACTTTTTTGGGGGGGGGGTGCACCAATTCCAGGCCCTCTGTAGGCAAAAGCCAGAGCCACACCCTGACTTGCCACCCACAACACCCCATTGGCTGTCCAGACTTCACATACATGGAAGAGTTATATGCACATATATTGATATGGTCACGGGGCTCCTCCTTAAGACTGCCAACTTTGCAGCCAGCAAGGGCTTTGCTGCTACATGTATCAGCCATCTGGGTGAGGTGGGGGCCAGCAAACATCACCACATTCTCTCAAAAGCAAATGAGGTCTCTTTGTCTGAACACCCCTATGAGCATGTAGCACTATCTCCCAGACTGTGGGAAATGGAGGGTCCCAAATTCAACATACAGCTTCATCCATGTGTTCATTTGTGCCCAGATGAGCACCCTGAATATGGCCAATATATTGCACTTGCTACCTTAACAGAAGTAGAATATGTTCCTTACTTACTTGACTTTTCCTCACCAGCACTCGATGAATTCCTTTCGTATTTCATCCCACTTGGTGGTAATGAGCTCCTGTATCTTCGGTCAGCAGTACATAGGAACTCATGTGGTACACCTTTTTTGTAAAGGTTCTTTTGCCATCAATAAAAGGCAACCAGCAAAATAAATAAATGTTTTTGGCAAAAAAGGGGGGGGGAGAGAAAATCAATAACAAATAGAAACACTCTCATTAGCAACATTTGTAGCTGTCTTTATTGCTCTGTGCCCCGTGAAGCTTTCATATTTCCGCTCAGTGCTCTGTCAATTTATTTTCCCTTTCTCTGTGTTTGTATTATCTAAAATGATCAAACACCAAGCGTGCCCTGGAAAGTACACCAATTAAGAACCTCATTGAAGTCTTCTTGAGCATACGAGCTTCCAACGTAATTGGAATAATAAACTCATATTTGGTACCGGTAGGTTACTATTTGTATTTCATTAGGCTCCCCTTTGGATTTCATTAGCATGACGAGTCCCACCTTTTCACGTTTATATATATATATATATATATATATATATATATATATAATTTTTGCACCTTCATACTACAAGAACAGCAGGGCTGAAAACATCTGGGCTGACAGCTCCTCAAATCAACGGGGAAATTCTGCCTCCAGCCAAGTCAATCAAAGTTTTACAATTAACTTCACAGAGGAAAGAATCTCACCCATCAAACAGCTCCAACTTCTTCATGTCACTGAGATTAAGGCAAGCAGACACCAGTTGTTCGCTTCATATTCATCCCACTAGAGTCAATAAAACTCTTCCTGATTTGAGGTGATTATTCCTTCCACTAGCAGCCCATGCTGCTCCATCCAAAATTGTTTAGGAGGGCTACCTGGCCAACACACACACACACACACACCCCAAGAAGAAAGGAACAGGAACTGTCTTGGGATCAAAGCTGAAGAATTGAGGATTGTAATCTAAGTGCTTGGAAGCAAATCCCTGACCTGAAGCTCTCTCTCCCGCCCCCTGCTTCTGTACACTATCGTCTCCTATGCTGCTGGTGGAGGGTGGGGGCTGTCCAGGGAAAATAAGGGCAAAGCTGTAACACTTTTTGTGATTTAGGCTGATAAATTGACAAATAGAGTGATGTTTTAAAAGGTCAATACAGAACACCAGCCATAAGACAAGGGATATCAGTTTCATAACCGATTTAATAAAGCTTGTCTATCAAACACAGATGATCGAACACCAATTGTTAAATAACAAATAATAAATGCCAAAGGGGGTTTTTTCAAATGGCAACAGAGTCCACTGTGATGGATTCTAGAAATCACGAAGGAAGTGAATTCATTTCCAACCATATGATACACCTTCATAATGATATGTTGCACCAATCGGGGGAGCGCAGCGATGTCACCCCCTCAGGGATGACACCCGGGGTGGGACGCCCCCACCGCAGCCCCCTTCCTCCACAACTGGAGCAGGAGAGTACTGTCTGGGCCTGCAAGGCAATTTCCCCCAAATCACACTACTTGTCCATCAGGTGGTGAAAATTGGAGAGTTAAAGAGCAGCATGAGCCGTTTGAAAGCCCTTTTGCAAACAATCCCGTACTGCTCTTTAAACCTCTGGCAACTGGAGGTTTAAGGAGCAGTGCAGGACTGTTTGCAAAACAACAACAACAACAACAACAACAACATTCCAGCAGCCCCATAAGGCACTTTGAAGTCCCAAGAGTCGGAGTTTCAAAGTGCAGCATCAATATGACGTCAAGTGATTGACAGGTGGCTGGCCTCCCTAAGGCTGGGAAGATAAGGATCTGACCCACCAGCAAGTAAAAGTCCCCCCCCCGCACATCACTCCGATCTACAAAGTATAAGTAGATCAAAGCAAACAATGTGATTCCAGAATAACCTAGGATTACAATACGTTTTATATCTAGCTATGATAAGAAAATTAAGCATTAAAAAAAACAGTCTGGAGGTATTAGAGTGGTTTGATCTTGATGACAATGAGAGAGAGAAAGAAAGAGCATGTTTTCTGTTCCCAATGGCTTGTAGATGCATAGGCTGTAATAATTAATTACCTTTGATTTCCAAGAGATTATGTTTCTGGGTTTCTGTCAACAAGGGAGTTTCCTTTGGATGCACTCCTAGCTTCTCTGACTGCTTTTTAATTCAGAGAATCCAGGTTTAGCAGCATATGCCCCCAAAATGGGTCATCTTCTGTAATGACTCACCTTCTCCTTGAAGTAATTAATAGTTACAAGCACAGAAAATGCTCATTTTTTGCAATGGCTCTGAACTTTTTCAAAGCCTTCCATTGGTAGGGTCAGACACAATGCTGCCAAAGCAGTTAGCTACCTATCTTTGCAATGCAAAGATACACACACACTCCTAACAACCTTGGTAAAATTAATTCTCTCTCTCTCTCTCTCTCTCTCTCTCTCTATATATATATATATATATATATATATACTAGTTGGCCCTGCCACGCGTTGTGGTGGCTCAGTTTGTTAAATGGAGCCTCAGATTCCCTCTTCAATCTCCCCTCACCTTCAGAGTCCCCGTTTTTCGTGTGTTATGTTTACATAGGCGCATCCCTGTCTCCCCCCCCCCGTTCTGTCCTCCTCCCACCATCCCCCGGTTCATCCCTGTGATTGGGCACACTCTGTCCCAAACTATGACCTATTCGGCCCCCCCATCCCCCACCCAGGCAGGCCTCTACCTTCACTTGGCCCAGTCTGGAAAGTGGCCTAGTCTGCAAAGCCGAGGCGAGATTCTGTGGAGAGAGCAGGTTTCATCCCTGTGTCTCCCCCCACCCTGTTCTGACCCATTACCTATCCCCGCCCCCTATTCGCCCCCCCCATCCCTCCCCAGGCAGGCCCCTACCTGAAAGCGGCCTAGTCTGCTACAGCCTATTCAGTCTGCTGGGCAATGTTGGGCCTTGTTGCTGCAAAAGGCCTGCTTTCAGTTGGTTGCTGTGGAATTTTGTGATGTCATCTGGTGGCGCGGCTTTGGAGGCAGCAGCGTGCAATCTGCCTTTCTATTGGATGCTGCTAGAGACTTTGTTACATCCGCGCACACAGTGGGAACATTTATATATATATAGATATATTCAGTACTTGAAAATAAATGGTATACAATTCCAGCCAACAATTGTTCATGGGAATTCTCTGCATGCCCCATGAACAAAACACGATTTTGTTGTTTTGCTCATCTGCCATGGCACCATATTTGTACTCCTTGCAGCCTTACTGCAGAAGCTGGAGAAAGTGTTACTACCCCAAAGAGCTGTAGTAACCCACAGTACTATGTTTGAGTTTTAGCATCGGTGATGGAGATTCTGGAGCATTTTCACCCACCCACCCCTAACTCACCATTATGAGGAAAGTCCTTCCTGTTCCTTACAACAGGGACATAAATATTGGGGTGCTGTCCTTGAATAAGCTTGCTGGGTGGGCTTCGGAGAGTAGGAACCTAAAGCATAGGACTCCCATTTCTAGGGGCAGGGGGAAAAGTTGGGAGAGGACTCTCTGTGGGGTGTGCTGTGCTAAGGAAACTGCTTGAATGTCCAGGAAACTCCGGACGTATGACAACCCATGTCAGAAGTCTAGTTTTTATTGTTTTGATGAATATAATGCTGTTATTTTTCCTAAAATAAAAAAATTAACCACAAATAACAAAGAAACCTAGAGGGTGCAATTGAAATATGGGCATCTCAGTACATCTTCTCATAAGAGATTCTAGGTGAGACTTGCCTTAAAGCACTTCTCCCTGTTCACAGATCTAGACATCAGTGTGTGTAGAAAGTTTCATCTAGGTGTGCACCATTAACCTTGAGTTTCTGTGATGTCGAAATGGGAAGGGGAGGGGAGAGGAGAGAGAGTGAGAGAGAGAGAGAGAGATGGAATTCTCCAAGATAACACTACCAAATGTGCACAGCCCAGAGGCAAGTGAGTTCAGCAAAAATACACTTGATTTACTACTTGCCAGGTGCCCAAGTGTCATGAAAAGAGTCCATCTCCTTCTCTTCTTGACAACAGAGCCAAAAGGTCCCTCATGGCTCATTTAAAAAAGAACCTGATCTATTACTCTTCTCAGAGGCAAGCAGAGTTTACTACACATCGCATGAACAAAGGAAAAGTTTTGTCAGCTTATGTGATCACAGTACTCTACAAAACAAATAAGCAGAATCATTCTGGGTTATGGGCATGCAAGGGCAGTAAAGGTGTGGCACCTAGATTTGCAGGGAAAGGAGGGGATTTGAAAATGTGTTGAATGGGAAGGTGACTTATGAATGTTAGTGCCCCAAAGACCCATCTTTTCCATAATGACTTTGGCTACGGTAAATCCCCTAATGTACAGCCATAGCTAAGTCCATAATGTTGTTGCTGTTTAGTCGTTTAGTCATGTCCGACTCTTCGTGACCCCATGGACCAGAGTCCATTCTATAGAACTTAGTATCAGCTGTTTAGAATCACAAATGGGGAGATTGCTGTTGCACGGCTTGTGGGCTTCCCATAGCCAGCTGGTTGGCAACTGTGAGAACAAGCTGCTAGACTAGATAGATCTTTTGGGCTCTTCTGATATCATTATGTTCTTATAACCAAACACATGTACATGTAATGAAACAATCATTCCCTGTCTGCCCTGCTTCCACCTTCATTCCTTTCTTTTGCTCTTTCTCTTGTGTTGAATTATTGAATGTAAATTAATAACAGTTACTTAGATCCCAGGATAAGCCACCTTGAGGTAGTTCACAGAAGGAAAATTTCTCTCCCTTCCTCTTCCTTGTGCCCCCTGAAAAGGCTTCCCGAGAGACAGAGGGCTGGGGTGCAGGAGCTGCTTAAGGGAGGCGAGAATGCAAAACTCTCGTTCCATGAACTTAGTTAAATTAATTTATCTTTGGATCCTAGCCTGATTTGGGAGGGGATTCTTCCCTCTCTCAGCAGCCTCCCACATCCTGTTCAATATTTTTAGGAGACCCTCCTCCCAGCAACTTTCTGGAAAGGCCTCTTGGGGATACAAGAAGAAAGGGGGTGTGCAAAAATTTCCTATCAACTTCTTTGTTAACATCTTGGGATCAAAGCTAGCAGTAGCAGCAATATTCAACTGGAGGGAATCATATTCATATTGTAACTAAGATCACAATGTATCCCAGTGATCTACTGAAACACAAACCTGAGATCTTAGAGTTTGGGAAGTTGACACTGGTTGATGAACAGATATTGAGCTCCTGAAATTGAGAGATTTCCCCATCATATTTGAGCAGACATAGCTTGACCGTTTAAGCAAAATGTGCTTTGACACTTTGATTCTGGGTCTGAATGGACCCTAAAATTATGGTGACAGCCATATGAATCAGGAATAATTGTGAATATTAATTGAAGCAAACATTTCAGACTCTTGGAAATCTGATTTAGAAAAAGTTTGAAGATTGCTGAACATTTCTTAATGAAGCATAAAGTAGATCAACAGGCAGCCCTGTTTAGGGAAGCTTTTAATGTTTAACAGACCATTATATTTTAATATTTTGTTGGAAGCCGCCCAGAGTGGCTGGGGAAACCCAGCCAGATGGGCGGGGTATAAATAATAAATTATTATTATTATTATTGTTATTATTGTTATTATTATTATCATCATCATCATCAAAATTCATTAGCAGCGTTGGAGAAGACCCAACCTCAAAATGTGGTGTTGGAGCACATACTTTTATGCCACTAATCCTCCAAGGAGCTCATATATGTATCCCCCATTGTGTTCACTGCCCCATGACCTTTTACTGAATGGTGGGATAAAAAATAATAAATTAAGTAGAGAGATTGTGAGTTGATCCCAAAGTACCTGATGCTAGGCCAACAACACAAACACTGTTCCATGCCACTTCTCTTAATTGTTCTAACTCCACCTATCATGTGATCAAGCATGTCTAATATTTCACACCATTTTACACACTGTATGCTTGCAGATACACTGTATCTGTGCCTTTTGAGAGGTACAGAGTTGAAACCTAAATATGTGGGTTGTCTCTATCTGGTATAGAGAATGCTTCAAAGCAGAATGGGGGCGTTTTCCAACCCAAGAGCCACATTCCTTTGTGGGCAACTTTCTGGGGGACAGATGCCATTGATGGGAGGGGTTGAACGCAAAACAGCAGTCCAATAAATGTGAATCTTCTCTTCCTGCAATATGCTCCATTCCAGACATACAAGAGTCAGAGGTTTCTACATACACACTCTCCATTCAGGCAAGCAGGAGGCCTGGTCACAACTCAAGGACAAAGTTCAAGGGCACTGCCAGGAAAAAGCACTCAAGGAGGGTATGGATCAATGCCAAGGTGTGGCCAGGAGAGAGAAGAAGTGTGCATGCACACGAAAGCTCATCCCAAGAACAAACTTAGTTGGTCTCTAAGGTGCTACTAGACAAAAAAAATTATTTTTTAGATGGAAAGGGAAGTAATTAGGACTAAAAGGTCACATTTGGCACCCAGCCTGAGGCCCCCTCTGTAGAAACACAACTTCACTTTGTTTTGTTAAAATTGGTTCAGTTTTTAGACTCCAGAGCTTCAGTGTGCATATTATTTCACAGAAAATAAAAGATTAATTTACACTTTTAAACTAGGATGGTGTTGTTGGCCAGGAGCACTTCTGGTGGGATATTGCCAGAAGCAGCAGAAGGAATTGTTTACCATGCAAAACTCAAAGGGCATCTTTACATGTAAAGCTTAAATTGGTCTGTGTTTTAATTGGTCTATTACCCAGATGTAGAATCTACACTGGATGCAATACATGTTTGATTTCTTGTCCTCATTCTGTTCCACATTAGCAACATTCACAAATAACTTCACACATAGCTATCTGCAAACTAGAGATCCTGCTGAGACTTACATTTCCTAGATCAGAAAGATGAGTCTTGGAGGTATAACTACAAACATTGCAATCCCAGAATTTTCCAGGATTACAACAGCCTTATTTGTAGCTATGGTAAGAAAACAATAAAGCATTTCAAACCCTCCACAACAGTCTAGAGAAACTGGAGCTCAGTGTTATGATTTTGACGAGAAAGAAAGAAAATGACATACTTTCCTGCTTCATTGAAATACATGGTGAACATGATGGTCCCTGATTTATTCTCTGGCTCAGATTTAATCCTTTGCAAGAAAACCACTGTTGCTATTCTTTTGGAATTTGGAAGTATTCATTATCTCAAAAGGGGCAGCCATGGCTGCAAATTTCATCCAATTCTGCCAACAACTTAAAAAAAATTGTATGTGCTTCCCTTTTTTAAAAAAATACAGATGTATAGCACCTAGATCAATGTGTCTGTAATTTTGCAGGCTTTATCCACTCGTACCTGCAAATTTCTGTGAGGCAGAGAAATATCTAGCTATCTTCTTATGCCCCTGTAATAGTGAATAGGGAAGCACAAAGCTTCATTTTTATTTACTTATTTTTCAAACTGGGATTTGGCTTCAGACCCTGAGCTGAACTGAATAGCCTCTAAATCAGTTCAGATTGAATCAGCATGTTTCCTGAAGCCCTGAATTAGAGTCCAAACCAAATATTGTGGTTGGTATGCACCCCTAATTGCTGAAAATTCATCTCACTGTGAACATGAAGAAGGACAATAAAGGAGATTGGCCATGAACTCATGACCCTTTTTATATGAATACTTGTGTGAGAACTACAAGAGCATGAGATTTTTTCATTGTGCAGTGTGTCCTGCACTAAAAGCTTGTATTGATTTTTATGTCAAGTTAAACTGTTGTGTGGAACTTTCCCCAAATATGTAAAGATACGGAGTATTCTTTCTGAAAGCTTCCTAATCTCCCTCACAGAGCTAGTTACCAGAGCTTTCTGAAAAGAAGGCTTGTGTGTTAAACCAATTTTAAAACGTTGGTGTACAATAACATATCTCATGCATGGCTATCCTAGGCTATCAAAGATCAGCTCAAGTCTAGCATTCCCTAACCTAGCACTCTCCAGATGTTTTTAGACTATGACACCCATCATCCCTGGCCATTGGCCAGACGATTGGAGCTGGTGGGAGTTGTAGTCCAAAAACATATAGAGGGCACCAGATTGAGGAAGGGTGCCTTAGTCTAACAGCAGTAAATGCTAATGAGCACCAGAGGCTGGTTCACCAGGGCATGTCTACCAGGGCCCCACTAAGCTTTGTCTATCCTCAGCCAGCCCCCAACTTGCTTCCCTCCTAACTTACAACCAGTCTAGAATGTGGCAGTGGCTGGCAGCTTTCCTTGCTCTGGCTGCCATTGGCTTTGGCTCCACCTATCATTCCCTCTGGTTCCACCTCCTGTTGGGCTCCCTGACTTATGCCCCACCAGTGCCAATAGACAGCAGCTACCACTGCTAATGAGTACTAGGGATGTTTGAGGAATTCAGTCTTTGCGAACTCTGATATGAATAAATGCACACTTTGTGGACCAATGCCCAGAATGGTATTTAGTTATCCACTGGCATTCACAATTCCTGAATATGCAAACACATTTGCTGCTCAAAAAAGTATACTTTTTAAAAAATGTACATTTTGAGACATATTTAGAAATGTGCGTTTTGGGAGAAAATTCATTCAAAGATCTGTATCTAAGTGTGAATTTGTGTGTGTGCATATCTATCTATGATTAATTTAGATTATTCGTGTGTGTGTGAGAGAGAGAGAGATGGATAAGCACTTACATTAGTGACAGGGACTGGAAACTGTCTGATTCACCCATCCCTAAAGAGTATGTACCCTTAGATCATTGAGCAGATGCCTTCTACTTGGGCACCTAGTAGATTGGGTGCAGGGGGTGATACAACGAAACTCAAGAGAAATTGATGCTGTCTCCAAATCTTCCTCTTCCTTCAGAGAACAGGACCTAACTAGACCTTCTGTTCGGCAGGGGAGCACTTACCTTCTCACCTGCTACCTGCCCTCTCAGCTATAACCAGCCTTACATCGGTAGTAAGCTACTGAAAAGTTATACAATCACCTTTCCTTAGCCTTTTACTTTCTCACCTGGGAGTTGACTGAACCAGCACTTCAGAAGACAGAGCTCTGTTCTACTGAAAAGGCCAACTATAGCACTTAGCAAAGAAGAGGAAGGTCCTGAGAGCATGACTGGACCACCCACCCACAGCGATTGCTCCAATAAAGCAAGATTTAACAGATGGGGCCACAATATGCACAATATCTAGAAAGGTGCAAAAGTCTTCAGTGGAATGTTATTAACCTTGGTGAAATTGTTTCAACTTATTCTGAAATTCCTGCAGATGTTTGGAACTGGGAATCAACCCAGTTCTCCTCATTTTACTTAGGAGAATTCAGCTGCAACTCTACCTACATCTCCTTTTTCAGGATTGTCACCTCTTTCAGAATTTCTGGCTTCCCTCTCCATGTTAAGCTTCTCCAAATTCTGAACTTCTCCAAACCCTGGAAAGCCGGAAAAATGTAGTGCCAGGGGACCATACTTGATCACTGCAGATGAAACACACCTATTTGTGATCATTTGCCAGGTATTCTCCTGTCACTTAACACTTAGTTAACAGCAGTCAGCACTGTTCTGGATTAAACCATGCAAATCTTTTACATGGAAAACAGGGTTAGGAGACCTTATAGGGCAAGTTCTCCCATCCCTAGCTAGGACCAGTTAGCACAGGGTCCCCAAACTAAGGCCCGGGGGCCGGGGCCGGCCCACACAAGCCAATTGTGCGGCCCCCGACGACCCCAGCCGCCGCCCACTCTTATCGGTGCACCATGGTGCAGTTGCCCATCTCCGGGTTGGCGCAGCACCAGAAATAGCTTGTGCGCATGTGCGGGCCGGAGGGCAGCAGAACGCGCTCCCATACACACGTGCACAAGCTATTTCTGGTGCCGCCCTGCCCCGGAAGTGCACTGGAAATGACGTCTGCGCATGCACAGAAGCCATTTCCGGCGCCGCGCCAGAAAAAGTGAGTGTGCGCGTGTATAGGAGTGCGTTCCCCTGCCCTCTGGCCCGCCGCGCGGTCGGCGCTGGAGGAACTGGCCCGAAACCGGGTAAGTTTGGGGACCCCTGAGTTAGCAAATAATACTGAACAGAACTACCCTCTTAAGAAGTCAAGGAAAAGTGTTTCATCTTAGTTTTGCCGCTGAACGTTCGAAATCACTGCATGCACTTTTTTTGTCTCTCTTTTTTTTAATTTAATCATTTTGCTTCAGACAGCACACAAGCAAGCAACCATCTAATTCCATCCCTAAAGGAGATTAATTATTTTCTATTGTTAAGTTAAAAGGCTTTGCTGTGATTAAAAGAAATTAAAAGGCATTCGCTAGTGGAATCACTCTAGTCAATAAAGTAATTAGGGTAGTGGCAAATGGAGGAAGAGACAGCCAGTGATTTCAGTACCGAGAAAGACAGGAAACTTTAAGAAAGTGATTGTCTCTTTTTGCAAACATGAACTTACTCTGGAATGGATTTTAAGCAATTAATTTAATGTCTATTAAGTTTTGCTATTTTCAAAAAAATAACACTGCTATATACATTTGATGTACTTAGCTAGATGCAACCCCGACTGTTTTAGGTTCAATCCCTTGCCTTGGGAATAGGACTCGGAATATCATCTGTCTGAAATCATGGAAAATAGCTGTCAGTCAGTGTAGGCAATACTTCGCTAGTTAGACCAATGGCCTGACTCAGTATAAGGCAACTTCCTGTCTTCCTATGGGAAGGGTGTGATCTGAGTGAAAGCCATGTTCCAATTCACATACAAGTCAGCATGTGGCTGTGCATTTTGAAGGAAGAAAATGTAAGCACGTCATGAAGAGAGATAACAGACAGCTGCAATTAAAACAAAATGGCAGCCGGTCCTTCACTGTGCCTGCAGCTCTGTGCATCATCAAGAGCATTCTGCTGCATGAAGAACATAACTGTCCACCACATTCTACAATGGCAAGGATGTATCACTGCCCCCCCCCCGCCCATTGCAAAAGGTTTGCACTGTATGCTTTCATTTCAGCTCTGAGAGATTAATTGTGCTCCCCTTTGCTGAGCGAACAATGGTATCTATCTCAACCTTCTTTGCTAAAGATTATTTCAATTTCTTTCTTCATTTCTTTTTTAAAAAAAGAATCAATAAAATGTTTAATTACCAAAGCACCAGCCTCAGTGGAATTTTAATAGATGACACCAGCTCCAGTGCTCTAAGGGCAGCAGCAAAGAAATGATTTCCCACAACCTTTTCCAAGGCATTTTGGCAGCTCTGATTTAAGCTGCCAGACACATGGTTTCAGCCCACCCGAGCCCTGCAATACACAGCTCTGTCTGGCTGCAAACTGGATAATACCACTGGCAGGGAACAGTCTGGGCTGAGAAGTACCTCCCTTTCCTGCAACACTTCCTTGTATTTTCTAGACTGATGGGGAAACATAAGCCTATTTCAAACCATGTCATTCCCACACCTAAGCGGGGGAGCATTTGCCCTTACTCATCCACTCTCCTCACCTCACCATACCACCCCTTTATAAGATGACCCAGGAGCTATGGTTGCTCCCAGGTGAGGGCGTGAGGAAAAGGTCATGTGAGTCTTGACAACTAACTGGGAAGTGGAAGGAGGCAGAGTAGTCTTAACCATATCTGGCGCCCTGGTGCCAATATCCCTCCGGCGCCCCCCGTGAGTGAGGCAGGCAGGAGGGGCGCGCAGGGAGTTGAGAGGTGGGCAGGAGGCGGCCCAAGGCTCCCGCTCCCCGCGTGAAGCTCTGGAGGCACGTGGGGAGCACGAGCCTGGGGCTGCCGCGCTGTGCCTCTCAGCTGTTCAGGCAGCCCCAGGCCAGCGCTCAACCGTGCGCCTCTGGAGAGCTGCCTGAAGCCGCTCAACAGCAGAGGCGTGCAGAGGCAGACACCAGCGTTCCGTGCCCCTTCCGCGCCCCTGATGGCCAGGCGCCCTGGCGCCTTACGCCACCCAGCCTGGGCCTAGGGACGGCCCTGAGCTTTATAAGGGTCACCTCTCTAAATATAAACCTCCCCAGACCCTGCATCATCATGTGAGGCCCTTTGCCATGTGCCCCTTCTATGAGAGTTCTGGAGACTGGCATGAGAACAAGCCTTTTCTGTGGTGGCTCCCCACTTGTGCAATGATTGGATTTATTATATTTTTATGCTGCTTTTGATTCACATGAATCGCAAAGTGGTTAACAAAGAATAAATAGCAATCACATAATAGAATGTCACAACATAAATCATATAGAATAATTAACAAATCATCCATAAAACGATTGTAAGTGATATAACACTATTAACAAAACAACTAAAAAGATAAGCTAAATAACACAATTTCTAAAAATAAAAAATCATATTGCAGGATTCACAAAGTACAGCATTCATCATCCATAAAACAGTATCAACAGCATCAACAAAACAGCAACAAAAAACATTCCTCTTCTCCCAGGCCTTTCGCTAATTAAACAATCTATTGCCTTTTAAATTGTGAGGGGGTTATTGTTCTTGTTTGTTACTATGGTATGTATTTTTGTGTATTTGTATTGTAAATGGCCCTGTGATCCTCTAATGAAGGGTGGTATGTAAATTTAATAAATAAAATAAAATAAAATAAAAAGCCTGCTTCACACTGCTGGGCGCACTGCCACTCTGTGACCCATTGTAGACAGATAAGGAAGTGGGCGAGAAAAAAGGAGGCAAACTGAGGCATTACTGGTTTAAAGGTATATGGGGCGGAGGGGGCTTTAGTTCCCCCAATATTTTTGGCAGCGGTGGTGCTCCCCCAATATTGAGGGGGCACCACCCCCAGCTGCCACCGGGTGCCCCAGCCTCCGCCTGGCAGCCCAGGAGCTAGGTGACAGCTGGGGCAAGCCGCACTTGCTTGTCCCAGCTTCAGCCTGGGAGCCCAGGAGCTGGGCTGCGGTTAGGATGAGTGAAGCAAAGATCGGATCGCCCGCAATCGTCCCAGCTTCTGTGCAACTGGTACAAGCAAGTGCGGAGATCTCCCTCCATGCTTCATATGACTGCGCAGCTGCACCCCCTCAATGTGGGGGGCAGGTCGGCACCCCTGAAAGGTACATTTCAGGAATCTGGCAGTGCAGTACCCTTGTGGGGCTTGGGGAGAGGGGAACCCACTTCTTGGGTGAAGACTTGAGGGTGGGGCCTGGATGCAAGCCCAAGATACACCTTAGCTGAGGGGCCACAGCATGCAGCTACATCACATGCCCAGGTAACTGGAGGAGTGTTTCCTTACCAGTGTTAGTTAAATCCTCACCTGCCCAAGCTTATTTGAATATGGTGAACCAGGTTAACATTGGTTTGCAGTTCCTCCGACTTGCTGCATAACCTTTCTTCCCAACGCTGCCTCATGAGTCTTCTTTGAGGGAGAGGGCAAGTGGTCTTAACCACAATGAACATGCATGACAGCAGGTGGAAGGCCCCACACCGCAGCCATACGTGGGCACATCTGCAACATGCCTATTCATGCACACTGATGTGCACAGAGACGTCGTGCCTTTCCACAGCAAGTCCTGCCACAGGATGCCTCTGCCAATGTGGCAGAGACAATATGGTGGGACATGAGCACAATTGCACACCACACAGCCAGAACATGGGCATTCGGAGGAATACCAGAGAAAAGGACTGCTCAGCTATAATTAAACTGTCACAGTTGTGTGGCAAATTGTTTCAACTAATGAAAAGCACAACCTTAGGGAAGTGTCTCAGGCTAGGCAACACAATTGGACAGTGTGCGTACATTTATTGTGCTGGAATCAAACTTGCTTAGATCGTAAGAGAAGTTAAAGAGGTTCGCAGAAAGAAAGTTTCCCGTATCCTTCTTCCCTCATCATCTGGCTTTGTTTGGGGAAAACCCCTGCCATCATGAAGACCTATTTTAGAGGCTGCAGGAATTGCTCGAGGGTGAGGGTGAAAGCAAAATTTCCTTCTGCGAACATAAGTTAACATATCTTAGGATTCAGGTCAGGAAAAGCTCCAGGCCATAGATGGGGAACTTGTGACCCTCCAGATGTTGGTAGACTCCAACTCCCATCAGCACCATCCCTGGCTAGTGGAGGGCCTCAAGTTCCAACTGAGACTACTCAGGAAGTGGGATGAGGCAACCCTCAGGCAGTGGATCCACATGCACAGGGCCATGTTACCCATAGGTGCTAGGGGTATGGGGCACCTGGGCACCGGGCTCTTGGGGATTCCGAGATTTGGAGTCCAGGGATTGGGAAGAGCCGACAGCTGCTGCTGAGTGGAGCAGAGCCCGTCAGAGCGCCGCAGCTCTTCTGCTGTGGGTGAGCAAGGCGCTGAGGCAGCCGGCCAGCTCCGCACTCCTGTGCGCCTGGGATTGGCGGGCTGCTCACAGGATGCACCCGGCTTTGCTCAGTCGCCACCACCGCCTTGGGCTTGACTGTTGTAGTGCTGGGCTCTGCTTGCCCACCCCCGACTCCCCAGGCGGCCGGCCAGGCAAGCTCTGATGTGTGCGCCTCAGTGGCTCACCCTAAAATAGATCAACAACTTTGCCCCCCCCCCTAAAAAAAGGTCGACAAATCTGGGCAACCTGGAGGAGGCAGATCTTTGCACCCCGCCACCGCATATGCTTAAGACGGCCCTGCACATGTACACATGAGCACATGATGCCACATGCCTCCTTCTACCTCGTGTGCATGTGTTGTGAAGGCAGCAGTGTTCAGGCAACAGCATTTTTAGTTTGGCCTAGGGTGGCAAAATGTCCTGGACCGGCCCTGCCCCAGAGCCGTAGCTGGATGATCTTGCGCCCCTGGCAGAACCATCCAGATTGCGCCCCCTAGCCACGGACAAATTAGCTGTTCTTTCTGCCTCTCCTCCACCCTACCCTCTCCACCCATTCAATTCGCCTTCTATTAAAAACCATTTCTTATGAGGCAATAGTTGATATTTATACTTATGGACATATTTTTAAGCTGATTTTGTGCCCTGCAATTGCCTGCGCCCCTGGCAGGGGCCCACCTCACCACCCCCTAGCTACACCCCTGCCCTCCCCTTCCTTACCCCAAGACATTGAACTTTTCCATTTCTGTTTCTGTTTTCATCAGGATCAGGGGTGGGGACCCTCCAAATACCCACCAGTGGGGTCAAATTTGGCCCTCCAGGGGCGGGGAGATAAGAATATGGCCTGCTGACTGGAAAACATTCCCCATGCCTGCCTGGATGAACATACTCCTCCACTTAGAAATGCTTAAAGTAAAAGCCGAGTAAAGCTCCACATTTAACACCCTAGATTTGAAGAATACCTTTAGAGGGTTCTTTTTGTGCAAAACACTGATTAATAGGTTTTATTAAATGGTGTGGTGATGCGCCCTTTAAGTTGAATGTATAAGTAATATATTATGGGGCTTCTGAATTATTAACTGCTTTGCTATATGGTGTTTTCCCCTCTTAATTCAGAGTTGTATTATTTATTCTGCCCAGGGGTAGAGGGCAGGTTTTGATATGGGCTCTTGCCCCTGAACTGCTGCACTATACCATTTTCTCATTATTCATATTATGAGGACTCACATTTCCACAGGGGAAGCTCCTGTGAATAATAGCTGGGCAAGGCTGGATCATCATTAACAATAATAACTTACTCGCTGTTGTAAAACTCTTTCTAAAAAGAGGTGTGGAAGACAAATGATTTTACTTCTGTTACAGTTTCATGGCCTAAATATTATTCTCAAGTTACAAGATTTCTGTCGGTCCTCCAACATTCAGCAACATTTCAGAGAGGTAGCCCTGTCAGTGAAATATTGGAATTTTGAGGGCTGAGAGATAAAAGAAAAATTAAATTCATAAATCCACATAATAATGTGATTTTAATAAAATTTATCCGAGGCAGGAAGTAAGCTAAGAGACTCACTGTCTGTACTCTTTTACTGTTCATTAAGGAAAAGAAAGGTGAAAAATAACTTAAATGGCTCCTTTGACTTGCTCTTCCTCACCAGGGCCATCCACTTTGGAGATTTTCAAAAGGCTTCTAGTATTTCCACACAATCTCAGTTGCATGGAGAAAGATAGTGAGGCCACATTATTTACCTTGCTCCTATGTTGTCCACACAGGTGCTGAACTTTTCCTGTCACTGGTCATATTTAAAGCACTATGATACCATTTTAAACAGTCAGGACTTCCCCCAAAGATTTATGGGAGTTCATAAAGGGTGCTGAGCATTGTGAGGAGACCCCTATCCCTCCCACAAAGTTTCATTTCTCAGAGTGATTTCACAATCACTCTTCACAGGAAACTCTGGGAATTGTAGCTCCGAGAAGGGAATAGGGGCTCAGCACCTTTACCTCCCAGAATCCTTTGGGGGAAGGCACAAGTGCTTAAAGTGGCCTCATAGTGCTTTAAATGTATCTTGTGAATGTGGCCACTGCTGATGTGTTGAGGAAGGCTCTGAAGGAAGAAGTGTGTCTCACATGCATAGGCTGTCCCTGCAAACTGGAACCCTGAGTAAGCTGGAACACCTACTAAGGCTGCTATCATTCCTGACCATTGACCATGCTGTTGCTGTTGTTGTTTAGTCATTTAGTCGTGTCCGACTCTTTGTGACCCCATGGACCAGAGCACGCCAGGCACTCCTGTCTTCCACTTCCTCCCGCAGTTTGGTCAAACTCATGTTGGTGGCTTCAAGAACACTGTCCAGCCATCTCGTCCTCTGTCCCTTCTCCTAGTGCCCTCAATCTTTCCCAGCATCAGGGTCTTTTCCAGGGAGCCTTCTCTTCTCATGGCCATGCTAGCTGGGATTTATGGGAGCTGGATTCCAACAAAATCTAATGGACCACAGGTTCCCCATCCCTCCTGTAGACAACCTGTGAATACAAAACATCAGCATATAAGGAATTGATAGGGAACCTGTAGCCCATCCAGTGTCACTGAACTACAACTTCAATAATCCCTGGCCATTTCCCATGCCTCCTGGGGCTGTTGAAAGCTGGACTCCAGTGGTATCTGGAGGGCCCAGTATCCCCCACCACTACCGTACCTTTTCCAGTACAGTCCTTGCCATTTCACATCTTTGCCTCTTTGTGAGACCTCCACACAACTGGGAGAGAAGAAAAACAATCCCTTACTTAACCCCCCCCCCCGTGCTAGCCACACGGTCTTCTTTCCCTATCATTAAATTCACAAAAAAGCAGAGCTCTTTCTAGCTCAGCCATAAATAGAAGGTCAGTGAATGTCTGCATTTCAATGAAAATGTGGTTAGCACTGCTAAGACAGGGAGCACCTCATAATTAGGAATTATTAGACAGACTATATGGAAAGATAAATAGAGAGTTGTGGGTAATGGCTCTAAAGGCAAGGAGGCCACTTGGCCGCTTGTTGTTTATTCTGCCAAGAGATGTTAAGATCTATTCATTATGCCCATTAAAGGGCCATGTACAAGAGGAAACAGAGAAAGAGGACAGAGGCAGCCATTCTGCTTCTTAGCTTAAGTAGAATAAACATGGCAGAAATAGTGCATATGTCATGGAAACAGTGCAGAAGAGGTAAATCCATTAATCCATGCATATTCCGTATGGGTTTCAAGTATTCCCATTTACTGTACTAGGGACAGTCTCTGTTTTCTGGAACCTTTCCCTGAAAAATCACTGTCTGAATTTCTGATAAACCATATATTCTCTGTTTCTCATTCCAAGTAAACCGAACCCTGGGTAAGTGCCTGGAAACCCTGGAATCTCACCGTTTGAAGATTGGGGTGGCATGCAGCAACATATTCAGAGCAACTAATGTAACTCTTGCCTTCATATAATAGGCCACATTCCTATAGAAACAGAGGAAGCTGCCTCGTACTACCATAGATCAGACTGTTGGTCTACACTGACCGGAAGCAACTCTCCAGGGTTTTAGACATAAATCTCTCCTGGAGATGGTTTGGGACCTTCTGCAGGCAAAGCAGATGAGCTATGCTCTCCACCTGACACACAGGCAAGCAAGGACACATTCCAACATGGTAGAAGCACTCAGGGAAAGTGTGGAGGAGGCCCACTAAGTGGTGGGGTCCAGGCAAAATCTTGAGAGCCACATAAAGAGGTCTGGTGGGCCCCATTCAGCCCACGCTCTGGAGATTCCCCACCCCGTATGAAAAGCTCATAGGAAGCCAGACTGTGCAGCACTTGCTGCAGTGTCTCAAGTTGCAGCCTCCTCTCCTGCCTCCCACAAGAAGAGATCTCACTATCAAACTGTGGGCCAGCAGCAAACAAGAGAGAAGTGTGAGCAAAGTGTCTGTTGTATCAAGAGTCGGCAGGAGGAGACCTTGCAGCAACATATTTTCTCCCTACCAGCCTACATGCTCTCAGGTGAAGGCGCTGGATCCCAGAATGTGACCTGTGAGTAGGGATAGGCAAATCTGTACTTTCAGGTTCTGTTTATCATCCCCACCCTCCCCCAGCTCAGTGCTTCACATTTTCACATCAGTCTGCAAAAAAAGTACTTGTGAAAATTCACCAGCATTTTAGTGTGGATTTTCCCAATACAGTGGTACCTCGGTTTAAGTACACAATTGGTTCTGGAAGTCTGTACTTAACCTGGAGCGGACTTAACCTGAAGCGAACTTTCCCATTGAAAGTAATGGAAAGTGGATTAATCCGTTCCAGATGGGTCCGCGGAGTACTTAAACTGAAAGTACTCAAACCGAAGTGTACTTAAACGAGGTATGACTGTACACACAGTTTTGTGTGCAACTTTGCCTAATGTGTGAATTACTTGCAAAGCCATCCCTCCTAACATAATGCAATTCTGAATGCTATACATGCATTTTTATGTACATTTTACACTAGTTCATGCATTTGGGGCACATTACTTGACTGGGGATATATGAACTGAGGTGTCTTGGCCCCCCCCAAAAAAATTTTTTGCCCCCCCAAAAATGCAAACTAGTGTGAATTCTGCCCCCATCTCTAGCTAGAGGTGTGCAGCCTTCCAAGGCAGCCAGTGCAAAAGATCTGCACCCCCTACGAAAGCATAACTGTTGGAGTACCTCTAGACCAGATTCCGGCATCATTTATTCATAATTCTCCCATTTAAACAGCAGATGAATAATCAAAAGGAGATCATATGCTGTGAAGCAGGGTGGCGGGGGTGGGGGGTGGGAGAGTGACAGAGAGGGAGTCTCAAGGGGGCATGCCCTCCACCATCCGTCACCAGCTGTAGTCTCTGTGCAGGAGACAGCGTCCTAATAGAAGCTGGCTAATTTCTTTAGAAATATCTCATTAGTCCCACCCTTCCCAGGCTGCCTCTCTATTAAAATGTGATAAATGAATTCTGCCATTGCCAATTCCAGTCCTGTCCCCCTAATGAAATGAAGATGCGTCATGCTGGCAAGCACTCAGGATAGAGATAATTATTCATGGGCCAGTGGAAGTATTTCAATCACTGAACCCATAAGCGCTTTGCAGATAATAGAGATTGGCGCTCCCCCCCCCTCTCTCTTTTGCTCTCTGCTTTGTTCCAGTGGGCTCTGCAGAGATGGATCTATGAGCTCCTTCATAAAAACGTCTCTCTCACAAACTTATTTTAGATATTTTGCCTCCCCCACCCAATTCTTTATTAGAAATGCTGCTGATGGAAACAAACGTTCACTATGACATGACTTCCCCCAACATGGAATGCTGCCCTCAGGGCTTCAGGTTTTTGAGTCAGGCCCCATCAGGCCCTTACCTTAAAGAAGCCCTGTTTTCCAATGGTGAGATCTGCATGCTAAAGGCCACCGATTCACGCCTTGGCATTTCTAGTTGAAGGAAATCAAGCAGTTGCACAGAGAAGACCTGGTTACGAGGTCATGGCATGACTCAAATGTACAAACACTTTATCATGTTTTACTAACAGGACCTGTTTCATATCTGGTTTGCGTGTTCAGACCCAGAGGCCTCCCCCCTAAATAAATTTGCACTTGACTCAAATTTTTGTTTGGTTTTTATCAGAATTTAGGCCACAACTTTATTGATTACAGAAAGTGAGTGGTTGCATAGGCTCTGGTTCGACTAGCGCTCTGCACCCTTGCAGGTAGTGCTGACCCAGGACACCAGCATATGTCGGCCAAGCATGTATGATAGGGGCTAATGATACTCCCTTCCATGGATATGAAAAAACAAAGGCGAGATTTCAGGGGGCCAGATGCTTACCCATGGTCTGTGCTTCCTTTGGAAATGAGGCACAGCAGAGACTGTGGCGTCCTTATGATATATGGCTTATTTACACATATATACAAGCTGAATCTGTGATGGAGCGGTCCATAGCATTACACTCCAAGCAGATGCCTATGGGAACATAGGTGTAGCATTCTTGAATCCAAAGCCGAAATCAGCCACACTCTCTGACTCCTTTCTACAGCATAAAAGCAGACAGCCCATCCTGTATACCTGAAGGAGCGTCTCCACCCCCACCGTTCAGCCCGGCCACTGAGATCCAGCATCGAGGGCCTTCTGGCGGTTTCCTCATTGCAAGAAGTGAGGTTACAGGGAACCAGACAGAGGGCCTTCTCGGTAGCAGCACCCACCCTGTGGAATGCCCTTCCATCAGATGTCAAGGAAATAAGCAGCTATCCTAATTTTAAAAGACATCTGAAGGCAGCCCTGTTTAGGGAAGCTTTTGATATTTAATGCTGTATTGTTTTAATATTCAATTGGGAGCCGCCCAGAGTGGCGGGAGACTCAGCCAGATGGGCGGGGTACAAATTATTATTATTATTATTATTATTATTATTATTATTATTATTATGTGTTCACCACTAACAGACTGGAAAGATTTTCCTCCCACCCACATCAGGCAAACTGCAATCCTAAAATTACAATGCCAGGGCCTAGGGAAGGGCTTCACCCTTTTGCCCATCGGCCTACCTTTTATTAGGTTAATGACTTGGCTTTATTCGCCTAGTGACCCACACTAGGAGAGCTGTCACCGGGCTGGGATGGCTAGTATATTAAACATAAGCTGAATTCAGGGGTTCAGTGTTTGGCACAGTTTAACTCCCCAAACCTTAATTAATTCTAACTTTTGTTAGATCCTGTAATTAAGGGGGATCTGCCCCCCCCAAAAAAACTTGTACACATAAATGCACATTTATTAAGTTTGGTTACACATATGCATGCTGTCACGTTCTCTTGTGTATGAGCACACACAGAGCTAACTTCCTTCCACTGGGCATTTCATCTCTATCAGGCAGTTTGTGGGTCATAATGAAGCTGAGAATTTGACTGGCTTTCCTCTTAGCTCTTTGCTCTCGACAAGCCTCAAGGGTCTTCCTGTGTGTCTCACAGATCTAGCTGTTGGCTGAGCTAGGCATTGATATGTCTCCAGCTACATTTGCATTCAGTTTCATCTGAGGGGGCAGCAGCAATGGCATCATTTCCCCCAGTACAGCTGATTTTCAGAGGGGGCTGGGGAGGCAGCAGCAGACATGAGCTAAGTGACAGAGCAGATCAAATAAGAAATACCAACATGTATTATATATCAGGCCATGAAGCGTAAAAGACTAAATAAATTGTTATCATCAAACCAAAATGGGAAATCAAATCTCCTTATATCTTATTCCCAAGTCAAGTGAGATTGTGCTAACTAATATATTTAGAAAGCAAGAACGAGACCAAAGGAATGGCAACAAACCAATGTACAGTGGAACCTCGACTTATGTACGGATCTACTTATGTATGATTCCAGTTATGACCTTCAATAGGTGCTTCTGTTGTAAGCCCAAAAAAATGGCTTATCTTCTGAGTTAGCCAATAAAACTCAGAGACATGAGGAGTTAGGAGTCCATTATGTTTATTGCAAAGCAATAAGGTTATAGTCGAATCTTTTCGCAAAACTGCAACCCCGCCCAAAGGTCGGACAGGAATTTATAACATTTCAGACAAAGGATTTTGATTTAACCAATCACATAAAGCATTACATCATTTAATATTTTAATATTCATCATTATCTCATTTCATATTTAATACGTATGTCATTACCTAATCTAATACGCATGCGCAATAAGCATTGCTAACTAGGCCAAGGATTGCTAACTGGGCCTTTGATTCTCAATAATACGTTACATTGTGAGATAATATGCGTGTTGGGAACCTGTGTTACGTGTACCATGTAACAATTTGTGTTCTAGCTTATGAATTATATCTCTGTGATTTGCATGTTAGCTGACCTTCTGTTCTGGTAAAAGAACGGCATCTTGCTAAATCATCAGTTTCTTAAAGTAACAAGCTCCCATAATTCACTATTATAAGCATATTCCAGGATTTATAGGGATTTACATTATAAAATCATGTGGGTTTTTTATAAATAAAAAATAAAAAAATCAGAGTATAAATAAATCTGTAGTAATGAATGTTCAGAATATGATATCCTTGGGGAGAGGGTGGGAGGGAGAGAATTATCCTTTCTGTGAAATTCTAAGTATTTGCAGATGAGAGGTGTAGCAGGGAGCTCTTCAGCTAAGGTTAAACTCTTGAAACACCAACTGTGATTTTCATTCTCAAAACACTATTTTGGCACTACAGCATGAAACATGGGCAGAAGAACGAGGTTTGGGGGGGGGGGGGACTCAGCACTATCGAATTTCTATAGAAAGCTTCCCCATTCCATGGCACATCCAAGCAAGACATTTCTAAAGCAGTCACAGAGACATTGACAGAAGGTAGGAATGAGAGGATCTGTCAATTTTGGTTCTCTCTCAATTTCTGCAGCTATTTCCCACATTTTTGTACTTAGTTTTCATTAATATACACATGTTTTTGCAAGCAATTTCCCCTGAAATAATGCTTTTCATATCTTAGTTTCACTATTATCTTCATTGTGATTCCTACTTCCTCCGAAAATACACATTATTATTATTATTATTATTATTATTATTATTATTATTATTATTATTATTATTGTAAATGCTGGTTGGTTGGAGGACTGTATTGCAAAATCTAGCGCCACTTTTGAAGGACAGCTGTGTTTTGGTTCTCATATTGTTTCAGAAAATGTGAATTTGATATTCACCTTTAAATGTGAACTGGATCAAACTTCTCCCCTGCCCTTAGAAAGAAATAGCCTCCCACTGTGAAAACACCCATTTTTGGGGGGTGGGATCGTTAATCCTCTCTGTTCCTATGCTATGATCCTGGTCTTGTTTCTGCCCACCCCGCCCCCGATGTTATTTGTATGTTTCAACAAGATAGAGGTGCATGGGTGCTTCTCCATCACCATGTCTAGTCTGGCCCCAAGCAAGGATGGAATAGTGGTGAAAATGATGCCGTATATAATTCTAATATGAAGCAAATGCATATGCATCTTTAACTTAAGGTTTCTGCACTCCAGGGCATTAATTGCAGACCAGGATGTGAAAAGTAGACAGTCGCTTTCCAGGACACATTGCAGCTATTAGCACCTTGAGAAATTACTATTGCCTCAATTGCTAGCATTTCTTCAATTAGTACTAAGGGGGAAATGAGACATTTTTTCTTCGTTAATGCCTCTGTCTCTTCATCTTATTTGCCCATCCATTTTACTCCTCCTGTTCATGCTCAGGCCAGGAAGCTTCATCCAACACACTTCCTGCTTCCATCCAGTCAGACTAGAAATAATCGCTGCTTTACCTGATGTTTTTCCCCAAAGAGACGGATGCTTCCCAAATTGTGCACAATTGTAGAATTTGATTCTTAGCTTCGTCCTCGGGGATTCCTCCACGTCGAGCAATTATTGACTTGAACCTGATCAAGTTTGCCAAAGAAAACTTTATTTGGAGGACACAGGAAGACCAAAATACTTAGGTTTCCCCAAATTGAGAAAAATGTGTGGAAGGAATAAAATCTCAAATGGAAATGGAGAAAGCAGGCCACAAAATGTAGTATAATAAGATAAAAGCTGGGGCTATCTTGGCTACATGTGATGTGTGACCAAAATTGAGTGAAGCAGTGATAAATTGGGGGGGGGGGGTGCTTTTGCTTTAGCAGTGCTTGGAAAGTTCATTTTAAAAAAAACAATTTTTATCCTGTCCTAAAAGGAACTAATTCCAGTTCAAGTCTGTCTTTTTACAAATGAACTAGTTTGGCCAAATGAATGTTGCCCTAGCATCTAGAACAGAGGTCGGCAACCTAAGGCCCATGGGCCGAAAGCGGCCCATGAGGGTCGCTTAAGCAGCCCATGAGCTGCCCATGAACCGAGCCATTGAGGTATAGGGCCCAAAGCATAGCGGTCAACTTTCCCCTTTTCTCACGAGGAATCCTATTCGGAATAAGGGAATTTCCCTTTTAAAAAGGGAAAAGTTGACAGCTATGGCCCAAAGGTAAATGAGGGACACATACAAGATATTTGACAGACTCAAAGTCAGCAGGCAAAGCTTTCCACATAATTGCTTGCCTTTGTTTAATTTGTGTCAGCCACACAGCTGTTAAAGGCATTACACTCCAAGCAGCTGCCCCTTCCATCCTGTGGATGAAAAGGAGCAGTGATTTGGAGTATCCTTCCCATAAGATCAAATTGCTACTCTGATCTATCCAATCAAAAACAATTGTGCAGAGCCACCCAGAGAAGATCTGCCCAATAGCTGCTATAACATTGGCAGCTTAAGAGGTACTAGAGAAAGATTGTTACCTTGTCACAAAATACACTTCTCTGCGGGTGATCAGTCGGGGCCACCCAAGGTGTTTTTGCTGTCTGAGCGGAATGACAAAATGCTCCCACTCCAGTTCCATATACTGAGATGTTTAACCTGTGGTGCTGTGGGTTAAACCACTGAGCCTAGGACATGCCGATCAGAAGGTTGGCAGTTCAAATCTCTGCAACAGGGTGAGCTCCCGTTGCTCGGTCCCAGCTCCTGCCAACCTAGCAGTTCGAAAGCCTGTCAAAGTGCAAGTAGATAAATAGGTACCACTCCAGCGGGAAGGTAAACGGCATTTCCATGCGCTGCTCTGGTTCGCCAGAAGCGGCTTAGTCATGCTGGCCACATGACCTGGAAGCTCTACGCCGGCTCCCTCGGCCAGTAAAGCGAGATGAGCGCCGCAACCCCAGAGTCGGTCATGACTGGACCTAATGGTCAGGGATCCCTTTACCTTTACCAATACAGGCAATCATGTCCTCTACTGCACCTGGGGGCAGCAAGCTAAGGATGGGAGTGAAACACAGGGGATGGTGTACACACAGCTCTGCTCTCCAACAGAAGGGTACAGCCAGGTAGCTCCGAAGGATGTCTCCAGGGTTTGCCACCTGATGCTTCCTTCTTCCTTATGCTAGAGCTGGGTTTGAGTTCAGGACTATAACTGTGGAGCTGCACCTAGTTCTGAGTCACCTGAGACTGTCTATAAGGACTGACAGTCATCTTTAGACTCCAGCACACAGGTACTTCTGTTTGTGGAACTATCTCCTACCCGGACATGCCAGCATGGAACCACCAGTGCTTCTCTTACCTCTGCACCCTGTCCTTCTCCCTTGCCTATTGTACTAGGATCAGCAGATGAAGAGGCGTTTCATCACATACTCCTGCTCAAATTTGCCACATCTTCCACCTTTTAACATAGCATTACTGGAGAGTATTCAACTCAGCCAATCCACCAGTGCAAGGATTTCCTCTTGTGCAATGGGACACTCCCCCTTCTCTGTCATGATCCCTGCAACACTATTGGGATCAGGCTTGGGTTGGCAGACTCTGATGGAGAATGAAGAGATGGAGGAGGAGCTGAAATGTGGGATCCTGGATGGGAGAAGGGCAAAGCAGGGGTGCCAGCTCTCTCCTTCAATCTTCCTGTGGAGTAAGAAGCCTCAGTGGAGGTTACAGAAGGCTTCGATCAGTCATTGGGGGAGACTGAAAAGGAGGAGCAACAATCATGTTGCCTAGAAGTTGGCACCACTTTTGCAATTGAGAGCAGACCCACCCCAATGGAGTGCATGCTTAGAATTCTAATATTCCCCCAAAGTTAGAAAGTCTCATGAATGAGCATGCTACACATCGTTTTTAAAAGCTTGGTGCGAGGAACGGAGAAACTTGTTGGGACATCTTTGTCAGTTCCATCCAGCTCAGAACTTCTTCTTTTTTATAATAATTTTTATTGATTTTAATATAAACAAAGACAAAACACAACATGATATATATATTCCATCCCTCCATCCTCCCTCCCCCCACAGTCCACTTCTGCCACCAGTAGGACCCGTAGGCGTTGGGAGTCAAAGGTGGTCCATTTTAGGGCTGAGTTTGTCCTCCCCCCTCCTCCACTCCCAGCCCCCCCCCTGCCACCAGGAGGTCAGGGGCGGAGTAGTAGTAAGGTTTGGATTTCCCCCAGCTGCTCCTTCAAGACACACATATAAAACAAACAAATAATTTTTTCAATTCTTATTTCTTAACATTGTCTTTGTGACTTCCTCGAATCTCTTCTTCCTGGTTTTCTTAGTATCTTAATATGATTATGGCGGATTTTCTAATCTTAACTCAAAGTCTTTTCCTTCAAATATTCACTTTATCCTCCTCCTTCTTCATGCCCCCTCTCTACGGGTCCCCTCCTGCCACGAGAGGAACCCGTGAGGTGCGGCCTTCCAAAGGAGATCCATTTTCGTGTCTGGGTTTCCCTCCCCCCCCTCCCTCCTCAGAGCACCCCCTGCCACCAGGTGCTTCCGAGTAAAGAGAGGAAGAAAGGTAGCTCTCTGCCCAGACACCTGTCTAAACATAAAAATAATTATTTCAAATCTAAATTTTTCTTCCCCAACCATTCTTCTTTCTCCCTCCAGAAAATTCAATAATTATATACAATCATTTCACTACATTTACTTTTAAACACCCTCCTTCCCCTCCCCCGATGTCATCCCCCCAATTGAACCAACATTTCCTTTAACATGCCAAAATTTCAGAGACCGTTATTCAGCCAGCCTAAGTACCTTTTAACTAAAATTTTCATCCCACACCCCGTCTTTCCCATTTCCCAATCCAGGCCTCTGTCCCCCCCTCCTTCTGCATTTCCCACTCCTCAATCCTCCAACTCCAGATTTCAGTCCCTCCAGGGTCCTCCTTTTCTTGCTTCTTCATTTCATTTTGTTGTTCGTTGACCTCATCTTCTTTCTTTTCAAGTCCTTGTTGTGCATCATCCAGCTCCTGTTTTTTATAATCCGACTCAGTTTCGACATTGTCCTCTGTTTCTGGCTCTTTAATCTTAATCTCACATTCAAAATTGTCCTTTGAGTCCTGATCTTGTGACACGATTTCTGTACATGATGGACTGGAATGTTGCAATATCTTATGGATGTCTTTCAGTATTTGCAGATAGTCTTGCTCAGCCTCCTGGAAGGCTAGGGAATAGGTTGTTTTCATTCTTTCTCTTAACCGCAAGCAAGCAGGAGATTAGGAGACAAAGGGCACTGGAAATTTCCTTCCTGCTACACGATCGCCTCCATCTTGGCTGTCCTTTACCATTGTCTTTAACTTCTCCATATATCAAATCCTAATTCAGGTTAACTTGACTTTAGATTCTTCTTATAGCAAATTATACCATTAAACAGCAATTCAATATAATTGTCTGTTCTTTTGACAGCTTTGACAGCTGTCAAAGCACTCCCCCCCCCCCAGCAATCTTGCTGGTCCTCAAGGGGTGCCGACTCCGGGAGACTGAGAAGGGCTGCCAAAGTCTTCCTTTCTCTCGGGTTTCACAATCAATCAAATTCCCTTTCGGCTTAGGGATAATTACTGCGCCTCCTGATTGTCCATTAGGAAGAGATCGACTTCCGTTTTCTAAATCTCCTCCTGTTTTTCCGAATCGTTGCCAAATTTATCTCAAAGTTCCAATTGAGGGTTCCACTTACTTTTTTCTTTGGATTTTCTTTGGAAGAATCCACAGCTAACAGGCAGAAGACTCGAGGCTTCGCTTCTCGGAGGTAAGCTGACGTCCAAAATGGCTCCCGCGACTCTTCACTCCGCTGGCTCACAGGGGCTCTATTGATTCCCTGGGCAGCGGAGGAATCGCGAACCGGAGCTCTGCTGGACCTGCGCCCCCGGGACGCTCTTCCTGGGGTTCTTTTGGGGAATCCGCTCGCCCTGCGAATTCCCCCCCCCTCCGCGATGCCAGGGACCTCGGAGCTCGAGGTCCCTGCGTCTTCTCGCCGGCGCTGCAGACCGGAATTCCTCCAGCTCAGAACTTCTTGCACTGTTCCTGTACTCCTGAATTGTGACTCCTGAGCATTATGTCTGTTGTACTGTTACTTGTCTGAATACAGATCTTCTTCTTCCTTCCTCTGTCTATGTCTGGGCAAGAGCCAGAATGCTCTCCTCTCCCCATGCACCCTTCCACTGCAGTCTCCCAAACTTTGCTCCAGGGAGTTGGGGGAAGCCCTAGAACAGATTTAGGGATGGGTGCTGAGGGAGGAGACAGGGAGAACGTTCAGTCATGCCAGCAGAAATATTTGCTCTGATGGAACATTCACATAGTGCTACTTTAGATACAAGCCACTGTTGGTTGTGATTTCCTTGGGAGAAAGTAATAAATGCACTCCTTGTCTTCAGTCAAATGCCAAGTCCATTTCTCAAATCTCCACTGAAGGCATCTTGCTCCAATAAGTAGGATGGACTCAATGAGCCTTCAAGCAGTGAGACATGTCATTGTGGAAATCTATGTGCAACTTGTTCATGGACAAAAGAGAATCCAGTAACCTTTAAGGGAAGGGCAATAGCTAGGTAGCAGAGCATCTGCTTTGCATGTCGAGGGTTCCAAGTTCAGTCCTCAGCATCTCCAGGTAGGGCTGGGCATGTCCCCTGTCTGAAACCCTAGAGAGTTGCTGCCAGGCAAGGTAGCCTGTTGAACAAGATCAGCCGATGATCTTACTTGATAGAAGGCAGCTTCCTGTGTTCAGGACTGTTGAGCCCATCACCTTTCAGCAGCATAGCATTCATGACTCTAAACAAATCCTTCTGCTGATGGGCAGAGAGAAAAGGTAGAACACTGAGCAGCTGCCACTCAAGCACACACCCATTCATCAGACAAAATTGCTACCGCCAATTGGGATAACATCATAATAGCAGATCGCCCGAGAGGATCAATGTCTTCTGCTCTTAGGATAAACGCTTGGCCTGTTGCGTAGCAGTAGGAGATAATATCTGCCTATGATAAATTAAAGTCCAAGTCTCCTCACATTATCTCTCGTCTCGAGAGGAGCACAAGTGAAATCCCCACAGTTAAACCCCTAATGCGTCGACTCTAAGGAATCCAGGTTAGGGCAGGAAAAAATCATTGGTATCACAGCAGGAAATAATTGATACGTACACACAAATGGCATGGAGTACACTGTGACAGGCTGGTAGAAATCCCCCCTGGAGCACACACAATGACAGGTTGATGTTATATAGATGATAATAATACAAGGAGATAAAAATTTAAGCCTAAAGCAGGCTTGCAATTACCAAATGTATCATAAAAGGAAGGTTTCCCTGTAATTCTAAGGACTCCCAGTCTTGCAGCATTTACCTCAGAGCATTCATTCTCAGAGCTTCATTCGTTCAGACTGGTTACAGGTAGGTAGCCGTGTTGGTCTGGATCGAAGTAAAATAAAAAAAATTCCTTCAGTAGCACCTTAAAGACCAACTAAGTTTTTATTTTGGTATGAGCTTTCGTGTGCATGCACACTTCTTCAGATAAGTCCCCCAACCCTCCCCCCCCGGCAGAGCAAAGCCATCATGGTTAACAGCTACTAGCCTACATGTTTATGCCTGCTTTAAATGCATAATGGGTCTGCATGAAATATCTGAAGAAGTGTGCATGCACACGAAAGCTCATACCAAAATAAAAACTTAGTTGGTCTTTAAGGTGCTACTGAAGGAATTTTTTTTATTTTACTTCGTTCAGACTGAAATGACTCATGACAGTGGGCAGGATTATTGGACAGCATCCTAAAAGAGGGCAATTAGGCATTTAAAAACAACAACAACAACACCCAACTTTGGACTAGGGTTGTTGGTTTGTTTTGATATTGTATTTTATGTGCTTTCAACTTAAACCGCTTTGAAGCCTGTGAGCAGAAAAGCAGTCTAAAAATAATATCTGGTTCTCCCACTACCCTCCAGTGCAATGAATTTGATGGCTCACCCAATTCAGATATTTCATGCAGACCCATTATGCATTTAAAGCAGGCATAAACATGTAGGCTAGTAGCTGTTAACCATGATGGCTTTGCTCTGCCAGGGGGGTTGGGGGACTTGCAGTTGTGCTCTGGTCTTGCTTGTGCGTTTCCTATAAGCCTCTGGGTGGCCCCTGTGAAAACAGGATGCTGGACTAGATGGGCCATTGGCCTGATCCAGCAGGCTCTTCTTTTGTTCTTGTGTATGGAGCCATATGGTTGATCCCCCTGCAGCATCTCCCCACAAGGTGGAATTTCTGGTGTGGACCAAAGTCTTTGCTGTCTGTGTAAGAACAAAAGCTTGATAAACTAGACTTCTCCAACCTAGTGCCCTCCACAGGTTTTGGACTACAACTCTTATAAGCATGGGGTTCCTGGGGCTGATGGGAGACGTAGTCCAAAATCCTGTGGAGGTGCGCCAGGTTGGGAAAGGTTGTTATACATGTTATGGGGAGAACATGTGATGGAGATGCTGTTTCCAGCAGCTTTCTCTTCTTTCGCATAATGTATAGTTCTCAGATCTTTACATAGCGTTAACCAATGCTGGCTTTGAAGAGCTGTTACTAATCCCTTCTCCTTTCCCTCCAGCCCTTCCAAAACAAAATAAGGAGAAATGACTGTTTATCCGTCAGGATTAGAAGGATGCCGGTGGTCCAGCAGGGAATGCAAGCCATGTGTGCATGAGATAAGAAGCCACTTTCTCAAACCATGAAGTCCCTGCCCTTAAAGCAAATGGATGGTGACTGTCTTAAGCAGTCTTAGCTGCAACCAAGTGTTTTGTAATTGGCGTTTTAACTCCACCTCCCCCACTGCTCCGATCTGACACAAACCAGTATCGCACACAGCAGAGGCCTAGGGCTAAAGCAGCAGGGTTCGCGCCGAGTCAAAATTGCCTTTCACAGCTCCCAGCAATACCGTCTTTGGCATGTGCAGCCGGAGTGTTCCACTCTCCTAAAAGACACAGCACTCCACTTCATCTTCAAAGTGTTAATGTACAATGAAGGGTAGAGTCATCACATTACATTAGCGCTATCTTGAACATGAACAGCTCCTCTTGACAGACTCCATACAGCAAGCAGCAAGGGCACCCATTTAGCAAAGTCAGGGCACGTCCTTGCATTACATAACGGAGTCCAAATTCCTGTTATATTACAAGAGGCCACAGCTGCCCATCTTCTGATACTGTTTTAAAACGTGTAGCCAAGCATTTACTTAATAACTGCATGTGTGGAAATTACTTCCCTGGCCCATTCACTTACACCTTAGAGTGAAACTGCACATTATGGGACTGGAATGGCAGAAGGCTCCCGTTCTAAATCACATTCCCATGCTGTTCTTCCCAACAGGAACAATATCCAATAATGGTAGCCAATTCATAATAATAATAATAATAATAATAATAATAATAATAATAATAATAATATATTGTACCCCGCCCATCTGGCTGGGTTTCCCCAGCCACTCTGGGCAGCTTCCAACAGAAATATTAAAATACAATAATTTATTAAACATTAAAAGCTTCCCTATACAGGGCTGCCTTCAGATGTCTCCTAAAAGCCTGGTAGATGTTTTTCTCTTTGACATCTAGTGGGAGGGCGTTCCACAGGGCGGGTGCATCGTACCAATTTAAAGCACCATGGCCTCCCCCCAAGAATTCTGGGAGCTGTAGTTTGTTGAGGGTGGCAAGAGCTGTAAGGAGGTCCCTCATGGAGCTACAATCCCCACAGTTCCCCATAAAGGGGGATTGATTATTAAACCATCTTGGGAATGGTAGGTAGCCGTGTTGGTCTGACGCAGTCGAAATAAATAAAAAAATATACCAAGATGATTACCTCCTGGAGTGGGAAACAAAGGAGGAGCAGACTAAAGCTGTGATGATTAAGTGGGCCCAGGACATCGGCCACAACATACAAATGGATCAATGGGAGAAAATGTGGGTTGATAATATGAAATTCACAGCATGCTATAGTCTGCAGGAGAACAATATGAAAGTATTCTATAGGTGGCACTATACCCCCAAAAAACTTGCAAAAATGTATGGAGGACCAAGTCCCCAATGCTGGCGTTGTAAAAAAGAAATTGGAACATATTACCACATGTGGTGGACCTGCCAGGAAATTAAAAGATATTGGAATAATATATACGAAGAAATCAAAAAACTATTTAAACAACCAATAAAAAAAGGCCGGAATTATTCTTATTAAACATACTACCACCAGAAACTCCAAAAGAAACAAAATCCTTACTGCTGTATGCAATGACCGCGGCCAGGGTACTAGTGGCAAGAAAGTGGAAGAGTGAGATCTTACCCACTATATTGGAGTGGCAAACACTTATGTTAGAATACGTACAACTGGCTAAACTCACTGACTCAGTAAGAGAATCATCAACACAAAAAGTATCCAAAGAGTGGAAGGTCTACAAAAAACACCTAAAAATGTATTATCCTAATAATTCCATATTGGTAGATATAGAATAACGTTTGTAATATAAAAATGAGATTAAGGGAAAATAGAGAAGAAAGGAAGAAAGTTATAACGAAGACCCGTAGAAAACAAAGAATTTGAAATTGTAATATTGGAAGGACGGGAAGTTTCTAAGAAGGAAGAAATAGGATCTAACATAAAGATAATATACGGTTCACATTGCGAAGAAGAATTTATTTTGAATTATGTATTTAGTTCTTCTGTATTTATTTATTTTTCTTTTGTATGAGATACGACGAGGAGAAAATTATCGTTGTATTCATATCATGCATATGTTCTACTCTGTATTATTTTAAACAATAAAAAAAAAAGCACCTTAGAGACCAAATAAGTTTGTTCTGGGTATAAGCTTTCGTGTGCATGCTATTTTTAATTTTTTATTAATTTCATCTTGGGAATGTTAGCTTTTTGAGGGTAACAGGGCTGAGAAATAGAGCTGTGTACGAGCAGCCTTGTGAAATTCTCCTCAGGTGCTTAAGGGTGCTGAAAGTTGTTAGGAGATGCCTATTCTGCTCCCTATTCTGCTACAGTTCCCAAACTGGCTTCACAAGTAATTCCTCTTCTCAATGAACTGTGGGAATTATAGTACTAGGAGGGGAATAAGAGTCTCCTAGCAACTCTCAGCATCCTTAACATATTCTCAAAATTCTTTGAGGGAGGCTATGACTTCTTCAAGTGCTTTCAGAGTACTTTAAATGCGCAGCATTAGTGTGGTTGAATAAAAGAACAATTTGTCAGACCCTAATTTCCAGGGGGAGAGTATTCTAAAGATGGGCCATTCCCAGCAAAGGCACTTTCAGGAGCTTACACATCCTGCTTTGAGGAAAGCATTTACAGGATTACTTTTCTCCAGACAATGCTCTCAGCTGTCTTGGATGGCAGATTCACCGAAGCAAATTTATGTTTCCATATAAGGGAGCAGCCAAAAAGCCATTGAGGATATTGTCTACCATGTTTTATGCTTTTTATTGCATAGCATCCCCAGTTTGCTTCCTGTCAGAGTTCTTTACTAGTCTATGCGGATTTACCAACTTTCAAAAGATTTTCAGTTTCTCGCAAATGCGACTAGTTCTGTTACTGACAGACTTTCTGTGTTTGCAGTGACAGCTAAGAACATTAGGAATAAGTTTGTACAGTTCACTGCAGTGTGTAGTAGTGGAAGCCATCTGTTATAAGTTGTCAGGAAGATACAGCTGAACTCTATTTTTGACCAGTTGACCCATGCCATCCCTATCTCAGTGTATTTGTATGCACATGAGCTATCTTTCCTTTTTTGTGCTTGGTTTGTAATAATACTGTTTCATGCCACCCCAATCTCTATGTGATGCAAGATTCCAGGGGTCCAAGGCACTTACCTAGAGTTTTTGTTGTTGTCGTTTTTGGAATGAGGGACAGCAGAGACTGTGGTGTCTTTATAATATATGGTTTATTTACACCACATATATACAACCTGAGCCTATGATGGCCAAGTTCACGGCATTAACCCTCCCCAAGAGGGTCTTTTTCTCCCATAGCCGCGGCCTTGGATTCCAACAGAAATCAAGCATGCTCTATCTCTGCCAGCTGCCCAACTTGCAATTTCTAGCTCACATAACTCAATTCTCAACTCTGGCCTTTGTCTTTCTAACTACCAGCGAGTTGAGGGAGTGGGGCCCAACCATTTGCCATGTGGCACAGATCACTTCCTTTGTTGCAAGAAACTGAAAACAACATTTGGGAGCTTTATCATCATAATGTAGTGAATGCATGGTTTGCTTGCTGTCCACTGTAACCCCTAGACCAGCAGTTCCTTAAATTGGTTCATCTTTCCTTTTGGTGCTCCACACAACTAAGACCCATGATTGTGCATTTTTGATAGTAATCTATTTTTACCTTCCACCAATTCAATTTGGAATTTTGATTTAGTACTTTCAAAGCCATTTTTCCTTTTGTCCTTGTTAAATAGATCATTTATTTGATAATACTGTAACCAGCTTGTTACTCTTTCTTGTAATTGTTGAGATTTCCACCCCTCTTCTGTTTGAACCAACATGTCCTCATATGTTAACCAGTTGGCTTCCATATTTTTCTTCTTTATAGTAAGGGCTTCTGTGGGTGATAGCCACCTAGGTGTTTTCCTTTTGAGTAAGTTTTTGTATCTTTCCCACACTTCAAATATTGGTTTAATTAAGATGTGGGTTAGAAAGCTTTTATGAACTTTTACCTTGTTGTACCATAGGTACGAATGCCATCCGTACGTATTATTAAACCCCCCTAGATCCAGTAAGTCCGTATCTTTTAATGTAATCCACTCCTTTGCCCATACCAAGCAGGCCGCTTCGTAGTAGGTTTTTAAGTCAGGCAAAGCAAAGCCACCCCTTTCTTTTTTATCTATTAATAATTTGTGTTTTATCCTTGGTGGCTTTCCCTGCCAAATAAATTTTGATATTTTTCTCCTCCACTGATCGAACTAGCCTGTTCCTTTAACAATTGGGAGCATTTGGAATAGGAAAAACATCCTAGGCGGTAAGTTCATCTTGATAGTAGCTATTCTCTCCCACAGTGATAAATTCAATTTTTTTCCATCTTTCCAGAACTTTCTCAATGTCTTTCCAGGTCGACTCATAATTATCATTGAATAGATTTATATTTTGGGGGGTTAACCAGATTCCTAAGTATCTTATTCTTTTCACTGCCATAATACCAAAATTATTTTGTTAACTCCTCCATCTCTTGTTTGTCTAGATTTTTCAGCAACATTTTAGTTTTTACGGTATTCACCTTAAAGCCTGCCAGATAGCCAAATTCCTTCATTTCTCTCATCAGTTCTTTCATACACTCCTTTGGGTCTTCCAACATAATTATGAGGTCATCAGCAAAAGCTTTTTGTTTGAATTCTTTCATACCCACTCTTATGCCCTTCACTTCCTTATTTTCTCTTATGTTGTTCATCAAGACCTCTAATACTGATATAAATAACAAAGGTGATAGAACTATTCTGGGGGACAAGTTATGCTGAGCAAGGTTAAATCCACGGTCTAATGGAATGAGAGACTTAGCACTACTTTGGATTCAAGCCTCAATCTCATGGTTCTGTATGTGAGTAGGTGTCCCTTGTAGGCATCATGCTGAACGTGTGTGTGTGTGTGTGTGTGTGTGTGTGTGTGTGTGTGTGTAGTCAACGTGATGAGGTCAGCAGTGTTGGCTACAACACTGCAGCAATGTGGCCTCACTCCTCCTTATTCCATGTATTTATTGAGCATGTGCAGAAAGATTGCATGTTACACTCATGTGTGCCGAACAAAAAGCTCAATGGTTGCTTTCCCTAAATTTAAGAGGAGCAACTTGGAGAGCAATTTGGAGCAGAGAAGCAATGGGCCAGAAAGGGTGCTCAATCCTTTCACCACCAAGCTATTGTTGGAACTCCCTGAGGGAGCTGTTCAGGGAAGATTTAAGTGAAGAAGCAGCAGGTAGGGTGAGAGTTAATCATCCCTCACAGACAGCTTCACTGCAACACCTAAACCCTCCTGCTGCCACCAACTGTTTTTCTCTAGGGGAAAGCATCACTAGGCATTTGTTCTGACAAAGTTTGCACAGATGTTATATGATACCCGCTGTTCATTGAGCAGTCACTCTGATTCGTTGGTGTGGATGTTGGAAGGGATCATGTCAGGTGATTGTTATCCCATACTTTCCAGTGCACTTTCCTGTCACTTTCCTTACTGCAAGAAGTCTGATTTTGGGGAGTGGGGTGGAATTGTTGCACAGGAGCACCAAATCCCATTTAATTGCTCAATCTAAATCTGCCGGTATAGAATGGAACCCTACCTGCAAAATAGCAAGTCTATGAAAACTCAGAAAAGCCAAATGATCTCCTATGTCTAGTTGTTATGATACTGAGCTGATTTTAAAACAACACCACAGAATGGGAGGACTGCAGAAAGAAGAAATGTCCATAGCTGCCAAGTTTTCGCTTTTCTCGCGAGGAAGCCTATTCAGCATAAGGGAAAATCCCTGTAAAAAAGGGATAACTTGGCAGCTATGGAAATGTCATGGTATACCTGCATCAGCACAAGCAGATGCCTTCAGTTGCCTCAGCTGCAACATAACATGTATCTCCCATATTGGTCTCTACAGCCACAGCAGCCACTGTTTGACTTCACCCCCGAAGGCACCCCCTTCCATGGTCACCCAAGACAGACAGATGTCGGCCAACTGATGATTTGGAAGTCACACCCATTAATATCACATAAGCAAGTTACTCTATATTCTTTTAAAAACTTTTAATACATATATTAATTTGATTTACTTCTCTCTTTTTCAGTTAATTTCCTTATCACTCGGGAGGGTTTTGTTTTTCTTAAGATAAACAGGTTCATCCTTTGTTCAAATTGTTTTTAATTCTGCTCAGCTGCTTTAAGAAGCTGTGTTACAAGACAAAAACCTAACAATTAGAAGTGTAATCATTCTTGTCGAACTCGCATTACCCTCTGGCTATCTGGGGATTATTAAAAAGAAGGATAAGGAATAAAATATTATGAATAGCAATTACTTTTGTACACATACTTGTTTGCAATTGAAAACAATTATTCAGATGAAGGAAAACAATTATTCAGATGAAGAAAATGCTGAGATAGCATTGTGGGAATTTTATTTGAATAATTCACTTGATTTACACAATTCATGACCAGTAAGTACAAGTTTATTGAAAATTAAACTAATGGTCACAAAATATGAGTTAGGCTGTTAGTCTAACAATGTGTCATATTTTTACAGAAGCGAGAGCAAAGGAATTTACTTGGAGAGCTATGTCAAGATTCATAGCAAGGTTGAAAAGCTTGTTATTGAATTTGTTGGGTTGTTGTTGTTGTTGTTGTTGTTTGTTGTTTTTAAGGATATTATGACACCTCAGTTCTGTTGGAAATTTGGGTGCAACTCAACTTACTAGGGTTTAGACCTCCAGATTCCCAGATGATCCCTTACCTGTATTTCAATGCTGTCTGATCTCTGTCCTTTGAAGTTTAGAACGTTTGCAACTTCCTCCTTACACTTTCAAGGTACGAGGTCATCTTGGATGTATCTTCTGAAAACAAAGGGGCAAGCATGGCTTCTTTGTTTTTCCAACTAGTTAGTTAACCATAAGTAACTACACAACCTTTAGAAAACATCTGAAGGCATGTCTGTCTGGAGTGGGGGCCATATTTTTGGCCCCATCCTGACATCAGATATTCTTTTTTAACAACTGTGAGTTGCACATAGTTGTCTGTATAGCTCTGGACCAGATCAATAGGGATATAAATATTTATTTAAACCAGCACCACCCCTAAATATTTCCATTTTCTTCTGACAAATGTCCTGGCAGCTAAAAAAATAAATATAAACTCAATTATTTAACCATCTTCATTTGACTCATCCCATTTACCAAACTGAACACACAATCTGTGGCTCGTAAATTTGTCCTTGCAGACTCAGGTCTGCTTGATTTCTGCTGTCTTCCAGGAGAACAACAGTTACAATAGCAAGAAAACTAGACATTTCAACTGCACTGGGCACCAGGGCTTTTGCATTTTATGAACTGCATTTCTACTGTCTTTGTCTTATTTTTTTTTTTTTAAAAGGCAATATAATGATTGTTGAAAGACTTCTGAACTGATTTCACCCAAAGATGTTGGAAACCTTACTATATATCTTTTCTGTCATCTGCCTTCTCACCGAGGGAATGTCAATTGTGCATCTAGTCAAGTAAATCCTCAAATGTTCCTAGAGGTGATGAGAATGGAGGGGCAGGAGTGACAGCACCAAATACTCAAAAGAACATTTGATCTTCTATATAAACTTGTCAACAAACAGAACAGCTTTCCTGTCTGTTTGCCGATTTCTCTCTCGCTCTCTTAGCATCTTTTATCTATCTCTGTGCTTAGGCTTTTCCATCCTCCCCTCCTCTTTCTTCTTCTTTTTGTTTAATAAAATTGTCACCTATGCACACCAGCATTGAAGTTTCAAATTGCTGGAACAGAAGAGGAGACAGAATCCTAGGCTAATAGAATAGCTTTACAAACACTTCAGAATATTTCAAAGGGGAACAAATTAACGAGTTGCTAAAAAAAATATGAAGGAGAGCTGAATTCAGCAAAAACAAAACAGCCTCCTAACCCAATCTCTGCTGCTAAGGGCCAAACACTGGCTCAAATAAAATGTAGAAATGAGGATTTATGCTTGCACAATGGGACTTCCCCTCTCACACACTCTAAACACATCCCAAATCTGCTGCAGAAGGTTGGGAGGAAACACAGAACAGATTTAGGGCAGGAGAGGGAAAGTCTCACCATGGAAATCAAGGATATCTTACACATAGACATGGGCGTACCCAGCACGTGGCAGGGGGGCAGCTGCCCCCCTAGAAGCAGGGCCGGCGCAGCTGTGGGCGAGAGCGGCGCTGCCGGCGGGGCTGGTGGGCAGAGGTGGAGCACAGCCCGGTGGAGTGTGAGTTTGGCGTTCCCGCCCGCCGCGCCCTCCCTCCAGCTCCTTGTTGCGCCCTCCAGCAAGGCCAAGCACGGTGGGGAACCAGAGAGCACAACAGGAAGCTGGAGGGTGCGGCACGGCGGGTAGGAATGCCAAACACGCTCCACTGGGCTGTGCTCCGCCTCCGCCTCTGCCCACCAGCCCCGCCGGCAGCGCCGCTCTTGCCCATGGCTGCGCGCTCCGCCGGGGTCCTGGCCATAGTGCACCTGGGGCAGCCCAGCGGGCCAGAGCGAGCGCCCTGGCTGCGTGCTGTCAGGGGAGCCCCGGCGCCTCCGACTGCAAAAAGCTTCGCAGCGCCTAGGTGAGACCAGAGTCAGTTTCACCTGGGCTCCATAGCCCCGCCCACCTTCCCACTTTGTGGCCCCTCCCCTCCTGTGCCTTGGCCCCACCCCTTGCCCCTCCTGGGTACGCCCCTGCACATAGAGGCTAGTGGCGCGGAGTGCTAGGGTGCCAAGTTCTGGAGGGCACCAGGGAAGAGGCGGAGGCTGGACACGGCACCTCCTGGCATCAGCTGGCCACCCTCGCCCACCTCTGCCATGCCACGCTGAAACAGCGCCACACCCAGAGCCTCTGTCTGCCGTGACCCGAAGCAGCCAGCTGAGCCGGGAGGTGCCGCATCCAGCCTCCGCCTCCTCCTCGCCAGAGGAGCCGCCCTCCAGCAGCTGGCCACCTCCTCCAGCCCCGCCAACAGTGTCGTCCTCCCTAAAAAAAACCTCTTGGAAATGGGGGGGGCGGCACCGGAGGGAGCTTTGCACCACGGCGCCGGATATGCTTAAGACGGCCCTGATGGAAACGTACACCCTTCTGCTGATGGGACAGTTACTTAATGCTGCATTGGATACAAGCCATGATGTGTACGCATGGCCCTGATACCCACAATGAAGACATAAGACAAATATGGTTAAATGGTTAACAAATCAATTAAAAACAATGTTAAAACAAGGAGTGAGCATTGACTATCTGTGGGCCAACCATATCTGAGAAGGGAGTTATACATCTTGTTTCTCCTCAGGTGTGGGCTTATGTGAGCCTGTCGAGGACAACTTACCATTAAGGTGAGTTGAGGGGGTTCCTGTTATTTCACATCCTCGCTGGGCAGCCATTCAGAAGTGTGCAGTTAATCCTCACCAACACAAACCCTATGAACGTCTGGCTCCAAGTGCTCACCAAGGATTAAAGATGATTTCTGTCCTTGCCTTACTTTTTGAAAGAAATGCAATAAAAGAAACCCTAATTGCCCTTATTATGCACCAAGTCACTTTGGGGAAAGGGTGAACTAGATGGAGAAGTAGCAGCGAAAGAGATGCTTAACCCTTCTGCAACCACCACCAACCACTGGGGCTGTTACTTATCTCACAAGGTTCTAGATGTGCCCTGCCTTCACTTATCTGCTACAAGGCTCTCCTTCCCAAAGCTGCTTTGCCTAGATGAAGATGCCACCAAGGCTTTCTTACACACATTGGTGCATGACCTGTGGTTATGATCATGCATCTTAATCGCTCATTCATTGCCCCCTCCCATTACTCTGGGTTGAGAACCTGCTTACAGCAGGTAGCTTGAAAGTGCAGTCTCTCTTACCCTTCTGCCCCAGGAGGCTGCTGATCTATACTCAAAATTTCCCATAGGCTGCCACTGCACTCCCATTTATCATATTTTGCGTTGACTGGGGGACCACCATAATAAATGTTTCATGCTTCATAATGCATCTTCCATGTGAAACACAAATGGGTTCAAAGGGTGACTTACTCCGCTGTGCCTTCGAGCTGACCTTTTCAAAGAAAGAGCGAGAGAGAAGACCTTAATTTTATTTAATTTTTTTTATCTTCCCCTAATGGAGGTTATTTTACCCAGAGAATATGACTCAAACATTCATCATAACCTCTGCTGTGCCCCTCCTTTTCAGCTCCCAGGAAATAGCTACTCTATCAGTCACTTACATGCAACATATTGAACTAGTTGCACCTGGAAAGGAAAGAAAGTGGTCTTGTTTGGACATGTTTGCTGATAACTCTTGTTGCATTTATATTGAATTGTGGCTATTGAGGAGCAGCAGTGGGACAGAGAATCAACTCAGTTAACATTTAAAAGTGGACCAGCCTAATTCAAAATTTCAAATACAATACATAGGAAACGAACCACAGACATCCATTGTGATTTGCACTTCTCCAAATTGCACCAGCCCATTCATGTGCCCAAATATGCATATTCTAGGGTAAAATGTGCATAAAATGCATATACTGTATTTGTGAACATGACATACAGAAAGGCCTTATGTTGGGGGAAATGGTTTTGCAAAAGTGTGTAAATAAAGCAAAATTGCGTACAAATATGTAAATTTGGAAAAATTCACACAAAATGCTGCTGTTTTAAAAAATTAAACTGATGTAGAAATGTGGAGAACTGAACTTAGGATTGGAAAAAATATGGGAAAGTGCATATATTTGTGAAGATGACACATAAACATGCATTATATAAGGAAAACTTGCTTTGCAAAAAGAAGTGTATGTTGGGAGAAATTTGCACAAAAATGCTAAGAAGTCCCCATAAATACTTCTTTTTTAAATAAAAAAAACAGCACTGTAAACTGATTGCCCTGGCAGGTGCATTTTTGGGCTCATGTGTGTGGTGGAAATAATGTAAACACACACCAGTGTTGGGTGATAATCAGGCCAGATTTTCTGGCTAACAGAAGCAGGGTTAGCACGGTGGTAGGGCAAGATCAGTTCCTCATTCCATTCAGCCATTGCTGATGGAATGACACTCCACTCAGGCTTGGGAAGTACCCAAAGCCTATTATGGAGTCAGCCAGCCTGTTGTGGTGCAAGCCAAGCATCTGGGCGACAAGGGAAGGAGAGACTCCTGCCCAACAGAGGCCGTAACCAAAGCTTAGTAAATCCTGCCTCCATGCGCCTTTTGGGGCATGCTTAACTATGCTAATCCTGCCCAATGCCATTTCCCCCTAAAGTCATAACAAAAATACTTGCTAACACCTAATGTAAGCTGTTGTTGTTGTTGTTGTTGTTGTTGTTGTTGTGTGACCCGGCGGCAACAGCCCCAGCCCCCAGGGACCATAAGTAAGGAATAAAGATTCTGACAACGTTACAGTATATGGAATTAAAATTAGGCCACAACTTTATTCAACTTATGAATGTAGGAAGACCTTGGCTTAGTCCTTGGGCGTGTGTATCCTTCCCAGCCCCCCAGCCGGGGGAACTGGGGCTCATCAGGCCATAACTGCCAAAGTTGTGGCGAATTGCTATGGGGAAGACAAAACCTGCCAACGCAGGAAAATCTCTTCCCGGTCCTTCAACAGCAACCACTCAAAGACTGTAGCATCGCCCGCTAAACAGGAAGAAAAAGTTAACCTGCAAACAAGAAACATTAAACAAAGGGAGGGTAGGGAGGGTGAATCTCCAGAGCCGACTGCCTGGCTATTGTCGGCCCCACCCCCTATTTATAAATGGGGCTGGCCCCACCTCCCAGCAAGAAACTTAACTACTGAGTGTGGGCATGAACCTCCAGAAATTAACACTGAGAGGCAAGCCAGCCCCTGTTTGCCAGTAAGCTCCTTGGGAACTGAAGCACCACACGCAATCCCGCAAAGGGCACCCACAATGTAAAGTGTGAGTGCTCATTATTGTTATTATATTTATACCCCGTCCATCTATAGCACTATATAAAAACATAGTAAAACCTCAAACATTAAAAACTTCCCAATACACTGAGGGAAAGGAGAACCCCACCCCCCAGCAAAGGCTCCAATTATGGTTGAGAGGGGGAAATCCCTTTCTGGCCTTGTCATCCAAAGGCCCACTTACACCATATGGATGGGCGGGAAGTTCACAAAGGAAAATAGTTCTGAATCCCTGAGGGAAAGGCTTTCTAAAGCCCACCGCCTCTCCTCCCTCTCATGCAATCCTATAGGACAGTCACCATCTCGCGAGAGCACAGCAAGGAAATGTAATCCCCCCTCCACCACTGCCTGCAGAGACCTGCACTGCCTGGCAAAGTTGTCTCATGTGCATAGCGCACCCAGACCAATGCTCTGGAACCGTGGGGAGCTGAACTTAAGGGTGGAAAAATGAGAAACCAAGAGAAACCAAAACTGACAGATTCGCCTGTCTTGGGGAAGGGGGAGCGGGGGAAAGGGGGCTTGAAAGCTGCACAGAACAGAGTGAGGAACAAGCGAATGTTAGCAAAGAGCCACAAGGCCTCCATGCTAGAAGCTCATGAATATGTAAATTCCAGATACCTAATGTTTTCCAGGTGTGCGGCACCAAGTAGCTTGTTACCAGTTAATGAGCCACCTGGCCCTGTTTTTAAGCAGCTAGAGAACAGATTACAATGGCAATTGTTGCTGCCGTGTTTCATGGCCTCTTGTTACTCAAGAACTGAGTTGGGAGGCTCAGCCAGGTACCGAAGTGATTGTCTGGAACTGGGGAGTGGCCCAATAATGCAAAAGGAATTGAGAGAGAATGCTTCGTTCCACCAGCTTTTGACAGAGATAGCAAGTTTGCAGCGCTCATGGGAAATGTTTCTCTCCACTCATAACCCAGCAGTAAACTTTAGCTTGCCTTCAACCCTGAATATTTTTTTTGAGAATTGTTAAATAGCTACAACGATTCCTGGGTGAGTGTATAGCACAAATGTGACACAAGAAGTGGATTAAATAAGTAGACATGTCATTATATGTGTTAAGTGGCCAATTCTGAGAAACCTACAAAGGATGCACCTGATCCTGTAGAAAAATGTTTTGAAAGCTTCCCTCAAAGTAAGCTGTCTCTTTTCTGCATGTTCTCGATTTGTAGGATTGGGCGAGGGAGGGTTAATAAAGATTAAATATCTATGCAGCTTAGACAGTTTGCTTTGGCCCTTGCTGTTCCTGATAAAAACCTAAACTGTTTTCCTCCCTAAGCTGAGGGAACTTGCCAAGAATCAGTCACACACACAAAAAAACACTCACACATGACCTGCCTGCTTCCTCCTCCTCATGCGCAGATGCCATGCCATGCTTGCATTAGATTAGATGTTTTGATAGAAAACAGTCATTTCAGATACTGAAAGATAGCTTATGGTCTTGCCACAGTTCTTGCCCTGAGAACTTGAGAAAGCCTCTGAATGAAACTAGTATTGTCTCACACAGAGAGAACTTGGGACAGAAGAAGAAATCGGAGTCAGTTTGACACCAAAGCACCGCATCATTTCCGTTGCGCCAGTAGCGGTTTAGTCAAGTTGTCTGTGGACAAACATCAGCTCCCTCAGCTGAAAGTGAGATGAGCACTGCAACCCCATAGTCGCCTTTGACTGGACTTAACCATCCAGGGGTCCTTTAACTTTTAACCTTACCTCCCTTAAAATGTATTGCCTGTTGTGTCAGCCTAGTACTTATATACAGCGGCTGAGGAGGTGGACCAGTTCCTGAGCTTCAGGCTACAGGTGAAGGAGTATATCCCTGCACATCAGGGAGAAGGTTAGGCTACAAAACTTCTTGACATGCTTTTCTTTTTTATGTGCAGAGAAGAGTTTCATGCAGAGGTTTGCGGTTCACACAGAAAATCTTGTTGCATTGGCCTTTGTTAACGTATCAAACATATCACTTGGATCCCTGGGGATTACATTACATGTTCCTCAAAATGATGAGCGTGACAACAGGAGAATTCAAAATATCTGTCTTCTTTCCTGTCTTAAAAGACTCTGTGGCCACATTCACACTAAACAGTCAGGGTTTCCCCCCAAAGAATTTTGTGACCTATGGGTTGTTAATGGTGTTTAAAAATGGTGTGGAGAACCCTGTTCCCTTCGCGAAACGACAATTTTTAGAGGGAAAGACAGATTGATTGTTAAACCACTTTGGGAATTGTAGCTCTGGGAGGGGAATCCTCAGAGTTTCACTTTCATGATGCCTTAGCTCAGAATATTAGCACTGAAGACTTGTGGAAGTGATCATTATGACCCCATCATTTTTTTCTTTGTCTCAGACTGAGAACTATGGAACAGAACTGTGAGGAAATGGCCTTCTGAAATCCCACCCCCCAAAACAAGAAATGCGGGTGGGGGATTTCTTCAAATTTTCCCCTGAGGGAAAAGCAGCGATTTCTCAGGGGCAGTGCTTGCCATTAGTAGTGTAGGTAGCCCAGCTTATTTTCTTTTCCTGTGCCCTTTTTTGTACCCATTGCAAATGGCAGCAGTAAGAGTTCTGGCCATCTGGCCGCCATTTTGCACATGAAACATTTCGAAGGAAAAATGAGCTACATATATATGAGAATAGTCAGTAAAAATTCTGCAAAGTGACTTTATTTTTCTAGTGGTGTGAAACACAGAAAAATCTCTGGCATTTCCTTGTAGATATTTCAGTTCAATTCTACAGCTGAAGTCGGGGCATTGCCCTTATTCTGTATGGGAGAGCACAGCCCTATTGCCAAGGAAACCAGGTTGATATTCCTCCTCTTGCTGTGTGTCACTGGCAGTTTCATGACACGCCAGCAAAAGTTTCATGCCCATCCATTTCTGTGTAGCAACACCAGTGGTGGACTGTAAGTATGGACATTGTGTAGATGGGCAATATCAACATTTAGATGCACTTGCTTTTGCCCGTCCATGCCGCATTACCTCCAATGGGATACATTCACAGCTGTAGTTCAATCCAATGTATAGCCTCATCCACCTCTGCAACTCATAGACAATGTGCCAGCCCTGGTCCTTGGACACTGGGACACATGCTTCCCAGCCCACCAACTGCTTTTCCTGGACACCCACTGCCTTACCAAGCATATTAGCAAAGGAGTACAAAAAAACCCCATTAAAAGTAAGTGTGTTTCTTCATGACGGGCAAACGGGTGCATGAAAACAAGCACGCACACACACACCATTTCAACTCAGCGTAAGTTTTAATCCAAAATTCATGTATCATTTAAACATATACTTATACCACCCTCTGCTGGTAAAAGAGAAACTGAGCTACATTTTTGTTGAATATGGAACACAAATGACAAAACATGTGGTCTGGCAGGCTGTTGTCTTTCAGATCCTGCGCAGAGGAAGAGAAGTACTAAAGAGCAATGCACAGTAACAGTGTAGATAAGAAAGGTAAACAGGCACATATACTTCCCAAGCTCAGGATGCAGCAGAAATGATAATGGCACCAATAAATACATCTCTGACTGCAACAATTCCTAGGCAGAGCCAGAGACTTCCCTGCCCTGCAGTTTTCACACATGGGCATTTCTGTGTGTGTGTGGCATGGAGGTTCTGTTTGTTTGTTTTTTTATCATGATGGAAACAGAAGCTCTTATGTCTTATTCTGATGCAGAGCAATAAGTATTGTAGAGCTTTTTTTAAAATCCATGGAACTGAGTTAATAATGCTATAAACTGCTATCACTTGGGAATAGGGAGGGGAGGGAGGAAAGAAATTATATTTAGCTCACATTAAAGAGCAAACCATTTGCTGGAACAAGATGCAAACCAAAAGACAACCATCTTTAAAAATCCATACTTTCCCAAATTTTAGCAACTCAAGTTCCCAAACAAAAATGCATTAAAAATGCACACATCACATTGCATATATAATTGCATATATAAGTGAACATGACATCAAAAAATGCATTATATTAGGGAAAAACGTTTGGCAAAACTGTGTATATTAAGCAAAATGTGTGTAGATTAGGGGGATAGCTAAAATGCTGCCGATTTTTTAAAAAATAAACTGATGTAGAAATGTGGAGACCTGAAAACTGAACAAATGAGGAGGATCTGCAGGAAACTGAAATGGACAAATTCGCCCAACCCTCCTTGGGAGTTATGACCTAAATGGAAATTAATTGGACACAGTGCACACTACAGATTTTTTGTTACCCAGCTCTTTCTTTGTAGTGACTGTCTACCTCCCCTTCTATATGTTTGAGAAATTTGGCTTTTGCAAATTCCCAGTTGAAGTGTCCTGAACTGCATCTCTTGAACCAGATCAGAACTTAGTTATCCAACAGCTTTTACACAGCCCCAAAAGTTGTTATGCAGTTCTCAGCATTTTATTATCAAAATATTTATTGACTTACTTACTTTTTTTAAAAAAACTTATATTTCACCCTTCATCCTACAACCCCAGGGCAAGTTACAGCAGTAAATGCATTAAACAATAAACACTGAAATAAAACTCACTGTCAGAAATACAACCAAATAGAAAAAGCCTGCCAGTTCCAGACATCTAGGCAGGATGTGCATTTAAATATGTATTTTGAGGGGAAAATATACATTTAGGTGCATATTAAAATACAAATATGGACACATATTTTTTCAAGAGTCTCAATAAATGTGGAAATGGAATGGAATGGAATGATAAGGGGGAATTAAAACACACAAAATGATCTCAACAAGTGATTCATCCGTGTTCACCTGTATTTCCTTACTCCCTGGTGTAACATTTTCCATTGACTATCTCATGGCTGTTTCCTATGAGAATGAGACTTTCTACACCAGTGACACTGTTCCTGGATACTGGGATGGAGAAGAGGAGTGGTGAATTCAGAGTGCTGCAACCACACCAGCAAGAGCACCAGATTGGCTCTGCCGGTGTGTTTGCACCACACTGACCTCGCTGCCTCGCCCCTCACTCTTTGGTCCCAGTTTCCAAAAGCAACACTGAGTGGCAGAAATCCTATTGCGATTATGTGATTGACGAGGAAAACCTACACACAATGGAGTGGAATGTTATATATACAATGAAGGGGCTGATAGGGACAATCCCCACAAATATTATACACCTGGAAGAGTTATGCAGTGACCAGCACTAGATGTTACAGCTAGGAATAGGGAGATAATTTTAAAGAAATGTCTGGGAAGAAGTGAACTTAATGTGCAGATTGGCCTTTGGCCTCAAGGAATAAGTTATTTGCTCTATCATACACTGAATTCAGATTACTTGTTTTCCAGTCTCACAACATTTTTGCATGTGAAAATGAGTCATATGAAGAGATCCAGAATTTCTTTAGGAATGCTAAGATGTTGGGCTTGCCAAAAACATGTTTCTTGCCATGTTGGCAAGAAATTCCTATCCAAACACTCTGAATGCCTGCATTACAGAGAACAGAAAAGCCACAACAGTGCCCTCAATTTTCTCATCTAGAACTGCCTAGGAGTCCTTCACTTCCTCTTTCAAAAGCAGAGGTGAAATCAAGAAAGCAAACCCACGGCACTTTCAGTACTTTTATTTTTCCATGGATTACAATTCCAAGCCATCTGAGTGCATGCCCTAAAAGCAACCTCAGTTGGAACAATTCATGTTCATTAAAAAAAAACCACCAGTCTGAAATCACAAGAAAGCCTCGAGGCAAACAAACCAGAGCAAAAATTGTCTTACAAATAGGTTGTGATGGGGCAGACATGCAATTAAACATACCTGGGAATAATAATAAATTATCCACAAAGCTTCAAAGGAGCGATCAAATCATTACAACAAGAAGGAAAAAGAGCGATGTGAGCTTGCTGTGTTATAAAAAAAAGCTAATAAAAAAGCTAATAATTAATAACACCACACACACACTACTGCTACAACCTTCCAATGGCATCAGCATGTATTTCTTATCGGTAACTAGTTTTGTTTTGTTTTCTCTAGTGGGAAAATTGTAGGGGAGAAGGAAGGCTAATTGGTCCACATACCAACTATCTCTCAAGGAATCTTAAGAACATAAAAAGGGCTCTACTGGATCAAGACTGGATACATATAAGAAGCCTCAAACAGAGTGCAACAGCACTTGTGATTCCCAGCCACTGGCATTCAGAGGCATAGTGCTTCCGACTGAGAAGGAAATATGCCACTGTGATAACTGGTGTGGCTATGATTGTGCCCCATTCATTTCTCATTTTTGCCTCTTGTTTGGTTGAGGGAGGGTAGCATCTAATACTGCTCCACTTCTAGTCCCTATCCTATTTGGATCCAACTTTATTGTGAAACATAAGGCAGTACTTATGCCAATGGCTGTTGTTTAGTCGTTTAGTTGTGTCCAACTCTCCGTGACCCCATGGACCAGCGCACGCCAAGCACTCCTGTCTTCCATTGCCTCCCGCAATTTGGTCAGACTCATGTTGGTAGCTTCAGGAACACTGTCCAACCCTCTCGTCCTCTGTCGTCCCCTTCTCCTTGTGCCCTCCATCTTTCCCAACATCAGGGTCTTTTCCAGGGACCTGGTGTAAGGGTGTGTGTTCATTTCCAAAGTGAAGAAGATCAAACCTATCCATTCTTAAAGAAATCAGCCCTGAGTGCTCACTGGAAGGGCAGATCCTGAGGCTGAGGCTCCAATACTTTGGCCACCTCATGAGAAGAGAAGACTCCCTGGAAAAGACCCTGATGTTGGGAAAGATTGAGGGCACAAGGAGAAGGGGACAACAGAGGACAAGATGGTTGGACAGTGTTCTCGAAGCTACCAACATGAGTCTGACCAAACTGCAGGAGGCAGTGGAAGACAGGAGTGCCTGGCGTGCTCTGGTCCATGGGGTCACAAAGAGTCGGACACGACTAAACGACTAAACAACAACAACAGTGCTGTTATTGGGACTAAATATGTTTACTAAATATGTTCTTAGTAATCCCTGTCAAGCCTATGTTCCTGACAAGCCAGCTTTTAGACACACACATTTTGAAACACTACTTGTGGATTTCAGCTCTCATTAGAACAAAAATATTACCTACATGCACCCCTCAATACTTGCAAAGATATCCGCAGTACAGTCTAAAGCAACTGGCCGCTGCCAGGTTTTTTTCTTATTTGACTCTTAGCATCTGTCTGATAAGAGTGTGGCTTTCATTTTGGAACACTGAGACAAATCAGATTGACTGTTCTCAGTCCCATTCATGCCCTCTGTGTTTCCACATAGAACGTGCAATGCCAAGAATTGTTGCTTCATCACCTTGTCACTGCAGCTCTCTTCCCTAAGGGGACATGGAAGTAACTGTCTAAGCATTTCATGATTGATTGCCAGAGAGTGCAGGACTCCAGTAAAGGAGAGAATGAAGTTAGGAGGAGAAAGTTTTGTTAAGCCAAGGGTATGCCTTCTCCTCAAAGCGGAATAAGAGCAAAGGCTGGTTCTGTCGTTTAGTTAGGAGTGCATAGCCAGATAGCAGGATTTTAAGCTCACACATTCAGTTTGTCATCATATTGGCCTTGGCACTGGAAAGGCCATTTGGGGACAAAGTAAGATCTACAGTGTAAGTGTGGAGAAAAGAACAGTCTGCATACTTTTGGAGAAATGTTTAGTTTTAGTAATGATGGCAGTTCAACATTCAATCAGCCAGAGTCTGGACATGCCCTTAAACAAATATCATCTGAACCTCCTTATGCCCACTATTCAGCAACCGACACCCTGTTGATTGTTCTCCTGCTGCCTATAACATATTCTCATTTCAGAGTAGGGTTGTGGCTCAGTAGCAGAACACTTATTTTGCATTCTTGGTTCCATGTCCCAGTAGAGCTGGGAATGATCCCACCATCTGAAACCTTGAAGAGCCACTGCCACTACAACTCCCATCATCCCTAGCTAGCAGGACCAGTGGTCAGTAATGATGGAAATTGTAATCCAAAAACATCTGGAGACCCAAGTTTGGGAAACCCTGGTCTACCCTGTCAGGCAGTGGCTCTTCAAGGTTTCAGATGGTGGGATCGTTCCCAGCTCTACCTGGACATGGAACCAGGTAGAGAGGGATTGACCAGGTGGCTCCAGGGGGTGGTCAATATCTCATTACAGGAGGAAGAAATGCCTATTGGTAGCTTGGAAGAGGCAGTGGTACAGGACCTTCTTAAGACCCCATAAGTGGACTCTAAGGTGCTGGATAGCTACCATCCAGTTGCAAGTGATGCCATCCAAATTGGTGGCCATTGCTTCCTCCTGTGGCAGCAAGTTCCCCATATGGGAAGAATAAGTTTCTTTTATCTATCTTGAATCTTTTGATATTCAGCCTCATTGGGTGTCCCCAAGTTCTAGTCTGATGAGGAAGAAAAACTTCAGATTTGCTCAGGCTGTCTAGAAGAGGGTCCAGAGTTTTCACAGAAGCATCAGACATGTCAGACATAAAAAAGGAGGTAATGCAGGTGAAGATGGATCCCAAAGGAATTGTCTTCATGCCGAGAGAGGAGCATCCAATACCAATATTTATCTATCATCTATCTATCTATCTATCTATCTATCTATCTATCTATCTAATCTATCCCTTGCATTTCCTCTGCCTGGACTTGCATGTGAGAAATCACAGAGTTCCAGGAAAGAATGAAATTAAGCAAACCCCTATTGCTAAGTTTGCATTAGCAGATCTTCATGGGAAGCAGCCTGGATAACCTCCATGAATTAAACACCGCAACAATCAAAGGCCTTTGGCACCAGCTGAGGATTAATGGCCAAGCGGAAACATGATGGCTTAAGGCAAAATTGAGCAATCATTAAGCCAATTCCCTTGGAAAAGTACTGTGCCAAGGTTATTGCTATTATAGAGTTTCTTTAAACATGCAGAGGAGCAAACAAATAAAAATCACAAGAGAGTGAGAATAACCATTAGACTCTGTGGTTTTTCTCACCTAGCTAAACAGAAATATGTTGATTTTTTCCAGGGAGTATTTGAGTTTCCTATCTAAAAAATGCTCTAACGGATAGAAGAAGTTATACACTATACAGTTGGAGCCAAAACCAAATGACAACAACAATATATAATAATGCATTAGATATGATATATCCAGTGTTTTATTTCTATGAAAAATGGTACCGGTATACACCACGCCTCACCATCCTCCACACCATCCCACACTGCTGTTTGCCTGCTCACACCCTCCCATCCCACCGCCCCCACCGCTTGCCCGCCCACCCACCCACCTGCTCACTCGCACGCCCCTCACACCTTTGCCTGCCTGGGAGGATGGTGGTGGGAGAAGAGGTGGTCATGTACCGCCTCCAAAAAAACCCCCCAAAACTGGATATATCATGATGATACAATATAGCAGCATTCTTTCTTTCTTTCTTTCTTTCTTTCTCTCTCTCTCTCTCTCTCTCTCTCTCTCTCTCTCTCTCTCTCTCTCTCTTCACACACACACACACACACAACAGTTCTCATCACATTCTTTTGCATGACCCCCCAACAAAAGTGTTAGCAAGGTTATATAAAGATAAGGACTGAGTCAGTTTCCAGTGGCTCCCATTTAACCCTTTGGCAACAAGTAAAACAGGGTGCGATCTGGGATGCAGATGAGAGTGTTTCTTACACAGATTCTGTGTTTACCTGCAGTTTGGAAGAAATCTAGCTCCCATAGTACCACAGTGCCACACTCCTCTTAGTTGCCATTCACCCCTGTGATGCACTTTGGGACAGTGTTGGGTTGCATTTGATCTCGCACTCCATCTGAGCAGGGTTTTCTCCTTGTGCAATGGAACGTCCTCCACCCTCATCCCCTAAATGTGTTCTGGGGGTCCCCCCCAACATTCCAGAACAGATTTGGGTACAGTGCAAGGTGTACTTGCATGGGGAGAGGGGAGAAAGTCCCATTGTGCTAGCAGTAACGGGTAAAGGGTAAAGGGACCCCTGACATTTAAGTCCAGTCGAGAACAACTCTGGGGTTGCAGCTCTCATCTCGCTTTACAGGCCGAGGGAGTGTTTGTCCACAGACAGTTTTTCCTGGTCATGTGGCCAGCATGACTAAGCCGCTTCTGGCACAATGGAACACCGACACCAGAGCAGCGCACAGAAATGCCGTTTACCTTCCCGCCAGAGCGATATCTATTTATCTACTTGCACTTCTTCTTTTTTAAGAAAGGGAAATATTTTACTCTTCATAAAAGAATGCTTGAAAACATACTGGCTTTTGATTACATTGGTTTACTACGACTTCTTGTTTCCATAGCTGGACGATGCATCAAAATTTCCTTAGGAAATCCCCACCTGTTCTCCAGATGATCTGGCAAAACTGCTTGTCACACAGCAAGAACAGGAAACATCCTTTGGCTGTGCTTTGTTACTGACTCAGGGCTTGGGAAAGAAGTTTATTTCAACTAGGATCTATCCCAAAGCTAAGACAATGCAAGCAGAATGCAGCAAGGGCTCTCCAACAATTAGAGGGCAGACAAAGTCCCATCTACATAAACACCTTCCCATCTTCTCTCTTCAAAGGGCACAATTACAGATAATCCAACATTTCAGTCCCTAACCAGAAGTCACTTGAGAGCAAACTAGGATCTGAAATAATATAGGTGCAGCTGCTTCTGCCCATTTCCTTGGCGAGTAAAATCATTGCTGTTCCATCTTCTCTGGCTGCAGAGAGGCAACAAAGGTCTGGTATTCCTCAGGGTAGAAGTGTTTATATACATTGATTTTCCTGGTAATATACATTGGTGTGTCCTGGTAATAGTTCTTCTCATCACGTGCCATAGCCTTGTAGTTTTCACCATGGCTCCGGATCATGTGCTGGACATAGTCAATAAGATCTTGTGAGAGCGACTCTGACTTCTTCTCTGGGAGGCTGGCCTCCGATTCCAACTCATTTAATACATATGGCTTCCGCACAGTTTTCACATTTGCTTCTTGTCCATCCACTTCCATTTTCAGCATCTGCTGCATTGTTTTCGGAATAGGTATAGCCTTGTTTGGATCAACAGCCAGGTTCTGCTTTACAGTTTTGGTCCTATCCCAGGCATGTCGGATTTGGGTACATTTTATGTGGGGCACCGCGCACTTGCGGAAAGCCCTGTTCTGCTTCTTGCGGTCGACATTATAGTTGTACTTTTGCTGCCGGCTCTTCCCTTTGGCTTTCGGCATCGCGGTGACTCGGTGGAATATCAGCTGCAACAATCCAGCCACATGCAGCTTCTAATACGGGTCTCTACTTGCACTTTTTGACGTGCTAGGTTGGCAGGAGCTGGGACCGAGCAACAGGAGCTCACCCCATCACGAGGATTTGAACCGCCGACCTTTTGGTTGGCAAGCCCACGGCTCAGTGGTTTAGACCACAGTGCCACCCACGTCCCTGCAGTAACCCTTACCAGTGAGCAATGATTTACTTGAATACTGGCCGATGTAATTCCTACAGAGAGGGTTCCTCTCTGTAGGCATGCCCCCAACATGTGGGCAGTAGGGGTGGGGCCACCGAGAATGCAAGGCAAGGCCAGCAGGTATAGATCTCCCCTCCTCCCCCATAAGATTGTTAATTTAATAAGGCGGAAAAGATCAAATGCAGCTCAACTCCAAAGCAGCAATTCTAAGCACTTTTTGGGAGTAAATAGCATTGAACCCAGTGGGCCTTGCTTCTGGAAAAGAAACAACATACACAGGATGGTGCTGAAAGCATTAGACTGTGTGTGGTCTGTTCTCTCTGCTAACAGTTTGATTATCTAAAAACAACTTCAGGGTCCGTGGCCTGATAGTTCTAAGGCAGGCATCCCTAAACTGTGGCCCTCCAGATGTTTTGGCCTACAACTCCCATGATCCCTAGCTAAGAGGACCAGTGGTCAGGGATGATGGGAATTGTAGTCCAAAACATCTGGCGGGCCAAAGTTTGGGGATGCCTGTCCCTAAGGCTTCCTGTCTGAGTGACAGCTCAAGATCCTGTTCTTCATGTAAATTCACTGCTGCAATAATAGGTTGGATTGATAGAAAGTACATGATGGGGAAAGTCAGGCTCTTTCAAGTTAACACTAAGGTCTTTTCCACTGATCAAAAATACATAGCAACTTCGGAAATCAAAGGCAGTGTAATCTTTCCAGTTAAATTCACCCATGAAATGAACGTCAACACATTTATAAAAGAGGTTCCAAGTGCAACTTCCATTTCAAAGTGCAAAAATGTGAATCTCACAACTTGAGAAAATATGTGGTGCATTTCTGTACGGAATTCGAGTCATACCCAGCAACTGCTGGTGTATTGGGGCAGAGCGTGGAGCTTCTCTCCTGATGCTGGCATCACTACAGCTTACCTCCATAGCATGCAAGCAGTGAATTCAGGGCTGTGTGGCTGCATTGAAAAGAGTGCCAGATTGGCTCTGCTAGTGCATCTGAACCCTCCAACCTTGCTGCCATCCTGCCCTACCCAGTGCCATGCAGGTAAGCTGTAGTGACTCCAGTGTGACTCAAGGGCTCTCAATGAACTCAACATGTTTAGGGAAACAGGATGTCCCCTTGCAGAAGCCATGTTGGTTCTACTTCAACAAGACTTGCTCTTCAACCGGACGGCTTTTGAAGATTCATTGATTTATTTCTTAAAAATTTATATACTGCTTGACTGTAGGGAAAGCCTGAAGGCAGTTTACAAAGAAGATAAAGCAATCAAATTATCACTAAAAAAACCTTTCACCCCAAAATTTAAACATATAAAACTGCAATAGACTAGACTACAGTCATACCTCAGGTTGCAAACGTGATCCGTGCGGGAGGCACGTTCGCAACCCACAGCGTTCACAACCCGCAACACTGCGCCTGCACAAGTGCGTGGCGCGATCGACGCTTCTGCGCATGCACGTGACATCATTTTGTGCTTCTGCGCATGTGCGAGCGCCGAAACCCAGAAGTAACCCGTTCCGGCACTTCTGGGTTCGGCGCGCAGCGCAACCCAAATGTGCACAACCCGCAGCATTTGCAACTCAAGGTATGACTGTAATTCTATTGTAGCAGTAGACAATTCATGGAGGATAAAGCTGTCAATGGCTACTAACCAAGTTGGCTATGTTCTGCCTCCATTGTCAGAGGCAGTAATGCTTCTGAATACCAGTTGCTGGAAACCACAGGAGGGGAGAAGGCTCTTCTGCTTGGTCTTGCCTGTGGGCTTCTCATAGGCATCTGGTTGGCCACCGTGAGAACAAGATGCTGGACTAGATGGGCCATTGGCCTGATCCAGCAGACTTCTTATTTTCTTAGGATTGCACCCTTAGGCTGTTATGTTATGCAACATTATTAATTTATTTATTTTAAAACTCCCCCTTCTGCCTTTAGGCCCATGCTTTTAAGGAAGCTGACCATGTACATTAAAAATTCAGCAATCCTCCAGAATTGTGGAGGTTTGCAAAAGCCTAATCCATGCATAGTTTGACACCTGTGGCACAGGAGGGAAGAGTTTGTTCATAAAGCTGATTAAAAGCAGCCGGGTTTTTGTTTTTTTGTTTTGTTAAAGAAGTTTGATGAGCACTGGCTTATTTCTGCCCGTGTATCTTCTTTAATTATAGCGTCTTTTCTTCCCGCTTACAATCAATGTAATCTGCAACTCATTTCGTTTATTAGTATTATTAAATGAAATGATCTTCTGAGCTGGTCTGTGTAACTGATTTAGGAACCTTAAGTAGCAATTGTGACTATTAATGACTGATCTGGATGATAATATGGCACTCGTATTTGTTATCGCTTTATGAAAGTTATTATTGTAATAAACCCGCATGGTTTTCCGAGTGATTCCTTTTAATCTCCTAGCAAAAACAAATAACTCATCTCATAGAATACTTTACATTATTAATCCACTGCTGATGAAATGCCTGGAAAGGCACAACAGTAGTTAGACTCAGTGGAATAAGTTTGCTTTAAAGCAGATTGTGCATGCATGCAACTTAAGGATCATTCTCAAGATTCTTTAATGCAAACCAAAATTGAGGCCTTCTTTAGTACACAAATTAATTTAGCGTGAACTTGAGCTTGCGCTTTTATGATTCCTGTCAGGTGTATTCAATCCAGTGCAGTTGCTTATTTCATAAAGCAAAAGTCAGGGGGGTCTACAGCAGAACCTTCTTGAGTAGCTGCAACATAGGAACAGCCTGTTCATAGCCTAACAAAAATGGCTGCTGGAGCCAATAATATTCTAGCCAACATGTTTGGATTCAAGATTATAACTGTAATTTATGAGTTGTGTATTGTATTTTTAACACTTTTCTAAGGACTCATTAAATCTCTTTTATGTGTAGTTTTCCCAGTCATGCTACCATTAACTCGAAAAGGAGAGAATAAAATCCCATTTATAACCTTGCTACAATCACACAGCAATTCTCGCTTGACTGATACCCTTCTTATGAATTATATGTATTGTAAACAAGTATGGCAAACCATCTTCTCTATTAAATCCCATTAATGAAATGCACCACTTAGCTTATTTGACACTTAAGTGACTCCCATAAATTTCAAAGAGAAGGCACTATAAAGAAAATATTTGGAAGAAACAAGTTAATGAACTCTCTGTATTCCACCCCCCCACCCCCCACCCTGCAAAAAATATGCAGATCAAAATTTGCAGAGCAGTCTCTTGTTGACCTAAAAAACCAAAAACTATTCAAAAATGAGTGTGAGGAAGTGAAAAGCTAAGTGCACTACTAAGCATGCCATTAGCTCCCTTTCTGCTGTCACCCCCCAAGACCCTCCTACATAAGACTTCAGCAGAGGTACTTTTTCTTTGAGAAAAATAAGTGGCTCACATAAATGTAAACTAAGCTTTAAAGGGAGGCAGGGCACATTGATGCAAGGGGCACATTGATATACCAAGAATATTTCAATATTGAGAAACGTTACTAGTGTCATGACATCACTAAAGCATATCTATACATGTGTGAGTATGACAGTTGCGCCCCCGCCGCCTGCCAATTTGCCATTGTCGTTTGACAAGAGTAGGTGTGTTTTTAGCGCGGCCAACTAAAAAATTACGAGAAATGTAAAAGTGTTCCAACGCTGCTCTACGTCGTTTAGTTAAGATTTTAAAATACCAAAGGTAAATTATCCCACTCAGTAATCAGGATTACACATGATTTTTAAATAAGTTCAGTGGTTTTATTAATAATTGTTAGTTTTCTGAAAATGTCCATTGGGGCACTTTGAGACACTAAGACACTGCGTATAAAAGTGCCCCACTAGTGGACAATAGTGCCCCAATATACAAGTTTGCATAAAAGCTCTAAACTGATTTCCAACTCCTGAAATTTGAAAAGAAAAAAAACTGTTGTTTACTACGTGGCCAAAGTCATTTCTAAATATACAGTGGTACCTTGGGTTACAAACGCTTCTGGTTATGCGTTTTCAGGTTACGGACCACGGAAAACCTGGAAGTACTGGAAAGGGTTACTTTCAGGTTTCGTCGCTCACGCATGCACATAAACGCTAAATCGTGTTTGTGCATGCGCAGAAGCACTAAATTGTGTCACGCATGTGCACAGACGCAGCGCTGCAGGTTACTAACGCTGCAGGTTGCGGACATGCCTCTGTCAAGGATTACGTCCACAACCCGAGGTTCCACTGCAATATGACCGATTATCAAGTGTAATAACTCAGGAAAAAAAACCAGGATCTTGTATGTTTGTCTTCCCCATTGTAGAAGATAAGGCAAGCGTTGATTTCAAGGATGTTGTTTTGCAGTTGCCAAAACGAAGTTTCTCAAAGGGCACATCTTGAACATCATCTCTTTATACTTTTTATTTTGACTTCAGTGGATATAATGTGCAATAGAAGCTAAACATTAAGTAATTATCTTATTTTTTATAAGCATTTTGTTTAAATAACTATTTTTGACTACCTAATGTGAGTTCTTATACTTTTTAAAGTTCTTCCAAAGTTTTTTTTTTATGGATAGGTGTTTGAGGAAAGATTAATATAAGTTTTGATGTTCCGTTTAAAAAAACTGCCATAAAGTCTATGATATGTATGAAACATAAGTAACAAATTGTAAGGCTGATTATGTACATAAGTAACAAATTGTACATAAGTAACAAATTGTAAGGCTGATTATGATCTCTCACAATAAAAATTGTTTTTTCATAATTTTTTTGTAAATACCATTCTCATACAATTTACGCTTTGTATCAAAGTGCCCCATCCACTGTATCAAAGTGCCCCGTAGGTGGGGCAGAATGATACAAAATCCATTTTTTACTCAAGTCATTATATTCTCATTATCTTCTAACTTTAATGGTTCTTTTGATTTCTATTATAATATTGATTAGTTATGCCATGTGTAAGCGACAAAAGGTACAGAAGCCCCCCTCCCATCCTGGGGAGTAGTAGCTCCTCCCCCAGCACCAGCGTCAGCGGCGAGGGGGAAGAGTCCAGTGGGGAAGGAGGAAGTAGGGGACAGGGCTCCGGCAGGATGGCGGAGCCTCTGCTGCGAGGTAGACGGGAAGAGAGAGAGAGGGACGAGGGGGAGAAGGAAAACATGGAAAGGAGAGCCTGCCTCCCTCCGGTTCCGGAATTACGCCGGCGGAAATGGGGGAGGGGATTTGGAATGCCCCGTCTCTTATGTTGGAAGAAAACGCGGGAGCCCCCATTCCAGGGTTCTGTGTGAGACTGGAAAAATGTATTCTGTACAGCTCTAGCACTGTAAATACTCTGCACATAATAAAAGCATGAAAAGGCAACGGTGTGGAGAATCGTTACTCTAGAGTAGTCACAACACCCCTCTGTGACACCATGCATAAAGCAAAAATTTTTATTATTTGATTCATTTTGGTACATAAAATATGAGATTGAATTTTTCTGCATCAATCTGCCCTAATTCTTCCTAATAGTAAAGAAAACTGTAACAAAATAACATAATGAGAGAAACTAAATACAGCAACACGAGGCAAGTCTGAGGCAAAAAAACCAAGAAGAGGCAATGGGTCTCGCTTAACTGAGTGTTTTTCTTACACAACCATCTACTAAATGGTCCCTCTTTCAGCATTCTACAGATAGGATGTCCTTCCATGTGTGTTTCATCCCATTATGATCACTTTAGGTCATGCTTATGTCATCACTTATGTCATACAAGTTCCAAATTAATACCAGTAATTCTCAAACAGTCAGACACCAAGACTCACTAGGTGTGGAGATGAAATGCCAGACTGCAACAATGAACAAACTCAATGAAAAGGGAGACCTGGCTTCTGCCATCAACAGGGGCCATGTTTGGGGAAGTGAGGCACAGGCAATGAACAAGAAACCGCATTGCCTTGTTATTTAGACAAGGGAGCAGGCCTGTCCCAGAAGCTAGGCTTTACCTATTGACCTGGTTCGGCCTATTGTCAAAGAGGTTTCTTTGCTGGTCTGGCTGTTCCAATATATTTCCCTTCCTTGGCTAATGAATGACGCTGGCTAAATCCCTGCCAAATATCCCTCAGGCTCAAATTTAGGAGCCAATGCACTGTGGGCCAGAATTCTGATGGGCCTCTGGACAGATTGCCCTTCAGTCATGCCTAATGTGATACAGAACAATCCTACGCTATCTGTGGGCTCAATCTTGGCAGTCTGTGGGCATCAGTGATGCCAGCTCACCCACCTTGGCACAAATGCCTGGCACTAGTGATTGGTTGTACATCACTCACTCTCACACACACACACACACACACAATGGACTGGCAGTAACAAGCACTAGCTAAAATGCCCCCTTAGGACAGAATCATAGCTATCTGGAAGTGGAGTCCCCAGATGATTCTTCCTCTTTCACAAGGTAAATGTCACACAAAAAGGCCTTTAAAAAAAGAAGAAAAGGAGACTATGCCCTGGAGATTTGTGAACAATGCAGAAGACCCAATACGCATTGTATGCTCTCATATTGAAGATAAGGGAGAAGGTGGGCATTGTGGAAGTCGCAAAGCTTTGGAGTGAGTGCAGGAACACACACACACACACACACACACACACACACATCCATGCATGCATGTTCTCGCTGATCACACTTCAAAGAACCTAACAATAATGTCTGTGGAAGCGAGAGGGATTATCCTTCATACTTGAAAGTGACACATCTGGCTCACTAGAAAATGGGAAAGGGGGGGGGAATGAATTGACAGAAGTGAAAGGTAAAGATCTGAGTCTAAATACACAATGCATCAGCCTGCAGCTTTTCTTGAAAGAAGACCCTCCGTAAGACATGAAAGGCACAGAGGAAAGAAGCTCTTTATTGGAATGAAAGGCAGGGTATATATACGTTTTAATGAAATTCAATTCTCTCTCTAATTGGGTCACATCAGTAAAAAAAATGCATGCAAATTTATAGGCTCACATTGAGTTTGGCAGTAATGAATGCCTAATAAATTGTTAGTCTAAAGCAATGAGTTTGGTATTTTTCCTCTCTTAATCCTGTCATTACACAACATTACAAATACCTTGCTGGGGGCTTTGAGAGATCATACACATTCATACACACAAAAATAGGTTGCAAAACTGAATATATTTGAGCTACTCTAGATGAGGAGGATGAATGGGGGTTTGAGGAAGCAGACTAACAAGAAAAAGAGGAAACAGGATTAATGGTTGAGGAATTAATGCTTGCAAGATTGCTGTTTTTAAAGCACGGGCTGAGGGGCTTTAAAATCTCATTGTATCAAGATGAAAACATGTTGTACATACAAGGGAAGTTGCTCAAAATTATTTTAAAATAGCAATTGTATTCCAGGTAGTCACACATACATAAGAGAAACTTCAACTGTATAGCCCTGGTTCAAATATATAAGGAACAGGAAGCATTCCATGATAATATGCTCATATATTTTTCTTTCTTAAAAAAATAATCAAATGCTTTGTTACTTTACAAACAACTAAACCACTTAATTTCAAAAGCTTTCATCTTATTCATGCATTTAAATAGAACCTAAATTGGCTCTGAATGCTGAGACATCAGGGTGTAAATTGATTCCATCTACATGGCACTTCTGGTACTTAAGCAAATCAAGAACAGGTAGTTCTGAGGGTTGCTCTGCACAGTATGAGGCACCCAGTCTGGGAATGGCAAAGTGAACATTTAACAGCAAGTTTCAGCTAACCTGGCTCACTGATGAGTAAAAATGCCAAGGAGGGATGGGAATCTGTGGCCCTCCAGGCATTGTTAGAGAGTACAACTCCCCTCATCTGTAACTATTGACCATTTTGGATGGGCCAATGGGAGTTGGAACCTAACAATATCTAGAGAGCCAAATGTTTCCTACTCCTATCTTAGAGAGACTACAGTTTGATTGATGAGGATGGCGGCTGACAGTTTCTCAATAGAAGAGATCTAGCTACTGCATTCTCACTCTTCTGCATTTTGCATCTGTTGTCATTTCCATAACCCCATACATATATAGCACATGGCAGTGTTCTAATCTAGGAATCACCTAGGTACATTGTGATTACTAATTCTGCAAAGGAAGGCACACAGCTGTACTATAACCCAGAGTGATGTTTCCCAAGAGGCTTCACAAAGCCTGATGATCAGGTTTCTTAAATCTCTTTGTAGAGCACTGTACACTAAATGGAGCCAAAACTCCATTTGGGCCAAGCCAGATTGAAATAGGTCCAGAAAAATCAACTTCCTCCAACAGAGCTGAAAGATAATGTGCCATAACTCACTCCCATCTGGAAATGAAATATTTGAGAGTGCCATCCTGTGATTTTTCAGCTTAGAAAATGACAGTGAGGTAATTTTATTGTGTTTTAGTATTTTAACTTTTGAATGTTTTAAAGGTTTGATCTTCATGGACTGCAAGAAGATCAAACCTATCCATTCTGAAGGAAATCAGCCCCGAGTGCTCACTGGAAGGACAGATCCTGAAGCTGAGGCGCCAATACTTTGGCCACCTCATGAGAAGAGAAGACTCCCTGGAAAAGACCCTGATGTTGGGAAAGATGGAGGGCACTAGGAGAAGGGGACAACAGAGGAAGAGATGGTTGGACAGTGTTCTCGAAGCTACGAACATGAGTTTGACCAAACTGCGGGAGGCAGTGGAAGACAGGAGTGCCTGGCGTGCCCTGGTCCATGGGGTCACGAAGAGTCAGACACGACTAAACACGACTAAACAACAACAAATGTTTGAAAGTATGGTTCTGAGTTTTTCTTGATTTTCCTGTTTTATCTTTTGTAAACTGCTTTGAGGGTTTTTCTTAAATCAAGAGGTGTATAAATGTTATGAAATCTGTATGGATTCTTTTCCATACAGATCTCACAACACCTGCCTTTTTCAAGGGTTGTGGCGCCTGCCATTCATTTAATGAGTGAACCGTCCTGAGACCTGCAGGTATAATAATAATAATAATAATAATAATAATAATAATAATAATAATAATAATAATAATAGATTTTAATGAACACCATTGTAACTGGTCAAGTTGTGCAAAAGTCATAAATATTAGTATTAAAACTTCACATTTATTTTCCATAGAGGTAAGTATTCATTGTGGGGAAAGGCAATAGCTCAGCATTACAGCATCTGTCTTACAAGGAGATAGTTCCAGGTTCAATCCCCAGCATCAGGCAAGTCGGCGTTGGGAGGAAATCCTGCCTGAAGCCCCAGAGAGCCATTGCTCTTGAAGCTACAAACATGAGTTTGACCAAACTGCGGGAGGCAGTGGAAGACAGGAGTGCCTGGCGTGCTCTGGTCCATGCGGTAACGAAGAGTCGGACACGACTAAACAACAAAACAACAACAACAAAGTATTCATTTCATGGGATAAACAGAAGATTTTAGAATGGGTTTTCTGTAGCAGCTGAATGAATAAAGAAGCTTACTGGCTTCCAATTAATTCAGTATATTTTGTGGTTTCTGGTCTGTTTCCTAATTTGCAACTCAGTGGGGTCAAGAAAAGGATTCCTCCCACCTATGGTAATAGATTTATCTGTAGAAAACCTTCCACATCCTCTTAAGTTACAGCTCTCATCTGTAGTAACATCCTCCAAGGGTACCCTCCCTTTAATGGGAACTCTGTGCCAATGTGAAGCTTGCGTAAGCAACAGATGAGGATATTATTCATTGTAAGTATAAACCAAGATTTGCATTTGGGGGTTATTTGACATTACTAAAAGCTTAAATAAAAATGGGTTGGCTGTTATACCCAGCAGAAGAGAAATTGACATAAACATAAGGATATTGTTGTCACTTTCAATGTCTGTGTTTTTTTAAAAATGCCTGTGAGCTAATTCTATTTTTTGGAACCTATAGTGTCTTCAGCTGTGTATCTTTTGGCAGACACTAGCCAATTGACTTTTAGCAGAGCTGAGGACTTTTAAAGTACTGAGAATTTCACTTTCTACATATACCTTCCAATCTTGAAAAGCTCTGGTTTGCATTCTAAGGCTAACCATTAACTTGGGAGTAAGCACCAATGAACTCACTGGGTCTGACGTCTGTGTAGGCCTGTTGATTATTGTGATTTAAGAGAATGCAATATTCTAGAGATGATGAAAAAATTCTCAGAGACCAAGGTCTTTCAAACTGTTTGGTAACAAAAACTCAAGATTCAAGTTCCACATTGAATATAGCAATCTCAGAGTGATTTGATTAATATTTTCTGTTCTTATTTGCTTTTTAAATGGCTTTATTATTACAATTTTGTATTATGTGTGTCGATGTCCTGCTGGGCTCTGGAATTTACTTTAATGAAGAGCAGGTGAAAACTGCCTTTAAAAATTAAAGAAATAAGTAAAGCCAGCTTTCCCATTGAGCCACTCAATCGAGCAACTGTGGTAGAACTTCAAGGACTCTTTGGCTGGAATTGTTCCAAATAATTCAACTGGCCAACCTTGGCAACATCCTCAAAGTGAATGGAATGCCTAGCATCAAGTGACTGTGGGGCTATGGCTCCTGTATCTCTGAGGTCCTCCTGAAAAAAATTGTTTATTATATCAGACATAGTTACCATGTGATTAATTTTGGTTTAATTCATTTTGTTACCCATCAAAACGTCCATCCATATTTCTTCAGCTGTGGTATAGATAAATATACATTAATTTCACTGCTCTGTTTTCTATTCCTTGATCTTATGCATGGATCATATAATTTTATTCATTGCCGTAAACAACCCTGTAGGAACAAAGAATATTAAAGGACATAAAATAAGGTCATTAACTACAGAATATTACCTTGGCAGGTTACTCAGCTAATGACCGAATATGAAGCTGGAAGTTTCAGCAGGGTATTTTAATAAAAATATTCAGCTAACTGGTTGGCAAAACTATTTTGCACTGGCAAATAAAAAATGATAAACTTTTACACTCCTGAACCTCAGCATAATGCATTTGTGAACATCCCATGTATTGGAAAGAATGGTTTGTGGGTCTCTTCCTAAATATACTTCCATGTAACAGCAGAGGAAGGTGGATTAGATGAGATGCAGTTCTCCAAATCTGTAGAGCTATGATCTTCTAAAAGCTCATGTTTCATATCAAATTCACAGGAATGGAATATGTTGTTTTATATTCATTTTACATATAAAAGTGTTTGTACCCCACCTTTCAGTCCTCAAAAGCAGGGTATGAGATAGGAGGAGAGACCCTAGTCTATTACCACGCACTGTGTGCATTCATTCAAGGTATGTGTTTCCCCTCCTCAACAGTGATCCAAAAACTATCATCATCATCATCATCATCATCATCATTATATCTCCCTATACCCAGGGGTCAACTAGTTACTACAACCATTACCATATTTTTTTAAAAATCAAATAATCAGCATCATGGCTTTATGCATCAATTTTAACTCACTGCTTTCCGTGGTGATATGAAATAATTCAAATATGAGCACATCGACGGATGCTACATTTATTTCACTTCAGTAGCCAGACCTTTACATTCATCTAGAATGCTATTATTAGAATGATTTTCTACCAGAGTATCAATAAATAATATTTTCAGTTGTTGTAAAGGGTTGTTCCTAAGTCCAGAGGCAGCTTCAGAGTGTCCGCCTGATGTTTGATTGACCTGCAAAAAAAGAGAGAAAGTAATATTACTGTTGTGAGCAGCAGGCTAACCAGCATGTAAGCTGAACTTTCTGAATGATCTGCATTCCTGTTAAACCATGTGGAATACAAGAATGGACTCAGTGATCCACAAAGGCGATAACGGGAATTGATCTCATCCCGTGCAACTTTCGGCCATTCCACAAAAGTTTCGACCCATTCAGTTTTAGTGGCTAAGTAGTAAACTGGCTAGGGCAGGCGTGACCAAAATGGTGCCCTCCAGATGTTTAGAACCACATCACCCGAACTATTGGCCATGCTGATTGAGGCTGAGATGTATTGGGGATCAATAACATCTTGAGGACCCTGCATTAGCTACCTGGACTACAGCATTGGGCAGAGTGGAGAGACCCAAGTTCAAATTCCTGCTAAGCCAATGGGCCAATCACTTTCTCTTTCAGCCTTAGCAACTTTCCAGGATTGCTGTGTAAGATTCACATCCCTGTAGCTCCACCCACCACTGGAATGTGGACCCTGAAAAGTTGCCTGAGGGGGTATGTGGCCCTCAGGTTAGAAAACTTCCCTCACTTCTGATCTAGCATTTACCACTATGCTTCCTGGGGGAGGCTCACATTCCGTATCTACAATCCTGGACTTCCAAGAATGCATTGTAAGCAGATGCTCGTGATCTCCCTTGCCAATATTGTCCAGTCAGAATAACAAATCTCTTGTCTTCCCTACCAATTGGTTGCTTCTATTGTGAACATTTTGTTTTCCACAGTTTCTGGGCCCTTATTCTGTCCTACGGTGCTACTAGCAAAGGGCTTGGTTCTCTCACAAGGAGAATTTATTGTCACAATAAAAATAAAGCCCCTTCCTCCACCAACACTCGCAGCTCAGAAGACAGAGTGAATAAGCTTTGGGAATTTACAGTAGAATACCACTGGGTCATTGTACCAAACTGAAAAGTTGGCTCAGCAGACAGCTGTAGACGGTAATAAAGAAAAGGTTGCCTAAGGGAGAGAACAGAGCAGTTTGATTTGTTAGTGGAGAAATGTACATTATTCTGGAGTGTGACAGCCCAGACATTAGGCTGGGTTTGTATTTTGACCAGCCAGAGACTTTGTCAGGGAGGCTATTTTCATGCTCTTGTAAATTATTAGCTCAAACAGAGTGCTCAAGAAAATGCAAGTTTACTTATCACTTTGGGGAGTGCGCCATTTGGTACAAGACGGGTCATTTTGTTTTTTAATAGCAACGTTTGGAAACAACTGGCTTTTTCCCCCCTTGTGATTGGTCAACGGTCGAGAAAGACATTTCATGTAACAAGGACAAGAGAAATATGGACACAAGCAAAATATGTTTGCCGTGTCCAATGGGTTGTTGCTGTCCATATGGCTGTTGTAGCCCAGAGCCTCTGAAGACTAGGAGACTGATTCTGTTCCAGGTGAAGATGACACATCGGGCAAATGATTGACTGAGCTGCCTGCCCCCTGCTACTTCAAAATGAACCAGAAGCCTAGGGAAAGCAACATTATTTTTTAAATTCTTTGAGTTGAAGGCAATCTCAGACTTTAAATACATGCCTTTGGGGGCAAGTATATCAAATTCAATTGGCTTGCAATTCGTAGCATTCTCTGAAGTTGGGTTTGGGTGACTGGATGAATGGATGAGGGTCTGCACTGGCTACTGCAGATGCGGGTGAAGGGAGTATCAATAAAATAATCTGTGGAGCAAGACTGCTCATGCTTCCTACCTCTTGACATTTCAGAGAATGGGAATCATAAAACTAATAATAATAATAATAATAATAATAATAATATACCCTGCCCTTCCTGGTTTAAAACTGGGCTCAGGGCAGCTAACAGCAAATATAAAACATTGATTAAATTAATTAAGAAGTGATAGAGAGATAGATAGATAATATAGTAGTTCCATGTCACAATTATATATTCAATTTATTACATGAATATCCTGGGACTCAAGGCAGTGCACATGATTCTCTTCCCTCAAACGCCATCCCTGTGAGGTAGGTTAGATTGAGAGATGGTGGCTGGCCCAAGGTCATCCATTGGACTTCATGGCTAAGTAGGGAATTGAATTAGGATCCTAAGGCAGTACTCCACACTTGCATGCTACATTATACATTCTTAAAATTATGTATCACTTTGCTTCCTAAAAAGGCATTTAATGAGATGTACAATTAAGAAACGGAAAAGTTCCATACAAGTATATGACAGCTTAAATAATGGCAGTAGCAATCTACAAAAAATAAAGGAGGCAATTTAAAAGTTTAACTTTTTTAATTTAAAAAAATTTCTGAGAGGATAAATAAAATTTAATTCCATATCTACATATCTTCCAAGTCCTACATGGAAGTTGCCTGGCAAGCATTACTGGGTTGCTTGATCCAGCTACTATGAGCCCCACAAAGCTGAACATCACGCAAAAAGGAAACCTGAAGCAAGACCTAATAATTCGATAGGAGAGCTATAATATTGCTCCTGCATTAATGGCAGTGTGGTGAAAAGTATTAGGGTAAGTAGGTAAATGCTGCATAAAGTCATCTGGTTGAGGTATCCTGTAGATCAGGGGAGAGAACTTTTTTGGCCTAACAGGATCCGTATTGGTTGCCAGACCCATTGACCAGGTCTGACAGGTAAGAGGGTCAACCCACCTGTCATTCATGGAACTTAATTATGACATCATTCAGCTTATGAGGGGTGACTTCAACCCTGCTTTCTTCAGGGTTTAGCTGTGTGATTCAGTTCCCCACAGGGAACTTAGCTGCGTAGCTGACACAGCCATGTTTTAATCCCACCCCCATCCCTACCTGAGGTCATCACACACAAGTTGCTTACAGAAGTTTCATAAGCCATCCATTGAAATATATAAGCTTGCTAATATATACAAATAATTCAATTTATCATGCACAATCTGCTAAACAGAAAGGTAAAGGTTTCCTAATTTCAATTTCTAGGCTCTTGAACTCAATTCAGAGAATTGAGTCAATGGGGAAAACTGCAGCTCAGTATCATAGTAGCCATAGCTGCCAAGTTTTCCCTTTTCTCACGAGGAAGCCTATTCAGCATAAGGGAATTTCCCTTAAAAAAAGGGATAACTTGGCAGCTAAGGGGGGGTTGCATAGTGGGAGGCATCTGTGAGGTGAAATAAGTTTATGAGAGAAATAAAAGAATAGGATTATGAGAAGAACAAAAGGTCTGGGGAAAGGGATGGTGTGAGAGCTATTGGAAAAGGAAATGAAAAACACAAAGAGGGAGAGGGGGAGAGGTGCAGAGTGAGATCAAACAGCTCAGATCTTCCCAAGAAGCATCGGGTGTTTGAAGTCCACAAAGATAACACACCTTGTCCAATCCTCTTCAAAGATCAGATTTCAGGGAGCGAAAGGAAGGGGAGAAGAAAGAAAAGGAGGGAAAGGGGTAGGCTATGGTGATATAGCCTCAGAAATGAAAAAAAGGAAATCACAGAGACGGAGAAACATTTTGTCCTGACAAAGTGAAGTAACTGTGAACAGTATAGAAAAGTCAAACAGCCACCCTTCATGGGATTCTGAGATTTAGGGAGGTGGTTTGTTTTGATGAAAACAGAAGGCTCCATACATCATGTTAATCATGAGCAGAAAATGTAAGGAGGACACATCAGAAAAGCAGTGCCCATTTATTCTCCCATTCTCTTTTCGAACAACACAGCCAAATCTGTGCCAGATCTGTTTTAGAGGCTGCTTTTCAATGGATGCTAGTTTTCAGGAATTAGTTAAATGTGCCTGTGTGTTTAACATGACCCTGGTGGTCTCTTTTTCTTCTTTTTCAGAGAAAAGCTCCTCCGGGATGGACTAATTTATAACACAGAAGCAGTGGGTGTACGAATGACTGAACCTTTGCTGAGCCTGCTGTTTCTCCACCATGGACTGTCCCCACGCCCTGACACCACTTTCCTTCACTGTGGGGTTCCAAACATATGTTTGTAAGAAAAAACTCACAATTAGAGCACCAGAGGTGGGGGAAGGAGAAGCAGCTGGGAAATCAATTTGTTGTGAAGTGACTTTTCTCTCTTCTTCTCTTTCTTTCTTTCTTAAATCTATTGGGCTGATACTAGGGATGAGTAGGAATGGAATGGTCTCATTTTCCCAATCTTCAATTCAGTTCCCACTTTTCCGCAGCAATCTGCAATCCCTCCTTCCCGGAAAATTCTAAAGAATTTTAGTATGAATTCCCCCAATAAACTCATTTTTGTATGCAGTTTTGACTAATGCACACATTTCTGCAACCATTTATCCTACTATAATACATTTTTTGTGTTAATTTCATGAATATATTGATTTTTAGGCACACTTTCCCCTCCACTTGGCTGAAGAACTGCATCACAAAATTGGAAAAGTGTGAATTTTGGAGGATGTCTATGTTCTCATTGTGTTTCTGAAAGTGTGAGTTTGATAGATTCAGTTTTAACTGTGAACTGGATCCATATCCTAGGCCAACCCCAACACCTCTTACCATCAAAGGAAAACAAGCGAACAACAGAGAACCTACACAAGCGACACTGACAACACCCACACACACACACTTATTAAGCAAAATAGAAACATTGCCACCCCACCCCACCTTCCCCCCATCTACTTTCCTTCCCCTCTTCTCACCAATGTCTCAACAAATGAAACTGATTTGTAAAATTGCTAAGAGAGACATTGCACATATCTTTGTAAACCAAGAAAACCAATAATAATAATAATAATAATAATAATAATAATAATAATAATAATATAAATAAACAAATGTGAACTGGATCAAATTTCTCCTCCATGGTGCATCCATTGCCTCACTTTTGCTTTCATATAACAGTTTTGAAGGGAATCATCTTTTTTTTTTGTATTTGAGCTTTAATACTCTTGAAATGTTAATGTTTTGTTTTCTTTGTTCAGCGTTTGTATTGTTCATAAATTTGTATTTGTACATTAGTTCTTTGTGAGCTGCCCCGGGTGCCTTTTTTTAGCCAAAAGGCAGCATATAAAGAAACCGTAATATAAACACTTGGCAGAGTGGGCAGAAAAAAATCATTGTTTGGATCTACCTTTGTTTTTACAAAGATTTAGGCATATGAAGATGCTTGAATATAAGTCCTTTGGGGAGCAGCAACTTCTGGCACAACTAACAAGTTTATCCTATGGCTTGCGGGCAATAGGGCACCACCAGCAATAGCATGTTGCATTTGAACATGACAATTGAACATGGCAACCTGAAGCCCATTCTCCCCATCATCCTGTGTCCTTGGACAAATTGCTTTCTCCCTGCCTATACCTGTGAAGATGAATGTGACAAGAACCGTAAAGCATTTTTAAAAAATGCTTTCTCTTACCAATCCCTTCTATTTTCCCTTTCAAATCAAGCACAGCCTCATTCACATCCAGTCACAAGGAATGCTACAAAATTTGTATGCAACACAAAGGCCTCCAAAATAGATAGACACATAAAGCATATAGCTATAGAGCAATAAAATATGTGCATTTCCCCCCTCAAATGGACCCATATTGAAGAGATCTAGATGAATGAGGCTTCATTGTGTTCAAGGTGACATAACACAGAGGGTTGCCTCTATGCATGCTTCTTAAAATAGTTCTGAACAAACTATCTGTAATCCACCCAGTGCTGCTACTTGGTAATCCCAGCCATATTAAGATTTACGGAAATAAATTGAACGAAATCCATGCTTTGAGGGCTGCCGCAGTGTGATTTGAGCTTCGTTATTAGTGATCATGCCCAAGCCAGTTCCAGAGAAGTGCATCGCTCATCTCCCTACAGCTTCTATCTAGAAATATACTGTATAAAGCAAGCATAGTGAGCCTGTAGCCATCCAGATGTTGTTACACACTACAAAACCCATTATCCTTGACCACTGCATGTGCTGACTGGGGCTAATGGGAGTTTAAGTCCAACCAGTGTTCCCTCTGATGCTTCCTGCCTGTTCCCCATCACTGATGTAGAGCATGATCCTTCCTGTACTTTCTAAAAAGTGCACCATGAAAACAAGACACAGCAAAATGGAAGATGAAATACTCTTTGTCATCATCATCATCATAAGCTTTATTGCAGTAGCCAAAGGCTGGGACATCAAATTACTATTTGTTGCTGTGAGTGAAATTCCTATCAAGTGTCCCTATTTTCCAGGGACGTCCCTGATTTAGAGAAGCCATCCAGATTTCTGATTTGATCCCAGAATGCCCCACTTTTCCTTAAGATGTCCCTATTTTCATTGGAGAAGTGTTGGAGGGTATGGAGTTATCTGACCCCCAAACCATCTGAAGGCAATCCTGTATAGGAATTTTAAAAAAATGTTTAATGTTTTATTATGTTTTTATATACTGGTATGTTGGAAGCTGCCCAGAGTGGCTGGGGCAACCCAGTAAGATATGTGGGGTATAAATAGTAACATTATCATTATGGAATGTGGCGTTCCTATTTTCATTGGAGAAATGTTGGAAGGTATGCACAATCAGTGTTATTAATGACCTCAGGCCCTACAATCAGCAGGAGATAAGCCTATTGGTAGTGTCAACCACTGAGCACTGGCTATTTGATGCTAACCCATGACAGGGCCTTCTTGGTGGCAGTGCCCCTTTTGTGGAATGGTAAAGTGCATCTGTCTCCCTTATTATTAACTTTCAGGATGAACTTAATAACATTCTTGTTTACCTAGGCATGTGGTAGCTAGTAGATACTGATCCTTACAACCTTGACATCATTGGCTCTGTGTGTATGTGACTATTTTAAAATGTTTTTAGATGTTTTTAATATGTTTCTATTTCTTAATTCCGTTGTTTTACTATTTTAGTGTTTGCTGCCCTGGGCTCCTTTTGCAGAAAGGATGGGATGGAAATTTAGCTAACCAACTAAATGGTAACCAACTAAGGACTTTTAGCTGCACACGGGAATGTCCCCTCCCTCTCCTCTCCCTGTGAGCCCCCCTGCTCCCACCCCCTACATCTGCTCTGGGATTTCCCCAAAATCTTCTGGAGCAGATTTCAGAAAGGAACAAGGGCAAGTGGGGACAGGAGAGGAAGTTCCATTGCACAAGCGGAAATTCTTGTGCTAGTGGATCTATTTATTTGGATACTACCATTAATAAGGGATGCGGGTGGCGCTGTGGTCTAAACCACTGAGCCTAGGGCTTGCCAATCAGAAGGTCGGCAGTTCGAATTCCCGTGACAGGGTGAGCTCCCGTTGCTCGGTCCCAGCTCCTGCCAACCTAGCAATTTGAAAGCATGTCAAAGTGCAAGTAGATAAATAGGTACTGCTCTGGCGGGAAGGTAAACGGCGTTTCTGTGCACTGCTCTGGTTCATCAGAAGCGGCTTTGTCATGCTGGCCACATGACCTGGAAGCTGTACAACGGCTCCCTCAGCCAATAAAGCGAGATGAGTGCCGCAACCCAGGAGTCGTTCGTGACTGGACCTAATGGTCAGGGGTCCCTTTACCTTTACCTTTATCATTAATAATACAAATAAATGCATTTGACAATGCCAGAACCCCCCCCCTCTTAATTGTCCTTTGAATGTACTGTGTTTAATTATAGTAATTTAGAGGTCACAGATGGAGTCTAACACTAGTACAAGGGAGATCAGTCTTTAATGTTTCCATGCATTTTCTCCACATTGAACAGGCTCTCCAGATTCGTTATGAATACTCGCAAAATCCCAGGAGTTTTCATTCAGGGATAGTCACAGCGAACCGACTGAAAGTAATTGACATGACCCATATTCCCTGATGGGCTAATCAGAGTCGGAGAATGGAGAAGGTGTTGTTATGGCTCCTTAAATCTAACCAGAGAGCCTGTAAGGATAGCATGAACATTTAACCAAGGACAGCATAAGTGAAATTACTGCTGTACATGTCTATAAAATAATGTATGGGTGTATTTTAATATGTGTTTCTTATTGGATTCATTTGTTCCGGCTTTGTTTATTTTCTTGATGCTCTTGAGTGGAGCAATAAAAAAGATGAAAGGCAATATGAGCCCAGAGAGAAGGAGGTAGAATAATAAAGCTGCAGTTATTAATGATCTGTCCTGCTTGGTGCAATAAGACCCTGACAGCTGTCAGGTATCAGACACATCAGACCTCTTATGAAATGTAGTGAGAATATCACAGGGCTGTTATAATTCTCGGGCAGTTGCAGAGGTCCAACCTTGGAAGTCTGACAAGCCCTGTGGAATTATGAATTGTTTAATAATATGACAGAGGACTTTTATTTGACAAAGGAGAAGAGAATTGGCTGTGGGATATGTGTCCTTCCAATTCCACTTGATGTTGCGGCATTTCACTGTTTCCACCATTTGCAGTCAGCCACAGGGGCCAGCCTTGACTAGAGTTGCCAGTGAAATTTCACACAAAGCCAGGTGTGAAGTGAGCTTGCGGGTGCCGCTTTGGGCAGAAACCCCTGAGGAATTTCAAAATAAGTCAAAATAAGACCAAGAAAACCACCCCAAGATTAGGGATACCCATGCCTTTAGCTGTTCAGGATATTCTTCTTTTAATTAGGTGACAAGTAGAGGAGGCTGGTTTCTAGATGTTTCACTATCCCTCATCAGTATTTCTCAATCCAGCAAGTTGTCAGGCAGGAGCAACAAGCTGGGGACAGAGCCTGGAAGATGCTCAGGAAAAACCTCAGCCTGAACAGGAAGCTATTGTAGCACTTCCTATTTGAGAGAGTCAACACTTCTGGAAAGAATGACCATTATACATGTCATCCCAATACATGTCATCTCAAAAGAGCCTTCTTCAAGGGTGTGTTTGACTAGCTTCTTTATATGCTGCCCAGAAATTAGCTCTGTCCTGTAAGATCAGTTGTTCCCAAACTATGGCCCGGGGGCCGGATGCGGCCCAATCACCTTCTAAATCAGGCCCGCAGACGGTCCTGGAATCAGCATGTTTTTACATGAGCAGAATGTGTCATTTTATTTAAAATGCATCCCTGGGTTATTTGTGGGGCATAGGAATTGGTTCATCCCCCCCCCAAAAAAATATATAGTCCGCCCCCCCCCCCCAAGGTCTGAGGGACAGTGGACCAGCCCCCTGCTGAAAAAGTTTGCTGACCCCTGTGTAAGATCTTAGAAACAGGTGTTTTGTGAGCAGCTTGTAAAGAAACAAGACCCTGAAGAAGGCTCATTCAAGACAAAATGTTTTGGGTTTGTGTTAATAAACTACAATCTCTGAAAAACATTTCTCACTTTTTTTGTTTACATCGTTGGATGCTTCCTGGCTTTTGTAGGTTTCCTTGGAGAGAGTCAGTGGGCAGCCTGAGTGCAGTACCCGGGAGCCCTTTCCAGAGACATAGTCCAGCCTGTAGCCCTAGCCAGGCCAGCTTGTGTGCAGAACCATAGGTATCCAGTTCCTCTGTGAATTGGTCTAATTCTTTATGCCATCTAAGACGGTGACCATCACCGCTGTTTGTGAACCACGGCGGTGAACCTTGTAAATTCACAATGCAGTATGTAAATTAACAATGCCTTGTCTGAGGAAGATGTTTCTTCTGTCAGATAGAGAGTGCTAAGGCTGGAGATAAACCTCTGCCTGCTCGTTGATGATAAGCGACACTATTGAGGAATACTGCTCTTCCCCCAAGAATATTTGCTGAATTGTGTACCTAGTCCCTGCCCTCATTTTGCCACCCACTAATCTGGACATTTTGGGAGGTCGTAATTGCTCAGCCCTCAGAGGCTCACATCACCTCAAACACAAACTACGGTAGTTACCGGGATGCAATTTACACATTCAGTTGAGAATCATCACAAGGTAGGGGCACACCAAAGCTACATTCACCATAACCCTCAATTGCCCTCATTAATAAGGGACATCCCATGTTTGGGCACAGTGCTCTCAGCACAGCACCAAAAAACGCACATTTTTGGGTTCCATGCTCTCACATGTCATGTAACATGCGCAGGGGTGCCCCTGGGAAGACACACATCCCAGTTTTCAGCCTCAACATGTTGGAAGGTATACATTCACACCATATATTTAAAGCAGTATGATACCATTTTAAACGGTCATGACTTCCCCCCAAAAAAATTCTGGGAGCTGCAGTTTGCTAAAGGTGCTGAGAGATGTCAGGAAGCCCCCTTTCCCCTCACAGCTACAATTCTCAGAGGTCTCTGTGAAGAGGGATTGATGGTTAAACCACTTTGAGAATTCTAGCACTGCAAGGGGAATAGGGGCTCTACTAACAACTCTCAGCACTTTTAACAAACAGCAGCTCCCATAGCTCTTTTAGGCAAGCCATGACTGTTTAGAGTGGCATCATAGCATTTAAAATGCATGGTGTTAATGTGACCCTTCTTTAAACACTTGGGGTTTTCACGTATCAGAATTCAGCACTCTATAAACACTGAACAATAGCTTGCATTTGCTGTTTGTGTGTTTGCGTGTAGAAATGAGGTCTATTAGAATAATGAAAGTCCTTGAAACCTCTTCTTGAAATAGCCATTTTGTGACTGTTGCTGAGTCCCTCCCCTCCTTCCCAATACATTGTGTATGTTAGTGGCGATTGATCTTTCTTCATCTCATTCTTCTTCTCTGGACATGCATGACAAAAGACCATTTCAGCCCTTGAATTGCAAACTCAGAGGCCTCAATCGCCTCCCTTTACCCAGGCACTTAAAGGCAACAGACATAGCTTTGAATAGAAATCACTAGTGTTGGAATGCAGAGAAGCAGCGATTCTGCACATTTAATAAGAGAAGCCGTAACTTCTCTCAGCTCCGATATACCTCGTTTGTTTGTGGTTTTATCTTTTCTGGCACTCTGGTCCACAATTCCATTTTCCATTGACCTTCAGCACTTCTAGTGTCTGTCAACCTGCTTCTGCTGACACCAGCAACAGCTACTACCTTTCTGCTATGCATAACAAGGAGCTTTCACATCTGAGTTGATTGTTATGATTACAGGCAATCTGCTGTTCCATGGGTCTTCTGCAACCATATAATATGGGAATGCGGGCATTTTAACAGCATTTATGTAAATAGAGTACATAAAAACAACAACAGTATTTACACAAGATTCAGCCCATAGCTTTGCCTTTGCCTTCAGTAAATATCCTAAAGACCCATATCTATGCTCTGGACACATCAGTGTCCTCTCCAATTTCAAAATAAGGAAGATGGACTGAGGGCTATAAAATGGATTACACCTGAGCATCACTTCCCCAGTTTGAGTGAAAACCAAGTCCCTTTTTATGTAGACCAGTGTTCTTTGACCTTGGGTCCTCAGATATTGTTGGACTACAACTCTCATCCTCCCTGACCTTAGTTGTCTAAGTTGGCAGAGGATGATGGGTTTTGTAGTCCAGCAACATATGTGGATTCCAAATGGAAGAACACTGATGTAGACCACGGATACCAAATCTGGTACTCCTCTCCAGACACTTTTGGGCTGCTACTTGCCTCAGCTGCAACCAGCATGGCCAATGGTCAGAGACTGTAAGAGTTCTATTCCCACAGCATCTGAACAGCACCATGTTGGTGATGTATTGCTCTTCTTCCCACTGCCCTCCGTGTTTGCAGTCATGGGATTGTTTACTATCACGTGACGGTGTATGTTTTCATTCCACAGAGTGGGAAGTGACGGAGGCAGGATGTTTTGGTATTACTGTGTTCCATGAAGTGGGACTATTGTCCTTTGTTCTTACTCTTTGCTGTCTGACAAGAAAGAGGAAGAAGCTGAGTCAGAATGCTCCAAGTGCATTATATGTAAATAAAAGTGGATTATCCAAAATGCTGTGCTGCTGAGTTTGTTACGCACACTGCTAATATTCTGCAGGATCCTTAAGCATGCTAATGCCTTTTGGTATCAGTCGCTGTGATGTTTAGGCTGGAGAAAGCTTTTAAAGCTCCCGACCGACTAGGAGGGAGAGAACATGCCAGTCGGGCATGTGTCCCTGCCAGGGTCCTACACACAAGTAGGACGATCCTAACGCTTGCCTTAGCTGCAACCAGCATGGTCAATGGTCAGAGATTGTAAGAGTTCTATTCCCACAGCATCTGAATGGCACCATGTTGGTGATGTATTGCTCTTCTTTCCACTGCCCCACTCAGATATCCTCTTCAGGGCATTTCAGCATCATGCAGCTGGTCTTGCCCTGTTGTGTCCCTGTCCCTTTGTGTTGGGAAGGGACCTTCTGCAGAGGGATATTTCTCTACTAAATTAAAGATCAGGATTCTAAATCCTAGTGATCTCCATAGCACAGTCAACTACTACAGAAAGCTGGGTTTGAAGTGACTTCAGAACCCCCCCCCCCCAAACTTGGATCTTCCTTTGCAGTGTGGCTTGAACAAAAGCCATGCTACAAAGGAAATATGGGTCACCTGGTGTCATAGTGACTTCAGGTGATTGGCTGGTGAGTAGCCCCAGTCGCTGGCTGAAAAAATGAATTTATATTCCTACTTTAGATAAACCCAAATATTACAGAAATACCTTACATCTCTAGTAACCCTCGAAAGGAAGCCAAATCCAGAAACACTACTTCAGAACCTTTCTTTTTGCTCAGGGAAGTTGTGAGCCTTTAATAACAATGTAAACTTGCCGCAACAGTGAAAATTATATGTCACTGAAGAACACATTAAATGTTTAATGTTTCCCCATCTTTTTACCAGAAGAGTATTAGATAAAGAAATTTCTACTTTAAATATTTATGACTTTAAGATCATTATTGTTTATGTGTGCAATCGGAATTGATCAGTTCTGTCTCTGTGAGATACCAGAAGATCCAAGAAGGGTTATTGATGTGTTGACTTGCCATGTATAGATGAAGAATAAGTTACGGTAGTTATGGTTCATGGGTCAAAATAAATCTGCATTGTAAAAAAAAAAAGGAGGCAAGCTGACAAGCTTGTTGTTTTTCTTCAAAAACAAAAAGCCCTCAAACATACATAAAATCAGCACTGTTCAAATACAAACCACATAAAGAATAAATATCAAGAAGCACCAGAGGAAGTGTGTGGAATACAAGTTAAAGGTGATGAGAGCTCTAGTTGATGGAGTTTTTGAGGCTACATAGCAAATAAAACAGTCCTATGATAAATTAAAGAGCTACTGGCAAACCCAAGCTCAGTGCACACATAATGAATTTATACTTCCAATAGATAAATAATCATTTAGAGAGCACTGTTAATATACACCACAGCTTTCTTTCAGTCTGAAAACAAATGTGTAAGAGAAGTTCCTTTTTACGGATAGGCAGATCTTACAGAGGGCAAATACTAGGAATTTCTCCACATGAGACTTCAGGTAACTAAATATATGCTTCATCATTTTGAACGTAATGGCCTTGAGCTCCTACATGGAGACCTTTTAAAGCAATTGTATAAAGCTGCAAAACCATGTATAGCACTTTATTGGAAATCTCCCATGTAGACTTCTGAGCAAAAGTGGATTGTAAGCAGTGCTTTATTTCTAGGAATAAAGGAGCCAGTATGCACCATGCTCCCTGCATCCAACCACCACCACCCCGCTGTCCTTTGCCTGCTCACACCCCTTCCCCACTACCATACGGCCACCCCTTCCCTGCACTCTGCTGCTTCCCACAGCAGCAGCATCATAGAGTTGGAAGAGACCACAAGGGCCATCCAGTCCACCCCCCTGCCAAGCAGGAAACACCATCAAAGCATTCCTGACAGATGGCTGTCAAGCCTCCGCTTAAAGACCTCCAAAGAAGGAGGCTCCACCACACTCCTTGGCAGCAAATTCCACTGTTGAACAGCTCTTACTGTCAGGAAGTTCTTCTTAATGTTTAGGTGGAATCTTCCTTTTTGTAGTTTGAATCCATTGCTCCATGTCCGCTTCTCTGGAGCAGCAGAAGACAGCCTTTCTTCCTCCTCTATATGGCATCCTTTAATATATTTGAACATGACTATCATATCACCCCTTAACCTTCTCTTCTCTAGGCTAAACATGCCCAGCTCCCTAAGCCGTTCCTCATTAGGCATCTTTTCCAGGCCTTTGACCATTTTGGTTGCCCTCCTCTGGACACGTTCCAGCTTGTCAGTATCCTTCTTGAACTGTGGTGCCCAGAACTGGACACAGTACTCCAGGTGAGGTCTGACCAGAGCAGAATACAGTGGTACTATTACTTCCTTTGATCTAGATGCTATACTCCTATTGATGCAGCCCAGAATTGCATTGGCTTTTTTAGCTGCTGCATCACACTGCTGACTCATGTCAAGTCTGTGGTCTACCAAGACTCCTAGATCCTTTTCACATGTACTGCTCTCAAGCCAGGTGTCACCCATCCTGTATTTGTGCCTTTCATTTTTTTTTGCCCAAGTGTAGTACCTTACATTTCTCCTTGTTTAAATTCATCTTGTTTGCTTTGGCCCAGTTGTCTAATCTGTTAAGGTCATTTTGAAGTGTGATCCTGTCCTCTGGGGTATTAGCCACCTCTCCCAATTTGGTGTCATCTGCAAACTTGATCAGGATGCCCTCAAGCCCATCATCCAAGTCGTTTATAAAGATGTTGAATAAGACTGGACCCAAGTCAGAACCCTGTGGCACCCCACTAGTCACTTTTCTCCAGGATGAAGAGGAGCCATTGATGATCACCCTTTGGGTTCGGTCAGTCAGCCAAAAGTGAAGTAAGCTGGGTTTGCATGGTGTTGGGATAAGAATCTGTTGGCCAATTGGACTTTCCATCTGAAGCTAAATATACCATCCCAGTTAATCCACTGGGGAATCCCAGGGGAGTTAACAAGCATAATCCGGAGCCAGGATGATGCAGACCATGAACCCGGAATCCTGTTGGCAATCTGAGGTAAATAGCAACAGACCTGGTGCGCCCGCTCATACCCCCAAAGTGTCCTGGAAAAATGAGACATCCCATTCCCCCCCCCCACACGATAGCATGGTGGCCATTTTGGGTGCTGTGATCTTATGTGATTTTGTGCTGTGATCTCACCCCAAAATACACACTTTGGGGGGCATGATCTTGCACGGTACCCCAAACCACAAATTTTGGAGTGCCATGCGAATACATGCCCATCTTTTGGGTTCCATAATTCTGCATGGCTCACGTGGGAGAATGGATGGGCAGGTGTGTGTTTTGGGACTCCACATGTTGGAGGTTTGTGACAGGAGCTGGTGCTTCTCCTCAAGACCCCTGGGCAGTCCACTTATGATTAGATGCTGCCCAATGCCATTTCCACCCAAGTTCTGACAATTAAAGATTTGGTTATCTGCCTAACAATAATAGCCTGCTATCAGGGATGGGGAGGAGTACAGATGAACGGCACTTGGAGAGCCACAGGTTCTGCATCTGAGGTATGTACAGACCCAAGCCAGTACCTACTATTTCAAAGAATAATTTGTAATTCCAGATGGTAGCTTTGGAAACCCTTTATTTGGCACTTTCTTGATTGCCTGATTGATATTCGATCTCAACCACCTCTTCATTGTTCAGAAGCCACCAATATGAAAATATGAACAGGCCTTCCATTTCTGCACGGGTATACCTAGACAAAAGCAACCATCTTAATTAATCAAATTAAATCAGCAAGACACTTCTGATTATCCTCTTTTAGTCCAAACTAGCTTCTATAATGACAACTGATGCAAAAATAATTAAACCAAGGCAAAGTTGAGTGGGGAAGGGTGGAAGAATATATTTAGGGTTTGAAGAGAGGTAATTAGTTTTGGCAGGTTATTTATGTATGTTTATGTATGTAAATTGAAAAATTAGCTGTTCTAAGCAGAAGCAACACATTCCAGTGTTTGCTTTGCTGCATGAGCACAGGGGTGGAGGGGGGGGGGAGAAGAGAGAAGAGAAGAGAAGTTGGGCAACAGCAAAAACTTCCACTAGTGTCACACTGGGAAGGATGAAGTTGAATAAGACTTTTTTCTGTGTTCTTAATCCCTATCCTGAAATTGTCATTCCTCTTTAGTGTGATTTCCCTGGGAAGGACCCAAACTATTGGCCCTCACTCATGTGGTTGGGCAAGTTAAAAGTTACCCCACTCGCATGCAAATTGCCAAGGGGATGGCTGATGGTTAAGGAAAATAAGTTTAAAAACAACAAAAAAGCTATTGTAATATAAGGTAAAGGGACCCAGGTGGCGCTGTGGGTTAAACCACTGAGCCTAGGGCTTGCTGATCAGAAGGTCGGCGGTTCGAATCCCTGTGACGGGGTGAGCTCCCGTTGCTCGGTCCCAGCTCCTGCCAACCTAGCAGTTCGAAAGCACGTCAAAATGCAAGTAGATAAATAGGAGCCGGTACAGCGGGAAGGTAAACGCCATTTCCATGTGCTGCTCTGGTTTGCCAGAAGCAGCTTTGTCATGCTGGCCACATGACCTGGAAGCTATATGCCGGCTCCCTCGGCCAATAATGCGAGATGAGCGCGCAACCCCAGAGTTGGTCACGACTGGACCTAATGGTCAGGGGTCCCTTTACCTTAATATAAGGTAAAGGTTAAAAGGTAAAGGACCCCTGGATGGTTAAGTCCAATCAAAGGTGACTATGGGGTTGCGGCACTCATCTCGCTTTCAGGCCAAGGGAGCCGACGTTTGTCTACAGACAGCTTTCCAGGTCATGTGACCAGCATGACTAAACCACTACTAGCGCAACAGAACACCGTGATTGAAGGCAGAATGCACGGATACTCTGTTTACCTTCCCGCCACAGCAGTACCTATTTATCTCTTTGCACTAGTGTGCCTTCGAACTGCTAGGTTGGCAGGAGCTGGGACAGAGCAATGGGAGCTCACCCCGTCGCGGGGATTCAAACTGCTGACCTTCTGATTGGCAAGCCCATGAGGCTCAGTGGTTTAGTATAAGGCTAATTATAAGGAATGGAATGTGAATTAGAAATAATCAGGGAAATAACGTGGCAACAAGAAAAAAAAATTGGACTCATCAAGAACGGAGTGCAGGAAACCAATTTTGGGGGGAAAATGTATTAAATTTGTTTTAACGTGGCTGATTTAGTAATAATTTGGAAAATCAGTAAAAATGATTTGGGGAACCACTCACAGAAAAGCAGCTCCCAAACAGTGAATGTAATTTTGAAAAGGCCACTAATTGGTGCTCAATGGGTATACAGTCTGTGTAGTTGTGTGTACAAATAGTTGAGTGCCATAAGTCAACAAGTGTACACTCTTTCACATTTGTACATGTGTAGAATGGCTTCTGCCTGTGTTCATTGTAATGTGTGAACAAACCTTAAGCCTAGCCTTAAAGGACAAAACTCAGAGACGTAAGAACTGCCTGTATAATTAGAATCCATATGAACATGACCAGGGACAACTGGAATGATCCCATTTCAAGCCTTCACACATTTACATAACATGTGAATCAGTTAATGGCCATTCATCTCTAAGCTAGACCAAATGAAGTCAGTTTCACCTTTCTGATTTTAGCAGGAAGATTCTGTTTCTGCCCCCACATCAACCAAAGGTGAGTTAAACATTGTCCCTGGGTTCACATGAAGACTTATTGTGGAAACTGTGTGCCTCCCAGTGCTCTCTGCTGAATATGAAATCCTCGAGTGGAACTAATGTGACAGCAAAATGAATTTCATTTAAATGCACAATACATTCCTTGGCTTGCTTGGGTCAAGGCTTGGGGGGGGGGGGGTGCTGTCTTGCAGGCTGTTGTTTTTTTATCCTCTCCTGAGTGCCAAGATACCTCACCTTCCTTCTTGGGTTGGAGGCAGGGCTTTAGCTGTCTTCTACAGAAGAAGCATGATGGTTTCTCAGACAGAATTAAATAGAGGTCATGGACTAAGGCTTAGGAAAATCCTCATCATTCCGAGTGTAAAGTGGAATGAATACTAATCATATCAACCTTATGTAAGTTGGAGTCCAGCATTATTTTTGCAGCTCTGGTAGTTGATGACTAATGGTCAAAAACAGGGCACCCAAAATTTTATTTTTACTTATCTTTCAAGGAGGATTAATGAGGCCTTAAGAGAGCAGGAACATAAATACCAATAATCAGAAGATCTACTTGCAGGGAATGAAATGTTAATCTGCACAAATCACCCGCAACTGAATTAGAGGCTGACGCTACACATTGAGTCAGTTTGGATTATCTTTCCTGGCTTCATAAACCATGGTCAGGCTTTCATGCCCCTCCAATGGATCCAATGGGGCCTCCTGCTGCCGTCGTGCCGCCGGAGCACGATTTCTGTTCTCATCCTGAAGCAAAGTTCTTAACCTGAGGTACTATTTCTGGGTTAGTGGAGTTTGTAACCTGAAGCATTTGTAACCCGAGGTACCACTGTATTTAATTTAAGGAACGTGCTACCTGGGGCTCCCTCTCATTGGGCTTTTAGAGATCAGGAGACATGGGCAGCTAAGAAATACATTTATTTATTATAATTTTATCTTACCTTTCCTCCAAGGAGCTCAAGGTGGCATATATGGATATCCTTCAGCCCATTTTAACATCATAACAACCCTGTGAGGTAGGTTAGGGTGAGAGACAGTGGACAGTTCAAGATCTCCCAGTGAGTTTCTTGGCTGAGTGGGGACTAGAACCTCAGTCCCCCGAGCCTTAGTCCAACACTCTTAGTCCAACACCCCACTAGATCCCACAGACTACCATAGACTATCATTGTATAACATGAAAGTAAGCTAAATCCTGCACCTACCAAAATTTGAAAGCAATTCTAAAGAAATCCAAAAGTATATAAGGCAGAGAAACAGATACCTCTTTCGTGGTAAAAGACCACTTTCAAGAAAGTAGAGGACAGGTTTCAGCACATAGCTGCCAAGTTATCCCTTTTTTAAAGGGATTTTCCCTTATGCTGAATAGGCTTCCTCGTGAGAAAAGGGAAAACTTGGCAGCTATGGCACTAATCTGCCTGGAAAAATTCGTGACACACTGAAAGCTTCTTGCAGCTGTTCCCATTTGGTTCAGCCCCCCCCCCCCAACTGAAAAAGTAAGTTGGGGAGGGGAAACCCCAAAACACACTGGTGCCCAAGAACTGATGCATGGGATACAAACTGTGTGGATGGATCTCTTCTGCACAGTCCTCAGAAGCATGACGTGTATCTAAGAGCTCTTGACAAGCTGTGCCATCCTTAGGGAGCGATTCTCAGGCAATCTTGCATGGAAATCAAAGTAGTCTTTGAATCTTTCCTGTTGGTGATCATAATGATATCGTTAAGCCCCAGCTGTGATCTTAGCAACATACAAGCTGCAGAACATAATCCCCTGCTTGAAAGATGCTGCATTTTCATTTCATTTCACACAAGCAACCCCAGAGACACAGGTAAAGGTAATACCAGTTTATATAGGTTTCCATTGCCTTTTTTGTGTCTCCCCCTCCCCCGGTCAAAGAATCATTTATGTTGCTCTCTTTCAGCCAATGTAGACTAGACTCGGAGTTCCAGCTGTTCTGCAAAGGAAAAATGGGGCATATGGCATCATGGCGGCATCAGGAGGTTGACAGGTGGGCCAGAAATAGTACCTCAGGTTAAGAACTTTGCTTCAGGATGAGAACAGAAATCATGTTCTGGCGGCGCGTCGGCAGCAGGAGGCCCCATAAGCTAAAGTGGTGCTTCAGGTTAAGAACAGACCTCCGGAACGAATTAAGTTCTTAACCAGAGGTACCACTGTATGTGTTTTGCAAATAAGTACTTTCTTTTGCCTTGAAACTCTGGGAGAGCCAATTCCCACATTTCATTTTTAGGTCAACGCCTAAGACTCCTACAAATGTAAGGAGATTGTCCTGTCAGCACAATATTCCTGCTTGCCCAATGAAATGATCTTGCCTCTCCTCCCCCCCCTCCTTTCTGGGGGTTCTCCCAACCCTCATGATCAAATTTGGGAGAGGTAAGGGGGAGCAGGAGATGGTGGAAGCCCCATTGTGCTAGGTGGAATCATTCCACGAGTTGACTCTGAGAACAAGGCCGTTGAATTCATTCCACAGTTCCCTGTCTCATGCTACTCAGATGGATATGTGTCTGTTAAAATATTATTTATCAGTAGTGGACTGTCCAGGAATACTGTTTTCCTGTAGGTTTCAGTACAATCTCCATGCTTACTGTCCAAAGCATGTTTGTAGAAGTGAGGGTGCAGACATCTCTGCAGTTTTGGAGCCTTAAGCTAGAAAACATAGCAGGTTAGGCTGAAAATGCATAGGCACCTTTTGAGGATATCCTAAGCCAAAAACAGCAGGGTTGTGAAACAAGCCTCTGAGGAGCCTTGCACAATATTCCTTTCTGTACAAGAAAGGAGAAATAAATCTCCATGGAATGCCCGCCCACAACCCATATACAGTGGAACCTCGGTTTATGAACACCTCGGTTTACGAATTTTCGGTTTACGAACGCCGTGGACCCATCAGGAATGGATTAATTCACTTTCCATTACTTTCAATGAGAAAGTTCGCTTCAGTTTATGAACGCTTCAGTTTATGAACAGACTTCCGGAACCAATTGTGTTCATAAACCGAGGTACCACTGTAACACTCATTAACAATTGAACTTCAGCAAACACCAAGAAAGAAGAAGAAGAAGCTGTTACAAAGAGATCGTATAAGGCACTAAATGGGACATGGGGATGCAAAGCTCCTAATAAAGAGAAGCATTTGTTTAGGGGCATCTGCCTGAGAACATTAGAAAATCTTTTAATAAATGTACTAAATAAGATGCATAATTTAGCTCCAGCTCGGCTGAACACTGGCTGGCTGCCAAAGCTGGTCTGTCTTGGGCTTGACTCAATGTCAGGGCTGCCCGCTGGCCCAGTACAAATAGGCTCATTAAAAAGCGGTTGCTGTTGCGTATTTGGGTGCCATTTCTCTTGCTAATGGCTCAATTTATGCTTTTCCTCTGAGAACGAGCCTCGGGAGAGGGAAATGTTCGTCCATATATACATTTCATGTGCATCTGTGGGCCACGTAATGAAAGGAAAAGGGAGGTGTGAGATATAACTGGGAAAGCCAGCATTTTCTTTGGGAAGGAGTTCTGAACCTCCTCTAATTCCCCAACTGGTGGTTTGCTGATACCCAAGAGTACTACACCACCTAAGATAGACGGCGCAACCTTGGGGGCTGAAGCATCCAGTTGCCCACCCTTTGTATAGAAAAACTTCTAAATAGGTCCGACAAGGAGTAGAGCTCTGTGGGTGATCTTGGGCCAGTTACTATCTCTTAGCCTGACTTAACTCACAGGATTGTTGTGAGGATAAAACTGGGAGACAACTCCTCAAAGTCATTGGGAGAGAGAAAAGAAATAAATGAATAAATTCAAATGGGGCTACTTGTACTTTCAACATCCTGAAGTTCAAGAGGCCAAATCTATGTTGCCATTCTCAGTGCTATTTGTCTAGAAAAAGAGGTGCTGGAATTCACCCTGAGCACCTCCCTTGTTTTCTTAGAAAGGCAATGGTGCCCACCTGAGAAGTGCTGGAATTGAGTTCCAGCAAGATCCGGCTGGGAAAAAAAGTCCAGGCCATTCTGTTGGATTTTGCACCTGTTTACAAGGACATTCCTTTGATATTGCCACCTGAATTTCCTATTTCCATTATTTTGTTATTATTATGTTTATTTCCCCCATTTTCTACAAAGAGCTCAAAGTGGCATGTGTGGTTTTCCTCTCCCTATTTCAACCTCAGAACCCTGTGTGGTAGGTTAGGCTGGGAGACAGTGAATGGCTCAATGTTACCAAGGGAGCTTCATTCTGAGTGGGGACCAGAACCCCAGGATCTCAGGTCTCAGCCCAACACTCTGACCACTACATCATACTGCTTGATAGGAGAGATATCCATAGGTGGTGAAGCTTGAGTAGAATAGGTAAAAGTCAAGGGCAGGTCCAGCGGGAATGGCTTGAATGGCTGGGTGGGACATGTTTTGGAAGCATCAGCTGCCACTTACCATGTGTATAATCATTTCATCCATGCCTATCAGCAGGGAACGGCAAACGTATTTTAAAAGGGATATTTCTTCCCAACCTCTTCTCCTAGCCAGTATATCAGGTTCATAATATGTACTTAAGGATCTTACAGGAGAGACAAGGGACTCAGCTACATTAGTAAATGGGGGGTGTTTTAAATGTGTTATAACACTGTGACACCAGATGGTGCTTTAGAGTTCAGCCTTTCAGCAATGTGATTTCCCATTACAGTGGTGCCTCGCTAGACGAATGCCCTGTAAGACGAATTTTTCGCTTAACGAAGAGATTTTTCGAGTGGAGGTTGCCTCTCAAGACGAATTCGTTTTGTGAAAAATTCATCTAGCGAATTGCAGTTTCCCATACGAATGCACTGAAATTCAATTAACGCGTTCCTATGGGCAATAAATAAATAAAAATAAATGCATTCCTATGGGATTCACTAGACGAATTTTTCGCAAAACGAATTGACTCACAGAACGAATTAAATTTGTCTAGCAAGGCACCACTGTATTAGGTTTACAATGTGTTTTCTTGAAACATTTTTTTATGTGTCTAGATCCAGCCAAGGGGAAGAAGTGGGTGGTCAAAAGAAGTAGATTTTCCTCCTCTCTACAATGTTTTTCAAGTATCAGTTTTGCAAATTAGCAAACGTTTTTTATGTAGTAGAAATTCAAAAAGGTTAGATTTTTCTACCAGCCAAGTGTTTTCTGGGAACTGGCATGGACCAGCATTGCTAATCTACACATCAGCATGATACAAAGGTTGAGAATAGGTCCTGGAGTTACTAAACTCATAAAGTACAGTCATACATCAGGTTGTGAATGTGATCCGTGCAGGAGGCACGTTCGCAACCCGCAGCGTTCGCAACCTGCAGCACCACGTCTGCAAAAGCACATGACATGATTCAGTGCTTCTGCGCATGCATGTGATGTCATTTTGTACTTCTGCGCATGCGCGAGCACCGAAACCCAGAAGTAACCCATTCCGGTACTTCCGGGTTCGGCTCGGACCGCAACCAGAAAACATGTAACCTGCAGTGTTCACAACCCGAGGTATAACTGTAGCAAGGTATGTGATTCAAGATCTTAATATGCGCTGGGCCTGCACAACTGTAGATGATCAGCCAGATGTGACAGTCTCTTATTTATGTGGCTTGCTTGAAATTGCAAAGAAGAAGAAAGAAAAACTGGGGGTTTGTAAATACCTGGCATGCTACACGAGACACAGTGATCCATGCCATGGGTCCTGAGTTGTGCAGTTCTTGCTCCTTCTGAGAAGAAGTCCTGTGAAGTGTTCATGTTAAATGTTCAAGACCTCAAACCTGCATGCCTTTCCACCGCACCACTTCTCACAAAGCTCTGTGAAACTAAACGAAGACCTCGACGGTAAATTTGCTCATTAGGAAGTCCCCTTGAAATCGTGACTTCAAGATTCTCAGCTCCATGGTGACAGGCGGGTGAAGACACACTAAAGAAATATAAATCTGGAGGTGTTTTTCAGAAGCTGTGTCATACTCAAATGTAGGCTTCTGGAGGTGTTTTTCAGAAGCTGTGTCATACTCAAATGTAGGCTTCTCAGAGTGAGGTAAACAGGTCTCTGCATAATCAGCCTGTTCATTAACCATGTATATCCATCACAGCCCTCCTGTTTTCTCCCTCAAAGGAGACTAGCTATTTATCTCTGCTGGGTTTCTCTTGAAGCTGTATCTGTACCTTTTCAACATAAAACACTTAGGCATTTCTTCCACTTTTAAACCTACATGAAAGGAAGCGCACATCTGATAGTCATTTTATCATTAGCACAGGGCTGGCCCAAAGCGGCTTGCTACCTGAGGCAAAGGAAAAGATGCTGCCTTCCTCGCACGACGTACGAAAGCTGTCTGGGCTGATACCTGCATCCTATTTCAACACTGGCGAGGGCACAAAGCCATCCACTGCACTCAAGGGCATGGCACCCAAGCAGCAAGCTAGCTTAAACAGAGCAGGCTGCATGGCACACAGCTCTGCCCACTGTCTGCCCCCCCCCCCAGCATTTTCTGCCTTGCATTGCCTCATGTGGTAGAGCTGGCCTGTATGAGCAGACTTTCTAATGCATTAGTAGTAATGCCAGTGTGGTGTAGTGGTTAAGAGCGGTAGACTCGTAATCTGGGGAACCGGGTTCGCATCTCCGCTCCTCCACATGCAGCTGCTGGGTGACCTTGGGCTAGTCACACTTCTTTGAAGTCTCTCAGCCCCACTCACCTCACAGAGTGTTTGTTGTGGGGGAGGAAGGGAAAGGAGAATGTTAGCCGCTTTGAGACTCCTTCGGGTAGTGATAAAGCGGAATATCAAATCCAAACTCTTCTTCTAATGCACTTTCTTGCTCTCAAGCACATGCTACCCGCCTTGGGATGGGGGACAAATTCAATGTTAATTCAAGGAGTGGTTAGCAGCAAGCAGCAGTTCTGCTTAGCTGGTTACAGCCTCTGGGAGCTCATGACCAGGACATGTAAACAGGGGCATTGAGCAGGGGTGTTTGAGAGGAAGGCCCGGAGTGCTGCCTTGCATAGGACCAAGAGACATGGATGGTGAGGGAGCTGCTGCAGTGACTCGCAGCACCTGCGCCATGTTTGTCTTCCTCCCCGAAAATGCACAAAACTACACCTGCAGCAAGTGCACGCTGGTTGTGTTGCTGGAAGAGAAGGTACAGCAACTTGAGGCCTGCCTAGCTATTGGGAAAGATGAGGGATTTCTCGCTAGAGCAGAGTGGGCTGTCCTGGAACAGCAGCATAGGGAAGTGTGCCTAGGGAGAAGGAAGACTGCCCATTGCAGGAGATGAACCCCTAAGAGGAGCATGGCACACAGAAGTGGGACAATCAGGAGCCATGCTGTGTCAATGGAGCTGCAAAATCAATTCCATGTCCTCATCTCAGACCCCGATTCGGGGCAGAGGAACAAAGACAGCAGTGGCAGGCCTCAGAACCCACTAAGGAGGCTGTGGAAGATGCAGTGTGCAGAATGATTCCTGCCACTCCCCAGAGGAGGAAGAGACATGTGCTGGTGGCAGGTGACTCCCTACTGAGGGGGACAGTCATAAAATAAGCCATAGCAGGATTTATAAGCATTCAAGGAATATAAGCCATACCCTGAAAATAAGACATAGTGATAGGCGCAGCAGCAATGCCGGCCGTGGCAGCAGGAGGGGGAGGGGAATAAGACATCCCCTGAAAATAAGCCATCGTGTGTTCTTTGAGGAAAAATAAATATAAGACGGTGTCCTATTTTTGGAGAAACACTATAAGTCTTATAAAGCTCACTGATCATGACCCCTTCCTTCTTATTCATATACTGCCAGACATGGTCTGGCACATGTATAGCAAAGGACTATGAGACTCTAGGTAGGAAGCCAAAGGGTCTTGGGGCACAGGCGGTTTTTCCACCACTCCTTCCCATTGAAGGTCATAGCTCAGGAAAAGAGGGGGAAACACTGAAGTAAACCGATAACTGCAAGTACCAGTAGTGCCGTCAGGAAAGGTTTGGCTTCTTGAACCACGGTCTCTGCTTCCTTGAGGAAGGACTTCTGGCAAGAGATGGGTTGCACCTCACAGTGGTGGTTGGCAAGAATGCGTTTGCTAAGAGTATCATGAATCTGATCAGAAGAACTTTAAACTTAATCCTGAGGGGGAGGGAGACAAAACTACAGGTGACAGGGAAACACTTGGCACTGGGGATAATAGTGTTACAAAAGCCTGGCGCCCGTCCCTCTCTCTGGCAAGCTATGGCAAGAGAACATGGGATCTCAGGCACCCACACAGGGTCTATTTGGAGAATAGAAGACATGGTGGAGACTGTCATGCTTTAAGAAATAGGTTTTTTTTCGCCTATTTACATCCTTTGTCTGCATGGAGGAAGTCCAGATTTTACAACATTGCATGAATTATTATTATTTATTTATTTATTTATTTATTTATACCCCACCCACCTGGCTGGGTTTCCCCAACCACTCTGGGTGGCTTCCAACCGAAGTCCTTCCTTCTCACTCACCAAAAATGGATCTCAGCCTTTCTTCCTCTTTCTTCTTCTCAGAAGCTCCTTGCCCTCCCCCAGAACAGTTACCCTGGCAACCTTCCAAATCTCCAGTCTCTGGTCACACCTGGGGCAAGGAGTTGTTGACGAGCCTCAATGGCTCTCTATTGCAATGCTAACAGCTCAGCTCTTCCCTCAGCCAGGCAGACTGGTTTGCATAAGGCAGCTCAGGAATTCTATGTCCGACACAGCCCCACAGTTTATGGTTTTAATCCATATCCCAATCAAAATTCTAGTATTTCTTTCTTCCTAGTGTTTTGAGGGACTCCACCCCCTATTTCTATAACACCAGCTTCATTAATGCACAGGAAAGTGAGGTGGTGCATGCTTCAGAGACCCGCAAAAGGGTAGAAAACCACAAGAAGGAAGAAGTTGCATGGAATGAGTCGTGGTTTCAGTTGTCTCTATACTTAATGCACAAAGTATGGGAAACAAGCAATACAAATTTGAGCTCTTAATACAGGGTGGCAAATATGACCTAATAGGCATTACTGGAACCTGTTGGGATGAGACTCATGACTGGAATGTGGCTATTGAACAATATAACCTGTTCAAAAGGAATAGACTGAACAGGAAGGGAGGTGGAGTAGCATTATATGTAAAGGATGTGTTCACTTGTGAAGAGATCCATGGCCTGGAGCAGAGAAGGCAGATTGAGAGTATATGGGTAAAAATTGTAGGAGAGGGAAACAACAGTGACCTTACTGTCAGTCATAGCTGCCAAGTACCCCGTTTTTCCCGGGAAACCCCCATATTTTATTACCATTTCCCACTGGTCTCCCGAATGGATTTATATCCCGTAAATCCCCCGGAAAGCAGCTCCTGCCGGCAGCCATGTTTCTGGTGCCGCTCTGACCATGTATGGGCACTGGAAATCAGGCGGCACCGGCATCGGAAGTTGCTTCTACGCATGTCCGGAAGTGCATAGAAGCAACTTCGATGCCGCTCTGCCCATTTCCAAAATGGCCACAGCGCCAGAAGCCACTTCTACGCATGTCCAGAAGTGCGTAGAAGCAACTTTTGGAGCCGCGGCCATTTGGGAAATGGGCAGAGCGGCACCAGAAGTTGCTTCTACGCATGTCCGGAAGTCGCGTAGAAGCGACTTCCGGTGCCGCACCGCTGCTGGTCCTGGATTTTTCAATCCAGAACTTGGCAGCTATGTGTGGGGCATAGGAATTTGTTCATCCCCCCAAAAAATATAGTCTGCCCCACCCAAAAGTCTGAGGGACAGTGAATCGCCCCCCTGCTGAAAAGATTTGCTGACCCCTGACCTGGATGGTGTCTCCCTAGTGCAAATTTCCAAACATACATGTGGCTATAAGTCTAGGATTCCATACTATGAATCTGGAACTATTTAATAAAAATGTCATGTCTGTTTGCAATATACAGCAGGATGGGGAACCTGTGGTGTCATTGGACCATTCCTGAACATTGGCCATGCCAGCTGGCACTGATGTGCACTGAAATCCATCAATATACAAAAGGCCACAAGTTCCCCACCCCCACTGTACAGGTTGTTGATATGTACTAAGCTTTATAAGATAAGGGGACTTATTTGCTGCCTTTATCCATTTTAGCTGGCATATTGGTGTTTGCTATTCTTGGAACCTGGATTTGACAATTTTACTAGCATGTCCTGAATTGTGACATTCCGAAAAGTGAGATGTTGTGAGGCAATGTGCTAATTTATGACCTGTTAATGTCAACCTGTATTTACTTTCTGAATCTTGGGAAATGCATATATATATATATATATATATATATATATATATATATATATGAAACTCATATTTCAGAATGAGATTGGCAGGCCACGGCACCAAATCCCTTGGGAGCATCATGTCGCTGGCTTGTCACAACACCACAAAGGCTTTGTTCACTTTTCGTAGAGCAAGTGCATCTCATTTCCTCTGCCAGTTGGAGATGTGCTGCATGAGTGTATGCACATCAGCCCATCCTGTATTAGGATTCCTGCCATGGGATTTGGGAGGAAACACATTGCATTTCACATCAATATCTAACCTTTTCTGCAGATCTGTTGCTCTGAGTCCCAGGAACAGAAATTCGCAATGTGTGAAATGACCTTTAGGATACAAGCCATCTGCCAGGGTTTTTTTTTTCCCCATACTACACTTTGTTCTGGTTTAAAGGCAAGGAATAGAATAGCTAGGCCTTGATCCAAATGTAGCCACATGCAGCTGTGAATGGACAACCCCAAAACATTAGTTTGCAAAACACTAGCCCATCTATGCTGCTGTCCAAGTGGAAAAGGAGGATTGTGGTGTGTGAATCTTCATCACACTTGAAAAACCATTTGTGGGTTTTGAGTGCTCACTTGCACTGCTCAAAAAAACTGTGAGGGCTTTTTCAAGGACTGAAAAGTAAGAAAGGAAAACCCAAATTGTATTTTTGTGCAGCCTGTCTCTGCAGCCAGTTTTATCCAGCAGCAAAAAAGAAAGAAAGAAAGAAAGAAATCGGGCTTGTTTCTGCAAAGAATACGTTTGCCAGCTGGAGTGAAGGGAAACCTGTGGCCAGTGTGCCCTTCCGGATGTGTTGGACTCCAACTCCCATCAGGTCCTGTCAGCATGGCTAATGATCAGAGGTAATGGGAACTGTAGCCTAGCAACTTCTGGAGGCCACTGGTTTCCCATCCCTGACTTGGAAGATTGATGCCTGCCTCTAACCTGAAAATGATACGCCTGAGCATTCATTCTAAAGTCAGCTAGGTACCTGTCTCTGAAATTATCTCTCCACCTCCACCTCCAGCTTCCCAATCCCCATTTGCAAAGGTATCGTTTTCTGGCAAACAAGAGGTGGAATGGTAGAATTACATAAAAGCATGATAATAAATTGGGCAAGGTTTTGATGAATGTTGTAAGACTGCCTTCAAGCACCCGCTGCCACATGGTGCTGTTCCCATTTTTGCTGATATGCAGGAGAGGGTTTATCAGCTTTGAACAACTGGGAAAAAATAATATGCCCTGTACAACAGGGCCAATTTGTACTAATGGTCTACTGATAATGATCAAACTGGGTAAAATTAGTAAGCAGGCAATGGGGTGGAATAAAGAAACTAAAAATGATGTGTCATAACATAGGAATTTAGTCTTTTGGGTAGAGGCTGAGCACTTGCACTGGAGATTATACCTTTGGCACAGTGTAAATGTATTCATCAGTAGTTACTTGGTATATAGAATTTGTTTTTATTGTTACATAGCATAAAACTAGGTCCTTATAGCAGATAACTTAGGCTTCATGCACAAACACAGCTATAGATGGAGAAGATAGTGTCTATGTTTTGGGACTCAGCTATACAGCTGCAAATAAAACATTTTAAGGGAAATATACAAATGTGACGCTGGATGGCAACAGTGAGCTATGGCAATTTCAATGTATTTTTCAAAAAACAAAACAAAACATTGTTGCTAGCCAATCATCAAAACCTCTCCAGAGGTTTCCCCACCACCACTCCCACTTGTTCTTGGCATCCATCTGTCTCAAGAGATAATGGAGTGTGCATCTGGGGGTGAAGTCAAACCACTGGAGAATCACAGCATCTGCTGTGGCTGCAGAGATTGGTAGCTCGTAATGGCTGCCTCCTGCATTGTTTTTGCTGCATTGGCAGCACCAAAGTGACCTCTTCAAGATGCAAGCCTTGGCAGTGTGTGTGGATGGAGGTCCCAGGCTTTCCAGACAACAAGACCCCACTCTCGGTCTTGCTGATGTGGTCCAAAGGAAAGCAGAGCAATTCATTTGGCACCAGCTTGACTGCAGGAGTTGCCAGAAGGAGGAGTACAAGATGCCATCCAACCGCCTTAGGGACTCCACTCTGGATTTCTGTAGGGTTTACTCCTTAGCCTTTTCTTCTCCTGAAGATGTTCCACTACACGTTCACTCTCACTACACACACCTGAGGTTGGCATGCTCATTTGCTCCACCTCTGACTTTTGCATGTTTAGCAGAAGGTCCAAAAGGGTCTAATGTGGAGTGGAGGTAGAAGCGGGGCTGGCATGATGCAAACGCACTGGCAGAGCCAATCTGGGACATTTTTGTACGCTTTTTTTTTGTAAGAGAACTGTGTTGAAAATTTTAGGAAAAGTTCACATTGCGAAGGATACAAATGTAAGAGGAGCCTGCTGGATCAGACTAATGGACCATCAAGACCAGCATCCTGTTCTCACTGTGGCCAGCCAGATGCCTGTAGGAAAACCACAAGCAAGATCCGAACACAAGAAGAAGAGGAAGAGTTTGGATTTGATATCCCTCTTTATCACTACCCGAAGGAGTCTCAAAGTGGCTAACAATCTCCTTTCCCTTCCTCCCCCACAACAAACAACCTGTGAGGTGAGTGGGGCTGAGAGACTTCAGAGAAGTGTGACTAGCCCAAGGTCACCCAGAAGCTGCATGTGGAGGAGCGGAAACTCGAACCCGGTCCCCCAGATTACGAGTCTACCGCTCTTAACCACTACAGCACACTGGCTCTCACAAGAGCACTCTCCCCTCCAGTAGTTTCCAGCAACTGGTATTCAGAAGCATCACTGTCTCTGTCCATAGAGGCAGAGCACAGCCATCATGGCTGGTAGCCACTGATCCTCCTTATCCTCCATGAATTTGCCCAAGTTGGTGGCTATAACTGCTTCCTGTGAAAGTGATTTCCATAGTTTTAAGTATGTGCTGCATAAATAAGTACTTTCTATTTTATGTCCTGGATACGCAGCTTCATTGGATGTGTTATGAGAGATAGGTTTTGTCTTTGTTTCGGGAAGTGTGAATTAGGTAGGTTTACATTACCTAGGGACCCAAGTGGCGCTAAGGACCCAGGTGGATGGAATGAACGGCAACTATTCCTGCCCTCAGTTTGCTTTCTTGGTGATTCTGACTGAATGTGGACTCATTGTTTGAAGGGGAGCATTGTTTGAAGACTAACCTCTGTATTGACTCTGGGAGTTCAGCCTGAGCAGAAAGTCAAAACCACCACCAATACTGACGACAATGGAATTCCAGTGGTATTTCAGTGAAACCTCTAATGAAGAGCACTCAGCTTTTAGTCAGTAGCCTTACTCAGATTGTTTCCTCAGAGTAGCAACTTGTCACATCTCCACTACAAGCCTGACCTGAAGCTGGAAGTGTTACAGCCATCAAAAGAAGAAGCACTGCATTTCCTTCTCTTTCCCATGCAATATTATCTGGCAACAGCTGGATATGGAAATATTTTCTTCCCCTGAATGGATATTCAGCAACCTCCTTAATAATTTTTCATCACCTCTTGAAGACTCATTTGTTGTAGCAAGCATTGGTACTGTACAGGTAAGTATTTGTATTTTTCCCACACTTTAAACAATGATCTCCTTATTATGTGATTGTGGAACCCTTTGTGTATTTTTGCTTTTCCATACCATAGGTAAGTATGCCATCCAAACCTATTATCATGTCCTTCCAGTTCTGTTATTTCCTCCTTTTCTAACTTGATCCAATCCCAGATCCATATTAGGGATGCAGCTTCATAATACAATTTAAAGCCTGGGAGTGAGAAGCTGCCTCTTTCTTTCACATCTGTTAGTATCTTATTTTTTATCCTTGGCTTTTCCCCACTCCAGACAAATTTTGAAATCTCTCTCTGCCATTCTCTGAAGCATGCATTCTCCATTATTACTAGTATAGTTTGGAAAAGAAATAACATTCTTAGAAGTACATTCATTTTTATAGTTGCAATTCTTCCCATTAGGGAAAGGTTCATTCTATTCCATGTTTCCAAATTTCTTTTAATATCATGCCAAAAAGTTTTGTAATTGTCTTTTAAAATATTTATATTTTTTGTTGTTATCCATACTCCTAAATACTTTACTTTTTGTATATGCTTCTATTCCTACCATCTCTGTGATTTCTTTCCTTTCCAATTCTTTGAGATTTTTAATAACAATTTAGTTTAATAATAATAATAATAATAATAATAATAATAATAATAATAATAATTTATTATTTATACCCCGCCCATCTGGCCGGGTTCACCCGGCCACTCTGGGCGGCTTCCAACAAAACAGAAATTCTAAAATACAGAAATCCATCAAACATTAAAATACAGAAATCCATCAAACATTAAAAGCTTCCCTAAACAGGGCTGCCTTGAGATGCCTTCTAAAGGTCTGGTAATTGTTGTTCTCTTTGACCTCTAGTGGGAGGGCATTCCACAGGGTGGGTGCCACTACCGAGAAGGCCCTCTGCCTGGTTCCCTGTAACTTGGCTTCTCGTAGTGAGGGAACCGCCAGAAGGCCCTCGGAGCTGGACCTCAGTGTCCGGGCAGAACGATGGGGGTGGAGACGCTCCTTCAGGTATACCGGACCGAGGCCGTTTAGGGCTTTAAAGGTCAACACCAACACTTTGAATTGTGCTCGGAAACGTACTGGGAGCCAATGTAGGTCTTTCAGGACCAGTGTTATGTGGTCTCGGCGGCCGCTCCCAGTCACCAGTCTAGCTGCCGCATTCTGGATTAGTTGTAGTTTCCGGGTCACCTTCAAAGGTAGCCCCACGTAGAGTGCATTGCAGTAGTCCAAGCGAGAGATAACTAGAGCATGCACCACTCTGGAGAGACAGTCAGTGGGCAGTTTTACTTTTATTTAATTTAAATCCTGCCACTTGACCAAACTCTTGTATTATATTCATTACTTTTGGGAGAGAGGTACTGCATTATATTTTCACTCAGGAGACCACTATGAAGTGGATCCTGGAAATCTTATTAAATGACAGAGGAGTGGAGAAAGAGAACTGAAAGCATCTTATCTTTAATTTTGCTTAGGCTTCTTAGTCACAGAACAGCTAATTTAATCTTGCCCCACCCCCATACACCTTTGCTTGCTGCTGGCCCTTTTATCCCATGAAATCTCAAAAAATCTAGCATTAAGAGTTGTTGGCTATTATCTTTTCCTGTAAAATCTCCCTATGGGAGAAGAGAGGAGTTCAATGGAAACCATCACTTTGCATCACTGACCTGAAGTGGATTTGTCAGTAACCTAGGAAAAGGAGGCTAATGTGCCTGTCACCACAACATCTGTCAGCAGGAAGAGCAGAGCAGAGCAACAGGAATGTGTACTGACAACAGAAAAGTCCTGGCAAGCAAATTAGAAATTGATCTCTCGGTTTTATATGCTGGGAGTGAAGAAGCTGAGAAATGCAAGTTTATATGGGGCTCAGAATGTGTGTGTGTGTGTGTGTGTGTGTGTGTGTGTGTGTGTGTGGTGTGTGTTTCATTAAGACTTGACTTGACATGGGAAAGGAGGGTTTCAGTAGCATTCTTAAATTCATTGCTGATATCTTCAGTGTATTGAAGCATTAGTGCCTAAGCATTACTTTTTACTCTGCAAAAAGTCTAGAGAACTGTCTAAGCACCAGAAGACAATCCAGATTGTCTACATGCTGAAGTATCACAGCTCAGGAGTAGAGCTTCTACTTTGGCTGCAGAATCACAGAACTGTAGAGTTGGAAGGGACTCCAAGGGTAATTTAGTCTAACCCCCCTGCAATGCAAGAATCTTGCCCACAGCCATCCCCGGGTGGCTTGAACCACCAACCTTATGGTTCAGAGCCAGACACACTGACCCATTGCGCTCCTGGGGTCTCTGCTTCAATCCCTTCTATTGCTACATAGGGCTGGGACAGGGCCGTCTTAAGCATATCTGGCGCCCTGGCGCCGTGGTGCAAAGATCCCTCCGGTGCCCCCCCGCCCCGTTTCTCAACACGGCTGTCCGGCGGGCACAGCCGCGCGGCGCCCCCCTGGCGGCCCGGCGGCCTGGTGCCCTGGTGCCACCCAGCCTTGCCTTAGAGCCGGCCCTGGGCTGGAAAAGACCTCTGTATGGAATACTGAACTAGATGGATCTATGGTATAACACAGCCCCCTATGTTCCTCATTTCAGGCAGAATAGAGATCAAGTTTCAAACCTGAATAACTCTATCCTTTCAATTCGGGGTGGCAGAAATCATCTTTTGAGTTGTTGTTGTTAATGTTATTGTCTATCCCTGTCCTAAGATCTCCACCCCAACTAAATGCAACTGGCTTGCTGCCTGGATGCAGCTGCAACAGGGGAGGCATTTAATGTGAGCATCACCAGCACATGGCCATGCACACAGAACTGTGTCCTACAGTACGTCATTCAAGAAATATGAAACAGAATGGTTGGGAAGGCTACTGTAAAGTCCAGTTATAATCCATACAATCAATGGCAATTGGCCATGATGGCTATGCTCTGTCTTCATGATTGGAGGCAGTCATGCTTTTACATTACATTTTTCTGGAGACGGGGGCTGGGGGGCAGAGAGGGCTCTTGTGCTTGGGTTCTACTTGCAGGTTTCCCACAGGCATCCGTTTGGCCACGGTGAGAACAGGATGCTGGATTACATCCTTTGATCCAGAAGGTCTCTTCATCTGTTCCATATGGACAAAAAGAGAGAGACTTGCATAGCCCGCTAGAAAGATGAGAAACAACCTCAGTTAGCCTGTCTCCCTTCCCCCACCTGACTTTCCAGTGGCTGCACAACTCACTATTTATAGATTTCATTTTCACACCCCTTCTTCACTCTGGTTATTGATAGGATAGGTGCTGGAATGAGGACAGCATGCATAAATTACTTCAAGCTCATCTCCATTTAGAATGTCTTTTAAAATACTGATTTGACCTCTGGATGCATTTGGTATAGGGGAATATATGTTAAACTGCCATTAACACTGAGGACAAGGCAGGCGTACCTTGCTGGCCTTTTCTCCCCATAGGGATACAATGACAAGAGAGGTATACAGGTAATCAATAACAAGGACAATGGCGGAGGGACACGAGATGCAGAGTAACAGTGGCGGGAGAGCTCAGCTTTCTTTTCATCATTATTTTAATTATATTGAAAACTTATATGTTATAGAATCATAGAGTTGGAAGGCCCCAAGGGTCATAAAATCACAGAATCATAAAACTGCAGAGTTGGAAGTGACCCAAGGGTCCTCTAGTTCAACCCCCTGCAATGCAGGAATCTCAACTAAAGCATCCATGATGGGTGACCATCCAACTTCTACTTAAAAACCTCTGTTATGTACTGAGCTGAATCCTAGATCAATAGGATTCAGAATCAGCAGTCTGATTGGTCCGCAGGAGCTACCCAATCCAACTCCAGGTGGAAGTGAATCCGCAACCTGATTGGCCTGCAGGAGTAGCCAATCAGGCGGCTGGTAGAAGTGAATCTGCAACCTGATTGGCCTGTAGGAGCAGCCAATCAGGCTGCAGGCAGAAGTCAATCCACAACCTGATTGGCCCACAGTTGTAGCCCTGAAGTAGCCAATCACGCAAGGCCCATTGTGTAAATAATGTATATAAGCAGATGGTTTTGGGAAAAGAGTATTCTTCTCTTCTTCTCCTTGATGACTATGAGCTGAATAAAGAGCATGAAATTCACTCTCGACTCCGAGTATATTTCAACCTCCAATGAGAATTCACAACCCCCCACAGAAGTCATCTAGTCTAACGTCCTGCAACGCAGGAATCACAACTACATACAGTAGTTGGAGTTAATTTCCCTAACTCCACCCTTCCACAACTTGGTACTTTCCAGACATTTTTGACTACAACTCCCATCAGCTGAAGCCAGATGTACTGGCTGGAACTGATGAGAATGGTAGTCAAAAACATCTGTATGGCAGCAGTGGCTTTCCTGGTGTGGGGAAAGCACAGTCCTAGGTTCCCAGCAGTTCACTGCTGCTGCTTACCAGCAAGGTGAGGGACAAGGCAGTGGGGAAGTTGGTGAGGTGTGGATGCCCTGGCAGGAACACTGGATTGGTTCAGCCGCCACATCTGCCCTGCACCAACCTCCCCTCTGCCTCGCTCTTCTCCGTCCCAGTAAGTGGCAGTGAAGTGACCCCAGTGGCAGGAAGGTAGTGTTGCAGCTATGCCACACAGGGTGAGCCACTTCTACTACGGTAGAGGCACCAAGTTTGCAGAGGCCGGTGTATTCTTTGGTATCAAGATGCCACCTTTTTGAGCATGATATAATGAATGCCTGGTCAAATGAATGCCTGGTCAAATGAATGCCTAAATTTGCTTTTGTGAGGGAAATGGAACAGAAACATCACAGCTTCAGTTACTATGAAAAGGATGAGTCTGTGGGCAGGTTGGCTGATTTAACCCTCATTCAATACTCGAAACTAACAAGAACGAGGAAGCTTCTATTAATAAAAAGTGAGACAGATGTCACGTAATGGAGTGGGGAAAGTTTAACAGCGATGAAAGGAAGTTTGGTTATTTTTGTCAATAGATGTTAATTAAACTTTGCCACTCCCCCCCCCCCCAAGATGGCATTTGTTTTCCTTGAATTGGACAGTAGAGCAAAGGGCCGTGTAAATATTGGCTGCAATCTCATAATAATGTTGACCCAAGGGAATGGTTTTCTTATACTGTCGGTGATAGCAGGGGGAAGAGCCCTGTCCACAATTGGCAATGGTAACCCTGAAGCAAAGCAATTCATCTCAAGTCATTGAGAAATATCTGCAAGTAGCAACAGTTTGTTGTTTTTGCTTATGAATCTCTCATATCCTGAGTTGTGTGCTCGCAGCTTAACTGATGTGCTAAGGTGAGGGAGGAGCAGGCACTAGTCTCAACTCAGACGCCATTTTACCCATCCCAGCTGCTGAAAGTTGACCATATCTGACTTGAGACCATATCTGAGAGGGCAATTCTCAAGGAATCATAGAATCATAGAGTTGGAAGAGACCACAAGGGCCATCCAGTCCAACCCCCTGCCAAGCAGAAAACACCATCAAAGCATCCCTGACAGATGGCTGCCAAGCCTCTGCTTAATTACCTCCAAAGAAGGAGACTCCACCACACTCCTTGACAGCAAATTCCACTGCCGAACAGCTCTTACTGTTAGGAAGTTCTTCCTAATGTTTAGGTGGAATCTTCTTTCTTGTAGTTTGAATCCATTGCTCCGTGTCTGCTTCTCTGGAGCAGCAGAAAACAACCTTTCTCCCTCCTCTATATGGCATCCTTTAATATATTTGAACATGGCTATCATATCACCCCTTAAGCTTCTCTTCTCCAGGCTAAACATGGAGGCTCTTGTGAGGCTCTGCAAGCACATCAGGGCACATGATTCACTCAACTGGATCTATTCTATTTGTTATTCTGTACATAGGAAGGAATGTACACAGGAAGTATTTGCCAGTGTATCTGAGTTTTGAAACTTTACCTCGGGACATAGGAAGGTGCCTTATACCAAATCAGACCATTGGGCCATTTAGGTCAGAATTACTTACTCTGACCGGTAACAGCTGCACATAAGAGCCTGCTGGATCAGGCCAATGGCCCATCTAGCTCAGCATCCAGTTCTCACAGTAGCCAACCAGATGCCTGTGGGAAACCCTCAAACAGGATCCAACCACACAAGCTCTCCAGGATTTCAGACTTGGGTTTTTTCCAGGAACTGATGACAGGAATTGAACCTGAAACCTTCTGCATGCAAAACATGGGTTTTACCACTGTGCTATGGCCCTTCATACACTTCACACTCTATTTTATGTATCACTAAGACTGTATAGACACAATGCATTTAAAACACATTCAAAGCCTATTCTTTCCCTCAAAGAATTCTGGGTACTGTAGGTTACCCCTCACAGAGGTACCATGCACAGCAGGCTTCAACAAATGACAGTGCCCGGAAATCTTTGAGGGGAAAATAGGCCTAAAATGTGCTTTAAAGATGTAATGTGTCCATAGCCTATATTAAGCAGATGACAGAACAGAAGAAAGGCCTGTGAAATTGCTTGTGAAAATGTCAATCCATTTTGGTGTGTTATGTTACTCTCCTTGCCTCATTTGCGACTTCAGGGTGGCACTTCCAATTAAGGATACATTTATAAATAATGTACAAAGAATTAATACATTATTAATACATGTTTCCGCAATGGCTAATCGGTTGCTATTTTAACAATAGCCCATAGCCAGTTTGAATGTCTTTGATGCACTTGTTTCAACATACTTCTGCTTCCATTTGTGAGATTTGGTTTGTGGCTTCTGAAGAGTCCTTTGCAATGTCCACACTATGCATGTGTAGGTCAGGGGTGGAGCCAGGATTACTGCAATTCACTCTGTGTGGAGCTTCTCTTGCACTTGAGCCGGAAGCTACAGTTTCTGCAGTATGCTGCAGTACAGCTGCAGACAGGAACATTTAACACTTCTGCTCAGAGATCTGCACTGGTTGCCCATTTGCTACTGGGCCAGGTTCAAGGTGCTACTATGAGGATATAAAGCTATGAGGATATAAAGCTGGGACCAGATTATTGGTGGCATTGCCTTATCCCATATATGCCCATGCCACTGTTTTGTTGTGCTATGAAATTGTGGGGTGTTGTTGTTTTTTATCACTCTACTGACATGTCGCACTAAATTTTGAATGGCACAAAAGAACTATATGCCAGTATACCACCTCAAATTTCAGTCACGCAAAACTCACATGATTTCCCCAGTTAACGGGGTTGCAAACATATTTTTCTGGAAACAACATAGAAATGAATGCAAAACTTCCATTAGATTTCACTAGATTTCCAGAAGTCATGGGTGTACCCAGCAAGGGGCGGGGGGCAGCTGCCCCCCCCAGAAGCAAAAAAACAAACAAACACCCCACCCTATTTTATGGACCATAACCCGCACTTTTCCCCTGCAAAACCTGAAGGGAAAAAGTCGCTGCGGGTTATGGAAATTGGGCTGTTTTCGCCCCCTCCATGGCTGCAGCCAGCGACAGGAACGTGGGAGGGGGGAGGATCAGCCTGAGCTGGGGGGGGGGGCGGACGGGAGCTTCACCCTCCCTTCCATCCTTCCTTCCCCCATCTTTCTTTCTTCCTTTTTCTCCCTCCCTCCCCCCTCCCTCCCTCCCTCCCTCCCTTCTCTCTCTCTCTCTCTCCCCCCTTCCTTCCTTCCTTCCTTCCTTCCTTCCTTCCTGCTCTCTCTTCCCTCCTTCCTTCCCTCTCTCTTCCCCTCTCTTGCCCCCCCCCAGTTTTGATCCTGGATACGCCCCTGCCAGAAGTGGCTTTTAAGATCGCATAAGACCATAAGGTCCTGCTGGATCAGGCCAATGGCATTCTGCTCTCACAGTGGCTAGCCAAGCACAAGAACACTCTCACCTCCTGTGGCTTCCAGCAATTGTTTCAGCAACAGAGCTTCTGACACAACATTTCCTTATCTGTTCATTTTTGCATTTTGTTTTATTTTTTTAAATTTAGTTTTTTGACAGAATTCAAATATTCACATTTGAACACTGAACTATTTATTTAAATTGCAACCGTGGACCTATTCAGCATCTCCGGCCACATTGCTGCTGCTTGTGTACTTGCTATCACATCACTTCTGCTCCTCTTCAAATTTGGGCTCCTGAAATTTGAATTCTGGAAATTTGGTCATATCTCCACCACCATACAACCGCTGGAGCTTGACCATTAGTTCACACAAGCCTTTTTCATATTCTGGACCAACATCAACAGGGCCACCAGTTTGCAATGGCCAAAAAGCCGATATTTCTATGCAAGTGGAAGGAGATTGCGGAATGGAAAACAGAAGAAAACCTGAAGAGCTGTTGGAGAATCATGATGTATTTGTAGAAGTTTCAGCTCCTTGCTTCCCGTCCCCACTCCTCCACCGGAAACCATTTTTGCATTTTTTGGGGGGGGTTGATTCTCAATAAGGAAATGTGTCAGAATGAATCTTGGGACCTTCCCAGGCATCGCAGCTACATTGTGGTCCCAAACCAGGTAAAATTAGTTATGCTTACATCTTTTTTAAATCAGTGGGACAAGTTAGCCACAACTGGCTGAAGGACTGCAACCAGTGGTGTGTGGTGACATTTTTCATAGGGGGACAGTTAGGGCCAGAGGCGCCAGAGTGTGAGAGGGATGGGGAGGGCAATGTCATGTATGTGACATCGTGACATCCTGATGTTGCACATGTGAGCATTGTACCTCCCTCCCTAAGCTGGACATAAGCTTCCCAGGCTTTGTGAAGGAGGTGGCAGGGCTCTGGCAGAATGCTGGAGCCCTCCTGCCTCCTTCCAAAAGCCGGATTGGCTTTGGGAGGATGGCAGGACAGATCTTGGACCCATCAGAGCCTCGCACCTCCCTCCCTAAGCCAGGCAGAAGCTGCCCAGGCTTTGGGAAGGAGGCACCAGAGAAGCATTTAGGGAACTAGCCTAGTCCCCTTAGTCCAATGACCATATGCCACTGACTGCAGCACAAACAACCATCTAGCCTTACATTTAATTTTGGAAAAGTTGACAGTGTTGTTCCTTTTAACCCGGCACTTCCTAACCCGTAAAAGCAAATGAGATACGGTTTGCCCCATTTGCCTAGTATTTTGCATTTCCCCTAAGAGTCCCCTAAGCAAATATGAGCCCACACCACTTTTCCTACAGGAAGAAGGGGGGGGGGAATCAACACTTTTATTTAGAACTAAATTACTATTTTTCCTGCATAAGGCAAGTCATTAACCTTTGCCTAATCATTACCTCTAGAGATAATTAAAACCAATCCCACACAAATCCCAGCTAATATAGTAAGCTCTTGAAAAATAATACAGAGAAGGAAATGGTACTTTGCTTCCCAGACAGACTGATTTCCCCAGAGAATATGAATTTCTGGGAACTTTTCAAACTCCTGTCTTCTAGCAAAATGTGACTTTGAAATGGACAGTTTGTATTAGGTTAGCAACCGCCTGGAAATGTATCCTTTATTAATGGTCTTGGGGGGGTTGCCAGTAATTGGGTTTAGTTTTGCCTATAGTGGTGCCTGATTAGAGCCTAGGAACTGATAAAAGCATGTTAATATTTCTTAATGCTGGTGGATGTTTCCTGAATGGGCATTTCATCCGTAAGAGTAGAGTCTGAGAGCCAAATAAAACATATGGTAGTTGTGTGGTTATTTTTGTTTAAGAAGTAGCTGCTGTGGGGAGTATCTGGACTTTGACCATGATGGTGGGAGAGGGACTTAGATTTCACCCTGTTCCCCTGTAGCGTTTTGGCTTTCCTGGCTTGCCATACCAGGAAGTGCCTTTCCAAGCCTTAGGAAAGTCATTACAAAACATCCCAAGCTAGTGTGCACATTGCATGGGATCATGTTGTCTATGCACTCTGACCACATCTGCATGTGTGTGTGTGGGTTTTTTTTCAGACTTGACAACAGCAGGAGCTATGAGTAGACTGATGTGGAGTTGCTGTCCTCCTGCCTGGTAGGAGTGCATGCTGTTTGACTCCACTGGCACTCTGCTTGTATTGTTCTAAAGGAAGAAAATATTACAAAAACATGTGAACTGACCCAGACCCTGTGATTGTCACATGAGATTGCTCTCTTTGTGCCCCTTTCCATGGGAGGGTGGCAACGCGAGAATTGCTGTTTTCAGCCATTGGTTTAGTTTTGGGTGCCAGGCAAAACCTTTCCTTTTTACCAGGGCTTGTGGTCCTTAATTTGAAGGGTTTGGGGTATTTGTGGCCTCTTTGGGTGGGGCAGGATATAGGGGACCTGTATTTTATTTGTATAGAAGTTTGTGTTTGTGTGTGTTTTTAGATTTGTCTTGAATGTGATTACTTTAATTAGTTTTAGTATTTCTATTGTGCTCATAAGTTGCTTTCAGTCGTTTTTATAAGTCAAATGATACCACCATCATCATTAAAATGTCCCCTATGTTCCGTCATCCAAACATGATAGTGGTGCCCCTGGAATTCTCCAAGGAGGTGAGGAGCGCATAAGATTGCTTAAGTCAATGAATTAATCCAGTGGTAAACACTGTTGAAATATCTAGAGCGCATAAACAGCTTCTGTAAAACCTTTGCTCCAGCATTCTCAAGTCTCACACTCGCATCATGTGGAAAATGTTTATTAATTTACTGGGTCTTGAAAGTGCTGGATGTTTAATGATGTGTAGATCAGACCCCACCTTCCATGGGAGGTTCAGCCGCTTAAACCTTTGCATGGTTACTTTCATTATTCTGTTTCATATAATGCTGTTTATCTACAATAGGACAAAAAGAGAGAGAGTATTGATAAAGCACAATATCCAATTGTACCATGAGATTTTCATTGCCATGCCAGTAATACCTATTTTTTAAATTTCAATGATATTTACATTTGTTTCAGTAGCTAACAATAATTAACAGGAAGAAATTAAACCCAAGGTTGTCACCTTTTGCTTCTTTTGGAACAAATTATCAATTCAATCCATATAGTCAGCTGAGCAGGGAGGGGGGAACTTTTCACACTTCAATAATATTTCTAAATTTAAGGATATGGTGCGAGAGGGGAAGTTTGCTAGTAGAAAATAAATGCAATTTTTGCCTATAGCAGAAATGGAATTTGGTATTCTATTCTCTGAATACTATACTTACCTAGGTGTAAACCTAACTCAAATCAATGGGACTTACTTTTGGGTAGACATGTGTAAATTGCATTATTAAATCTATATATCTTTAAAGAACTCTTAAAAGAAATCACAATATAAGATCTCATTTCGCTTATAATGAAACCACCATAAGATTGGATGGGATGTTCTCTACAGTCCAATTTAATTGTTGGAAATGCTTGGGCTCAGTGCTGAAAAAGAATCCTATCCCTGAAAGGATTGAGAGAGTGGCTGTTAATTTTTTTAGACAATATGGGAGTTGATATTGTCCAACTAATGTTATCCACAGAAGATCTGGATCAGCTCATTTAATCCAGGTTGGCCTTAGGAAGTTGAGGATTTAGCCAGCGGTGGCTGATGCCCCTTAAGACTGGTAGGGCAGAAGCCAAGGAGCCCAACACTAGGAGGTGCCAGAGCCAACACCAGATGGAACCAGTTAAGTACACATTGACACCATACATTTAAAGTGCTATCAAACCACTTTAAACAGTCATGGCTTCCCCCAAAGAATTACAGGAAGTGTAGTTTGTTAAATCTGGTAGGAGTTGTTAGGAGACCCCCTATTTGCCTCACAGAGCTACAATTTTCAGAGTGGTTTAACAATCAATCCCTCCCCACAAGGAACCCTAGGAAATAGGGGGTCTGCTGACAACTCTCAGTACCCTTAACAACCACAGCTCCCAAGATTGTCATTTTAAAGTGGTACCACAGTGCTTTAAAGGTATGGTGTGAATGTAGACCAGGCTCCACCAGGCATAGGGGTAACCTGGTGAGGTTCTTGGCTAAGTGGGGATTTGAACCCAAGTCTGTCTAATCTGTTGGTTTTGTCCATGAAGTTTTCTTGGCAGGGATACTGGAGTGGCTTGCCGGTTCCTGCTCCAGGTGGATCATGTTTAGTCAAAACTCTCCACTATGACCTGTCCATCTTGGGTGGCCCTGCACAGCGTAGCTCATAGAACGGGTTCTCCAATTATGGAAAGCACGCGTTGCGGGAGAGGAATCAGGATGACCCTGCTGTTGCTAGGCAGATTAGGCAAAATGGCCACTGACATGACTGGGCATTTTGGTGCTGTTGCTGGGTAGAAAAGCTTGTTGCAGATTGGAGTAAGGGTCGGCCCCTAGCCTATAAAAACCCTCTGCGTGACTATATTGGTTTCACTTTTGCCAGGCGCTTCGGATTGCCCGCCCACCCACCCACCTCCTTTTTTAAGGATGCTTTGCGTATTGACATTGCTGTGCCTGTCATGGGGTTGCCTGCTTCAGGGCAGGGGCCCGGTAGGAATTTTGCCATTTGGCTGATTGGCTGTTGCCATTTGGTTTTTGCCTACTGCATATCTTTTTGCCTACTGCATAGCAAATCGTCACAACTTGTAAGATTGGCGGTTAGGCATTGGTTAAAATTGGCTGGTAAGAGATTGGCTGGAAAGAGGAGTATGGAAAGAGGAGTATGGAAAGGCTGGAAAGTTACGCTAAATTGCTGCTGCTTATAGAGGTATTCCGTTAAAGGAATCCTGGGGCTCGAATGGGAGGAAGTCAGTGCAGAATCTGTCCCAGGGCGGGGGACATATGGGTTAACCAATGCCTAAGCAACCACTCACATTTGATTGTATTTTAATAAAGTTGTGGCCAAAATAATGCCAAAAACCTTAAACTTAATTAATGTGTGTGTGAATTTATTGGGGGGGAATCCGGTGACCTCGACACGCAACTTCTCTGAGTTATTCAAGCCCCTTTGCCACGACAAGGCAGTGATCCATGAAGGAGGCAGTGGAAGACAGGAATGCCTGGCGTGCTCTGGTCCATGGGATCACGAAGAGTCAGAAACGACTAAACAACAACAACAACTGTCTAATCTGACACTAAACTACACCATACTTGCTCAGCTAACATGCAACTAGTTTCCCCACCAAAGTCTAGCATCACAGAACCCCAAACAATGTTTTGCCAAGTTTTCTGGAACATCAGTATTGTAATTCACCTGGTTTAAAGGACGCCTTGCAGAAAGAGAGCCTTAAGACTTCCCAAAACAAAAAATACAAACTGTATCTCTCACAGGCTTCTCAGCTCTACCTTGAAAATTTCAGCATGTCCACTGTGCACTTTCTCATTACGCCAAGCAGGGAGTGGAGCAAATTGGCTAGCTTTCCTTGTCTACGTGTAAATTTATTTCTAGTTGCACTGTTGATGCTATCGCCTGTCTGGTGCCACACCGGAGCTGTGTATCACTGTGGCCAATACCCACGGAGTTTGTCAGTTCTACAGTGTGATTTTTATGAGGTTTGTGTAAAGGTTTCATGAAATAAATCACTCGCTTTTATCATTCCATGTAGTACTTGCTTGCATTATTTATAAGGGCTTGGCAATGTATCATGTTGGCTCATGCTAGAAACCTATAAATAATCTAATCTAACATAAAATGTAAGCCCCCAAATCAAGCAAATATAAAAGAATATTTTCTCCTTTGAAGAAAACCCAGCCAACTGCTATTTGAAAATGCATCAAAATGCGGGAAGATGTGTGATCATATCTAATATTTAGAGATGAGAAATACACCTTTAGAACTGATGCATACTGTCGAGCAAGAATGTCGAATCTATCATACTGGCAGTGCTTAATATTCTTAAAAGTTCAGGTGGGTGTACTCACGCACAAAAACAGCAAGTGAGAGCTGTCTGGAATAGTTCTCCCTTCCCATATTTGAAGCAACCAGGTTCTGGATTATTTCAGATAAGGGGTTTACCAAACTTTTCGACCCGGTGGGCATATTTCATATTTTGAGAAAATGCTGAGACAAAATGGCAGCCATGGTTTGCTTGGCATAACACAATACAATCAGCCATTACACCACATCCCGGACAACTTCATACATGCTTGCCTTGGGCAGTTACCTATGTTGTGCTGTTCCTGATTTGTGTGGAGAGCGCACAATATTGATTTTGCACACACAACACAACTGTTGCTGTCTTAATGAGGGTGCATTATGCAAACACATATCACACCCACTTGAGCACCCCACATACAAATTTGAACTGCCTCTTCATGGATGAAGAAGATGCCTGCCAGTTTAAAATTAAAAAAAATAAGAAATCTGAACCACTAACTTGGTGCTCTGGTGCCCCTGGGGACTAAACTGGCGATATCTGCGTTTGATAGTCCCATTTTGGAATATGCACAATATAACAATCTGGTAAAAAGATGGAGAGCTTCACATGAATGCATTCAATATGCCTTGGGCCACTGGGGGTCATGTAAAGCTGCTCTAGGAAATCACATTCTGAACAACATACCTACAGTTGACTGCCTCTGCTGTGGAGCGTTCAATCTTTATCATTTTTTTGCTGGAAACAGAATACTGGGTTAGACAGATCACTGAACTGATCTGAAAAGATCACATTCTTGTCAGAAACTAAGCCCAAGAAATATCAATGTGTGGTACAGAAAACATTCCATAGACGTGAACTGCATTCTCCGGGAAATAAAATGATCACTTGCGAAAGGCCTCTCTCATAGAGTTGTAGAATTTCCAAAGGCAGAAAATTTAATGGTCTTTTTGTTTTGCTACAACTTAAAAAGAAGACATACCTACACCCACGCTCACATGTTAATGTCTGGTATTTGGTTGACGCTGAAAATGTATCCTATCTCTGAAATAATGCAAAATAGAGCAATTCCAAAAGTCTACAGAACTCTACCTGGTCATTAACATGTAAATCACTGCCTTAATTAAAATGGAACTTAATGGAATGGTTTCCAGTCCTCACTAAGTACTTGGGGAATAATTAAAATAATCAATTAAATTTGTGTTTATGTTTCTGGTCGCTGGCAAAACAAAAAAACAAAGTCTAAGAAAATAACTATCTTAAGGAAATGAGTGCAAAGATAAGATGGCCCTGGTGCTTAGCCCATGAAACCAATAAGAACTATCAATGACTCTGTGTGTGTGTTGCAATAAAGGCAAGCTGAGTTTTACAGCTCTACAGAAAAAAGTAATGATCAGAAACTAAAGGTACCTTTCTCTCACTACTTTTTATATGCAGATTTGTCATCACTCACTCTTCTTGCCATTAGCCTTTCACCTCCTGAAGAATCCAGAATTGGCTTTGCAAAGAATGCTGCTTATAATGTATACAGGCTACAAAATTTGGGGCTTTCTAGTTTAGTGGGGGAAATTCAAGTAAGATGGGACATGACTGGGACTTCCGGTCTGGCGCCATCAGAAATCGGCAAGAGAAACCTCGGGCTCCGAGGTTCCCTGCGTTTCAGAGGGGGGGGAGAGCCGCTTGGGCGAAGCAGCCCCCCGGAGAACTCCTGGATTGGGCTTTTCAGGAACGTGGATACCCAGCAGAGCTCCTTAGAGTCTCGTTCACTGCAGGTAACCCCCTTTTGGGGGGCGACGAGAGGAGACGGAGTGAGACGGAGCCTTGGGACAATTCGCTCACTCTGAAGCGCAAAGCTCCGTGCCGGTCTCAATTGAGCACCAGATGCCTCCAAAAATCGATTTGGACTTGTAAGTAAATCTGTTTAATCAATTTGGAAAAAGAATTTGGACCTGGGAGGGGAATCCAAAAGAAAACGGAGGTCGTTCCCCCCCCCACCGAGATACCAAGATGCAATTACTGAGCCTGCAGCCATTATGCTGAAATGGGACTTTGAATTTCTCTGAAAATCAAATTGGACCCCTTCCCTGTGGCAGCGGAGCCAAGGGAAGGCGATTTACTTTATTTGTGTAGATCTCCGCAAAAAAAATGGAACTTTATATTAATGAGCTCTCCGGTAACCGGTGATGGGAAACTGGAGGCTCCGACCAGCCAACATTAGGACTCGTCTCTGGCACAACAGCCTATATGCCATATTGTAACTTGAGAAGACAAAGGATACAGACAGTCAAAACAACACCACGAGATGTGTGAGGAAGGGATGCAAAGTGTATGGGAAAAAGTTCAAGAAGTGTTGACAGGAGTAAAAGAATACAAAAGACTTACAAAATTATGGATTGAAACTCAGCACCAACTTCTCCCCACAGACACAGGTTGAGGATATAGATGCTATAAACATCAATGTTGTAAAGGAGGAAGACCAAGAGGAGCTACAGATTTCGATCGAAGTGCAAGCGGTGAGAGAGGCTGCACAGGACATACGTAACAACAAAGAAGCTCCAATGTGTGAGGAAGCCCAGGAATCGTTTTTCCCAGTGAGAGAGGGAAAACAGGTTCTTGGGGGAAATGACCAAGCTGTGACATTCAACAAAGAGGTGGCCTGGATTCGAACCTCCTTAGTGAGAGAAGGGAGGCAAGAACCAGGCGAAGGACATGCTAAATGGGGGGACAAGGAAAAGGAAGAATTGGAGTGGGGTTGGCAGAAGGGTTGTTGGAGAGAGGGGGTGGGCTGCTGTGGTCGAGAGATGGAGTGGGTTGATTAATAAGGCATTGTAATTATGGGATGGATTAAATGGTCTGAAATTGGAATGTATAAAGGAACTGGTCAGGATACCCAGTGGAATGTCAACCAGGAGAAGGAGGGGGGATTCGGAAATTAAATTAGTTTAGAAGTAAGGTGTTAGAAAATCAATAGGCTAAAGGGATTAATTAGAGGGAATAAATTGTGTATTAATTTGGATTAAAGGATTTTATCTATGTATTTTTTAAGATTTATATTGTTAGTTTTGGAATCGTATAATCAGGAAAATTGCTAAGATGGGATATAATTAGACCCGGGAAGGGGGGAGCGGGGAATTCGAAGTTATGACAAAGTTATTAAAATGAGATTGTATTTTTTTTCCCTCTTTTCTTTTTTCCCCTTTTTTTCTGGAATTTTTTTCAGCTTTTCTGTTCTATTTTTGTCTTTATTTTTTATGTTTTATTTTTTCTATATAGTATTATGGTATGATGTGATGTGATGATGTGATGATTTGTAATCTTAAATTGAAATTTTTTAATAAATATATATTTTTTTAAAAAAAGAAAAGACATGACTGAGGTGTGTAAAATTATGCGTGGTGGACAGAAACTGACTAGAAAGAACTCCCTGCCTCATAATCCTAGACACCCAGGGTCATCAAATAAAGATGACCGGTGGGAGATTCGAGACAGACAGAAGGAAAGACATTTCATAACCAAACTATGGAATTTTCAGCCCCAAGATGTGGAGATGGAAAATTAAGTGGCTTCAAAATAGGAAACAGATGATTCCTTGAGAATCATGGCTATTAGTCATGGTGGCTATCGAACCTGCAGGATCAAAGGCAGGGGTGCCAACCTGAATAAAATATTGGGGGAGCCCAGGTAAGCCCCTTCTCAGCATAATCGATCAGAAGACGCATGCATGAACACCATTTGAATGGCAATGCCCATTAACTTTTTTGGGGGGAGGCAGCGGCAGAGCTCAGGGCGGGCCCACTCCCCAGGGGCGAGGGGCACAGAGGGTGCCCTCCTAGGCACGGGATAGCCGCTCGAGTGCATGGAGTGGCACATGCACCCTGCAGCCAGGGGTGGAGCGAGCCGCCTATGATGGACATTCGGTGCGCTGCCCACCCACGACTCCCAAGCCTCCCCCAGCTGTCAAAACGAAGGGAGGAGGGTGGAATGACACCGGCAAAGCGGTGCAGCTCCCCCCGACGGCTCAAGGTAGGCTTGGGAGTCACGGGCAGGCGGCACACCAAATGTCACCCCCCTCAGCGAAGACACCCGGGGCGGTCTGCCCCCACCATGCCCCCCTTCCTCCACCCCTGCGGGGAGGGGACCTCAAAATTTTCATTGGGTGGGTGAAGGGACCTCAGCCCTTAGGAGTTGGCTCCTATGATCAAAGGCAAGAGGACTCTGAAGACTAGTTTCTTCTGGGCTTCCCAGAAACATTTAGCTGCCCACTATATAGATAGTCCTTTGGTCTGATCAAGCAAGACACTCTTATGTTCTTATGTGCATTGTAGCCTACCAGAATTTTTACTTCCCTCTTCTAAGAATACATTTTTTAACACACACACACACACTCCAATCATTATTATTTTTAAAAAAGGAAAAAGAAAAGCTCTCCATTTGCTTGAGCAGTGTGGAGATAGGGAGATACAGAGCATTCCCGTCTTCTCATCATCTGATGAATTCGAATGATAGTAGATTCAGGACGGACAATCAAAAATTCTTCTTCACAAGGAGAATTAAAGTATGGAAATCACTGCCAGGTGGTTTGGCGAGATTTCATGGTTTCAAGAAAAGGATAGAAAGAATGCGCCAAGGGCAAATCTTATCAATAGCTACATGGAACATTCATGTTCAGAGGCTATATGCCCCTGGTCTGGATCCAAGATACAGACAACAAGGGAGAACTATGAGAATGTGAGTTTTTTTAAAATCAGCTCTTTTAATTATTATTAGGAATGAAGAAAAACAGAGAAAGAAAAAAGAAAAAAAAGACCAGCCTCTCACATTAAGAATACAATAACCATCATTACATCCATCATAATATTCATGTATAAATCAATATAAGCCATCCAAATATCCACATGAAAGTGTAATAAATGTGTTCAAATGTAGCAAGGGCAACAAGGACCTCAGGCCTCTGCACAATAGATGGTGGGTGTTTATCCTTCCAGGCTTGAAATATGAGACGGCATTAAAATGGTACTTTATTCTATCGTCACAACATTTCCTTCACATTTAATGTGATCTTTCATATGACAAAAAGCCACTTCTAGAAATCTAGTGGAACCTAGTGGAAGTTTAGCACTCATTTCCTTGTTAATTGTTTCCGAGAAAACCAAATCCTTTTGCAACTGCATTAACTGAAGCAAATCACGAGAGTTTTGCCCGGACAGAATTTTGTATAATACCATGCATTTATTTCCTGCCATTTAAAATTTAGCATGTCATACCGGTATATTGATTTTAAGAAGTCACTGTTCAATAATGGAACAGGTACTGCCATGTAAAAGGAGCATTAGAAATCAGGACAGAACTCCTAGCATCATAATCAGGAAAACTAACACAACCCCACATCTGAATCATACCCTCCAATATTCCTCAGATAAAAATAGGGGTATTTCCCTCCCTCCCCACAATCGACACTTCTCACACCCACCCCCCATTTTTGCTTTCCCCAACCCCACACACAGAGCATTTCCTTCAAAAAAAATACTTTATTTACTTCACAGTCCACAACAGCTCGTACATACAAACAAACCCACCACCATTGACAAAAGACAGAAGTGGCCAAGGCACCACCCCTGGGCTCTATGAGGGCCTGTGCATATATAGCGTCATTCCATCAAGCCTAGCTGAGCTGCAGAAACTGCCTCATAAGTAAAGTGAGTTGGAATGCTTTGAAGACCAACTTGTTTGGCTGATTGATAGATAGAAACCACAAAAGCGTTGCTTCTTCATAATTTTCATTCATGGTCATGCTCGGTGCCGTTTGAATCCGTGACTGGAGAGAATGGGCCCAGGAGGTTCTTAACTGATAAGGTCACATTCAAAGATGCCTGCAACTCCCAGATGCACCCAAGGAAAACTTCCCTGAATTAATATTCATTCATTTCAACCTGAGCCAAGAATCAAATGGATTATTATTGAGTGACATTGTTCCTCCCATGCTGGGAGGATTTGAAATCGAGGATTGCTAATGAAGCATTGCCTCTTGCTTCTGAGGTAACGGAAATATTAGAATGGGGAGGGAATTAAAAAGTCGAGTGTGTTTTTCTCTGGGATCAGACTTGTAAGCACGCCAAGCAAAACGAATGTCAGTGACCAAAATGGTCCTAGCAATTTCTTGACCACGATGATGGTGTTTGTCTATAGTGGAGCTCTGTTGGAGGTTATAGACCTGCCCTTGCTTCTTCCTCAACTTCCTTGGGCATGGACAAAGGACCAGTGTATCTGTGAAAGTCATTCCCATTCAGGAATGAACCATATTGGAAGGGGTAGGCTGTACGCCCGAGTCCCTACCAATTCCTGGATCCAACAGGGATTCAGTTGCTGGAACAGCCAGACAAGTTTATTGGTAATGCCCCCCTAAGTATGGGTCGTTAAGGTGATAAATCAAGTGGCTCTGTGCCAAAAGGTAAATGGATGGGCCTCTCTCCCTCAACTGTCTGTTAGTTAGAAAGACAAAGGCCAGAGTCAATGTGTGAGAGCTAGAAGTCAGCTCCCCATTAGGGACGGCTGCTTTGCCGGCGGGAACCGGGTCTCCATAGCGACCCTGGAGTAGGCGGAGGTAAGCCGCCCACGTCAGCAGGGTCCCCAGCCACATCTCCTTCAGCCTAACCAATAGGGCATGCATAGGGCCGTGGCTTCATCTGCTTAATTGTTGGTGTGGCTGGGGATGCTGCCTTTTCTGCTTCCAGTCATCAGATCTCCCAGCCCACCCACCCTCCTTTTCGTGGTTTGACTATGACCTTGCTGTGACTTATGTCGGTCTCCTGGTTGTTGGAGCCAGGGAGAATTTTTTTCCACTTGGCATAATTGGCTCTAGCCATGTGGTTTTTGCCTACCTACTAGCAATAGTCATAACTTTGTGAGGTTAGGCATTGGGTAAGCTTTTTATGGGAGGGGAGGTTGTTACCTCCACCTGCCCCTCCACAGTAAGGGTATCCTGTTAAAGGGATCTGGGTGTGTGTGGTTCCCATCTGAAGCCTGGGCATGGGCTAGGGCCAAGACACATCCCTAATGGGTGGGGGCTCATTTGATGTACTTCAGAGGGCTCCCCCCTTCTGGTGGTTAACCCTTCAAAGAGACTTCCTGCGGACATGCAGGAGTCAGGTTATAGTCTTGCTTCACCCAATTGCCTAAACCAATACCGCTCACATCTGTAACCAATAAAGTTGTGGCCTTATTTATCCCATTAACCCAACATACTGTTTTCGTGTGTTTTATTCCGGGGAAGCTTGGGGTCCGGGTCCTTGCCACGCAAGCTGAAATCAGGCTGGGCAGCTGGGAGACTGAGTCATGCCTGATTTCGGGTGGCAGCCAAGGCTGTGGCCATGGGAGAAGCAAGACCCTCTTGGGCTGTTAATGCTGTGAGCCCCTGCATTGTAGGCTCAGGTACTATATATGTGTAAATAAACCATATATCCTAAAAAAAACACCACAGTCTCCACTGTTCCTCATTCTAAGGAAACAAGATCCTGGGGAAAGCACATGAAACCCCTGGAATCTTGCCCTGCTTGAAGATTGGGGTGGCATGCAACAATATTTTTGTGAACAGGGCCAGATTACAACAGAGACAACAAATACAATAACAAGCAGGCATAGTGTTAGAGTGGTGCAATAACACCTGAGTAGGGATGGAGGATTTTACTTGGGGTACATTTTTATGCTAACTTGCCCCACAGATCAGAGCATAATTAACATTAACATTTCTCAGAGGTCGCATGTATAGGACATAATAAGCACCGGTGTTCTCCATCTCCTCATCTCTTCATCCCATAAAGGTATTTTAAACAGGAGTGCCAACCACCATAAAAATAATTCACGGCTTGAGGCCATCTGGAACCTGGGAGGCTGCTGTGTAGGAGGTAATGATTTGTGCTTGTTCTTGAGAAGAAGTCATGGGAATGGCTCTGTACTAATGTTAACTGTCTCCCTTTTTTTAACCTGTGAATGAAATAAAGTTCTTCAGAAATGTATAGAGTGGGAGGACACAAAAAGCCTCACGTTGAAGGGGAAGGGCCATAGCTCAGCATCTGCTTTGCACACAAACCTCCCAGGTTCATTCCCCAGCACCTAAGAACACAACCCTTTACTCTAGGAGTAATAACGCCCATTAACGCCTAGCTTCCAGGTAGATTAGACATGCATAGGGTTGTGCTGTACTGCACAGGATTTTTACATGGTGAGCCAAAAATGTCACTTTCAAAATATGACTTTGAAATTTGAACATGAAATTTCTCGTTCAAAATGTGAGCAGCAGATTTGGTAAATCTCAGATATGTGTTTCAGCTTTAGCTTCATGGTAAATGTAAGATGCTACTGGCTCCAGGTTTCGGAGAGCCCTCAGACAAGTTGTTAACCATCAGAGTCATCTGCTCACTGTTATAACGTCCATCTCAATCTGCATGGGCAGCCACCAGGAGAGGACAAAGCAAGCAGAAGCTGTTCCTCCTTCTCCTTACTCCTGTCACTGCCAATTATTATTATTGTAAGGGGGAACTCCCTACAGGGAGCCAGCCCCCCATCATCCTAACATCCACCTCGTCAAGTACAGAGAGCACCAGTGGTTCTGAAGCAGCCAGAGGGGGAGGAAGAGACTCGGAGGGGGAGAGAAATCAGAGTGAGGAACAATGGGAAAGCTTTGCAACCGACTGCTGAAGGAGGAAACTGAAAGGGCATCGCTCCTTCCGGCACCAGAAATGAGGAGAGCACCTCAACACAGGTCAAGGGGGCAGTGTTTTGGGGTGCCCAGACTACTTTGCTGCCATAGGAACAGACATATGCCATTGCCGGATTCTGATTCGGGATGAGAGGTCATGTTTTAAGCTGTCTCTACACCATAGCTGCCAAGTTCTCCCTTTTTTAAGGGAAATTCCCTTATGCTGAATAGGCTTCCTCGCGAGAAAAGGGAAAACTTGGCAGCTATGCTCTACACCAGGCATGTCAAACCTGCGGCCCTCCAGATGTTTTGGACTACAATTCCCATCTTCCCCAACCACTGGTCCTGCTAGCTAGGGATCATGGGAGTTGTAGGCCAAAACATCTGGAGGGCCGCAGGTTTGACATGCCTGCTCTACACTGTAAATAGATAGCACAATAAACTTCTTTGAAGACAAACTGGACTCAGGCGGAGTTACTCAAGAGTAGCCATGACGACCATCTGACAATTATTATTATTATTATTATTACCCCACCCATGTGGCTGGGTTTCTCCAGGAGACCAATAACACAGGACACCAATAACAATAATAAAACACAACAACATCAAACATTAAAAACGTCCCTAAACAGGGCTGCCTACTTGCATATGAATGGACAGCGACAGCAAGGAGAAGTTAGCCAAGACTGTGAGGCAAGTATTTTTGTTCATGAATTTCCAAGCTGACCTTAAACAGTATTACTTCCTGTAGTAGGGAAATAATACTAGTCTACTTTACAGGATTGTTGTTGTAAGTATTGCTAAGATAATATACGCAAAGCTTGTTGGGCACTTAGGGGAAAAGTTGCATAGAAGCTTTTTCATCACCATCATTAGCAGTAGCAGCAGGAGTTTTTATTTAGTTATATAGAGGCTTAGGCTACAGGTTAAGAATTCATTTATCTAGAAGCAAGGATGGGCATGTTGATTTTGCCCCTTTCCCTTGGAAAAGCAAGTGCATGCAAATGAAATCCATATTCGTTAGGTGGCTGGCGGGAAAAGGAGACAAGAAATACAACAGCGGTCTGCTCATGGATCTGAAAAATTAGGGGCTGAAGAGATGAGAATAATGAGCCTGGGGTTCAAAAGGTTCCCTTTAATGTACATCAAGCAGTTTTTCAGAATAAACGCTAACTACAGGAATTTGCTGCTTAGCAGTGATGGGTCATGTCAGACCTGGATGCCTCTTGATTTCCTGTTGAGATGACAGCATGCACCACACTTTAGTCTTCAGCCAACATGAATCAAGTGTTAACATATTTTCCCTTAATGAGCTCATCAGACTGGAGCACAAGTTAAAGTGGGGGGTCAGATATTCCTGTTTGTTTAGCTGCCCTGAGATCTCTCATGTCCTATTTCCACAAGCAAGCATCTCATTATGAATCAGAAGGCATCACAGTCTAATCCACAGTGCTTGAATAGTGGGCTCTAGCTGAAGACCCTAAAAGTTTGGTGGTTTGTGGGACGGGGGTTGGTGATGGAAGCTGCTGCCCTATAAGACATTAATTTCACACAGCTATTTATATATTTAGATAGCACCATATGGGAAACTGAATCTCTAAAATAAGCTTCCGCCCATCTCTCACTGACACAGGATTGAGGAGTGTCAGCTAGTCTTAGATGTTATCTCTGTTGACTGCCAGCCAAATATTAATTAGTCTTGCACTTTGGTGGGGAAACTGATGTGTTCCCCAAATACAAGATGTGGCTTATGTAACCCCAACAGTATATAAGCCCCGAAAACACCTCTGTTGGTAGAATCTCTATGCCAGGCTATCCAGAAAGTGCTGCATACTGGCCAAGCTCCAGTTTCAGGAGTCACATCCGTTCCTGACAAGTATTCCTGCATCTAAAGGGGTGTAAGCTATTTGCATTGCTTTTTTATTTATTTTAGCTATTGAATAAAGACCTTGCCCTGCACCCCATTTCTGTGTTCTTTGCATTCTGAATCCCAAAAGAAGCTCTGCCCGTTGGCACAACAGGAGCTGAGATCAGAAAGCTTGCATCTCCTCTTCATGCTCGTTCCTGGTTGGAAAGGCAGGCAAACTGAACTCCTCAGTAACACTGAAGCATTTCCCCCCATCCTCCTATTAAATCCTATTGTAAGCATTCTAGGTTTCCAGGGTCATATTCCAAACCTGGTGCTACAAACTACAGAGGCATTAAGCCCAACAGTAATTGACAAAATACTACTGGTAAACAAAATGTTGGCAGTATTAATAGTTAAATAAGGAAGAGATTTCAAGTCATTATTGTGAATTTTCAGTACATTTCCTTATCAGTTTGTAATCTTTTTTCCCTTTTACATGTAGTTTAACAACTACAACAGGTAGAAAATGACTCGTGATTATATAGAACTATTACTTAATTCTTCTTTAGCTTGAAGAAGCTGCTAAATGGTTAATATATTTGGTTGGGTCCCCTCTTCATGTATTCTCTCAATCCAGTGATCACTCTTCCTTCAAACCAAATAAGCACAGTTAATTCTAATCTTCCTTTGTAGACTTGATTAAGTCGTCAGGATCTGCCTAATTTACTTCCAGAAATTTAATCACCGAGCAAGTGCAAAAATGTGCTTCATTAAAGGGACACACTACTAAGCTTAGTCTGAAAACTGTCAAGGGGAGTGAGTTTACAAATGGAAACAGTCTGGATTTCAAATAAGTTACCTGTTCTATTCACTCACAGCATAGCACATGTAGTATCAGTTGCATTGCTAATGCCATTATATAGGCTTTATTGATGGGCTTACTAGGGAGCACTATGATGGCCTGCATGTTATGTGTCCCAAGGTGTTTGTTTTGAGATAGTTTCATATGAATAAATATTATCTATTTGTGCGTGCAACATTATTCCTCCTAATGCAATCTTCCATAGGCATCAGGTATGCAGGATCCAGTTTTGATTGAGACAAGGCCTGTGAACCCACATAGGTCATGGTGGCCTGACACCAAGGTCTCCTTCACACACATCCATACATTCACGAGTAAAGGCAATAGCTCAAAGGGGCACAGCTCAGTGATGAAGCAGCAGTTTTGAATGCAAAAGGTCTCAAGTTCAATCCTTGGCATCTTCAGGTAGACCTGGGAGAAATAATCATGACTAAATCCCTTGAGAGCCACTGCGAGGTCAGTGCAGATGATACTGAGCTGGCTGGACCCAGTTATAATACAAAGTGATGTTCATATTTTTATGCATTTCACGGCACAATGAATGGCTCTACCCATGTACTACATAACTTTCATCAAGTTGCATCTAACTTGCTTGGAGATACCAGCCTGGCTGTTACAATAATTATATATGCAGGCTTGGAAGCAATGGAAATTAACCATGACTCTCATGTTTCAAACTTCATTAAAAGATTTCCCCCCAAAAAAATTCAAATGAGATTTTAAAGAAGGAAAAGCAAATGATTAAGATGCATCAGGTACTGGAGGCATGTTTGTATAATTAAGAAGGTTCATATGCCTTCACACAGGCTGTCTCTATTTTCTTAATAATATAATCAGCAAGTTGCTAGCTGAATACTAGTGACTTGTTTAACAAAAACCAATGAAGGCTTAGGAAATGATCTGCTTAGCTAGATGGATGGATAGAAGGATAGATGCATACATATATATTCACAGTGGCCCCACTCCCCAAAATTGTCATATTGTTTCACAGGCTGAAAAGTTGGAGTCATTTTGGAGACTGGATGGTGAATATGGTACTGAATGAGACTGGATTTACCAATTGTGGCAGCCACACTCCCTGAGCACCGTATTTCGCCCATGCATCATCAACTTCCTACCAAGAAAAGACCAGGCAGAGAGCCAGAAACACTTTTCCCGCTGCTGCCCTCACTCTGAAGCTTTACTGTGATGTCACATGGTGTCACCACGAAGCCAAATCAGACTGTAGGCAGGACCCAGAAAGAAATATATATTTTCACTCCAAACCCTAGATGTCTATCTAGTGACCTTTTTCACTCTGGTAGCATTTTAAAAGTGACAAGTAATGGTACTACTTTTGTGTGAGGGGGAAAAGTTTGACCTGCTACAACAATAAATAATAACAGAATCGTCATAATCTGTATAGCACACTTTAGAGTGTTCAAAAATGTATACATGCATTCAGTAATCCTTACAACTACCCTATAAACTAGGCCAGAATTATTACCCCCATATTGCAGCCTGTCTAATGCCGCCTAGTGGCTTCATCACTAAGACAAGATTTGAACCAGGGGCATCCTGGTACACAGCTCATCAAACCACTGCAAAATGGTCAGAGTTACTGGAAGTTGTCTAGCTGTATATATGCACCCTAGAAATTAGGTTCCACTCATTCATAGAAAAGTTTCTGTCACATACTTTGGCCAACAGAAATGCAAGTAGCTACGGAAAAAGCTTTCTGTTGTTGAGGGGAAACAACAATTGCAATCAAGCAATAATCAGGGGGAAGGGTGGAGCCAATACCCTTTCGATGAGGGGAAAGGAAATCATTGATGGCCCCCATTCAAAATTCCGCCTGCAGCAAAGGAAAACCAGCCTGTTGTTCATAACTTATGAAAAATTCATTGGCAGGCTGTAGGCATATCCAATCAGCTGATTATATGCAAACCACTTTGATGAGGACAGGGATACAATAGCTGGTGTCCACGGCAGCAAGACCACTTTGACAGTGGTGCTTCTGAATTGACGGATGCTGGCTGGCCGGCCTCTCATCCTTCTTCCTTCTCTCTGCCATTGGCCTTTAGAAATAAAGAGCTTATCCATTCTCCCTTGGTTGGCTTCCCTCCTCCTGCCACCTGTGATAGAGGTTAAATGTGGCTAAGGAAAGCAATTAAAATAGATCTGTCATCTTATTCAAATGTGTTGTGCATGCAATATAATGCCTACAAAATGAAGTGACACTGTAGGATGGTAATTGAGACTCTTCCCTGTTGACAGCTTGTGACTGATAAGGAAATTTTCTTTATGCACTACCTCAAATGTGCCAAAGGTAGAGCCCATATTGTAAATGAGGAAAGGAAAGACACTTGGGCTATGACATGCCCAAGCTTTGGTGAAGTCATCTCATTACTTTCTTGGCAACTGAAGGCCAAGAGAGATATTGATGGAGAATTTTCACAGCCATTTGTCCCGTGGTGAAATTAGTAAGAGTTTGCTGTGAGATGGAAGATTAGCAAGCAGAATGGATCACACAATATACAGGTTACACAAAGGCTTTTCTCTGCTGTACTTCTCTGCCCTTGCTGAGCGAAGCCCACACACAAGTTCTAAGTCAATTTGCACAGCATCGTGCAGCAACTTAAAGTTCCCTGAGCCCTGAACTCTGACAATTCTTCTCAGACAAGCTCTTCTCAAAGTGTTTAGATAACTCCACAGTTCAGCAACTATCCACTCCTTTCTGATAATGACGAACCACCCACAACTCACTCTGTAATCTGAGCAGTTTTAAACACAAAATTACCGTCTAATCTGTGTAGTAACACTGATAAGGAACAATTTTTTAAAAAAAAAAAATCCTTCCAGTAGCACCTTAGAGACCAACTAAGTTTGCCATTGGTACATAGCTGCCAAGTTATCCCTTTTTTTAAGGGATTTTCCCTTATGCTGAATAGGCTTCCTCGCGAGAAACGGGAAAACTTGGCAGCTATGCATTGGTATGAGCTTTCGTGTGCATGCACACTTCTTCAGATACACTGAAACCAGACCCTTATATATAGTGAGAGGGTGGGGAGGGGTATTACTCAGAATGGGTGATTGGCTGGGAATGGGTGATTGGCTGATAGGAGTGGTGATCCTGTTGACGACTGTTAACGACTGTTAACAACTGCAATTGGTCTTGCAGGAAAAAGCAAGGGGTGAGATGGCTAAATAAAGCTTTATCATGTATAATGAGATAAGAATCCAATGTCTTTATTCAGACCAGGTCTCTCCATGGTTTTAAGTTTGATAATGAGTTGCAATTCAGCAACTTCTCTTTCCAGTCTGTTTCTGAAATTTTTCTGTAATAAGACAGCTACTTTGAGATCTTGGATAGAATGTCCTGGGAGATTGAAGTGTTCTCCTACTGGTTTCTCTGTCTTGTGATGCCTGATGTCAGATTTATGTCCATTTATCCTTTGGCGTAGCTCCTGCCAACCTAGCAGTTCGAAAGCACGTCAAAATGCAAGTAGATAAATAGGAACCGCTACAGCGGGAAGGTAAACGGCGTTTCCATGTGCTGCTCTGGTTTGCCAGAAGCGGCTTTGTCATGCTGGCCACATGACCTGGAAGCTATATGCCGGCTCCCTCGGCCAATAATGCGAGATGAGCGCGCAACCCCAGAGTCGGTCACGACTGGACCTAATGGTCAGGGGTCCCTTTACCTTTACCTATCCTTTGGCGTAGGTTTTGGCCTGTTTGTCCAATATAGAGAGCTGAAGGGCACTGTTGGCATTTGACGGCATACACAATGTTAGAAGATGAGCAACAGCAGGTCACTTCTCATGTTCTCGAGTTCACTTGTCTGCTCCTCAGGTATAGCTCTCCTTCATGACTGTGTGTAAATATGCACCTCAGGATCTGATTATCATCTTGCAAAACTTAAAGAATGGGCAAGAACACAGAAATAGCCATGCAGACATAGAGCAGCAGCACCTATTTACAGTTGCAGCCTTCAGAAAAATCACATGATCATCATCAGGAAAGAGAACTGAAGGTGACAGGAAGATGTGCAATGCTCGTTTGGCTCTGGAACGGATGACAAATTTTGGTCAAGAGAATTGTGAGCATTCCCTAATGTGCCATTCTACATACGGTATGCCGAAATTTGCCTTGCCTGCTCCTGAGCTGCATCCCTGTTATTCCTCAGGCTCCGGAGGACAGACCCATTACCCCTTTTTTACAAGCACGACTGACTTAGTGGCCCAAATGTCTTTCCAGACCTTGGAAGAAAATTCAACTGTAGCACCATGCCATTGTGTGACAATGTCCTCCCAGCCAGGCTGCAATGAACATCCGAAAGCCAGGATAAGGATCATTTGCATAAGACATTACAAGTGGTTGTCCCTTTCGTTAGCTGTCGCCTCTCTGATTATCTCCTTGGGGGAGGAGAAGGAAGTTATGAACTTTGAAGTAGGTTATTAATTATTCATCTCTCCATTGCCAGGAATACGGCAACCTGATTCCCAGGAGCCAGCTCCAGAATTCATTATCTCCCTGCCCAGGTTTGCAATAAAAATAACACTGAATCTTAATCCTGTCACCTTCCCAGTTCCTTCCCTCCTCCAAATTGTCCTCCTCCTCGATAATCTCCGGAGGCCCACGCTGTGCGCTTAATTCTTCACTTTCCTCACTGCTCACAGAACACAAAGTGTGTATTCAATTGGGCTGCCTACCCATTAGAAATAAGTACATTTCCTCACTGGGGGATGCTTTCCTTCAGTCCTAGAGCAGTGAAGGTTTATAACAGATATTTGCCTGGGTCTATTTGGTTCTCCCCTACAGCAAACACAGGTCCAAGGTTACCTGTTCCACAGAGTTTGCTTCTTTCCCACCTGTTCAGAATAGATTCCGATGAATGCATCCTCTTTGGTGCACCCTTAAAAACTTACCACAGGGCAGCAAGAACCATAAGGTTACCAGATTTCTTTTCAATGAATCCAGGGACACAATAAATAAATAAATAAATAAATAAATAAATAAATAAATAAATAAATAAAATCTTCTCTTCTGTGGTCTCCTCTGTTGCGCGGCCTTCCTCTGGGTCCCGGCCTGCTTTCTTGGAGTGCTAGCCGTGTTTCCACTCCCTCCCTCTCCCTCCTTGCACTGTGATCCCCTACAGGCTTACTCAGGAGTAAGCATTAGCAGAAACCCCTTTCTCCTGCTGCTGCCCTGGCCGGCTGTGGGCATCTCCTGCGCAGGCACCAGCGGAGTTTGAGAATACGACTGTGGGATGATCACAGAATCACAAATTTTGAAAGGACCTCTGAGGGGCATCTAGGCCAACCCCCTGCAATGGAGGTACCTCAACAAGAGCAGCCACCACTTAAAAGAACATAAGGTTTCCCTGCTCCATTTACACCTATTATGACACAGAAGGTACCCCCCCAGCCCCATTCCACCAATCTCTCCCTTTTTATCAAAGAGGAGGGGAGGGAGGCAAGCAAGCAAGCAGAGGTAGCCTCTTTTAATTTCTTTAAAGGTTCATTTTGCAGCCTTATCAGTTACTAAGGGTCCTTAAGTTGCGCCCAGGCAGGACAGAGATAGCCAATAATGACACCGGGGGGGGGGGTTGAATCCAGAGAAAGAATTTTAATCCTTAAATTTAAGGGACTCTTGGTGGTCAAGCTTCACGACAAGAGTAAAGAAACACAAATTGCAAAGCTTTTTATACACTTCTTTGGGCTCCTTTCCCCCTCCTCTGTAAATAAGTGCACACACAAGGGGGTCACATGTTACAAATACATACAAGGATATTTCCGTATCCTGTCCCTCTCATAAACACAAGGGGGGGGGTCACAAGTACATATAAGGATCTTCCTGTGTCCGGTTGTTCTCATAAACACAAGCTGACTCAGCAATGCTATCCCGGTGCCTGCCTCAAGCAGCCTTGAGTGTGCCTGATATTTGCGTCATCTCCTGGCGTAGACCTTGAGCATCTCCTGATGCTCCTTGTGCTTTCTGGCAAGGCCATCCTGTCTAGCTGTTGAATGTTTTCATTACACTTTGACACAGAGGCATAGAGGCAAAGAGAAAAGCATTTTAGGGGGGGAAGCATTCCAGAAATATGGGGCTAAGCCACACAGTCAGAATTATACAATGCAGGCAATGCAAACTTCTAGGATCCGATTTAGCTCAATAATACAATTAGCAAATCTCTCTCTACAATTTTAATTTTGTAGGGTTCATTTTTTAATAAGAAGGGAACAGGAAAGCTGTTTAGGGGGAACCAACATAAACCAAAATAAACATAAAACATTCCTCCCCTTGGGCCTAGTGGTCTCAGCAACTCATTCTAGGAGATCTTGCCCTGATGAAACAGTTGCAAGGACTGAAGGTCCCCACCTTCCCAGTGCACGCTAGGACTCCTCCTCTCCAGGGTCTTTCCAGCGCAGTCTCAGCTTGCATCTGTGTGCACAACCACACTCTGCTCTGCTGGTTTCATGACTCTGTGAGTTGTAGGAGACCAGGGGGAGGGGAGCTGGTCACAGCAGGAGGGGGTGTTATTGAATGGGACAAATCTTGCAACTTTATGATGGGCTTTATGAACAGTTCCCTTTGCCGTTCTTCTAATTTGCCTTTCTTTACAGGTCTCTAGCATCCAATTAGGGAACGGCATTAATTACTGCAGAAGAATAGAATAGATTTGTGGAGCCACCTGCTTCAGAGATACTTCATCAGCACTAAATTGGCACTTCGACAGATAATTGCTGTTACTATTATTATTATTATTATTATTATTATTATTATTATTATTATTAAATGCATCAGCAGCTATCACAAATGCGCGGGGGGCGGGGAGCAACCCCAGTCAGCAATTGCATTTCACTTTCTGCTCATGAAGCCATGTGGCATCCACTTTGGTAACCCTGGGCCAGCTCACTCCTTAGACAGCTTTTATGGAAATAGCAGAGCTCATTCAAGCATATAATGGAGTTCCTTCCGTTAAGCCAGCTCCTCTTGCTTCAATGTGTCTTTTTCGTTGCTCGTAGTGATGGAGGGATTTTTGAAAGGGGGGGGGAAACTAAGCGCAAAATTGCTCCGAGGCCCAACGTACTCGAGATATGTGGTGCAGAAATAAAGATCTGCTCATATATATATTCCTATTATGCAGGTTCAGTGAGCAATTCCATAAAAAGGGTTTCCTTTATTTCCAGTAATAAATAGGATTTTATTAATTTAGAAAATATCTTTATTTCATCTTCCCCTGACTCAAGGCAGATTATATCCAAAAGGTCAAAAGATAACAGTCTAGGAAACAAAACAGAAGCCTAACAATTTTTTTAAAAAAACAAAAAACAAAAGTATGATAAAAACACAGCAGTGGTTCTCCAAAGTGAAATGTCTCCAGGAATAAAATAATTTTGCATCATATCTGGAAAGGCATCAGGGAGAAGCAACTCCACATCTCGGGTGGCTGAGCTTTCTAGAACCTTAAGGCAGCTGTTAGGAAGGACCTGCCCATCAAAGCTGATGGTTTTCACCATCTATTAGCACTGCTTGGGAACCACATCTTTTTCTCCCCCTGTCCCTGTTGGCCAACTTTGAGAGGTGGGCAGGACCACCCACCTGTCAATCATCTGGTTGTCAGGCACTCCAGAATCTCTGTGCAATCAGCAGGTCCTGCAAAGCCTCCTTTGGCCAAGCCCCGCCCTTACCTGCCACTGTTTTGTGATATGGTTAGTCCTAATATTGCCCAACTACAAATCTGGGGAGTGTTTGCTATGGACCATCATTACTACTACTTTTGCTCTTAATGAACCTTCAACATACTTCAATGGCATCCAGGTATGATTCTAAACATATGTGTTTACTCAAAAGTCAGACTCACTGAGTTCACACAAAGTTAGTGAGTTTTGGATAGCAATTTAACAATGCAATCCAATGCACACTTATCTCAGAGTGGATCCCATTGAACATAGTAGTTCTTCCTTTCTTCCAAAGAAAATTCCATAAACTAGGGTTGTCAAACTGCAACCTGCACTTTTATCTGGGAGTAATTCTCATTACTTGTAAGTAAACAGGATTAAGCTCAGGATGTGAAGCTTATGTTGATTGACTGTGGTGACTTTAGTGACCAATTTTGATCAATGATGACAAATTGAAATATGAAGGTCTGAGTTATTTTGCTTTAAAAATTTTGATATTGTACTGCCAGTTTAATAGAAAATATTTTAAAATATTTCTTTTAAATAGTGAAAAGTAGCTTTAGGCTGCAATCCTAAACACACTGACTAGGCAGTAACTTCTGAATAACCATGTATAGAATTGTGCTGCATCTGTATTAAATTCCAAGGTGTCTCATACTGCCTTCAATATTTCAAATGATTTGTAATTATCAAATCAATGCATTAGTTAAAAGGCAGGTGATGAATCTACCCAATAAAAGTATTTAAGTGGTTGACAGCTCTAGTAACATGGTAATGAATCTGTAATAATGACCCCCTGAAAGAGGTCCATAGGTGGTCAATATTGTTCATTTAACTCAGCAGACTTCTTTTTCTATGCTTACAGTGGCTACCTTCTTTTGGCAAATGGGTTACCCAGCTCATTTCCCGTAGGCAGAAGCTGAAAGTGTCCCACCCACACTTTGAAGGCAAACTGTGCCATAAGAACATAAGAGCCTCCTGGATCAGGCCAGTGACACATCTCATCCAGCTTCTTTTTCTCCAGGGACCTGTGGGAAACCCCCAAGTGATATTCCAGCACAAGAGCACTCGCTCCTTCTTCGGTTTCTGGGAACTGGTATTCCAAAGGAAATCATAGTCACTGTGACTAATAGTCATTGAATTTCTCTAATCATGTTTTAAAGCCATCCAAGTTGGTAGCCATCCCTGCCTGCTGTGGCAGTGAGTTCCATAGTTTAACTATGCACGGCTTGAAGAAGTACTTTCTTTTATCAGTCCCGAATCTTCCAACATTCAGATTCATTGAATGTCCATGAATTCTAGTGTTATGAGAGAAGAACGTTTCTCTATCTACTTTCTCCATGCCATGCATACATTTATAAATCTCTGACTTGCCTTTTTTCTCTAAACTAAGGAGTCCCACTGTGACCCAGTTTGCCATCTGAAGTAGGAAAATACCCTTGATCATAGTTTCACCCTCATTTCTAAAAAGGAGGGGAAAGAGTGGGGGGAGAGATATAATTTATTACAACCCCCCCAACCCAATAAGGCACTAATGGCGAAAGCAAAAAACCAGCCCAATAAACTGAGGCTGTGATCCTATGCAAATTCCATGGGACAACTCCAATTGAGCTTGATAAGAATTACTTTGGTAGTCCTATTTATGGTTGTGCTACAGGGTTGTCATATTTTGAAGAGCAAAACAGAGGATGAATGTACCGACTTCTACCACACCTGCTGAAATTCCCCTTTCCATGGGCGAATCTCCTGCTAAAGGGGCAGAAGCTCTTCCCTGCCTCTCCTCACCTGGCAATGCTGCTCCAGATCCCCCGTTCCTCTCACATTCCCTAAAATCAAAGCCTGCCTATCCCTTAGCAGACATCATTTCCCCCAGCTGCTGATGACTCCACACGCATCGTTCTTGCCCCACACAAAGACCCCACAGCCCTGCTTCCTCCTCCCTCCCCGCTTTCCAGGCCCCCAGCCTCCTTGCCACCCTCCCTGGCATGCTTCAAGCCAGCCCCGGGGACCCTCCCTCAGTGCAACCCATCACTCTTTGCCCCCAGAATCCTGCACGCCCTTCCCCAGGCGCCCTTCACAGCGCCAATTGTTCCAAGCCTCCATGGCCAGCCTATGTGCATCTCCCCGCCCTGCTATGCAATGACACTTCCACCTGCACGCCACCACTGCATGTCCCTCCTCAACCCTCCTGGCCACCTGCCTGCCCACTGTCTCCTCAGTCAGTCACTGATACCCCTCTGCGGGCCACATTCTCCTCTGCCGCCTCCTCCTCATGATTATTATTATTATTATTATTATTAATAATAATAATAATAATAATAATTTATACCCCGCCCATCTGGCAGGGTTTCCCCAGCCACTCTGGGTGGCTTACAACAGAAAATGAAATAAAACAATTAAACATTAAAAGCCTCCCTAAACAGGGCTGCCTTCAGATGTCTTCTAAAAATCTGGTAGCTGTTTTTCTCTTTGACATCTGATGGGAGGGCGTTCCACAGGACAGGCGCCACCACTGAGAAGGCCCTCTGCCTAGTTCCCTGCAACTTGGCTTCTTGCAACGAGGGAACCGCCAGAAGGCCCTTGGTGCTGGACCTCAGTGTCCGGGAAGAATGATGGAGGTGGAGACGCTCCTTCAAGTATACTGGACCGAGGCCATTTAGGGCTTTAAAGGTCAGCACCAACACTTTGACCAGGATCCAGGCAGCCACTACCACCTGCTGCCCCCGCCCCTTCCTCCTGCTGACCTATTTCCAGTTCTGCTCCCTCTCAGCCCCCCCCGTCTTTTTTCCTGCTGCCACCACTCTTGTTGCCCTCCTGCCATCTGCCGCTGCCATTGCCTACATGCCTGCATCACCTCCCTGCTGCCACTTTTGCCACCGGGCTAGCCAACAACAAAAACCAGGACATTTTACCCAATCTTAAAACTCTGCCCAGAAAGAACTTTTAACCATGAAAAAGAGGACATATCTGGGAAAATCAGGACGTATGGTGTGATGGATCCCCCACCTCACTGCTTTAACCTCAGAGGCTCTCCCTGTGCTTCTCCACAAACAGGAGAAAAAAAAACCTCCAGAGTCCAAATTGGACTTGTCTCCAGAGTACCTCAGGCTCTGCGTTCGAAACCTATGGCCACCAGTGGGGTCTCCCTCCCTGGGATCCCTACTGCTACAGTGTGCCTCTCCCTTAGGCAACTATGTGGCTCCTTCGGCTTCGCTAACCAGCCCTTTGTATGACAGGAGAAACAGCAAACAGTTTCCTCTTCCCCAGGAAAGCTTTGTTCTCCCCTCTTTGTCACACCTCTGAAGGTACTGAGACACTGCCGAGTCAGTGAACGTTTAAGCACATTTAACTTTATTATTTAACTTATAAACATGAGTTTCTTTGGTTCTTAAAAGCACATATCTTCTTTTTATTTAACACAGTTTTCTTCATACAGCTCCTGCATCCCTCTTTATCACTCTACTCTCTACCAACTCCCTAACTGCCAACTGCCTAACCACCTCTCCCTCGCTCCCACAACTCTCTCTTCAAATTAACTCCCTCCCATTCCTTTTAAAACCCTGGCAGTCCCGCCCCTCAGGAATGGAATGTGTCATTTATCCAGGAGGTTGGGGTTTAACTCTCTGCACCCTGGAGTTCTTTTGCCCACCAGGCCATTCCGTCACATTTTCTCCCCTCCCCCGAAAACCCTTGCGCAGGCATACTCAAAAATACCAGAGTAATGCCGAAGCAGGGAGATAGAGTCGGGAATTCCCTGGCTTACCTTCCCCCCAGGTGCGCTGTTTACACAACCCTGTGTTGCAACTCTCAATTCCCCTGCGAAACTTACACCTATACCTGAAGTTAAAATAGACTTCAGATATACACACTTACATATGCACTATACACATTAACATTTCAAAAGAAATAGAATGCATTTTCCCAACAATACCCACCTATGTATATATAGTGTAAAGTTAAACCTTTCCTTCTATTCAAAAATCAGGGTATTTCCTAAAAATTATACACTAAACATTTATGTGTCCCAACCAAAACAGAATTGTTTCCATACCATCAAAAACATTTTCTACCTTCAAGCATCCTTTAAATACATTGCTGCCTTAAAAAGATCAAGTTGTCACCTTCAACAAAAGCACAATAGATTCTCCCCAAACGATGAAGGCACTCGTACTCAGCAATTCTTCCTGCGGCACCTAATAAATAAAAAGAAACCCTCCTCCCACCAGTCAACAATGACTTTTGAAGGAATAAGTCTCAATAAGTGGCGCATAAGAGTGTCTTTAGCTGCATTAGTTAGTGGGACTCCTGACGACTCTGCATTGGAAGAAAATTGTTGCACTTTAACAAGTCCTTTTTCCTCCTCCTGCCGCGTCGCTTTTCCTTCATTGCGCTGCACCGGCCATGCGTTGAGCAGATCTTCTGCCTTGCACTGACGACTCTGCAGACAGTTTCAGATGGTACTGGAACATGCCTCTCAGTGCAATAGTCCGGCGCAAGCAAATCTCAAGCCGCTTTCGCTTTCGGGCGATCCTTTTCCTGTGGGCCTCGCGCTGTTTCCGACTCCTCGCTGGAACATACTCAGCCTTAGCAGGATCACAAGATGACGAATGAGGAGCATGTTTACATATTCGAGCTGCTCCTTTGCCACACACGGGATTCCCGTTCATCATCAGGTATACAACCCCTGATGTCGAACATTGCTGTGCCCTTTGCGCCTGGCCAACAGCTTGCCTTTTAGTCTCTGGCACATAGCGATGCATCTCCAATATGCTAGATATAATCACTGGATATGCCACGCTCTCTTCCTCCTTCCCTTCAGGCAGTAATAGTTGTAAAAGTGTACTAGTTTGCTGTCCATTAGCCAGCTCAGAAGGGCTATATTTGCTTTCCTGACTAATTAAGTCAAAACTCAACACAAAAGGTTGACACCACTCATCCACACTGTACTGTTGGTGGTAAGGGTAAGGTGTTACAGACGAGGCTGCTGTTCCCTCCTTTTTACCAAGCTCCTCGGCTTGCAGAGAGTTATTTGCAGTCTCTAAACAGCTAACTCCGCCAAGTGGCAACACCTCCTTCATACCCAAGTCGGCTATGAGCTCCTTAGGTAAGCTCTGTCTTGTTAAATCACTTCCATGGACTTTTAACACAGTCTTATTTATGTTTTCTCTCAAAGGAATCTCCTCTGGTAATCCTAGGGCTCTGTCCCCGAGGTCTAAAATAAAACTGTTCTCACTTTTAGAACCTCCGGTGTCTTTGTTTATAGCAGTCCAGTAAATTTGGTTTTGGACTCTCTCCTTTTGGCTTATTTCAAAATGCGCTGTTGTGGGGGTATCATGTGCCAATTGCGGAACTTGAAGACTGATCTTCTTTGGCAACACCAATTGCTCTTTGCTTTTCCACTCAGCTGCAGTTTTGCCTCTCTCAGATTTACTAATTAATGGTTCCTCCTTTATACAAGAAACCCTGGGCCTTTCTACTGACACCACTGTGCCGTACTGCCCTTTATCTTCTTCACACAGTCCCTTCAGAGTTTCATCCTCCCTTTGTTCTGCTAGTAACTGGGCCCTGTTGGCAGTTATGGTGGTTATAACTGACATTCTCCCCAACATTCCGTTCCCCTCAGGATCGGCTTGGGCCTCTTCTACTGCAGTTAATGGATTCCCTTTTGTGGAGGTTTGTGCTCTAGTGATAACTTGAACCTTAAATTCAGGCTTGATCACATCATTGCCTATCAGAATTGGTGTATCGATGTTATCCCAGACGCCCACTTTCCACTTTCTCCTCACGCCATTATAAACAATATCCACTTCTGCTACCGGAACCTCGAACTCAGGACCCCATATTCCCTTCAGACTAAAAGTTTGGTCTTTAAGGTACTGATCCTGTGTCACACAGTGTGATCTAACCAGACTCACTTCTGCACCTGTGTCACGTAAACCCAAATATTCTTGATTATTTAAAATCACTGGCTCCATAAAGTCTTTATTAATCCCCTGATCAGCTCTCCAGACCTGCCTTATGTTAGCCACAGTCTCTGAGGCACTGACAGTTGATTCGGGGTTACTTTCCTGAGGTGATTTTTTTACCTCAGCTTGGGTTAGCAACTTTACTGACTTGTTAGCCGTGTTGGCATTTTGTTTTTTTGCTAATTGCGGGCATCTTGATCTTATGTGACCTTCTAATCCACAAAAATAGCAAGATATTTTTCTGACTACTGGAGTGTCTTCTGTGTTTGGAGCCCTCCCTGCTTTCTCCTCCTTTTCATAAGGCTTCAGCTGCCTGTTCTTTGGCCACTGCCTTGGAATCAGCATTTCAGGACAATCTCCTTCAATCTCATCTAATATTAAAGCCATTTTGGACACATCCATCAGCCTTTTGTCTTTAATAAACCAGCGTAGATTCATAGGGACGTGTTTATAAAACTGTTCCACACAAATTAGCTGTTTTAATTCTTGGAAGCTTGTCACCCTGCTCCCCTGAATCCACCTGTCCAGCAAACGATCTAGCTTGCTTGCCAGCTGAGAAAATGTCTCTTTGGGACCTCTTTTTAGTTCTCTAAAGGCTTTTCGGCTTTGATCAGCAGTTAGCCCACAGCGTACTCTCACCCGCTGCTTAAATATCTCATAACTGGATAGTTCAGTATCCCTTAAGTCTGAGTATATTTCACTCAAGATGCCACATATTTGAGGCCTCAGATACATCATCCAGTCCGCCTCAGCTATTTTTAATTCCTGACAAATGCGTTCGAAACTGAATAGAAAGCTTTCGGCATCATCCCCATTTACATATTTTGGGAATCTCTTGAGGTTTGCTGAGGTAACCTCCACATTTTCTCTATTTGGAGATACCTCTCCTCTCAATTGAATCTCTTCCAAACGCATTCTCCCCAGCTGCATCTCCTTTTCTGCTTGCAATCTCTCCTGCTCCAATTGTGTTTTTAATTTCTCAGACTGCATTCTCTCCTCAGCCGCTATCTTTTCCTTTTCCCTCTCAGCTTCAATTCTAGACATCTCAATTCTCAATCTCATAAGCTCTAATTCAGAATTTGGGCTCCCCTCAGTCCCTTCTGTCCTCTCATCCCCTTTAGCCTCTCTTGCTTTTCTTAAATGTGCCATTTTCCTTCTCTGGAAAATATCGTTTTAAAACTCCCACAAACTTCAACTATGGTTGTGGATTCAGATCACGACGCTGCCACCAAAAATGTGATGGATCCCCCACCTCACTGCTTTAACCTCAGAGGCTCTCCCTGTGCTTCTCCACAAACAGGAGAAAAAAAAACCTCCAGAGTCCAAATTGGACTTGTCTCCAGAGTACCTCAGGCTCTGCGTTCGAAACCTATGGCCACCAGTGGGGTCTCCCTCCCTGGGATCCCTACTGCTACAGTGTGCCTCTCCCTTAGGCAACTATGTGGCTCCTTCGGCTTCGCTAACCAGCCCTTTGTATGACAGGAGAAACAGCAAACAGTTTCCTCTTCCCCAGGAAAGCTTTGTTCTCCCCTCTTTGTCACACCTCTGAAGGTACTGAGACACTGCCGAGTCAGTGAACGTTTAAGCACATTTAACTTTATTATTTAACTTATAAACATGAGTTTCTTTGGTTCTTAAAAGCACATATCTTCTTTTTATTTAACACAGTTTTCTTCATACAGCTCCTGCATCCCTCTTTATCACTCTACTCTCTACCAACTCCCTAACTGCCAACTGCCTAACCACCTCTCCCTCGCTCCCACAACTCTCTCTTCAAATTAACTCCCTCCCATTCCTTTTAAAACCCTGGCAGTCCCGCCCCTCAGGAATGGAATGTGTCATTTATCCAGGAGGTTGGGGTTTAACTCTCTGCACCCTGGAGTTCTTTTGCCCACCAGGCCATTCCGTCACATATGGCAACCCTAGCTTCAGTCCTATGTATGCTTACCTGTGAATAAGCCCCATTGAATACAATGGGATTTATTTCTGAGTAAATAGGCATAGGACTGCATTGTAAGACTAAACACATAATCTGGCATAATACCAGCAATGTTTCTTTTCTCAGCTATGTATCCCGAGGTACAGACAGCTCAAAAATAATAGGTTCCTTAAGTATGTTAGGCAATGCAGGAAGTGGTAATTGCTTTCATCTTTAAAATATTATCTCTTATCTAATTGAAATCCCTAAGAATCTGTGTAAAAAAGTGTGTAATGCACCTTAAGTAGCAGATTAATAAAAATAATAAGACACAAAGATGCAAGGTACGTGAGATGTTCCAGTCACATTATGTAATTGCAGTATGAATAGCTAAGATCTGTGTGTATGTCTGCAAGCATTAAGTATTCACTTGGAAATGAAAACAGTGTGCATGAAGACCTCAGGTTCCTTTTAAGAAGAGTTGGCAACATGGTCTTTCATGGGCACAATGGTGCCCTTGAGGGCTTCCTCTGGCACCCACATAGTCTCTGAGTCCGCTACCCCCACTGCCCTCTTAGTAATGATGTAGTGAGCATAGTTATCAAATCCCAGCATCGCAAAGTGGCATGAGGCTGGCCAGGCAGCTTGAGAAGGGCACATGACTGTTGTGTCCTTCTCATTCTGCCCCAGCCCTGAGGCACTTTGAGAGGCTGGACTGGCGTGGTGGGCTCCTTTTGTCCTCTGCACCCTGCTGCCCCCAACGAGAAGATGCTGCAGATTGAAAGGGGGGTAAGCTGCATCTGGTGGAATGTTCCTTTGGATGCAATTCAAAATGTACAGGAGCCTTCTTGGGGTCTGGACCTAGCAGTACCATTTATTCTCAAGGACTGCCACATGGAAGAAGAGAGGAGAAGAAGAAGAGTTTGGATTTGATATCCTGCTTTATCACTACCCTAAGGAGTCTCAAATCTCCTTTCCCTTCCTCCCCCACAACAAGAACTCTGTGAGGTGAGTGGGGCTAAGAGACTTCAGAGAAGTGTGACTAGCCCAAGGTCACCCAGCAGCTGCATGTGGAGGAGCAGAGACACGAACCCGGTTCCCCAGATTACGAGTCTACTGCTCTTAACCACTACACCACACTGGAAGAGGGAACAAGCTTGCTTTCTCCTCCTCTGGAGGGTAGGACTTGAACCAGTGGCTTCAAGTTACAAGAAAGGAGATTCTGACTAAACATCAGGAAGAACTTTCTGACAGTAAGAGCTGTTCGACAGCGGGAAGATCCTTCTCGGGAGGTTGTGGACTCTCATTCCTTGGAGGTTGGATGGCCACCTGTCATAGATGCTTTAGCTGAGATTCCTGCATTCAGGAGGTTGGACTAGATGAATCTTGGGGTCCCTTCCAACTCTACAATTCTATGATTCTGCGACCTTAGGCTTCCCCTTCCTTATTTTTTAAAAAGCTTCCTTCTCTCTGTGTCCTCTCTTCACAGCCATAGCCAAAAAATGTAGTGAGCTTCAGATCACCTGGGGCAAGGTCAGCAAGCACATCATTGCTGTCCCAGGTAGAATAATGAAGCTATCAATAACAATTAGATGAGGGTTAATAAGTGGAAGATAATGAGAGAAAACACAAGGTCACATTGAAGCAGACAGTGAACACCTTGCTTTAGAAGGGCATTGGTTGCTCCACACGATCAACGGACAAGAATTTAGTGCTTACCTTCTGTTCAAAGGAGTGGAGTCCTGCTCAGCAGAATATTTCCTGGCATGTTTTAAGGGCTGTATTGAACTTAATCTGACCCCTAATCCATCAGAGAGCAAACCCAGGACTCCCTTTCCATGTTAAGAGTCGGTTCTAGAACACAAAGTGTAACCATTGAGGATGGAGTGTGCATAAGCTCTCTTAACAGCACAATGCTATTTGTTTCTACTCAGAAGTTCTATTGAATTCAATAGATTGGAGCCCAATTCAGTCTCGTCTATTGTTGAATAAACATATTAGCTGTTTGTTTGTTTTTTTACAAAAAGAGCTCAAAACAACTTGACAATAAAGAAATAATGCATACATTAAAATATAACATAAACAGAGAAATATCTAAAACTCATCCATATTTTTAAAAGGCAGGACTGAAACACCATACTCACTAAAAGGGAGGTCACAGATCATTAGAAGCCAAAGGCCTGGTGAAAAAGAAATGTTTTTGCCTGGTGCCTAAAGTTAAGTAATGATGGTACCAGGCAAGCCTCCCTGGGGAGAGGATTCCACAAGCGGAGAGCCACCACTGAAAAGGCTACTAGTTCTTGTGTTGCTACATTCCAGACCTCCAGTGGAGGGTGCACACAGAGGAGGGCCTCAGATGTATGAGTCAGTTCATATGGGGAGAGACAGTCCTTGCAGTACTGAGAACTTGAGCCACATAAGGATTAATAAATTCTATTACTTTCTTACTTTAGACTCATAGAATTGTAGAGTTGGAAGGAACCCCAAGAGTCATCTAGTCCAACCTCCTGCCATGCAGGAATCTCAACAAAATCATCCATGACAGATGGCCATCGAACCTCTGCTTAAAAACCCCCACCCATTCCACTGTCGAACAGCTCTTACTGTCAGAAAGTTGTTCCCGGTGTTTAGTCAGAATCTCATTTTCTTGTAAGTTGAATCCATTGGTTTGAGTCCTACCCTCCCAAGCATTAGAAAACAAGCTCGCTCCTTCTTCCATGAACAGCCCTTGAGATATTTGAAGATGGCTATCATATCCCCTCTCAGTCTCTCCTCAGTCTCCCCTTTTCCAGGTGAAACATACCCAGCTCCCTCAACCATTCCTCATAAGGCTTGGTTTCCCTTGATCATCTTGGTTGTCCTCCTCTGCACAAGTTCCAGCTCGTCAATATCCTTCTTAAATTGAGGCACCCAGAACTGGACATAGTATTCCAGGCAAATAGAGTGTTACAGTTACTTACTTATCTGGACAGTTCTAGGGGTTTCCCCAATCCTCTGCATGTGTGGAAATCTTTGGAATTGCAGTCTGATAGTCCCATCCATATAAGTTTTGAGTGTATATTGAGGATATGATTATTGTTGGAGTCATTCTTGTGTTACGGTTGATTTCATTTTTTGTAATGTTACATGTTGGCAGTCACCTTGATCTGAGCAACCCTGTCTATAAAGACAAAAAAATAACTAAATCAATAAACAGAAATGCAATAGGGATCCCTATGAAATCTCTCTCATATCCCTTCTTTTCCTTACATTCTCATAAGCAGGGGTTCAAGCAAAGGGAAGGGAACCCTTTTCTGCCCAAGAGCCACAATCTACCACCAGCAACCTTTCAGGGGCTACATGCCAATCGTGAGTGGAACCAAAGGCAAAAGTAGGAAGAGCAACAAATGTGAGAAATAGACAGGTTTTGTCTTTCTTAGTTGTTCAGGCCTAGTCCATACCAGGGTGACATACATTAACATACAGAGGAAAACTCCCTCAAAACTAACCAGCGAATCAGAGCATGTGCTACCTCAGCAAGGATCATGTCATTCTGACTGGTTGCTATGCAACACCTCCACCCACCCACTCAAATAAAACAGAATTCACCCTTTAGTTGTATGCAGAATGAGCTCTGCTACTGCACTTTCAACAGGGATAACATTTTTTTGATGAAACATTGTCTAACTTCTCCGGGGGGGGGGGGGAATAGAATGAATGTCTCCCCTTAAAAACCCCACAAAAAACCATGATGAATGCTCAGTAAACAGGTTGTCTGTAAGCAACCTACATTCCAACCACACAAGCACCAGAGGTTTCTACACCCACTCTTTCCACCCAGGCTAGCAAGAGGCACATTCTAGCCAGGCAAAAACACTCCAGGGACTCAGCTACATTTGTCAATAAGCAGCGTTTTGAATGCATTATAAACATGCAACACCAGGTGGCACTGGAGAGCAAAAACATTTTCTAAGCGATGGTTCATAACATTTTTTTTTTCTTTTGTTATAACGATTCAGTTTCTGACTTATTTATAGAGTGTTTTTTTCCTGTGTGTTGATCCACCCCAGGAGGGCATAGAATAGAACTAGTGAGGTATGTGGCTTGGAGAGTCGCAAGGGCTGAACCAAGAGGCCTGGAAGCCAAGTTTCCTACCCCCCAAAATTCCTGAGGTTTCCCACCCCTAGTTTAATGTGATCTCAACATGAAGGCTCACATAGCTCATTTCTTTCACCTCATGAAGATATATCACATTTCCTACACCCCTCTGAAGTGTTGAGTCTTTCTCTTATTACCTCACTCTAAGGATGCCTCCTCCTCTTCCTTCAGCAGGGCTGACACCCCATCACCCTTCCTCTGGCCACATGCAAAGCTTCTGCGGATAATCAATGGACCTTTCAAACATCCATTTCCTTTCCTTCCTCCTACAAACCTGCCTGCTGCGGAGTGACAGCTCGCCCGCCCTCGGGGAAATTAAACCATCAATTCAAATCCCAGAGAGCTTTGAAAGGCCACCTCTCTCCCTGCCCTCTCCCTGCTGCTGTCTGCGCAGCTGGAAACTCTCCTCAGAAGAGAGTGAAGAGCAATCAATAGCATCTCTAAAGAAGATGCCATTGGCAGCCCGGGAGCGCTTAGCTGCAGTGAACCACATGCTGTTGATTAAGATGCCCAGGCGGGGGCTGATTGATTTGTCCCTCTCAGTCGCATGCTAACCAGCAGCTCTCCCTTCAGCTGCTCACGCTCTCTGACAAGTACTGGCTGGTGAAAGACTGCGAGAGAAAGCAAAGTGTAAATCTGCACACAGACAAGACAACATACATAGGGATAATCACTCTGGTCCTGATGGAATTGGGCATAGAAGTCCTGAACCCTTGGATAGTGAGCCTTCCGAGATAAAAGCCAAGGCAGCTTTGCAAAGCAGTTCCTGGCCCTCTAGAAAATGTTGGAGGGGAAAAGCTAACAGGTATGCCTTGCCAAGTCATTGCATGGCACAGTCCTTGCCAAGTCATTGCATGCTCATCCCTCCTCACTCTTGCTAGGGCATGCAGACTGAGGCAAAGGACAGGAGTGTAATGGCATTGTGGTGGTGCCAACAAATTCTCCTGTATCTAGGAGCCATCTCTCCTAGAGGTACCATCTTCTTAAAATAATGTAATTAAGCCAAAACTCAGTAAGGTTCATATGCTAGACAGCTAGAACATATTATTTTTATTTAGTTATTTGGAGGAAGAAGAAGGAGGAGGAGGAGGAGGAGGAGGAGGAGGAGGAGGAGGAGGAGGAGGAGGAGAAGGAGAAGGAGAAGGAGAAGAAGAAGAAGAAGAAGAAGAAGAAGAAGAAGAAGAAGAAGAAGAAGAAGAAGAAGAAGAAGAAGAAGATCACCATAGTTGTGCTTTAATTGTTAAGGAAGTCCCACTCCTCATCTTCTGGCCTAACAGTCTCAGTGGGCACCAGCCATTCCTGGAAGTCCCGTGCCCCAAGGAGCGTACAAAAAAGTAAATCGTGGCTCAGTTAAGAGGAGAGAGGGGCAGGAGGGAGTTGACATGGCGGCAAACGTGGTAAACTCCAGGTGATGTTAGGCTACAACTCCCTGCCCGCTGGTCATTCTGACTAGATGTGGCGGTGGGGTGAGGGACCAGGCTGAACAAGTGCAAAAAAAGGAAGGGGCACTAGTGGTCTTAAGAGTTTAAGGAGTGGCAATTCAGCAGGTGCAGTTTGTCGTACAGCTGTGGGATCTGTCCTCTTCTGTGGAACTCCAAGAGTTATAGGAGGCCTAGCTCTGCGCATCAGTCACCCTGCCATTAGCAAAAATGCATTAGGTAACTCTTGCCTGCTTTTCTCACTCTAATGACCGCAGTAGCCCTTGACACTGTAGCGTTTTGTGCCCGTTACTTGCCAGTTGATGCATTGCTGCTCTTTTATATCACCCTCTTGTCCTTTACTTGCACTGTCACTTTCTAGCTGTGAATCTGGAGCTTTGCATTTATACAGATAGCTTGATCCTCACTCCAGATAGATTTTTAGCCTGAAAAGCATAGAGAATCTTGGCACCAATTTCCACTGATTGTGCTTATGTAACTAAATTCAGAGCAAGACTAGACTTCTGTAGAAGGTGCACTTCCAGTAATAATAATAATATTAAAAAAAATCAGTCTATATAATTACACCTTTGGGAACTTTCCTGTATCCCAGCCACCAGGTGGCAATTTCATCACATTATATGTTACATTAGGTAGGCAATGGCCTAAAGTGGTATGGAAAGATGAATGTATTTTCAGTCTATTAATTCTGCAAAAAGATCAGAACTTTCCAACGTTTCATGTAGGAAGAAAGGCGGTCTTTGATGCAGCTGAGAATTTGAGTTTATGTGCACACATGCGCACGTGTTTGTGTGACAAAAATAGGGTTCTTTTGTTGCTGGTGTTTTTCAGTGCATACATAAAAATCAAGATGAAGAATGAATGTCCATACTAAACCAGATAGGTTGAATAGGATTAAAAATAAATAAAAAATAAAATATTGCACATAAAAACCAGAAAATAAATTTGCATTTCATTTTGTGTTCACTCTTTTTTTAAAAAAAGGTCTCTTACTCCTGCCAACCTTTCCCAGTCCAGATGCCCTCCAGATGTTTTGGGATACAGCTCTCATCAGCCTTGACCATTGGTCATGTGGGCTGGGACTGGTGGGAATTTTAGGGCAAAACATCTGGAAGGTACTAGCTTGAGCTAGGCTGCCTCCTACCATCAAAATTAACAGCTATCTCCATATAGAAAAGTGTGTGTGTGTGTGTGTGTTAATTTCACTCATTAATATATGACACTTAATGAAGACTAAGCTTATCATTTTAATCATATTCCATTCCAAGTTCTCTCCATAATGTTTTTTTAAAAGAACACAAGCCTGAACATTACCCTCTATATTATCAATCGAAAACATAGCAAATGCACTCCAGTTTGTGGGAGGAAGAGGTTGTCAGATTACAATAAGCTTTCTAACTAGCTGAAGCAAAGATCTAAATACCTGGGTCATGAATTTGCCTAATTGCCCTTCCCCTAAGCCCCTTTAGAAGCCCTTCAACATAACAGGAACTCTTCTTAATTATTCTGTCTGTGTGCCAAGTTCGGACAGCAAGGGCAGATAGAAAGACGTTCTAGGTGACAGCCCACAGCAGTCCTTCTTCTGGAGAGTTGCCAAAGCTTATGCCTGATCATCATTTGAAAGCATTGCAAGTGATATTTCATTTGTGAAGGTTTTTAATGGCTTGGAATAAGTTTGTTCTTGTGTATGAGAAGTTCAGCACCAAAAAGAAATGAAGACATGGTTTTATATTTTCAAATTTGATTTTCCACTCTTCTTCCAGAGCGAAGGTATTGCAGAAAATGTACTTTCTACACTTTGCAGTTTTGATATTGGGAGAAGTACTGTAGCTCAGCAGCAAACTATCTGCCTTGCATGCAGAAGCTCCCAGATTCAATCCCAGGTATCTCCAGGTAGGGTAGGACTGGGAGAGAACCCGGCCGGAAACTCTGGAGAGCCACTGCCAGTCAGTGTAGACAATACTGAGCTAGATGGACCAATGGTCTAACTCAGCATAAGGCAACTTCTCATGAAATGGCAACAATAACAACATCACGTTGATGATTTGCTTTTCAATTTTTAATATATGTAATTAAAAAAATGTCTCCAGCATCCCAGGAGAACCCACCATTGATGTTTTCCCTGTGCTTTCCCATCCATTTTTTTGCAGCCAGGACTCTGAGCAGAAGTAAGCAGCTGAGTCTAGCTACCATTCAGATTTCTCACAATGGTGTCTCTCAGGCCTTCCAGAAAAATTCACTACTAATGCTCTTCTGAGCACTGCCATTGCTTTCCACAGTTGTCGACCTCTGTCACCAAGTAAGTCTACCCACTGGTGGAGGAAAGGGGGGGTGGGGGACACACCAGCCCCGGCACCAACGGGAAGGGGGGTACCATCACGGTCGCCGCCCCCAACATGCACCACGCACCCCCCACTACGCCGGCGCCATGCCCCACAGGCAGCGCACCACACTCCCGGGATGCATGCCACGCCCCCAGTGGGCGGCGTGCCATGCCCCCAGGATGCACGCCACACCCCAGCCTGCTCTCCGCTCCCAGGGGCCAGAGCATGCAGCTCCGCCACTGAGTCCACCAGGTTCTACCAGAGGGCATTTTACTCCAGGCCACTTAAAATCTTGGGCCAGCCTCAATGAGCAACTCGGTAATGTTAGGAGAACTTGCAGCTTAGGTGAATTAGACTGAAGTGATCACCCACAGTTTCTGGAGTTCAAAGGCTTTATTCAAGCAGGAGCAGAATTATCTCGAAAGGCACTATTTACAGGATGGTTAGAGATAAAAGAGAAAAAGCAGACATCTTGTCTGGAGAGACAAGCTTTTAGGGAGTTAACTTAGACAGAGAGCTACAAACAAGTGCTGGCCAGGTTGGACAGTGTCCTTGTGTGGTTTAAAGTGATGCATGCATTAGCTAGAAGCTCAGTGAGAAGGAATGTATCCACTTTTGTCCAAATGGTAACAGGCACTCAAAATATGGGGAATGAGCTACAGGCGTAAGTGTTTTCTGGGCAGCTGTAAAGAAGGAATGGGGAACCTTTAGACCTCCAGATGTTGCTGGACTACAGTTTCCATGAGCCCTAGCTATGGAGTCCAACAACAGGTTAGCCACAGCATCAATAAAGGGTTCGTGGGATCCAACGTGATTCTGCCCTGCCAGATTGCCAGTTGGTTCTCCCTGACATTGAAAGGTGACAGAGACTTCCAGATGTGGCAGCAGCTTGATGTGGGCAACACTATATGTCATGTGCTGCTCCCAGCTGCCTATGGCCCAGCAAAACAGACACCAGTCACATGCCAAATTGAAATACAAGGCAGAAATTATCAAATGTCCTTTTCTCCTCCACTTTCCTGCCTCCACATATCAAGTTCCACAAGATTCTGTGCAACGTGGAAAGTGACTATTAAATGCAAACTTTTGAGGGTTCGGGTTTTGAATTTCTCAGCATTTTTGCCATATATTTAAGAGAAGAAAGCTGTTGATGGGTTGTATGTTCTGCTTGCAGCTTACCCTTCCTGTGCTCAATCAAGTTGAAAAGCATCGTGTCAAGAGAATTAGCAACCATATTAGTGCCTCTACTGACTGTCAGACCATATCAAAGCGGGGGGAGGGGGGATTTGCACTCTGAGTATTAGTTGTTAGATCTGCAAATCGGTAACATAATTGATATTACTGCACTTGGCTAACAAAGCGGCTGGTGCTTCAATGCTATCCATTGCGAAAAGAAAACGAACAGAGGTACTGTGGAAATGACATCTTAATAAGAATAATGAAATTCAAACCTCCAGCGAGGTACAGTGCATAATCCATTACATGGGGATTAGATGCCTCAAGGATATGAGATTATTGATCCGACATAAATCATATGCTTTTGTAAGGAGAAGGCAGCCAAAAACTGGGCCACCATGGGGCCAAATTCTCCTCTTATGTAAAATATGTTGGGCAGGTTGATGTAAAGGAATTGCTTTCTTAGGCAGCAGCCTTTTCCATGCATGTGAATGCGTGTGGAGACAGCAGGCTCCTCCTCCAATTAATCTGTGTTCACTAGGAAACCTGCAGAGAGCCTACAGACACAGGCTGTAACCACAGAAAGCTCTCAGTTGCTTATAGAGAACTCTCCCAAAGGCCATATGTTGAGATGCAGGTATGCTGGTCTGGATTCAGCCTGCTGAAAGGGGCTGCAACTTGTTCTATGAACAGCAGGAAGCAGATAGATAGATAGATAGATAGATAGATAGATAGATAGATAGATAGATAGATAGATAGATGATAGATAGATGATAGTCTATGGCATAGATAATGGGTAGGCAAACTAAGGCCTGGATCTGGCCCAAACGCCTTCTAAATCTGGCCCGCGGATGGTCCAGGAATCAGCGTGTTTTTACATGAGTAGAATGTGTCCTTTTATTTAAAATGCATCTCTGGGTTATTTGTGGGGCCTGCCTGGTGTTTTTACATGAGTAGAATGTGGGCTTTTATTTAAAATTCATCTCTGGGTTATTTGTGGGGCATAGGAATTTGTTCATTTCCCCCACACACACAAAAAAATATTGTCTGGCCCCCCACAAGGTCTGAGGGACAGTGGACCAGCCCCCTGCTGAAAAAGTTTGCTGAACCCTGGGATAGATAGATAGATAGATAGATAGATAGATAGATAGATAGATAGATAGATAGATAGATAGATAGATAGATTAGATTTAAAGGTTCTGGGGTAATTTTAAGACTTGATGAAAGAGTGGACATAGCTCTATAATTTTAAATTAAACAGAAAACAAAAGGGAGCATCATAAAGTTGGTTGTAAGTATTTTGAATACAATTTATAGTTAAACGTTCAGTGTGTTTTGAGCCAATGTCTTCAGAAGGTGAGGAAAAAGTAAGGAAGCAAACAGTGCATTCCGAAAAGTGTCTACTCAGAAGTAAGCCCAATTAAGGGTCTTACTCCTGTCAGCAATTGTGCTGCAGCATTCTGCACTAACTGCACCTTCTGAATCAAGCACAAGAGAAGCCCCACATTTAATGATAATGGATATTAAAGATATATACAAGCACTTTGGGAACATTACTCTTTGGCATTCTTTGGCAGAAAGGTGCAATCCGTTTTGATTTTGTGGAAGCTGTAACCAAACTGTCTCTTTGCTGCCAAGTGAGCTGGGATGCTTCACACAGGAAGCTTCATCGTTTGATGACTGCAACAATAAGTGACAGCTTCCATATGTGAGTGGGCCACCTGACTCCATAAAGAATTCTCATATGGTCTGAGTCACAGTGCTATCCATTGGGGGCAGTTCCCACATTCAGCTTTCAGTTGCTAAGTGCAAAGAGATCCAACTGGAGAAGCCTTAAATGATGCAAAACTCTGTGAGTCATACCTTTGTTTACTATCAATAGAGTTTTGAGATAATAAAAGCAGTTGGCATTCTGCCTTCTGCTGTACTTGGAGTCTTTTAGGTTCCACAGACCTTTGGCTTTTACTATTGTTTTGCAAATTTAACAAGGGAGCAAAAGGGCAATGAAGAAAGGAAGCCAAATTAAAGAAGAAAGAGAAACTTGTCATATTGCAAATGTTCTGAGGGAGGTTTTCAGCCTGCTTCTTTTGCACTATAATGCCAGGGTGCCTTTCCAGATGGCAATAATGTGGGAAGCATCACAGAACAACGCATAAAGTGGAATGAGGTGTGGATGGTCCAGTATAAATCCACCACTAAATGCACTATTATTGCATCAGTGACATGTTAGCGCAGGGGTTCCCAACAAAATTTTCTCGAGGACCCCTCATTGAGCCGCTATTGTGACAAGGACTCCCATTAATTCCTAATCCTAAAATTAAAAAGTGAGAGCCAAATTAAGAGTCTTTTTATATTTTATATTTATACGTTTTTTACAGTTACAACAGAGTACTCCATCAGTATACAGTTAGTTTTAATTTTCAGTTCTTAATGAGATGAACCACTTTTTCACCAACGGTTCATTTTTAACTACGCGAACTGTAGCTTCCGCGAAAAACAACGCTTTGTTTACAAACACTACTGTTTTGCAAAGAGGCAACGCGTGCCAGGGAGGAGGGAGGGGAATGGAGAAGACAGGGTACCTGCGCAGTAGCGCACAAATGAAGCCGACACGCGCAAAGCATCTTGGGGAGGTGAGCGTTAGTAGAATGCGCGCGCTGCCTCTTTGCAAAACAGTAGTGTTTGTAAGGCGCCACCTAACGGCATATAGCAGAACTACTGCCTCTATCTAATTCTAGTTTTGCGCTAGACTCTGCTCATGCAGGAAGCGGCCAAAACAAAAAATCTGTTATCATACGAAATATATTTAATATTTTTTTTATTCTAATAGCATCTTGAGGACCCCTCTGGCATAGCTCGCGGACCCCTGGGGGTCCCCGGACCACCTGTTGGGAACCACTGTGTTAGCGCATCAGTGACTACCCATGATGGTTATGCTCTGCCTCCACAGCTGGAGGCAACAATGCTTCTGAATGTCGGGTGCTGGAAACCACAGGAGGAGAGAATATTCTTGTTCTCAAATCCTTCTGGCTGCTTTCCCACAGGCAACTGTTTAGCCACTGTGAGAACAAGATGCAGGACTAGATGGTTCATTGGCCTGATCCGGCTCCGGCAGGCTCTTCTTAGGTTCTTACGTTGCAAATTATAAATGTATAAATAATAATTTAAAAGGCACCAGTCTGGAGCAGCCCTTTGTCTCTCTCTTAGCTAGTGAGCAGGTTCAGGTTCTGCCCGTCCTTTGGTGCAGGCGCAGCATTTGGTTATAGGCATAAGGATCCTATATAGCAGAACCTTAAGCACTGGTGGGTCCAGCAGCAGAAATTCTGCATTGAAAAAATGGGCAATGAGTTAAATTAGCAGGTGACAGCCTAGGCTGAAACAGCCAGAAAGAACAAGGAGCCTTTATCATTCCAGGAACCCCAAAGGCAGACTGGCAATGGTGTCTATCAAGAGACAATATGTTTTTGAACAATGTTGATCACCTGCCCTATATCAAACCAAGAGACTTCAAAGTGAAAACCTGAGTATACTGTGACCTCTGTCCTTTTTTCCTACCATGAGATGATGATCATACCCGCTTCTGCTTTATTTCATGCTGGTTATTTAGGGACATCTCACTAATGCTTTTTTTTAAAAAAAAAATTCCACAGAAAAAGGAGAAGCAAGAAAAAGTACTGTAGGTGCATTCAGGTTAAAAAGAAGGGCATTTTCTTCAAGGACTTTTTGAAAAACCTTTTTTTGGAAAATGACAGTGGAGAAAAACAATAGAAATAAACATTCAGGACATTTGAGCAGATAGACATAATTGGGAACACACACACACACCCCTTTTTTCTTTCTCCTAGAGGCAATTATACTTCGTGAAATGTTCATTCCTGCTGATGTACTAATTCCAAAATATTATTATCTTAATTATGGATGAGCTAGTAATGTTGCATTGCACAATAACAATCTGCAAAAGGAGCAGGTGAGCTGTCCAACTGGGAGTATGTCTCAATATCACACGGCACTCTTGGAAGTTTGTTGCAATGGCCATACGGCCTCCTTCAAATGTCTTGGGGAAATGGTAAGGACATGTTTTTCTCTTTAAAACTGATTAACGTGAAATCGAGCTTGGGCTATGGGTTTTGGGCAGAGATTTAACACATGAGCCAGTCAAACCTGAGTGCTTTTCTGTTCCGTTTTGTTCAGCGATTGCTTTCCTCTGCTACTAAAATCAGTAGAATTTAATCTGCTTAATTTTGGATGGACTTTGCTCATACAACATGTAGGAAGTATGCAAATGTGAAATCCAGTGATACACACACACACACACACACACACACACACACAGTTTTCCAAACATGAGATGAGAACAAGTTACACTTCTGTCTGGAATTCTGATGAAAATGTCATTCAACTACTTTTTATATTAACCCCCCCCCCCAATGTATCTTTCCTGTAAACCTGGAGATCACAGGGTGCTTGTAAAGACATTCATGGAGATTACAATTCCACAAGAAGGCATAGTTATTCCTTCCTTTGCCTATCAGTGCAGGTTCCAAGTTCTGTGGGCTGTAGATGAATAATATGGTATTGGTTTTTTATAACTTAACAGCACAAATCAAATTTCTGTTCTCTATATAGTCATTGACGCAAGATGCATTCCTCACCCACCCCAACCACAATCATAGTCAATGTAAGTAACAGGAAACTGGGTGTGATGATATATGGCCCCGTACCGAAATGGAATACCAACATGTCTAGTCCCTAAGTTTGGGGAGCAGTTTTACAGGCTAAAACTTGCACCCATTGAAACTTTAAGTCTGACCACAAAAGCACAGGGTCTCCTCTTAAAGTGGTGCCTGGATTCATGCTAGGAGAAGCTAAAGGTGACAGTTAGTGCATAAGAACTTCTGCTGAGCTGCCCTGCCACTTTTGTCACAATCTGTGCTTGGCCTGAGGGTGCTTTTGCAAATGCAGTTTGTTGCTGTGACAGAGGCCAACAGTTGGAATGTGTGTTCGGCAGTAGCTGCATCACACGATGGACATTCCAAGATGGCGACAGGCTGTCTAGGATGCCAGAGAAGTTTGGAGGGCTGGACTTTGATCTCTCTGACCCCCACACGAGGGAATGTTTATAAGGAAATAAAGTAGATTAGCCAAAATGCTGAGTTGCTGAGTTCTGTTATGCAACTGCGCAAACCTCTGTGGATCCCTGGTGTGCTGATGTCTTCTGGCATCAGTAGCTGTGATGTTCAGGCTGAGGAATGCTTTTGAAGCTCCTGAACGATCGCCCAGGATGGAGGGAACATGCCAGTCTGGCATGTGTCTCTGCCAAGGTTCTACTCGTGTGTAGAACATCCTGACAGGTGCTTCTGCCTTAGGCAGGAACTGAAGCTCTAGAGAATGTGTGGGGAACCATTTCTAGACAGCCTTCTGAGGGCCACATGCCAATGGCAGGGGGTGGAACCAGAGACAAAAGTGAACAGAGCAATGAAAGAAATGCTGACCTTAGTACAGAAGGCTAGCTTCTACACAGATTCACAGCAACCTCTTTATCCTCCTAGGCAAGCAGGAAGCATTAGACTGAGGAATATCTTGGGGGCTAGACAGAGGGGTCTGGAGGGTTTCATTTTGCCCCCAGGCCTGAGTTACCCCAGCTCTGCTCTATAGAGAGAAAGATGAAGTAGTGCCTGTCGCCTGTAGGTAGGACTAGGAGAGACTTTGGAGAGCCACTGCCAGTCGGTGTCGACAGCTGGATGGACCATTGGTCTGACCTGATATGTGGCAATGGAGATCCCATTCTTTACCAGCCTCTGTAAGTCATACATTTCTCAGATACTTTGACTAGGTAGCGCTCCAGCTGGATAACAATTTCTGAGGTCCTTGGAGAACTACTTGAAAATGATTCATCAATGGTATTTAACTCTGAGTAGGCTTGCTATGATGTATAAGACTGAATCAGTTAAGGGCTGGAGATGCAAGAAGGTGGGGGAATGTTCTTTCATATGTGGTGGACTTGAAAAAGGGTAAAAGAGTAGTATTGGGAAATGATACATAATGAATTGGGGGAAAATGTTCAAAAGTGCTTTCCCCCCCCCCAAAAAAAACCCAGAGTCCTTTCTGTTGGGGATAATTCAGACTGAAATTCCCAAATGTAAAAAAAAAGGTTATATATGTATGCCACTAGTGTGACCTGTGTTTTGTTAGACCCAAAATGGATGAGGTCCCAACCAAAGAAGAATGGCAACTTACGTTGACAGAATATGAGTAGCTTGCAGACTTAACAAATAGAATAAGAGAACAAGAAGAACATACGTTTAGAGAAGATTGGAAAACGTTTACTGACTATATGGGAAATAACTGTGTATAGCTGAAAATGCTGGCAACATTAAGATAAATTCAACAGCATGAATAAGTTTTGATGGATGTAATAATGGAATACTGAATGGTATAGTTTTTGTAAAATATGCAGGGATTTATGATATGCAAAATGAACCATGGAAAGAGAAGAGGGGAAGTCACTGATATCTTAAGGATGTAAAAATGAGTACTCTGAATGGTAAAACAGAAAATTTAATAAAAAATTACATACACACACGAGTTTCTGAAGTTGTCCCTGCCCCTGTTCTGCCAAATTTTCTGGCTTCAGGCAATTAAATAATAAAAGATGTGTACTGTTTCTAGGAGGATCTGTCTCAGCTTCCTTTGCTCCCATGACACAGTCCTGCTTCCGGTACAAAGGCTCCAGATTAAAAGGTCATACAAGAGTTCTGAAAGATGCTCAGCTTTCAGGCAAGTTTCCAAGACTGGTGCTCGACAAGCTGCGAGAGTCAGCCATGAAGAACATTGCTCCAGGCACCTTTGCTGCCTTAACTCAGGACGGTTGGTACCGTCAACAAAATCAAGGGGTAAACCTTTTCCTGTTGGATCACTCTTTTTTCCCCCAGTCACTGTCACTTTTTACATGTGTTTACTAATAAGTTTTCAAGTTTTCTTTGTCTCATTTATGTAATAATCTTTGTGTTAAAAGAAAAGAAAAGAAAACTTCATGGAAGGCAGCCCTGTTTAGGGAAGTTTTTAATGTGTGACATTTTAATGTATTTTCATCTTTGTTGGAAGCCGCCCAGAGTGGCTGGGGGAACCCAGCTGGATGGATGGGGTACAAATATATTATTATTATTATTATTATTATTATTATATCAAAATGTACATTTTACAAAGTGTTTTGTCACATTTTTGTTTAGCTGAGAACCATGTTGCAACATTTGGTGACAGTGCCATTTTTATTTATATTCATTAATTAAATTTCTATACTGACCTTCACCCGAGATTTACAATATAAAAGTCTCAGATTATGCAGGGTCTCTCAATACAATTTTATTTAAACATATTTCATATGCCAATAGGCTTCAGTTCAGGATTTCTATATATGAAGAACCTACAGACTCACTTTTAAGACAGTGTTCATGGAAGACATTCTTACTCGGCTACAAGTGATCACCAAAGAGGAAGTATACCAGTATTCTTTCAGCATACTATGGCTGGCCTACTGTATGCAGTGTTTCCAGGCACTCTCCAATCATTGTTTCATTAGTTGATTTATTGATTCCACACAGCCTTCCACACACATGTCTCCAGGCTGTGTACAAAATACAGTGAAACCAACTTTAAAAAATCCAGGTAAAAACAACACAAAAAATAGCAGCAGATTAAAAAACAAACAAAGTAGAAGCCAATAGCAGAGACCTATTCACTCAGCTTACCTTGCCAACAAAGGTCCATATAGTTAAAGCTATGGTTTTCCCAGTAGTGATGTATGGATGTGAGAGCTGGACCATAAAGAAGGCTGATCGCTGAAGAATTGATGCTTTTGAATTATGGTGCTGGAGGAGACTCTTGAGAGTCCCATGAACTGGTAGAAGAACAAACCTATCCATTCTTAGGAAATCAGCCCTGAGTGCTCATTGGAAGGACAGATCATGAAGCTGAGGCTCCAATACTTTGGTCACCTCATGAGAAGAGAAGAATCCTTGGAAAAGACCCTGATGTTGGGAAAGATGGAGGGCACTAGGAGAAGGGGACGACAGAGGACGAGATGGTTAGACAGTGTTCTCAAAGCTACCAACATGAGTCTGACCAAACTGCGGGAGGCAGTGCAAGACAGGAGTGTCTGGCGTGCTCTGGTCCATGGGGTCACAAAGAGTCAGAAACGACTAAACAACAACATTCACTCAGCTGAGAAATTGTGTCAGAAGAAGAAGAAGAAGAAGAAGAAGAAGAAGAAGAAGAAGAAGAAGAAGAAGAAGTCATTTGTTTCCAGAAGGTGCAGATAGTGAGTGCTAATTGCACCTCTTGTGGAATGCTGGTCCACAGAAAATGGGGCCACCACATTCAAAGACCTGCTCCGAGATATACTGTGGAGCAGGCTTCTGATATCTTTGGAACATGAAGGAGAAACTCTCTCACAGACCACAGTGACCTACTGGCTATATAAGGGCTATGGTGCTCTTTTAACAGCTTTAAACTAGGTTTAAAGATCTCTAAAGATTGCTTGCAGCTCACCTCATCTGACCTTCCCTTTACCCTGCCTTCTCGTTCTTCTTCAGTCTATCTAGCTGCCCATCTCTTCCTCTTCATCCACATCTGCTGGGTTTGGTTGCAAGGTGAGATATCCAGGGAGGGTGAGAATTGCTCCCAGCTCGCTTGTTTCATATTTTAATGTTTACGCCCCCCCCCAAAATGTTTCAATACACTTCAGATTCCACAACAGTTCACTTTATATCAGCGATGGAGAATCTCTGGCCCCCTAAATGTTGCTGGACCATAACATTATCCCTGACCATGGGCCACCCTGGCTGGCTGGTGCAATGGGACTTGAAAGCCAACAATGTATTTGGGGTGGGGGGCACAGGTTCCCACACCAGCTTTATACAGAGAAAAGACAGGAAAGAGATCTTCAAGTTTTGTCCCTGAGAAAAGCAAAGAGCTCACATTTTATAAACTTGAGCAGACTCTGGAGCTAAGTACTTTCCCTTCATGAAGAGGGATGTGGTTGACTGGATTAGCAGGGAAGGGAGAATTATGCCCACATAATGAGGCTACTAGCTGACATTTGCCTCAGACCAAATTATCTAGCAATGATGCTTTGGGTGGAAATAATTGTAGCTGCTCTTTAGGTTCAAGCTGGTCAACAGACTTGATAGTACCTTTCTTCCCTCCCCCAACCCTGCCTTCTTATAAGCTTCTTGCTCAAATCATGTATTAATGGAGTTGGGTGCCTCTAAGTCCCAATAATGAGGACCAATAGGACGAGCAGTTAATAAAGAAGGTCACTGCAGCTAAAGAACAACAGTGAAATTCCACAGCATGGTTTGTAATACAGAGGCCTGGACAGGTTACTTAATGTTGAAAAATATTTTTTCCTCTCCTTTTCATGACTGTTTCCATGTTGTAGGCTTAATATTAGCATCACCTACACATACACACACACACACACATATGTATACCTGCCAGGTTAGCTATGAATGCCAAACTTCAATACAGTGGTACCTCGGTTTATGAACACAATTGGTTCCGGAAGTCTGTTCATAAACTGAAGCGTTCATAAACTAAAGCGAACTTTCCCATTGAAAGTAATGGAAAGTAGATTAATCTGTTCCAGACGGTCCGCGGAGTACTCAACCTGAAGCGTACTTAACCCGAAGCAGGGGTTTAATTGGTTCCGGAAGTCTGTTCATAAACTGAAGCGAACTTTCCCATTGAAAGTAATGGAAAGTGAATTAATCCGTTCCAGATGGGTCCGCGGCGTTCGTAAACCGAAAATTCGTAAACTGAGGTGTTCATAAACCAAGGTTCCACTTACAGGTAGGTAGCCGTGTTGGTCTGAGTTGAAGCAAAATAAAAAAATTCCTTCAGTAGCACCTTAAAGACCAACTAAGTTTATATTTTGGTATGAGCTTTCGTGTGCATGCACACTTCTTCAGAAGGTTCCACTGTATAAGATTGCTGATGAGCATAATATTTCTCCCGTTGACGTAACTTAGGTCATATTTCTGCAGGTCCACTGAGCAAAAAGTGCACAGATACCATAAACCCTCCAGTCACATACTAGTTATCTAGTTATTTTTATACTTCATGTGTACAAAAGGCAATCCCGAAGTGATTCGCAAATAGTGCCGTGTTTCTCCAAAAATAAGCCATGCCCCAAAAATAAACCTTCCCCCCAAAATAAGCCATAGTGATAGGCAGTTTAACCTTGTAGGTTAAACTGTACCATACTTAATAATAATAAAAAAGACATCCCCTGAAAATAAGCCACCATGTGTTTTTTTGAGGAAAAATAAATATAAGGCGGTGTCTTACTTTTGGAGAAACACGGTAACAATAAAAAATGCAATATACAGTAACAAATTCAACAGAACAGTACAAATAGAAAATACTCGAGAGCAATGGATAAATTGTGTGAAAAGGACAATAGTGACTTTGAAAAAAAATGGGAACCTTTTACAACTTATTTGCAGAAACAAAAGAAAACATGGACTCGTTGGCAGGATTTAAATAAACATTTACAATTTTACTTACAGAGAACAAGAAATATAACAGGTGATAACATAGTATTATGTACAAACAGCAGAATGTAACATTTGATGTAATAAACTAGAAATGGAAGTTGGGGGAAGTCAACGGGGGAGGGGGGGAATTGGAAAATGAATGTTAAGTAATGATATTGGATATTTGTTATGAGAAAAGAAAATCAATAAAAATTAATTTTTTAAAAAAGAAAAGAAAATACTCCAGAGCTTTCATCCAACGGAAAGCTCATCTAACGATGTGGATTGGAGGTTATAAACTGCTCAGTGGAGGAGTGTTCCTCAAAAAGCAGGATCTACATTTTTAAATATAGAAATATCATATCCAGGATGAACACCAAAGGCTTGACCCAGGGCCAGTTCTCATGCAGTGGAGCAGGAGAGTAAATAGCAGATTAAAAAGCACACATATACCCATCATCAGAAGTGCCTAGCCCATCAGAAGTGGTGGCCAGCAAGAGGGTTTTTTTCCTTTTCTTTTTTGCTGTGGTTCACTGCTTATGGAACTCCCTCCTTAATGAGGCTCAACTGGCACCTTCGTTATGGTCTTTCGGGGCCACAGGCCTAATCCAGCAGACTCTTGTTATGTTCTTATGGAGGATGCCACCTTAAGACCCTACATTAAGTGGAAAACTGAAATGACTAGTGGACAACTGTTGTAGAAAACAAAGAGGCATGTATATTATCGGGGGGGGGGGGATGAAATGAAATATGGATATATCTCAGAGAACACAAGGGGGGAAAGAAAAGCCTGTTCAAAAAGCACTGCTTGCTTCTAGCTGGTTGTCCTTGATTTCTTTTTAAAGTGAACCTTTGCTGCCATCTTCTGGTTTGTTTCAGTGGCAAGAAAGAAATGCATTGCCTGCCCTATTGAAAGAAGAGTCTCCCAGGATAAGAAATTTGTTTAAGGGTAAAATCAACAGCAGAGAGATTTGTGACATGTGAGTAAATGCAACAACCAAGCTTCACATTCAGAGTATGATGCAAGAAAGCAGCAAAATGGTGAACTAGGTGAGGATGGGTCTTCATAAAAATGCTGATTAACTGCACAAGCCTATACACATCTGCTCAGTTGAACATCTGCTCAGTTCATGGAGAGTTGCTCCCAGGTAAGCATATAGCATCATATCCTTCGACACTGGTTCATCCTGAGAACTGCAGAATCCAAAAAAGGCAACAATGAACCAAGAGTTTTCAGCCACAGTGGTTTGTTGTTGTTGTTTAGTCGTGTCCGACTCTTCGTGACCCCATGGACCAGAGCACGCCAGGCACTCCTGTCTTGCACTGCCTCCCGCAGTTTGGTCAGACTCATGTTTGTAGCTTCGAGAACACTGTCCAACCATCTCGTCCTCTGTCATCCTCTTCTCCCTGTGCCCTCAATATTTCCCAACATCAGGGTCTTTTCCAGGGAGTCTTCTCTTCTCATGAGGTAGCCACAGTGGTACTACCGTTCAACTCCAACCTTCCCCATCTGGCACTCACAAGAGGGTTCAGACTACAGTTCTGCCCAGTCTTGATCAGCATAGCTCATGGTCACTGGTGATGGATGGATGACATGGATCAACAACATCAGGAGGCCACCAGGTTGGGAAAACCTGTCCTACTCTATCAGCACAATCTTGCTGCCAGTAAATGATATGGAACAGAAAGACACTGATGGGGAACTTCTGGCAGTTGCCCACACCCCTAAGGTTTGGTTGGCCTTTACCAAGCCTTTAATGCCCTCTGGAACTCCCTACCGCTAGAGTTTCAGAAGGAACCATCTCTCCTTTCGTTCAGATGTCTCTTAAACCTGTACTCTTTAGGCAGGCCTTCACAATGTGGATTTTTCTGTAAAACCAACCAATATCTTTTGCTGTTTTATGGATTTTTTTACTATGTTTTACAAATGTTGATTGACTGATTTTGTCATACTTTGTGTTGTAAAATACCAGGATATATTTTATGAAAGTGAGGATCATATATAAATACTGTACTGATGGAGACATTTTTACAGCCTATATTACATGTGTCCACTCAACGGTATACTGAGTTCCAAAGACAATTGTTCCCAAGTCTCAGCTGTATTTGGCATGAGATCCTGGACCCAGGTGATGTAGCGCTGAACCAGTTATCTCATGCAACTTCTTTTCTACCGTACTAAGTTTAATAAAGCAGCTTTTTTTCAGGTGGCTATATTCTAGCCTCGTACATTCAATCTCAAAAAACAATCACATCCATAATCGCCATTACAGAAAATATTACTTTAACTCTTTGCTCTCATCACTATGACAATACTTTTGCATAGCACTTTTGCATGGTCAGAGTGATTCACATGCATTAACTACGGTGGTTGTACTCTTTACAACAACCCTGTACACTAAGTAAATATCATTATCCCCTATATTGCAGATAGGGGTACTGAATTGCTTGACCATCTAATCAGTTCATAGCAAAAGCCATGAACAGAAATATCAATGACATCTATTTTTCTCCCTCGAATGCCTGACAGAAACCAAAGGCAGAATCAAGGGTGTTTGATGAGGTACATGTGTCAAACCTATGTATAACTACCATTTGACCAACAGTGAAAAATGAGAACCATTCAGAACTGTGCATTTTTGAAGCAAATCAGCAGACATGGAATTTGATCTAGGCGTCTCTGCAGTTATAAGACTGGACAAATCTCGGAGCTCATCACCCTTGGTTTCACATCTCCAGCTGGGGAAATGTCTAAAAGGTAGCATGTAGCCTGCATTAAACAGTGTTGAGAACATTAATGGACTTCCAAACTGCAAATTTCTATCCATTACAATGCCTCTCCTGCTGTGTATTGCTTTTTACATTCCTTTCTCAGAGAAGTTGCTTAAAATGTAATGGAAGGTTGGTAGTGAGAAGCGGAGCTGGGGGCCATGCTGTCTAGTTTGAATCTGGAGCATACTGTCCCAAGATTCTGGTCCATTCTCAGCTTTGTCCAGACCTAGTATTAGCAAAGAGAACTGAGAACATAAAGGCTTCATCAGATCAGCATCTCTTAGCATAATGTGCAATGAGAAAAACCAAAAGCTAGCCATTTGTCCATTGCTGGTTCCACCTATACCACCTTGCACTGCATTGCTGCTGCATTACTATTTCCTGTTTTCTCATTTGCAGGAGTAGATAGAAGTTAGCTCATGCTGAATCAATGGAGGAATGGGAGAAGCTGTTTCTGCTCTATATGCCAAAGAGAAAGTTGAGAGGAAGAGACAGGAGGACAAAAGAACATCAGGTAGAAAGAAGGACAGTTGCAGAAGATCACACGTTCCCAAATACCTTCACGTTAGGATAGGAATCTTCCCTTCTTGGAACCCTGGAGAGCCACTGCCAGTCAGTGTAGGAGCTGGGTATGTTTAGCCTGGAGAAGAGAAGGTTAAGGGGTGATATGATAAAAGGTAAAGGTAAAGGGACCCCTGACCATTAGGTCCAGTCGTGACCGACTCTGGGGTTGCGCGCTCATCTCGCATTATTGGCCGAGGGAGCCGGCGTATAGCTTCCAGGTCATGTGGCCAGCATGACAAAGCCGCTTCTGGCAAACCAGAGCAGCACATGGAAACGCCGTTTACCTTCCCGCTGTAGCGGTTCCTATTTATCTACTTGCATTTTGACATGCTTTCGAACTGCTTGGTTGGCAGGAGCTGGGACCAAGCAACGGGAGCTCACCCCGTCACAGGGATTCGAACCGCCGACCTTGTGGTCAGCAAGCCCTAGGCTCAGTGGTTTAACCACAGCGCCACCTGGGTCCCAAGAGAAGGTTAAGGGGTGATATGATAGCCATGTTCAAATATATAAAAGGATGTCATATAGAGGAGGGAGAATGGTTGTTTTCTGCTGCTCCAGAGAAGCGGGCATGGAGCAATGGATTCAAACTACAAGAAAGAAGATTCCACCTAAACATTAGGAAGAAATTCCTGACAGTAAGAGCTGTTCGGCAGTGGGATTTGCTACCAAGGAGTGTGGTGGAGTCTCCTTCTTTGGAGGTCTTTAAGCGGAGGCTGGACAGGCATATGTCAGGAATGCTTTGGTGGTGTTTCCTGCTTGGCAGGGGGTTGGACTGGATGGCCCTTGGGGTCTCTTCCAACTCTATGATTCTATGATTCTAAGTTAGATGGACCACTGGTCTAACTTGGTTTACAGCACCTTCCTCTGTTCTTCAGTTCCACCCTAGGATGAGGTCCAAGAGCAAAGACCAAGGGTGGTTCTTAGCTTTGACCTCTGGTGTAAAAGGGGCCAAGAACCTTTGAGGATTGAGGTCTTACAGAGAGCAGCACAAAATGGATTTGCTGTGTGTGTTTACCTAGCCTCTGCTGCTTGGGCGTTAGGAACTGGAAAATATCAAGGCCATGCTGTTCACAACAAGCAGGTACAGTGTGGGCAGGTTGTGGGGTGAGAAACTGAGGGTAGACTGGCGAGCAAACTGGAGGCATCATGGTGGCGAAAGGAGGCACAACTCAGAACTTGTTGTCTTGAGGGAAACTGAGAAGAGAATTACCCTTGGCACACAGACAGCCTCGCTGATCCACAAAGTACATTGCTGAAGCTGCCTGGAGCTTCTTTTGTTGGCCTGACAATAGGGGTATTCAGACAACAACACAAACCCCTGAGGGAAGGGAGCCCTGGAGGTTGGAGGACTCCTGCTGTCAAACATTCTGCATTCTTACAAACATAGGAAGCTGCCTTATGCCAGATCAGACCACTGGTGCACCTAGCTCAGTATTTTAGACAATATTGTAGACAGTGGCGATGTTGGGAGATTCATTCCCCGTGTGCAGTCATAGGTTTGTTGTCTGTCATGTGACTGTATGTGTTTTCATTCCACAGAGTGGAAGTGACGTAGACAGGATGTTTGTCTTACTGTGTTCCTAAGTGGAACTGTTGCTCCTTTGTTCTTTCTCTTTGCTGTGTGAAGCTAGAGAGAGAGGGAGCCATGATGAAGAGCTCTGTGTGTGTTTATATGTAAATAAACTAGTTTAGCCAAGATGCTGTGCTACTGAGGTCTGTTACGAAACTGTGCAACCTCTGCGGATGCCTAAAGTATGCTGGTGTCTTCTGGCACCAGTTTTTGTGATGTTTGGGCTGGAGAATGCTTATGAAGCTCTCGAACGATCACCCAGGAGGGGGAGAACATGCCAGCTGGGCATGTGTCTCTGCCAGGGTCCTACTCGTAAGCAGGCCTTTTCCTGACAGACTCACCAGGATTACAGACACAGGGCATTCCCAACCCTACCTCAAGATGCTGGGGATTGAACCCGAAAAGCAGATACTGTCCCATGAGCCATGGCCTTTCTCCTTCTTGTAGTATTAGTGTCACTGAATGTTATCTCAAAATAAGTAAACAAATATGAGCAGTTTGTTAATCCATTAATATGGCGAGGCATCAAATTGCAATACAGTAATACCTCCACGAACATCCGCCTCGTCTAGCATCCATTCTAGCGAACGTCCGCAGCAAACCCAGAAGTACTGCAATGGGTTACTTCCGGGTTTGCCACTCGCGCATGGGCAGAAGTGCTAAATCGCGCTTTGCACATATGCAGTAGCGCAAAGCGCTCCATATGTGTGCACATATGCAGAACTTTGCCCTGCATCCTTTTTAGCTAGTGGCCGGGGCTCCAGAACGGATCCCGGTTGCAAAACAAGGTACGACTGTACTGTATGCTGCTAATAGACACCTTTAAAAGCTGTCACAGAAGTTAAAATATTTGAAAACTAAAGTAATTCATTAACACAGGAGAGCAATACAGCTAGATTTCATCTGTTGGCAGTAGGTAAAAGCCCACAGTAAAACATTTACATATCCATTAGTCTCTATATAAAGATTTGTGAATGGGTAATATCACTTTTAATGCTTTTAAGACCAAACCGGGGTGGGGGGGATTAATACCCGCCTGAATCCAGAAGCTTTGTTTTTATTGCTCGAAAAACAATCATATCTTTCATGGTTGAAAACAAAAGCAAGAAAGTTTATGTAGCTTTTATAAAGGGAGCGTTCTGGGAACCGTAAGGGAGATGGTGAATGAACAACAGAAAAAGGTAAGATTATCAGCACATGGCTGAAGACATCATGTTGATTGAGAATAAATATAAGTAAGCTTACCTACTTACTAGTCAGCATAGCTGCCAAGTTTTCCCTTTTCTCGCGAGGAAGCCTATTCAGCATAAGGAAAAATCCCTGTAAAAAAGGGATAACTTGGCAGCTATGCTAGTCAGCCCCCTGGGCTCACCTGTAAAGCAAGAATCTGAGCCACAAAGCAGGAGATGTAGGAAATGGGCAGCTTCTCTTAAAGAAGCCTTCTTACCTTGCAAAGCTTATTTCTTTTCTCATCTCAGTTCCACTCTACGGAATCCATTTCTGCTTAACAAATTCTCCTCTCTCTTTTCTTAACCCCTCTCCCCTTCTGTCCGGTGCCCACTTTGGGGATCATTGCTTTTCCATTCTTATCACATGGTCATCAACATGTGACACCATGGTTAAAACGTCTGCACTAGCTGCCCATCTACTACCAGGCCAGGTTGAAGTCAATTAGTTAATTTACAAAGCTTGGAACAACTTAGGTCTCCTGAACCCTTATATCCCAGGTCCAACATGGAGCTCATCTACAGGTGCTTCATTAGTCATACTCCAGTTTGGTAACACTCCTCTGACAGCATCAAGAAACTGAGCTTTTAATGGCATTGGTCCAGTCAGTAACCTCTTAAGGGTATCCAGCAGCATGGTGCAAAAATCCTCCGGTGCCCCGCTCCCCCCCCCCCACGGCGGCAGTAGTGTGTGGCCATTGAGCTTCCTCTCCTCCTCTTCTTGCCCATGAAGCAGAATCAGCAAGACTCCTGCCTAGAGCAGCAGTAGGCACGTGGTGCCACTCTAGGCAGGAGTCTCGCTGATTCTGCTTCATGGGCAAGAAGAGGAGGAGACACCAGCCCATGAAGCAGAATCATGAAGCAGATCGGCGCCCCTTCCGCGCCCCTGGTGGCCAGGCGCCCTGGCCCCTTGCGCCACCCAGCCTGGGCCTAGAGATGGCCCTGGGCCCAGTATTGTGGAATACTCTGTCAACAGAGATTCAGCAGTAATCTTCTGTTTTAACCTTCAAGTGTCTGCTGCCACCTAGCTTGTGCAGGCAATTAAGAAAATACCTCTCCAGAAAATCTTGGCTGATCTCCGTTTTTCAATTTCTACATGGTTTTATTCAGCGTTTATTTTCTGGGGGAAAGGTGGGGGAACTCACTATGAGGTTAGTTGGTTGTTTGATTGCAGGCCCAGTCAGTGCCACCCCTACCCTGGCACTGGATAAATGTAAGATGTGATTAATAAACTCAAGCAGACAATGATCTGGATTAGAAATGGCCACAACTTTATTGAGTACAGATATAGGTGGGTTTTTGGCTCAGGCATTGGGTGTATATCCATTCCACCACCACACAAATTAATTAATTATTTAATTTAAAAAAGGTAAGATAACTCAGTTCCCCCACGTTCCAGCTAAAAAAAACCAAACCTGATTTTATTCTATATATGTTTGGTGGTTGTAAACTGCTTTGATAATTTTGAAATGAAAATCAGTATACATATTTTTAAAACAAATAGCAAATAAATAAAAAAGAGCAAGTCACTGTGGTAATATTTGTTACCTGTTCACTGATTTTTAAGTGAAGGACTGCACCCCTCCAGATGCCCATGGCAGATCTCTGCCAGCACCATAGGTTGCAGATAATGGATCCCACCTCTTCCAAATGGGATCACATTTATAACATATCAGGTTTTGAGGTGATTTTGTGTGATATTGTGATATTGTGTTTTATTCTTCTGTTGGAAGCCGCCCAGAGTGCCTGGGGAGCCCCGGCCAGATGGGCGGGGTATAAATAATAAATTATTATTATATTATTATTATTTCCTTGGTTTATAGCAACATTTTATTGCTTCTAACCAGACTACAGCACAGCAAATGAAACCTGGATTTCTTATACTGTATTATCAGGCACAGTATCTGAAAAATACAGTACTGCAAATTTATTCCTGGAACTGGTAAGACATTTGCATGGGGACAAGTGCAACATCCCCGAGGATGTCAGCAAAATTGCTTTAACTCAGCTGAGTGTAGAATAGGACCAGCTGCCCTGCTAGAAAAAAACACAGTAAATACCATTTCCTGCGTGTGCTTGAGCAAATGATGATAGATGGTGCTGTATTTTGTTTCTTAGCATACCATCTTCTCTGAGTTCAGCCAAACAAATGGAAATCAGATGCCTCTGCCTACAGAATATTTTATTTATCCCCACTTTTCTCTTGCAGACTGTGGACAAATCAGTATAAATATTTAAAGTCATTTCAGCTGTGACCATGCGAGGGGATTTTTTATCCTGCAAGGTAGATTAGGCCCACAGCCATCCTGCAAGGTAGATTAGGCTGAGACAGTGGCGTTGCAAGGACCACATAGCTTTCAGGATGAGTGGGAATTTGAACTTGGATTTACTATACAGTGGTACCTCAGTTTAAGTACACAATTGGTTCTGGAAGTCTGTACTTAACCTGAAGCGTACTTAACCTGAAGCGAACTTTCCCATTGAAAGTAATGGAAAGTGGATTAATCCGTTCCAGACAGGTCTGCGGAGTACTTAACCTGAAGCGTACTTAACCCAAAGTATGAGTGTAATTGGTTCTGAAAGTCTGTTCTTAACCTGAAGCGTACTTAACCTGAAGTGAACTTTCCCACTGAAAGTAATGGAAAGTGGATTAATCCGTTCCAGACGGGTCCACGGAGTACTTAAACTGAAAGTACTCAAACGGAAGCGTACTTAAACTGAGGTATGACTGTACTCAGCCCAGTGGGGTCTGGTGCATTAGGGCAAATTGGGTGCTGCCCCATCAACCTCAGCCAGTCCCCACCTGCCTGCCTTCTTACATACAATCAGTCCAAAGGGGTAGTGCTTCAACTTCCTCTTCATCAGTCTCAGTGTTGCCCCTTTAAGAAATGAGCTGCAGGGTGGGAGTTGGGGTGGGGGGAATTGGTTGGCTCTGGATTCACCTCCTGCTGGACTCCCTGCTAAGTATAATTGTTTAATTGTACATTGGAATGGAGAATAACTCTGGATGTGTCTGTATGTGTAAACTTCCACTCTAGCTAAATGCAATGAGTTGCAGACAGCCTAACAGGTTAATGACTGACTGTATTGGCAATGTATCTCTGCTGCTCTGTCAACTGTTTGACTTAGATCACATGGGGGGGGGATGAGTTTCAGCTCTATGCACATGTTAATCTGTGGGCATCCATTTTGTGCGAGTTGTTCTCTCAACCCACTGAAGAAGATGGTGTGCTAATGACTCTCTCTCTCCAGAAGAAAACAGCCTCTAGGCCAGGCATCCCCAAACTTTGGCCCTCCATATGTTTTGGACTACAGTTCCCATCTTCCCCGACCACTGGTCCTGTTAGTTAGGGATCATGGGAGTTGTAGGCCAAAACATCTGGAGGGCCACAGTTTGGGGATGCCTGCTCTAGGCCCACAGAGTCTTTGTGAAAAGAAAGAACTTTGTTTTCAGCTCTGGGAAAAGTTATTTTCATATTTCTTAGACATTATACCTGTGCTGGAACTAGCAGAAGGTATTGTGCAACTAACATTAACATTATTTGTTTTGTGTCTGTTTTGAAAGATGTTCTGTTAGTAAAGTTTTGGAATTCATATTTTTTGACTGGACAATTTTTATCTCAAGAAGAGCCCATTTTTATTCATCTTATTGCTCCCAAATGTGCAATATTGACAAACTACAATACCTGCCTGTTCCAATGAGCATCATCCACCCCTAGTCTAACCCAAACCATATAAATTAAAACAATTCTTTAAAAAGATAGTTAAAAAGGCTTTTCTTAAAAGCCTAAAAACTCCCTTAAAAGAATCACGTATTCAAAGAAGTTATATGAGCAAAGAAAGTCTTTAAAGTCTTTCTTTTAAATGAGTTTTTAGGTTTTTAAGAAGAGCCTTTTTAACTATCTTTTTAAAGAATTGTTTTAATTTGTTTTGACTACGGCAGACCAACACGGCTACCCACTTGATCCAAACCATGTAGATAAGGGTAGTTCACTTGTGGCCTCCAGGTGCTGTTCAACTCCAATTCCTTCCATCTCTGATCATGGGCTATGCTGGTTGCAGCTGATGGGAGTTGGGTCCAATGGCACCTAGAGGACTACAGTGCAGTCACCCTGCTATAGATGGTGCACCATATCTACATGCCTCCAGTGACAGTAAATGTGACAGTCGTTCTATCAGTTTCTCTTTCTTTAGCCCAGTAGTATAGTGCAAAAGATCTCAGGATTAATCCTTCTTCAGGTAAAGGTAAAGGACCCCTGACAGTTAAGTCCAGTGGCGAACGACTCTGGGGTTGTGGCGCTCACCTTGCTTTATTGGCCAAGGGAGCCGGCGTTTGTCCACTCCGCAGACAGTTTTTCCGGGTCATGTGGCCAGCATTACTAAGCCGCTTCTGGCACAACGGAACACTGATACCAGAGCAGTGGGCGGAAATGCTGTTTACCTTCCCGCCGGAGCAGTACCTATTTATCTACTTGCACTTTTTGGGGTGCTTTCGAACTGCTAGGTTAGCAGGAGCTGGGATCGAGCAACGGGAGCTCATCCCGTTGCGGGGATTCGAACTGCTGACCTCCTGATCAGCAAGCCCGAGAGGCTCAGTGGTTTAGATCACAGCGCCACCTGCGTCCCATCTTCAGGTAGGGCTGGGAAATCTGGGATTTTTTTCCCCTGAAATCCAAGAGAGCTTCTGGAAGTCAGTGTGAACCAGCATCCTTCAATCTTGGGTCCCCAGATATTGTTGGATTCCATTTATCATCATCCATGACTGTTGCTTAAATTGGCTGGGGGTGATCAGAGTTGTAGTCCAGCAATACTATGTAGACAATACTGAAGTTGATGGACCAATGGTTGGATATTTTTCATACTCAAGAAAATATATATACAGGTGAATTTTAAAAAATGACAACACACAGCTGGATTTGGGGGAGCAGGTTGCTGCTGAAAAGGAACCTGGCATGAAAATGATGGTGCAAGAGCATTTCTGCCATGCATGGACCTCAGCCTGACTCACAGATTTTCAAATACATTTTTGCAGCTTCCAGAACATACAATCTCGTAAAAGTGAGTGGATCTAATTGACCAGATACCTCTCTTCCAGTCTGGTGAGCTGCAGATTACTAGGTGAAAAAATTGGTAGAAGGGACTTTTGATAAATAGGTAATAAGAAGATACGGGGACAAAATATGAGATAACAGACGGTAAGTTTTCTAGCACTGTATGTGACAGTTTCGTCATAAGTATTCAAATACTGTGCTATATCATCAGGTGGAAAAAACTTATGGTATTTTTATCTCTTTTTTTTACAAAACCACTTGCATTTTTGCACCACTCTCTGTTTTTACGTATTTTTAAGTTGCTGTTTCTGAATATTTTTACATGGGAATTGTGCATTCATACAAATATATATGTTTGCGCATCCATAAACTAAAAAGCCCATGATACAGTCTGATTGCAATGTAAACACATGTGCTGAAAAAAAAAGTGATCTTTACTTAATGCAAAAAAGATTACAATTTAATGTTCTGGTGCACAGCTGGAAAACACCAATATTTTTGCTGGTGAACGTATTTTCCATGTAAATCCATTGTTTAAGTTCAGAAACTTTTAATTACTGTAATTACTAAACAGAGGAGGTGGATTTTGGGGGTTGTTTTTTGTTTTGTTTTTAATTTTGCACATGCCTAGTCTCCACATAGCATGCAGATTCCCAAGAGAGGGCAAAATTTGTTGGGGGATGAATCGGGCAGTGGATTAAGGAAAAGGATAAGTAAAATTGTTAGCAAGAGTCACAAAACCCCTTTGTATTTCCTGCACAATACTTAAAGGGTCATCAAGCAGTCTTTCCAGTAAATCACAGCAATTGTCCTACACTGGAGCAAACAGTTAATCTCCTGAGCTCCTAGAGATAGCTGTGTGGGATCGATTGGTGGGTTTATGATGTCCATGAAGCTTTACTGTGGATTAAATGACAGAGCACCACAGTCTCTTAAATTTGTGATCCGGGCAAGATTGATCTGGTGACCTTCTTCGTCTCAGCATTCAGGTGTCACAGAGATGTGTGAGGACAGCGCCATTGCGTCCCCTTAACACACTGACTCGTAAGAACATATATAGAGTGGCTTTTATGGCTTCCCATACAACATTCACTCCTGCAAATCAGGTGTGTGCATATGGCAGTTACAAGCCTATACTGTACCCCACTTACCTGGGAGCAAGCCACATTAAACTCAATTGGACTTACTTCTGAGTAGATATGCATAGGCTTGTGCTGCCTGTAGAAGAATAAAGGGGTATGATCTACAATGGAGACATTTCACTGGGGAAATTCTATTTCATTTCAGAGGCATTCTACAAAGCAATGAGTTCACATGTCAGATCGTGTCTTATCAGAAGATTTCTGCATTCCCCGTGTTTCAAATATTGTCCATGGGTGATGACAGAAGACTAGATTATGCCATCGCTAACAAATATATTTCCTTCTTTTGAGGCTTCCAGAAGGGATGCAAATATATGGACCGCCCCCGCCCCCCCCCCACCAGGCACCAAAATGTGTCTTATCATCAGAAGAATCAGGCTGAATTCCTCTATCCCCAGGACATTTGCAAACAAAATGTGTGTTATATAACTCAAAGTGTCAAACATTGAAACTGGCTTTTTTAAGGGAAATGGTTCCTACCGCCAGAACACTGTTCATGTAAGCGATTGGGATGTTTTACTCCCAATTTCTTAGCTGCCAGTAACACAAACTAATCTAAAATTATAAACTCTAGGCAAGTCTCGTCTGCTTCCATTGTTGAATGAAATTACTATGATTAAGTAAAAAGGTGGTTCAGGGTTCATATTCAGAAATACATATGGTAGCGATAATCCGCAGCACCACAAATAATTCCTTAACAATGTGCCCAAAACAGGTAGCAACAGTAAGTGATAAGAGTTGTGAATTTTAAGATTGTCTTAACTCAATTGGTGGTGGGGGGGGGGGAGGAAGTGGCATCTTGTTTTTAATCAACAGCTATGCCCTGAAGCAAAGAAAAGGAGAAGCAAATAAATTGAGTATGAAGGTGCCATTATTGCAATCACTTTCCTGATTATTACTGCACTTTTGAGGGGGAAAGAAACAATAAGTAGAGTTAATACTCAGAATTACCATGAAAAACCTATTTTCGCAAAAGTAGAGGGCCAGCAAAGGTTACCGGTTCTCACAAGTGAATAGGGAAATTGCAGCAGGTAATGGGCGTAACAGATGATCCGAGCGCATTTAAGCAGATAAATGAGACAGAGCATTAAAATTTATAGCCTACCTAAAGCTGAGTTTCCTTAAGGAGAGAAGGAGCAAGAAAGGAAGAAGCTGGAACCACATTTTGAAGCTGTGAAGTAAATGGAGGGTACCAAACGGCTGGTTAATCCTTAGTGCTATCTACTGGCTTGTGAGGGACTTACACCGGTGGCTAATTGGGCCCGCAACACCTAGCAAGACAGGCATGTATTTATTGCACAGCTATTCACACATAGATACTTGTTTTTGCTCTTTTTCAGCAGGTGTGTCATATGGCTTGACATCTGTTGTGGAACTCTCTCTTCTGCTTCATCGGCCAGAAAGAAAAGTGGCTTCAAGAAAAAAACACCCTGTGTACCTTCATAAGCTGTGGGGTGGGGTGGGTGGGGGTGGAACAGGCCTTAGAATCATAGGAAGCTGCTTTATGCTGAGTCAGAGCATTTGGACCACATAGCATAGCACTGTCTTCATTAACTGACGGCAGCTCTGCAGAGTTTCAGGTAAAGGGCATACCTACCAAAGGATGCCAGGGATTGAAGCTGAGATCTTCAGAGCTCTACTTCTGTTTTCTGTAGTTGTACAGCTTTGGGTGAAGTCCGTGTGTAGATGTGTTGACTCTACCTTCCAACCTATGGAAATCCAACTTCTTAAACTGAACAGCAAAACAAGGTCAGCTTCACTCATACTGATGCTATATTTATGGTGATGAAACAACAAGCAGGGAGATTCTTGAGAGTGAGGGTTTGCAAGGGCAGCATGGGTTTGGTCTTTAGTCATGGGCCATTTTAGGCCTTCGTTTCCCTTCGGCACATCTTAAGAAATGTCACCAAACTACACCTAAAATGGCTCGAGGCCATGGGTTGTAGCCAATGGGGCTCACCTGTGAGAGCCAGTGTGGTGTAGTGGTTAAGAGCGGTAGACTCGTAATCTGGGGGACCGGGTTCACGTCTCCGCTCCTCCACATGCAGCTGCTGGGTGACCTTGGGCACTAGCTCTGAAGTCTCTCAGCCCAGTCACCTCACAGTGTGTTCATTGTGGGGGAGGAAGGAAAAGGAGAATGTTAGCCACTTTGAGACTCCTTCAGGTAGTGATAAAGCGGGATATCAAATCCAAACTACTACTCTTCTTCTTCTTCTTCTTCTTCTTCTTCTTCTTCTTCTTCTTCTTCTTCTTCTGTGAGTGGAATGGACTTCCGCTTGCACGAGAAGGCCTTCAGCTTCTTTCCCTGAAGGCCCCTGTGTGCCCTCAAAATCTATTCCAGATGACTAGGGGATCATCCAAAACAGATTTTGGGAGGGTTTAGTTGTTTATTCTGAGCCAAGGTCTAAACCAGCATAGATTCTGTTGCAAAACAAACCCCCCAATGGGGGTGGGTTCTATCCCCTCAGCTGCTCCTGATGTGGGTCTATTCCAGCTAACTGCCTGTTTATTTTCCTTTGAACCTCATCCCTCTCCATCCCACTTTACAGGCAGTGTTCATTTTTCGCACGTCTGAGTGATCTCTTAATCCCTTCCACAACCTGGCACATTGCTACATACATCTATAAGCCAGGTACTCATGGGCAGGGAGGGGGGGGGACCTCCTTCTCTTCATCCATTCCAATGTCTCCTCTTCCACCTTCTTTGGCAATCACTCATTGCTGAGTAAATTTTTCTTCCATGAACACGGTCTTATCAGTGAGTCCGTAAGTTACTGTGGAGACCAATTCTGGGTCCACACATCCTTCTACAGTGGGACATTGGTTTCTGGGAGGGAATTGATCACGGTGAGGGTTTGCCAAATGTGCCTTCCTCTTAGCACATTTCTCCCTTTTGCCCTGAGTTCGAGCATCATAGCAGCAAGGGAGGAAAAATGTTTGGGACTACAACGCTCACTTCCTACTGAAGGTGAGCATTACTAATTGAAACAACCTGCTTCTTTTTAATGAAGGGTTCAGATGCACTTAAATTGCATGTTTGGTTACTTAAAGTAGAGCCACATGACCAAACACCAAGGCACCGCTGGTCTTTCCAACCATCAACAACTACACAACCTTTGCTCTCCAATAGACCGCAGTGCTGTCTAGTCTTTAATGAGAGGTGTAAATCCATACCATCAGCTTGGTCCTTTCAAGTGGCACATGCTTCAGTGACCTGTCCATCTGGAGCCACATTCCAAATCAATTCCCAACATACCGTAGTATCAGTCCCCCTGTTAACAGGTATGAAAACAAAAGCTGTGAAAGGAAGGATACTGGCCACGACCAAGCTCCTTTGCAATGCATCCCATAATTAAGAACTTTTAAAAAGAAAAACGAGGTAGGTTTTGTGAAATCTATTATTAAAGCATAATAGAGTCCCCCGAGTCCCAATTAGGAAACTGATTCAAAAGTGTTCGAGTTAAAAGAAACTGCAGGTAGGTAGCTCTGTTCACTCAGCCGTCTCAAATTAGCATATTGATGGGATAACGTTTCCAGCTGGGATGAAATGCAGAGGTTGGCCACTGTGCCTCACTAGGCCAATGTGGTCTGAGTGCTCAGAGACTGCTGGAATTGAGTGATATTTGCAGCGCTACCTATAATTGTGAATAGATACACAAAAAAAGAATGGTGCACAGCTAAGAAAACATTAATGTCTTAGGAACAAGGTTAGCATGACATTATTATATTATTGCAACGAAATAAGGTCACCAACTGGAATGGGGGGGGGGTGTTTTGCCATGCGAGTGCAGAGGTTTTTTAAAGCATTATCTGAGTCTTTTAAAGCCAAATACTGTTTAAATGCATTCATGGGTGCTTCTATGAACATTTTAAATTGTGACTTGTTTATATATATATTGGCATTGTTACTATAATGTGTTTGGGGGCCCTTGCACTAAAATCCCATGTTCAATCCTTGGCATCTCCAGGTAGGGCTTGGAGATACCCTCCAAGTGTCCTTATTTTCCAGGGACAGCCCCAGATTTACAGAAGCTGTCCCGGTTTCCGATTTGATCCTGAAATGTCCCGCTTTTCCTTAGGACATCCCTATTTCCATCAGAGAAACACCGGAGGGTATGGAGTTATGCAACCTCTGAGCCAAGGAAATAAGTAACTACACAACCTTTGGAAGACATCTGAAGGCAGTGTTGGCAAAACACCATGGGAGACGCCAGGGCTCCGTGCCCCGCCCCACCCCCCGGCCTGCCTGCCTGCCGGGTGGTCTCAACCCTCCAGTGCAGCCAGGAGATACTGACCTAGACTTTGAGGGCCTAGGTACGCTGTTGCAGAGTTCACACAGCTTGAGCGTCCACAGAGAGAGAGAGATGTGTTGGCATATTTACAGGCGTTTATTAAGCATATCTCAGGAGAGAGAAAAACATATCCTCTCCTTCTTCATCAGCACAGCAGAGAGAAAACAATAGCAATATGCAACAGAAGTGCACAGACATGTGACATACAACAGCTACACGTCTGTACCTTAAGATGGAACTGAATTCCTAACAGGGAGCCCCGTATACGGAACGTTTTTTTAACGTTCAATGTTTTATTTTGTTTTTATATATGTCAGAAGCCGCTCAGAGTGGCTGGGGCAACTACATCCCTATTTTCATCAGAAAAATGTTGGAGGGTTTGATACCCCAGTGTGAAACCCTGGAGAACCTGCTGCCTGTCAGTGTAGCCAATACTGAGCTAGATGGACCAATGGTCTGACTCAGTATGAGTCAGTATGCTAGTTTTGACTTAGAAACCTGGAGGAGATGTGCCTTGATTCTTTTATTCATGTGATGCCAATCCTTACCTAAGCCCCTTGGGAACTGATGGATTTCGGGGAGCCCAGATGTGGAGCCTCAGGGGCACTGTTGTGGGCACCACAACTATTATTTAGAATGGAGTTCAAGAGATGACGGGGCACTGAATTTTGGCATTGCACAATGCCCTGCTGAAATTTGAGACCCTAAGATCCACCACTTCTTGGGAAGATCATTTGTGCTGCTAACATCGCTGATATTGCAGTTCCAACACACAAACCACCACGGGCTCCTGCTTTCTCTGTTCCCACTTTTAGGCAAAGCAACAACAAGGGGGAGGGGGAATACCCTTGATTAGTTGCTGAGCTGGGAACCAGCAATTCGCAGCCAACTAGAAATGAAGGCCTTAATCCTCTCCTTCGCAATGGATGGAGGTCTACCCAGTGAACCATTGGAAGCTCATTACACACAGCAATAAAAAAGACTGATCCCTTCATAAAACTCCCTTGGAACTTCTAACAATTAACCCATGTTCAGTTAAATGCCTGTGGCATAAAGAGCCTGCCAATAAATCAAACTTCGTAAAAAAAAAATCAAAAATCGCGGAAGTCAAAAGGGGAATAAGGGCCATATTAATACACAGCAGCATATGGAATTAATGCAATTAGGATCTAATAAAACAAGCCACTTGGAGCAATGCTGCCTTTGCAAAATTTCAAACAACTGACACTGCATACAAGCAGCTTGTCTGCAGCATCCGTGGAGAGAGTGGATCTTTGTTACGTTACATAAATGATATATGAGTATATGTGTGAACTGATCCCCACAAGCAAAGCTACCAGAGGAAGGCGGGGGAGCTTGTTGACAGAGTCAAAATGGAATTAGGCAATGTTACTTTAGAGCAGGAAGCAAAGATACAAGCCTGTCAGTTTCAACTTGTAATACTGTCCTACAGCTGTAAAGCATTGACCTTTCTTTTTTACCCTTAATATAGAATGACAATATTATTTAAGGAATCTCCCAAAATCTTGTACCTTTAAAGATCTCTGCATTTTTAAAGATATAGTTTGCTTGTTTTTAATAAAATAAATCTTCTATGCTGTTGAAACACTCGCTATATTGATTTTATCCTTTGCTGGTGAGTTTTTATGTTGATTTTTATATTTTGATTTCATAGTTTTGGCATGTATTTTTCAAATATTTTATTGCTAAAGTAAACCTCTCAGAGAATTTCAAGCACCACATCAGGTCAATCTGCTGTCTCTCTCTAGCTTCAACTGAAGTAAAAGCAGATTGATTAGAAAAATTGGTATAAACACACTGAAATCCGCCTCAATCATAGCTGCCAAGTACCCCGTTTTCCCCAGGAAACCCCCATTTTTTTCACACTGTTTCCCGGCGGTCCCCCGTATCAGTTCCTCTCCCATTATTCTCCCTTATTCCGCTCCTGCCGGCGGCCATTTTTTCCTGTCGGTGCCGGCCATTTTCGGTGCCCATAGATGGGCAAAGCAACACCGGAAGTTGCGTCTACGCAACTTCTGGTGTCACGCGGCTGCCGGTCCCGGGTTTTGCAGTCCAGGACTTGGCAGGTATGGCCTCAATAATAGTTGCTAGAGAAACAGATCTCCAACCATCCTACCATCTAAAATCTTCAACTTGCTCACCTTGTGAACTACACAAGATTTTAGGACTGACAGGTGAGAGGAGAGGTATCCAAAAAGAAGTTAAAATCCAATAGAATAATATGCAAATCCATCAAAAGTAAGTAGTAGATAAGCATCAATAACACCATTGTTGCAGGGCAGCAGTATAGCACCATGCTATTGTGCGAGCTGCTCCTGATTTAGGGACCTGTTTCTTAGATAGAGAAAGCATTATCCTCAACCTGCAGTTGTAAATCTACTAAGGGAACAGGGAGGGGTGGAGTCTGCATACAATGGGGCCAAAATATCACATGGTCAGAATGATGGGAATTTGAGCCCAGCGACAGCTGGAGGGCCACAGATTGCCCAGCCTTGAGCTACTGCAACATACCATATAGCATGGTCCTGAGATATGACTTTAAATATACAGATGGAGGAAGACTTGTTTGAAAGTACACCCATGTAAAATTAGCATGTCGAGCAGAATGTTAGCCTAGAAGCCTTCTCCCTGACAACACAGATTTCCTTGACATGCCAAATGCTAGCATACGTAAAGCACATTCAAGCATGCCCCCCAAAAGCTGTTTTCTGAACCTGTACAGTCTTGTGTTCAAGATGGATGTTTGAACAGGGAAGGAAGCATGACAGCCACAGCAGCAATAGGGATTGCTGTGGTAGCAGCTCCAGTTACCCAAATGGAGCTGTCCAATCATCGTGGTGCTGAAACTTTGACAGCTGCATGTCTGTCTAAAATGCCTTTGGAATATAAATACTGCTAAAAGGGGATGGTCTAAGAAGGATACGTAACATAGGCTTGACTTTAACTTTAGAGAAAAGCTATCAATGGCATCTAACCATGATGACTTTGCTCTACCTTCACTGTCGGAGGGAGTATGCATCTGAATACCAGTTTCCGGGAATCACAACGTGGGACAAGCGCTGTCACTGTTTCAGTTATCTTTATGGAACACCCATAGGCATTTGGTTAGCCTCTATAAGAGCAGAATGTAGGGCCAGATGGGCCCTCCTGAACAATACAGGATGGAGACTGGTGGGCTGTTGATGTTATGGGGATTGCCCCAAAATGTCATAATCCTAAAACAAGTTAGCTTTAGAAAGTTCACAGAAGGAAACTTTTCTCTCCTCTCCTTCCCAACACACCTTATTCTTCATTGTTCAGGGGGGCTCCCCTGACTCTCCAGAGAAGCTTCTTGGAGAGTAGTGCTGGTGGCTGATGACTAGAGGCAGCAAGACATTTTCCTTCAATGAACTTCCTTAAATTAGCTTGCCTTAGCTTCCATGGCATAGTGCTTTCACACAACCCTACATGTGAAAGTCAAGACAAGAGTGGAGGAAGAGATCAAGGCCTGACAGATGAGTGGTGACAATTTACTGGGATGTCCTATGGTTGAAGGGTAACAGGTACAAATAGTCTACAGTGGGTCAGAATATGTTTGCAAATTCATGGAGTTTAAGGCTATCCTATCAACCAGTCCTAGGCATGATGGGTCTTGTCTACCATCACTTTCAGAAGCAATATGCTTTTGAGTACTAGTTGCTAGAAACCCAAGGAGGGCAGAGTGCTGTTGCATTCATGTCCTGCTTGCTGGTTCCCCACAGGCATTTGGTTTGTCACTGTGAGAACAGAATGCTGGATTAAATGAGCTATTGACCTGACCCAGCAGGCTCTATTTGTGTTCTTATATAAGAAGTATATCTTCTAAGGAAGTTAGCAAGGAAATAATTGGATTCATTTGAAAGTGTGTAGGGAAACTTTTCTGGAGATAAGGAGCAACATGGTAATTGCATAGAGATAGATGTGAAAGAAGAATGTGAGTGAGGCTGTGGGATATTGTGGAATGGGGTGGGCATGAGGGGTTGGTAAGTTCAGGAATGAGACTTTGTACTACCACTTTCATTTGAAGTTACCCTGGGAGACCTGGGAAACAAGGAATTATGAATGGCATGTTCAGAGAGTATAATACAGTTGGATGCTTAGCAATTAATTTCTGTGTACTACGGTTTTAAAGAAGATAAAAGACTTCTGTACATATTTTTAAGCACTGCATTTGCATCTGGGCATTAATTTAAGCAGCAATGTCTGCTATACAAACATCACATGTGTACAAGAGAGCATTTCTGTCCACTTTGGGGGCATTGCTTTGAATCTTGGTTTTGTTTTGGGGGCTCTTGTGTGTTTGTGGGATGGTTGTTTCTTGTTACATTAAATAATTGTTGAAGAGGAAAACAAGGCCTCATTCTGAAGTATTAGATCAGCAATATAGAGAAGCAGCAGAAAAACTGGCAAATGCATTCCCTTGATATAAAATGATCTTGTTTCTATTGATAAAAGAACAGCCTGTACTCTCATACTCTTAAGATGAGTCTCTTGCTGCAGCAGAGCAAACACCGGGAGGGTGTGCTGGGTTCTTGTTAGTAAAAGAAAAACAGTTTCTAATGTTTAGTTTTCTCAAAGATCAGATGGGCATAAGAAGTGCAGAACCCAAACACCACAGCAATTTGTTATTGTTATACGGTTAGGCCTTATGATGTTGACTTGGCTAAAACTTTACATCAAGCCATAGCATACAAATACATTGCATTATATTTAATGTGGCATTTTAGGAAATCAGTGGTTTTTATTTGCAGCATGGGGAGCTGGGGAGCTGAGCACAGCAGTGGCTAACCCTTGGCACTCCAGATGTTCTTGAACTACAACTCCAATAATATCTGTCTTCACCAGACTGGCTGACCTTCATGGGAGCTGGAGACAAGCAACATTTGGAGGGTCACAGGTTCCACACACCACTCTATACCCCACAAACATGGATTGGTGTATCAACAAGTTCTTGACATAGTAACTTGAACAGACATTTACATCTCTCCCCCCCCCAAAAGGCAATCCCATTTATTTTAGTGTGAAAACTGAGCCCTGCCCACATTATTTTCTGTTTGCAGGTGTACTCTCTCTGCATCAAAAATTATGAGGAACTAACTCAATGCTGGAATTAGACAAGGAATAGAACAGCACATTTGGGAATCCATCTGAAGGATAGCTCATTCGAGAGAGAGCTGACATTAAAACAAAGCAGTCGCTTCCCTTGAACAACCTTCTTCCAAAGTCAAATTGGGATGGTAGAACAAGTGTGGGTGGTGGGGAATGGAAGAGAGAAAATGTAGTCATTCTACAAATCCAGTAGGGGTCAATGAATGTCCTGCAGCAATCCAACCAGGTCTTGGATGTTGTGGTAGAAAAGTTGCTTCTGCCTCATTATCCTATCCCTCCTTGAATGTGTGTGCCTCACTTCCAATATCCCTTACATTGGTGTGATAACCCCTGATCTAATCCATCATTGTGCCTATAATGTTGGTCAGTTATATACACCTGAGGATCTTACAAATTGGGTAGGATGGGTATGATGGATAATAGCATTCCTTGTTATCTAATTAGTCATACCTTGGTTTTCGAACAGGTTGGTTCTCAAACATTTTGGCTTCCGAACACCACAAACCCAGAAGTGACTGTTCCAGTTTGCAAACTATTTTTGGAAGCCAAAAATCTGGAGCTTCCTGAAGCCAATCAGAAGCCACACTTTGGTTTCCAAACGTTTTGTAAATCAAATGGACTTCTGGAATGGATTCCGTTTGACTTCCATGGTATGACTGTATTGGTAATTGGACATATACTGCCCTTGAATATGGGCAGTATATATCTAATTTTTCATTATTATGGATCATATGTCTATTTTTCATTATTATGGATCATCATCACAGATAGATCTATCCTCCATGAATTTTTATATTCTTGCTTCATTGTATTTTAAAATAGTGGTTTATAATTGTGATAATTTAATCCTGTTAGCAATAAGAAAATGGGAAACTGAAGATGACCCTGATGAGATCAGTACCAGAGGTCTGTTTTTATTTTTGTTTAAATAAAAAAATCTGGATTTTCTGCAGTAGTGGTAGGATGGGAAGCTGTTCACTTCAGAAAGCATTTTGGCTCTTGAGATAAGGAGGTTGTTTGTTTTCTTTTGGATTTGCAAACTGATGAAATATTAAAGAAGTCATTTCCCTCTCATAAAGTAGTAAATTATTTTTTCTGGACCGTATACATGCTTCCTTCTAAAGCATTAAAAAGGCACCTGTAATGTCATTTTAGTAAAAATGCAATTGATAAAAACATGACAATAACTGATTAACCCAATCACACTTATTAATCAGTACAGACAAAAGACGGGACAGATCTCTTTACACAACCCTTTGCCACAAGAAACGATAACTGCATAGGTGACTACACAGTCTTCTGCATCATGGTGCCTTCCAGATGTTTTGGACAACAACTCAGGTCCTCATGGCCAATGTCAGGAATGATATGAGTTGCAGTCCAAAACCTCTGGCACCTGCACCTGACTGGGAAAGTCTGGCTTAAAAGGAGATTAGACACATAAAATAGAAAGAAAATCCACAATCCTAGCATTCATATACATTTTTACCCGGGAGTAAGCCCCACTGAATACAGTGGGGTTTACTTTTGAGTAGACATGCATAGGCTTGTGTTGTTTGAGAAGGGTTGCCATATTTTGAAATGCAAAAAAAGAGGACACATTTGCCAACTTCTACTTTTTAACTATGGCTCGCCTTGGCAACTCTACCCATGAAAAAGAGGACATGTCCTGGAAAAAGAGGACATGTGGCAACCCTAAAATGCAATTGGACTTACTATCTAGTGTGCTTAGGATTGTGGCTGAAAAGGCACAACCTTGTCTGGACCTCTTTTCTGAACCGATGTCTTATCTGTTTAAAATATAAGCAAAATGGTAAATAAAACTCGTTGAGAGGGCAACCCCAGTGAGCTCACATTAATCAATCATATTCAAATAGCCAGTGCAAGCTCCGAGGCACAAGGCAGCCTTACCATTGAGAGGCCAAGCTAGTGTGACCATTTACAGTGAAAACGGCCAATTTAGAATGTATGCTAATGGGAGCTGAAGCCTCATATGTAATCCAGGCCTATTAAACTAAGCTCCCATGAAGCCAATTTCATTAGTTAAACACACATAATGCAATGAAGAGATCTCAAGGTTCAAATCATGATTTAACCATAAGTCACTCGGGAAACGTCTCTGGCAAGTTTCGTCTGAGTACCAATGAAAGAACTTGCTGAACAGTCTTGCATGATTTGTAGTCTGCCTTTGAAGGCTGGGCAAAGACTAATGGAGTCATTTGCAGGCCACTGGAAAGACATAGCTGTATGGGCACAGGGCTGTTATTAGCAGAAAGGAGAACTGAAGCTAGTAGCTAATTCTAATTTTGTTTGCAGAAAATCTACTTATCCTGATTTGAATTTTCTTCAGCATCCCCAGTCATTCTTACTGTTGGATGTGTGTGTGTGTGTGTGTGTGTGTGTGTGTGTGTGTGTGTGTGCCTGCATGTTTAGTGTAAAGCTATACCATTTGTCAAGCTGATTTTTAGCATCTTTTGCTGAAAATTCATTCAGAAGATTTGAGTTTTAAGCTTTTTTCAAAGGATCCTTCAAATATGAATTTCAAAAGCAAAAGGGTTTTGCAGAATTTGGAGACATTTAATTTCAACCCTAGCAGGGATTGTGAGCTATAGGTCAGGAGCACTTTCAGCATATTCAGATACACTAGAACTAAAGGGATGCCAATCAACTAAGTTTTGCTCAGAGTGGACCAATTAAAATTAATGAATATGCAAAGTTAGGTCTATTAATTTCAATGAGTGTATTCTGTGTAAAACTTAGTTGACTAGCACCCATAGTCATTCACATCAATGGAGTATCAATTGGATCTTACAGATAGAATAGTCTGTTCATCCCTAACTGGAGCATCAAGGGACTTTAAAGTTGGAGGTTTGCTGTCAGAGGTAAAGGATCTGATATACTAGAAAACACAGTGGTGGACACAGTATAAGTAAGGTGAAAGAACTTTGTAAATTAACTAGGGCTGACATTCAATGCACATTTACCTAGCAGTAAGACCCATCGTACATAATGGTACTAACTTCTGAATAAACACAAATAGCAGGCATGTCCAACAGGTAGATCGTGATCTACCGGTAGATCACTGGACAGCTGTGGTAGATCACTGGCTCCGCCCAAAGATGCACAACAACATTGGCTCCCCTTAAAAAAAGCTCAACAACTCTGTGAGTAGATCAGAGTCTCTTGGGAGTTGGCCACCCCTGACATATAGGAATAGGTTGCAAGAGTATTTATTTATTACATTTCTATTCCACCTTTCCTCCAAGGCACCCAAGAAGGCATATTCTCCCCCGTTTTATTTTCACAATAGCCTTGTGAGGTAGAGTTGGCTGGGACATGGTGACTAGCTCAAGATCACCCAGTGAGCTTCATGACAAGCTGGAATTTGAACCCTGGCCTCTTGGGTCCTAGTCCAACACTCTAGACACTGCACCATACTGGCACTCTAAATTCACTGATACGAGTTCTAGAAAGAAATGGGGGTGCATATTACTTTTAGAAGAGCTGGAATAACACAGTAAATGTGCAGTCGTACCTTGGTTCTCAAATGCCTTGGTACTCGTAAGTTTTGGCTCCTGAACGCTGAAAACCCAGAAGTAAGTGTTTTCAAATGTTCTTTGGAAACCAAGCATCCTGCAGCCAATCAGAAGCCACGCCTTGGTTTTCAAACAGTTTTGGGAGTCGAATGGAGTCGCAGAACAAATTAACTTCAAGAACCAAGGTTCCACTGTACTTTTAAACAGGCATTATTTAATCCTGGATGTATTTATCCAGAGAGCCATCACTTGGTGTGAGAAATGAACATTACAGCAATTGGATGATTGCAGTACACATAGAAAATATTGCACTTGATATGCAATTAATCATCTAAGGATTTCAACTGAAATAAAGGTTTCCAGTGCTTGCAGCTGTGGACCAATGCTTGTGTAAATAAGTGCACAACATCTAGAGAAGCTTGTTCCTTATTCAACACCTTTATTGTGATTACTATCGACTGATTCTTGACCATTTAGCATACTCCCCAGTTCCTTTGTCGCCAGAGTCCTCAGAGCTCTGCATATTTCTCCAAATTCTGTCCTGTGTACACTGGCTCTATTCAAGTTCATATGTTCTAACCATAGCTCTTTGGATGCAGGCATTATGATTTTGGCAATTATATTTTTGATTCCAGATTATCCCCAGCATGAAATCTACCTCTTTCACAACAGCCAACTGGGTCAATGTTTTCACTGAGCTATCACACAACACCGAGATCCCTTTCCTGATCTTTCATGCATAGCTGCCAAGTTCTCCCTCTTTTTTAAGGGAAATTCCCTTATGTTGAATAGGCTTCCTCACAAGAAAAGGAAAAACTTGGCAGCTATGCTTTCATGAGATGTAGTTCCTAATTGCATGGGATTTTTTCATTTTCCGTATCCTTTCCTGGGATACATTGTTAGACCAAGCCATAAGAGCGAGAACCATATCTCTTACTAGAATTAGATAATGACACAGAGACTATTACAGAAGAAAGACATATAGGGAGAAATGGAATTTTAATACTTTGCTGTTTAGCTTTAGGGGATAAAATATGCAAATTCCATGATAGGGGCTTAAGAAATTCCAAATGTCCCTCCTGGTGGGTGGAATGCTTAATTGCACCCCATCTCCCAGTGAACAGCCATTTTTTCCAATGAGGAATGCAGCTTATTTGGAATGGCGAGGAGGGAGAGGGAAGAATTAACAGCTCCAGACACCTTTTCACTTTTAATCATAAGACATATGCAGCTGCTTCCATTAGCTCCAAACGCACAACCTCTCTTCGCTTCAGTGCACTTCATTATCATCAGCAGAAAACAACACTTGCGCACTTGTACACACCAAGAACTGTATGTGGTGGAGATCATTTGCAGAGCACGTTGGCTCTCTGGAAAGAGCAATCACATGAATTTTGTTGAAAAGTTAAGAAAGCCGGAGAAAAAGCAAAGGTCATCCAGCCACTTATGCTAATATTTGGCCATAATTCTCTCCCAGCTGACACTAAATAGCTAAGCTCCTAAATTTTAATAGCAAAGTTAAGTCTTCGAGACAAGCACAATATGGGGCAGCAATGGAAGGGGATAAAACCATAGTTATTTAACCTATTTTAATTCTTTCAAAGGGGGAGGAGGGAATCCCAGTGTCTAACATTTAGACACTGCTCCAGAAATACATTGCTTAAACTACTTCGGCTTTGTGTTTGAATTAGATGTCACCATAACAATATTCAGAGCTCGGAATTAAAGCGGAAGCTTAAAGAAAGCTGTAATACTGATAAATCACTTGAGCAGGATATGCTGGCAGTTGCTGGGGTTTGCTTTTATTTAGTCTAATAGCCCATTTTGGGGGTCCCGGGCTTCTTTGGACCAGTGTTGACACTGCCATGTCTTTGGAGACAGGGTGGAGGTGGCTCTCCAGAAGGGTCTCCTCAACGACAGGAGGCAGTGAGACAGGCAGCTTTATTGTAAGTGGTTTTAGGCATGGTATGTCCATTGTCTTGTCTGCTCATCCCCTCCCCCAGATTCATCCCTCTATCTTTCAGCCCACTGGATCCTCCTCTGGGTCAGACACCTCCTGGGTCCCTGATCTCTCCTCCCCCAGCCCACTCCCTGGGTTCATCCAGCTCCAACTCCTTGATCTCCTCCCATTCCTGTTTCACATTTGACTACTCTCTCCATAGGAGCCAACTCCTATTTGAGGGGGCCAGATCCCCAGAAAGTTGATGGACATTCCCATTCAAATAGTGTGTGTGCACTGCATCATGTGATCGATTATGTGGGGCAGGGCTTTCCTGGGCCCCCACAATATTTTATTCAAGTTGGCACCCCTGACTCTCTCCAAGATGTCTCTAAGGACTCCTGGGGGATGGGAACTATGAATGATGCTTTCAGGAGAAATGGTCTCCATGCAAAATGAACCGATAATAAAGCCAGTAACATCAGTGTACAGATTGCTTTCATTGTTCCCATATGTGTTCATTTTCCCCACCCACACAGGGCCAACATCTATTTCTCTGCTTCTTTCAGATCTTCCACTATTTTCCAAGACACTCTCCGCCACCCATTACAAAAGCCTGCAGCTTATACAGTCAAACCTTGGTTGTCGAACATAATCCATTCCAGAAGCCCGTTCAGCTTCTGAAATGTTCGACAACTGAGGCGCGGCTTCCAATTGGTTGCAGGAGCTTCCTGTACTCAAGCGGAAGTCACGTTGAACATTCGGCTTCCGAAAAACATTAGAAAACCAGAGCATTTACCTCTGGGTTTTTGGCGTTCGGGAGCCGAAATGTTCCAAAACAGAGCCGTTCGGGTACCGAGGTTTGACTGTATCAGTTTGAACTGCTCATCCAGAGTCATTCACAATATAGCCAACAGAACACATCTAACAGATGTGTGGTTTCACCATCCTGATTCAGAAAATTCCACCCACAAGGGGTAGCCAAGCCCCCAAACGTTGTTGGATTATAATTCCCACCAGCCTTCCTGGAGGACATCACTTTAGCTATTCCTGCAGTAGAATTTCATTTCCCCCAACACCTTCTCCTGGCAATCTCACAGCCCAGTCACAATTTCCCTCCTACCAAGTAGAAATTCCAAAGCTCCTTGTCGGAATCTTCCTCTTTCTCATTTGAGCCAGCAGGGTACTACATGGAACAAGGGAACGAAGGAGAATTTCAACTCAGTTCACATTTAAAGGCAAGACCACCTAATTCACATTTTCCAAAAGTATACATGAACCAAAATGCAGCCATCTTTCCAAATTTGCACATCTCCACATTTTTCAGTGCAGTTCTCCAACCAAGTAAAACATACCAAAAACTGTTTGTCAGTGTAAACTGTGCGTAAAAATGCATTAATTAGTTTAAATGGCATAGGAAATGTTAGGATAAATGCTTTGCAACAATATGTGTGTTCGGAAAACTGCATACAGTAATGTATTAGGAGAAAACTGCACTAAAATGCTGGTGAATTTTCATGTGAACTTTTTTCTCAATTTCAAACTGAACTTAAGATAATAAAAAAATGAGAACCAAAATGGACAGATTTGTCTACCTCATACAATAAAAACACAATTTTTTTTCCCACAAAGAGAGAATTCTGTTGTATTTCAGAGAAATATCATCCAATATCACTAACGGAGAACAAAATATTACTTATATGCCAGACTTTAAACTCTTTAGCCTTATTTCCAGAACCACTCCAGACCAGACCAGGTACCAGAACAGACTACTTCACAGCAGACCAGGATTAACAGTTTCAAACCAGACACACAGCAGGGGGGGGGGGTTCACTCAGGACTCAGTGGGGAGAATGGAGAGATTATAACAAGGCACCATAGCTGTGTAAATGAAAGCAGGAACGCTCCAAAGATAAGAAGGACCAGTATAATGGAGGTCTGATCTTGACAACAGAGGTTGCCAAGATGAAAGAGAACTCTGTATGTATATGTGTGGCTTATTGCGTTTGGACTCAGATGCAATGGCAGACATCCTTGCAAAATGTCAGCAAGTTGGAAAGCAAATCATAAGGAAAATCTCTGATCTAAGATGGCTTTAAAAGAAGGAAAGAAAGAAAGAGGGCCTAAGGAAGTAAAATACAGCCCATTAGGCCATCTGGGTAATGAGGGAAAGGAGATGAAAAAGACAGAGAAGGAATTATGTTGGGCCTGGAATGAAAAAAGTCTGATGGGAGAGATGTGTCCATTTTGTTGTTTCAAGTACAGTTCAACACCATTTATGTAAGAACACATTGAATTGCAGCTTTTTGTTCCTCTTCATTTTATTTTCCAGAAATGAGATCTTTTCAGAGTTTTTGATATGTTTTGCTCTACACAGCAGCGGCAGGAATACAGCCATATATATGCTGGGGCTACATTCAAAGGTTGGGAACATGCTTGGCTAAAAACTGCACTTCATACAGAAGAAACACAGCCTCAAGGCAGCCATTTTGGTGTGTGAGGAAGTGGGCACCTGTTCTGCCCATGGGTTGCCCACTGAATTTGCAGTAAAGCTGGCATCTGTTTGAATTTTCCTCTGCTCTATTCATATCCCAACTTTCCCCCAATGTATTCAAAGCAATGTAGCCTAGCAACATTTTTCCTCACAACAACCCTGTGAGAGAGGTTAGGCTGGGAGATGGTGACTGGCTCAAAGTCTTCCAGTGGGTTAGATGGCTGAGTAGGGACATTGGAGCAAATATTTCAACAGTATTTTTACTATTAGTAGTAGCAGCAGCAGCAGTATTAGTAATAAGTGAGAATGAAGAATCTAAGAATGTAAAAAAGCTGGTGGGATCAGGTCAATGACTCATCTAGTCCAGGATCTTCTTCTCACAGTGACCAACCCATTGTCTTTGGGAACCCCACAAGCAGGACCTATGGGTAACAGTGGTCTCCCTACCTGCAAGTCCCAGAAACTAGTATACAGAAGCATGACGCCTCTGGCAGTGGAGGCAGAGACTAGTCATTTTGGATAGGAGCCATTGATAGCCTTAAAAGGTAAAGGGGCCCCTGACCATCAGGTCCAGTCGTCCGACTCTGGGGTTGCGGCGCTCATCTTGCTCTATAGGCCGAGGGAGCCGGCGTTTGTCCGCAGACAGCTTCCGGGTCATGTGGCCAGCATGACAAAGCTGCTTCAGGCGAACCAGAGCAGCGCACGGAAACGCGTTTACCTTCCCGCCGGAGCAGTCCCTTTTTATCTACTTGCACTTTGATGTGCTTTTGAACTGCTAGGTGGGCAGGAGCTGGGACTGAGCAACTGGAGCTCACCCCGATGCAGGGATTCAAACCGCCGACCTTCTGATCAGCAAGCCCTAGACTCTGTGGTTTAACCCACAGCGCCACCTGGATAGCCTTAACCTCCATTAATTTCTCTAACCTTCTTTTAAAGCCGTCCAAGTTGGTGGTCATCACCACCACACATCATTTAACTATGTGTTCTGTGAAGAAATACTTTCTTTCATCTGTCCTGATTCTCTTCCTTTTAGCCCAGCATCTCAATGTTTGCTGATAGCTCGAGAGCTCAGCAGCACCCACCATCTCACTCGAACTGACAGCAATAACAAGAAAGCTCCATAACAGGTTCTGGGAGAGATTGAAGAATTAAAAATACACCACCATTTTGTGTCAAGGTGCGAAGTAGCTGGCTGTCAAGCACAGCAGCCTTCCGCACACCTGGAAATCACACGCCGTGCTTGGACTTCTGTGCTCCAATCCTTTGTGCTATTTCAGGCTCTCTACTGGAATGGAAATATAAATATTTGTGAGAATCAAGCAATGTGGCATCTGCACCCTCTCCTGTCATGAAGAAATGATAATACAACTATGAGTCAAGGTTTCATTTGTGAACAAATAAAATCCTGGAAACAGAATCAAAGTGACAACAGAAAAGCATTTTATCATCGACCCATTTTTATACATGATTCCTTGCCACAGCCCTGATTCCAAGATTTCCTTTTGTGGGGGAGGTTTTTTGTTTGTTTTGTTTTTGTTTTTGTGTGCAGTTGGGCACAAAATGCGGAGGTGGGGGGGGCTAATATGCAGTTAGAAAGCTGAAGTTGTTTAGTTTGGGAAATGATGGGGGGGAATTAAACACATTTATGAAGCACTTAAATGGCAGGCAATAAGAACTTAAGAAGAGTCTGCTGGATCAGGCCAATGGCCCATTCCTTTCCCCATGCAATTAACACTGCACAGAGAAAAGGCAGGATCCCGCATGTTTGCCCCACCTCTGCCAGCCCCACCCTCATACTTCCTAAAGGTTGGGCCATGTCTGCAGAGGGGGATCAGGGCTTCATTTTGCAGATTCGTCCACTGCATGTCTGGCAGGCTTCCCCGCTGCTGATGTGCCCCCAATGCACAGAGAGTGTACAACAGAGGTATAGTAGATGAATAATATAGCTGCAGGTAGGACAAGAGCCACCAACTGAGGCAATTAGGGTTTTCTAGATGGCTCCCACTTTTCTTTCTTGTTGGAATTATCTGCCTTTGTGCCTTCAATATTTCACCTTTAAGAAACTCCAATCCACACTGAACTCTCTTTTCTTTGAATATTTCTGACCATGGGATCTCACCCAGTAGTTTCTTAAGCTTTTTGATATCAGCCTTCTGAAAGTCCCCAGAGTGCATGACCAACTCCACTCAGCTTTCCCTGACTTCTGTTTCATGAAACCCTAGAGGACATGATCACTTTCTCCCAAGTTTCCCAGTACTTCCACTTCATCCACCAGTTCCTCCCGTTGGTGCTTCTTCCACCACCTGAAAAATGAAATTGTCTGCAAGGCAATGGATGGATTTGTTCTTCCACCACCTGAAAAATGAAATTGTCTGCAAGGCAATGGATGGATTTGTTGCATCTTACATTCTTGGCAGAGTTTGAGTTCCAGCATATACTGTACTGTAATTACTATATCTCTCCATTTTGAATGTTTGGTTATCTGCTCTAGGATGTCATCATCCAAATATTCTGCCTGGCTTGGAGGTCTATAGCAGACACTGACAGTAAGGCCACTGTTGTTCCCTCTCCTGCATGCCCCCTCATATCCTATATTCCAGCCATGAGTCTCATCCCACCAGGTTTCAGTAATGCCCATTAGGCCATATTTCCTATCCAGCATTAAGAGTTCATATTCATCTTGCTTGTTTCCCACACTCTGTGCATTAGCATAGAGACAAGTAAACCCATAAGTCATTCCCTCGAGCTGCTTCCAGTATTGCTGTTGAGTTTCCTCCTTCTGGAGGAAGACCCTTTCATTGGAACTGACTGCACTACACTGGAAACATCATAGAGAAGCCAATCCCAGTGGATTTCTTGTAAATGTCTAACAGCTGATCAGGTAGCCAGCTGAGATTTGCACTTAAGCTCAATTATTCCTTTGAATCATCAGCTTGAAGTGAACTATTAAATCATAGAAAATTTGGGGTTTGAGGAGGCTTTTGAAAGAAGAGAGCTGTCACTCCATAGGTGTTTTAAGTAGGATCTCCAGGTGATATAGGTGGCAGCAAAGGGCAATATCAAATGGGTTAATGGCCCCTTAAAAAACTAAGTTAATTGATTTTTTTTCCCTGTGGAGAATCAGAAATAGTACAGCAGTGGAACCAATCAATGTTCATTCTGTGGCTTTCATTAAAAGCTTAAAGATGATTATCATCCAATTTCCATTTATTCTAGAGAATAACATCTTATCTAAAATAAATAAATAAATTAGAATGCTGTTTATTGAGAAACACTTGTTTAAGGATGTTATATGGAATTCATGGTCTTTTTATTAAATAAGCACCTTTGTGGTGAGGAAAGAGGAAGTAAGCTATATATAATTCATTGCTGCTTTCCTCACTCAACTTTCTTCATGCCTAAAATCAAGAATTTCCAACATGCAGGAAAAGTGTTGGAGACCAGTTTACCTGTGATTTGTGAGATAACCAGCCTCCTGTAACCAATATGCTTAATTAATGCATGAAGGGGTTAATACCATAGAGAAAGATTTCCTGCTAGGCTTAGCTATGTCCACTTCCCTTACCTTGGGATTACAGTATATAAGTAATCAAGCCTATTGTTCACCTCCAGTCTACCTATGAACCTCAACATGTGAGGAGGTTTAAGATGGTTTCTCTAAGCTCAGACCACATGGCTCTCACAAGCCATTCTTAAGTTCACCACTTTGGAACTAAAGTAAGTTTTACTGCCTGTGCAACCTTTCTGACTGATGTATGGAAAAACGTATGAACTTAACCTTTGGGGAATTTGTAAGTAAACAATTTTTAATTTACTAAACATGTGGCCTTTTCCTATGCTAGGGAAAGAGTGTTTTCAAACTCACTTGCAACAGCCTATATTTCATATTTTACTTTGTTGCATTTTTTGTGATTTTAAAGTTCCACTTGGGTTCTCTCAGCAAAGAATACTTCTCCCAAACCTGGATCCTGGAATTGGGGGATTTTCCATTGTATTTATTTTTTCCTTGAACCAACATGGTTGACTCTGAGCTTATTCAGCCCAGTGGTGCCATCAAGGCTGGTCTTTGGGGCAGAAACCCAGGGGCCCATTCAATAGAATGAGGAGGATGGTCCCCAAACAGTAGGACTGGTTTTCCACATTTTGTAAGTAAGTAAAGCAATACACATTACCATCTAGAGAAAAGGGAGCGTAAAACCATTAAATCCAGAGTCTAAAATTATTTAGCTGCACCACTTGTTTTGCTCATTGTCAACTGTTTATTCTGTTTGTGACATCATATCACAATACAGCATAGCATGATGCTAAAGAACACAATTTAACACAACAACAATCACATGGCAGCTCATGATCTTCTGAAGAGGCTTTTTAATGTGTTTATTTAGTTGGAGGAATGAGCCTGTCTAATATCAACATGAGAGAAATGTGATTGGGTGGGGCATATATCACATTCCATATTAATTTGAAGTCTCAGATTTAGAGAGATCAATGGGGACTGCCATTGCATTGAGTCATATCCAACATTGGTCATACTCAGAGTAGGACCGTTCATTTCAATGGGTCTGGAGTAGAACTTAGTTAGATACAACCCACCTGTAGGACTTCAGACTTGCAAAGATTCAACTTCACAACTCCCAACAGCCCCAGGAAGCACGGCTAACGGCCAGAAATGATGGGAATTGTAGTTCAGCAACATCTGGCAGGCCAAAGGTTCCCCACACCTGTATTAGCACAATGATGTCTGAAGAGTGCTACAGTGATCAACAATGTTTCAGTGAGAAGAAGGTTCTTAATGTCAAAAAAAAACCTGACAAATCCCACAAGGAAGCTGTTTTGCATGCTTAGTCTACTGAATGCTAAACATGCATGCTCAGAATTTTATTCTATATTCCAAACTGGAAGAGAATTTGTTTTATATTGGAAGGGAATTAAAACTCTACTTTGAATACAACCAAGTCTTATGAGCAGGACAAATTGGTACTTTGAGGTAAGTGATTGCAGACTTCAGCAGCTACACTGCATTCTCCCTCCCAAGAGCTGAACAGTTGCTTCAAGTTCATCAGATGTTTCAGTTCTTTGAAAAAAGATATTTACATGCTTTCCCCACCCCCACCCCCACCCATGTACTGACTAATCATAAATAGACACATAATGAATGCTCACTTTCCAATTTGTGCAGGGGGGAAAATATCTCAATTGAACTAAAACAGCAGTGTTTCATCCAAGTTTAAATCTGAAATATATCCATTTCAAATTAATTAGCTTTGGAGGGACGATTAATAAATCCTAATATTTTACACAGAGGAATGACTGTATCATTTATTTATTTTTACTAAGCTGTTGCCAAGCTCTGTGCTAATTAAAGCCAAGCTTCGATAGCAATTTACCAAAAGCGAGTTTTTGAAAAGGCAAATGACGAAGTAAAATAAGCAAATGACATTGGATTTCCATGACAAAAATAAAACATACAGAGCAGAAAGAGCAAAGGAATAGATGCAGGGTAGAAGAGGATAAAAAGAGTTGCTGTTTCCCAGCCTGGAGCCAATGGTTTAATATTGTATGGGGTCCTGCCGCATTCTGCATGTATTTCTTCTGAAGGAGGTGTGAAAGAAAAACAGAGTTCTTCAGAAAGACAACCAAAGTGATCATTTGAGCACAGTGCCACATTCTGCGTGTATTTCCTCTGAAGGAGGATTCTCTTGTAGTTGTCCATATGGAAGATCACCTATAGAGTTTCCTTGCATATGTGACTTGCTATCAAAGGGCTGCTGCCTGTAGGAGTTGCAAAAGAAAAACAGGTGTTCAGAAAGACAGCAAAAGCCATTCTTTGAGAGCAGTGCAACTGATTTGCATTTTTTATGTTTTTAATACTTCTTCATTTTTATTAATGTAAAATCATATGTACAGTGGTACCTCGGGTTAAGAACTTAATTCGTTCTGGAGGACCATTCTTAACCTGAAACTGTTCTTAACCTGAGGTACCACTTAAGCTAATGGGGTCTCCCGCTGCCGCCGCGCGATTTCTGTTCTCATCCTGAAGCAAAGTTCTTAACCCGAGGTACTATTTCTGGGTTAGCGGAGTCTGCAACCTGAAGCGCCTGTAACCCGAGGTACCACTGTACAGACAAACAAAAGAGAACATATTCAAAGTTACAAAATGTAGGAGCAGTACAGAAGCTGTATTTTCCAAAGAAATAGAGAGCAGGTGATGTAGAAAAACAAAAGCAGTAAGTTACCTGCTCCAAAGAAATTAAATGAAAAGGAGTGAGTTTCTAGAGTTGATGGACCAGTAGTCTAACTCGGTATCAGACACCTTTCTATATCCCTGCGCTCATCATTGGTTGCATGTCTAGTGGTATGAACAGCAGAACATAAGAACAGCTTGCAGGATCAGGATGATGCCTCATCTAGCCCATCTAGTATTCTGTTCTCACAGTGCTGTCTGTGGGAAACCAGGGAGCAGAACAGGAACACAAGAGCAATCTCCCTTCCCATGATTTCCAGCAACTGGCATTTGGAAGCATTGCTGCCTGCAGCTGTGGAGGTAGAGCTAGTAAGTATTGATAGTCCTCTCATCCATGAATTTGTCCAATCCTCTTTTAAAGCCATCCAAGTTGGTGGCCGTCACTGCCTCCTGGGGGAGCAAGTTCCATTGTCTGACTATGTGCTGCTTCAAGTCAACAGTATTCATCATGTTTGTCCTTTTTCAGTTTGTCTGTTATTCATCCAGTTGCTTTAATATATAATGAGGCTGTTAGTAGCTTAAGGTTTTCTTCCTTCCATTTGTATTTGTATTCAGCATCATTAGGTTTCATGATTCCTGCAAGATCTACGCAGCAGAACCTTCACTCTGGTATTATTTGGCGCATTGTTATAGCTTCCAATTAAAGCCACCTTTTTTTAAAAAAAAATGGTCCTGGATACCCTGTGTGATATTTATTTAATGAGAACATGTTTTCCTACAACGGACCTTTCCATTATATTTTTGTTTACCAAATGGAAAATAAATGTTTCTTCTTCGATGCCTTGGTCCTTGACAGTGTGGTACCGTATGTACACACTCACATGCAAGAAAATTAGAGGAAACACTCAGTTTCCACTTCTCTTTCCAGTCTGCAATGAATTCCAAAAAGTAAATAACAGTGCAATCCTAAGCAAGTTTACTCAGAAGTAACTCCACTGAATTCAATGATATTTTCTACCTAATTAGTGTGTTTTATGATCTCAGCCTTAGACACCTAGTGGAACTGAAAGGTCAGACCTGAAACAAGGTAGGACCTTGTTCTTCCTAATTTGTACATATAATGTTTCAAGCTTTGACAAATAGTTGCAATTTCCTGGACACGCTGAGTCACAAAACAACTAAATTGGAACAGGGAAGGAATGTATTAAGCTTTGTGAACAGTGGGAGAATCTTGATTTATGCATTGAAAGCAGAGGCAAAATAAATAAATATGGAGCAGACAAGAAGGAGGTTTAAATGACCCAATTCATTTTGCACACTATCAATCCTTCATCGGGAAAATCCAAAATATTTTTTGGGTAAAAGTTACTACATAACTGATTGGTATATTATATATAAGCCTTGATCTCTTGTATGTAAGGATCAGTAGAGACTAGAGAGAGAGTTTCTAGTGATTGTTTCTCATACTGTTTCTTTATGAAGCTTTTTCCCCCCTACCCCAATGTTGTTTGGCTTCTGCTTCCTGTTCCTCTTTGAGATTTCCATATATATTTTTTGCACTTTCCAGCCACACATGGTTGGAGTTTAAAGTTCATTACTTTTCCCCAAAGAATCCTGGGCCCTCTGATTTACCCCTCACCCAGCTACAAATTCCCAGCAACTCTTTAAAAAATAACTACAGTTCCCATGGCTTGTGTGGTGGCTTTTTGAAATGTAAATGGTCAAGACCAAACAGACAAAGACTGAAAAAGTTAACAGTGATGTTCACAGTGGGCACATTCCAGTTGTTTGTTCTCCTTTGTCTTCTGTACTGTTTTTGACGGTATTTGAAGAGTTAACTCAAAATGGGCCATTTGTAAAATACAACTCAGGTTTGTTAGCTGCTGTTTTAAAGTGCCCAAATGTGCTAATTTATCTCCCTCTTATTTCTCATAAATAATTATAGAAACTACGCTGTGAAACCCCAGAAGGGAAATTCAACTTTTACGAAGAAAAATACACCACCAACCCTCCCATTTTGCGGCACAAACATTGCACATATCCACTTTAAAATTCTCTCAGTTGTGTTCTCATTTGTTTTAATTATGCATTTTGTTTTATTTGGGGGACAAATGGTTTTGTATACTTTATAAAACTAAACAGAATAAAGTTTCTTCTCAAGCCCGTTTGAGCCATTCTCTGAATAGTCATCAGAGCACCTTTCAAAAGCTTACTTTTTATTTTTAAAAAAATGGAAAAGGTCATAGGAAACAGAAAAGGAACTATTGTGGCCACTTTTCTATGGTATATATTTGAAGCATTAGTTTCTTTCCATAAGCTAACAGCACAATCCTATGCATGTTTACTCAGAAGTAAAACTTGTTGACTTCAACAGGTTTTACATTTGGATATGTATGTATAAGATTGCAACCTAAATATGACAAAATGTCCTATATTTCAGTTAGCTTTGCATTTCCCCCAGTTATCCTCATGCCCTATACTATTGTACTTCAGGCCCAGCCAGCATGGCCAAAGGTCAGAGATGATGAGAGGCTCCTGCTAGATATGATAAGTGCATGTCCAAGTGTACCTTAGGAGAGAAATGCATGCACACTCCTCTTCTGAAAAGGTTAGAAAGGTTGTTTTCTGCTGCTCCAGAGAAGCGGACACGGAGCAATGGATTCAAACTACAAGAAAGAAGATTCCACCTAAACATTAGGAAGAACTTCCTGACAGTAAGAGCTGTTCAGCAGTGGAATTTGCTACCAAGGAGTGTGGTGGAGTCTCCTTCTTTGGAGGTCTTTAAGCAGAGGCTTGACAGGCATATGTCAAGAATGCTTTGATGGTGTTTCCTGATTGCCATGGGGTTGGACTGGATGGCCCTTGTGGTCTTTTCCAACTCTATGATTCTATGAAATTAGGGTATGCCACATTTCAAAGTGGTTTTCTGAGAGCTAGCACAGCGTAAAGAGAAGGAGACTGAATAAATGAATCAGGAAGTCCCTGCTTTATGGCATGTATCCATGAACTTACTTATTGGTTTTAACCAAGGCTGGCCTTACCATGATACAGGGTGACCCAGCATGGGATGATGGGAGTTGGAGTCCAGAAAGAGTTGGAGGCCACAGGTTCCTCATTCCTGAGGAACAGGGATTTTGTAGCAGACCAAAAGGTTCACGGGGCCCAGATTCCAACAGAAGCAGCTTCTGGGAAAGCTAACAAGCAGGGCATGAATTCAACAGTCTCTCTCTCTCTCTCTCTCTCTCTCTCTCTCTCTCTCTCTCTCTCTCTCTCTCTCTCTCTCATATGAGAGTAGCCAACTGGTATTCAAAGCTATATTATGAAGCATGGCTAGTAGCCTCTGATAGACCAATCCCCCAGGAATTGATCCAAACCCCTTTTAAAGTCATGAGCATCATCACATCTTGTAGCAGTGAATTGTGACAGCAGATGTTCCTGTTCTTCTTATTTATAAAGCCTTTGATTGTCTTTTCAGCATTTGCTCTTGGTGCAAGAAAGCAACTGAAGGGGAGAATTAAGGAACGTTAAAAGACTTGTCTAAGAAGAAGCAATTGTTATTCAAACAGGACCCTCATGACAATTTTTTATGGATGGGAGCAGATCTATACAGGCAACTGGTGCTAGTTTCCTCTCCAGAGATAGATAGATTTGTTTTTGTTTTTCTTTCACCAGTGCAAGCAGCTGGTGCCCCATACATGCCCTCTTGAATTAATGTTGCTGTGACACTATTTATGCACCAGGGGGCAAAATGTTTTGTGTCATTCTGTTAATTGAATGTATTGCACAGAAGCAGAAAGAGGAAATGCCATTTCGAAAAGGTAACATGGGGAACAAGCATCAATACCTGAGTGGAACTCTTCTCACCACTGCAATTATTCCATAACTGCACGACTTGGAAGGAAACAAAGGCTATTCAGCTTCCTCATAGCTCTTCTGGGGGATATCATCTTTGTAAATATTGACTCAACACTGTCAGCTTAATACTTAGCAGGAACATTCTTCACACACAATAAACCCAGTGTAATGACACAAGGTGTGCGTACATGCAGTTGGAATTCAATCCAGTGGAGTGTTTTTTGCTCTTGCTAGTCTGAAAAAATATTTTTAATGCCCTGCTCTGAAATAAATGGAAACAGATAAGATGGGCCAATGTCTAGCCGACACCATGGCTGCCAACTCATTATATGTTAATGTTTCCGTGAACTCCAGCAGTAGATAAGCGTAGATACTAACTGGCTCATCTTATTAGCCCCTGTGCTGAAGCAAAGATAGATTTGGTCTCATGGCAGGGACACACAGCCTGCCCTTAATGCTTCTGCTGGCACCCAAATTCAGCCTCATCAACAATGCAATAGCAGCCGGGGGCACTTTTACCATCGCAGCTATCCATTTCCTTGTCACTGCATTGCTGTGCCATGCAAGGACAGCTATTGGCTACATGGGAGAAACTAGAAGCTCAGGTTCCCCTCTAGTTCCTTTATAGGTGTTATTCAATTGCACTGCATTGCATTGTATTGCTTGTGTTGCATTGTGCTGCATTTTTATTCCAACATATTTTCAAGGAGCTTGTGGTTTCCCTCCCGGAATTCATTCATTCATTCACTGGATTTATATCCTGCCTTCCTGCATTAGCTTCATGACAGCGTAAAATAAACATTGCTTAAAACCAGAATTAAAACTACAATGATAAAAGCAGGAGGTTTTTTTTATTAAAAAAAACCCAATGAAACCAACCAATAAAACCAATTAAAAGAGAAAAGGCAGTTAAAAGGCTCACAAACACTCAAAGCTATCAAAGGCATGAGAGAGGCTTCGCCTGGCGCCAACAAGACACAGAAACTGTCAGTGCTAGCTCCGATGCAGCTCAGGACACGATGCGGAGCTCGGTAGAGTATTTTAATTCTTTATTCCAGAACATGGCTTGCAGTTTGGCATGGCCTACTGGCCAAACTTGCTTCCATCAAGCAGTTGCCAAGGCTGAAGGTTTCCACCCTCTAAGACCCCTACTACTCCTCAGCTAGAAATTTCCCTGGAAGCCTTAAAATACGATGGGGAAGGGCCCCCTGTGCCCTTTGTTCAGCTACATGCAAAGCCCTCCATGTCCTTGGAGACGAGGGAGGAAGAGAGCTCAGTCCAGTTGGAATGGCAAGCTCCTGTGCTGCTTCTACAGACACTTTCCTCTCCTCCCCTGTTTCATCTGTGAAGCCTGCCTTGCTTTCTGTACCTGGCTCATCTTCATAGCTGTCAAGTTCTCCCTTTTTTTAAGGGAAATTCCCTTATGCTGAATAGGCTTCCTCGTGAGAAAAGGGGAAACTTGACAGCTATGCTCATCTTGCTCACTCATGTCTTCCGTCTCCAACCATTCCTGTCCCCCTTCATCCTCTGGCTTGTCCTCAGTGTCTCATCACCACGCCCTTGACTCTGCGCCTTCCTCTTCTGAGGCTTCCCTAGGGGGTTCCCTGGCCTGGTGCTTCCCACCACTCCTCTTCAACCAGCCAGTCCTTGACAGGAACAGAGGAAGCTGCCTTTTACTGAGGCAGGCCATTGGGCCATCTAGCACAACATTCTTATAGTGACTGGCAACAGCTGTCCAGCTGGGCTGGATCTATTTCCCTCTATTAGAACATTATTAGATTCAGGTAGGTAGCCGTGTTAGTCTGATGCAGTCGAAATAAATAAAATAAAACATTGTCCAGTAGCACATTATAGGCCAACTAAGTTTGTTCTGGTATAAGCTTTCGTGTGCATGTTATCCGATATGTCACTCTAAAACGTCACAGGGCATACTTGTAAATCAAAACATTTCTGTACCTTGTTTTTCCCCCCATCAAATGAAAGTTATACCCGGCCACACCATTTTCCAAAGTGTGGTTCCTCTCCTTTGCTGCTGGCCACTCATTGCTTTGCTCTGGTTTCACATTTTAATTATTCCTTCCTCTCTTATTATCTGCCCCTCGAATACCACTGGAGGGGGGTTGGAGTTGAAATGCATCAAAAAAGGTTAAACGCTACATAGGGACATATGAGCAGTGTTCCACCGATATAGCAGCATAAAACAATAAAATATGAAGCGATAAAAAGACAAGGTAATAATGCATTAGGAACATAGAAATGTCAGAGGCGCCAAATTCCTCACCTTCTCTGATGTCACTTGAAAAGGGAACAGGGAATTGCACTGATGTCTTTCTATGGGGTAGGAAGCTGTTGGGTGTCTTTAAATATTGTGCTCTAGGCTCTGCTGTCCTTACATTTTAGGAACATAAAAAGCAGGATGCCATGTGTCCCATTTTTATTAGATTTTTCCAATTTAAATATCTAATCCATTTTCCAGTTATACAAATTATACAAATATCAATTAAACATTTTATCCAAATCTTCTGCCAAATTATACAAATTTATCAACCCCTCATGCTCCAGACTCGGAAGGCCTAATCCTCTTATAACGCTGCAGTTCTTCCCACATTGTCCAGATCTTTTTCCATAGTCTATTATCATTCTTTCTTTTTTTTCCAAGTCACTGAGTTCCTTCTAGCAAGCAAATTTAATCAAGCCATATGTGATTCTGTGTGAGTTTATATTATAGTTCCCTTTTGCAAATTTAGCACTGTCTCCTCGCACGCTGGCATCCTGCCAAGTCCGTCCATAAATCCAGAGATCCTCTTCACAGCTGGCAACCACGATCCTCAAACAATCCCAATAAATCAGATGTTAAAGCCTCTGTGACACTTTTCCCCAGGCCTTTCTTCACAGCAGTCTTTCCAGGGAAGGTTTGCCAGGTCACAACCGTGTACACAAATCTATGTGTCCATCTATTCCTAGTCCAACACCTCACATAAAATACCAAGGTATGTTTTACAAATACATTAATTGACATGAATAAAAATAAAGGGGGGGAAATGATTCTAAAATACAGCACAATTACTTAACAGAAAGAAGCATTTTAATCAAATTTGAACTCCATGCTGCAATTGTGAAGGGAAAAGGTGATGTTCAATGAAATCTATTAAACCCACTTGCGAAGTCCCACCAGTTTTAGCCAAATCCTGCAGCTATCTAAAACCATTAGCTAAGGGAGGCTAAGCAGGCCAAGCCCCCTCTGTCCTGCCTATAGTTTGAGTGCTGTTTGAACCTTTAAAAAATCAATCTGTTTTGGAAGCTATCAAATTATTTAATTGCCTTATGAAAATAATCTTTTGGAACCTTGAAATATAAAATTATGTGGTTAAAACGCACACAAAAAAGGCTTATCTTTGGTTTGCTATTCTCAGACTAGTGGTACTTTAGCACTAGTGAGTAACCGCTGATCTCTTGTGCTAAATGTGAGAACGAGGAAACATTTGGATATGATTTTTATGGGAGCTTTTGCTTGTTGTAATTATATTTCTGCAATGCCCAGATCCATTCACAATTATAGTTACAAGAAGCCGAACATGAAAAGAGCCCTGCAGGATCAGACTGAGGGTCCATTTAGGCAAGGTCTGTTTCCAACAGTTGCCAGAAGCTAATTAAATATATGCATATATCAGGAAAAAAACCTGTTGCCATGTTTTTAATTCATTTGAAATATCCATCATTCTTCCAGCAATGCATCTCTATGCTTGGGATCTTTTTGATGACAGATCTGTGCACAATTAAATAGGCTTATGTCATATTGCATGGCAGGCTTAATTTGCAATATTGCAGTTCTGGTGCTTTAAAATCCAGTTCCAGGAAGCTACACATGCCAGTTTGTTGTTGAAAAGCAAACATTGCTCCCTGGAGAGCTAGTGATTGGCTACTATATGTAGCCCTGACTGCTTCTGCTCTCTTAATGCTTGGAGCTATTCTTTAGTAACTGGAAATCAATCACTGGGGAGCTGTCCAGCTGCTGCTCTGCACAAGTTTGTTTTTACAGCATAGCCTAGCTCAAGTACAGTTCTCCCAGTACCGCAGTGCCGCAGTATTTGCTTCCTAGAATCATAGGGTTGGGGGGAATCTTATAGGCCTTCGTCTTCAATCCTCTGCTTGATGCAAGAAATCCAGAGCTAGGGGCATCTGCAACAGTTGTGTTTTCAACCTCTGGTTGAAGATTTCCAGTGTGGGAGAGGCCACCAGCCCTCTAGGAAATTGGTCCCACTGTCAAACTGCTCTTCCCATGAAGAATTTTCTACTATGTCCTTCAATGTGCTTGGCAATGCATGTCGTTTGTGTTCATTGCATCAGTAGCATAAGTAACCTTTGGACTGGAAGACTTTTAATTCCTGGCTATTCAATGTTTGGTGAATCATGGATCATAGAGCTGGAAGATACAACTCAAGGGTCATCTATTCCCACCCCCTGCAATGCAGGAAACTCAACTAAAGCATCCATGACAGATGGCCATCCAACCTCCGCTTTAAAAACCTCCAATGAAGGAGAGTCCACAACGTCCCAAGGGCATCTGTTCTACTTTTGAAAGTTCTTTCTGATGTTTAGCTGGAATCTGTTCCTTGTAACTTGAAGCCATTGGTTTGTATCCTACCCTCAAGAGCAAGAGAAAACAAGTTTGCTCCATCTTCCATGTCACAGCCATCATATCTCCTCCCAGGCTCCTCTTTTCCAGGCTAAACATACTGAGCTCCTTCAACTGTTCTTTACACATTAAGTCAATTTCTCCATCAGGGCTTTTGTCCAGACCCTATGTGCGGTGGAGATGTTCCAAGACCTTCCAGTTCTGTGTGATGAGCACTGCATTTTGGCTGGAATATACATATGTTGGGAAAAATTGTTGCAGATTCCACTTGCTCCCTCTAATAGCAAAATCAAATGATTGTGATTTTTCTTTTGTGAGCTTCCTTAAAGGTTAACTTACCTTAGGATCCAAATGGATTTGGAGTGATGCCCCCACTCTCACAACAGTCCTACAACCTTAATTTCTCAGGGGGGGAACCCTGACCCCTCTGCAGATGGTTTTTAGGGGCTGCTGAGAGAGAAGAGGATAGGAAACCTTTCTTCCATGAACTTCCTTAAGTTAACTAGTCCTAGAATCTTGTAAAGATGTATAGAACAGGGGATAAAAAAATGCTGGAAATGTGGTGAAAAGGACAGTGATTTTATCCACTTGTGGTGGAAATGTGAAAAGCTTGGAATATTCTGGGAAGGCATCTACAATGAATTGAAAAGAATATTAAGATATACCTTTAGGAAAACACCGGAGGCTTTTCTCCTAGGGATGGTCGGGGAATATATTGAGAAAAATGATTACAAATTTTTCCTGTATGCAACAAGGGGGGTGAGGCTGCTTATTGCAAAGCTGTGGAAACAGGAACAACTTCCAACCATAGAGGAATGGCAGCAGAAAGTGTTAGAATATGCGGAAATAGCCAGATTAACGGCAAGAATTAGATATCAGGGTGATGAAACGTTTCTGAAAGAATGGAGTAAATTTATGGAATATAATGATAAAACAAGTGGCTTACTCAATTACAAGTAAAGTAGACAAAAGTAAAGTAGTGCTCATTATAATAGGGAATTGATATGGAAATGCTGGGAAGTTTATTGTATTTTCTTTTGTCTTGTTTTTCTTTTTCTTTTTTCTTCCTTTTTCTTTCTATTTTTCTTTTTTCCTAATAAGTTAAGTTTGGTTTTTGTATAATTTGTATAATTCTGATTTGCGTTTGCATTTGTGTTATATTGATTCTTTTTTATTTGTATTGATTTATGTTACATTGAATTATGTTGATTTTATGATAAATGTGTTTAATATTTAATGAAGTATTTTAAAATCCTTTTAAAAAATATAAATAAATAAAGTAGACAAAAACCTCATATTGGAACATAAAATTCTAAAAGAAGAGAGAGTTTATATATGACTAATACCAACTAGATTGTTTAAACTATATAAGAAAACAGGCAGTGACATATTGTAAATATTAAGGGTTAAAAATCTGAACAAAATAAGATATACAGAAATTCAATTGAAAGTTGAAATTAACAACGCAAACTATAAGGAGGACTAAAGAAAACAGAAGAAAGAAGAAGGGAAGTCGATTAGTGGGGAATAAGGGGAATGATTATTTTTTATTTTCATGGTGTATCAATATAGGTAACATAAGTGTATATGTGATATAAGCCTTCATTGGTTTGGCAATGAGTGTAAACAATCGTGTTATAAGTTAATCAAGTGGAATGTAAAATGTAATTGGAAATGCAAAATGTTATATGTGCGTAATAAAATTAATAAAGATTACAATATATATATATATATATATATATTTTTAAAAAAAGTTAACTAGCCCTAGAATCTAAGCCTTGGCCTCCAACTTATTCCTTAGTGAGGCAAAAGCAGTAGCAGTCTGTGTGGTACGATGGATCTGTGGAGCTGCCCTCCTAATATCAGCATTACTACAGCTTGCCTAGATGAGGCTGGGTAGGGCAGGGTGAGGCCACGATGGATGGGCTGGCACTCCCATCAGTGTGTCTCCACAGCGCCAACCCTTCCCTTCCACCCTACACTGCCCCAGGGCAGCTGCAGTGCCACAAAGGTAGTACTAACTTCCTTAGGGCTCTCAAAATAGATACCATGAAACAGGCAACCCAGAAATGATAGACCCAGATGTTTGCACTGTTGACATTTATACCTTTTTTTCCTTTTTATTGGCTGTTGAATTAATAACTGTTGCCAATCAAATATTGTTGTTGTTGTTTAAACACAGAGACACACAAATATTTTGGAAAAGAAAATAGAGGGAAGGAGAGAGAACCAGCTTTCAGTGCAGATAATTTGTATGAATACAGAGCAGCTTTTCTGCTATTTAGCATTTCAAAAGAGCAATTTCTTCCCCTTTTGCAGTGCTCCAAATCCATCAACGGCAATGACTGCACACACAGAAGAAGAAAAAAGTTCCAGCTCCAAAAAAAATTCCTAGACACTTTTCAAAGGAGATCACAATGACGGATTGTAATATATTGTGCTCGTGTGTCAATGTGGACTGAGCTGGAGCTATGGGGGTGATCTGTCAGTTCTAAGAAAGATAAATGTTCTCTCCGACTTTCCATATTTCATAATGCCAACTGGATGTTGGCTTCCCAAGCTGATAAATGCGCTGGTCAGGCGTGGTGGCATCTCATGACCTAACAGTCTGTAGTATATGGTTGGTCTGTCTTTGATGAGGTTGATGATGACAAATTGCACCCTGGAACTTTCCGTGAAAGATAGCCCTTCAGGTAAGCAGCATTTCCTAAGATGCCTCACACCTACACAGCTTCACAACTTTTACCCTTCCTTGGTTGTCCTCTAGTTTTCATTTTATATTTATATTTCCTGGGCTACAAGGCAGCAGGGATGGTGGCCTTCCAGATATTGCTGGACTCGCATCATCCCAGACCATTTGGCAATACTGTCTGGAGGTGATGAGCATGGCAATCATGCAACATCTGAAGAGCCACAGTTTCCCCACCGTGACAAGCCTGCCATCTATTTCTCAATGATATTTTTCCAGAATCCCCTTCCCTCCTTCACAATGATACATCAATAATAATTAGGAGCACGATTTCCAGAATAATCATTCATGTCCATTCTTCATCCTTGGATCTAAATATATAAATTATTATAATATTATTATTGCACAAAATGAGAACATTCAAACTCATCAAGATGGGCCACACTCCAAGAGCATGGGATTAATCACCAGGATGATATGATCTAGTAACCTATATACATGGGAAATTGTATTAAGATTGAACTGTATATTAACATATCAGATCCTTATACGCTGTGCACACATATTTCTGGACCCAATTTTCAATTTCAATTCAAAGACATCTTCTCAATGGCATCTGAAAAACTTGGAAAACTTGGGCCATGAAGTTAAGAGGTTAACCTCAGTCTAACTTCAAAGAGTCATGAAGATAAAATCAAGGTGGCAAAAAAATCACATATAGCTAGGGATGCCATTGAAAACTGGTACCCAGTAGTTATGGCTCCCCATTTTAAATTTCCCACAGTGACTCCAAAACAATGCCAGTCTTGCCATAAGCAGAATGAGGCAGCTGCCTCAGGAGCCAACAGCAGTCCCTCCCCACACCTTTCTCTCTGAATCCCCTAAACTTGTACTTCCTTAGTTATTCTGCTGTCCTCAAGTATGGTGGATGATGTCCTATTGCCAATGTTGAAGTAGATGCAACTGGAAGTCCTGACAGATTCGGTGCATGGGATGAGGGCAGCACCATCTTATCCTTTGCCTCAGGCAACCCATTGTTTTGCTCTAGCCCTGTATGTCTGGGACAATGTGGGACATTAAAAATGGTGGCCACCCAGCTTTGAATAGGTAAGTGTTCATAGCTCTAGTGCCTTGTTAGCGCACTAGAGAAGAGACTTACCTACACAGACACTATGTCAAGGTCTCCTTCTAGTTTAGCCAGCCATATTGCTTGAGACTCAGATTAGTTTTTTGAGGACTGTCCTAGAAAATACAATCCAAGAAGCAGAATGTCCTTGTCATTTAGGTTATTTGGAAGTTTCTGATTATCTCTTGCACTAAATCAATGTCAGCATCATTTATTCAGCTCATGGTTGTTGTTATTATCCATGTCCTGGAAAGAAGAATGGAAGTGTTTCATTCTGGAGGTGTTGTGATACTGGGATAGGCCGGGTGACTTCCAATTACATTATTTGTTCAGAAAGTACAGAATACAGAATGAGATATGTTTAGAGCAGGGATGGACAAACTTTTTAGCCTAGGGGGCAAGAAACCTGGGGTGGCATCAAAGTAACACCTCCCACCAGCGCAAGGATTTCTACTTGTGTAACAGGACTTCCCCACATCATCTTTTTGCTCATGTTCCCTGCCCAAATCTGCTCCAGAGTATTGAGAGAGCAAAAACAAATTTATGGGGCATGGGGAGAGGTGGAAGTCCCATTGTGCACGCTGAAATTCTTGCATTTATTGACTTTGGATACAATCCCTAAGCCTCTGAATTGACTGTTTTGCACTCTTTTGTCTTTGCTAACCCCGCCTTTTTTACACAACTTGCAGCCTATATTTGTTTTTTAAAGTTGAATAACATAATAAAGGTTAAGATGAAAGGCAATTGTGAATGAATGCTGCTCAGTCTTGTTCTCTCACTCTATGTAGCTAGAATATATATATATATATATATATAATCTCAAGGCTATCTCTTTAACTCTGCACTTAACAAATGGTGCTATTTATTCCAAAACAGAAACAAAACCATTTTTCAATGGAAAGCTGCTGGCAAAGACATTGCAGGATACAGAATGTGCAACAGTGGTGCAAAAAGCTTTGGAATCCAAAATGTCCGAATCATGGGGGTGGGTTGTTCCTGTTTGGTGGGCGGGGGGGGGGGGGGTTGTGAACAGATTATATGTCCGTTGAATGCTGTAAAGCCTTTTTCAGCCTGAGGATGATATTCATTCATGGATAACCTTTTGTGGGTGCATGTGGGTGGGTTCATAGCTGCCAAGTTTTCCCTTTTCTCGCGAGGAAGCCTATTCAGCATAAGGGAAAATCCCTTTAAAAAAGGGATAACTTGGCAGCTGTGGGGTGGGTTGGGCCAGGGCCAAAGAACTGCATTGCTGCAAAGTTGGGTGAAGTGTGAATTTCAAAGGATGGCTGTGCTTTGCCCCATATACATACCTGCAAAGTTGCTGTCAGAGAAATAAGGGATCGGGCCGGAAATAGCAGACCGGAAGTAGCGCTGCCACCATTTTGGAACTGGGCGGAGCATGCTCAGAAGTGACTTTTGATGCTGCTTTGCCCAGTTCCAAAATGGCCACCGCACCAGAAGTCGCACTGCAGCCATTTTGGAACTGGGCAGAGCAGCATCAAAAGTCGCTTCTGAGCATGCTCCGCCCAGTTCCAAAATGGCCGTCGCGCCAGAATAAACCGGGGGGAAACAAAAACGGGGATTTCCTGGGGAAAACGGGAGACTTGGCAGCTATGCCCATATATTGTTTCTAAAAGTGGAAATTTGGTAGGTTCACCTTAAAATGTGAACTGAATTGCATTTCTCTCACATCTCTTGTCACATGCAAAGCCATGTAAGAAATGTTTGGCATCTCTGTGGGTTGAATTAAAACAACACCTTCAAGTACTTCCCATGAACAGATGAGGCACTTGTACAGAAGCATTGTCAAGCATTTTGTTACACTCAAAAGAAAACTATATATAAAATAACTTCCAGAAGAAAGATACATATGAAGTTTCTATGTTCAGAACAGGGTAGTCATTTTTCAAAAAGTGAAAATCCGGACACAAAAGTTGTTGAGTTTTTTTTTTCTTTGTTAAATCTCCACACACAAAAAGGAAGTTTTTGACCTACTTTTGAGGAAATTTGTCAAAAAATTAACACTTCCAACATGAGTTGCCTTATGCCTGGTTTTTCCTGGACATTTGTACTGATTTTAGGAAATTGCACCTGGACACTATTTCCGACAGACGAATCCCGGAAATGTCCAGGAAATCCCAGACATATGGTAGCCCTAGAACTTCAGAATATCATGGGCACTTCTCTCTCTGACATTTTTCATGGAATTTTGTTTTCTATCACCTTCACATGGAGGTGAAGGGGGAAATGGCAAAAAAAAAAAAAATATGACTTGTCAGTGCCTTTCTGAATTAAAATCCCCACACACTTAATAATCTGATTTGATGGAAGCCGAAGAGCCAAAGCAATCTCTTTCCCAAAGTTGCCTGACAACAGGAGTGGTGTCTGATTAAATCTGTCTTGTAATAGGCTCCTCTCACTCTTTCTTTCCCTGTTATAAAGTACAGAGTAGCAGCTAGTTAGAAATGATTGCCCAGGGGGCAGGCAGGCAGGGGAACAGAATTTCACCTCTCTGATCGCACCCAGCAGGGGATATCTGAAGAGTGACCTTTTTTTTCATTCTCCTTTTTCTTTTTCTTTTTCTTTTTGAAGCTTCAGCCAATTTTACTTTTTCCCCCTCCCTTTTTTTTTACTGCAATCATTCTCTGTGATAGATTGTCTCCTTGGTATTTACAGCACTAATTTTATGGAAAAGGAAGATAAATGCAAGAAAACCTCACACCGTTGTTTCATAAGAAAACACATCTATGTTAGGAGTTTGGAAAATGTCTGTCCCTTTAACAGAAAAGTCATATCTATCATCTATCTATCTATCTATCTATCTATCTATCATTATCTATCGATCGATCTATCATAAATAATAATAATATTGTTACATGCCACTCCAATCTCTGAGACTCCAGCAGTTCCAACCCTTATCTATCCAAGGTTCAGTTTCCTTGGAATAAAGGTCAGTGGACAATGTGGTGTCTAAAGGTTATATGGACATCTATATAGCCTGAGCATAGAATGTAGGTGCTCACAGCATTCAGGGCCGTCTCAAGCAGGCCGGGCGCCCTGGCGCCGTGGTGCAGAGATCGCTCCGGCGCCCCCGTCCTGGTGGGCGGACACAGCGCACAGCACGGCTTCCACACAGCTTTGCCACGAGATGCCCCCCTGCCGGCCCCGCATCACCCAGCCTACCCCTAGAGCCGGCCCTGACAGCATTAGTCTCTCTCTCCACCCCGTCTATAGGTCTTGATTCCCCTTGAGGTTTCCAAGGGAGTCCCAAAATCTAACACAAGAACAGGATATATCTCTCTGTCTGCAGCGTCTAGCCTGCTTTCACAACTCTCCCCAGTGTTCTACTGCATAGGAGTTAGGTGAGGCATGTGGTGGAAAGGCCCACCCATTTGTTCTATGGCACAGAGCAACCTTTTTGGTTATGTTGAATTGTGGTACTTAACTAGCTAACCAAATCCATTAACTTGACAAAGGAACTGGTTTGGCAAGCTTGTTCTTACACATTCTACCCCCCACAGATGCAGGGCCCCAATAATTTTGGAAGAGTTTGGATTTGATATCCTGCTTTATCACTACCCGAAGGAGTCTCAAAGCGGCTAACAATCTCCTTTCCCTTCCTCCCCCACAACAGACACCCTGTGAGGTGGGTGGGGCTGAGAAACTTCAGAGAAGTGTGACTAGCCCAAGGTCACCCAGCAGCTGCATGTGGAGGAGCGGAGACGTGAACCCGGTTCCCCAGATTAGGAGTCTGCCGCTCTTAACCACTATACCACACCACACTGGAAGGGACCCAAGGTGCCATTCAGATTGACACACACCCGCTCCAAATTCATAACAATATTTTTGTGCAACCCAATCCTGTCCTTGCCTAAACCATATCTGCAGCCACACTCATGTCCATCCATGACACCGGTAATTCTCCAAAAACCAAGGTTTCTGATCACCTAGACAAGCTTACATACAGTTCATGCACACATATATTCTGTACATGACTGTGCAGTAAATGCACATGGGCCAGGCCTGCCACCATAACCTTGCTCCCACTACCAGCATGCATACTCTATGCCCGTGGGATCTCAGAAGAATGCTACTGAGTGTGGAGAATATGAGACCAAGCAAAAGCAAGTTCTGATCACTATGATTTAGTTACGGATTGTGCACCATTGACCCAACCCAATAGCTAAGAGTGACAAAATGGTTGATGGTTGTTCTTTCTTCTTGTCATACTCAGCACTACTTCTTTATGGCACAATGTTTCAAGGCCAGCGGTGGTATTCCCCTGTGTGTCCCGTAAACCTGCTCCAGATTGCTGAGCAACCCCTGGAACAGATTTAGGGGTTGCATTGAGGTTGAGGGAAGAGAGGACATAGGTTTCATTGCACAGCTAAAATCTTTGATCTAGTAGAACTGTTGTTTAGTTGGATACCACCCAATAATTTTTGTACTTCTGCAGAACACCATGAATCTCACTGAGCTTATTCGATCCTTACTAGGCTGTTTTTGCCCCCTTAGGTTTCATCATCATTATCATAATTTTTGCACTTCTGCAAAGAACCATGAATCTCACTGGATAGACTTTGGGGGAGTTTCTCTTTCAGCCTAATGTCCCTCATATGGCTGTTGCAAGGATTTTTTTAAAAAAACAACAACACGGTATATGTTGCTCTGAACTCCATGGAGGGATGGTGGGTTGCATGTGAGAAAGGCAGACAGACACAGAGAGAACTAATGACAATATAAAAAAAAATCTACCACTGCGCTGGAAAAGTGCCACAAGAGAAAGAGATCATAGAACAAAGAAGGTCTGTGCTCAGTGAAGCTGAGTAACATGGTGGTACCTATTGTACCCAAAGCAAAAACATTTTAGGATTTTTCTGTTCATGTTAACACAGCTGTGCCTTCTGGGACAAGCTGTAGAGATCAGGCTTAACTATGCTCCCTTGTGACACGAAAGATTTCCACAAGTTGGAGCCTTATGAAAAGCTCAGCAGGCTTGACGGCATTAGCAGAGTGATAGAAAATCTAATCATTTCTGCCTGTCTGAATCTCCCGTGGTAGATACAAACAGAACTCTGCATCATGAAGATTCGGGAAGCTTAAACTGCATTAAACTGTAAAGCAGAACCACTTTTTTCTGCTTTAGAATTGGAGGTAGATTGCTGTGGGCTTTACACCCAAGAGATACAACTGTCTTTTTCCTCTTTTGAGACACGTGATAGGGAAATTGTGTGTGTGTGTTTTTCTGAATGAACAGATAGTCTTGAGTCAGTACCTTTTTTAGGCCTCTGGTTTTAAATTTTGGTTTGCATGTGTGACTTTAATTTTCACATCTTTACTTAGACGTTGTGCAGGTGGTGGTGATGTGACACATTAAATCATCTTGTTTCTCTTGTTTACACATGCATCTGCCCCCCAGGCTTAAAGCCTGTGGATTTTGACACATTTGTCAGAGAACCAATTAAGTCTGTGAACAGGTTGCTAAATAATAACCAATTACACTCAGTCACAGATAGCACCAAGCAGAATGGATTTTCTGGTAGGACTCCTGAGCCTTTTGCAGCTTCATGACAAGCAAAAAATAAAAATCAGAAGGTGCAGCTGTTCCCATGTCTACATCTCCACACCAATCATGCAAGGAGATTGGCGGCGAGGGGGGGACGGATTATAGGAGGCAGCAGAGGCTTTCACCAGGGTGTACACCAGGGAATTTTGTACTAAAGAGGCCTCCAAAGTAACCATGGGGCACAGCGGAACATTCAAAGCACATTCCCCATCCCTCAAAAAAAAAATTCCAGACACTAAAGTTTGTCATGGGTTTCAGGGAATTTCTATGAGGGGTAAACTACAGTGCTCAGAATTCTTTGAAGGGAAGAATGTCCTTCAAATGTGTGTACATAGCCAGAATAGTGTGCATGTGTAGTTGTTGTGCCACTCTGAAACATATTGCATACCACTTCAACAGACCTGTTCCTACACAAGACTAGTTAGTATAATATAGTAATATATGATGTGACACTAACTTGGTATTGTATTGTTACACACCACACCACTCCAATCACTGCATGAGATTCCGGGGATTCCAGGTGCTCACTCAGGGTTGTGTTCTCATTGGAAAATCAATGCACAGTGGAAACTAGTTCTGTTTTTTTTTTTTGAAATATTGTTTATTTTACACATATTTGCAACCTGAGTCTTGTGTCAGCTTCTCAGCTGTGGGACTAACTCTCCACAAAGGTGCGATTTGCATGTCCGTTTACAGCTTTTGGCACATGCTGAAGACGCACCTCTCTTTACCCTGGCTTTTGATACTTGAGATGTATATTTTTAGGATCCACTTTATATCTATGATTCTAAGTTGTTTTCAAACTGTCTTTAATATAGTGTTTTGTAACCCTCTCTGGTACCTTAGGTTGAAGGGTGGGCAACTAATACTAACACTAATGCTACCTGCAATTTTGACCTGGAAAACGGGGACTTTTTGTGGGGGCGGGGAGATATGTTCTGTGTTTTGTGTGCAGCACAGAAGTTCAGTCAAGCTCACATCAGGAAACAACTGTCACAGAGAAAGCCTTTGCTTGGCAAACACAAACACACACCCTATTAACAGTTGGGGCTCTTTGCTTTCAAAATCCTTGTTGTGCCAAAGTCCACAAAACAAGTACTAAGTCTGGTTGCTTTCAAAGTCATGCAACAGTCAGAGTTCTCTGAGTCCAGAAGTCTTGTATGTTATCCAATTTCCCTCAGATGATTCTTCTCAAAGTCATACAGTACATATTTCCACAGTTCCAGAGATTTCTCCAACAGTCTTCACACATCTCCAATACTCCCCAACAGTGAATGATGTAATCTGAACCCAGGGCTATGAGCTAGTTTGCTCAGCAACTCAGGTAAGACACTCACAAGATGCATTGTGGGAGGAAAGGGACATTTCTGCTGATTCGTGTGGAATTAACCCTTCTTTCCTTTCCTGAACAAAATAATGCTAGTAAACTGTGTTTTTAAACCCCTTCCCAACACTGCAGGCCTAGTCTGAATCCCCTTTCCCAATTTCTCCTTCTGCGGTGATTGCTTTAAAAGAAAAAAAGTGGGGTATCCTATTCACATAACTGTATAATGTTTATTTTGGCTTCAAGTTCCACACAATCCTGTTTTCAGGTTTGAAGCCTTAAGCATCACTGAGCCATTACTGAGATTATATTGGAACAGAAGCTGATAAATGAAGGCAAATGTCCACTGGCCCCCCACTTTCCCCCTCGGAATAATAAAGAGCCTTCACTAATTCAATGCTGGTCACAAGTTTGTTTATTTTCTAAAAAATCTTTTTACAGCATCTGTTTCAAGCTCACCACTTCTGCAGCCATGTGAATGGCAGATGTCCAGTAACCCATTTTCTCCGTTGCAAACCTGATCTCCACGGAAGAGTTATGCAAGGCTAAAGGGCTGTGATCTTGTGAACTGGCAATGAAGCAGAGCAGGTTCATTTTCAGAGCTGTTAGAATCTCCGCTCAAATGCTAACAACAGAAGCAGCAGCAGCAGCCCTCCCTCATTGTGTCTAGGAATGGCAGAGAGTCAAGGATGCTTTGCACTGCTTTCAGTGGCCGTGCTGGGTACATTTCTAAATCCAAGCTAAGATCTACTAATGAGAATGTAGAGCCAAGATGGCTCCCAGGTCAACAGCTTTTACTGTCTGCAGTGCCAAGAATAAAGCTGGAAACATACTTGGCTCAACTCTGGCATGAAAAATTCAAAACACACTCAAATTGCTCTGTGGTAGGGACCTCTCCTGGATGAGTGAATGGTTTGTTTGATATGAAATATTTACTACTTAATGTGACCCAGATTCAGCTCTGTAGCCTGAATAAAAGGCCTCCAGTAAAGATCTAATTTAGAAACAAAAAGGTTTGTAGTATTACAAAAGAAATGCACTGGAGCATGGGAAGGAAATGGCAATACTGAAAAGGTCAAAATCCCACTGTTTGGCCTCCATTTTTTCCTTGTGTTTGCTAGTGTGATGAGCATTCCCAGCAACAAACTACATGTTATATGCAACCACATGTAGATCTTTTCAAAGAAAAAAGGAGGGCAAAGTTCTGAACAGAGCACTGGCAGGACACAGTGAGGAGCTCCCTCCACCCACAGGCCATTTTTTCAATCTCCATAGGTAATGGTTTCTCTAAGCCGCTGCAAAAAAAAATGTTAAAGAAACAGGCAGCTCTTGGACCATGTCATAAGTACAGAACAGATCCATGCATGAATCGGTTCCAATTGTGCATGAGTCTGAGGGGAGTGATATGAGTACATTCGCTCCAAAACATGGAGCGAATTGAATCCTCCCCACCTCTACTGTGTGCTTAATTTAAAGGCACACTGTGAAAGTGAATGTAGAGGGAGTGTTTCATTCCAGATGCAGTTCCTTAAACATCTTTAGCTCTTAAGATAATTTATCAAGAGTTAAGGCATTGAGAAGGTTTTAAATACTGAAGGTTCTAGAATTGTGAGAAAGCCAACATGGCTGACAATACATTATCCACTGGGGGATTATCTAGGGGTTGGCCCCTGACAAGGGTGCAGGCCCTGGGGAGCACAAAAATCACACCTCTCCACTCTGGCTCAGAGTAGTGGCTTGGAGCCCACCGAGTGCTGGATTTACATACGGTATAAGCTAAACAAGCTATAGCTTAGGGCCCCACTCACTTGCCCCCCCATACACTATTAATATACTTCTTCTTAATCGTATTTCAGTTCAACAATTACTTTGATAAAATACATATTTTCAAATGCCAGAACACTAGCAGTGGCAAAGTTTTTATCGGTGGTCACAAGAACTAATGTTTCCTATTCCGAATTTGAGTAAGATGTCTGAGTGGTTTGAGGGCGGGGTGTCCCAGCTGTGTATCGCTTGGTAACGAATTGATGGGTCTATGGACCGTAATAAAGATTGTTGTTGTTATTTTGTTATGTGCAAATGGCTTTAGATATCTATTAGGTCCATAAATTACCATATAGCATATATTCAACACAAAAAACAGCAACAATTTGTTGTTGACAAAGGACAGCTGGACATATAAAGGGCTCCATTACCTTCAGTAGCTTAGGGCCTAATCAAACATAAATCCAGCTGTGAGCCCACCCACCACTCCACACACTTGCCAAAGGCACAAGGGACAGAGAGGTGCCAGTACAGATCCTTGCCAAGGGCACAAGGGAGCCTAGGTACACCTCTGATTATCCAGTATGGTGTGAAATCCAAACACTGAAAAACTCCAGTTTTGAGTGATGGAGGAAATCACAAGATGCCCATGGGGCCATTTGAAATTTTGGGTATGCCATGGGAACCAGCCCTTTAATTTATTCTCTTCCGCCTCCCTCCCCTGGACAATTTTGCCCAGCAGACAGAAAGGATCGTGAATGTGTGCACATATGAAGACATGCACACACACACAATAATTTTGCTTGCCCTTTTCCAAACCGGAATGTGTTATGCTACATTCTTACGAATTTCCTAATGTAACTCTTAAAGCTGTGATTTTCTAAAGGTTAAAAGCTTAACGTAACTACACGACCGGCGGGATTAAACTAATGATCCCCATCCGTGGAAGCTCTGCACAAGGACTTTCACTTGTGCAGTGGAGCTCCCCCCTCCCCCACACACCTTGTAATTGTCTTGGGGAGGTCATGAGAGAGCATTCTGTCTGGCAAGCTGAAAGTCTTGCACTGGTGGAATGATTAAAAAAAAACTGTGACATTACATTTCTCCCCATGTTTTTCAGCACATTTAGAAGTTCATAAAAGTATGTGTGGCATGGAGAAAGTGTATAGAGAAAAGTGTATAGAGAAAAGATTTGTTGTTTAGTCATGTCCGACTCTTCGTGACCCCAGGGACCAGAGCACGCCAGGCACTCCCGTCTTCCACTGCCTCCCGCAGTTTGGTCAGACTCATGTTGGTAGCTTCGAGAACACTGTCCAACCATCTTGTCCTCTGTCATCCCCTTTTCTGCTAAAACTTTCCCCTGCAATGGAGTTGCATGGGGTAGCTAATGAGATGCCCTCCAAATGTTGTGAACTACAATTCCCAATAACCCCAACCAGCATGGCCCCAGCCAACTAGTCAAGGATGATGGGAGTTTTAGTCTACAACATTTAGAGGGCACCACATGGTCTACCCCTGGGATTGGTTATAATTTTGACTAGCTGCTGCTTATAAAATAGAGATGAAACTGGAGCATGGTGGAACACAATAAATGAGGGAAGGAAGGGTGGATGCAAGGGAAGGGAACATCCTTATTCCTGTAAATTGGATATGCAGAATAACAAGATCTGTAGTTCTTTAAGAACAAGAACATTAAAAAGCTCTGCTGTCCATACTTTTCTCACCGTGGCCATTGAGAAGGTAAAGATAAAGGGACCCCCGACCATTAGGTCCAGTTGCAGATGACTCTGGGGTTGCGGCGCTCACCTCGCTTTACTGGCCGAGGGAGCCGGCGTACAGTTTCCGGGTCATGTGCCCAGCGGTGACGTCCCCATGACTAAGCTGCTTCTGGTGAACCAGAGCAGCACACGGAAATGCCGTTTACCTTCCCGCCGGAGCAGTACCTATTTATCTACTCACACTTTTGATGTGCTTTCGAACTGCTAGGTTGGCAGGAGCTGGGACCGAACAACGGGAGCTCACCCCATCATGGGGATTCGAACCACCAACCTTCTGATCGGCAAGCCCTAGGCTCTGTGGTTTAACCCACAGCGCCACCCGCGTCCCAATGAGAGACTAGTTCCAAGCTAATTTAATATAGGGTTTAAATATATATGACCTTCCACTGCTGCTGACCATTCAGTTAATGAGTTTAGGAGCCTTCTCTCTCTCTCTCTCTCTCTCTCTCTCTCTCCCTCTCCCTCCTTCCTTCTTTTCTTTCTTTCTTTCTTTCTTTCTTTCAACTGAATTTGCTTCTGAGGTGGGAGGAAAAGGGTTGGAATAAACTCAAGAAACCCTTCACTCTCCACTCAACTTCTAGGTAAAGTAACCTCATGAATCTAGCCTTGTGGTATATCAGGTTTCTCTACCTTACACTATTATGTCAATTTGACCTAGGCCCATTTTGGATCCACTCCCAATTTTACACTTAGCAAGTATATATTGTAATTAAAAGAGTTGTCCTCAAAGGGCAGCAGACTCTCAACATATGTGCAGCCGGCTGGCTTCAGAAAAACCCAACAGCTGTGAAATAAATGCTATTTCCAGAGTTGTTTAGTGGAGGTCACACAGAGAAGGGAATCTGAGCAAGAGCCGTTTTACATTTCCTTCATCTGCAGGTTTACAAGGTCTTTTGCCTTCCGACGCTACATTTGCCAGCATCGGCCTAGATCCCAAAGAGGGAATTTATCAAAGAAGCATACCAACAAAACAAGCAAGGCAAAACGAAACAAGCTTTATTTTACAAGAGAAATAAACTATCAGGGTGAGGTCAGTGCTGAATGAAAATGGCAGGAGTTATGAAAAGGCGGGCCTTATGATTTAGCTGAACATAAGGCAGAATGTCGACATATCCCCTGACAGGGACCATTCAGCATCAGCAATTTGAAGCCAGCAGGCCAAATCTAGGTCCCTGAAGATTACCAGCTGTTCCTGCAATCATCAACTCAAGAACAAGAGAATGTTGTGAAGAAAGTTGTAGCTCTGATAATAGGACTTGCTAGCAAACTTACTTGGGGTATTAGAATATCAGTTATATGACATTCCTTTGAGTTGCTCTCCCATAAAGTTAGGGTGGGGAATGGGCATGATCCCCAGTACTTCTCTGGAGGAATGTCACCTGAACACTTAAAACAAACCTAAATGCTGATGAGATTTTCAAGTAAGGCACCTGTATGGTGAGTATGACAATATTTATTCATGATAGTTGCATTTGCAAGGACTGGATTGTATGAGCCATGCAGAGCAAGCATAGAGAAACAGCAGTGTTTGGATAAGTGTCAAGAACAGTCATGGAATACAGTTATTGACACATGCACAAAGTGGAGGGTGGCGCCCAGAAATCATGTGGTACACAACAGATGAGGTAACCATCCAAAAGATTTTCCCCGAGCTGTTCAAGACCACCTGAAGTGATGAACATCAACAAGTGCTGCTGGGAACACTGGTGGCTATGATGGATTTAAATGCTAAACTCTCCAATGTTGTTCACGGCATCACTTTTGAGGGAAAGCAATTTTAACTCAGAGTTTACGCACTGTGCATGCCTCTGCATCTTGCATTACAAAGAGTCAAAACTTTCTCCAAGCCTCTGACTGCATGCACCACACAATGCACAAGCAAGGCAGACCTATATCTTTGCAGACTCCCAGTAAAAACTGCATTTCCCCCTGCCCTCATGAAATAGTGATGCTGTGAACAACATTAGAGAACTTAACATTTTAAATTATACATAAATGTGGCATTCCAGCTGTGCCTGGAAATAAGTGTGGCTAATGTAAATACAGGCACTAATGGGGATTAATGATTTAAAGGTTTCCTTTGGTAAAGAATACTTCACTGGCACTGGGTATGTTTTCAGCTAGGAATCTTCCTCTCCCCTCACGACTCCCTCTGTCCCACCTCATTCTGTCTCACTCTCCTCTCCAAGGGATTAGTGTCTCTGTCCTCATTTTGCTAGGAATGCATTCACTCTTTGGCACAGGCCCCCCCCTTCCTGCTCCTTCCACTTTTGTCTCCAAACCATAAGTCTGCTTGTACTTCCCTCCTTTCCACCCTGCTCTTTAACTAAAAGAATGGGTACATATTTGGGTATCTGTGTGAGTAGCTTTTGTAGAAGAGCACTTGACTTTAATTTAGGGACGCTGGAGGAATTTGATCTTTGTGAATCAAAATATGCATTTTGAGAGAAAGTACGTATCGAAACGCATTTTGTGGTACACATTTTGAGCAGTTGGGTTTTTTAAATAGATTATTAATGCAGAATCTGTGAGTATTGTCCCTTTGGTCATAAACTGGTAAGGGTGGTTAACTTTCCCACCACCCAAAGAGCTGAAGGTGGAAGGGTGCTGCAGTTTCCCACTTTTTCTTTCAGCTCTATTGATTTTCATTTCACTTCATTTCACTTTTAATTTGTATACCGCCTTTCTATATTACTACAGTGGTACCTCGGTTTAAGTGCACAATTGGTTCCGGAAGTCTGTACTTAACCTGAAGCGTACTTAACCTGACGTGAACTTTCCCATTGAAAGTAATGGAAAGTGGATTAATCCGTTCCAGATGGTCCACGGAGTACTTAAACTGAAGAGTACTTAACCTGAAGCGAACTTTCCCATTGAAAGTAAAGTGGATTAATCCGTTCCAGACAGGTCTGCGGAGTACTAAACCTGAAGCGATAAAGGGGATAAAGAGGGGATAAAGCCCGCAGTACTTGCTCAAAAATCCAAGCATGTCCATGGACCTTAAAAAGGTTGGGGATCCCTGGCCCTGTTAAGGGCCCCAATGAGCATAAGACCACCACCATGCTTTACCCTGGCCCATTTATTTAGATGGGACCATTGTGAAGCACAGCCACAGATAACCTGTCTGTGGCAGTGCCATTGGTTGGTGACCACACAGAAAGTAAAGTGGAGGCAGATCACATTGTGCAGTTGCAGCAGCCCAACAGCTCCTTCATGGCAATGCCAAAGGACACCAACTGTGATCAGAACTAGGCTAGACCTACACAACTATTTTTAAAAAAAAAACGCTCTGGGGGAAAAACCGTTGTAAAGCTCACAATTGAAAATATCATTGAGTTGCAATTTCAGCTCTACAGTGCCATCTGGTGTCACTGTGTTATAAAGCATTTGTAATGCTGTATTTTGACTAATGTCTCTGAGTCCCTAGTATTTGTGGCTACTTCCAGAAATTTCACCTCAAATTTTGTGTATTGCAGGTGCTGCACATTTCACACAGCACGGTGAGCATTGTGGTCAAATAAACTTCATTGCTACTAAAAATAAAAAAAATTCTTCCAGTAGCACCTTAGAGACCAACTAAGTTTGGCATAGGTATGAGCTTTCGTGTGCATGCACACTTCTTCAAATACTATTCATTGCTACTTTAAGGGGTTTTTTTTTCATGTTAAAATAGCGGTGCTGGATCAGAGCTCATCCATCTGGTCAAGAATCTTGTTTCCAATCAGAGTAAGACAGTTCCCTCTGGGAAACCTACAAGTAAGGCATTTAGATGAGGGTTCTTACCTGTTGTCTGTCCCTGAGTAGCACACACATACACAAGATAGCACATTTGTTGCTGTTCTAATTGCTGCATGGCATGTGGTTGCACAAATGTCACAGCCACCTACTGGGTATTGTTTGCGAAGCTATTAGCAAGGAGTGATATAATTCCCTGCCAATTTGGTAAATTATTTCTAAATTCTCTGTATAATAATAACAACAATACTCAGCATTTCTACAGAACCTTTCCTCAACGTTCCGTGTGAGTCACTTGTGTTGTCTCTCATTCTTCCAACATTTCCAATACTTCCAATATTTCTGTGTATTGTAGACATTGCTTCATTATTTAAAGTTTTCTTAAACTTCCCTTAGATGAAAAAAGTTCCAAGAGTGATCAATACAAGATGGTATCCCAGAGGGCAGGAACTATCCAAAAGACATGATGCAAAAGGAAAAGGGAATGGGAGGTGAGAGGGGGAAAGCAGACCAGCAGCAAAATTCCAGCAATGTCTCTTTAAAAGCAACTCCTCTTAATTTAAGTGGTGGTTTATCCCAGGCAAGAGGAGTCAGGATTGCTGCCTAAGGCACAAGCTTTTAATTACAAAGTCCTTGTAAATGTTCTTTCTGGAAGGGATGGAGGAAAGCAAGTTCCCTGCTGCTGCTCCTTCTCTCCCCAATGGATGGGGCAGGTTGATCTCCCCCTTGTCATGATGTTCATCCTATGAGACAGTTGGATAAATGATTTTTTTAAAAGAGAAATTTATGTCTTGCCACTCTGTCATGCAAATGCCCTCAATCTTCAGAAGCCACAGGGAGCGTTTACCTCATGCAACAGGCCCAAATATGTTTCTTTGTCCTTCAGATGAGAATCCCTTCCACTCTAGGGGGTCAGGGGAATTTCCCCCATTTCTTTCAAGTGACATGTATTTCCTGACCTGTCCTTAATTTCACTTCCAATTCATTTCCACCTTGTCTCCCCACCCCTCCCCAGCTCCTCACAATATTCCAACCACAAAGCCTGGTAAACACCAGCCTCTCAGTCGCAAAAATACTTCAGCAAGAGAATGTGACTCCATCAAGGCTTAATAACCTTTCTCCCAGCAAGAATAATGGAACAGTGCCCTTCCAGAAGCTGTTTCTCTCAATTTGTATTAAAAGGTATCCCTCAGAGCTGTCAGGCCACTCATTTCTCCATTGGGCTTGGGGGAGAAGCTGTGAACAGTGGGTAGTTCGGAAGGGATCCAGGCAAGGAGACATGCATTTGACACCATGACCCAGGTGCCCTGTCACAATCATGGAAGCCAAGCGTAATCTAAGCGGTGCTATTAGGGGATACATGACCAGGTCGCCTCCAGCCACTTGCAAGATAACTGCTTTGTAGACTTCAGTATACCTGGAGAGAATTAGATTTTTCTAAGCCAATGATTGGATTTTTCTTCTCGCTTTCCCCTTTGCTTCATTCCACCCACTCTCATGCAAGCAATTTTTGTGTACCAGGTAAGGGACATTGTGCTACATTTGCCACAGGCTGGACAAGCTATAAACTCTGGTATCATTTATATGAGTCCCCCTTTTTTGTTCCCTGAAAAGAAAGTCTGAGTTATTTTTAACTGTGGCTCTAAGCCAGTAAGCTTCATGAGCAGGCAAGGATTTATCGGCTGGTAGTGCAGAAGGAGCTGAACACGCGACTATAATTCACTTGAAACGTGTTCACATGTTAAGGATTCTGCAGGTTTTCTGCTTGCTTGGAAAACCTACAGGCGATCAAGGAGAGTGAGAGTGAGCACACAATGCTCTGCCCCACATTGCCATCCCAGTCACCACCCACAGTGAAGTTCTGGAACATTGGGCATCCTGCACTCAGATAGGATTCCCATGTGACTTAGAACCCCAGTTATACAGGGTGTGAATTATGTGAGGAGCCTCCACAGTCACAGGAGGTGTCATGCTTCAGAGTGTCACTGTCCTCAGATTTAGTTACAGGTAGGTAGCCGTGTTGGTCTGACGTAGTCAAAACAAAATTTTAAAAATCCTTCCAGCAGCACCTTAAAGACCAACTAAGTTTTTTATTTTGGTATGAGCTTTCGTGTGCATGCACACTTCTTCAGATAAACTGAAATAGAAGAGAAAGGGTGGGGAGGGGTGATACCCCTCCCCACCCTTTCTCTACATATAAGCGTCTGGAGACTTCTATTTCAGTGTATCTGAAGAAGTGTGCATGCACACGAAAGGTCATGCCAAAATAAAAAACTTAGTTGGTCTTTAAGGTGCTGCTGAAGGAATTTCTATCTATTCCAGTGTTCTGTTTCTGGCCAGAAACCTCTGAGAAGCTTACAGCAGAGCATGAAATCAACATCCTCTCACTCATTGCATCTCACGTTCATAGAATTGTAGAGTTGGAAGGGACTCTGAGGATCATCTAGTCTAACCCCCTGCAATGCAGGAATATGCAGCTGTCCCATATGGGGATTGAACCTGCAGCCTTGGCGTCATCAGCACAGCTCTCTAACCAACTGAGCTATTGCCTCTGAACATGGAGTTTGCACTTTCCAGGGATGTTATCCTGCAATGACTTATCCCCTCACTCTTCTACATGCATGCACACCACCTGCCTGCTAAACTGAAGGGAGCTGATGAGCACTGCAGAGCACAAAGCGCATTTTTCTCCTCTCCATCCATCTTATTAGTGCTAATTCAGACAGGGTTGTAGTGCGCTGTCATCATCTGGAAGAAGCTGGCTGATACAGCAGCCACTGAGCACAGTTTGACACTGGCTGATTAATTTTTCATCATCTCAGCTTTTATAAATCCTCTCCTCACTGCGAGTTAGTTAAATCTTAAACTTTTCCCACAAGGTACCAAGTAAGAATAAATGGCTGCATGTCTAGCACTCCTTGCCTGAGGGCAAGGCCTCTTTGGTCATGGCTATTACTGCTGAAAAGACAGGGTGTGCTCTGGCTGTTCTTTGTGATGTTCGAGTTAAACAGCCTGCTAAAAAATACATAATTAGAAACAAATAAGCCAGCTTAGTATAGCCCCTGATACACGCAGGGGATTCAAAGGTGTTTAAAATAGTCTGGGTACACCAAAGGTCATTCTGAAGCAGAGCCAGCAGGACGCCAGCCTTCCTTTAATGAAGCCTTTTAGTTACCATGGGGACGTCACCGCTAAATCCCACAACAGCGCTTAGATCTGACAACTGAAGGAAACTGAGAAAGCCAATCTTGGCACCTTCCATCTCTGTGCCATGTGAGATATTTCTGGGGGTTCGGTTGCAAGTTTTAGATTGAGGGTTTTTTTAAAAAAAGAGTCTTCAATTGCATTTCTAGGTAAACAGTTTCCTTCCCGAAGCACGAGACGTCGTACTGATGTGACAAAACAGCGGTCTTGTGGGCAGAACACGTTTAACACTGCGCAGCAATGCCGGACACAGCAGGCCAGGCCAGCAGGTGAAGCGGGAACAATATACCACTCAATTTGCAGTCAAGCAAGACCTCGACTGAGGAGACATGATAAGATGGCGCCAAGGCTTGCATTCTTATGCAGTCCGAAAGTTCCATGACATTTCTAATAGACCCAACTGGTTAAAGGCAGGGGTGGGGAAACTTTTTCATTTTGAGGCCTTCTCTTCTCAGCAACCTTCCAGGGGCCACATGGCATAGGTCAGCTTGGCCAGAGGTAAAAATAGGTGGAGATTTTACCTTTGTACAATGGGCAGGTATCTACCCACACTGTTCTCTAGTGTTCATTCAGTCAAGCAATAGATATTACCAGAGTTCAATGACATATTTGAGCCAACATTCAGCTTCATTAGATTACCACAAATTCCAGTGTTATAAGAGATATGGGGGGGGGAGGGTGATTGTCTCTGCCTGATCGTTATTACTACTACTATACTGCCCTTCAGCAAAATATCTCGGGGCGGTTCACAGAATAAAATGCAAGAGAAAACACAAGGAAATAATTAAACCCAAACAGGCAGAGGGAACCAGGCAGAGGTAGTGGCACCCACCCTGTGGAACGTCCTTCCATCAGATGTTAAGGAAATAAACAAATATCTGACTTTTAGAAGACACCTGAAGGCAGCCCTGTTTAGGGAAGTTTTTAATGCCTGAGGTTTTTGTTGTTTGTTTGTTGTTTAGTCGTTTAGTCATGTCCGACTCTTCGTGACCCCATGGACCAGAGCACGCCAGGCACTCCTGTCTTCCACTGCCTCCCACAGTTTGGTTAAACTCATGCAAGTAGCTTTGAGAACACTGTCCAACTGTCCAACCATCTTGTCCTCTGTCGTCCCCTTCTCCTTGTGCCCTCCATCTTTCCCAGTATCAGGGTCTTTTCCAGGGAGTCTTCTCTTCTCATGAGGTGGCCAAAGTATTGGAGCCTCAGCTTCAGGATCTGTCCTTCCAGTGAGCACTCAGGGCTGATTTCCTTAAGAATGTTTTATTGTGCTTTTAATTCTGTTGGGAGTTGCCCCAGAGTGGCTGGGAAAACCCAGCCAGATGGGTGGGGTATAAATATTATTATTATTATTATTATTATTATTATTATTATTATTATTATTATTCCCCTCTTCTCACAAGTAACCCTCATTTACTTTGAGGTGAGACAGGGGGACGGAACTGGAAAGGAAAAGGGTGATTAGGATCTCATCTCTTATCCTACCCATGGTGATGGATAACACCTCATGACTTTACCCTTATTTGATTTGCCGAAGAGCATTTGGATGAACTTTTGAACGGAACGGAATTGGTTCATTTTATAAAGAGGCAAACAAATTAGTTATTTTCTGGACATACTGAAGTAGAACACGAAAGAATTCCCTTCTAATATGAATTTTTCTGAGCCCTGAGCAAATGTCAAACACATTTCCCCACACTTTTACCTCAGCTTTCAGCATGCCAAAAGAAATGCCACACAAAATGTGGATTTACACTGGCACATCAAGAGCTGGATTTGGTACATAGCAGTGGATGGGGCAACTGACAGGGCTCAGGAAGGAATCAAGCATGAGCCAGCTTTTACCTCAGGCACCACCTGCTAATACGGTACGGCCACAAGAACAGGCCCCAAAGTGAGTCACAGCTGTACTTGCTAGAATTGCCCTAGGGTACTTACTGATTTTCTTTTGTAAACCAAAGATATTATACGGTATGCCTAGATCCAGTCTGTTGTTTCCTCCTCTGAAAAATGAGGTTGGTTTATAAACTCCTGTGGATTTGAGCCAGAATATATATCATATTATAGCAAAGGCTCAGTTCATTAGTGATTTTCAAATACCATGCCTAAGGAGGAAAGTTACTATTTATTTTAAACCAGAGTTGTATCATTTGGGGGGGAAATGTTGTATCATTGGGACCCAGGTGGCGCTGTGGGTTAAACCACAGAGTCTAGGGCTAGCTGATCAGAAGGTTGGCGGTTTGAATCCCTGCAACGGGGTGAGCTCCCGTTGCTCGGTCCCAGCTCCTGCCCACCTAGCAGTTCGAAAGCACATCAAAGTGCAAGTAGATAAATAGGGACCGCTCCGGCGGAAAGGTAAACAGTGTTTCCGTGTGCTGCTCTGGTTCGCCAGAAGCAGCTTTGTCATGCTGGCCACATGACCCGGAAGCTGTCTGCGGACAAACGCCGGCTCCCTCGGCCTATAGAGCAAGATGAGCGCCGCAACCCCAGAGTCGGACACGACTGGACCTGATGGTCAGGGGCCCCTTTACCCTTTACCTGTATCATTTGCGGGGGAAATGTGTATATTTGTTGTTGTACACAGCATTGAGTTTCTGAAATAAAATTGCAATATGTATAAATACATGGTAAATAAAACAAATATTTTTCCACTGAATTCTGTAGGTTCCCTATTTTGTATAGTTGCCAATGCTACCAGCATCTGTCAAACTTGTACTGCGAGTGGCATGGGTTCCACTTGCTAGAAATGTAGCTATGCTGAGAGTCTTTAACATTAGATCATTGTTCCATATTTCTCGTCTATTCTGCCCACACATGTACACGTGTACACACACACACACACACACACACACTACTAATATTATAGTGGAGAACTGAGACCAAAGTAGACTTGATAGGGAACCTGTGTACATGTAGGTCTGTTGTGAAGACCAATCCACCAACTGACCCTGTGAGGTGGACCAAGTTGCAACACTTGTCTCCCAATTTACTTAAGGCTCATTGTCTCCACTGTCTATTTTCCTAGCCTTGGAGTGAAGGGATTCCAAAAGCGGTGAATTAATTATCTGGAGGGCAACTCTTGAGAAGTTTTCCTAGTCACCACTTGAGTTCAGTTTGTTGATCCTTTATCTTCACCCCTCGCGCACCGCAGCCTCTCTCCGCTCCTCGGGTCAGGCTTGACCTGGCCAGGGATGGACATCTTGCACACACAACGCCCCCCAGTGTTGGGCGCAACTCAGTGGGCCTGCCTCTGTGCCATTATATTGTACTTTTGATGTGCACTCCTAAGGTGTTTACTAGAATGTAGACCAGGCATCCCCAAACTGCGGCCCTCCAGATGTTTTGGCCTACAACTCCCATGATCCGTAGCTAAAAGGACCAGTGGTCGGGGAAGATGGGAATTGTAGTCCAAAACATCTGGAGGGCCGAAGTTTGGGGTTGCCTGATGTAGACTTTAACCACCAGGTGCTTGTCAAAAACATGAGCTTATTCATTTATTTACTCACACAATAACCTGTCAGAGAACCTACTGTAGTTTTCAGGTAGCCAGTTACTGGACCTGTAGTGAGTTTTGATACTTCCTCCATGTTGTGCATGTCCTATGAAATCAGGCTGGAACTGGGCTGGGCTATCATTGTATATTCAGGCTTATGTCTGGTATGACACACTCTTGTATCACCTCTGTGCTGTTATTTCCCAAAGGCATAATGCTGAAGTGAATATAAGAAGATGTCAAGAAACCACTTTGTTAACTGCTTTGGGAAATTAAAAGTGTTAATTGAAGTGGTTGCATGGGGTTTTTGCTTCTATTCATTTAAGAGCTCGGGGGGGGGGCGGAGTTGGTTAGAAAATTCTTGCCTTGTGTTATTGTTTCTTTTTCATTGACAACTCCAACTTGGCACCTACCACAAAATCTCTAGAGAAACCTTTTTAACATGTGAGTTAATACACAACTAACGTTTTTATTGCTACACTAACTCACTCATAGTAAAGCCTTGTTCGTCACAGCTTTACAGATTCCATCATTGTGGAATTACAATTACCTTGAGTCCTTTATTTAAAGGAGGCTTTGGAGTACCCTCCTATGCAAATCTACTTAGAAGTCCCATAGAATTCAAACTTACTCCCATTGTAGCCATTGTGTCCTGCTCTTTTCTCCTTCTTTCACAGGAACATTCCATATGCCCTAATGTGTCTATATTATTATTATTATTATTATTATTATTATTATTATTATTATTTACAATTATGAAACCAAAGAACTAGAGGCTGCTTCCAGACATACATCCAGATTTGTTTGCCGCAAGGTTAATTAAAATTGGCTACTTAGTGAGCATTCATTCTGATCTGTGTATGAAAAAAATATATGGTGCTGCATCAAACAGTTTTTAATCCTACCGGTATACTTCCCAGTGCATTTTCCAGTCACATTCCTTATCACTATATATATATATATGGGTTTGCGGGAAAGTGGGTTTGTTGTGCAAGAGCACCAAATCAACTTTAATTGTGTAACCTGAGTTTGCTGGCATCCCAGCCCCAAAATAGTGACAGTCTCTTAGCCTCACAAGATTGTTATATGAGGATAAAATGGGGAGGGGATATGTATGCCACCTTGAAGGTGGAATATACATGTAACAATAATTTAAAAAAAATAAAACTATGAACCTATTCATTTATCTAAGCAAGGTTCTTCAGCAGGTGCCCCTTCCTGCACAGGTTAGGCAGGTAGGGTCCAGAAATTGGGCCGCCTTAGGAGTGGTTCCCTGGACTGGGGACACCCTTCTCAAGGCTATGTGACTGACACCCACTCTCGGGGGTTTTTAGGTACCAGGTAAAAATAGCTTTTGAATTTTGGTGCTGGAGGAGACTCTTGAGAGTCCAATGGACTGCAAGAAGACCAAACCTATCCATTCTGAAGGAAATCAGCCCCAAGTGCTCACTGGAAGGACAGATCCTGAAGCTGAGGCTACAATACTTTGGCCACCTCATGAGAAGAGAAGACTCCCTGGAAAAGACGAGAAGGGGACGACAGAGGATGAGATGGCTGGACAGTGTTCTTGAAGCTACAAACATGAGTTTGACCAAACTGCGGGAGGCAGTGCAAGACAGGAGTGCCTGGCGTGCTATGGTCCATGGGGTCACGAAGAGTCGGACACAACTAAATGACTAAACAACAACAAAAGTAGTTTTATTCACCCACATTTCATTCAAAAAAAATATTCACTAGTGTTTTATTTCTGCCAGCTGCTTTTATATCTAGATTATTATTACCTGTGAGGTAGGTAAGGCTGAGAGGTTATGACTGGCCCAGGCTTACCCAGTGAGCTTCATGGCTGAGCAGGGCTTTGAACTCTGCCACCCAACCCTCTAACCACCACGCAACAGTTGATTCCTTTCCCACTTTATTGTTTTATTGTCCCGTGTTCTATTATCTTAAACACTTCTATAGTTTTGGTATCTTTTATTATTCATGTATTTCATTTTAGTATGGTTTTGGTTTGCGAGCCACCTTGAAAATATTTAAGTCAAAATATTTAATTCGAAGATGTGAGTACACACACACAAACAAACACACACACACTTTGAATGAATTATATTGAAAAACATTCCCCGTCAACCAGAGTCTCTAAAACCCATCCTGGAACATGCTGGGAGAAAGGATGTAATGTTAATGGAAGTCGTTCTATCAGAATGCAGGGAGGATTTTTTACAGTAAAAAAAAGAAAGTCGAAATGTTACTTTGATCGAAGAGAAGGCAGCACAATGCCGTGTCAGTGTGAAAAATCACCAGCACCAAGGACAGTGACTTTGGCATTGCTTTGAAGTCAAAGGTATTCGGTGTATTGATGAGACTTGCTAAGATGCTCATTTGAATCCGGGCTGCAAGTCCTTGGATGTAAATGCAAAGTCAAAGCAGTATGACTTCCAAGAGCTTCTCATTCTAATATGGACATAATCAGCACAGTTTATTAATCCTTCAGTTAAGGAAGGAAGGAAAGAAAAATGTCTATGCTTTGGCCATCCATTCCACCACTGTCCCAGTAAACCAGACAGACAACCTGTTTGTACCCTTGCAGTTTGAAGCTGTCTTTGTGCTCCACAAACCCATTGAAATAAATGGAAATTTTGCTGTTGACTTCAAGGGGATGTCACTACAGAGATGAGATCTCCAGTGTGATGCTCATAGGCACCACAGCAACCTTAGGGTGCCCCATGACCCATTCATTTAAAAAAAGAAGAAGAAATTGAGGGATTTTCTTAATGGGGGCTGTTTAGTAGGGTATTGCCTGCTTTAGGTGAGTCATCTGCATTTTGCCTGTGTTCTTTTGTTAAATGGTGTTGTCTGCTTTGCGGGTGGGATTCTAAGCATCATCAGTTTTTCTTCTGTCAAATTGGTATTTTGTGGTTTTCATGAGAGTTTCTTAGATTTCCAAATGAGCCTAAATGGACTCAAAAACGTGGGGACCTCTGCTATAGAGTGAGACTGTCAGAAGATCCAGAATAATGATCAAGATAACCACTAGCCCAGTGGGAGGATTTCTCTGACAGGCACAGTGCTAAAGCAATGCTTGTCTATATGCGGTACGGTTGAAACTGAAACAGTTCATCACAATTAATATTGTTTCTCAACCTATAATTTATTGAAGGAGAAACTCTTGGGGAGAGTTTTTAATTCAGAGTTTATGGAAGCTATTGATAAGACTAAGGTTTTACTTTGTCATTGTGGTGCATTCAAAACTTTGAGGGTGGCCACATGGGAAGCTTCAGAAGGAATTTATGGAGCTTCAAATGGCCAATTGGACAATTGGATAACAAAAAGAAAATTTAACATAGACGCACCATATATTGTGATTCTGTCATGTGGCTTTAATCTTTTGTTGTTGTAGATAATTAAACCTTATATGGGTGACCGATAAATGGAATGGAACTGCCAGGATTACCCTGAGTGGCTCCAGAGGGCCAGGCCTAACATTAGGTATGGTGAGGCAATCACCTCAGGAGAGGGTGCAGCCTCCACCCAACAGTTCTCCTTGAGCAACACCCCCCTCCAATGTCTACCTTAGCACACCATTAAAATTTAGTAAAGGCTGCAGGTAAGAGACTAGCACCGACCATGGCAGGATTGGTAGGGTGTCAAGTCTTCCTTGCATTGATGTAATGATGAGCAGCTTCAGAGCACAAAGTATGGGGATAAGAGCCCTGAAAAGAACAGAAGAGGATCAAGCGAATGGTCCACCTACTACATCATCTGTTCTCACAGCAGCCAGCTAGATGCTTGTGGGGAAACCTGCAAGTAGGACCTAGGCAGGACCTGAGCACTCTCCCCTCTCTGGTTTCCAGCAAATTCAGAAGCTTTGCTGCCTCTGACCATGGAGGCAGAGCATAGCCTTCTTCTTTTTTCTTGATTTTTCTTCATACACCATTAAGCATACCAAACTTACTTACATTACAAAGGATAAACAAACATCATCTAACCCTCTTTTAAAGCCAGCCAAGTTGGTGGCCAACACTGCCTCCTTTAGGAGTGAGTTCCATAATTTAACTATTTGCTTCATGAAGAAGTAATTTCTTTTATCTGTTCTGTATCTTCCAACATTCAGCTTCATTGGATAGCCATGAGTTCATAAGTGTTATGAGAGAGGGAGAAAAGCTTGTAAGTATCTACTTTCTCCATGCCAGGCATAATTTTAAAGAGGTGGACAGTTCTTTGTTGTTGTTTTTGAGGAGGCTCATATATTGTAAGCACAAAGGACTGCAACTTTTGGTTAGAAATATAGGGACTGGGTGCTGTGATATATTTTTTCATAGAAGGACTTGCCCTTTCCTTTTCTCTGTGCCTTCCAGCAAAGTCTCTAGCTTTCTGGTAATCAGAAGTGATGAAAATTTGTTGTTGTGTCTGGGCAGGGAAGCTGAAAGCAAGGAGTCATAGACTATGAGCATCGACTATCTTGGGGCATGTCAGGATACTTGGCTGACACATTGCAATGATGCATTTTCCGTTCCTGGCAGGGTCTCAGAGAACTGGACATCTCTAATCCATTTTGGAAATGGATTGTCACTGTAGCTCACCTCCTGCTACACCTTCTGGAGCTTGACTTCTGTGCCAGCTGGTGCCAGTCTTCAATCTGTTCTCTGCTAATGGAAGTGACTATCAAACTGTCCATGAGATGTTTCCTATTTGGTTAAGCTCTCAGTCTAAACAGCTGGATTTTTAATCAAATGCCTTTTGATTTGGGGGGGGGGGGAGTGCTTCTATATTTTTAACTGCACTGTAATGCCACCTTTCCTCTAAATTGAGCCCAAGGTGGTGTACAACAAGGATTAAAACAACAATATATTACTGCTTCATCAAAGCCTGTATAAACAGTCTTCAATAAATATAGCCATTCTCAAAGTCATCAATGCTATGAACACTCAGCTATATTTACTTGGATAAACAAATGCAGTTTCAACTGGTGCTAGATTATCAAAAGTGAGGACAAGCACACTTCCAGAAAGAGGGAGTTCCATAATCTAGGTGCCACAATAAAGAAGGACATGCCCTATGTCACAACACAATGAATCAAAGAGGAACTGTGAGCAGGGTCTCTCATACAGATCTTAAAGATCTGACAGCTGGTATCAGAGAAGGGATTCCTGCAGATACTTGGGTTCCGAGCTATTTGTGGCTTTGTAAACCAATACCAAAATTTTGAATTCTGAGTTCTGTTAGGATTAGGGTTATATGCTCTTATTTCTCTGCCACACTAAAAGCTAGGCGGCAGCATTTTGCACCAACTGCAGTGCAGTCCCGCATAGAGTGCTTTGCAGTAATCCATGAGGTCACTAGAGCATGGGTTACTGAGGCTGGGCTATCTTAGTCTATGTCAGGAGTGTGTGCAGGAGCCAGGCCCTGTGACCAGTAGGGCTTCGCAGGACTGGGGCTTTCCTAAGTTTGTTCTGAGGAGGCAAGGCATGGCCGCACAGGTGAGGCCAATTGGCAACACACAGCACCAGGTGGCAAGAGCCGGGAAGGGATATAAGGTCAGCATTTCCCTTTGGCTCTTTGCCACAGCAACACGCTTCCTGCCTTGCTGCGTTTGGCTTCTTGACTTCTTGCTTCCTGATCCTCGGACCCTTGGCTTCTTGACTGCTTGCTTACTGATCCTCGGACCCTTGGCTTCTTGACTCCTTGCTTACTGATCTTCGGACCCTTGGCTTCTTGACTCCCGGCTCTCTGACCCTCAGACCCTTGGGTTCCTGGCTCCTGGTTTCCAGACTCCCATTCCTGCTCCCACCCCGCCATCTTGCCCCCGGTCCTGATGTCCTCAGCCAGGACTTTGACCACCTGTAAACCAGACCGTGACAGTCTAGGAACCAAGCTTGGATTCAAACCAGAGGTGCAAAGGAAGAGCCAGGGCCTCAAATCTTATTCTGCAACCATGGCTTGAACTTTGAATCATCACTGCACATCATATGGTGCCAGCTGATTTACAGGTGTGCAGCCCCAGCCATCTGTCAAAGTGGCCTACAGAGAGGCGAGAGTTGTAGATCCAGCCCTCTGGCCAGATCCAGTTCCCTGCCACTGCCCCAGTGCTACAGGATCAGCATCAACTGTGGTATCAAGGTGGTGTCTTGCAAATTCGTCACAGCATGCTGCAGATGGACAGGTGTTACCAACTTTAACCAACCTACTCACCAGCCAAGACAGCTTAGATGAATGGTTTGCTGAGGATGAAATGGTGGCAGAAAAGGAAGATTTCTACATCTCCACCACATTGTGCAATGATGCACTCTTGCCTTGGGCAAAAACCAGATTGAGGGTATATGAAGCTCATATAAGAAAGAGAAGGGTAAAAATGTAAGGTAAACAACAGCAGAGGACACTCTATAGTTAATGAAAACTCCTGAGGACATCAATGGATTCAGATTAGTTTTTCAGGCTGCGTTACTGAGATCCTTCAATCAGTTGGAAGCTATTCCTGGCTTGGGTGAAGTTAAGCTAGGATGAAAGCAACTACTTATAGAATACAAAATGCCCATTGATTACCTGAGATGATGCTCTAGCGCTTGCTCCTATTCTATTCCAGTTAATGGGAAGTTTGTATTGTGAAGTAATGAACCATGAACTGAAGAATTGCCCATTAATGAGGAAATGGCAATTGCAAAGTTGCAGTTCTTCAGTGTATGTACAGCACTCATTTGAAAAGAATTCTGAATTGAGATTGGCATCATGCTGATGAAATCAGTGGACTCGAAAGTTTAACTAGTTAATATTTACCTAAGCACATTTACTTGCAAGGAATTTACTTGCAAGGAATTAAGATTGCCGGAAGAAATATCAACAACCTCAGTTATGCAGATGACACAACCTTGATGGCAGAAAGCGAGGAGGAATTAAAGAACCTTTTAATGAGGGTGAAAGAGGAGAGCGCAAAATATGGTCTGAAGCTCAACATTAAAAAAACCAAGGTCATGGCCACTGGTCCCATCACCTCCTGGCAAATAGAAGGGGAAGAAATGGAGGCAGTGAGAGATTTCACCTTCTTGGGCTCCTTGATCACTGCAGATGGTGACAGCAGTCACGAAATTAAAAGACGCCTGCTTCTTGGGAGAAAAGCAATGACAAACCTAGACAGCATCTTAAAAAGCAGAGACATCACCTTGCCGACAAAGGTCCGTATAGTTAAAGCTATGGTTTTCCCAGTAGTGATGTATGGAAGTGAGAGCTGGACCATAAAGAAGGCTGATCGCCGAAGAATTGATGCTTTTGAATTATGGTGCTGGAGGAGACTCTTGAGAGTCCCATGGACTGCAAGAAGATCAAACCTATCCATTCTTAAGGAAATCAGCCCTGAGTGCTCCCTGGAAGGACAGATCGTGAAGCTGAGGCTCCAATACTTTGGCCACCTCATGAGAAGAGAAGAATCCTTGGAAAAGACCCTGATGTTGGGAAAGATTGAGGGTACTAGGAGAAGGGGACGTCAGAGGACAAGATGGTTGGACAGTGTTCTCGAAGCTACGAACATGAGTTTGACCAAACTGCGGGAGGCAGTGCAAGACAGGAGTGCCTGGCGTGCTCTGGTCCATGGGGTCACGAAGAGTCGGACACGACTAAACGACTAAACAACAACAAAATTCCATTGACATCAGTACAACCTATTTCCAAGCCCTTGGGCATGCAAGTAGAAGACGAGTGTTGCACTCATGTCCTGCTTATGAGCTTCACATAAGCATCAGGTTTGACCACTGTGTGACCAGAATGCTAGATTAGATGGGCCTTTGGCTTGATCTAGCAGGGTTCTTTCTTCTTTTGAGAGCCAACATGGAATCCAGTATTATGCACATTTACTCAGAGGTAAACTCCAAGGACTTCAGTTATAGCTGCACAGGATAAAATGGTATGAGTAGAGATCTAGAACAGGCATCCTCAAACTGCGGCCCTCCAGATGTTTTGGCCTACAACTCCAATGATCCCTAGCTAACAGGACCAGTGGTCAGGGATGATGGGAATTGTAGTCCAAAACATCTGGAGGGCTGAAGTTTGGGGATGCCTGATCTAGAACTTCCTTCCCTCTTTCACATCATTTCTAGGAGTACAACAATCAACTTGTTCTCAGAGTGAAAGGATTCACTGTTGTAAATAGTTTTTTTTAAATCACATGTGTGAGGCGTTCTGGTGTGTTTTAGGCTACAATCAACACCTGGAGATTTGTGTTCCTGCTCAGTCTTTTTAAGGCCACAATCGTACACCCACTTGGAAGTAAGTCCCATTGAACAGCAACTTGATCTACAGCAGGGTTTTCCAAACTTGGGTCTCCAGTTGTTTTGGGACTGCAATTCCCACGTTCCCTGACCACTCGTCCAGCTAGCTAGGGATGGTGGGAGTTGTTGTAGTCCAAAAACAGCTGGAGACCCAAGTTTGGGAAACTCTAGACTAGATGGACCTCTGGCCTGAACCAACAGGGTTCTTACATTGTTATATTACCATCACAAACATCTGGACCATAGGTTCCCTGCCATGTGAACACTACACATGTAGGTGCTGGCAACCCTATTTAGATGTGGTTGAACTGAAAGACCTGTGTTCAGATGCCCACTCAACCATGAACCTAACTTGGCCTAATCTCACACTTGGCCTAATCTACCCCATGAAGTTGCTGTAAGGGCTGCTAAGGCATGACATCCAAGCACTCCTATTGGACTCATTCTCTTTTCATCAACTAGTTTTAGCCTACTGTGGTTTTCTTTATTAACATATATAAAGGTCAAAAGAAAAACTAATTTGACAGCTTAAAAAAACCCTCATGTATCTCATGAAACACCAGTCAACTCAAACCATGCATTTATGGTTCATTATATCACCCCCAGAGACATTTATAAGCATATAACTCTCAGCTGCTGGGTGACTCTTGTGCTTTGGTGTAATTAGAAACTTTCCCTCTGCCTCATCCACCTGCTTTTCTTCATCCCAAACAGTTAATATTTCCAGATGTTGATTTACTTCTGTGGATTGATTGGGCTCTAGATGCACAGTCAATAAGTGTTTCTCCATTAGCTGGGGGATCGTTGCAATGTGTTTGTTGCAAGCAACTGTTGCTGGACAGATCCAGCCCAGATGGTTTCCTGGAAGCAGTTCTCTTGATGTCAGTAAAAGGACTGTGTGAGCTGTGTGCATCCCCAAATAAGACAGAATTTGCCTGCTTTCATGTTTAGTGCAATACCTCAAAACTCAGGCTATCGTTGGCAGACGATCATAAGGCTGGATCCAGATTCAAAAGGAATAAAACTGTTTGGTGCTCCTGCTGTTGAAGACCTTTTTAAACATAAAAGGTTTACTTACTATTAGACGCAGCACAGAGCACGGAGGGAATAGGTCTGTGGTCACTGAGCTTGCACACTAAGGACGCAGGCCAGCCAAAATGATGTCAGCCCTTTTGAGTACGTTGACCAAGTTCCATAGAAATCAGTGGCTTTCCCAGCCATCTACAACTGCAGCCATAAGCACAACATACAAAGGGAATCTTAAAGACTAACCAATACTTTGTAGCATGAAGAAGGCACTTAATTGTATGCCGAGGCTCCACTGACTTCATTTTGAGGAGGGATGAAGAACCTGTGGTCCTCTAGATGTAGTTGGACTACAGTGCCCATCATCCTTTATGACTATGGTCAGTGCTTGCTCAAATGGATCAGAGTTGGTCCAACAACTTCTGGAGAGCCACAGATCTCTGAGTTAGAGCTTCCCAGTGCCTGTGTCTGGATTGTCCTCTTCTGACATGTTTACATGCTAAAATGTATTTTACTGATGGGTCTCTTATAATGATGCTGTTTAAACATTCTGTCAGCCATGTGAGACTTGCTTTGTCTCATCTCATGATCTAAGTACATGGACAGATTTACAGCTATTTATTTCTTTATCTGTAAGATAAGATATAAGATATAAGATAAGATTTCTTACCACTCTTCGCCATAAGGTCCCAAGCAATCTAATGTGCAATTATAAAAACAAAACACAGAGATAAAACCATTACAATCATAAAACAAGTAAAGCCATTCCATATGGTGGTGTAAATGCAACAAAAGGGGTGGGACCCACAGAACAAAATACCTTCATCGGTTCCCAGTTCCCAAGGTCTTAAATGAAGCAGACTCCTTGTTTCCAAACAGCAGAGCTTCCTTCTGTTCTGAGATTAGGGGCCTCTGCACCTTTTATAGGGGAAATTTCAACAGGTGGAAAGCCCTTCTTTTACAATACTATTAAAGATACAGGAGCCCCTTGTCTGCCATTGCATCTAGTCTTTGTGTGGCCACCCATATCAACAGAACCTTGAAAAACACTTGTACATCTGAATTCTCGTTCATCTTGCTATCTCTTCTAGGCATTAGCTCCAAATTTCAGGTGCTGACAACTATCTATGCATTCCTTCATAGTCTAAACCCCCTTTTGGAATGACAAAAGGCAGCATGCATTTCCCACTAAGTTCCTTTGAACTTAGGACCTCCTATTTGCTGGAAATGTGTTGTTCCTCTTCCCATATAAACCATCTTCTCAACATGCTTATAAACACGGAGCAGCTGGAGTTCTCTGTTTCTTCACATCCACAGAAATATCCCTCTTATAAAACATTCTGACAAATTCCAGGTTTCTCTCTGCTCAGATCTCAGATGTGATCCTGAGGAATTGGCTGTTGAGTAAGTGAACAGAATATAAAATGTCCCCTGCTATGGTAGGGGGAAGAGAGATCAGCACAAAGAAAACTGCAGTACATGATGTTCATTTCTAGCCAGCAAAAACTTTGCATGAACTATAAGGCAAATAGATTAATCTCACCGTAGGGGAAAAGAAAAAGACCCACAAACCACAGACGCAAGCATAATCCCTAGTGCATCTATTTCTTGGTAACAATGAAATGAAAACACCTGGGGAAGAGACAGTACACTGGAAGCACAAATGTTAGCTACTGGCTATCCTCTGCTCCTCTTGCTACCAGTGTAAACCCACAACCTGGGTTCCAACAGGACTGTATCCAGGATCATTTTAATCCTTGATGATTTCCTTGAATCAATTACGATGTCAAGAAGCTGTCAAGCGAGCCCAGGTCGACCAGAGGGCAGGGACACATGGGAGACACGGGATGCAATTAGGTTTTTATTAACAGAAAATAACAACACAGTAGAGTCCTCTGGTTTGTCCTAATCCAGCTGAGACATTTCTGAAACTGACCTCTAGCTTTGCCCTTTCCCCTCTTGGCTTTTGCTCTGGATCCCTCCCAAGCAGATGGTGGGATCCTGCTCTGGGATTACCTGACCCATTGCTCAGAAATGTGCAAGACTCTCCTCTAGCGGGGTGTCAGAGGGGGAGGAAAGCCAGCAGGATCAGGACTGTCCTGCTGCTTTGTAGCAAACACAACCACTGGCTCCTCTTTGTATGAGTCTGTGTTCACACTATTACTCGCAGCCTCTAACCCTGTCCTGGAAGACCCTTCTTCTCCTGAAGGCCATTGATCACTCAAACCCCCTGCTTCTAGCATCTTGCAGCTCGTCCCTTCTGCAGACTGCTCTTCAGTGTCCCACCACCAGGATCCGGGATCTAATTCATCGTCTTCTGTGTCCAGAGGCATAGGAAGGTCAGGTGGTACCTGGTGCGGAAAATTTCTTGTCACTTCCCCCATTGATTTTTCTTTCTTTCTTTCTTTTTTGCCTGCAAAAATGGTTTTACATTATTTCATATTTTCTTACAAAGGAATGTGGATTCTGGGCCTCTGATAACAAATAGGCAACTATGGACAGATACTTAAATCTACAGGATGGATTGTGTTTTGGCTTGTGTTATTTTATTTATATTTATTGTTTATTTATTTAATAAAAATTATTTTTAAAAAGCTGCAAAGTGTTTTACCAAAAGAAAAAAGGGGGGGAACCACCACAGCAGTAAAATCAAGAAAAATTAACAATCCTACTTTAAAACATACAAAAGCTAAAATCAGGAAAAATTAACAATCCTACTTTAAAACATACAAAAGCTAAAATATTAAGATTGAAATTACTTCAACTTCCTAAGAATCTAGGTATGCTTGCCTAAAGAAGAATGCTTTTAGCAGGTGCCCGAAAAGAGTCTGGCAAAGGCACGTGTTTTGTTGCAAAAGGCGGGGAGTTCTAAAGTGCAGGTGCTGTCACAGTAAACAATGCAGTACAGATATTATGTGGAACCTGTAGTAGTGCTTGAAACTACTGAAGGGGAGGTTTTATTTATTGTGATTTCACCATGCTCTGTATTATCTAATCTACTCGGCCTAGTCTCATTTTCTTCACATAGGCCGACTTTCCAGGACCCGGGAAGCCCAGCGGAGGGTAGGGCAGTAGGGTGGTTCATTAAAAACTTTTCTTAAATAAAATAAATGCCTGATCCAAAGGTCTTATCTTACTAAACCAGGGATTATATAGCTATATCTGAAATTTCATGCATATCGGTTAATATCTTGACCCAGGTCCACTGAATTGAAATTTCAGCCTTCACAACATAGGAAAATGGCCAAGTAAACAGCTATTTTCGTAGAGGAGGGTCAAGATATTAACATGCATGAAATTTCATATAAGCTATATAACCCCTAGTGTAGTAAGATAAAACCTTTGGAGCAGGCATTTTTTAAAAAAAGTTTCCTAAGGTAAAGGGACCCCTGACCGTTAGGTCCAGTCGCAAACGACTCTGGGGTTGTGGCACTCATCTCGCTTTAGTGGCTGAGGGAGCCAGCGTACAGCCTCCAGGTCATGTGGCCAGCATGATTAAGCCGCTTCTGGTGAACCAGAGCAGCGCACGGAAATGCCGTTTACCTTCCCCCTATTTATCTACTTGCACTTTGACGTGCTTTCAAACTGCTAAGCAGACAGGAGCTGGGACCGAGCAGCGGGAGCTCACCCTGTCACGGGGATTCGAACCACCGACCTTTTGATCGGCAAGCCCTAGGCTCTGTGGTTTAGACCACTGCGCCAGCCGCGTCCCACATATGAACCGCCCTAGTAGGGCAGTAATTTTTTCTTGATAATTTGTCACCCCCCATGATGGTACCTGGGACAGACCACCACCCCCTTTCCTAGGCTCTTGAGTGGGTGGCTCCCACCACTCCTCCTCATCCAGCCAGTTCCTGAAATCTGGTGAGGCACACCGTTTTTAGGTAATAGTAATAATAACAATTTATTATTTATACCCCGCCCATCTGCCCCCCCCCCCGCCCCTATGGGCGGCTTCCAACACACATTAAAATACATTAAAATATCACAGATTAAAAACTTCCGTAAACAGGGCTGCCTTCAGGTATTTTCTAAATGTCAGGTAGTTGTTTATCTCTCTGATCTCTGATGGGAGGGCGTTCCACAGGGTGGGGGCCACTACCGAGAAGGCCCTCTGCCTGGTTCCCTGTAGCTTTGCTTCTCGCAGTGAGGGAACCGCCAGAAGGCCCTTGGCGCTGGATCTCAGTGTCCAGTGTCCAGATGAAGATGGCTCTGCCTGCCATTGTCTTGCACATATCCCCTTTTCCAGTTATCCATTTAAAATACCTATAAACCACTTATAAGTGGTGTACAAACAACACATCACACAATGCATAATAGAACAGAATTATTCCAGAGTGGCCAGTAATGTACCTGACCAATATTGGTGCTCTGGGAATGTTTGGCTGAATAGGAAGTTCTTTAGCAGTCATTGGCTCAAGGAGGCTAGCAATCTTGCAACTGTGCAAAAGAGCTACAGTAGTTCGGTATAAAATCATAGCAACAAAAGAATCATCTTATACAGAATATATTTCTTGACGGAAATTTGGAGGTGTGAGTCTGATAGATATGAGCCACCAGAGGGAACCAGGAATACTAGCTGCTCGGCATGAAAATATCCAGGAGCTGAGAAACGGCCTAGGGATGCATTCCAGCATTACAAACTGTTTCTGAAAGTCCTCAGGTTATAAAAAGTTCTGTATGCAACAGCCAAGGATGGTTGCTGCTCTTGCAGTCTCTTGGATGGAGCTGTACACTTCTCTGGATGATGGCCTTGGTTGCAGAACACAGATCTTAGAATATCAGCTCCTTATTTTCCCTGAGATACGTCTCTTATTAGGCTGTTGGTATTCCCTTGGAGCTCAATGGTGACCTGATAGGATACGATTCCACCCATCATTGTTGCAATGCCTCACCTGTAAAATTAAAGACACAGATATTTCATGTCTGAACTAGTGCTTCTCCAAATTTTTATAAAGTACCGTTTTCATCTAGGAGTGTCAGAGAATTCTGATGCAAAAAGAAACAGAAACAGAAATCAGCAGTGCTTGCTTATTAATCACATATCCAGAACGGAAATCAGTCCATGATGTGTATTTGCTGTTGTTGTTGCTTTTGGTCTGCAAAGGATACATAATTGATCATGTTTTTCCCCATTTGCACTGCACTTCCTTTGCGCTGAAATGAATCGGGGGGAATAACATAACGGTGATGTAATGTGTACCGGTAAGTTATGTACTACACAATTTCACAACCTCCGTGTCGTGAGATAGGTTTGGCCCAAAGTCATGGTCATGCATATCATGGATAGGTAGGGAAAAGGCAGAGGGCTTTCTCGGTAGTGGTGCCTGCCCTGAGGAATGCCCTTCCATCAGATGTCAAGGAAATAAACAACTATCTGACTTTTAGAAGACATCTGAAGGCAGCCCTGTTTAGGGGAGTTTTTAATGTTTGATCTTTTATCGTGTTTTTAATATTCTGTTGGGAGCCGCCCAGAGTGGCTGGGGAAACCCAGCCAGATGGGTGGGGTATAAATAGCTGATGATGATGATGATGATGGTTGGTACTCAGAGCCCAGTACAGTACTCTATCCACTACATCACACTGACTTTTGAGGCTATTTTGAGGTTAAGACTGTCAGGCTGCAATCTAATATATTGCTACTAGGAAGCAAGTCTCATTAAATATGTGGGATCTAGTTCCAAGAAATATGCTTAGGCTAGGATGCTCAGCACATTGGCCCTGATCCTGCTGCAAGTATGTGCAGCTGCCAGGTCTGAGGGCACATGGTCCTGCCAGATAAGCTGCAAGTGCACTTAACAGCTTCTTGGTGGGGAATGAGAAGGAGGGTACTAAACTGAGCTTCCCAACATCGCCTTCTGAGCAGCTGACGGTCTGTAAGCATTCTCTGCTTACTACATTAGAGTAGGGATTCATGCATACAGCATCTGTTTTTCCCATCCACCAGCATGCAGAAGCATACTTCTTTCCACATAGGAGTCACTGGAAAGAATTATAAACATGGCCATGAATTGCACTAATTTGCACATAACAGGTCTCAGATCCCAGTGTGCTCGAAATCCCTTTCCAAAAAACTACAGTACACCAACAAGCCACTTAGATAGAACTGTTAGACTGAACCAATCTTCTCTCCTCTCCGCTTCTTTTCCCATATCACAGTACACTGATGACAATTTTGGCTTTGCCTCTGCACAAGACTTCTGCATGATGGTCCCCAACCTGGGGACTTCGGGGCACACTTTTTTTGTTTCTTAGAGAGCCTTTGTTTGTCGTGCAGAGGTGTGATTGCTACAAAAGCAGCCAAGCAGCCAAAAGGTTAGACATTCTGCCTTCCAAGTTAAACAGGACGAAGCCATTAGAGGGAATCCCAAGAGCAGCTCTGTGAGGTAGAAAATTATGCCCCCGTGTATCTTGTTTAACTTGGCCATGTTATTGTGAATAAGTAGTTGCCATAATTAATGCATTTTTCACCGTGGCTGTAAATGGCTTATGCCTCTACATGGTATAGCAGCCAGGTCTCCAGCGGTGTTGCTACATTGCCACCTAGTGATGAATCAGTATAAATAACAACAACAATAACAGTAATGCCACTTGAAGGCATCGTTGGGAAAGGAGCACAAAATGTACAAGAAAGCTGAGGTGGGTTTTTAAGAGGCTGAAGCTTCCCTAGCGCAGCTTGCATATTCCAGCAGGCTATGCAGCTGAGTGATCATTTCATTTTGAATTAAAATTAAATTAAAATGTGGAGAAGATCTCATTGAGCTTGAAGGGATGCACAGCTGAACAGAGTTTAAACACCATACCTCCGCCAAAGCTAATCACCTATTTCTGCACAGAGTGTTGGGAGGGGGCCATAGCTGCCAAGTTTTCCCTTTTCTCACGAGGAAGCCTATTCAGCATAATGGAAAATCCCTTTAAAAAAGGGATAACTTGGCAGCTATGGAGGGGGCATCTTGACTGAATCTGGCAGGTGCTGGATACGTAGCTATGGTGTTTTTTTTCCTCCTCTGCACATAATTGCAAGGATGAAATACCAAGCCCACAAGCAGAAGCCTGCCTTACTAGACTGAGATTTGATTAAGGAGCCATAGCTCTTCAAGAGAGCACTTGCTTTGGACAGAGAAAGTCCCAGGTTCGGTCACTGACATCTGCAATTAAATGATATCAGATAGCAGAACTGGGAAAGACCTTTCAGAGTAAAACCCTGGAGAGCAGCTGGAGCAGACAGTCCTGAACTAGATGGACACATCTTCTGATCCAGGAGAAGGCAGCTTCATGTGTAACAGAAGCCTGAAGTGAAAGATATGGCTGGTTAGTTCAAAACAACCACTAACATTCAGTCAGCATCTCCTACTGTTGTTACTCATAGGACTGGCGTAAAGTTTTAATCCCAGATAAACTGACAACTTTCTCTTCCCTCTCAGACACCAGACTGCAAACGGTCTTGACAGCTTTGTTCCCTGGGAAGCTGGAATGTTCATGAGCATTCCATGCCTTCACATCAGCTCAGCCAAGCAGTTTCAAAAGTTTTACCACCACACGACAACAACATTACAAAGACATGAGCAAACCTATTTGCTCAGATCTTTATAGTACAACTCACATGTAATAAAGCGACAACACATTGGGAGCCACTACAAAATGTTGTTTGGAAGAGTGAAGTTCATAGTGTTTGTCAGGGAAATAACCTGGCAAACACTAGCAAGAGCTAAGGTAAAGGTAAAGGTACCCCTGACTGTTAGGTCCAGTCGCGGACAACTCTGGTGTTGTGGCGCTCATCTCACTCTATAGGCCGAGGGAGCCGGTGTTTCTCTGTAGACAGCTTCTGGGTCATGTGGCCAGCGGTGACGTCCCCATGACTAAGCCACTTCTGGCGAACCAGAGCAGCACACGGAAACGCTGTTTACCTTCCCACTGGAGCGGTACCTATTTATCTACTTGCACTTTGACGTGCTTTTGAACTGCTAGGTTGGGAAGAGCTGGGACCAAGAAACGGGAGCTCACCCCGTTGTGGGGATTTGAACTGCCGACCTTCTGATCGGCAAGCCCTAGGCTCTGTGGTTTAGACCACAGTGCCACCTGTGTGCATGCTATACCACAATAATAATAAAAATACACATGTGGAGTGTGGTGTGGTGCTTTTAGCTAACAAACCCAACAGCTGACACCTTTAGCAGCAATGATATACTGGCTGGCGGACATAAAACTGCTATATCCTGTGGGAAAACAAGGGACCGCATAGTTTCCTATTCACGTTTAAGCTGGAAAGGTTCAACAATGAAGATGAAATCGCTGTTTTTATTAACTTCTCACAGAATTTGATACTAAGTGGATGAAAAAGTGGGGAAAGTTAGTTCTCCCTGCTACTGTTACAGCTCTGCAATATGGGTGCAGTCACCGAGAACTGTCAGCTACGATTACCTAAATATACAGTGGTACCTCTAGTTGTGGACATGATCTGTTCCGGGGTGCCGTTCGCACCCCAAAAAGTCTGCAACTAGAGTGGCGCTTCTGTGCAAGCGCAGAGCGCGATAGAGCGCTTCTGCGCATGTGCGAAGCGTGCAGAATGCTTCTGCGTGCGCATGCGCATCGAAACCCAGAAGTATACACTTCCGGGTTTGCCACGTTCGCAAGCCGAAAAGAGACAACATGAACCTAACGCAACATGAGGTATGCCTGTATAAACGTGCATCACTGTTTGCAGACAGCACATTCAAGCTGACTACCTGCAACGAGGAAATTGCTGAGTAATTTACTTTTTTCAAATGGCTTCTTCCTTCCCTGTATGTATGTGATCCCTTGATGACTGTATACCACACAGGGCTATTGGCTTAATTTGTACACTCCTGAGTCATTAGAGAAAATAGCAATTTGTTTGGACCCTATGGACTGGAGGTGATAACCAAATTTAATGAAAGGCATAATAATCAGACTGTGTTCCCACCTTGAGGCAAGTTATTACTTTTTTGATGAGATGGGGGGACTAATTGAATCCTCCTGGATTAAAGTGTATGTGACCACATTTAATTTGCCTGCTACTAGCCTATGGAACAAATGTCCCTTGTGTATAGATGGGCTCAGGTCTTGCATCCTCCTGTAGCTGCTCCCTGGATGTTTTGTCCCTCCTTTCCGGCACAAAAGATGATGCTCATACATAAGGCAAAAAGAGAAATGGCTTGGCAGAACCATGACTGGATCTCCCATCTTGTTTCTGCCCACTGTAAGCTAGGGGCTCCCATGATTTTTGAAGCAACAGCACTGGCAAAGGGGGTGTTGAACAAGCCAGACTTAAACCAGCTTGTGTGGATTTAAACTGTGGCGGGGGGTGGGGGTGGGGACACGGGGCAGAGGGTTATACACCTTTTCTCCAAGTGCCCCTACTCTGATCAAAGTCAGAACTCCCTCACACATCCTGAGAACAGGGATTTTTTTTTCAGCCGGAACTTGCCGGAACTGAGCTCCAGCACCTATCAGGTAGGTGCCATGGCACATCACCTTTTGGCACACACAGTTAAATTTCATACAAAGGTGGGTCCCCTGGTGTCAGGTGATTGACAAGTGGGTGACTCCACCCACTTGTCAAAGTTGGCCCATGGGTATATCCGAAGAAAAGGGTCCCCACCCATTGACCGGATCCAGTTCCTCACCCTTCGCAGGGGGTTGGACTGGATGGCCCTTGTGGTCTCTTCCAACTCTATGATTCTATGATTCTACCCCTTTGCTAGAGAGGTGTGAGAACAAGAGAGAGCAGGCCTAAGAACTGTGAAGAAAACTGTGAAGAAAATGAACCTTCTCAAAAAACATCACAAAGTTTAAATGGGGAGTTCTGGAGTGCAATACATATTTTAACAGTCCGCGTTCCAATGGCTGTTTGTTGATATTTCAGGACTGCTCAGCAGAGATAAAACACACCAACAATCTAGCCATAAGCTAACTGCTGAATCTAACAAGCGCTTAAAGCCAAGCCAAAATGACTCTCAGCTACCGTATTTTGTGCCATCTTAACTACAAATGTTGCAGTCTCTCATGCTGCTTATGCAAGGGACTCCCACAGTGAAGAGGAGAATCATTTCATCTCATTCACCAGTTTGCAGCCTAGAGGCCAATGCTGATGGTTGCAAGTAAGTCATCAGACTTCCTCTTTAGCACTAAGCCTTTATCTTTGTACTTTTTCTGTTACGAGAATAGTAAGACTCTATCCTAAATTAGAGATAATCATTGGACAGTCTGATCATAAGCTGCAACTAGTCTCATACACACACACACACACACACACACACGCTTAAGGATTTTTGTTTGTTTTTCTTTTTTTAAAAAAAAATCTGCACATTCTGGTATGGTCTGAATAGATCTACATCTTCCAGATAATTTAGTTTAGATAATTTACAAACCACTTCATCGGAAAAAAAGAAAAATGTTATCCTCTAATCCAGGCATCCCCAAACTGCGGCCCTCCAGATGTTTTGGCCTACAACTCCCATAGCTAACAGGACCAGTGATTGGGGAAGATGGGAATTGTAGTCCAAAACATCTGGAGGGCCGAAGTTTGGGGATGCCTGCAATCCTTCATGTTCTGCACATCATGTTTTTAAGGTGTACATGTCATGGCCAAAAATAGGCGGCTGTTTCTTTAAAAAGGAACTGAGTCAGCATGAGTCAGCGGCCTACAATGAATCGGCAAAGACTGCATGACTCATGCAAACTTTCACCTGCATATGCCTGTATATATAGAGTGGTCATTGATTGAGTGTTTTGTGGGTTGGTCGGATGGTAGAAAGCTGGTTGGAGAAGACTTTTTTCAAGAATAAAAGCAGCATTCTGCAAAGTACTCTTTCTCAATGACTCTTTGTGCCGACTAGGGTCCGAGAACCAGGCAATGGGTGGTCAGAACCTTTTCCTTTTCAAACACTGACAGTACAAATATATGAATCATGCAGGGGCACTTGTTGGGCAGCTAAGAGGCATCAGTCTGTGGGGAAAAATGCATAAGGAGTGTTCTCCCTGGAAAAGAGAAACAAAAGACAAAGTCCCAGGAACAATGAAATGACAATGAAATGATAACAAAAAAATGATGATTATATAAACATGAGCAGATATCTATACAGTATAGATATTATATGAGTATATGTGTATAAAACAAGTTGTTTGTTTTTATCTATTGCATTTCAACCCTACTTTTTTGCCAAGGAGTTTAAGGTGGTGCATATGGTTCTCCCCCTCCTCATTTAATCCCCACAGCAACCCTGTGAGGTAGGCTAGGCAGTGAGTGGGGATTTGAACCCTAGTCTCACAGATCTTAGTCCAACACTCTAACCACTACAATACACTGACTGTCATTGCAAATTAGCATTTCCCCCAGCTGTAGCTACTATATAAAAAACAAATAAGTTCTCCAAACAATTGGCAATAACTGACAAGATCTCACCTTGGAAAATTTCCCATTTGTATTTTGCATTGCATACATATACTCACATATGTGTACATATATATTTATTCGCGTTTTTAATATCATTTCATTGTCATTTGGGCCCCTGTGACTTTGTCTTTCATTGCTTAAATTTTGGTACTCCTTCCTCAGCTTTTTAGCCTCCTGAAAAAAAGACACCTTTCAATGGATGGTCCTCTTTCCCTTTGAGGTGGAGCTGAGAATAAGCAGGCTCTCCCCCCCGAGGCTACATGAAAAATGAACCAACCCAGCCAAGAGTTTCTGTGCCCTAGCCAAGAATTGGATGCATGGCTTCATTATGACGAGTCAGGCTCTCCCCTGATAACCAGGTCTGGGTCTGTCTGTCGGAGTCTGAAAGATTAAATTACAGCAGGAGCTCAAGTTTGAGGAGCACCAGAGCTCCAGTCTTTGAGGAATCAAAAATGAATGGACAGCTCCAGCAGATAGGATGGTGGGTCCTGTGCCAGAATCATGAGCCTGGTGGGAAGCACGCGGAGAAGGTCTGTGTGGAGGCTGAACAAAAACCTTCAAATGAAGTGTCACATGGTTTTTAGGGGCATAAGAAACTGCTGTATACTGAAGCAGAGTATCTAGCTCAGTATTATCAACACGGACTGCTAGTGTCTTTACAGGGTTTTAGGTACATTTCTCACCCAGCCCAACCTGGAGATGTCAGGGATTGAACTTCAAATCTTTTGCATCCAAAGTCTTTGCTCTGCCACCTGAGCCGCTGCTCTTCCATTCGCTTTCTGCTTAGCTGACCTGTTGCTGTTTCTCTCAAAAAGATCAGGGGCATGGAATGTGCTGTTCCTGAGCTTTGGCTTCACCTCACCACCAAGGGCTGGAAGATAATGAGGGGTCATCCTGCCCTCTCAAAAATGAACTTGGCATTTGGCTCAGCTTGCTTGCGTAAGTCATCTGATAGAAGACTCTCGGGTGTGTTCCCATTTGAAGGCACAAACCGCTCGCTCCTCAAAGAGGCCCACCGACAGTCTCTCACAGAAAGGCTCCCCAAAGCATGAAGCCAGCTTGACTAAACCTAATTTAATGTATTTATTTAGCTGGCAGCTGAGATCCATGTATAAAGATGCACACACGTAGTCACTCCTCGTTTATCTCCTTTGTGGCTAGGCATCAGAAAGAGAGTTGTTCTCTGAGCATATGCTGAGGAATCTCTCTTATCTGTGAAGCATATAATGCAATGGGAGAATCATTGTTTGTTACTATGGTGTGTGTTTTGTGTTTTTATATTGTAAACTGCCTTGTGATCCCCAAATGAAGGGCCATATAGGAGAAGAAGAAGAAGAAGAAGAAGAAGAAGAAGAAGAAGAAGAAGAAGAAGAAGAAGAAGAAGAAGAAGAAGAAGAAGAGGAGGAGGAGGAGGAGGAGGAGGAGGAGGAGGAGGAGGAGGAGGAGGAGGAGGAGGAGGAGGAGGAGGAAAGGCAGCTATATACCACTTCAGTGTTGTTTTATAATATTTTCCCTCTTATATTCAGATCGATACAAACCATTTCCCAGTCCTCACCCGACGTCAACCCCTCAAACTGCATCCAACACACCTGGCCCTGTCAACATTAGAGCTCCGACATCAGTAATGCCAGGGCATCAGAGGTTTCTGCAACAATGGCAAGCAAGGAATCCACACTAGGTCTTCCTCTTCAGCATCAGAGCTCTCCCTCCCTCATGCTCTCTCTGATGTTGAGAGGGAGCGGGCATATCCTACGCCCCCCCCTTGGGACGACCTCAGGTAGGACAGCAACCCTAACATGTTGTTCAGTTGTCAGTAAGACATTTTTCACACATCTAAAGAAGAAGAAGAAATCTAGAATGCCACTGTAGATTAGAAAAAGCTTCTTTGTTTTGTTCTTGACTTCTACTGTTTTCAAGCTTTTACTCCTGCTTCTTTGGTGGTTGCAATTTTAGCTCTTCCTTGGAATTTCATTAATCCCCCTCCCCTTGTAGACCACAAGAAAATGCTTTTCAGATCTAAGTGGCATTTGTACAATGACAAACCATTTTCCTTTAAGGAACACTTGGCTGCACAATCCTGATATGAAAGGGCTGTTTCTTTGGCTTTTAAAAAAAGATATAGGCAAGAGAAACAAACAAATCTCTATTTCCACCTTGTCTGTGTGGTCACGACTGTGCGCCGTTATGCTGAATGAATGTTATTTTAACTGGCTTATAAATTCCCAGGACAAAGAAGGGGGAAAGTGAAATGTGCCATTCTGAGCCTGCAGAGAATGTTAAGAAGCATGCTACATTTCCGTTACTTAGGTAGCACAGAACTGTCCTGAAGTCCCAGGTGTGAGCTTAATGCTTCACTTGTGCTGGTAAAAATTTTGCTCGTCTATGCAGCAGAATGCAAGTATTGTTTCTGGGTCCAGTGCACACATGTAAAAAGGACCCTCTTTGACACACATGCCACCACAGTCCTTTTCCAGACATACAATCTGATGAGCCATGGAATAAAAGCTTCCATTTAAATTATGAATTTATATTTTCTACATTTCTATAATTACACCTTGGCTCACAATTTGATTTTTCTGTTGTGACACACAAAACACTCAATGCTTGCTATTATTGTTCAATGTACTAATGCCTGCTGATTATTTTGTAATTATTTATGACTGGCCCTTACCAATGTATTATCCTTCCTTTCCTCCTTTAATTTTTCTAATGGACCAGTACTTTACAACCATTCCATTAAAATACCAGTTCACTTTAAAACATTTTGTTTTGGCCTTTTCCCTTGCAAAACCACACATTATGTCCCCAAAGTTCATTTATCCTGCAAGTACACACTCAACAGACAAAAAAAGCGTGAAGGCTAAACACGGGTGGTGAACTGGATCCCATCGGCAAGTTAGATTCTGACCTCCTCCATGCCATGAAGCCTGCTTTGACAGGTGGGTGGGGCCATCAAGTCATCAGTCACCTGATGTCATGATGTCAGGTGACAACTTCAAAGGGGCTTGCTGTCAGCACCAGTGAGCTGGTGTGTACTTTCCAAATACTGGCTGGGAGTCATAGGTACCAACTATACGGGGCCCAGGGGGCCCGGGCACCCACAAAAAAATGTGTGTGCTTGGCACCCATAGCACGGGCTCTGACGCAACCCGGAAGTCATGTTGGAGGTCTTGCGAGGCCTCAGACGTGATCTCTGAGGCCCAGCAAGGCTTTGGCGATCACATTGCATTACATCACGGGTGCCATTGGGCAGCCATAACCTGGAGCCCAAGTTGGCGCCCCTACTGGAAGTGATGGGAATTGCAATCTGGAATGGGAAATACCAGTTTGGAGATGGCTGATTATTTACACAATAGTTTATGTATCCATTCATTGAAAACATGTCATGGGGAGAGGGGAGAGAAGCATAAAAAATTGCTGCTATGCTCTTTTAGGTTCCGTTGATCATAGCAAGAATAACATCAATAACGTCCACATGGGCTTTCTTGTTCCCTTAAATTTGTTCAGAGACTATCTTGGCTGTGAGTCCTGGAAGACCTGCTTCCTTCCTTGCAGGCCTTTTTTCACCTGCCTGGGAGGGCGGGGCCTGGACTGACTCCAGCTACAAAACACGAGGCTGCTGAACACTCTTGGGGCTTGGGCTGCACTTGGGGGGTTTGTTGTGGGGGGGTTGCTTACCAACATCTGGGGGGCATAGGCTCCCCACCCCTTCTTTAAGGCACTAGATATATACTGCTGCTGTTGTACCTGGCAATTCTGTTTCTATGGCGGTGTGATAAAGAGAAGGCTCCTCAGGCTAGAATTCCAGTGCTAATAATTCTTCCAAAACTTTCAGAAATGCTTACATCGTGAAATTGCTTTATCAGATGCAAAGACTTGAAAAGGCAATAAGCCCTTAGAAAGTCTGAGATTAACAGTGGGAAAGTGAGAGGATACGAAAGCAAAGTGTCTTCATTATAACAATCCAGGGAAAGAGAAGCAGCAGCCAGCATTTCTAATGGCATATTTAATGCCCAACATGCTACATATTATATTCTCATCTTAATGCTGGGTGGTTACCTTGATTCAGAAACTGGGAAGGGGAGCACTGGGTTCATATAATTGTGTGAGGTCAGCCCTTGTTGCCAGGGACAAAAGACACATGCTGGAAAATGTAAGCAGGAGCAAAAAATATGCGGCTGTGGCTGTTTTTCAAGTCACATTTGTATCTTGCCGCACACCCTAGAGGCGTGGGGATGTCGTCACCCAATGTACATTACCTGATTGGTTTCCCTGCCCCTCCAAACCACCACCCCCAAACTCCTATCCACCTGCACATGTGCGACAGGTATGTCAAGTGTACACACCTCAGCTGTGAAGCGAATAAGGCTTACATTTTCAAACTGGATTTAAGGGATGTGATGTATCCATATTTAATAAAGCAATAAACCAACGTGATCATCTAGACTTAGCAGCTGAAGCTCCACCACGTACCGGTAAATGTTGTCACCTGCCAGTTCCTGTAGATCAGGGGTTCCCCAAACTTGGGTCTGCAGCTGTTTTTGGATTACAGCTCCCATCATCCCTAGCTAGCAGGGCCAGTGGTCAGGGATGATGGGAACTGTAGTCCAAAAACAGCTGGAGACCCAAGTTTGTGAAACGCTGCTGTAGATCAAGTAGCTGTTAAAAGCAGAGCTACAAAGGCCACTTCAACATCCATGCACCCTGTTTAATTAGTTTATTGATTTCTGTCTCATCTTTCCAAGAGAGGCAACAACAACAAACATGAAATGTGTGCATGTAATGTACATAAAAAACTGAAACGGGATCCCAAAGCTAATAATAATTAAAAGACTCTGACCCTAAAATTATAGTGCCATAAACAAGTCAACCATGACTATCTGAATTGCCCCAGGAGGAGAATTTTTCCAAGGCAAAGAACCGCAGCATATATCCAGGAGTTGGATCCAGTGTCTATGCAATGTGACCTTGAGCCAAAAAATCAGGAGCTGCTTCTGAAAATATGTCAGTGAGTAATTTAGGAAAGATCATCCTGGAAACTTTCTGGCAGACTGAGATCCATTTAAAAACCACACAATAGGTCCATTTGAAAGCCAGGTCTCTCACATTGTTGTTTGGACTTTGGGGAGGGGGGAGGGGGACTTGGTGCATTTAAAGGTTGGAACAATACATGGTGCTTGTAGATTGGTCCTTAAGGCATCCCTGATGCTGAGCGCCAACACTTTCCCACAAAGAGCTAGGAATTTCACCCTTAATACTGCATTGCCATCTAGTGGGCATCTGTGCTTCAACCTCGTGGTTCATTGAGGGACGAAATGCATTGGAAATGACACATCACAGGAGGTGTGTTTTTGTTGCTTGTTTCAAACGGCATAATACTTTGAGTGAATATATAATATAAAGCCATGTTAACTTTAATAATTGCAAACACTGATAGGAGGACTGCCTAACAAAACCGAAAGATGAAAAAAGAAAGCAATGCAATGAATAAGACAATTGTAGCAATGGAAACCAGTTTCTTACCGCAGTACTTGATCTTGTCTTGTGCCCCAGCCCTGTATAAAACAGCCCCATACAGTTTCAGAGCCATTCTCATTCTGTATTCCCTGTCTTACCCATGCTGCCCATGTTAAATTACTTAAAGCAGCTATATCCCATTATTTTACCGGTACATACTTCTCTCTCAATCTGATTCTTGGGCAATCCTCCAGTATTTGGCATATATCAGCCTTACTCTTCCAATCGTGTCCCTTTGAACGTTGTTAGCATCTTAAACAACCTTCCCTCAAAAACGTTGCTCATTACATCCCATAATTTGTTTCCCTAAACATCTTCTAGCATAATTGCAGGATGGCCAACGATGGGGCTAAATCTGCTCTGACTTCTTCACACTTTTGGTTTCGCAGCTGGGAGAGGAGAGCAATGTTAAGGGCTGCTTTACACATCATATTATGTTAAATCCACACCCAGCGGTGTTAGGACACACACACACCCCATTCCCCTCTAAGAACAAAAATTCTGATTTTAGTTGGTTTAACAATTAATCCCTCCTCCCGAGGAACCTGGAAATTGTAGCTGTGTGAGAGGGATAGGGGTCTCCTAACTCTCAGCACCCTTCACAAACTACAGCTCCCATAATTCTTTGGGGAAAGGTATGACTTTAAAGTGGTATCCCAGTGCTTTGAATGTATGGTGTGGATGTGGCCTTATTCTCAACTTGCTTCTTCTTCACAAAGGGTGTGATGACATCATTTACCATAAGGAGGGAGACTCTGGAAGAACAAAGACACATCTTCTTCCTTAGTTGATTTCCTTTATGATGATGCAGACTCATCGGTGCCAATCCTGCGTACAAAAGGGCATCTGCCAAACTCAGCTTATCCTGTGGGTTTGACCCACTCCAGCAGTCTCTTTTTGCAGCCACAGTCTCGGGGTTGGGGGAACTTGAGATATCGCCATTCAGACCAACCAACCACCCTAGTCTCACTGCAATACATAGAAATACTGATAAAGATTACAGGGAACTTTTTGCCCAAGAATCTTGCCAGCATATGTCCCAGCATGGTTGAACAGTGGGTTAGGACTACTGAAACCCCATTCCTTCATATAAAATAGATGGGCTGGTTGCCGTTATGCAAATTACAGTGTGTGTGTGTGTGTGTGTGTGTGTGTGTGTGTGTGTTTTAAACTGGTGAAAAAGTTCATTCGATGGGACAAAAATAAATGAGGCATCAGCTGGGGGTCCCAGAGTCCTTCCAATTACTCCTGTCCCAATTATTTCCCGCCCTGCTGTTGCTCTGTTTAATCTCTCCGCAGCTCTGGAGCCTGCACAGCGACCTTGCTTAATAGGCTGCTCAGAGGTGGCCACACAGCCCTCTGAAATCATTAGAGGACTCCTTCTCTCCCTTTGAAAAGGCACTTGAAAGAAGCATGTGTGCTCTTGCCTGCCAGCTTGCCCTGGAAAGCATTCCCTGACCCAACACCTGACCTCTCCTTTCGCCATCCCCTCTCCCGTCCTCCAGGAACCCGCTGACAACTAGGAAGCTGGGATGGGTAGGCAATCTGTCTGCAGGAGTTGACCCTTGGGCCTTGGGCTTAGTAAATCACCCATGAGGCCATGCCATTTGCCTACCTTTCTCGCATCAGAAGCCTCCTTGCTGCTATGGTCTAGCACTTGTTTCCTGGTGAAAGAGAGCTGCCATTTTTCAGTGCACGTGGGGAAAGTAAACAGTGCCAATCTAGTGCTCCCACTGGAGCATCTGTGCAGCCCTCAAGCTCGTCCCACCCCAGCCCCATATGGGCCCCATCCAGGAAAGCAGCAGCAATGTTGGAAGGGCAGCTCCATGGCTCCACCCTGCCGGCCACTATTACCCATTATTATTGTTTCCGTGCACTGCTCTCGTTCGCCAGAAGCAGCTTAGTCATGGGCTGCATCAATAGGAGTATAGCATCTAGATCTAGGGAAGTAATAGTACCACTGTATTCTGCTCTGGTCAGACCTCACATGGAGTACTGTGTCCAGTTCTGGGCACCACAGTTCAAGAAGGATACTGACAAGCTGGAACGTGTCCAGAAGAGGGCAACCAAAATGGTCAAAGGCCTGGAAACGATGCCTTATGAGGAATGGCTTAGGGAGCTGGGTATGTTTAGCCTGGAGAAGAGAAGGTTAAGGGGTGATATGATAGCCATGTTCAAATATATGAAAGGATGTCATATGGAGGAGGGAGAAAGATTGTTTTCTGCTGCTCCAGAGAAGCGGACACGGAGCAATGGATTCAAGCTACAAGAAAGAAGATTCCACCTAAACATTAGGAAGAACTTCCTGACAGTAAGAGCTGTTTGGCAGTGGAATTTGCTACCAAGGTGTGGTGGAGTCTCCTTCTTTGGAGGTCTTTAAGCAGAGGCTTGACAGCCATATGTCAAGAATGCTTTGATGGTGTTTCCTGCTTGGCAGGGGGTTGGACTGGATGGCCCTTGTGGTCTCTTCCAACTCTATGATTCTATGCTGGTCACATGACCCGGAAGCTGTCTGCGGACAAACGCCTGCTCCCTCAGCCTATAGAGTGAGATGAGAGCGCAACCCCAGAGTCATCCACGACTGGACCTAACAGTCAGGGGTACCTGTACCTTTAACTATTGTTGGTATTCAATAATAATAATCAAATATAATTTTTATTAAATTTTCTGTTTTACAATTTAGAATATTCATTTAAACAACCTTAAAATATCAATGACTTCCCTTCTTCTCTTTCCATGGTTCATTTTGCATAACATAAATTCCTGCATATTTTATATAAACTATACCATTCAGTATTCCATTATTTAATCCATCAAAACTTATTTACACTGTTGAATTTATTTTAATGCTGCCAGTGTTTTCAAGTGTACACAATTTCCCTCTATACATTCAATAAACATTTTCCAATCTTCTTTAAAAGTATGTTCTTCATGTTCTCTTATTCTATATTTTAGGTCTGCAAGCTGCACATATTCCAGCAGTTTAAGTTGCCATTCTTCTTTAGCTGGGACCTCACTCGTTTTCCATTTGGGGGCTACCAAAACATGGGCTGCAGTAGTGGCATACATAAATAACCATTTTTGACACCTGGGAATTTCCATCTGAATTATCCTCAACAAAAAGGACTCTGGTTTTGTTGTTGTTGTTGTTGTTGTTGTTGTTGTTGTTGTTGTTGTTTGTGAAAAGTGCTTTTAAGCATTTATTTCAACTCATTATAAAATATTTCCCAATACTGTACAGTACTCTTTTACCCTTTCACATATGAAAGAACATACCCTCGATCACGTTGCATCTTCAGCACTTATCTGATTCAGTCTTATACATCTTAACAAGTCTATTGTTATTATTCTGTATTCAAGCAACATGGAGCAACTTTTGAGCTGTCTTCATTCCAAAATTGAAGGAATAGGTCAAGAGGTTTCTGGGATTCTCAAGGCTCAGAGTCCGGATTGGATCCAGATTTCTGGGTTAAATTTGCCTGGCCAGTCACAAAGTTATGGCCAGCAAGTAGAGCTAACTCGAGTAAGGGAAGAAGGGGCAGGGCATTGCTTAAAGATTTTGCCTAGGTGTCAGGCTTCAGGGAATCCGATCCCTCCCACAGTGGGCAGCCAAGAATCGGATAAACAAGAAGAGCTCTTACCAAGTCTTTTATTCAATATTCACAGAGAGAGGCTTAGAAGAGGTACCTCTATTTCAGTAATGGCGTTGCTCCAAGTAAAGCCCCAACCCCTCCATCTCTCCTATTCTACATCATCCCTACATTAGCTGATCTGTGCCATCTGCCTCAGAGCTTTCTGTTTTCCTACTTTCAATGCCCACCGGGTCCTGGAAGAGGGGGAATCTGGAATGCTGTCTCTCCCCTGGTGCTGCTTCTCCTTCCTGCTCCCCCCCCCAATATTTCCCAGCTTCTCCCCTCTGCAGCCTCTGAGCTGTGACCTTCCGCAAACCCGTTGTAAATCTATTCTGTCTCCCTCTTCTCTGGCAGATTCAGGTTGAGGAGGCAGTATCCTTCATTCCTCTCCCTCCTCTGTCCAGGAGGCCACGGATGGGGACTCTGTGGCCTTCCAAATGTTGTGGATGACAACTCCCACCATCCCTGCCCAGTGGTCATGGTGTTTGCATGAGGTTGATAGAAGTTGGAACAACATCTGGAGAACCACAACTTCTCCATCCCTGGCCTGGGTGATCAAAAGAGGACCAGGATTTTACTCTTGCAATAGTCCCTAGCAAGCTGCTGGAAACCGCAGCTAGAATGAGTATGTTACTTCTGCCATGCTTCCGCACCACTCACTAGCCTTTGCAAACAGGGATATCTAGCTCCCCCTCACCTTTGTAATAAGAGTGCAATCTAGTCCCACACCAATGAGATCCAGGTTAATGGTTCTATATCTAGTCATTTGCCTAGGGTTCTCTGGTTGGTTGGTTGGTTGGTTGGTTGGCATGGCTTGACTTGACTTGACTTCCTGATTCATCAGGATATTCAGCGCCAAAGCTACACATTGCATTTAACCAAATTTTAGAATGGCAAGTCCATTTCTGAATCAAATTACAGTTGAGAGATGTTGCTGGAGGTGGGGAAAGTTATTAGCAGAGAGGATTACTGTAGTCTGCTCTGTGCCTGGAAGTTAATGAGATGGCAGGAAATATAGCCACTGGGTGGTAAAAGCTGTGTCCATTATTAGGAAGACTCTGATGAAACCTGATTGTGTTTTTTAATGAATTAGTCAGTTCACAAGAATTGGTCCCTGCAATCAAAATCAAGAGAGCGCTTATTTTTATCTGCTGTGGTAGCCCAGGCAATCCGATAGGATTGGCACTTCCCTATAAAAGCAAGATTCAGGGAAGGGTTTTACAAGGCACAAATGTATGGTGGGTTATAGGGATGGACAGATCAATTTATTTCTAGTCCACATCCATTTCACATGTGTTTTTTTCATGAATCCAATCCAACTTCTGCATGACTCTTGCTATTTTTTTATTAAAAGAAAAATCTGCATGAAACTCACTATTTAACTACAATAGACACATTTCTGACCATATGTTTATCCTAAAATGCATGTTCCTAATGTATTTTTGTACTTTTTTCAAAGTCAAGGATTGCATTGCAAAATTCGGAAAAGTGTGAAAGCCAAAGCATAAGTACACAGCAACCCACAGGTTAGTCCAAGAGGTGCAGAGACCAGAACAGAATTCACAGAAAGTGAATTCAAGGATGCTTACTTAGATAGTTCTTGCCTGATGTGCAGTGGTGGATCCACAAATTTTGCCATAGGGGGCAAAGGTTATTTATTTATTTACATATTTGTTTAAATATTTGTATACTCATTATATATTCATTTAAAAAATCAAAACCGTTTGCAACAATAGAACATAAAACTGTACAATAAAAACCATATAAAAATGTAAAAATCAGACATCAGTTAATTACAGTATTGTGGAAATACGTTTTCTTAATTGCCTGCAAACCTGATGGAATAGGAAAGTATTCAGCAGGAGTTTAAAAGAAGGTGCCAAGTGAATCTCTATTGGCAGGGAGTTCCACAGGACTGTTTCTTGCTGTTGCCAGAAGGGCCTCACCAACTCAGGGAACGATCCATGCTGCTACTGCAGATGATCTCAGTGATCAAGCTGCAACAGTGTTCAGGCAGCCCCTGGGGCACCCTGGACTGAAGTTGCACAGGGCTTTGTAAATTAATACAAGGTCCTTGAACCTGGCTCAGTAGAAGATGGTGGTATATACATTTAAAATGACCGGCAGAAGTATAATCTTCATTTTCAGAGATTGTGTAGCTCCGACTACTACTACCCTGATCAGGAGTGTAATATGGTCACCAACTTTCCTAAGTTACACCTATGGCCATTGCTAAGAGACAGAAAGGTGAGCTATTGAGCTGATTCATCACCAAGGATTCTGATGTTTCCTCTGTTTTTATGATACACTGATGCATTTCTTGATGTGCAATTATACACACTGGAATCTTTTGAAAGAGAAATATCAGAAGTAGCCCTAAGCCTTAAAGAGGTTCTCTGGGGAACTTCCAAAATAAATGGTTAGTTAGTGGATGGCTGTGAATTGTACTATTAGTGGGCTAGCTGCCAAGCCACACTAAGCCCCCCCCTTAAGGCAGGAATTTATTGAACATCTCTAACAGTTCATTAGGCCTGTAGAATGGCATGTAGAGAAGTTAATGGAACTTTTCGGAACCCCGGGAATGGGTTGGCTTGATTTTTGAGATCTCACAGATTTCGTGTTCCAGCCATCCCAAAGTTCAGAGAAGCAATATTCTGAAAATGGCCTCGGACATTTCCCCCATCTTACATTTTTACATATGAATTAGGAACCCACACTTTCATAAAGACTATAACAAGGCAGAATACAACATATAATATGGTTATAACCAATCAAAGATCCATAAAGATCCATAAATCGAAACATCAATTAACATCAATAAATACTGATAGGTTGAAAGAAAGAAAGAAAACTCATGTTGTCCAAACAAAAAAGACATCTGAAGGAAGAGAGGGGTGGTATAAGGCAATATGGGCATAAACTGGATTTAAGAAACTCGTTTGTGATTCAGGGGCATGAAAAGATCCTGCGTTGTGGCAGAGAGGTCGGCTTCAACCTAACGAGAAATAGAAGACTGTTACAAAGGTTGTGCACGACCCCCAATCTTTGCCGAACAGTGCACAAGATTGCTCCCAGGGTCATGCAAAGAGCCTACAGGGATACCATCTTGAAGCATCCCCCAACTTTTCCTTACAATGTCCATGTTGTTGATATCTGGTTTCTGTTTTACCTTATCTCTGTGCTGCCTCCCCTTGCCCCACCTTGCTCAGTGAAAATGGATGTTGAGTAGTAATTCCTCTGCTTTTGTGAACTAGTTAATTCAAGCCCATTTGACAATGTGTTTCAGTCCTGCCGGCTAATTAATTTCACTCAGTTTAATACACACACTTTTATAGGAGCTCGGCGTATTGAGAAGAAACAATAAAATTATCTGTGCACTAACTATAAAAATCCCATGCAAGAAATACATTTTTGGACACTACTATAAAAATACAGGATGGACATATAGACACCACCTTATACAGAAAACCAACTGACCAACAAACATATCTACATGCTTCTAGCTACCATCCCAAACATACCAAACAATCCATCGTATACAGCCAGGCCCTACGTTACAACCGTATCTGTTCCAACTCTACAGACAGAGAATCTCACCTAAGAGATCTACAGCAAACCTTTTTAGAACTAAAATATCCACCTGATGAAGTTAAACAACAGATCAACAGAGCCAGACTGATACCTAGGGAGAACCTGCTGCAAGACAGACCCAAAAAAGAAAATAACAGAACACCACTAGTCATCACATACAGCTCCCAAGTTAAAACAGTACAACGCATCATCAGAGATCTACAGCCTCTCCTGGACAATGACAGCTCCCTTTCTCAAGCTCTGGGAGGAAGACCTTTCATTGCCTACAGACAGCCACCCAATCTTAAACAACTCCTCACCCACAATAATACAACCACCAGACTTAACATGGACACTGGTACCAGAGCCTGCAATAAACCCAGATGCCAACTTTGCTGCCACATACACCCGGACAACATCATTACTGGCCCCAACAACATCCAACATACCATCTCAGGACTATTTAATTGCTCATCTTCTAACATTGTGTATGCCATCAAATGCCAACGGTGCCCTTCAGCTCTCTATATTGGACAAACAGGCCAAACCCTACGCCAAAGGATAAATGGACATAAATCTGACATCAGGAACCATAAGACTGAAAAACCAGTAGGAGAACACTTCAATCTCCCAGGACATTCTATACAAGATCTCAAAGCAGCTGTTTTATTACAGAGAAATTTCAGGAACAGACTGGAAAGAGAAGTTGCTGAATTGGAAATCATTACCAAGCTTAAAACCATGGAAGCACCTGGGATGAATAGAGACATCGGATTCTTATCTCAATATGCATGATCAAGCTTTCTTTAGCACCTCAGCCCAGGACTAATTGCAGCCATCAGCAGCCATTAACAGCCATCTACAGGTTTACCACTCCCATCAGCCCATCTCCCATTCCCACCCACCCCCACCACCCTCTGTATATACCAAAATATAAACTTAGTTGGTCTTTAAGGTGCTACTGAAGGAATTTTTTTTATTTTGCTTCGACTCAGACCAACACGGCTACCTACCTGTAACTATAAAAATCCCTGCTACTCTCCTTAGCAAATATGAGATCTTGTTCCACAAAGCTTAATAGATGTTTGTTTATTGTCTTAGCGATAGATTCCCATTAAATAATTATTTCCCACAATATATGCAACCTGGAGCTTTGCCTGCCACTGGCAATTGCCAAAGAACTGAGAGTCAGAAGACACAGTACTATTTCATTTCAAACAAACAAGGGGAAATTGCTCATATAAAAGTTGGCATGATAATCAGTGGTTAGGGAGAACATTAAATATGAGAACCTAAGCCAGGCCTTTCTTAGGCCTCAGGCAATGGATAGGCTTCAATCCCATACAGTGTCTATGGCATATACACTTGGAAGCATGTTCCATTTAATCAAGGGGACTTTCTTCTGAGTAAATATGCATAGGACTGTGCTGCCGGTATACCAGCCTAGCTTCTTCCTCTAATTTGTACATTTCAACTTGGGAAAATTGCTGCTATGCCAGAAGCAGACCTCCGCAGGTTCCCTGTGGCTTGGACTACTGCAATGTGCAGTATTTTATTTTTTTCTTCTCGCTCGGCCGGCAGCTTCCTTTTTTATTTTTTCTTCTCCCGACGTTGCCAGGTGAGGGGCGGGCCAGTGAGGAGGGGCATCATGCCAGTCAGCCACTAGTGTGGCGCCTCGCTAGCCTGCCCCTCGCCCGGCAACGTCGGGAGGAGAAAAAATAAAAAAGGAAGCCACAGGACACAGGCGCGACGTGGGTGGGCGGCGGGCAGTGGCACGGGGGGGGGGGGTTGGGGAGGGCAGGCTGGTCAGCGCCCCCTCCATTTTGGCGCCCTAGGCAATGGCCTAGTTTGCCTAAATGGACGCGCCGGCCCTGCCCACCGCTCACCTGCGACAAGGGGCTAATAATGAAATATAGTATATTTCCATTTTCACTGAAAGGGAAAAGTTAACTATTCAAAACTAAAGAGAAGGGACATATTTCCCTACATGAAAAATACGGAAGAAGCAAAGAATATGTGGACTTCTGCCTTTGCTACTACCTTGAGGGGGAGGCGGGGGACGGCAGCATGGTGTATTATCACAAGCACGCTATTATATTTCCTGTAAAGGTGTCATTTCAAGCCTCACTAGATCAGAACCAGGCTTTCAGAGAAAGCAGCTTCAGACACTGGGTGTGTCACTCCACTTATTTATCTCTACTGGCGACGGAGCTTTACTCTAAACTTTTGTGTCTCTATAGCTTAGTTTCTCTAATTATTTACAGGCATTGTGGGTAATGTAGTTTCCTTAACGTGGCCTTTTGGAAGGGTATCCTGGATGGACGCGTTCGATCCACTAGCGCGCCTTCGCACAATGCCTTCTGGCTATTGTAGTTCTTGCCCTGCCTGTGTTAAGCAAGGTCTCCAAGAGATCAAAGGGCTATAGTCTCAATGTCCTTGATAGATATACTTCCGGTTCAAGATTGCTCTTAGTCGGATCCTCCATGTAAGGGGCAGAAGTGGTGGAAGGACACCAGTGCAGGCACCCGTATGAAAACAAGAGAGGCTCCCTGTAGATGCAGTGCTCTTCAGCACAAGTTTATTTCATGGCTCACTGCTTTCCATTAATTTAGCCGGGCTCCCATGGGTGGGGTGGGGCCGGGGGGGGGGAGATCTACGAACTTCAATAGGAAACCGGAAGCAATATGCTTTCCGTACAATATATATATGTATCTCTTTGGGAGCAGAACTTTGCGGCTTCCTCCTCCGCACCCGATTGGCCGGGCGGGCAGGCAGTGACGTGAGCGTCGGCATCGGCGGCTTTTCGTCCAATTCCGACAGGCCATGTCGAGGAACGGCTCGGCCAATGGGAACGCAGCGCTCTTCGACGCCGGCGGCTGGCCACTAGGCGCCGGGCTGGCGCGGGCGGCTTGCTGAGGCGGTGGCGCGCGATTGGCTGGCCGCGTGGTTGCTCGAGTGGGCGGGGCGGGGCGGGAGCCGGGGCTCCCCTCACGGCGCAGCGGCGTTGGTGTCTCTTCTCGCGGCGGGGGAAGGTACCCTCGGAGACAGGGATGGAGCCGGCCAGGCGGGTCACGGCGCTGCTGCCGCTGCTTCTGTGGGCCACGGCGGCGTTAGCGTTGTTGTTGTTATCAGCTCCAGGCCTTGCCGCTGCTGGTCAGTAATGGCGCTACTGGCGGGGCCTCGCCTTCCTGGGGCCGAGTTTTGGGAGGGGAAGGGGGTGACAGGCGGTTGGGAGAGGGCGGGAGGGCGGCCTTCACCACAGAGGGGCTGAGAGGGAGGCCAAGGGAGGGGGGCTTTAGGAGGGGAACCCCCCCGCGTCTCTCTCACACACACACACACCTGTCTTGCAGGGTTAGCATCACCCTCATTGAAATTGCTTGTGCGGTGCCTTTCCGGTGGCTTGTCAAATTAGGCTTCACGTGCATGTCACCTTCGCCATATGTCATGCTCCGTAGGGCACATGGCATTGTGCTTCCCGATGAATTTGGAGAGCAATAGTTTGGGGAGACCACCCGGGGCTTCTCATCCATTGCCCAGAGAAGGAGCAGCTGCTGCTGCCGCGTGCAGCTTCTGGCTTGCTTGCACCTCCCCTGCCATAGGTAGCCATGGAACTAAAAACTAGTGCGCTGCTGCTGCTGCCGCCGCCGCCTCCCTCCCATCCCCTTTTTTGTTTTGCGTTAGATTGTAAGCCCTAGGGAAGGGGCGGTCTTGTTAATTGAGCTCTGTGAGCTGATTCGGGCTAGCGAGTGGGGCAAAGATACTTTAGATGTGTAAATAAAATGGGACTGTTGTAATTTGGTTGCACCAAGAGATGCAACCTTTGAGGCCATGGCTAGCCCAGTGATGCTTTTCTTCTGTCTCCTTGGCAAGGCTAAATTACCGGTACTTTTAAATTGAAGTATTGCTGCCTTTCTTCTCTTCCCCGCACCCATATACACACACTCATGCTGACTGAGGTGGGTTTATGTTGTGCAGCATAGTAGCACATTTGACATTTCATGAGTTGACTGAAGGTGTTTTCTTCTAATTCCCATGCATAACACCTGCCACTTATGTACTATTGCCACTTACCCGAAGTAACAGAGCCCTCCTGCCGTTGCCCACTCCCTAACAGATGTTAACGTTCTATGCTAATAGATTGGTGGTGAGTGGCAGGGAGACAAGTGCATTTAAACTTGACAAAGTGCACACATGGACTGTGTATATGGGCAAGGATTTCCTTGTAGCCCATATTCTGTTTAAATAAGGTTTGTGTCTATGGCTTGGGCAGAAAAGAGAGAAGACCCTAGAAACTCTATTGGAATGTAGGGGATTTCACGTAGCAGGTAAGCATAGCTGCCAAGTTTTTCCTTTTCTCACGAGGAAGCCTATTCAGCATAAGGGAATTTCCCTGAAAAAAAGGGGTAACTTGGCAGCAATGCAGGTAAGCCACTAAGCTGCCTTACTTGGACCGTGAGAAAAGACATCGGATTTTACTCCCGCATACTTATGTAGGTGAATTTTGGCTTCCCGTTGATTACTTCGCATGCATCTCTGGTTCAATTGTTCCTTTGGTTGAGCTTCCATGAGGCAGTGAATTTGCTTTCTGGTGGTGTAGCAAAGAGCCCGAATGAATTGGATACTCATAACAGGTGCCACTCAGAGATTCATAACACTGGTCAGTGGGGCACAGCTTTATTCATTTATTTAATGGAATTTGTATATCACATAATTGTAAAAACCTCTCGATGGTTTACCTAAAATAAAATATGTATTAAAGTTACTAATAAAAAAAGTTTAAAACAATCCAACAAAAATCAAACTATAAATAAAATCAGTAGTTAAAATGTATTAAATGATGTATTAAAATACACGTTAGTGTTACATATCTGAATAGTCTCGCCAAAACAAAAAAGTTTTAGTAGGCACAGCAGATGCATGCATCTGCCTAATGTCAGTGTACAGTGAGTTCCAGAGTATAAGTGTTGCACAATGAAAGTGATTCCTTACAAGTACAGAATAACACTTTGTGTCAGATCTAAGTGAGCATTTATGGGGTAAGGCAATCCTAAAGTAGATGGTCCCATGCTATTATGAATTTTATATATGAAAAGTAACCCTTTGAATTTCAGATTGGCAGTTAATGCAGATCTTTGTACAGAGATAATGTCTGGATGGGCATGTAGGTGAGGAAAGATAAAGGGGTTGGAGAGTGTCTGCATATTGAATAACTAACCCATGGGCAGTAGTTGCAAGTAACTGGTTATTTTGAATGCATAGTGTACCTTTGAATGTATTTTACATTTTAAAGCAAAACAACACCCCCACTGCATGTATGTAGCTAAAACCAGAACACTTACTAATCCCTCTTTCATATGCACGTTAGCTCAATTTTATAGTTTTATCTCACCCTAAAGATTCATTGGTCGTTTTCTTTTCCCATCCTGTTAAACAACTTGATGTGGAAGTTCAAATTACTAGTACTGTGAGCAACTTTCTGTGCCACTTGGCAACTTATCTCAATCAAAGATATGATTAGCTGTTTTAACTAGCCATCTGGACTTTTCCCATAAGTATTTTTTTAGAATAATCAGTTCTGTGAAGCAAAAGAAAGGAATCAATCAATGTGGCTAGTTGTTTTATGCAGGAAGTGTGTTTCAGGGTTCTCTTTTTATCCTTTACTATGACCAAGACACTAAAAAGGACAGTTATCCAGCAATAACGTCTGCTCATGCAATGGAACTTCCCTTCCCTCTTCCCCCCTCCATTCCCCAATCTACTCTGAAGGGTTGAGGGAATCTCCAGAACAGATTTGTGAGAGTGAAGATGGCCACAGTTGGTGTATGGTGGGTGGAGAAGTCCCATGACATGAATGGAAGTGGTTCTGCAGACGCAATGACGTCATTGGATAATCCCATTAACATGTAATGTGTCATCCTCCTGTCTTCTGGCACAAGCATTTTAATACTTGTGAAGTTTTGGTTGGCATACAGTAATTAACTTTGGAATAAGGTTTTTTATGCAAACCTTTTCCCACAAAATACCACATTTTTATGAATGAATGTAGATTTACGTTACAGTCCTTGCACCCATTAAACGGGTGGCACTGTGGGTTAAACCACAGAGCCTAGGGTTTGCCAATCAGAAGGTCAGTGGTTCGAATCCCCGCGACAGGGTGAGCTCCCGTTGCTCGGTCCCAGCTCCTGCCAACCTAGCAGTTCAAAAGCACGTCAAAGTGCAAGTAGATAAATAGGTACCGCTACAGCGGGAAGGTAAACGGCATTTCTGTGTGCTACTCTGGTTCGCCAGAAGCGGCTTTGTCATGCTGGCCACATGACCTGAAAGCTGTATGCTAGCTCCCTCGGCCAATAATGTGAGATAAGCACCGCAACCCCAGAGTTGGTCACGACTGGACCTAATGGTCAGGGGTCCCTTTACCCTTTACCTTTAAGTTAAACACACAGTGTGATAGCCTACTAAATTGTATTCAGAGTCATCCATTTGAAATCTATGGACTTAAGTTCAAGTTCATTTATTTCAGTCAGTCTACTTGACTTAATTGGGTTTCACTCAAAGTACTATATTTAAAAAGACCATTTGGCAAAATTCTAAAGACAAGACTGAAATCTGGAATTGGCTCTAGATTTTCCAGAGTGTGTGTATGGTCAATTTTTCATAGGCTTCCTTGAATACCATAATAACATGCTGACACATACAATGGTGCCTCGACTTACGAATTTAATCCGTTCCGAAGGCACCTTCATTGGTCAAAAAAATCGTAAGTCGAAAAGCACCACTGGAAACGCAGTTTCCCATAGGAATGCATTGGAAACGGAAAAATTCATAAGTCGAAAAAACCCTATCTAATACCGCCGCGGTTTCAGTTCGGATGTCGAAAAAATCGTAAGCACGCGGCCATTTGCCCCATTCGTAAGTCGGAAAATTTGGTTGTTGAGTTGTTCGTAAGTCGAGGTCCCACTGTATCCAGGATGGTATTTGATCCAGCAGGAAGTCTGCTCATAAAGCCTTTCAGAGACAAGAACATCTAGTTTCTTTCTCTTCAACCTTGAAAAAGTTTATGGCACTTCCTGGAAATAAGGAATCAGAGACCTTAGCTATTTTGACTTTGTTCCAGGTTTTTTTATTTGTTTTTGTTTTTGTTTTTTTTACAGCAACATACATTTCAAGATGTCTCCACCTCTTCCCCACACCCTAAAGAACTCTCCAACAGAGACAAACACACACACCCCAAACCCAGGCTCCCATCCTAGCCTGGGGAACATCTCTTTTCACCCTACTCCTGACCACACTACAGAGAGCAGATTGATTCAGGGCTTCTGAATGCTACATAAACACATTCCATGCAAAAAGGATCCCAGCAAAGCAGACCCCTACAGCTACCAGGACTGCACCCTTGGTGTGCAATTCCTGCAGTGCTGCTGCCCATGATCGGCTTCTACACGAGGCCTGCTTGGCATACCCATTCTGGGATTTCCCACTCCCACATTGTTGCCCCCAACATGTCCTGCTCAGTGTGGTTCAGGCCCCAGCTGTTTCCACAGCCACAAGTGCCACCTTCTCCCACTCTATGACTGCCACTTGCCCAACAGTTGTTGCTGCTGCATTATGGGAAGCAACCACTGAAGCTGGACCAACTCACTCACCCCTCAGTTGACACTAACATCAGATGTCACCATCACCCTGGAGGCCAGAGTGGTGACTGTCCTTTGGCACTGGCACAGCACAGGGACAGGAGCCAGCTCTTCTCCTCTCCTGATTCTGGGGTTAGGTTTTCTCTTCCTGCAAATCTCAGCAGCTATTGAGTGAAGGGTTCAATTCAGTTCGATTTGACCCTGTGTGTGTGTTTCCCCTGCTGGGAACAGGCACATTCAGTCAGAGCTCCTTGAAAGTCCTCTTGCCCTGGGCTGCCCTTTGCAGATGCTGGCTGACTCTCCTTCCCTCCCAGTCCCAGATTGCTTGAGGTAACTTGACCTGGGGTTATCTTGACTCAATTTGGTCAAAGCCCAGATCAGCCTGATTCAGTGTGGGCTTTGGCCGAATCCAGTGCACAGTCCTCCTGTTACTTTCGTGCCAAATATGATTATAGCATTTGCAGGTGGTGGTGTTTTTAATATTATTTTCAAACAAAAACTAGGAAGACATTACAGGTAATTGCAAGTGTAAGAACACTGATGGGAATGAGCACGTTACATCATACTGCTATCCAGAATGCAGAACAGACACTTCTCCGCTTTGAAAGTTTTGGCCCACCATCTGGATTCAAAATGTCATATGATGGTAACCAAATATAGATCACTTCTACATTTCAGGAACTATTGTGCCAAATTGGGTGACAGTCTCTTCAGAGTCGTCTCAAATGCCAGTTTGGACTCATCACACCAGATTGCGCAGTCACACCAAATTGGGCATTGGTACCTTCAGAGGCTCAAGAAGCACCTGAACCCATAGATGGACAAACCACTTTCCAAAACATATAATGAAAAGTCAAAATAAATATGAGCAGAGTAAACTTCCAAATAGCCGTATATCAGTATTCATAATTATAGGCTCCCTCACATTATTTTAAAAGAAATTTACTTTTTTTTGTTGGGCAGATAAAACGTCAATCTGTTTTCTAGGAGTTTAATGCTGGGAACAGTAACAGAGTCAATGAGCCCTTCTCCGCCAATTTTTGTTTCACATATCAATCAACTGTTGAACTTAAAGGGGGAAATGTAATACCGTACTTTTCCATGTATAAGACTAGGGGGTTTTTTTACTTTAAAATAAGGTTAAAAATCTGGGGGCATCTTATACATGGATAGTACATATGCCCATTTTCTAAATTTGGGGTCCCTGAAAGTAGGCGGTGTTTTATACATGGAAAAATATGGTAAATACTAAAAAAAAAATCTAAACAAACTTGACCTGTTTTTCTACTTGCTTTGGAAAGAGCATCTATTTGCTAACAATCAGCAAATAAGTTGTTTGTCTACAACTTAATATAGAGCTTGTTCCTTCAGAGAGATGTTAACATGATGCAATGAGAATGAAACACTGCTTGCTTCACTCTTAAAAGATACACATGAAAATACACTTACCAGTTCTGGTGGTTCAGTGGGTTCCATTTAAAATTATTTGTAACCTGATATTTTTGCTCTTTATATGTCTTCTTAATATTAGTCTGCTTATATGTGGAATTTTAACACATAATCATTTGAGTTTTATAGTTGTAAAGCAAATGAATTTTCAAAGAAAAATAGACCTTGTATCGTCATTGCAGTTCTCAAGCAGGGTTTTTTCCAGTGCAAGCAGAACTACTCATTAAATTTTTTGATGAAATAGTATCTGCTTAGGATTTGCAGTTTCTGCTACTAGGTGACTTCTAATAATGTGGTATGATCACCCCCACCCCGAGCTGTTTCTACATCTCTTCCATGAAGACTCAAAATGACTGGCTTGGCATTAAGTAAAGCAGCAGATTTAACTTTTATTAGTAAGACCAAGTCCTCACTGCTAACCTGCAAGCTTTATGAGAACAGATGACGTAAGATAAAAAAAAAAGTATTTCTTTACACAGCACAGAGCATTTGGTTGTTCACTGTAAGAACAGGATGCTAGACTAGATGGGCTACCAGCCTGATTCAGAAAGCTCATCTTATGTTATCAGTGTCCTTTTTGTGAGCTCTTATATGAAATGCTATTTTTTGGCTGTTCTATGATTAAAGGTAAAGGCACCCCTGACCATTAGGTCCAGGCGTGACCGACTCTGGGGTTGCGGTGTTCATCTCGCTTTATTGGCCAAGGGAGTTGGCGTACAGCTTCCAGGTCATGTGGCCAGCATGACAAAGCCGCTTCTGGCGAACCAGAGCAGCACACGGAAACGCCGTTTACCTTCCCGCTGTAGCGCTAACTACCGTATTTATCTACTTGCACTTTGATGAGCTTTCAAACTGCTGGGTTGACAGGAGCTGGGACTGAGCAACGGGAGCTTACCCTGTCGTGGGGATTCGAACCGCCGACCTTTTGATCAGCAAGCCCTAGGCTCTGTGGTTTAACCCTCAGCGCCACCACTTCTATGATCAGTAGAGCTATAAAATTAAGAGCTTGTCTCTAATACAGTGTATTATTTCTAGAATATATTTTATACATTGCAACTTAAGCTGTGGAGTGACATTTGGGATGGGAGAATAAGTGTTCTGCCACGCTTTTGATGAGAGCATGATTTGTTCAGATATTTTGTTTTTGATATTGTAAAAAGTTACAAATTTAAACAGAGGCTTTATGTGGCTGATACTTTCCAGGGGATTCCTGTTCTGTTCAATCAAATTTAGTTGCCTTCGTTCCATCTAACTTCTCTTAAAGTACTATTTAATTTTGCAGATGAAGAAGGAACTCAAGAGGAGCCCTTTGAATCAAAGGTGAGCACAGAATCTCCGTGTGTGATTCTTGCTGTTGAAAACCAGTATGAATTTTCCACTTACCAACAAGCTCTTAAGAGCATGTACTTAACCTGTCTGGTGACAATTCTTATGTGGAATGTAAAAGGAGCAATAAATATACATACATACATACATACATACATACATACATACATACACACACATACACACAAGTACCTTAGACTATAATTATAATTACTCCTTGACATGGAGCAGAAACAGTAATTTCAACTTGGATTTTTTTTTAAATGGTGGGCACGATCCAGCATTGCATAAATAGACATCCAGTAGTGCAAAGAGTCTTCTTCATTCTGTCTTCCAAAACCCTCCAGATGTCCCTGCTCTAGCAGGTTGGGATACCCTCCAGAGCAGATCTGGGGAGGAGGATGTGCAGTGGTTTGAGGGTGGAGAGGAGAAACCAAAGTCCTTTTGCAAAAGAAAATGGTCATAATCTGATCTCACCCAAAGAAAATTTGGGGCTGGGGTAGGATAGTGTAGTAGGAAATAGATGAGCTGCTGTGAGTAGAGAACAGGTTTACATTTTAAATCAATACACTAGATTCTGAAAGTAAGTCTGAGTGAGTGAACAGGGCACATATTGAAAAGAAGAAGATGCCCAAATCCTTTGACTCTTCGCATGCATTTATTGTATAGCTAAATATGAAAACCCCCAGCTTTGTTTGCATTTATCAAAAATCTTCTGCATATGAGAGGTGATCAGAAGCTTTTATCAACTTAATTCTCCCTGCTGCTCATTCCCTAGACAACCTTGCCTTCTGAGGAACAGGTGAAAGACCATTCAACTGGAACCCATGTGGTAGCAGGTCAGATCTTCATTGACTCTGATGAACCCGAGTCTCACATTGAAGATGGAGAGAGTTTCAGAAGCCAAGAGGAGGAAAAGGAAAGAACTTTGGAGGAACTAAATCCTCTAGAACTGTCATCCCTATTAAATAAGGATTTGGAAGAGGTAGAAACACAAAAAGCAGGTAACCTTGGTTGGTTGTAAGTTTTTTGGGGTTGCCCTGCGCAAGATATAAAGTGAATTAATGACTAAATAAAAAAAATAAGTTTTGGGCTTGTGTTTCCCTGCAAGAATACTCTTTTGCCTGAGCTGTGTAATTGAAGTTTTATAACTTTTCACAAGTTGAATTAAAGAAAATTAAGATTAAACTGGTAAATCTCCTCAAGAACAGTAGGAAATAGTGACTTGTGGTCTCAGCTTTTCACTGGCTTGATGTAGTTTGTTCAGTCCATTAATAGTGACAAGTACTATTCATTGGGTTGCATCGGTTTCAGTGGTAGAAGATCCCATTCTTCTCTTCGAAGTTTGTTTCTATTCATTATAGAACATAAAGCTAGAATAAGTAAGGGAATGGAACTGTGGCATCATAATTGCTAATATTCCCTTTTGATACAGGTTTAAAGTCGTACTGCTTTGTTTAGCTGTGTAGTCAACCCCCTTTCATTCCTTGCATTCACTACAGGGCTACAGAATCGGTTGGTTTAGAATCATAGGCTTGGATGGGTAATCAAGTCCATCCCTCTGTGCACGAATCTCAACTAAAGATCCAGGGTTGCCATATGTCCAGAATTTCCCAGACCTATCCAGAATGCTGCAGTCAGCAGCAGTGTCTGGGCATAAAAAGCTCAACAACTCTCCCTCCTTAACAAACTCCAAGGAAGGAGAGTCCACAGCCTCCCATGGGAATTTGATCTAAACAAAACTGGCAAAAAGAGAATATTCAAATGTTTAAAGACCAGTTGGCATATATGATGATTTGAACTTTAGGGGTAGGAATGGAAGGCTGTTTTTCAGCTTGTTAGTTCATGGTGAGGAAAAGTAAGACTTGTTAACTTTGTACAAAATGTTGATTGAGCCTACTTAAGGAATAAGTCTGCTTTTCATAGCTCAATCCTAGGGCTGCTTTGCACCAGTTCTAGCTTTAATAAGGGGAAGGCTTGTGGCAAGTGGCTTGTGAGTCTGCAGAGCCTCTTTGGTTGCAATCTCTTTATATGAGAATAAAGCCAGCTGAAGATATAAGATTGCACTGTTATGGTCTTAAACATGGAACTGAGTACAAGGCAAGCGAATGTGTATAAAACTCAGAGATTTCCCACCTCTAGAACATTGATCTAGAAGGGCATTGGAGAGGTTTAAGTTTAAAGATATGCAAAAATCTGTTTATTTCCAAAGAACAGTCAACATTGCTGTTTTATCATAGTTAACACATTTCAAAACGAAACACAGCCTATAGCTGGGGTTTCCAAACTAAGGCCCGGGGGCCGGATGTGGCCCAATCGCCTTCTAAATCCGCAGACGGTCCAGGAATCAGCATGATTTTACATGAGTAGAATGCATCTCTGGGTTATTTGTGGGGCCTGTCTGGTAGAATGTGTCCTTTTATTTAAAAAGCATCTCTGGGTTATTTTCAAAATATAGTCTGCCCCCCCCACAAGGTCTGAGGGACAGTGGACCAGCCCCCTGCTGAAAAAGTTTGCTGACCCCTGCTCTACAGTGTCTGTAAATTGATTCATATATGTTGTTGTTGTTGATAATAAGTAGCAGTAATAGTAGTAAAAAAGGTAAAGGACCCCTGTATGGTTAAGTCCAGTCAAAGGTGACTGGGGTGTGGTGCTCATCTCGCTTCAGGCTGAGGGAACCGGCATCCACAGACAGCTTTCTGGGTCATGTGGCCAGCATGACTGAACCGCTTCTGGCGCAATGGAACACCGTGACGAGTGCCAGAGTGCACAGAAACGGTGTTTACCTTCCTGCCATAGTGGTACCGATTTATCTACTTGCACTTTGCACTGGTGTGCTTTTGAACTGCTAGGTTGGCAGAAGCTGGGACAGAGCAACCCCATCGCGCGGATTCGAACCACCGACCTTCCGAACAGCAAGCCCAAGAGGTTCAGTGGTTTAGACCACAGCGTGACCCACTCCCTGGTGGTGGTGGTACTAGTAATAGTAATAGTACTAGTATACACATGAGTCACCATTGTACTTTAACTGGCAAGTGGCTGACAGTTTTTGTCCATTACTGTCAGCTACTCAGTGCAAAGAATGTTAATAAAGCGTATTGAACCTGGAAATCTCCCAGAGGTTGAAACTGCATGTTCCTTTGAAACTTTTAAGTGCAAGCAAAGCAGTAGTCACTAAAGTGTAATGAAACCTTTTTAGATATCTAATTATAACACTCTTGAGAATACATGTGCTTCATGCATGATAAACACAGGACGTGTAGCCTGATTTTCACTTCTCTCCTAATGCCACGTCAGCTATAATCACTGACTTTACGTAACTTTCATACTAGCATTACATCTGAAAACGACTCACAGAAACCTAAAGCTGCACAAATCCAAAGCTGTTTCTCCTTCTGTTAAGAAACTTTGACAATATCCATTGTCACACCAGCAGATGCAACAGGACATTCTCCCTTCCCCGCTACCCCCCATCTGCTCCAGAGGGTCCCCCAGTCCTCTGGAGCAGTAGTTTGGGGGCATACTATAGGGTGGGAGGAGAAGAGAAAGTTGCACAAGTAGAGGTTCCAAATGCCCAGATTTCATTGGATGCTAGGATTGGACAGCCCCCATCTCAGAGGAGAGGTGCAGGGAGCTTCTCTCTTTAAACAAGCACAGTGGTAACTTTCCGGTTTGATGAGCAGATGGCATGGCTGCACCTTTTCCTGGTCCTACCTCCACTTCTGCTCCTTAAATGTGGTAACCATTTCTGCCACCACCCTGGCCCCAAAGGTTTGGCAGGCCTTCCCCTATGTATTTAGCACAGAAAGACCTGTTGAATTCAAGTAGATGTGAGAGAGGTTTCCTCTACAATCAGCTTAATCAAGCCATAGCCTTAAATAATAGGTGTGTCAGTGAGAGTTTCACTTTACAGTGCTTTGTTTCTCCTGGTTATTGAATTCTTCTGAATGTCAAATTGCTTTTCAGCTAGATAATTAATAACAGGAAATATGTACACTGTATGTGAGAGTGTTCAGAGCTGCCTAATGTGTCTGAATCGCTATGCAACAGCAATGAGACATGTTGTAAACAACTTTGCACACATGTGGTCCTTTTGCTGCCAGGCGATAATTACTAATTAGTGAACTACCAGTCTCGTGTGTGATTTCCTGGATTATTGTAATTTCCAGAGCTTCTAACTAATCCTAACTATGTATACTCCTATTGAATTCAGTGGGGCTTATTCCCAGGGAAGTTGGGATAAGATTGCCATACTGAAAATTGATACAGCCATACCTCGGTTTAAGTACACTTCGGTTTGAGTACTTTCAGTTTAAGTACAGTGGTACCTCGACATCCAAATGCCTCGACTTACGAAGTCGGCAAACCCGGAAGTCTTTTTGCCGCGCATGCATTCTGTGCACGCGCAGAAGTGCAAAATCGCACTTCACGCATGTGCAAAATGGATGCTTCTACAACCGAAGGATTTGACTTTGAAGAGCGCTGTGGAATGGATTGCCTTCGTAAGTCGAGGTACCACTGTACTCCGCAGACCCGTCTGGAACGGATTAATCCACTTTCCATTACTTTCAATAGGAAAGTTCCCTTCAGGTTAAGTACAGACTTCCGGAACCAATTGTGTACTTAAACCGAGGTACCACTGTACTTTGATTTAGGTTGCAATCTTATAGACAATTTCTACATTTTGAAAGGAAAATACCAAAAGATGCCACATCTTGTATTTTAACTAAAAAGCTGGGTAAAAACAAACTCTTAGCAGCAGTTGAGCTCCTTCCTTCAAGATATGTTAATAATGCAAGATATGTTGGGTTGTTGTTGCTGTTGCCGTTTTTAGTTTTGACAGCCATTGGAGGAACTGCAGATGGTGAGCCATGCTACTTCCCCTTTCTTTTTCTGGAGAAGGAATACTCGGAATGTACTGCAGATGGAAGGGAGGACGGTAGACTCTGGTGTGCAACAACCTATGACTACAAGGCTGATCAAAAGTGGGGCTTCTGTGAAAGTAAGTATGGCAGCTATCCTAAGAGATTCTATTATTGAGCTGCATGAGATTAAGTCAATGAATAGTGCTGAGACAGAAATTGAATGCCTGTTCTTATAACAATAGGATCTGCTGAAGTTATTTGGGACAGACAAAAAAAAATAAGTGGATTTGGCTCCTCCAAGGTCTGGTGGTAGCCAGTGGCTTAGATAGCTCTAACAGGAGATTATCCAGATTATTTTGGGAACCTCCAGTGTACCCAAGTGTACTTGCAAACAAGATGAGGTCACTGTTGCCTTTTTTGCTTTGTAAATTTCCCTTGATCTAGCTGCTTTCCCACTGTTTTCCCCACACTGGTGGGAAAGTAGTTGGAGAAGGGTGCTTTTTACTTAAGAAAAAGCTGTGGGGACAAAACTTGGAACTGACAGCAGCATGTAGTTTGGTGTTAAGGAACTGTAAATTAACCTTGCTGTTAGAATAAAAGTTGCTCTCGTCACCATGAAGCAGTAAATATATCTTCACATAACAGTTAAATGAAAAAAGTAGAAGTAAGTGTGATTTCTTTTTTTCAAGAGAAGGATACGATTTTCTTTCCAGAGTTCAAGAAGATGCTTGTCACTCTTTTTAACATGACCACCAAACTCTGTGCTAGGTATACTTACGTCTATTTTCAGTTCATGGTTAACTTTGTTTCCTTCTGAGTCTTTCCCCTTTTTGCTTCTGCAAGACAGAAATACAAAGCACAGGAACCCAGTGTGAAATATATAGGTTGTGGAGTTCTGTAACTGCCCAGATAGCTGCCCTGAGAACAGTGTGAGCTAAAGTATTAATTATTCTTTTTTATACTTTTCTTTAAAAAAAAAAGCTGAAGAAGAATCTAATAGGAGAAGACAAATGCAAGAGGCAGAGGATGTTTACCAGACTGGAATGAAAATCCTTAATGAAAGCAGTAAAAAGGCCCAGAAGAAAGAGTGAGTTTCATGTGTGTGAGAGAGAAAGAGAATTAGGCTAGTTTTTAAATTTATAAATGTGACTGGCCAACTTTATTTTATACTGCTAAAATTTTGTTTTCAGTTGCAAGTAGTACATAAAGAGGAATACAGTGGTTTCAAATCCAACTTCATAGAACTGTTGCACTTATGGGGAGCATGTGAAATTTTAAAGAACTGTTGTAGTAAGTTTAACTTGTCTCATCCAAGTATATGAGTAACTGTGATCTTGGATAGGTGGCAAAGAACCCCAAGAAGGATCCATAACCTGGGCACAGCTGCTGAGACGGCTTCTTTCCACATTCTCACCAGACATGCCTTCGATATAGTTGTTTACGGTCTCAACTGGGAGCTTCCATGTGTAGGTCTTCCATGCTAGAACGAAGGAACTGCCTCCATACCCCAAAACTACTTGGGTTCTGGCTATCTAGGAAAGAAGCAAAGAACATTTGTTGTATGATACTGGTTATTTGGATCCTTTCCTTTGTAGGTTTTGGCCTGGTTTTGTTACTGAAACTTCTTTTGTTGCAATGGTGGGTGGTCTGTGCTATGAACTGGACAAAGGGTGTGTTTCTCTGCTGGTTCTGCTGAACCTCTCCATAGCTCTCAGTACCTTCCACTATGGTATTCCAAACTGTGTGTCACAACACATTAGTGTGTTGGCTGCATTGTGTAGGTGTGTCATGTGGACACTCCCCACACTCCTCCCGGGGCTGGAAAGGGGTTAGTTTAACCTCCAGTTTTCCAATAAAACTGAATTGCTGTGTTGCAAAATGATGCGTATCCAAAAAGTGTGCCACCAGCATGAAAAGTTCTGCTCTAGGGGTATCTTACTGTGTTGGGAGAGGAGCACCATTTTATGCCTACCTCTATCTTGCATAGCAAATGGTTCCTGTTCAACTTTGTGCCCTTACAGGATTCTGCAAAATTCTGTCTTGTCCCCATGCTGTTTACTATCAACATGAAATAACTGGTGCTGGGTGGCTGTGGATTTGGAGTTGGAGTTGGGTGTCATCACTTTGCAGATGATACTTACTTACTTACTTACTTACTTACTTACTTCTTTTTCTTTAAGAGCATATCAGTATCTTATGAGAGCAGCTGACATGAATCATACGAAAGCAATGGAAAAAGTGTCTTATGCCATGTTGTTTGGGGACTACTTGAAGCAAAACGTTCGGTCAGCTAAAGAACTCTTTGAGAAACTGACTGAAGAAGGGTCTCCTAAGGGGCAAACAGTATGTATACCTTAAAGTGTCCTTCTTTGTTAAGCAGTGTATGAACGTTTGTAAAATTGTATATGACTAGCGTTGAGTGGTTTGTTCTAAGGGGTGTGCATTTCCTCTTCTCGTTGGCAGCCCTCCTTGTATGCAACCTGCCAAAAGGAATGATCAACCGGTTTTGCTGTCACTGTTTCTGTGTTATAAGGCCTCATATACCTCCAGGGCACCTATGGCTGATGTAAAGTTCACCTGCTCGTCTGGTGTTACCTAAAATAGTTTGCTCATATCAAAGCACATGATCAGCTATCCACATAGATCGTGCTCAGTTGCTCTGAGAGGTATGGCAGCAGTTCTCAGGGTCAGCCAAGCAGGACAGGTGGTTTCAGTAAGCACTACATCTGCATCATGTTCATACCATATCTAAAGATCTTCATGGACTTTAGCTAGGTTTTTTTCCTCTTCAGAAAGGAAAAATGAGGTTGTTCAAGTGATGCAGAATTACTTGTCTAAATTATTCTTTTTCCTTAACGGCATATTTATTACTGAGATTAATAAAACCTGACTTTCCATTCCATTTTAATCTCTCAACAAGCATAGCACACCTTTTAAAGGTAAAGGTGCCCCTGACCATCAGGTCCAGTCGTGTCCGACTCTGGGGTTGCAGCGCTCATCTCGCTCTATAGGCCGAGGGAGCCGACGTTTGTCCGCAGACAGCTTCCAGGTCATGTGGCCAGCATGACAAAGCTGCTTCTGGTGAACCAGAGCAGCGCACGAAAACGCTGTTTACCTTCCCGCCGGAGCGGTACCTATTTATCTACTTGCACTTTGATGTGCTTTCAAACTGCTAGGTGGGCAGGAGCTGGGACCGAGCAACGGGAGCTCACCCTGTTGCAGGGATTCGAACCGCTGACCTTCTGATCAGCAAGCCCTAGACTCTGTGGTTTAACCCACAGCGCCACCTAGGTCCCTTAGCACACCTTTTAGTATCCACCTAATCTTCATGGAGTTGGAGCCAAAATAAAATCCCGTGTGTAGCTTTTCTGTTGTGGTTGGTGGGGCAGCGGGGTTAGCCCATCGAGGAACATAAAGGTTGCATTGTTGTTAGGTTTTCCTCCTCTTCTCGCTGCAAGCCTATTTTTAGATTGGCTCACAAACAAACCAACTCTAAGGGTAGTAATCTCCATAATAAACTTTTAGCCTGTGTACCATACTATGTTGCTTTCAAATTTAAGATTCAGGTGTTCCTTCCCTGTGCTGAAAATGTTCTGCCTGGTTACTGTTATGAAATGCCTAGTTTGCTGACACTAACATAAACATGTTATATGGACAATATTTCAAATCCTTTTACTTACAAAGCTACGTACTGTTGCAAAAATCCATAATTTCCGAAAGAGTAGTTGTGTAAGTTTCTTGCAACACCTTAAAGATTAAATAAGAAATAAAAAACCTCGTGACTCACTCAAGCCAGATAAGCAACCCTTGCATTGCACCTGAAAGGTCAGGTATATTGCATGGATATAATCCTGCTATCTGCATACTTTGTATTAACAATAAATATATAAGCACAGAAACCTTGTAAAGCAGGTTGTAATGGTAGTTAAACCAGTCCTGAAATTGCCACTTGTGAACTGTGTTCTTCCATTTCAGGCCCTTGGATTTCTCTATGCCTCTGGCCTTGGTGTTAATTCCAGCCAAGCAAAGGTATGGCAATTTTACTGATGTTTCCCCAATTTTTATCCTGATGAATATGCCAGTAAAAATAGTGTAATTAACCAGCCTCTGCTTTTTTTCTGTAGGCACTAGTTTTTTACACTTTTGGTGCCCTTGGAGGAAATTTGATAGCACATATGATTCTGGTAAGTCCATTTGTCATCTAACACACGAGTAAAACCTGCAGTGTATCATACAGTGGGACCTCGGTTTAAGTACACAACTGGTTCCGGAAGTCTGTACTTAACCAGAAGCGTACTTAACCTGAAGCGAACTTTCCCATTGAAAGTAATGGAAAGTGGATTAATCCGTTCCAGACGGGTCCGCGGAGTACTTAAACTGAAAGTACTCAAACCGAGGCGTACTTAAACCGAGGTATGACTATTACCAAAAGGAAAGCCTATTCCAATATCTAAAAGTACAAGGTGTTCTGTTCTGAAACATTCATTTTATTTTTATGGCTTGGTCTGTTTTTAAGTGCAACATTTCCATGTTTAAACCAAATAAAAAAAATCCTTCCAGTAGCACCTTAGAGACCAACTAAGTTTGTCATTGGTATGAGCTCTCGTGTGCATGCACACTTCTTCAGATACACCGAAACAGAAGTCACCAGACCCTTAATATATAATAGTGAGAGGGTGGGGAGGGGTAGTACTCAGAAGGGAGTGTGTGAGACCGCTTGCAACACAGGCAGCCTTTTGTACCCAGTTGTCTACACAAATGTGTTAACTTTCCTCACGTTTTTTGGGTTTTTTTAATGAGACATTCTTGCACGTGGTAGATTTTGGTCACATATGTAGGACCAGAAAGACACACACAAAAAAATGGTTTTCAGTCGGTTCTCATAAGCCATAGCTGCAAACTCTTATAAAGGAAAACAACTGTGTGGATGCCTTTTAAGAAAGCCTTCCATGTTCAAAAGTGCCAGAATTATAACTGTGTTCATAGTTTTTCATGAAAACAAAATCTGAACCTAGGACATTGAATATGATTGTCTTTCACCTTTTCTCTCTGTCACCATCTGCTTGAAATAAATTCAGTTATAAAACAGCAAGATCCATTTTTATTTTATTTGTGTAGTATTCCCAAATTGTGATGGATTTTTTTTGTCTTCTTAATAATAAGTTGGAATAACAAAAGTGGCTTCTTTCTAGGGCTACCGGTACTGGGCTGGGATAGGAGTCCTTCAAAGTTGTGAATCTGCTCTCACACATTACCGTCTAGTAGCCAATCATGGTATGTGTATGTTTGTTTAGACGTCTACCTGTATATTTCCCATTAATTAAAATGTCCACTCTGAACTGTTTGCTTGTCAAGGTAGATGTCAGTATGTGAAAGTATGGCTATCTTTTTCTGTTCTTTAGTGTGCCTTGAACAGAAATAAGATTAGCCTCTTAACATAAAGTAAGGTTGGTACAACAGCCATTATGCATTTTTAGCAGGACCGGCCCATTCTGCTTCTCCATCTGAGGTGGAACTGAAATGTGCTGCTCCTCTCTGCTTTGCCTGCCCCACCACTGCCAGCAGAAGTGATGGACCAGGCAGGATGCTGCCTCTTGCGTTTCCACTGCCTGAGGTGGCTACTTCACCCTGCCTCATGAGTGTGCCGGCTCTGATTTTTAGGTTGAATCTGCACTGTGGCAAAAGCATAGAATACTTTTTGTAGCTCAATCTAGTTTTAAGAGATTCCGTCTTTACTGTCAACAATATCATACTGATTTAGGTTTCATTTCAGATTTATTGCCTATTTCTAACACACAAGGTATGGTTCTGTTACAGTTTTCTGTTTAATCTCTTGCAACCCATGCTCAGTAACTCCTCGTCCTCTTATAATGCTTTTGTATATTTTTGAAGGCAAGTGCACACATTTGGTTTTTTAAGATGTATGTGCAAGGGGTGTTAAGTTTGTGCATAAAAATGTGCAAATGTGTGCCGCTGAGGTACACTTATTAGAACACACAGAGAGGAAGTTGCAGCCAGCCATTTGATTCTGCACTTGGTGGCAAGTGTGCTACTGTGTGCAGTGCTGAACAGTTCTGAATCTGACTGGAATGGCTCCTCTCTGTTTCTTTTGAGCAATTGTATTTGAGTAACTGCTAACCGGGGTTCTTGTTCTCTCTCTAGTGGCTAGTGACATCTCTCTAACAGGAGGCACAGTGGTGCAGAGAATTCGTCTTCCAGATGAAGTAGAAAACCCAGGAATGGCAAGTGGGATGCTAGAGGAAGATTTAATACAATATTACCAATTCCTAGCTGAAAAAGGAGACGTTCAAGCGCAGGTATGGTTAGATAAAATGGGAAATGGTTGTTCTTGGAGAATGGTATAACAACAACATATAAGTAAAGAGCTAGAAAGCTCTAGGCCACACGTCAATGTCAGTGACTTCATGATAAGATCACTGCCAAGTGCTCTATGTGGAGCTTCCCTTGTTCTTAATCTGGAAGCTGCACTTGGCACAGTTGCTGACATGAATGAGACCCTCTCCTCATATAACCCCCCTGCTCGAAGGACTGCACTGATTGCCTGTTTGATGATGGGCCAAATTCATGGTGTTACTATTGGTATATAGATGCCTTAATGGCTTGGGACCAGTTTTCTTGGGGGTTGTCTTGCCCCATAAGTGCCCACTCAACCTCTTTGATCTGCAGAACTGGCAGCATTACAGGTTCCACACAATATTTGTTCTGCATTATAAGAAATTGTTCTTTTATTACTTTGGCAGCACTTTGGAACTCCCTGCTTATTGACATCAGACAGATGCCTTCACTATATTCTTTGTGGTGCCTGCTTAAAATGCCTGTCCAGACATACGGAAAATACATGTGTTTTATTTCTTTTCAGCTGCTGTCGATTTTAATCGTTGTTTTTTAATATCTTTAAATACTCTTTCAGCAACAATGTTAAAGTTTTATTTCATATTTTTTTAACCGTTTGCAGGTAGGTGGGGTAGGTGAGAAAGATTGTATCATAGCAACTAAACTGGGGATATGAGTCTGTGATCCTCCTCCACATATTGTTGGACTCCAACTCCAATCAGCCCCAGCAAACGTGGGCAGTGGTCACAGATGATGGGAGCTGTAGTCCAGCAACACTGGGAGGATCATAGGTTCCCTAGCCATGAACCAAACAGTTTGGCTGTGGCATTGTGAGCACATGGGGGCTTTAGGGAGGAATGCATGACCTCTAAAGGTAGTGGAACAGAGACTCTTGTGGTCTCCTTCACTTTTTCAAAATGTGAGTGACAGTCAAATTTAATTAATCATGAATGCATCCATTCAGCAGCACACCTGTGCTCTGTGCAGCACACTTCACAGTTCGACAGATTTGTCTGTCTTCAGCACGTTCAGTGGCCTTTTCTTGAGGGATGTTTCTTAAGCAGGAACTGCCCATCCAGGAGGTTCTTGTTGTCCAGAGTTCACTGTGAAATTCACAATTGACCGAATTTTTGTCAGGTACATCGTGACACAGCATTAACTGAACAACTTTGTATCTGAAAAACAACCAGACATAATACTGCACTCATAACCTGACGACATCCAACTTGCAACCAGCATTAGAATCCTTTTTTCTAAAACACATAAGTTTTCAAGTCATAGGTGTGTTCCAACACAAATGTCATGTCTAGGCAAAACTGCTTCATCTTAAGTGTGTGTTTGCCCATCTCTGCTCTACAACATTCAGTCTGCAGCCCTAAGACCACACATGGCCCTCAGCCTAATTTCAAAGGCTCTCTGCAAGTGATCAGTTCGGAGTTCTGATGAGCTTGCTGGGGGAGGAAGAGAGGGAGAGAATGAGACGGTCTGCCTCCTTTTGACTCAGGGCCCCATCCATTGCTGAGACTTGGTCCCTGACAGATTACCCCTGAGCAAACATGTCCCTCAACAGAAAGGTGGCCCACCCCTATTTTAATGTATCAGTAATTTATTGCTGCTTGCTGGCATCAGGTTATTGTGTTTAATGAAGCAGGACAATCACCTCCTAAAAGTATTTCCTTTCCCTTATTGCAATATGTTTTGCTCATTCTACAATATACATGACAAGTTTTCAATTAATGTTCTAGGTTGGACTTGGGCAGTTGCATCTGCATGGTGGAAGAGGTGTAGAACAAAATCATCAGGTATGGTTCATTTGCTGTTTTGGAAATGCAGTGAATGGTTCATAGAGTCTTAGTTGGAAGGGTCATCTAGTCCAACGTCCTGCAGTGCGGTTCCCCATCCAATTTCAAACTATACTGGTCCCTGCTTAGCTTTGCCAATGTGCTGGCAGTTTTATTGCGGCACCATTAGTAATCAGTTAACAATCAATTTTAGTTGTACATTAATTGCTTTGTAATAGTATTATTATTGATTGATTGATTGATTGAATTTATATACCGCCCTATACCTTGAGGTCTCAGGGCGGTTCATATAAAAAGTAACTGAGTGCATATAAACTGGGCTGAAACTGGAATACAATATGTATAGCACAGCAGCTATCTGTTCTGTTGCTGTGTTATGACGGTTTGATAATAAGCACTAAAGGTTAAACTGCTATATTGCATTAAATGTGACACTGCCTTGAAAGATAATTTGGAACTTACAGCTAGTGCAGAATGCTGCAGGTTGGATGCTAACTGGGACAAGAAGGTTTGAACATGTAACACTGGTTCCTGGCCTAACTTCATTGACTGCCAATTTGTTTTCAGCCTCAATTAAAAGTTGTGGTTTTGAGGCTCTGAACCTCCTTTCCCCATATAAACTTGCCCTGACCCTGATATCATCATTGGAGGTCCTTCTCTGAGCACAACCCCCAAAGATCTTCTGGAAAGTGACAACAACAACAAACAACAACAACAACATTTTTTTATTTATACCCTGCCCATCTGACTGGGCTTCCCCAGCCACTCGGGGCGGCTTCCAACAAAATATTAAAATACAATGGTCTGTTAAACATTAAAAGCTTCCCTAAAAACAGATGTTTTTCTCTTGAGAGAATAGGCGATTTTTGTACAGTAGTAGCTTTTCCTACTTTTGTAATGTTTTCCCAAGGGAGGCCTGCCTGGCTCCAATTCTTCCATCATTATGGCACCAGGAAAAACTGTTTTCATTTTCCTGAGCACTTGGGCAGCACCAATAATTGGGTACTTTTACCCCAGTTAGGTTTATGTATTCTTTACCGTATCATCATGTTTTATTCTTGTAAATTGATTCAGGACATTATGTAAACAGTTTATGAATTCAGTTAACTTGCTCACTTGGCTGAGTAAGCAGTGAAGCTGGTTGTTATTACTGCCAAGTTTTCAAGATTTCCAGGTCAAACAACACAGCAAAGAGCACATTTAACTGAGTTCTGGAATTATATAGCAATAGTTATGGATGTTTTCTCTCATTCCATTCTCTAGCGAGCTTTTGAATACTTCAATCAAGCAGCTACTGCTGGTAACTCCCATGCTATGGCATTTTTGGGAAAGGTAAGACACACAGTACGTTTGGGAAGTTATTCTGGGTTGTCACTGAAATCAACTGGCTAACTGCTGTAAAAAAATAATAATAATCTAAAAGGGAACCTGGGTGCTTAAGATGGGCCTTTGGTCTAATTCAGCAGGGCTACTCTTGTGTTACATCTCCCCCACCCCAAAAAGTTATTCCTTTAAGTGTTTTAGGACTTTAGTTAGTTGGGCAGCAATGTTTCTGCTTTAGTTAGAGCGGAAGTTACATTAAAGTGTACTAAAGTTTCATTATGCATGAAAGAGTCTCTCCGCCCATGTCTCTTTTACTAAATAATCTTCAGTTACATTTTGTTCTTCCAGATGTATTCAGAAGGAAGTGATATTGTACCTCAAAGCAATGAGACGGCTCTTCAGTACTTCAAGAAAGCTGCTGATATGGTATGCTTCTACTAAATGGGCATTTTAATTTTCATAGTTGTCATAAAAGTACAGTGTTTGAGGTCCTAGTCAATAAGGCGCATGACGCCATGTGCTGACGGTACATATGCCCCCAAACTGTCTTCAGAATTATTTATAAAATCATTTTTGGACGTTGTCAGAGGCAGTTTACAGAAAAAGAAAGACAATACAAAATGGATAGTGGCAGTCATATAATCAATAACCTAAGACAGAGAGCAGTTTAAAACAGGCATGTCAAACCTGCGGCCCTCCAGATGTTTTGGCCTACAACTCCCATGATCCCCAGCTAGCAGGACCAGTGGTTGGGGAAGATGGGAATTGTAGTCCAAAACATCTGGAGGGCCGCAGGTTTGACATGCCTGGTTTAAAACAAATAGAACACCAACAGGACCAGTGGTCAGGGATGATGGGAACTGTAGTCCCAAAACAGCTGGAGGGCCAAGTTAAGCCATGCCTGCCGTATAAAATAGATGGTGGCAAGGGCCTTATTTAAGAGTGGTCTGAAAAAAGAAGAGTTTTTAAGGCCCATTTAAAAATGGGCAGCTCTGTAAAGAGGGAGTTGCATAATTCTGTCTGTCATCACAGAAAAGGTTCTGTTTCTCGTGCCCCAGCTTAACTGCAGGTACATGAACTTAGATCTTAATGCCTGCATAGGTTTGTACAGGTGTAGGCAGTCCTTCAGATAATAAGTTCTCAAACCAGTTGGAACTTTGAAGGTCAAAATCAGCACTTTGATAAAACAGTTCATTCCTTTTCACATGCCTTCAGCCCAAGAATTATACCTTCATCACTGCCTGAAGGTATCAAGTGTCTGACATCAAATTTGTCCTAGCTTTCGGTGGAATCAATAATTTTACAGAGTACATACGATAGGCTTGAACTTGCCATTGTGGTGCTTTTCTGAAGGCCTAAAAACATGTGTTCTTTTATTCTTGTGAATGTTAGAAATACATGGTGAAGTTCTAGATTCAAACTTGTAATTGCATTCCAATTTATTCCCTTTCATTTTTTAGGGCAATCCAGTAGGGCAGAGTGGCCTAGGGATGGCTTATCTGTACGGAAGAGGTGTTCCAGTGGTAAGTCTGCCTGGCACTTTAATGTGGCAGTGCTAATCTTCTAGGAAAGAGCCGTTGCCTTGTAAAATTAAAGCCTTTTGTATTTATATAGTGCTATCGCTCTGTGTGGTGCTTTAGGGTGCAAGAGTGCAGGGCTTGGAGACCATAATTTGACCCAGGGGGTGAAGAGGAGGAAAGGCGGAGGTAAACAGGGGAAAAACATGTATTTCAGTTACACGTAGTCATTAATTACACTAGGGCATTGGAGGAGTGGGGTTGGACTGTTCTGTGTGACAGTGCTAGATGACAGAAGGTCCTAGTTGGGGATGTGTTGGGAACCAAGGAGAGAGAGGGCTGTCCCATAAATCACAAGGAATCCCATTTAATCACAAGGAAAGGGAGATCCTGCTGGAGTTGAGAGTAGACAGGAAGCCCACGTAGGGTAACTTGAGGTTGCCTGGTCTCAAGTTCAATATAGCTTTCCCCTTCTAGTATCAATATCTGTCTGCCGTGATATATCAATTGCCCATTATCCACACTTTCCAGAATTTTTTTGTTCTGACCGACTTTCCACGCTGGACAAATGGGTCTTTACCACAAGTTTCCACTTGTTAGGGTTTTAGTCTTGTTTTGAATGTATTTGTTGTTGCGTTTTTAACTGTTTTAATTATATTGTGTGGAAATCGCCTTGAGATGCTGGCTTAGACGGCAATTAATAAATTAACTGTAATAATAATATAATGCAGTAATAGTTGTAAAAGTGTCTGGTGAAACTTTCAAAGTGAAGTAGAACTTCAACAATCCTGATTATCTTTGTATTTGTCTGATTATGATTGTCTTTGTCTTCTTGCAGAATTATGAGCTAGCCTTGAAGTATTTCCAGAAGGCAGCAGAACAGGGATGGGTAGATGGGCAGCTTCAGCTGGGCTCCATGTATTACAGTGAGTGACTTTAAGCCTATGTTCAGTATCTACAGCTTGGGGACTGCAGTACTAGTTGGTGACCAAGAGGTGGCAGTTGCACTCAAAAAATAATAGTGCAGTAATTGGTTGGGTTTTTAAGAGTAAAAAATACTTGCTATGTAATTTTTCATATACTTCATGAGGCATAGGCCAAAAGCAGTAGACATACAATGTACGTAATAAGTACCCTCCCTGGTGGCATCAGATTGTATTTGTATTGTATTTGGTCATTTGAACAGATATCCTTCTTGTTGAAGCCATTTCAAAGAACAGACTTGAGTACTTTCTCTTTTCTGTGAACACTAGGAAAGTAAATATTATGTTATTGAGTAGGACTGGGGGTGGGTGGAGAGACAGAGAAAGAAATACTGCTGCACTCAGCATGTAAAACGCTGGAATTTGTTACCAGGCAATGTAGTGATGGCCACCACCTTGAATGGCTTTAATAAGCATTTGGACAAATTCAAAACTTAAGAAGATCACCATGGGGGAAGGGGGGGGCAGAAAAAAGCTCAACAATTTTAAGTTCAACATTTTTTGTTGAGCCACTGATTGTCTGGATTTTCACTTTGTGAAATATGGCAACCCTTATTTTAGGGATGTACAAAGCCTTGACATTTTGTGTTATGGCAGTATAGAAATAGTTTTATAAATGCGTACAATACACAAATGCATAAAATGATGGCTGTGTACGGTCTTCAGTGCCAGAGGCAGTATGCCTTGGAATACCAGTTGCTGGGAATCCTGAGCAGGGATAGTCTTATCGCACTCATGTTTTGCTTGTGTGCTTCCTGTAGGTATCTGTGGCCACTGTGACTAATTTGCCTAGGGTCTAATTGGTCTAATTCGCCAGGGCTCACGTTCTTGTTATGGGTTTATTCAAGGTTTTTGTTTTGTTTTGTTTTTTGCAAATTGGGAATCCTATCACACTTTGAATAAAGACTGGAGGCAGTGTATGTGTGTTGCTTATTTTAAAGATTGCAGACCTGCTTATCAAGAAGTAGGCCTTGTTGAACTTGATAGAACTCTGGCGTGAAATGTTTTTTAGATTGGACTGTGTGTTGAATTGTCCACCTTGGTTAATTAAGTGAAAGGCGAGATAAAACTTCTACAAAGAATCATAGAATAGTAGAGTAGGAAGGGATCTCAACTAAAGCATCCATGGCAGATGGCAAGACAAACATTTGCAGCAGTATACAGTAATCAGTACAATCCTTGTAAGAAACTCACTACTTTTAATACCCAGGAGGCCTAATACTTAATGCTCTTTCAGAATGGAATATGCTTTCCCGATAAACAGTTAATATTTACTAGTGTTGTATATTTAAATGTTACTTTTTCCACTTTACTATCATTTAGCTTTTGTACTTTTGGATTTATGGGGAGAACGCTGGCAAGCCAAGTGGCATCATTTCAATCCTTCTAGCTGCCCCTAATCCTGTATTGTCACTTCTCTATTTGCAGATGGAATTGGAGTCCAAAGAGACTATAAGCAAGCCTATAAGTATTTTAACTTGGCTTCTCAAGGAGGGCATATTCTGGCCTTCTATAACTTGGCACAAATGCATGCCACTGGCACTGGTGTCATGCGCTCCTGTCATACAGCTGTGGAGGTAAGCATTAACTTCCTTCCTTTGCAGACTTACAGGCAAGGCCTTAGCAAAGTCGTTGGAGGTACAATCAAGCAGCAGTCTTTGCTCATGGGGTTGAATTTGCTTTAAGTGTTCTGACTGCTCTGGGTGGGATTCAGCTAATGAGTTCCATCAGCAGAAGCCCACTTCCATTTGCACGGTGGGGCTTCTCTCCCTCACATGCCCTCTGAAATTGTCTCTGAGAACCCCCAGAACAGCATCCAGAGGATGGAAAGAGGGAGACGTTCATTTGGCAGCTTATAATGCTTGTGCTGATGGAGCAATCCACATAGAGGGATGTTGAATTCCTCCCTCTTTGTTAGATCTGTACTCTTCTCGGTGCATGCTAAAAACAGTTTTATTTATATAGTCTACCCATATCCATTGAACATTGGTGTGTATTTTAACCTGTTTTTAGTTTATTGCTGATTTAAATTATTTGGATGTTTTAAATGGTTTTTTAAAAACGTTTTAACGATAATTTTACAGGTTTTTTCCTCTTTGTAAACCGCTTTGAGGGTTTTTTCACAATTAAGTGGTGTCTAAATTTTATGAAATAAATACATGCATCTTATTTCAGTTACGTAGTTTTAAGACCATGTTTGGGTCACTAATGTGCAGGTTTGAAAAGCTTCAAAGTAAATAAAGTGGAAAGACTTTTAATTCCAGTGTACTCAATTAAATATTTTTAGCAGATAGCTGGTCTTTGAAAAATGAAATCTATTCTTCGTCTGAGTTGCACAATATTGTCCTTAAATTTCAGTCCACTATAAAAACACAAACACTTTTCAAGTTAAATACTTTCCACTAGAATATAATATAAATTCAGGTGAATGCTTCTAAGTCTAACTAGAGAGCAACAAAATATGGTTATATAAATCTGAAGTCTTTAAAGCTGGGATGGGGAATTTGTTACCTTCCAGATGCTGTTTGGCTCCAGTTTCCATCAGTCCCAACCAACATGGCCAATGGTCAGGGAAGATGAAATTTGTCATCCAACAACATCTGGAAGGCTGCATGTTCCCCATCCCTGCTTTAAAATAAACTTGGCAGATAATTTGTACAACAGGTGAATTCCTGAATGAATTTTTATGTAGTGTTTGCCGCTTGTTTCCCTGCTGAGTGGCTGTGCACCCTGGTCCTTTTATGCCTTGATGCCCTCTGAATCACACAAATGAAGGGTCTGCAGGAATACCTGTTTGTGTCTCCTCAATGTATTTTAAGTGGTTAGCTTAAAAAATTACAGCTATCTTGTATCTGTTCTCTGCAGCTGTTTAAGAACGTATGTGAGCGAGGCCGTTGGTCTGAGAAGCTTATGACTGCCTACAATAGCTATAAAGATGGTGATACAAATTCTGCTGTTGTTCAATATCTGCTGCTGGCGGAACAAGGCTATGAGGTTGCACAAAGCAATGCTGCCTTCATTCTTGATCAAAGTAAGGGATTGGACTACATCTTGTATATATTACTGGCTTGATGCTGATTAGCTCTGCCATGCTTTTTAACATCCAAGGTGGCTTCATATGTAATGATACGCTTCTGGGGTTAGAAATAACCGACCTGAAACAGCAAGCTTCTTGACAAATCATGAGTTATAACTTAAACAGAATAATATATATGTTCCATTATGAATAAAATCATAGAATGCTATAGTAAAAGTGTCCCTTCATTCCCCCAAATGCCTGTCCAAACTGAGACCTTCCACACTTAGTGCAAATGGGATGCTGCCCCACTAAGCTTAGCCAACTTCCCACCTGCTTGCCTTCTTCCTTACGTCCCATCCAGGGAGCTTCCTTCTCCTTAATCTCAGTGAGGATGGGGACAAACCTAGAATGAGTTAACTCTGCCTGCCTTTGGCTCTGATTCTACCTACTGTTGGCCCCTCTCTGCCTTCCACCCTACTAGTTTCATTGGGCACCAACCATTGGGCTTGCACTTCTTCAGAGATTTCCAGGAAATCAATATTTTGCATGTGAAGCAGTCACAATGCACAGATTTCACATGCTCTTGCTTGTTGAAACTTAATGAATGAGTGCTTTTGAAAAGATGATCTGTGTTAATCTTGGGCAACGTAGTGGGATTGTTGGGCTTTTTAGGTAATCGCTGAAGTACGTAACTGTTTAAATTGACCCATTATCATGCCACTCTTAAGCAAGCTTCCTATTGAAAACTAGTATAGGCACCGTGTGTGTTCTGTCCCCATAGCATTCTATCCCAGGGTTTTTGCGACTCTAAATTTAAAGTAAACTACAGGCCAAATTATCAGTTATGGAGAGAATTCTTCTCCCACTGGACCATAATTGCAGTTTTGGGAGGAGGGGAAGAAACAGAACTAATATATATTATTTTTAGAATAGGACCAGGGCTTGCTGTTTTTCAGCATTTTCCAGGTCAGTAAGGAAACACTGGGAAACCTCCTCTCCAACAAGGGAGGGTAGGCGTTCTTGCTGCCTTTGGATATTTGAGGGTTTTCAAGCCTTGCTCTTACGGGATTGCTTCCGAAGAGAAGATTTCATGAGCGGAAACATTATTTTTAAACATGTTGTTTCCCAGGCTGTTAGATGCAGGATGGCATCTTGCGCAGGGAACACAGGGGCAGAAAATCAGCCCCATAAAGGAAAGTTTAAAACACAAACCCACCATCTATGCTTGCTGATGTGCAAGGGCCTAGTGTAACCTCCTGATTTTGGTAGGCTCTTGCCACCAACCACCGTGACCATCAGGGTCTGGCAGACTAGATGCAGGCAAGGGGTGGTGACTGTGTGGTGTGAATGACAGAAATCATTTGGTTAACTTTGTGCAGCAGAGCTAGGAGGCTGTGCCCACCCCTACTCACATTATATCATCAGCCTGAATCATGCGGGTACTTAATCCTTTGGAAATTCAATATGACTTGTGTGTTTAATTCTCCCAACATTTATTCTAACTCCTCAGAAGAGGCCAGCATAATAGAAGAGAATGAGACTTATCCCAGAGCCTTACTGCACTGGAATAGAGCAGCCTCCCAAGGTGAGTCATAGCTCAAATTCCCTGGTTCCTCGGCCATAGCACACATGAGGAGTCCTTGTGGCAGTTTCCTGATCGGACTGGTAAAGGGAAGGGAAGATCCCTATTGCTGCTGTGTCTGGAAGCAGATCATGAATAGGTTAAAGTCTTGCTTTGTGCCACCTGAATCCTCTCTTTCCTGCAGCCACATTTCTCTGACTATTGCAAAATACAGTCAGATCTAAGAAATCTTGCATATTACAGAGCTGAGCTGATACTGGGTCTGCTTTTGCCATGTCAGTGCACTTGACTTATTGTGCAGTAGCTGCTATAATAAGCCTAGATCCCAAACTTTGTAATTTCTGAAATGAAATTTCTGAAGGCTGCCATATTCTCAGGGTGCATTTGCATAATAGGGCACACATGTTCAACTAAATACTTCAGAATCAAATTCTGTCCATAGTGCCAGAAAATATTGTGGTGGAATGAAATTCCCTGTACAATTGGTTATTGGTCTGGGACACAAACCTGCAATCCCTGACAAACTGAAAGAAATGTGCCATAAAGCCCACTCTTCTCTTCATCGTGGTTGTTCTTTTGCTGATAGGTTACACTGTTGCTCGACTGAAACTTGGCGATTACCATTTCTATGGCTTTGGAACTGAAGTTGATTACGAAACAGCATTTATTCACTACCGACTGGCAACGGAGCAGCAGCACAGTGCCCAAGCTATGTTCAACCTGGGCTATATGCATGAGAAAGGACTTGGTATCAAGCAGGTGAGCCACCTTGGGAGACATGGTCATTGTGAAATTTGTTACAGCAAAATTTCCATTACGGTCAGTTGTAAGAATCTCTTGCCATCTACTGTAGGCATTTGTACATAATGCACTGGGCAGCAGGTGGGGAAGGGAGGAATCCCTCTTTGCAATCTGACTAAATGGAGACAAGGTCACCATTAATGAAAGTGCCTTGCATATTTATTATGCAAAATATTGGGGGGGGGGAAATATCAGCTTCCTGCTGTTATTTAGAAGTTGGCACCAACAAGTTCAAGTTAATTGCTTTTGTTGTCCACAAATATATTTAATTTTATGTGTTTTGTAGGATATTCACCTTGCAAAACGCTTCTATGACATGGCAGCTGATGCCAGTCCAGATGCTCAAGTTCCAGTCTTCCTTGCGCTCTGCAAACTAGGAATCATTTATGCCTTCCAGTATGTACAAGAAACCAATGTAAGTAATGCAGAGCTTTTACAGGAAAAGAATGATACTGAAGGTACTTTGATGGTGGTACATTCCTAGTCACAATTACCTCTCTTCCCCTTCTTCTGCGTGACTGGCTTGAGGTATAGCTGTATAATAGGAAACAGCTTTAAGGTGCAGGAACACTTTGCCTATAGATAGAACAGTTTCTGGCAGTGTGAAAATTTCTGGTTGGAGGTCAATGTTTGTCCTTGGCTTCTGTCCCACTTCACATGTAAAAGTGTTTCCTTGTCACACTTGCTCCCATTCAGCTAGTGAAGTAGACTATACCCAAAATTGAGGGACGTGGGTGGCGCTGTGGTCTAAACCACTGAGCCTCTTGGGCTTGCTGATCAGAAGGTCAGCGGTTCAAATCTATGCGATGGGGTGAGCTCCTGTTGCTCTGTCCCAGCTCCTGCCAACCTAGCAGTTCGAAAGCACACCAGATAAATAGGTACCACTGTGGTGGGAAGGTAAACGGTGTTCCCATGCTCTCTGGTTTCCATCACGATTTTCTGTTGCTCCGGAAGCAGTTTAGTCATGCTGGCCACTTGACCCAGAAAGCTGTCTGTGAACAAACAGCGACTCCCTCGGCCTGAAAGCGAGATGAGCGCCGCAACCCCATAGTCACCTTTGACTGGACTTAACCGTCTACCTTTGTTTACCCAAAATTGACCCACTGCCCCTATTGCAATGCCTGACATCCTCGTGTTACCCTGATTGACTGAGTTTTTAGGTAGTAATCCAGACGGTTCATGTTTTCACATGACCCTTATTCATCATTATACTAGAGACTCCTTTGAAATCATTGGATGTTATGCTGCAGGAGTAGCCAACATGGTGCTGGTGGAAAATCCACAAATGAAGCATGGAGGCAGTTTCCATCCCATGCTGTCCCTTCCCCCCACAGCCTCCAGAACTGGTATTCATTGCCAAAACTCCTCTGACAAGGGAGACTTCATTAAGCCATCATTGCTAATATCCAGCTATCTAAGGGATCCTTAGGCTGTGAAACCATCAAGCTGGGTGCGGGGAGAAAGAGTCTGAACCTATGCAGGTCAGGGTTATGACTCCTTTTTCTTGCTTCTTTCAACTGGTCGTACTCCCATTGGATAGGGACTCTTAACTTGGCCTGTTTTCAGGAAAGCCCTGGGGCACTTCATTTTTGTCCCTTAGAAATGGGCCTTCACATTTCTCTTGCCCTCTGCTACAGTCAATTGGGGTTTAATTGTGAAGCAGTAAGCTGCAGGAACGCCAAGCTGAAGCTGTGCACCCATCCCACCACCTTTCAGACTGATCCCTTTATATTCCTGTTGAGGAAGAGTGGGAGAGAAGTGTTCCCCTGGGTGTTGCAGAGCTGGTAGCCAGTGAGCAGGTATAAAATTTAACTTGAGTTAAAAAGAAAACTTGCAGCATGTGGGAGGTGTGAAATACACTAAACAGCTTTCCACGGCCCTTAAAGAACATAACCTGGCTGCAAGGTCGCCACAGATAAGTTGCCCATCAAAAAGGCAAGGTTTGACACTCAGTAACATTCTTGTTCAGGGACACGGGTGGCGCTGTGGTTTAAACCACTGTGCCGCTTGGACTTGCCGATCGGAAGGTCGGCGGTTCGAATCCCCTGCGACGGGGTGAGCTCCCATTGCTCGGTCCCAGCTCCTGCCAACCTAGCAGTTCGAAAGCACACAGTGCAAGTAGATAAATAGGTACCGCTCTGCCGGGAAGGTAGACAGCGTTTCTGTGTGCAGCAGAAGCGGTTTAGTCATGCTGGCCACATGACCCGGAAAACTGTCTGTGGACAAACGCCAGCTCCCTCGGCCTGAAAAGCGAGAGTCGTTCGCGACTGGATTTAACTGCCAAGGGTACCTTTACCTTTACCTTTTAACATTCTTGTTCACATAAGGGGCAGGAAGCTATTGAAATTGTGGACAGCAGCTGAGGACTGAATGCGTCTCGCTTTGTCTGTTTTTTGTTTAGATCAAAGAAGTGTTCTCACACCTTGACATGGACCAGCTCTTGGGACCTGAGTGGGACCTTTACCTCATGACCATCATTGCTTTACTCTTGGGCACAGTCATTGCTTACAGGCAGAGGCAGCACCAGGCAATTCCCAGGCCGGCAGGGCCACGGCCAGCTGTGCCTCTCCAGGATCCTCCCCCAGAGCATCAGCCACCGCAATAGCAGGAACCTCAGTGAAGTGAACTGGATTTTCCAGCCAGGACTGTTTTGCGTGGTTTTAGGACACCCCATGAATGGGTCACATCGGCAAGGGAGGTGTAAAAGAGTGTCGCGTTCTGAAAGTCGCTTAGGACTCTTACCTTTCTTTTTTCAGGGATATGTATGTTTCCTCAATGCGGAGTTGAATGTTATTTCAGTGCCAGTGGAATAACGAAACAGCTTTTGTGAAACATGCGTGTGTTACTTCAGAAGTGATGCCTGCTGTACCAGATTGTTCAGTGCCCTTTTTCAGTTGTGTCTCAGTAGTTCAGGTGATGATTGTGGTGGAGGTTGGCCTACACAGAAAGGAAACTTATAGTCCAGTCTTTGTTCAAGAAAGTCAAGCCTCTGCTTTTCTTCTAAGTAAAAAAAAAAAATATGCCATGTGAGTATGTTTGCAATTGTGATAAACTTGATTTATTTTTCTGGTTCTCCTCCCAATTCTTTTGACACCATCTTAATCCCTTAATAGTATTTCCAACCCTTGAGTGTCTGTGGGTGCTTTCATTTGGATATATCAGTCCATAAGCAGATAAAAAGACTATCAGTAAATATGAATATACTTATTCGCGGTGATCTGTACTTACCCCTCTCCACTTGGGCAAATTCTTCCTAGCAGCAGTGGCTGAAGTATGATTGCACTTCTAAAATGACAGATAATTTAACGAACAAGTCCTCTGCAGCATGTGCAGAATTCTGATTTTTTAAAAATTATGTACACTGCAAGAGCCTTTCTGAGACGTGTAAGGATTCCACCCCACCCAAGCTCACTCAGCCTCTTTTCTTTTCTTTTCTTTTCTTGTTCCACAAATATGCCAAGATTAGCCGAACAGTGGGCTGGAGAAAAGGCCAGTGCTTTGTTAAGCTCGTCTTTATGGCAGTCTTTCTTTTCTGTTGCTTTTCCAGTCCATCATAATTCAGGTCTAATGAGCCAGATTTGTCTTAACCAGATATTGCAAATTCTATTCAAGCATTCAGTTCTAAATGCATGAAGGGGCCCTGCAGGAATGTATGGCGCTAGCCCTGGCCCCATAGCAACACAGGCATTTGCAGCATTCCACAGCACATGTGTGGTCATCTCTTCGATGCACATAGGATTTCATCCTCAGAGGCAGGAATCCAATCTTGTCCCTGTGTCGGAAAACCTATGCACATAGAAAGCAGCCCCCTTCAGATTGAGCTGAAAATGGCAAAACAATGCTGGCATACATTGTGTGCATTCCCAGAGGTTTCAAATGCCCAAACAGGATGATTGCAGTAGGTGTAGGAGACACTGCAACTTTGGGTTATTAATGTAACCTCAATCTACATATCTGAAAATTGGTTAATTCCCATTTCTGTTGCATTAGCTATCATGAGATGCAAAGCACTCAATTAGCATATACTAGTCAACTCTAAATGATGTATCGGTTAATAACACCCTCACCATTTATACCGGTTTGGCTCCAGCACACATGATTTTTAAGCTCCTTGGAGAGTAGAAATACGATGCAGGGGTGAGAGGACCCCCAGACTTTGATAAGAGCTGTTGTAGTACGAAAACTAATTCAACATGTTTTTTCCTTTGGCCTCAAATCAAACAACATGTTCCAGGCTATAAGATGACTATGGATACTTGCTGTTTAACCCATTGCTCTTTTAGTAAGTCACTATATGAAGCAAAGATGCAAGGACAATTTTCTGGCTGAACGGATGCGCAGAAACATGTTCCTTTTCAACTACTACAGTAGAATATACATGTGTCTGTTTCTAGAGCATCATTATATCAGCTGTTGGTACCATTGAAAGCAATGTGGTATTTAAATGTTGTTTAGAGTCTGGACCGCATACGTTGCATGCTTCTCAAAAGCACCTTATCTTGCCTTGTTCAAATGCCAACAGCCTTTGTTAGTAAGCAAGTAGGCAAGCATAGTTGGAGTAGCAAGGGTTTCCATTAAAAGAGAGACACCGTATGGCTCTAAAATGTTAGGATATTATTGAGCAAGATTTTCTTCCATTAACATGTCTTGGAATCTGTGAGAAGAGCTTGTAGAAGCAGAGGTGTTGTGTGGCTTAACAGTATTATGAGGTTGGACAACTTTGAAGGTGGTCCGAATGCTTTTTTTCCCCCAAAATGTGCAAATCAGATAGACAAGGTGCAAACGACAACTAAAACCTTGCCATAATTTGGGTCCTACATACAGAGTACAGTTCAAAGGAACAACAGGGTTTGTGTGGGGGGTATTCCTTTGGTGTTTCAGCAGCTCCAGTTGGAAGGCTCCAGTTGGAAGTGATGGTCTCTCTGTTCGTGCATTTGTTAATTACTACAGGGTAAAATCCAGAAAAGTGTGCTTGATTTCAAATGAGACTAAATTGTGATACAGTTGTTTCCTACGTTAAAATCAATACTTTCTTCGGAATGAACAGCTTAGTAACTGCATAATTCTTCAAAATAACCAAAATATTCCCCTCCGCTATTTCATTTTATTGCTTCTGTGGAGCTTTTTAAAGAATTGCTAATTGTGCCACTTTAAATTTGTTTTGATTCACTTGAATCCACTTGAATTCCACTTAATGTAGTGACTATAGCCCCCATAACCACATCCATACTAAAACTAAACCTTGAGATAAGCAAAACACATGATCTCCCCTTTTGAATTATTTTCCTCCTTTAGAAAGTAGTAAGTGTGTTTCCCTTATGGATTTTGCCATTGCTGAGAAGCTATTTAAATAGCATCCATTCAGATTTGATGTAGCTGACACCAGGTTACATGGCAGAACCATCAAGCAAACTCAGGGATTTAAGAAAAGATCAGTAGGTCTAGGTTATCCACATATAGTATCTTTGAAGATCCTCTTGTTCTGAACTAACCTTTTAATTTTCCTTTTAAATTAAGACTAGCATCTATTAGTATAAAATTGCTTGCATTCAGTTGGCGCTAGTAAAGCAGGCTTTGCCTTTTAAACTTTTTGTCATGGGGTGTGATTTTTTTAAAGAGCACCCTCTTGCTATTTAGAGGGGCAGGTGGATTTAAATTATCTAAGCTAAATGGAATTGCTTGACATGGATCCAATTGTTGGATTCAAGTTCTTTTATCGAAGATAGATTAGAACATAAATGGACTTGGCTAAGGATCTGCTGAGACTTGTGTCTTTTTAATCCATCTCTTTTCTGAAAATTGTCACTGTACCAGATGTTGTGAATGTGAACAGCAGCATGTTTCAGAGACTATAATTATATATCGTTTGAATTTTGCTTCCCTGGATGTAATTAGTGCTATCCATATGTATGAGAAATTTCTCCTTTCACACGTTAAGTGACAGTGTTTGAGTGAAGGGTTTACTCGAGTCTTAAATCACTAAACCAGGAATAAACAGCATATTTGAAGTAGCAATGGATGTCCCACCACAAATCTGTGTTGGGTTAGCTTAGCTCTGCCTTTCTCTCCATGGTAGCTGTCACAGATGCTTCTTAATCTGCTTTTCCATAATGTGGCTGTATGTGTGAAAATACTTCACTCTGTGATTGACATCATTGGGGAAATAAAGTGGGGGAAGCTTGCCTTTAAGAGAAAAGGCTTCTAATATTTTCACTACTTACTGGGGGATGAGAAAAACTGAAAGACAGTTGTTTCCCCACTATGTTTTAACAAACCAAACAATACAGAGCACCCAGTCCATCATCTCAAGGTAGCCATCACTGTTGAGCCCAGTTTGGGTTTTCTTTGACACGAGGTATTTTAAACAAGCCCTTGCTTAAACCAACAAATAAGAAGTTAGCTGTGACTGATCATTACACATGAGGCTGGGTGGTATGTATAAACCAAGGCAGTAGTGCTTGCACACAAAGCACTAGCACACCAGTGCCACGTACCCCTGGGCCACACATCCCTGATGCAACTGACTGGTTCCACTGATTTAAGTTAAACTTAAGTTACAATCCTATGCACGCTTGCCTAAGAATGCACCCTGTTGAACCGAATGAACTTAATTCCAAGTACGTAAATAAGCTTAGGATCAGGCTGAAAGTCCAACGTAGAATGGATTGGCGCCAACAGCTTGCACACTGTTAATTTGCTGTTTCTAAAACCCACACACCCCAGTTATAAGAACGGAAGCTTACTTTACCAATTCTTTAATATTTTAAACAGCACGAAAAACAGGTTACTTTCCGCTTTTTTTTCTTTTTCTTTTTTGAAGGGTTGGCATGATTTGAGAGCTGCAACTGAATGCATACAGTTGGAGAAGGCTAGTGAGAAGAGTCCTTTTGTCTCACGCTGGCCTAAATCACAGAGTGAATAAAGGGTTTTGTAAATTTTCTTTTGTATTTAAGATGATGCAGTATAAAGGCTGGAAAAGTGTAATATAACTGTAAACACATCCTGTTAATAGAAAGATGTACAGATTCATTTTGTACTATATCTTGTTGAATAAAGATGCCACTTTTGTGATTGGCCTGTAATGATGTAAGAGAAGTTGTGTTTCTTTTTTACGTTTAAAAAGAACTGGCATTTCTGACAAAAACTATGACCTATACAGCTGAACGAGAAATCCCCCACCCCTTTTTTAAATACACTTAGTGCCTAACAATACAATACAATTCTTGCCTACTTGGCAGTAAATGCTGATTTCAAGTAAATATGCACAGGATTGCAACCTTAGGGTACAATACAATGCTCACACACAGCTTTTATATAATAATAGAGCACTTGTAATAGCAATTTTCCTGTGCTCAGACTGTTTCAAGTACATCACCTTGATAGCTCTTTCAACTTTGTGGGCCATTACATTATTCCAGATTGGAGGTGATGGAGACTGATACAGTGGCTTGCCTGAGCTCAGTGAATACACAGGTGATTTGCTCCTGCGCTTGACTGCTATCCTACTCCCTCTCAAAGGTAAAGGTACAGGGACCTCTGACCATTGTAGGACTTATGTAATTGCCACTAACATTTTCATACCTTTATAATTATCCTTAGCGTATTCCACAAATTTACTCCATTGTAATTTGAACTTTCCCTCGTCCTGTTCCCGAATTCTACAGGTTAATTTGGCCATTTCCATATATTCCAAGAGTTTCGACTGCCACTCACTGATTGATGGGATTTCATTGGTTTTCCATTTCTGGGCTATAAGAATTCTCGCTGCCACAGTGGCGTAGAGGACATAATGTTTCAGGCCACTCCAGTCTCTGCCGAGTGGGGAGATTCCAGGAGTCATAGCACTTAACCAGGGTTTGTGTTTCTTTGGGGAAAATGAGGCACAATGGAGGCTAGGGTCTTAATGAAATATCGTTTTATTCACACATATTTACACCTGGGGTTTGTGGAGAGTTAATGGCATTTGCTTCTCCTTCCCAGCAGCACTTGCAGAAAACAACGCGCCTTCCCTTCCATCTCGGCCAGCCCACTAAGAAGTTCCACTTGCCCCACTCCATCCAATCCTTTGCTTTTAAAATACCATTTTTTTCCTGTGTGACATCACAAGCGCTGTCGCCCTGGCAACCCCCATTTGTCCGAACTCTAATCTTCCTTTGATGTGTTGATTAGTTGTTCTCCTTAACTACTTCCCTGCTATCTGAAGAAGTGTGCATTCACACGAAAGCTCATACCAATGACAAACTTAGTTGGTCTCTAGGGTGATACTGGAAGGATTTTTTAAAATTTTGTTTCAACTACGGCTACCTACCTGTAACTACTCCCCCCCCCCCCAGGCATTCATGCCCTGGACTGGAAAAGAAGCTTAACCTGCCTTTTTGCACTGTTAAATATGAAGCCTTAATTCTGTTCAGGAATTCTGGAACTGTGTACAGTGGAACCTCGGTTTACGACTACCTCGGTTTACGAAAACCTCCGTTTACGAACACCGCAGACTCGAAAGTGTTTATATCCAGGTTCCGCGGCGTTGGATGCACAGACACGATCTGCGCAGCTAGCGCATGCGCAGAAGCTATCTGTGCAGCGTGTGTGTGCGCAGAAGCACTCTATCGATGCTTCCGCACGCACAGAAGCATGCCTTCCACGAGCGAATGCCTCGGCAAGTAAAGGCCTCCGCGGAACGGATTGCGTTCGCACTGTATAGAAAACACGGGAAGCAGAGCAGGAATGAACATGTTAGCTCCACCCTTCTCATTTCCGTAGCCCTCCATAAGTTTGAGAGCAACTGTGTGAAGAGGCTCCTTGCATGTTTTAGAACGGTGCTTTCTAAAACATGTGGGGACTCTCCACATACTCGGGGCTTACTAATTCACACAGTTGCCTGCCACTTTTTGAGGGTGGCAGTAGTGTGCATGTCCCTGCAACATCTTCCCCCACTTTATTATGCTTTGAGCCAGGGGTTCTCCAGTTTTCTGCTCCCAGGATCCACTTGAGTTGGCTAAAATGAGACTGAAGCCGACTCATCACAAAATGGTGGTGCCAATCACAAAATGGCAGCAGATAGACGTTGGCAGAATGAGCTGGCCATTAAAGACCCCCCCCCCAATTGCTAACTAATCCCTCTTTGGAAATTGCTAAATTCTTTGCCCACAGTTCATCTTTCTTTGAAGAAAAGTACAGACAGCATGCACCATTTTATGCAGAATTGCTGACCCAGAAGTTCTTAGTGGGGAGGGTATTTTATTTTTTATTTTATCTATCCTCCACCACCACCACCCTAGCCCAATATACACACACTCCTCTCAAAGTGGTTGGCATTTTTGTTTTGTTTTTTAAACTGATCTCCTGTAATTTTGTCTCCTTGTTCTTTTCACACTTGGCTTTCACTTATTCTCACCCCCCAAGTCTTTCATTCCTTTCAACCTGTTTTTTTCACATTCACATCTTCCTATGAAAGCTCTTTCTCTTGTCCCCAGTTTCGTTTTCTCTTCCCAGTTTATTAGTATTACTCTTTAAAAAATATTATTACTCTTTAAAATAGTAACATTTTTGGCTCTCTTGCTTCCTTCAATGCTGCCTCTAGCACTTGCCCCTAAAGGGAGGGTGGAGAAGCTTCTGGGTTTGGCAGGAGATGCAGAGTGGGGGGAGAGAGAACTAGGGTGTTTGGGTGTAAGTCTGCGTGATGTGGATGGGTCAAAAGGTTCAGCAGCAGATAACAGGGCAACTTCTCCCTCAGTCAGTCTTTGTGTCTCCCTCCTTCCTGTTTTCTGCCTTCCTTCCCTGACACTTGTTGCCACATCCGTTTCCTCTGCTTCTCGGATGGGCGGGTATATCAAACTCAGGTTCCCCCCCCCCCCGTTTCTCCACATTCTTAATTTCACTTCTCTACATTTCTACATCAGCTTGTAGAAAAACATTTCTTTTTAAAAAAACAAAACAAAACACAACCTCATTAAAATTCAGTAACATTTTAGTGTTCATTTATCCTAATGTATGCATTTTGATACGCAGTTTTACTGCAAATTTCCTGAATACAGCGAGACATTACTGTACAGTCATACCTCATGTTGCTGCGGGTTGCATTTTTTTGCTGCGGGTTGCTGCCGGTTGTGTTTACTTCCGGGTTCCGCTGCGCGCGCATGCACAAGAGCATTCTGCACACTTCGAGCTTTTGCACATGCGCTTTTGCTCTGTCACGCTTTTGCACATGCGCTCTATCACCGCTCGGGTTGTGGACTTTTGGGGTGCGAAATTTCAGAGGCTGGAGGTTCGCATCTTGTTTTGCAAAGTGTGGATTAGGTAAAGTGTTTTCATAGAATCATAGAATCATAGAGTTGGAAGAGACCACAAGGGCCATCCAGTCCAACCCCCTGCCAAGCAGGAAACACCATCAAAGCATTCTTGACATATGCCTGTCAAGCCTCTGCTTAAAGACCTCCAAATAAGGAGACTCCACCACACTCCTTGGTAGCAAATTCCACTGCCGAACAGCTCTTACTGTCAGGAAGTTCTTCCTAATGTTTAGGTGGAATCTTCTTTCTTGAAGTTTGAATCCATTGCTCCGTGTCTGCTTCTCTGGAGCAGCAGAAAACAATCTTTCTCCCTCCTCCATATGACATCCTTTCATATATTTGAACATGGCTATCATATCACCCCTTAACCTTCTCTCATCCAGGCTAATCATACCCAGCTCCCTAAGCCGTTCCTCATAAGGCATCGTTTCCAGGCCCTTGACCATTTTGGTTGCCCTCTTCTGGATACGTTCCAGCTTGTCAGTATCCTTCTTGAACTGTGGTGCAAAGTGTGGATTATCTGAAGAAGTGTGCATGCACATGAAAGCTCATACCAATGACAAACTTAGTTGGTCTCTAAGGTGCTACTGGAAGGAATTTTTAGTATAATTATTTTTTGTTTGGATTGGGTAAGTTCACCTCTAAATGTGAACTGAATACAATTTCTCCCGCATCCCTAATCCCCACCCCGACACACTGCATGCAGCAGCTTTACTCTCTTACCAATTCCATCTCCTACATATTCCTGTGCACTGTACATGCAGGGAAATGCTGCTACCAACCGCTCAACAACAAATCCACTGTATGACAAGGCGGGTGGGATGCAGCCCTGAAGTGTCCTGGTGGTCTCTGGAGCACAGTTTGAGAAATGCGGCTGCACATTTTCCATCCCCAGCACACCTGAAGGAGGGCTGTTAGCCAGCTGCTCAAACTAACACAATATCAATGTATATTGTTTATCAATTGCCTAAATACATAAGCCAGATAGTGTCAAGGCTATTTTTTTAAAAAAAATAAAATAAAAAATCTTGCATTGCTGAGATTTGCTGGCTGTAAATTCTGACTGTCTTGTTTTCATTGGTGCTTTGCACTCAAAATAAATTGGCTTAGGGTGAGTTTATGTTCCTATTTGTTTTGGTTCTGTTTATTGGACTGGCTTACGCCAGTCTGAGGTTTCCAATGTTGTTAGATTGTATTTGTGACTAATATCTTTTGAGGAACTGAATTCTTAAACGTGATTTGGGATGTGTTAGGGCTGTGTAAAACAATCTATAGGCACAAATCAACTAACACTAGGCGTTTTCTGGGTGCTTTTCTTTCAAATGGGAGATTTAAGCATCTGCTTTAAGCCTCTTCCGGAGAAAAGAATGTGACTGAAGGGTGCTCAGCTTCAACTGGATTGTGCCAACCAGTCTTACTCTATTATTTATCATGAATATGGGTCGACTTTGCTGCTGCCTGGAGAGAAAAATGCACAGAAGGGAGTGGGGTATAAGAATGCTGAAAAGAATGACATAATATGATCTCACTCTACAGCTGTCTGCCTTCCCCACCCGCTTTGGCTGAAGATTCCCCATTGAGGTTCTTAGGAGTTGTCCCGTACTCAAAATTACTGCACTCCTGAAAGTAATATTAATGCTTATGTGGATTCTCTCCTCCATCCCACCCCCCGTAATTAGCTCCCCCCCCTCCACCCCACCCCTGAATCTCAAAGTATTGCTGCCTGTTCCATCTTCCAGCATGAACAAACCCAAACAGATGATTAGCTAATGCTCTAATTGTGTGTGGTGGCTGAGAAGTGTTGGAGACAACATATAATTTTTAGCTTAATTGTGCTCTTCCTCAAGCTGGGCTGAGAACGCAGGAATGCAAACAAGAAATATTTAGCAGTGATGGGAAGTCTATATTTCAGGTGAACTTGGGCTGGCCTCTGTCTGTCTTTGGAGACAATGGAAGGGTGCGCCATTGGGAGGTGGTCAAACCATTGGAGAATTGCAGTGCCTGCTGTGGCTGTAGAGACCGATATGGGAAAGACATGTTTTGTTGCAGGTGGGGCAGGTGGAGGCGTCATTCCTCCTCTGGTCACTGCTGTGGATACACGACATGGCTGATTGTCTCCAGGTGCTGGGTAACTGGAAAACTGGCTTTAGTTGTGGACTAACGGTTTGCAACCTACTCTAATAATTCACAATGGCAATAAGTATTTAATTCAGTGGTTTTTGAACTTTTGGCCTACAAGGATCTTTCCCCACAAACACTTGCCTATTGATGGTGATTAAATTTGTATACTGCCCTTCATCCAAAGATAATAGGGTGATTCACAACATAAAAGACCTGTTATGACTATTCTGGGGAGTATCATATCCATAGCTGTCAAGTTTTCCCTTTTCTCGCGAGGAAGCCTATTCAGCATAAGGGAATTTCCCTTAAAAAAGGGAGAACTTGACAACTATGATTATATCCAGGATGCAGACTCTGTGTAGCAAGGTCACATGCTAGACCCATTGGCTTCATTGTCGTTCTGTCTCTGCTTGAATCAAGCGCATTTTGTAACCTAGCTCAGGTTCAGGTGAAGCAATGGATATGCAAAAGCAGTGTTTTAAGTTGCTTAATTATTGGATGAAGGCCAATAAACTAAAGATGGGGGTACTGCTGGTAAGATTCCAGCTGATCTGGAAGATAGTGTTTAGCATATTGTAGATGATACACTCGCCCTAAAAGATCAGGTTCACAGTTAGGTATGGGGAAGCACCGGCCCACCCATGAGGCAAAGTAGCTGCCTCAAGCAACAGGATCCACTGGGACAGCAAATCTGCCTCCAAGAATGCATCGCCTGCTGCTGCTGCTGCTGCTGCTGCTGCTGCTGCTGCTGCCATAGTAGCAGCAACAGCCACAGTGCACTCCTTGGAGGCCAGATCTGTCCCCTCCGTGCTGCCTCTGTAGTGGCCTGATGGCAAATAGGAGGCACTGCTGATCTCCTCCCACCCTTGTTCCTGATGTAGATCTTCACTCACTCCTTCTTCTGTGGCAGGGGGAGCACATGCCAACATGTATTGGGTCAGCCCTGGGTTGAGGTAGTGCTAGATCCATGCCAAAGTGGCATGAGTTGGCTTTCACAGACTCAGACTGGTGCACTAACTGTGCTTCTCCTAGATCAGGCATCCCCAAACTTTGGCCCTCTGGATGTTTTGGACTACACTTTCCCATCATCCCTGACCACTGGTCCTGTTAGCTAGGGATCATGGGAGTTGTAGGCCAAAACATCTGGAGGGCCGCAGTTTGGGGATGCCTGTCCTAGATGCTGTTATCTGTGCTGTAATAGCAGCCACAGTTGTGCATAGGGCTGCCTTTGGAGAATCTCCATAGTTCTGAAGTCCTACTACCGGTACCTTCCCTCTTAACTACTGAACTAACCACAGTCTCCCCCATTATGTCCAATCTCAGGGAACTGTGGTTAAATGAAGCAGGAGGGTTTGCAGATACAGTTTCCCGCAGCTTCTGCTACTTGATGTGAATTGCCATCTGAGTTGCTGAAATGTTAAACATGCAAAAACATACTGTTCCTCAGAGCAACGGCACCTTTCTGCTCACTAGGCATAAAGTCATCTTCTCCTGCCCTCTCACCTAGTGCAAGTAGCCCAGTTACAAGTGCTAAATAAAATGTTGTGTATGGTATGTGTTATGCTTAGCCACGACCCAGCACTAGACACGGAGTCCTCAGAGAATGAACCAGACATGCCACAGGTCAAGGACCTAGAGGAGTGGGCAGGAACTCCTGAAGTCAGTCCTGAGGATTTCCTCTTGTGGGAGGTTAGAGGAAGAATTCTTGGATCCAACAGAGGAGGTGGAGCCACCCCTCAGTGCTTGAGAATGCTGCTGTCAAAAGGCCCTGGTTGAAGCCAAAGAACTCATCTCTGCTTTTCAGGCCGAGGGAGCCGGCATTTGTTCACAGACAGCTTTTCCAGGTCATGTGGCCAGCATGACTAAAGCACATCTGATGCAACAGAACACCATGAAGAAAGCCAGGGCGCACAGAAACACCGTTTACCTTCCCGCTGCAGCAGTACCTATTTATCTACACACGCTGGTATGCTTTCAAACTGCTAGGTTGGCAGGAGCTGGGACAGAAAAATAGGCGCTCACCCCGTCATGCAGATTCGAACTGCTGACCTTCCAATCAGCAAGCCCAAGAGGCCCAGTGGTTTAGACCAGAGCGCTACCCGTGTCCCAGACCTTTTACCCACTGGCAAAACAGGAGACTTCCTAATCTTATGGGCTGCTGTGTAAATCATATGTGGCCAGAGGATAAAAATGTGCAATTTACTGTATACCTCTTATTGTAGGGTGGGGTGCCATGTAGTTTTTTTATTTAAAAAAATGTTGCACAAGAAGGAGTTGAAAATTCTGAGAATAAATTGCCCGCATTTTCACATTAATGTATTTCGTTTTCACAGCAACACCAGCTGCTTGTAATGAACAGAAGGGAATCTTACGAGATGTTGGAATTGCTGAAATAGAAATAAAAAAACCATTCTCTTTTCTCCTAGAATGCTGCTTTAAAGGGCAAGAAAGTGCTTGAATAGTTGAGCTCATAGGCAATGTTGAATTATTCTAGTCTATGAGTAAATAATGTAGTGCATGGTAGAGAATACTGGATCTTGCAGTGACCAATAAAAGTCAGTAAGTCTGTGTGCATTAAGTGGGTTGGCATACAAAGCGGATTATTGATTACTAGCTATAATGGGAACATTTATGATGAAGGGGGAATACTAAATGCTTAATAGAGTGGGGGCAAAATCCTTGCTCACACATGACAACCTAAACAGTTGAAACTGCAGCCTTGTCTTCAGTAACTGGATTCCAAACTTCTTACTGTAAGATGAGCTGTGGGTTGTACAGGGCATTTTCCCCCCTTGGTTTTCAACTGCCTTCCACCCCTAAGTTCAACTGCACAGATGATAATTTCTCTACGAATCCTATTTTGGCATAGCTAAATGAGGGTGTATAGTCATACCAGGTCTGCCCCAATGTATTTTGTCATGTGTGATGCAACTCCAATTAACATCTTGTAGAAACAGAAAGTGGCTTAAAAATGTACGTGGACCATTTCACACTTGACACCTCCTGTGCGGAAGGAAAATGAGTGTGTGGTACCATCATTACCAACCCCATTATGGTATTGATATTGAACTTTATGAGTTCTTGTTAGCTCTTTATACAGCAGCTGGCACCTTGTATTTGTGTTATCATCTATGTTTTATATTCCACCAAAGCACTTTATGTATGTGGCACTCTTAACACAACTTAAATCAGCCTTCTTAGATCTTAGTAGTATTGTACTGTCTTTGTACTGGAAGGGCAGAGAGGCCACTGAGAATTGAAGAATATTTTTTATACTCTCCTCCTTGTAATTTGCTGTATGGATTATATTATAGGGGTTGTGGGTGGGGTTGTTTTTACTATCGTAATTGCAGTTGTATATACAAGATGAGCACCGCAACCCCAGAGTCGTCTGTGACTGGTCAGGGGTCCCTTTACCTGCCATGGGACCTTCTGGTGAAGGGAGAGTAAGAAATACAATAAATAGCTGTAGGAAACACTGTTGTTGCCAGAAAATTGTGTGAACATTTGTTTTTCCCTGTATCCAGATGTTTGGAAGTCATTGCAGTTCTAAACAAACGTTTTCAGTGCGAAATTGGCTTTCATGTAGCTCTTACATACAATAATGTACATGCTATGTCATAATCAGTTTTACTTCTTTGTCCATTTATTCGTTTGACAAAAAGTATAACCCACTTTCCGACAACTGTTCTCTAAGGGTGATTACCACTGACAAAAAGACAAGTATCAGAAAAAACCTCAAGAAATTAGAATACAGCATCAATCATGGACAGGGTCAGTCGAATTAAAACAAAGCTGACATTAAAACATCTTAGCTGTAAAGATGCTTGCCTGAAGAGAAACACTCTTATACCTTGAATCTGTCGCACCAAACTTCGTTTAAAAATTGTTCTGGGAGTGTGAAAACGGGCTTTACTCATATGGTCTTCCCTTCTGCTGGCTGGTTTACTTGTACAGCGCTGTTTGCTGTTAGCTTTTTTGTGGCAGAGGTCAATTGATTTGCTTGGCTGGTGTGCTTCGGTGTGACACCTCCAGCGTGTGGTCGGGCATCTAACGAAGATTTCTTATTACTGCGTTCTATTTAATAATAACAACATATTCGGAACACATACAGTATCTCTGTTTCTAATCTCATTGGGTTTTTTTATGTCACTCTGTAAAACGTCATGTGCATTTATAATATACCGGTACTACCGATGACGACGCAGGTGGAGGATTGCGCGCGGTTATTTTGCATTTTACAGTTAAAGCCTTAAATAAGAATGAAAATAGACGGTCAACCCTTCGGCATCTCCGAGGGGGTCGAGAGAGCAGGAGAGAGCGAGGAAACACCCTGGGAGAGCCTTGCCACGCCCTCCTTCCCCGCCAGCCAATCCCGACCCTCTTTCGCTCTCCCCGGCTTCGGATCCTGCCCAATGGAGGCTCTCCCCTGCGCGGATTCCTTCCCTCGAAGGGAAGGGAGGAGAGAGCCAGGAGTGTAGCCCACTCGCTCCAAGAGGGGATGGCAGAGCTCGGCTTCCTCTGCTTGGATCGCCTGCCGCTGAACTTTCCTGCCGGGATTTAAATTTTCCCCATCTCCCCACCACAGCCTTTCTCCCTTTCAACACACACCCTTTTGCTGGAGGGAGAGAGGAAAAGACTGCGTGGCGCTTCCAAGGTAACCCGATCTCTTGCTGCACTCACACCACGTTTGTATTTCTTGCTCTTCTGCAAACCAAACGAGGCAGGTGGAGGGCAGGGTAAGGCCAAGTAGCCAGCCACTGCCTCGGCCCCCGGCCGCAGATATTGCCGGTGTGTGATTGCAGCCTCGCCCCGCCGTGGGAACATGTGCGCGTCGCCGCGTCCAGGTCTCCCCCGGGTTTCGCCTGGGCTGCGCGGAGGAGTACTTTCAGCCTGCGAAACTGCACCGGGTGCCTGGCGGGGACTGGAGAGCACCACGCTTGGCTGTTGGCGGAGCGTGGAAATCCCTCCCAGCTAAACAAAGAAGACCGAGATACTTAGCCCGCCTTGCAGTCCTTCTGCCTGGAAAGTAGCTCGGCGAACGCCGGGCTCGCCGCTGGGTAGGGCGCGGTGGAGGTGAAGGAAGGGACACTGGGTTTATAGAGGGTGGGTTTTTTACGCTTGGCTTTTTTTTAAACCCCCCCCTTTTTTTGTAAATGATTTGCTAGAAATCGGCGCCGGGGAGATCCGCGATTGCCCACGACCGGCGGTGGGAATCGCTCTTTGTATTATATAGCCTGTGACACACGGACGCTGTTGGGTTTGTTGTCTGTCTGTCTGTCTGTCTGTCTGTTGCTTTTAAACTCTCCTAGGGGACGACTCTCGGTCTGGAGATCGGGTGCTTTTGGAGGGGTGATCTTCCCCCCTTTCCCCTCACCCAAATGTTCCCACTTTAGCAGCGCTCTGTTGCTCCCGGTTGATGGTGCCCCTTTCAAGCACTCTCCTCTCTCTTCAGTCTGTACTCGAATCTGTTCGAGCACCTGCTTAAAGGGAAAGCGGTTATTTCTCTCGTTGGTCCTAGCAACCCTTTAGTGTCTCTTGTCTCTTTCCGGAATGCATTATCTTCCCAGACATTAGCACCCGCAGGGCTTCAGAAAAATGCAAGTCGATAATGTGTTGGGAGTCCCCCCCCTTCTCTTCTCAATGCATCCATTATTGACTTCTATCCTTTTAACATACCAGAGTTTTTAGGTGGTGTTCCTGGAGTTTAGGGAAAAGGAAAAGGCAGTTATATAATGCAAGAAATTGCTTGGTTCTGTTTCATGCTAGGAATCAGAAATATACCATTTAGGCAGACTAAGAAGGTAGAGATGGGATTGTGTATGTGTGTGTGGTAAAACTGTTGTTGTCTGAAGTTGAGTAGGCTGTAGGCATTAAGAGCAGGCAGATCTTACCTTTGGAGCACAATCCATCAATAGGTCATCAGTCTTTTGTACACGTCTTGTTCATGTACATGCTCTTGTCCAAGAGAACTTCCAGGGAGCTGTGAGCCTCATGTCAGTGGGAAAGTTGGGTGCTGTGTGGATTTTCCATCTCTGGTACCAGAATGCCTCGCAAGGGCCAGCCCTGTGGCTAGAAAGTTCTCACAGTAATGTGAATAGCATTTCTCACATTAACTTCTGAACTAAATTAAACAGGTGCATTCATCACTTTCCAAAGAGGAATGAAAGCCTGGTATGGAAAAAGTAACAGATATGTGGCTTTCTGAGAGAGAAAAAACGCTCAAACTCCTGCTGTGAGAAGAATAGGGGGTCTCCTAATGGCTCTCTTCACCCTTAATTAATTACAGTTCCCGTGATTCTTTGGTAGAAGAAGCCATGTCTGTATGGTGCTGTTTTCATTTACAGTGCAGATGGAGCCTTAGACTTTGAACTTTATGGTCCTGGGACAGGGGTGTTCTTTAGATGATGGTGCATTTAGATTGGAATACTTCACTTCAAAATGTGGCAAGCTAGCCCTGAAAAACTTGGGGGCCCCTCTTGCTCAATCTTCTGAGTAAGGCCTTGGACTTCTTCCCCAAAGCACGACCTTGACAGCACTTGTCAAGGCTCAGCATTAAGCCTCCATCTGGGAGCAAACATTGGTTCAAGGCCATGCTTTAAATGTAGGAATGTAAAAAGGGCCATCCTAGGCCAGACAAAAAGTCCAGAACCCAGTCCCTCAAAGCTCCTCTGCAGTAACTTGGGGTCTTGACGATCCACAAGGGCCAGCCAGATGTCTCTGGGAAGCCCACAATCAGAGCTGGAAGGCAACAGCCCCCTCTACCCAGTGCCTTTGAAAAACTGGTATTCAGCTCCATGCTCTTCAACATGGAGCCTCCATATAGCCATCAGTTTGTTTGTTTGTTATATTTTTATCCTGCTTTTCAGCTAATTATTGCCTCCCCAAGTGGCTGAAATGAATTAAAAATAAACAATACAAGCACTGCCATCAAGTCTGGAGCTTCTGTAATTGGACCTGGCCCTATTGTTTTGGCAGGTAAAGCAGGAGCCATGGCAAGGTGTTGGTAGGAGTAGCTGTGCATGCCATGCTGCCCTCTGGTCTAGGGAAGGATATTACCCCATTACCAGTGTTGAAATAAGATTCAACTGCCTGTCAGGTCAGCTTCTATGTGTGAAGTTGGGGTTGAAGTGTGGGTGGCACCATGTCATCCTTTGCCTGAGGCAGCAAAGGATTTTGAGCAAGCCCAGGTCCTACTGATGGTAGCTCAAGACTCCTAGACATTCCCCCAAACTGAGACATAAGGGGGAAATGCATCTCTCTAGTTCTTCAGGACCTGCCCATGCAAAGTTGGAATGTCCACTCCCCATCTGGAATTCGTCCCAAGTGGAAAATAATAGGTTGGCATCCATCTGTCTCAGGAGACAATGGAGGGGTGCCCATTGTGGGTGAAGTCAACCTGTTGGAAGGTTACAGGGCCTCCTGTGGCTGTAGAGGCCGATATGGGAGAGCCATGTTTCGTTGCAGCTGGGGCAGATGAAGGTGTCTGGTTGTGCTTCTCCTCCCAGCAGTCATTCCTCCTCTGGTCATTGCTATACGACCTGACTGCCTCCAGGCAGGGATTCCCGTATGGCGGGGTTGATGTTACCTTCCTTCGTGTCACATTTGGAGAAATCTTTAACGGGTCTGGTGTCTGGTTAAATAAGGAAAATAAAATTACTGCACATCTTGCTTGCATCATAGGTCTCTCTTGTTAACCTCATCAGTCTGTCCCCGGCAATGGCGGTTTTAGGGAAGCGCAGGAAAGAGGGGTCTGCTCCAAAATGCTGGCAGCTCCTTTAGTCAGGTTCTGCAGTTCACACAGCTCTGCAGCTCTTCAGGCAAAAATGTCTTCAGTAGGGTAGGAGAAGGCTGCTCTTCAGGAGGCATCACCTTAGCATTCTCAAGGGAAGGAAAACAACTTCACAGCCCTGCCTCTTAGCTGTCTTCACCAGCCCTCTCACAGCTGCCCGCTTCTCCACCAAAAGGGAGCAGGCTGGGCTTACCCTCTGTTATTGCTAGACAAAACATCTCACAAAGACTCTCCAGACAACATTCCCCCACCCACCCTGGATGGCATCATTCTTGGACCAATAAGTGCTTCCTTTGCACATGTGTAAACTTAAAAAAAAATCACTTTCAAAAAGGATCCCTTGGCCACAAAATAGTACTTTGAAGGATACATGTGGGGACTTGGTTAGTTCTGTAAGTGCATCACCTTCAGTTGTGCAAGATTCGTATACAGTGTATCTTTTGTCAATGTAGTGGTTCTGTTGCAAAGAGATTAACCTTTTGAAAGCCCTCAAAATAGCAATATTGTGTCACTTTCAGAAATTCAGGCCTTCCACTGGAACAGCTTGGGGATTTAAACCATCTTGTCAATGATTGGGTAGGGCTGTCACATGGAAGATGGAGCAAACTTGTTTTCTCCCTCTCTGGAGGATAGGACCCGAACCAATGGATTCAAGTTACAAGAAAGGAGAAACTGACAAAACATCAGGAAGAACTTTCTGACAGTATGAGCGGTTTGGCAGTGGAACAGACTCCGTTGGGAGGTTGTGGACTCTCCTTCCTTGGAGGTTTTGAAGCAGAGGTTGGATGGCCATCTGTCATAGAAGGTGTTGTGTATTGGTTTAAATTGTGTACCTGAATCTCACTGTTAAGTTCTGTAACTACCTTTCCCGCTCCAGGAGGATTCAAACGGGTGTGGTGACATAGAAAAAAAATCCTTCAGTAGCACCTTAAAGACCAACTAAGTTTTTATTTTGGTATGAGCTTTTGTGTGCATGCACACTTCTTCAGATACACTTGAAACAGAAGTGTCAGACCCTATATATATACAGAGGGTGGTGGGGGTGGGTGATGGGCTGATGGGAGTGGTAAACCTATAGATGGCTGTTAATGACTGCTGATGACTGCAATTAGTCCTGGGGGGGTGTTATCTCATTATGCATGATCAAGCTTTCTTTAGCCCCTCAGCCCTTGCTTCCCCCCCCCCAGGACTAATGCACACGAAAGCTCATACCAAAATAAAAACTTAGTTGGTCTTTAAGGTGCTACTGAAGGATTTTTTTTCTATTTTGCTTCGACTCAGACCAACACGGCTACCTACCTGTAACTAGAACTATGGGTGTGGTGACAGTTGCTATTGGTTAACTTGTTAGTACAATTTGGATCCTTACTATGATTGGGTCCCACCAAAATCTAAATGTATCCTTTCCCCAACTCCTGTTCCTGAGAGTATAAAAGAAGCTCGTCCTTTCCCTCCACCCCAGTTAAATTTCTACTGCAATAAAGAAGATTGTTTTTGTTAGACTTGACTCCTAGCATATCCTTGCTAGCATGCTGAGTCACTACCAGAGCTGATCACAGAAGAGCTGACATCTGCACCCACAACTTAACAGATGCTTTAGCTGAGATTCCCGCATTGCAGGGGGTTGGGCTAAATGACCCTTGGGGTCCCTTCCAACTCTACGATTCTGTGATTCTAAGAGTAGATACAGTCATCTGTTGCCACCTGAGAGCCTTGACTTGCTGCATATATTTATGTTGTTGTTCCCCATTTTTACCCAGCAAGGAGAGAATTTTAGATCAAGGACTGTGAGAAATGAATTGGTTATGTAACAGTGAACTAGTTCCCCCCCTCCTTGACAGACTGTCTAGTACAAAGGCTCCCACCCACCTGCCACAGGTGAGGTTTTCTCCCTGGCTGCAGAAGACTTTGTGAAATGGAGTTTTGCACATACATATTTTATAACCGCAAAATTTATAGAGGCTTCCTTCCATTTGCTTTGTCAAAATGTTCCGTGTGGGAAGAATCACATTCTTTCGTGTTTACTACTGGAACTGACTTTTCTGCTTGCAGTCTTTTCTGCTCAGTCCTAGTGTGAAGAAAGTAATTTTGCATGAGTTGTAAATGAAATAAGAAAATGCCCACAAGCATTGCCAGGGAAGGGCAGGGAGAGCGAGACTGAGACCGACCATTAGTGGGGAAGGATATGCCTCCAGAATAACCACACCTACCATTTTCTATGCATTTTTAATCCATCATGTCCATTATCCCTCCAGGTTTACTAATTGTTGCAAATTATTAACACCAGTGCAGGAATTTATGTCAGTATCTGACTTCATCATCTGGAGATATCACTGTGTATCAGTGCCAGTGACTGATCAGGTTGGGCAGTGGCCAAGGGCCCCAGAGGCTGAGAAGGACCTCTCACCAATCCATCCCAACGGGCCCCAGGACGACCATCTTAGCAGTAGGTTAGCAGACATTTTGGAATGGGAGTGAAGCTTCCATCCACAATGGCTTCCCACTATCTTAATTTACTTCTACCCATGGATCTATAAATGTATAAAATCTAGAGATTTTGTCAATGCTATTTTTCTAGAAAAAGAGGTGCCATGAACACCTCCCTTGTTTTCTTAGAACAGTAATGCCACCCACCTGAGAGATGATGGAATTGAGTTCCAGCAAGTTCTGGCTGAAAGAAAGCCCTGGTTCTCGTGGATACAGGTGAAACTCGGAAAATTAGAATATCGTCAAAAAGTGCACTTATTTCAGTAATGCAACTGAAAAGGTGAAACCAATACATGAGATAGATGCATGACATGCAAAGCATGTAATTGTAATTATTTGTTGTTAGGCAGGTCAATTATAAATGGAATGTAATGAATGAATGAATGTAATAGCGATGTTTATTTTTGTATTATTGTAACCATTTGTTTTATTACTGTGGAATTTCCAAAAGAAAGCATTTGTAAAAATTAAAAGAAAAATTAAAAATAATAAGTTGCATTACTGAAATCAATGCACTTTTCGACGATATTCTAATTTTCCGAGTTTTCCCTGTATATAGGCTAGCATTGCTGCTCACTACTAAAATGCCTTCAGGGGATCTGGCAGGGAGCGGTGTTGCTGCTCTTGCAAACAACAGGAGAAAAATACTGTGTGACCTGTGATGGGGGGTAGTATTGATGAAGTATTGCTTCAAGCCCTCTAACGATCTTCAGTTGCTTCTGCGGTAGAGATGAAGAATGAGGAATATCACAGTCCAGTGTGTTATCTCTCTGAGCAGGGCAGTAGCAAAGAGAACTCAATTTTTCCCAAAGCAGAGTTGGATCTGCCAAGTGTGTAAGGGAAATAGGAATATATATCCGTTCTTATTTCATGTGATAGAGTGGCCTATTCCTGTATTCCACCATGTGCATAACCTATGTCCCCTGGCCCTGTTTGACCTGGCCCTTGGTTTAGAGTAGCCATCCCCAGCTTGCTGCCCTCCCATCAGGGATAATGGGAGTTTTAGTCCAAAGATATCTGCAGGTTTGGGAAGGCTGGTTTACAGCATTTTAACAAGCAAGGCCTATACGTGGGTCTACAATCCTCTCCATGCAATTGATATATGCCATACAGCAGTAATCCTATTTGAGTTTTGACAAACCAGCTGTGCTTTTGCTATGAAAACCATCTTTTAATTTTCAGTGCCATTATGTAATGGGAAAATGTGCTGTAATACAGCATCAATGTTAAAACACTGAGACTCAATAAGTAATGTTTCAAGCTGATTGTTTCCATAACTGGATTTTTTTTTAATGGTCAAGGCAATAGTTTCCTGCCATGTCTCTAATGAGTCTTTTTCACAGGAGAACACTGCTTGCTGTGAAGTAATACATTTTGATTCTTATTGTGCTACAGTACCTGCTTAAATCTCAACAGAGCCATAATTCTAAACACAGTGGGGTTGAAATCTCAGCAGATCCACATCAGTTAGTGCTGTAACTCAGTGCTCCCCAACCTTTTTATCGCCACGGACCAGTCAACGTTTGATAATTTTACCGCGGCCCGCTGAGGGGGGGGGACATTGTTTATATTTTATTTAGATTGTTTTGATTTAATAATTTTAATTTAATTGTATTTAAATGTTCCTTGGGCGGCCCAGTACCAATTGATCCACGGACCGGGACCGGTCCGTGGCCCGGGGGTTGAAGACCACTGCTGTAACTCATCACTTTATATTGACGGTCAACTAATGCAATGGAAACAGCTGAGACTCTCATGGCACCTTGAAGACCCATAAATATAGGGTGGCATAAGCTTTTGTGGCCAAAAAAGATTGTTTCAGCTTCCTGCTCTTCAAAGAGGCACCAGATGCCAAAAGGCATATGCTGACAGGGCCACCACACCCACAGGTACTCGTGTTTTTCATGCACACCCACCAAACCTCAGGTCAGTGCAGCATTTCAGATATGGGCATGCACAGTCCCAAGCCATTTGAGGCTTTGCAGGAAAGTAGTAGCACCTTTTGCTATGGTCCATGGGGTCACGAAGAGTCGGACACGACTAAACGACTAAACAACAACAACAGTAGCACCTTTAAGAGCCCAGGAATGAGCAAGACAAAAATAGGGTGAAATTACACTCTGATCGCACAGTTGCAGACCTTTTTCATTTCGTTTCACTTTTAATTTGTACACCTCCTTTCTATATTGCTGTACACATGGCAGTTTACAAGCTGAAGAAACAACAAAATAGACACCAGAGATCAAGAGCTGGGCAACGATATTGTGGACCATTTGTTATACCTTTCCAGTTCTGTAGAGCATGATGACTGTGGCCAAATCCCTTTTTCCAGGAAAGGGTGCAACAGCCAAAGCTGGTAAAAGGCACTGATACTCAACCATGTAGGTGTGCCAGATCAACAAGCGCTAGCAACCTGTTAGCCTGAGACTTAAGGGGGAGTGCGACACCTAACCCTGGATCAGATGATTTGCTGAACCAACAGCATTTGCTTCTTAAATGGATTAAATTTCATTTAAGTGCACATCTAGTCCTTTACTGATATCAAATATTAGTTTGGGACAGTGATGGCGAACCTATGACATACGTGTCAGAAGTGACACGCAGAGCCCTCAATGCTGGCACGCACCCCATCGGCCCATTCACGCTGTTGTCCCGCCCCCCCCCCATTTGTTCTCCTGCTCGCTCCTCAGCTTGTCTCTGATCCTTTGTTGCTGCTGCTGCTGGTGGTAGCCAGAGATTGGTTTTTAACCCTTTCTGTGCTGTTTTTTTCAGGCGCTTTGGCAGATGTTGATTGGGTGTAACAGCGTTCATTTTTTAACCTGTTCTGTGCTGGGGATTTTTGGTGCTTTGGCAGACTATGTTGGTGCTGCATGTTAGTTCCAGCGAAGGTATTATTCATTTATTTCTGTTCTCTTCCCCCCCAAAAAGTGCAGCAGCTTTGGGGCACCCCCCCAAAAAAGCAAAGCAACTTTTGCACTCCCCAAAAAAACCCTCCAAAACTTTGGTCAGCAGCTCCCCCACAAAAGCTCAACAACTCTGGGCACTTTGTGATAAATAAGGGTTTTTTGGTTTGGTTTGGTTAAATAATTAGTTTTTGGTTTATTAAATACAGTTATATATTACAATTATACATTTTTGTTATTTAAACTATAAATATCGCAAAATTATAGTTTTTTTTCTCAAAGTGACACACCACCCGAGTTATGCTCAGTTTTTTGGCGAATTTTGACACACCAAGCTCAAAAGGTTGCACATCACTGGTTTAGGATTTCTAGTCTTCCTAGGATCTGCTGAAAGCTGCGTGCTGGCTCCTCGTCCCAAATCTCTCCTGATAATTGCACCCAAAAGTTTCATGTTGCTACTTCGCTTGCTTTGTCCGATGGGTTGCTGTCTTTTCCACGTTATAAAATATTTGCTGTTTCGGAATTTTACAGACTTGGGGGCAGGGCTTTGCTTGAAGGAGGGCTTGAGACTAAGACAGTATAGTGAAGTGGGTACAGAAATGTGCTTTTATCTCTTTACCATTTCCTGCCACCACAATGCATTTTTTTCATTGCCCCTCTGAATTCCAGGTAGGGCTGGTGGGGAGGGAATCCCGTCTGAACCCTGGAGAGCGGCTGCGAGTCAGTGCAGGCAACACTGAGCTAGGTGGAGCGTTGATCTGACTCAATATAGTGCAACGTCCTATGTTCCAATCACTCTTCGGAGTTGCAATGAAGGGGCAGTTTAGCTAAGAATCTGAAAATGTGCATCACTCGATGGCCGAAATCTCAAGCACATGTGAAATGGCAATAAACTGAATTGACAGCCTGCTGACCTTGCAGTTTATCTAAAATTTGCTGCATGTAGGGCCTCCAACAAATGATTACTCCAGAGTGGTAAAATAATATTACTTTTACCACTATTGAGGGCAGAGACAGCTCTGGGTTTGAGGGGGCAAAAAGCCCACAAGTATTGGCCCCTTGGGGGTAGGGGCAAGAGCACTTCTAATTTCCCACAATGCCCCTGATGTGGCATCACTGTGCACCATATCGGGAAAATAAATGGCAGCTTCCAAACCCAGGGTAAGTATCAGTGGTTGGCCTTACTGAGTTGCTAGGGCTTTGACAGCTGCCTGACGACAAGAGCAGCTTGCAGGTTGCTGTGGGAGAGAGCGCAATTTGAACTGTCTGCCTTGGGCCCCTAAATGACTTGGGTCTGTCTGTGAAGGAGTGCTGGTTTAGGACACCCCTTGGACAAAACCCCTCTCCTGCTGGGATGTGGGCCATCAGCAGGATGCATGAACCATGCTGACTTTTGACACCGGCCTTGATTAGCATTGCAGTGGCTTGCCTGCTAGTCTCTTGAGTTAGATCCCAAGGTTTGCAAAAAGAGGAGAAGTTATGCCCCTGTTCTGCGCTGGGACTCTGCCATCCAACCCTCAGAGTTACTGTATGGGCGTTCAGTGACTCATAGGGTCATTAGGGTCTTGCTCATATATTATGAGTCGCTTCTGTGGTTGGATACTCCTCCATTAAGACTATTTTGGGCACAAAGAGCTGTTTTCATTTTGCAGATGAACTACCCAAGCCTTCTTTCAGCCATGGCCTAACAGGAAGATGAATAGTGGCACTCTTGTCACACCTGCTGCTCGCTTCAGCCCCAAAGCAAGGAGGAATACTGTCAGAATTTAGCTGTTAAAAGACCAACCTGCCTAACTGCGCAGCAGAGTTTTGTTTTCCATGTTTAAACTCTCAGTCTTGGTGAATTTTCATTTGGTTGTGGGAGGGGATATATTTGGCGTGTGTTTTTTTATGGAAGTGGAAAGGGGGTGGTGACAGGTAAACACTGCCTCAGTGAGGAGAAACAATTCTACCTCCATGACGGGCCTGCTTCATCCTCTCTCCTTTCAGAGGTTTTTCTTAGACACTGAAATAAAATAAAAAAATTCCTTCAGTAGCACCTTAAAGACCAACTAAGTTTTTATTTTGGTATGAGCTTTCGTGTGCATGCACACTTCTTCAGATACACTCGTGCATGCACACGAAAGCTCATACCAAAATAAAAACTTAGTTGGTCTTTAAGGTGCTACTGAAGGAATTTTTTTATTTTGCTTCGACTCAGACCAACACGGCTACTTACCTGTAACTGAAATAAAAGAAAGCATTCTCCTCAGCTCCCTGAGCATGTGAAACTCTTGATAAAGCCTTTTGCCTGTTCACGTCCTGCTCTCTTCAGATTTCGTTCAGGACTTTCTCAGCTAGGCTGCTTGGGGAGAGAGCAAGGCTCTGTTAAAAAATTACTCACATTACAGATGTTTCAGCAAGCCAAAAGAACTGTGCAGTTGGTCAGGTGGGAAAAACAGCAAAATATTGAGGTCAGTCTATCCCTCCCTCTCTCAGGGGCAAACCCAAAAAGAACACACACTGCCCATGACCTTAAATGTCTTGAAAATAGTTTTCTGTAACTAGCCTGCTTGCTTAAACAGCAAGTGTGAGCCATGGCATCAAAAATGGCTTCTGGGGCTGAGCTCTGATTAACTCTTGACTCAAATTAAGTCCACCTGGCTAGAGTCCACCTCCTCCCATCCCACATTATCCACCCTTATCCAGCTTCCTTGTCCCTGGCAGGGAAACAAGCTGGCAAGTTTTCTTCGCAGTTGTGAAGTTTTCAGTAAATCACTCTTAACTCTCTTTCCCCATCAAAACATTACACTGCCTTAAAGCATTGAGTACACACACAAAAAGTTCTCGGTAGAAATAGAAAGATGATTAAAAGTAGGGGCCAGGAGATCTGAAAAACGGGGCTTGGGTTCCCTAGGAAACCTAACAGTGCCTCTTTCCCTGTGACATGTTAGTTGCCAGATTATTTTAAGAAGTGATACTGCAGAGTTGCGGTATTTATTTTATGTAGTTCAGAGAACAATTACCTACCTCTCCAAGGAACATACAGTAATTCGTTGGTTTAATGCTGACCCCATTTGCTAGTTGGTTTTGCAAAACTCTACCAGTTCTTTCTACACGGCACTTTTAAACTCTTTGACACTGGATAGCTGGGCAGCATACACAAACAGGGCTGCGGTTTCAAATTCAGTTTATCAGTGGAAACCTCTGGTTACAAAGGGGGCATCCTGCTTAAATTGTGCTAGAAAAAAAACATGCATTTGGTATTGGAATCTGGTTATGGAGGTTGTTAGGAAGGAGCTGGGATTGCTCTTGTAGCAAGAAACCTAGATCCCATATTTGGTATTGTGTGCTTGCCATAAGATCAGGATGGTACTAGAAGATTATTTGTTGTTCCATAAGGGTCTTCTTTGAAGACCAACTTTATTGAAGTCAATGTAGCTTTGGAACTGGAATTTCAAGATCTAGATTTTTCCAAGTGGAAACTCTCAACTTCAGCAAAATAAATAGAGGTGCACATTCCCTTTTGAACACGTTGATACTCGGAGCAAATAGAGAGAAAAGATAGTGGTATAATCCAACTATTTTAATCTCCACTTAAATCTCTTTAGTCTAAGATAATATTCCCCAGCTTGGTGCCCTCCAGATGCTATAGACTCCAACTCCCACCACCCTCAGGCAGTATAGCCAGTGGTCAGGACTGATGGGAGTTGCAGTCCCAAAAACATTTGGAGAGCACTATATTTGGGAAAGCTTTTGAATTTATTTAGTAGCCTTAATCTCCCTCAGTTTAAATGTTACCTGGTCAAAAGAGCCAAAGTCCCAATTCCAGAAAAAATAGGTTGCCTGATTTACACTTACACTTACTTACACAAATTCCATATGCAAGCAACAGTAGACCTCCTTCAGAATCGCCCAGGGCCAGCCCAATCCATTTTGCCATTTGAAGCAAGACTAGTAATAGTTGGATTTTATCCCTGCCCAGCCAAAACATATCTAGGAATTTCACAAGAAGGTACTGAATCTCCAATAAGATTGACATAATGTCTTTATTTCAAGGGAGTTACTTTGGAATAAAACATGCCCAGACCAGCCAGTTGTGTTTTATTCTGCAAAGGCTGCAGACGCAGGGAGTGAATGAAATAATAGAAAAGTGCTTAAGCAAGCATACCCCAATATCCTTCCCTCTCCCTCAGAAATGCCTGCTTCCTTTTTAAAAATGAAAGCTAAGAGCCTACCCAACCCCCAAATCCTACCCCTTCTGCCCATCTGTCAGGAGCTCACAAGCCTGAAATTTGCTCTCTCCTGCTGTAGTTCAGTAGCACTTTCCTGTATGTTTCCCACAGCAAATGGTATTCAGAGACACTGGAGGTAATCTTTGCTAGTAGCCATTTATACCCTTGTACAATCAAATTGTGGGTTTCTAATATTTTTTTTCCCTCTCCTGACAGCTGCCGTGTCAGGAATGAAATGAATTTTTTAAAAATGACAACTTTGCAACAAAGTGGGCTGTCTGCTGTCTACTGTCTGCCGGCGATGTGAATGAAGATGAGTAGCGACTTGCAGCGAGCATGACATCACTTGCCAACGTCATTGCTTCCCAGCAGTCAGAGTGGGTCTCCTTCAACGATGGGCTGCTGCTACCGGCTGCCTCCCAGGGTAGGCAAATTCCTTCCCTCTGATGAAACAGGCTGTTGCTGTATCTTGATATAAATAAGTTAGTCAAAGGAAACAAGGCAACTCTTTTACTCCATTCCAAAGCCCTCTGTGTGTGTGGTTTTTTTTACAAGTCCAGCCTCTTCTCCATTCATTCAGCATAGACACAAACTGATGGGTCTTCCTCCCATTGGGTTTTGTGTTTTCCCAGTTGCATGTCGCACACAGACCTACTAAAATGGAGAAACTCCTTGCATGAATGGGAATTGCTTGTGCTTGTGCTCAGGGGTGCCTGAGGTAAAACAGGAAGCTGTTCCACCACCCTGCCATAGCCTCGCCTACTAGGGTCTCACAGCAGCTTCCGGTGAGATATTGTGAGAGCTCACAAAAGCTCTGCGAGATCTTGCCAGAGTTCCATGAGATTTTGCAAGACCTGGCTGGAAGCCACTGTTGCGCAGTCCCACCAGCAAGAGCACCCCCCCCCAAAAAATGGGACTCTGCCACCCAAGCCAGCAGCTTCAGTCTACCTCATGGGCAGGCCAGCCCTGCTCCAGCAGCAGTTGTGACTTTTACTAGCATGAGTCTGTAATAGAGCAAATAGAGCAAAGTAATGGATAGAGCAGGGATGAAGAGCCTGTGGTCCTATAGACGTTGCTGGAGTCCAGCTCCCATCAGCCCCAGCCAGTTTGGCTGATAGTCAAGGATGATGGGAGCTGTAGTCCAGCAATATCTGGAAGGCCATAGGTCTCCCAACTCTGGGATACAGGGTTTTGGACTCAGAACTAGGTTGAATTCCTTCTTCAACTCACAGGGAGAACTTGAGTCAAGGACTCTACCAGCCTATCCTGCTTTAAAGTGTAGTTATGGAGTTAAAATGGGGTCACCCTAAGCTCCTTGGAAAGGATTTGATTACATGTGGGTAGCTATGTTCAGTTTTTATATACCATGACTTGCTCAGTATAATGACACTGGGACACAGTATTACATGTACTATGCATTACAAAGTCTCTTTAATGGTGGAGAGGAGAATGACTCAACCTGGGCTGCCATGTTTCTTATAACAGGTAGTTTCACTCAGAAGCATAAAGCTGTAATATTGCCCTATACACATTAAACATGTACAGTGGTACCTCGACATCTGAATGACTCGACTTCCGAAGGTTTCGACTTCCGAAGTCGACAAACCCGGAAGTCTTTTCGCCGTGCGCGCATTCTGTGCCTGCGCAGAAGCGGCGTTTGCGGTCGGCGCATGCGCAGAAGTGCAAAATCATGTTTCATGCATGCGCAAAACGGGTGCTTCGACAACCGAAGACTTTGACTTACGAAGACCGCCGCAGAACGGATAGCCTTCGTAAGTCGAGGTACCACTGTACAAATGATGAAAAAGGATGTTTAAAAATTACTTGTTACTTCTACATTATATTGTGATTCTTCTTGCAGGCCAAACTGGAGAACCTCTTGAAAGGTTTCTGTCCTCCTCTGATACTTCTTCCGAAGGCATCCAAAACCTGGATGGAGAATTTCAGACACTTGCACATGCTGAGCTGGGAGATGGAATGGACAAAACTGCTGCAGACTCTGTGTCCGTATGTTTGCTTGAAAACCACCCATCTCCAAAGCCTGATCTGTCTTCATCATTCAGCACGTGGGTCCAGTTTGAAGATGCACCCTGGCCTAGCACGTCACCAGAGAATGCGCATACAGGTTGGAATGCTACACTATACTGAAGTCTTATTACAGTAATGCTTGCAAATGATTCCAGGTTCAGTCCCTGGCATTTTCAGGTAGGGCTGAGAGAGGCTCTTGTCCGAAACTCTCGAGAGCCACTTCTTGTGAATAACACTGAGCTGGAATGATCCTATGATGGAGTAGCAACAGGCTGCATTGATGCAGCTTATATGTGCTTAGATCATTGACCTCAAGAATAATACCCAACCTGACACAGTTTGGGGACTTCTGTGATATTTTATCTGGGCTTCTACATACTAGACCTCTTATGGCTTTGTCCTGCAAAGTAGTTAGTCCCTGGCTAAGATAGTTAAGAAGCCATCTCCTAGGCCTTGCCCCAAGTATTCCACAGATATTTTGGCTTGTTTATTGTCAACATCACATAAACACACACACCCCACACGCACACAGTGTCTAAAAGACTCTTTGCTACTCCATATAAACCTACCTTCTCTTTTAATACTGTTTCAGAGGCTGTGTTGATACTCCTTTCAAAGCTGAAGTATTGGCAACCGGAGAAAGGGCATTTTCAGTAGTGATGCCCTTGTTGTGAAATTTTGCTCCTCTGGAGATACTTGACTGGTACATACTTTGCTAACTTTAGAGTACCGGGTAAAGATTTTTTTAAAAAAGGGATGATATGATACTGATTATTTTTATTGCTGATTTTAGGAACACAGGAAATATGTGTTCCTGTGTCAGGCTTTGATCCAGGGGCCTTCTTCAGGGAAAGCTTGTGCTCCACCACTGTGCTATTATTTTTATTTTTTAAAAAAACCTGTTCTGTTATTTTAATTCTTTTTTAAAATGCTAATTTTTGAATTTTTAAAGCTTTGTTGTTGGTTTCTTTGAAAGAATTTGCTAAAAGTGTTATTTTAAAAATAACACTTTAAAAAAAAATTCCTCCAAAAAATGTTTAATTATGCAAATATATTGTGACACTAGTCCTGCGAAGGGGCACCAATGGCATGGGAAATAGCCATGTCAGTCATACAACCATAGCTGCCAAGTTCTCCCTTTTTTAAAGGGGAAATTCCCTTATGCTGAATAGGCTTTCTCGCGAGAAAAGGGAAAACTTGGCAGTTATGCATACAACCCATATGGTACCCTGATTGCTTATGCTACCAATGCAGAATGGAACTCGGCCCTGTTTCAATTCTCTCTTATATTGACGTTTCAATTCAATCAGATATACTGCTGGGCAAAGCTGCGCCCTGGAATGTAGCGAGGTATGAAAAGTATAGCTAGAAAAGGCCTATTGTGACATCTGGATCACACTCCTCTCAAGGACTTTGTCTGATTCTAAGTGGCTCAAGTAACTAGGGCTTTATCTCACATTCTTGGGGAGGCATTTTCACAACAGAGCAAACTTCACATAATGCCGATTGTGCTATCCGCTCTGAAACTGGCAAGTCTTGAGTAAGAGAATCGTACAGCTGAGGAAGAAGGAAAGCAATAACTGGAAACGATGAGAGCTTGATGGCATGCTAAAATTGGAACAAATTGTACTATCTTCGCTGCTGGAGGAAAAGTTCGCTATAAGCTCAGGTAGCTGAAGACTGAGGATGTATGTTGTATAACTGGAACAAATTTGGAGAGAGAATTCTCAAGCAAGCTATTCTAGATCTCATCCACATCATACATGCAAAGCATTGCTTTTAAGAGTAATAATGAATCCTGGGAACTGTAGTGCTAACCCAGCACCCATAACAAACTACAGTTTCCAGGATTCTCCATGACTGTTAAAGTGGTATAATAGTTCTTTAAATGTATGGTGTGAGTAGAGCTTGCTTCTAAAGACTATGAAGGTATGTTCTTCTAACTGTGATTTTGGACATTTCATATTATAGATGCTGTTTGCACATGAGGCTTATAAGGAAAAATATCTCTGTTCAGACATTCTGAAAGAGTGTGTAAAGAGGGGAGATGAGGATCCCAGCTCTCCTCGCATCCCATGTATTAATAGTCTTTTTGCAGAGCAGGCAGGTATGCGGTTTTCATAGGATTTTGTATACACATGTATAGGAAATGGGTTCCCTCCGTTCCTGCTGTCTATAAACACACATTTAGGTATTTGCGCAGCTTATATAGAAGCAGCCACTGTAACTGAGGGTGAAATTCAACACTGCACTACTATTCTGTCAATGAAAATATTTTTTGCTTGCCAGATGGAATGTTCTCTCCTATCTTCTCCCCACAGACTGGTCTGCGGGTTCTCTCAACTCCCCAGAGCAGATTTGGGGGAAAATGCATGGAGGGGGGGGAAGCCCTATTACACTAGCAGAAGTCCTCTTCCAGGACTTTTGCTAGCCTACCAGGTTAGTTGAATCTGGCCCGCCGAGTTCTCCAATGTGACCCTTTTCTGCTGGCACCAATTCCCTTAAAACACTCTTAAAACTTCCTGGTAGCCTGGCATTAGGTGTGAGATTGTCACCAGTACCAGAGATGGACCAAACTGTTAACTAAGACTGTTTGTTTATCAAAGGGATAATTGTGAACATAAGGAAAAGCTGATACATTGAGATCTACACGTGCTTGATGATGGTTTCCAAGGACTCAAGAGATGCTGTTGCTGAGACCTGCCTCTAAAAGGCTTTTACCTCGGACCAATTTCCCTGACATTCCTCCCCAGCCAAATTCACTCACAACCCAGTTAACTACTGGGTACAATCTGCCTCTGATCCCAAGGCTCCTCCGGTTGTACTTCCGGTTTCTTGAACATTTCCCCTGTTTTAAAAAACCTGCTTTTGTCCTCTTCCGTTAAGACCTTTACACATCACAGCCACCAAAGCATTGTTAACACACTGGAGAAAAATATGCCAGAATATTCAGGATTTCGCTGTCCACTTTCGCCTCAACTTTCTCTGTTCTTCGCCTCACACCTTCCTCATCAACTGTCGTTCCCGACTGACAGGCAAACTGCCCATTCTTCACTGGCTAGAGCCTCCAACCAATCAGAGCCTCAGACCCATCGAATGTACTTGATCCCGGGCCCGTCTATAAATATTAAATATTAAATAAATATTAAAAGCAATTATCTATTTCCCCTTTCGGAACTTGTCTCCAAGCAGCTACTGCTAAACAGTCTTGCAACACAGTAAACAGCACAAGGTCTTGGACTTTGACATTTACGCTCTGACATTAACAGAGGTTGCACAAAACTTTTTTCGAAGCACAAAACGCATAGACAGACATACACAACATTCCTCAGTCTACAACATGGTAGCAAGTGTTTCGGTTTTACATTGGTACCACGGTTTAAGTACACAATTGGTTCCATAAGTCTGGACATAACCTGAAGCGTACTTAACCTGAAGCGAACTTTCCCATTGAAAGTAATGGAAAGTGGATTAATCCGTTCCAGATGGGTCCGCGGAGTACTCAACCTGAAAAGTACTTAACCCAAAGTATGAATGTAATTGGTTCTGGAAGTCCGTACTTAACCTGAAGGGTACTTAACCTGAAGTGTACTTTCCCATTGAAAGTAATGGAAAGTGGATTAATCCGTTCCAGACAGGTCCGTGGAGTACTTAAACTGAAAGTACTCAAACCGAAGCGTACTTAAACCGAGGTATGACTGTATATTAGAAGGCTTGTAGCAAATGAGGAGCATTGATAGCATCAAATAACCAACTACCCTGCAGCATTTCCTTGCTTGGGGGAAACTTGGTATAAGATGTTCTGCACCATCCTATTCCCTCTTTTGTCATGATTCACCTTTCCAGAACCCTTTGAATGCTGCCTAGTTCCACAAATTTCTTTCTTTCTTTTTTAAAGCCTTCTCTCCAAGAACATTCTGCTGGACGTGTCCCTCTTCGGGATCTTCTGAGAGAAGGCCTCTCACGTCAGACAACAGTTGGACAACTACTTCTGAGAACACCAGCAGCCCCAGTTTCACACCTTCCTATACTGACCTGCAATCCATAAACACTGAAGACCTGACTAGTGGCAGAGCATCTGCAGCAGACTCAACCGGTAAGCAAGCTTTGTGCTTCCTTCCCCTTTCATTGGTCACATTTCCCTAAATAAAGTGTTAACATTGGAATCTAAATTTGCAATGAATCCTGGATCAGCCTATTACAAATACAGTATCATGATATGAGCTTCAGAAGATGGCTCGGCCAACTATAAGTTGCCTTATTCTTGGTGCTCTTGCTGAACCCAGGACTGCCTACCCATTTTATTAAGTCTTTTAAAGAACAGTTTAACCGAACAAACATAAAACAAAAATACAAAGTGAAATAAATAAAAGCTATACTACAGTGGTACCTGGGTTTACAAACACAATTGGTTCTGGAAGTCTGTACTTAACCTGAAGCGTACTTAACCTGAAGCGAACTTTCCCATTGAAAGTAATGGAAAGTGGATTAATCCGTTCCAGACGGTCCGTAGAGTACTTAAACTGAAGTGTACTTAACCTGAAGCGAACTTTCCCATTGAAAGTAATGGAAAGTGGATTAATCCGTTCCAGACGGGTCCGCGGAGTACTTAAACTGAAAATACTCAAACCGAGGTGTACTTAAACTGAGGTATGACTGTATATCATTATACGAGTTAACAATTACAATCCCATTTATACGTCTCTGGTGTGCAGGTTTTATTATTATCCAGAGAGATATATATGCTTATTTTTAACCTACTATATTTTGTATAAAAGTGTTCCAAATGTCTTTATACTTGTCCATACAAAGTCTACATCTCTAAGCAATCGCTTCATAAGTTGCAAGTGTCGTCATATCTTCAGTCCACTGATTAAATGGAGCTGTGCACATATCTTTCCGGAGCATCAGTACCAGTCTTTTGGTTCTAGTAAGGGATGGCCCACCCATGAGATGGACTGAGGCAGCCACCTTGGGTGACAGAATCCCATGGGGCAGTGCCCCTGTGTGAGCCCCGCCTACCCCATCACCACAGGAGAAGCGGAGAGAAGCAGCGGTGGCTTCCAGTGAGATGTCTCCAGAAGCCACCACTGTATGACCCCGGTAAGCGGGAATTTGGCAAAGGGGAGGCAATGGGGTGGCACCTTCCCTTTTTGCCTCAGGCAGCGAAATGGGGTGCGCCACCCCGCCTGCGCCAGTTATCAAAGAAGACCACTAGTGAGACTTTTGAGAATGTTTTACAAATAAATTTAATCTGTAGTTAAAATATTGTAGTTGCTTCAGCACATTCACCTTTCCTTCACTGACTAGCCCGGGGTGTGTGTGTGTGTCTTTTTTTAAGAGCTAAAGAAGGCCTGATAACCTTTATGTCTTTAGCCCTGATCTTGCTGCTCTGCCCTTCCCTAGGCCAGATGAGGACTGTGGCCCTTTCCCCCCTCCCATGATGGCTGCTTATTGTGGGAGGGGGAAATCATGTACCCCAGGGCTAAAGGCATTGTATAACTTCTCATATACTTTGGCCCTAAGACAAAGGAAAAGGCAGAGAGAGAATCAAGACAACCTTTGGAGATACGTGATGAGATCTTTTGACTTTTTTTTTTTTAAAAAAAACAACAACCAACTTTTACTCAGTTCTTGTGGGGGGCAGACTTTTGGTCAGAGCAGCAGGTCTGAGGGGGGAGTTGTACAACCCTTTCTGTCTGTTCCATTTTTGTAATCTAAATCCCTTCCCCCTCCTCAGCTAATGTGAGCCGTACTTGGGGGATGGGGTGGAATACAGATAGATTACCTGCTTCCTCCATAAATTTTGCTCCTGTAGGATAAATAGTAGCTGGGGCATGATAGGGTTAATTAAAACACCCCCTCCAGCCATTGTTGCTGTTCTGATTAAAATCTGAGTCAAGAGAGAGAAGCAAATTTGCAGACCTGCATGACAAAAAATAATCAGGAGTAGATTCTGCCATGCTGGAATGTTAAGCTGTGCCCCTGATATGCCCAGAGGTAAGGTAAAGGGTAAAAGGACCCCTGACAATTAAGTCCAGTCATGAACGACTCTGGGGTTGCGGCGCTCATCTCACTTTACAGGCCGACGTTTGTCCGCAGACAGTTTTTCCGGGTCATGTGGCCAGCATGACTAAGCCGCTTCTGGCGAAAACAGAGGAGTGCACAGAAACGCCATTTACCTTCCTGCTGGAGCAGTACCTATTTATCTACTTGCACTTTGACGTGCTTTCGAACTGCTAGCTTGGCAGGAGCTGGGACCGAGCAACAGGAGCTTACCCTGTCGCGGGGATTCGAACCGCCGACCTTTCAATCGGCAAGCCCAAGCGGCACAGTGGTTTAAACCACAGCACCACCCATGCCCCAAGTGCCCAGAGGTAGAAAGCACAAATATTTACACTAAAGCACATGAAGCCTGGCACTCTTTCACTGTGTTTGATCAAATTAAAAGCTGGACTCGTGGTCTGTGGCTGATTCATATGCAATTCCTATGTGGCCTACTTCAGGGCATTGAGGTGAACTTTTGACAAGCTTCAAGGATAGCTGTCCTAGGTTGAGACCTTCACCTTTCCTAGGTAAAATTTACACAGCGACATACCAAGCAACCAGTGCTATCTGAATATTGTGGGAAGGGTTTGCAAATAGATAAAAGTGTCTTTACAGGATTTATCATGCTTACTTTGGGTCTCTTTCTGCCCTGCAATGTGGAAAGTCAAACATCTTTGCAATGGGCAGGAGTTCAGTTCGAAGTAGGGCACAGTTGTGTCAGACTTTCTATGGAAATTCTTGGTCTTCTGCTTCTGATTGAGGGGAAAAGAGCAACACAGCACCGAATGGTTCAGGTCCACAACTGCAAGATAACTGAGCACCCTGGAAAGCTGGTTTAAATCCCCGGGAACTTCCTTTTAATTTTACTAACAAGGAATTGGGAAATGTGAGCAACAGCCATTGAAAAAGTAGCCTGACTTCTAAAGGGTATATATCTTCAGTGGCTCAAAAATGACTAAGAGTAAGCCAGGACTGGGCAAAGCTCTGCACTATGCAGGGCAGAAATGTGTGTTTGAAGACTTTTAGGGCAGAACAGTGAGCTGATTTCTCATGGTGGATTAAATACACGACTGAGAATCTTGCACTCTCTTGATGTGATCTTTCAAGTGGCTGGAGATCAAATCGGCGAGGTTTTAGCAGTAGCACTAACAGCTATTACTTGTAACTCATTTCATATGCTCGAGTTATTGGAGTGGGTGCGTTGCCAACTATAAACACAAAAGTGGCATTTCCCATCATAATCAAGCAGTGCTTGATCCTGCTGTATCCTCAGGAACGGGCAGGACCACACAGCGAGGGCGGGGCGGCGGGAGGAAGGGTTCTCATGCTGAAATAAGAGATTCTGCTTCTTTGTAATAGAATGTGGTTGCCTCAAAAGCATGGGAAAGGATGAGGAGATTGTACCGGTAAGAAGCACAAGAATGTGGTTTAGCAATGATGAGATGTTTAGAGGATCGGTTTTAGGCCTAGCTGTTCTTAAGCACAGGGGGCTAATTGAAAGCAGATTTAGTGTAAAAGGAGAAGGGAAAGTCAGGAGAAAATCTTTTTGGCTTCTCTTGTATGATTTCTTCCTAGATGCTCAGACAGGGTCTGTTGCAGTGTTTTTTTCCAGTTTGGGGGGGGGGGGGGAATGTCGCTAAGATTGAAGATCAGTGTCTTTGGTGCATCATTTTAGAAGCCTGAATCCAAGTTGGCCATTAATGATGGGTATAATAATACATTAGGGATGTCCAATTTAATTTTGCTCCATATGCTAAAGGGACCCCTGACCATTAGGTCCAGTCGTGACCGACTCTGGGGTTGTGGCGCATTATTGGCTGAGGGAGCCAGCGCATAGCTTCCAGGTCATGTGGCCAGCATGACAAAGCCGCTTCTGGCGAACCAGAGCAGCACACGGAAACGCCGTTTACCTTCCCGCCGTAGCGGTACCTATTTATCTACTTGCACTTTTGATGTGCTTTTGAACTGCTAGGTTGGCAGGAGCTGGGACCGAGGAACGGGAGCTCACCCTGTCGCGGGGATTCGAACCGCCAACCTTCTGATTGGCAAGCCCTAGGCTCTGTGGTTTAACCCACAGCACCACCCACGTCCCATATGCTAGTTTGTATCAAATATGGATCATTCTAACTTATCTGTTTGGAGAGGAGAAAGCCCTAATATATACGGTAAATCTTTGTATTTATATGTCAAACCCAAAGTTTCTGATCTTATTGAAATCAAACTACCTCTTTTCTTTCTTGTTAAAAAACAGCCAGGGGACCATGCAGTGTTCACACTTTTAAACTCCCTGTTTTGCTGGATTTTAACCCATTTCTTAGTTGTCCATTCCTGTAGGTGGTATTTCTCTAATGTTGCTCATGCATAACCTCCTTGCAAATATAAGAGGAACAGTTTGTTTTTCACTCTGAGGCCAACTACTGGATATATCAATGGCTTGATTCATTATAGGGCATCTTCCTATGCTCCTAATTTTCCTAGGAGTTTGCTCCTGTCATGAGAAAAGGAGACAAGAGAGAACAGAAATTAAGGATCGGAGGAAATGCCCTTTTTGCTGTAGATCCACGGAAGTAGAGAAGCAGGGCTGTTACGACCCAGAAGAGTTCGTATGGGACTCCTAGCCAGTTGGAAGGCTTCACAGTCAGAGCCTGTTGGAATTGGAAAGAAGAAAAGTAGGAGAATCCTCACTCTTTCCCAATTATCTTATGCTCATTGAATGGCTTGAATCCTCTGCTTCCAGTGAAGAGATTTGAATTCTAGTTCAGTGGCAATAATTTGGTTCCCTGTGATTTTTATTTTAAATCCTTTGGGCAGTTCTTACCTCAAACCCCAACACTTCGCTGTTTTGATAGCAGATTGGAGGTAAGAGTAGGTTAGCTATTAAGAGTGAAACTTCAAAGAAATTCCTGTGCGTGTTTACTGCAGATTGGGTGATCTCTGCATTACGTACACAAATGGCAGCACTTTCTTAAGTTTGAGGTTTTGCCTGCTATGAAAGAAATGCAGCGCTACTAAAGAGGATCTGCTGCTCGGATCAAGAGTCTCTCTGGTGGACCTGACTTCGGGTTATGTACGAGCATGTATCCCATTTTAAGGGCCGTCTTAAGCCTATCTGGTGCCCTGGTGCAGAGATCCCTCGGGCGCCCCCCACCCTTCCCTCCGGGCGGGCTCGTCCCTCTTTGGAAGAGCGGGGAGCGTAGAGAGGCAGGAACCAGGTGAGGGGCTATGCTGGGCAGGGAGAGGCCCCAAGAAGGAAGGGCCCGCCCCGCTCCGAGGCGCCAAGGGCACCGTGCACGCTCGGGATAGACAGGGCCGCCGCCACTGCCACTGCTCCCTGGCCCGCCCTCGCCCAAGGAGCAGCCGGGCTGCGAAGCGTGCAGGACGCTCGAGGGCAAGAGCACGCGATGGAGCACGCAGCTGCCGTGGAGCCTCCACTCAGCAGCCACCCAGTAGCAGCAGTGGGCCAGGTCCAGTGGCGGGATGGAGCCACGCCCCGGGCCACCACCTCTGGAGCCCGGCCGCTGGCCTGGTGGTGCGCCTGGGCTGGCAGCAAGGACCCCCCGCCCCGGGCTGGGCGCCAAGTCGCAGCTGCCGGAGGTCTAGTGTGGCATGGTGGCCGGCGTGCAGGGAAAGGGGGCACCACCAGCAAAGCCTCACAGCTCCACCACTCGCTGGGGCGCCCCTGAGAGGGTGGCGCCCTGGCGCAGTGCACCTGTAGCCCCAATAGGAAGGATGGGTCTGCACACAAGGCTATGACATGATATTCACAATATCATGATTGATAGGGTTATTCTTTTAGTACAAGGTGCATTTCGACTTGTTCTTGGCGACTTGTGTTTAATACAGTTAGTGACTCATCTATATTGTTATGCTTTTATAGATCCTATATAGTGCAATAATTTCCTACTTCCTCTCCTCATTAACAAGCTCACACACTCTGGAGGAGAACAAAGCATTGTATTTTGCCACTGGGATTCTGGCTCCTTTGGCTGAAATCACCGGTTGGCTTGAAATCTGAGTTCCAGGCTGCGCTAGAGTACGTAGGTAGGCGCCTGTACAGACACCTACTGGCTCCAGCCTTGAGGCTTACAGATAGTTATCGCAGAGGCGCAGAAATGGGAATGGAAATTAAAAAGAGCACTACTGTAATTTCCTGAAGTGCCCTGAAGCAGGTTTTGGAGCAAAGATATAATTTCATAGATCTGCATGAATGGTGTGAATGCCGACAATTTAACCCTTGGGCTGCCTCCAGTGATTTTGGAAACGGGAGAGAGTAGAACCTTCCCGATGCTATCATGGAAATAATTGATCACACTTCAGATTTAATGCAGAATTGAAAGCATGTTTCGTCATAAGTGTGGCCTGTTGAATTCAGTGGACCTTTTTTTTAAAAAAAAGTGCTTAGGACCGCAAGATAGTTATTTTATTCTGTTATGTTTTAAGGTTGAAATTACGTTAGAAGCTGAATCATGTTTAGTATGGAAGAGCCACTGAAGGTACATCGGATCGCTAATTGCATTTTTGGTTTAGTTGAAACCCCATTTCAGCAAGTTACTTATGAGAAGGGGCCTCGCTCCCAGGACTTATGGAAGGGCAATGATCATAAGGAGCTTTGAACTTACTTGCATGTGAATAGTCACATGTGCATGCTGACAATCCCTGATAAATGTATTGAGACCTGGGGCTGTAGGAGGCAACCTTAAACTTGTTCAGGCCAATGATCCACCTGCCTCAGTATTGTCTCCACTGTTAGCAGCCCTCCAGGATTGAAGATCCCAGGTCTAACTGGTGATAGCAGGGGTAGAATCTGTGGCCTTTTGCATGTGCTCTTCCACTGAGCTACAATTCTCCCCCCCCCAAAGTCCAGCATTCACTGCTGCATGTCCTTACTTGTGAGCCTTACTTGTTGAGACTGTTAAGTGCTCACAGTCTGGGTTTTTTTTATTAAACAAAACATGAATATATCCTCTGGTATACCTCCGACACTCAGAAAAAGGTCAAACTGCATATCCATGATAGGATTTTCCTTCTTTGAAAAAGCTCACAGGAGAGGAGGGATGTTATAACCTTTTACTTGTTCACGGTTTCCCCAGTCTTATCTCCATCCTTAAGGTGCAGCTAGCTCCCATTAAAAAAGGGGGGGGGGATAGTCAACAAGTACATCCAAGTGCCGTTAACAGCAACAAATTTGGAGCGCAAACTGTATTAGTGTCTCCCTTCACCAGTAACTCTCTGCAGTGCGCAAGTAACACTGCTGTGCAGAGTGTTGACTTCTGCATCCATGTCCAAGCAGATCACATGCCTTGTGTGTTATGTACAGATTCAAAACACGTGCCTTGTGTTTTATATACAGATTCTAGCTAGTAGAACTGCACCTGTATGCCTCTGAGTGAGAAAGTAAATACAATCTGTATAAGGACTAAAGACTGGGTGTTAGAACGAGGTGGGCAAAAGCAAGGTGATGGCCATTATCATTGATTCCGAGGCTCTGCAAAACAGACCTTTCCTGTACTGTAAAAAGACTTGGCTCTGAAAGTGGGGCAGTTAGATTCCCCCATAGTGCTTTGCAGAACCTCCTTTGTGGCAGGGCGTTCTCTAATCGTGCAGTATTAGGATCTGGTTGGGAAGCTTTGCACAAAAGAACTTGGGGGCTCTGGAGGCTTTGCTTTCATGAACTCATTTCTTCTCCTGCTCCCGGGCTGATTTGTTTGCAGAGGCTCGGTTGCCTCAAGCAACGTAATATCAGTGTGAACTATGGGGTATCCTTGGAGATCTGCAGGATTCCCTGCAAACCTTTTCAGCTATTAGTCTTTTCAGAGGATGAAACAAATAGGCATTTTCTTCTGTAGGAGCTATTGCTTAGTTCCCCCCTTCCCTTTTCTCTGTCTCACCCCACTTTTCTGAAGTATGTAAAAGCAGCTTGGTGCGTTTCACAAGCAGATACTGTGCACAGCGTAAAGCAATGCCTTCCATGCCACAATCTCTTCTAGTTACAATCTCTTCTGTTAGTCCTAGCGTCTTTGCGTCAGTCTTTAGCCTTAGGGAGAAGCAACGAGTGAACTTGCAATATGCCTGACACCTGCCCATGCCTCAGTGCTCTTGCTTTCTCCCTGAACTCCCCTTTCCCCATGCCAGCTGGGACCATGTAGGGGCTACAGTCTTCCTGTTGCTTCTCCTTCTGCTTGCCCCATCCCAGCGGATAGCAGCATGGGACTGGCAGGCAACACCAGTGACTACCCCCCCTCCCAAACAACACACACATTCTTTTACAAGGCTCTGCAAATCCTATCTTTTCTAGAATTGCTATTTTGTGTGGGTGGTGCAAGTGTTGTGATGGCGGGCGATGATGTTATATAGTATGGGTGTGGGTGGTGCGGGGGAATGAAGGGGTACAGAGGTTGTACCCTTGGGTTTATGTTGTTCAGGGCCGGCTCTAAGGCAAGGCTGGGTGGCGTAAGGCACCAGGGCGCCATGCCACGCTGGGAAACGGGGCGGGGGGGCACGGAGGGATCTTCGCACCACGGCGCCAGATACGCTTAAGACGGCCCTGATGTTGTTGTTGTTGTTTAGTCGTGTCCGACTCTTTGTGACCCCATGGACCAGAGCACGCCAGGCACTCCTGTCTTCCACTGCCTCCCGCAGTTTGGTCAGACTCATGTTCGTAGCTTCGAGAACACTGTCCAACCATCTCGTCCTCTGTCGTCCCCTTCTCCTTGTGCCCTCCATCTTTCCCAACATCAGGGTCTTTTCCAGGGAGTCTTCTCTTCTCATGAGGTGGCCAAAGTATTGGAGCCTCAGCTTCAGGATCTGTCCTTCCAGTGAGCACTCAGGGCTGATTTCCTTCAGAATGGATAGGTTTGATCTTCTTGCAATCCATGGGACTTTTGGGTTTATACTTGTCCTAACCTAAACAGTCATTCTTTTCCTCAGCATTGGAGCATGAATCGTAAACAACTGCTATAAAGCCAAATGAGGGGAATTGCACCCTGTAGTGAGTGAATTATCCAGAATTCACATTTAAGCTACGGTATTTATTGCCAAATTTGTTAACTCAACATTGGGCCTCCAGCTGTTTTGGGACTACAACTCCCATCATCCTTCACTAGCAGGACCAGTGGCCGGGGATGATGGGAGTTGTAGTTCCAAAACAGCTGGAGGCCCAAGGTTGAGGAACACTGTGTTAACTGATTCTTTTATATATATATATATAATATATTTTTATTAATTTCCAATTAAAAACATTTATATCACATCCATTATTTCAAATTATACAAATACATATCAATCAAACCGAATGTTATGCCAAATCATCTAAAATTTTCGGGGTTCCCATGCTTCAAGAAATTGGGGATTCCTCGCAACTGCTCACTGCCGTCTTTTTTCTAAAGTCCAAATCATCACTCAAAGTCTATAATAGTCCCGATCTTTCCCTTACAGTCACATAGATGTTTTCCTCTTTCATCCGATTTTTCCCCAGCTGCTGAGATAAATATCAAACAAGATTTCACATATGTTCTTTCTCCTGTGTGAGTTAATCAGTCCAGCCTCCCCATAAATCTTCTTGGTCTGGAGCGTCCCTGTTGCGTCGGTATTTCAACACGAAGCAGCGCCATCTTAGAAAACTCAAATCAGTTTCGTTTTCTTCTCATGACTATGTAGATTAACGATCTTTATGAAATTTACAGCTTTTCCAGGCAGAAGATCCAGTCATCACATTATGCATAGATTCTTGATAAATTAGTGGCTCTCCTTGCCCTATAGCTGAACTTAGCTTCCGGTCGCTGTTCAAATTCAAAGTGCGTCACATCTCATAAATCCTCTGAACACATTCCAGGCACTCCTTCCCTCCAGCTAGAGGGGGGCTTCTCTCATCAGCAACTCCACATCTTCAAAAAATATACTCAGTATCAACAGTTTATAAAATTCAACTCACACAGATACCTTTTATTTCTCTTTCGTTCCAAACAAGCCAGGACATCACGTCTGGGAAGGTACGAAGTAACTCATATGCAAAAAAAAAAGACTCACTTCCCTTGTCGTTCCATCCCCATCAATCCTCCTTTCAGATAAAATACAGCCTTTGACTCCTCACCCTCAGCAGCGTAAATTCCTCAGCAGTAAACAGAGCATCTGCCCCTCCTTCTGAAGTATGTCCATGGATTTAAGCCTAATTATCTTCTTTAATCATGGAAATCCCCACCATGCAGGTTAGCGTCCGGGAGTTCCGACATTCCTCATAAGTGCTTCAGCCCAAGCGCCCCCCCCCCACTCCTTTAACAATCGGAGTGGGTTAGGGGGCATCGCGGGCCAGCGGCCCCTCTCCGTAACCCCCGGAGAGGTAAGGGGGTTGCCATTTACTCCCCTAGCAACCGCCAAATTCCTTATGAAGGTCGGAGGGATGGAAAACAGGTCAGCCATTCCTGCAGGCGGAAACCGGAACTGCCCACTGTGTTAACTGATTCTAACAAAGAGATGCTTTGGTGGGTGGGAAGGTTGTGAATAACTTGAAGTCAGTCATACAGGAAATAGAACCTGCCCCCATTGTTCTTCTTTTCAGTACATTTCTAATTTAATTTTTTGGTCTTAGAATTGTGTCCATTTATTCTCTTATGTCTGTCCAGTATGGACTATGCAAATGGCAGAAGAGTTTCCTTGGAAGGTGACCGCAGACATTGTATTAGCTGTGCAAGAGAAAAAGACCTTGATAGTTATGATAGGGCCACTGAATATCCTTGCAAAACTGCAATGCTTACTTCAATCAGTTTGGTTAGCCAATTAAAAATCTTTTGGAAGACTAAATAGGTGCCCCCAATCAATGAGATAGTAAGGATACATGTATCTCTAATTTATAAAAGCTTATGGTGGCAAGAGCAACTCTAAAAGGAGTACGTATCCTGTCCTGGATGTGAGAGAGGGCAAAATGTCTCTCTTAAATGCTCTGCACATGTATGCTTCATCTGAAAACAAAACAGTTCTTGCCTGTAGATTTATGTATTTAATTGGTTGGAAACTCCTATGAGATGCTGGAAGAACCCTAGTTATTTTTGTTACAACATTAAGAACTGACAGGCACTTTCTTATAGAGCCTTGTGCTAGCAAGATAAGAATTGCGGGAGATAAGAGTTTGTCTTATGAGTACAGAGTTTATCTTTCTGGAAACTGAAAGTAGCTGAGCTAACTGCTGTGGTGGAACCTTTCCCTTCATTTCTTTCAAGTTATTCCTTCCTCATTCGTAATTAGTTGGTTTATTATAAAAAAATATTACAACCCAGTTATAATGCTTTTTAAGCTCTTTTCTTGCTCAGATATGTAAAACTTTGGAAAGAGGAGTGCTTATTTTTTTTCCCACACAAAGTTTGGAAGAAAATCTCCATTGGCGTGGTAGGAGGCATTTCTGTGGCAACCCATTAGCAAAAGCAAATGCCATCCTTATCCACAGCTTTACACAGTGTAATTCCCTGTTATTAAAGACAGCTGCAGGTGAGCAAACACTTCTTAAAAATGCAAACGGTTCGCTTTATTCAGTCTTTCTTGACTCTCCGTCTCTTAACCGAGGGATGAACTCTGTGGCACGGTTATGAATTTTAAAGGGAGTTGAGCAAAGCATTGCTTTGAAATTAGCCTCCATTGTGCCTTCACTGAAAAAGCAGTAGAGCAGCCCTTCTGCCTCGTAATCTCTGTTAATAAGGGTGACTGAGCACATCTTCATTAAACTGTTGGTGTTGCTGTGATGGGGGATTTATTTGGCCCCAGTCTTCTTTCAGATTCTGACCTCGGTGAATCAGCCGTAATGCTCACACTCTGAAAATCTTTTGTTGGCTTGCTGCTGCTCTGAGAGCAATTAGTAGTCATGCACAATATATTTGGGGCTAGGGAAGAACCCCAACACATTCTTCCTTTTCTTCTCTTTTTTTTAATGAGGGGGGGCCTAGCTGTCATAGACTTCAAAGTTCACTTGATTGATTGAGCACCATGTTAGCTCCTGTAGCTAAAAACCAGGCCAGGAGAACATGTAATATTGCCCCTGAATCATTTCCACCCCCCATACCCTGTTTGCACACTTTGATTGCCAAATGTATTGAGTTGTTCCGTGTGTAAAATATAAACTGTTTGCCCACAACGAAGGCAATTCTTCAGATTGCAGTTCTGAACAGAAGAGCAGATATTGGAAGCAAGCCATGCTCTTCTAAGTGTTTAAGGAAACCAAGCTTATTGTGTTTTTGCAGGGCCGCTGCTTAAGACTGGTTAGAAGTGGGGGCAACGAGATTTTCAGGGGAGCAAAAGTTTTGACATGGATATACATTGACGTTCCGCAACCAATCTGTTTTCTTAGCCACTTTGGGCTTCCTTTGGGAAGGATAAGCAATAGGTAACATATTCAGAACATGGAAGATGTTTTGAATTGCAAAACTTGAAGGTGTATTAAGGGTGCTAGCCAGCGAGGGGGTTATTTTAATACTCCATAACAGCCACAGCGCTGTTATCAACGTATTAGAACAGGCATCCCCAAACTGTGGCCCTCCAGATGTTTTGGCCTACAACTCCCATGATCCCTAGCTAACAGGACCAGTGGTCGGGGAAGATGGGAATTGTAGTCCAAAACATCTGGAGGTCCGAAGTCTGGGGATGCCTGTATTAGAAGAACCTTGGTATGTAGACCCATGCAATGCTTATAGTAAAAGTTGCTCTGTATGTCGGACCTATGAAGTGGCCCAAAATAGGTCACGTGGTCTGAAGAACGCAAGGGAGAGGACGCAGCACACCACTGCTCTAAATGGCACCCATACACAGATGTCCATGCTGTTGTTGTTGTTTAGTCGTTTAGTCGTGTCCGACTCTTCGTGACCCATGGACCATAGCATGCCAGGCACTCCTGTCTTCCACTGCCTCCCGCAGTTTGGTCAAACTCATGTTCGTAGCTTCGAGAACACTGTCCAACCATCTCGTCCTCTGTCGTCCCCTTCTCCTAGTGCCCTCAATCTTTCCCAACATCAGGGTCTTTTCCAAGGATTCTTCTCTTCTCATGAGGTGGCCAAAGTATTGGAGCCTCAGCTTCACGATCTGTCCTTCCAGTGAGCACTCAGGGCTGATTTCCTTAAGAATGGATAGGTTTGATCTTCTTGCAGTCCATGGGACTCTCAAGAGTCTCCTCCAGCACCATAATTCAAAAGCATCAATTCTTCGGCGATCAGCCTTCTTTATGGTCCAGCTCTCACTTCCATACATCACTACTGGGAAAACCATAACTTTAACTATACGGACCTTTGTAGCCAAGGTGATGTCTCTGCTTTTTAAGATGCTGTCTAGGTTTGTCATTGCTTTTCTCCCAAGAAGCAGGCGTCTTTTAATTTCGTGACTGCTGTCACCATCTGCAGTGATCAAGGAGCCCAAGAAAGTAAAATCTCTCACTGCCTCAATTTCTTCCCCTTCTATTTGCCAGGAGGTGATGGGACCAGTGGCCATGATCTTGGTTTTTTTGATGTTGAGATGTCCATAGTTGACCCTTTTTCTGGTATATTGTGAGTCACACTACCCTCTTGTGGCCACAAGGTGGTGTTACCAAACTTACATATTCCACAACATGGGCTGCAGCTGCCTTGCACCTAGTCTGTCTTTTGGTTCTTCTAAGTATGGTCAGCACACTGTTCAGATGACACTGCCTCTTATTGCACCACAGTCAAATATTAGCCACCTTCAGACGTTCTTCCACCACTTTGTGCCTCTCCTCCATCCACCCCGTTCCCTCATGTGCTGGCTTTGGCACAGAAGTGCTGGCTTGCTTTAAGCCAAAGTTTCCAATTGTGGGACCACCAGAAGGGCTTCACCCCCAGACCCAGGAACTCCAGCATGCTAATACAGGGAGGAACGTTGCTCCAAGATACTTGAGTCCCAAGTTGTTTAGGTGGCAGTACTTTAAATTCAGCCCAGAAGCGTATAGACACCCAATAAATATCTTTTGGTATCATGCGATCCCTAATGGCCGATCCAGGTAATACTCTGACAGCCACACTTGGCACTAATTGTAGTTTCCAGGTCAGTTTTAAGGGCAGCTTCATGTTGAGTACATTGCATTGATACAAGTGGGAGGCAGCCAGAGCACGAGTCACAGTGACCAGGTTATCTCTGTCTAGGGGGAGCCATAGCGGACAAACTTGCCGGAGCTGGAAAACAGCATTCCAAGCCAGTGAAGCACCAAAGTCTCTGTTGTCAGCTCCGTGTCGAGTACGTCCAGATTATTAGAACATAGGAACATAAGAAGACCCTTCTGGAGCAGGCCAATGGCCCATCTAGTCCAACATCCTGTTCTCACAGTGGCCAGCCAGATGCCCTTGTGGAACCCACAAACAAGATCCGAGCACTTGCCCCTGCTGGCTGTCAGTGCAGGCAGTTCTGAGCTGCTAGGACAGGGGTCAGCCACATTTTTCAACCGTAGGCCACTGTCCCTTAGATCATGTGGTGGGCTGGATTATATTAGGGGGAGAGAGAGAGAGAGAAATGAATGAATTCCTATGCCCCACAAATAACCCAGAGATGCATTTTAAATAAAAGGACACATTCTGCTCATGTAAAAAAACACACTGATTCCTGGACCATCCGTGGGCTGGATTGAGAAGGCAATTGGGCCGCATCCGGCCCACGGGCCTTAGGTTGCCTACCCCTGTCCTAGGGATTAGATCTGGGATCTGCCGCAGGCAACAAAGGACTTGTTTTTCCTTATCATTGGCAGAAAGGGATAGATACTGTGAGTATACATGTGCAGTGTTTTCCTAAATGATGCTTTGGGAATCTTATGCATGGGCTGTCAGTAGTGCTAAGTGTCTCTTGGGAGGAATACAGCATGAGAGCGCTGGGATCCCCTTCCGGGTCAATAGTTAAAAGTCAGCAGGTGGTTCTCTTCTAGCAAAGGTTTAAGACCAAAAAGTAAACTTTGGGAGAGTCACCCTCTGTCTCTCTCCTAATCTATTCATTTGTCATAGGCAGACACACAGCGTAGATCTTAAATCCTGATTTTAATTGAAGTTGTCACTGGGGGGGGGGGAGTGATTGGTGCTGATGGCATTGTAAACAAAGCTGCTTTAAGATGTTTCTCCGAATGATTAGTGGTCTGTGTTTTAGCTGGAAGTAATTGTTATCCTTCCTCAAATATCGTTTATCAAAAATGCCACCTGCCAGTGGCAGAATAGAAGACGAGCTAATGGACTAAGCAGGATTTATAATCAGTCCAACATGCCCAGAAGACAAAGTCTGATTTTTTTGTTTGTTTGTTTCGACTATGGCAGACCAACATGGCTACCTACACGTTACCTACATGTAACTGTGAATTTAATGTTACCCAAGACAGATATGTTTTTTTAAGGGGGTTTAAAACTTTCAAAACTGAAATGAAAGAAATGCCTAGTTCTTCATAAACTGTCATTTGCGGCAATGGAATGATACAATTTGAGGGTGTTTTTGAGTATATGCAGAGTGCATCTCTCTCTCACACACCACAGGGCAACCATAGCCTGCCATGTTTGATATTAAAGCACGGGCTTTTCTGTGTTTTAAAAGTGGGGGGGGCGCAAACTGCCTTCCCTTCCCTCTCTTTCTGCCCCTTTCAGAAATTCCCACAACACAAAAGGTTATCCAAGCTCCAAGGATTTGGAGGTGGTTCTTCGCGTGCCTTGTTTGATTTGAGAGTAACCTGTTGCACTTTCCCTCCCTCCCCACCCCTTCTGCCCTGCCCACACTAACTGAGCAGGGCGGACTGACAGGCAGGCAAACAGCCACGGGTCCTGCTCAAGCATGTATTATGCATACCTCCCCACACCACTCCCACAAGGCAGCCTCGCTACGCAAAAGGGAGCCCCGGCTGGCTTGGCAGTCGTTCTAAAGGCTAAACTGACACACAGCGCCATCTCCCTGGGGTAAGAGCAGCAAGGTCGCCTGGCTTGCTTTGATTTTAAACGGGGGGGGGGGAGGAGAAGGCTAGCAAGATGGGAAGCGGCAAAACAAGAAGCAGATGTGGGTGGGGGGAGAAAGAAAACTTTTGAGTGTGTTGACCCGTTGCCTGCAATACACTTGAAGCTGTAGTGCTGAAAGACTTAACTGACTCTGTAACCCGAGAGCGTTGAAATGGGGTCTGGACTGTTTGCTTTTAACTGGACATTTGAGCCGGGAACCCAGAAAGATGCGAGCGGGTTGCCCTTTGCACATTGACGCCGTTTTTTTTTTACAAAGCTACTCCTCATGGAGAAAGTTAGCCGGGAAATGCGGCGGCTTCTAGAAAGGAGCTCAAGGTGTAGTGGTTTGGTCTGGTTTCTTTCCCAGAGAAATCCTGATGCTCTTAGCACAGGAGACCATGTTGAATGGAGTGGTCCAGGGTTTGTTTGTTTGTTGCTTCTCACCTTTAAAGCAGCAAGCAAAAAGACAGGGGGAGGGGAGAAAAGCTGGGCTCTTCTTGCAGTATGATAAATTCTGCTATAACGGCAAGTGTCCTTTTATCTTGCATTTGTCTATGTGTGTGTTCATGGGGAAATCAAACACGTTTTTCACATGTTAAATCAGTTTTCCCATTTCTCTGCAGCTGTAGTCAAATGCTGATGCCTCCATTGACTAGAAAGTAGTTTTGATTTTTTAAGAGGGCTCCTTCCACATTCTGTCCTACCTTAATATTCCAGAGTGGTGCGTTCCAGACTAAAAGGTGCTTTGGGTACGACTTGTGAGAACACCTTTCTGTTAGAGGTTTTCTGAGGGTGCGATGCTATGCTGTGCAATACCTGGAAGAAAGGCTGTTTGAATTCAAAATAAAAAAAATTCCTTCAGTAGCACCTTAAAGACCAACTAAGTTTTTATTTTGGTATGAGCTTTCGTGTGCATGCACACTTCTTCAGATACCATGCACACGAAAGGTCATACCAAAATAAAAACTTAGTTGGTCTTTAAGGTGCTACTGAAGGAATTTTTTTATTTTGCTTCGACTCAGACCAACACGGCTACCTACCTGTTTGAATTCAGTAGGACTTTCCTCTGCTAGCGTAAAAGATGACTCCTAGTGTGTGAAAAAGAATGCAGGGAGAGTAATTCAAGACAAGTGTCAATGTAGAGTCAGAGAGGGAGAGAGATGTTATTAATAATTTTTAAAACCCTATGAAAACTTTGTTGAGGTCTTAGGTTTTGTAAATAAGTGAATGTATGAATTGGCTAGATCTCCTGACTGCATTATTTGGAGATGTAACTTATGACTTTTAATATTTGTTGAATTCACTCATTGCCTTGGTTTGTGGAGTAATGAATCATGGAATTCATAAATGACCCGAACTTTGGAAGCGATGCCTCAAGCAAGGAAAGGAAAGCAAAGGTCCCTTGAAGTCAAGCTCATGTTGTTAGGTTGATACTAGTTTCCTTAAAAAACAAGAAAGGCCTTGCCTGTTCTTATTTTTAAACAAGGCTTTGATCGCCAACCTGATTACCGTGAAGAGCATGGAAATTCTGGCAAAGCATTTGTGGACACTCCGTGGGGTTAAGATTTTAATTCAATAAATGATTAGGCTTCTTTTTACAGTGCAAAAGTGTTTTGAAAATTCCCTAAAACGCGGTGCCAGGTTTACACCACATTTTTGTGAATTTTCAAAACAAACGGCAAGGATACCCTTTATTTCTCCATTCTGTCACCTACTCTTTACCATATTGCTTTCTCAAACTTGTAATGCCACATATTTAATAAGTTGAGCTCCATCAAATTACGTGATTTCACCTCTAAAGAATTCCAAGTTTCCTTTTTGTCTTTTTAATAGGTCAGAATGTTTCTAAAAGAGAGTCACCTTAAAGTCAAAACAAATAAAAAAATAAAAATAAAAAAAATCCTTCCACCATCACCTTAGAAACCAACACCACCTTAAAGTCAGTGGAAGGTTGTTGCAGAGTAAATGAGTACAATATACAGCTGGTGAAAAGGAGCCTCCAACTCCTGTGGCTGGAGTAGATATTTGAAAATAGGGGTGTTACGTATACAAAACTCTGCTCCTTTTTTTAAAAAAAAGTGAAATGTTGGGTGGGGATGCACAATGTGAATCTGTAGTAATTGCTAGTGGCTTTTATTTGTTTTTGTTTTCAATTGGAGTCTGGACGGCAATGTAAATTACTAATATACTTCAGATAAATATACTTCAGATAAATATACTTCAGATAAATATACTTCAGATAAATGTAAATTACTAATATACTTCAGAGCATGTACAGAGGTGCATTTAAGTCACCACTAATGAGTGGTGCTCTCAGGGCAGATGCCCGGAGCCCCACTCAGCAGAAGGGCCATCAGACATGGTAGGGTTTGTTTACCTCATTTTTAAGTAATGCACATGGCCAACTAAAGAGGATGGGGCATAAGACAGTTAAATTCAGAGCCTAAAATTACCTAACTGCGCCATTGCCCTTGCTTGACCACGCAAGCCAAGCCATCCCACCTAATAAAGCAAGGGTTCCATGCTAATAAGCCCAGCTTTCAGGCAAGCTGCAGCATTTGTCTCATCATTTCTATGGAAGTTAATCCCTGCAGGGAAGCGTTTCCACAAGTCACTCCCAATATATGAAATCATAGCATGGCAGAAGGGTTGACACACTTTTTCTTCCCCTTGAAGAAATTCTGTGCGTATGCTGAGAATCAGTTTGGCTCTGCGTGCCTGAGTCTGTCCTATGAGGAAACAGGGATATAAACTCAATCCCAATTTTGATTCTTAAATTTCCATTCCACCCTTCCTCCAAGGAGCTCAGAGTGACAAATTTGGATTTTGTTAAATTGTGGGAGCGACTCTTGGGAACAATACCACGACTTAAATTTATAAGTGGCATGAATATTTGGTGCTTCTATCGGCCATTGCTTACACTGGAACACCCCCCTCCTAAGAGTAACTCTGAAGTATGTTTAAAAAATTTAAAAGGTGGTGCTTCAAAATTTAACAGTTGGAATAAATGTTTAGAATACTTAAGAGGTTAGTCTCTGTTTAGGAATACAGTACTGCTTTCTCTCATTGGCTGGTTAGGCAAAATGTAGAATCAGCTGTTTAGTGCTGGACAGTACATTCTCAGATGTTATCCTCAACCCCTTCACTACTATCATTGTCATGCATGCAGAGCGGGGGACTTGGAGCTCTCGTGGTTTTCCGAAGACAATAGTCTTACTCAAAGCCCAGTTTATGTGTTCTCTACTCTAATTCAAGCTTTATTTTGAATCCTCATAGCTCATCCTCTGACATTGATGGATAATACTGGTCTCTGTATTTGTCTCCTGATTTATTTGGTTAGTTGAGGTATAGATATTAATGCACGCAGACAACCCTGAACGCTGTATTGTCAAGCTTTCGAGTGTGAGCCTATATTAGTTCAGTAGTTGTGCATTGCTGTAAGACAGCTGATTATTTTTTGGGAGAGAGTTTACAACTTTTAATAAAACTAATGAGCAGCAGAATCGATGCACAAATGCCAGTGGCAAATGGAAGCATTTTTTTGCCCTAAATTAGGAAGGGATTCATAGAGGGTGAGGTGAATGGCAGCTTGGTCCTGTGTTGACTTATAGATTGAGTTGTTCATTCAGGTGGTTGCCTGCTAGGTGGGAGTTTTTTTGGTGGGGATGGGCTGCAAAATGGTGTAAGGCATCTTTGTAGATGAATGCTTATATCAGAAGCAGATGTAACCCAGAAGTTTCATGAAAACAGTGAAGAGGCATAGGATGTTTTGTATTTGCAGGGTGTACTGATTCTTGCAAACATAACAATTGATGGCTGGAAGGAACTGTAGGATGGTGGGAACTGATTGGTCAGAGAACCTCGTTGTCTCAGTCTTGGGAACACAGTAAAGGGTCTTGCCAATTAAGAAGGAGAACCTAGGTCAGGATAGCCAACATGGTGCCCTCCAGATGTTGCTGGACTACAACTCCCATCATTCCTGATCAGTGGAAATTAGAGTTCAGCAGCATTTGGAGGGAACCACACTGGCCACCCCTATTCCAGACTACCTGGGAAAATCAAAATCTATTCATAAGACATGTTCTTAGGTTTGGTTCATATTGTGTTTTCACCACATACTTTTGAACAGCGGGAGTGACCTAGGTGATGCATAACCTGCTAACCTCACATTTGGGGCCAAAGAAAACAGCTTTGGTAGGATTCTGAAGCTTAATGCTTGATGGTGTGGGTAACAGTGTTCCTCCAGTTCTGCTCTGAGAATCCTGCACCTAGTCACTCATTTGCTATATAATACATAAACTGGCTGCGAAGTGTCATTGAAAGAACAACAGGCTTTATGGATCAAGTCACATTGTGTGCACAGCTCAGCACCTTCTAGAAAAACCTCAGGACGAGTTGTGATTCTGACCCATCTTAGAGAAGGCGGAAACTCAAAGGATATTGACTTAACAGAATCAATTTCATGTCAGCTAAGGCTTACAGTGACTCTGTGCAGCTGAGGTAATAATTTTGTGACTCAACATAGGCAGGGGCTGCTCATGCAGGATCCAGCCACAGAAACAGGCACCCTGCCAGAGGGTTGGGCTATTTACATATTACACTATTCAAATGCTTGCAGAAAAGCAGCTCCCACATAGCTGGGAGAATGCTTAAAGGGCCCTCGTGTTTGTTTGATTGTGTGTGTGTACACATATATGTGCATGCTGCATAAATTCAGAATAACTCACTGTAGCTTATCTGGTAATGTTGCTGTTTGATTTCTACTTACAGAGTGGTACACTTCCCCTTCATTTTTCTGTAATACACAAAATACTTGTAGGCGTACCTCTGTAATGCAATACATTTCCTTCGTTAAAGACTCGTTAGGAGGAAAAGTAGTATCCCCCCCCCTTTGTGGGTGGTGGCTTGCTAGAGTTTATCCCATTGCTTTTTTTGTGTGTTCGCATTTTGCCCTTAAAAAAGAAAAGTGTGAGCATGGTTAGTTCCACGCTCCACACCCTTCTAAAATTTAACACTCAATTCCTTAGAAGCAAGAATAGTTCGCTTCTTCCCTCCTGTCTTTTTTATAGCCCTCTCATAGCCTACAGGGTCCGGTTGTGGCCAGGCACATAAAGGTTGAAATATTCTCAGGAATGCTGATTTAGCAGCTTTTCTGTTCTGACTTGTAAGTGCTGGAATTCCTATAACAAGTATTAGCCCAGCTTCCAGAATCTGAACAAAAAGTGGAATTTCCTTCTACTGCCTATAACATAGTAGCAACGTTTAGAAATGGCATGTTCCAAGAATGTAAGGTATTCTGAGGATGAATTGGAAAAAGTAAATAAACTGAGTCAACTGAAGTCCTAAACAGGTTTAAGGTGCAAGCCCCATTTAATACAGTGAGATTTACTTCTGCATAATTATTTGGAGAAGGGCTGTAGCTGAGTGATAGAGCATCTGCTTGCATGCAGAAGGCCCCATGTTCAATCCCCAGCATCTCCAGGTAAGGCTGGGAGAGACTCCTGCCTGCAACCCTGGATTGCAGCTGCCAGTCAGTGTAGGCAATAATGAGCTAGATGGGCCCAATAGTCTGACTCAGTATATAGCAACTTCCTACCAGTATGTACTGATGCACAGGATCCAGAGTTGTAAACTCATTGAAAATAATAAATGACATTTAGGTCTGGCACAAATGTAACACTGCCCAGTTTTCTAATACGTTGCCTAAGTTTGAGTGTTTCGCCCCCTGTTCTGTTCTCTGTCCTTGCATGTGAATTCCTCCCCCTCTTAACTTCCAGTGCTAAACATGGTTAGCATTTATTTATTTGTTCATTGTTTAATAAAATGTCTTTACCACTCAATTGTCAGAAAACCTCTAAGTGGTTTACAAAAAACATTTAAAAAGTTTATTGATAAACAGTTAGGAACAGGTATTTAAAAATATTCAAAAGATGATTATACAGAAGTTTCCAGTTCCGTCAGGGGGAAATGTATCAACACCTACCCTGTGATGTTGTGGATGCACCATGTATTTTGTTGGTAAACCTGGGCTGGCCTTCATCTGTCTCAGGAGACAATGGAAGAGTGTACCTTTGGCGATAAAGTCAAAGCATTGGAGAGTTACATTGCCTGCTGTGGCTGTAGAGACCGATATGGGAGAGACATGTTTTATTGCAGGTGGGACAGATGGAAGTGCCTGGTTTTCCTACTACAGGTGCACCATGGCGTTTCTGCTCTCTGTACTCCTCCTAGCAGTCATTCCTCTTCTGGTCAATGTTGTCAATACATTAATAACATGTAGTATTTATTTATTTATTTATTTATTTATTTATTTATTTATTTATTTATTTATGCATGCATGCATGCATGCATGCATGCATGCATGCCCCACCTATCTGGCTGGGTTTCCCCAGCCACTCTGGGCAGCTCCCAACAGACTATTAAAAACACAATCAAACATCAATCAAACATTAAAAACCTCCCTAAACAGGGCTGCCTTCAGATATCTTCTAAAAGTCAGATAGTTGTTTATTTCCCTGACATTTGGTGGGAGGGTATTCCACAGAGCGGGCACCACTACTGAGAAGGCCCTCTGCCTGGTTCCCTGTAACTTCACTTCTTGCAGTGAGGGAACCGCCAGAAGGCCTTCGGAGCTGGACCTCCATGTCTGGGCTGAACAATTGGGGTAAATATGCTCCTTCAGGTATACTGGACCGAGGCCGTTGGAATTGTGCTCAGAAACAGGGAGCCAATGTAGATCTTTCAGGAGCGGTGTTACATTACCTGTCTGTCTGTTTCCAGGCATTGCAATCGTCTGCAAGGGATTCCCATATGGTGGGGTTAATGTTGCCAGCCTTCATGTCACATTTGCGAACAACTTTGTAACACAGAATTATTCTGCCAACAGGCCTGGTGTCTGTAGAGCATGTCCTTGGGGAACCTGTCATCTTCTAATTCTGTGGATATGAACAAGCCAGCATAGACATAACTGAGACAGAAGTGTGAACATGCTAGGCATGTGGGCTTGGGAGAGCACATCTTTGTTTGAGACTCTGTCCTGCCATGTGATGCCCACAATCTTCCTGACACATATTTAATCATGTGTTCAGGGGTGGATTGCTCTGAAAGGCTAGGATCAAGCTCCACAGTTGTACCAGCTTTACAATCACCTACCATTCTGACTTCTGTGCAGAAGTGATGTATTGACTTTAAAAATATGGTTCCAGAGAACACGGAATGCAGTTCTAGATTTCAGCTGGCTTGCTCACTTTTGACCTGGGCTTATTCATCCTTTTCCCTTTCTCCTCTACTGATGTAAAACATCCATATTACATTCCCTCGTGGCTCAGCCATTACTTTTGCAGCACAGACCATGCAAAACAGTGCATTTCCTTGTCTTCCTGTTCCACTTCCAGTTCATTTCATAGAAAGAAATGAGGCTACATATATACAAGTATATCTGCTTATTAGAGGAGGAAGGTAGCCATACCCTGGGGCTTTTCTGCTTCATTTCCAGTGGTTTGTGATGTGCCCCCAAATAAGGCATTTTATTTGTGATTTAGCTGGTGCTATGTGTGGCTCTATTCGTTTCTCTGTTTTTAAATCTTTTAATTACCTGTCTTCCTCTTGCTAGTGTGCAGCAGTTCACCCAATGGTGAACAGCAATGCTCTGCTTCATTAGGAGACACTCACTGAGGGCTGGGTAGGGATTTGGAATTGATGGTCTCATAGAACCAACATGGCCAAATTGTTCCACTGAATCTTGTTTGCCTTGCTGCTATAGCAACAGTCTGAGACCATTATTATTTTTATCCTCTGAAGTTGTTCAGAAGAGCCCGCCTTGCAGATGGCTCTGCGGTATAATTGCTTTTCAATGAAGCATCTTCATCCTGGAGAAAAAGGAGCAGATGCAAAGCAGAGACTTGAAAGAGAAGATAATAATTGTCAAAAAAGGAGGTATGGTGGAGGAACACTCCCAACATATATCGGATCAGCAGAGGAGTGTTGTCTTGTTTCAGAACACTGGGATGAAGCATGATGTTTCTAGATTTAATTAATCAGATTATCTGAATGATCACTTACGTCCATGTGAACCTGCTGACATGGCATTGACATATTTGAAGGCTCTGCTCTCTGGTCTTTGGTTGGAAGGTACCATGGCCAGGTACTTCTCAATAGGGCCTCACAATTGGTGAAAATCACTTCTCTGGGAAATTTCGTTGGTAACTCTCCGTCTCCATCAAGACCTCTTTAAGAGTGCAGAAAGAAGAAATGCCATGGTAAACCGGCATCACAACCAGGCGTCTTCATCTGCTCCAGCTGCCACACAACATGCCTCTCCCATATTGGTTTCTACAGCCACAGCAGGCACTGCAACTCCCCCAACGGTTTGACTTTACTCCTGAAGATGCACTCTTCCATTGCATTTTTACTCTGCTACACAATATTACATTGGTCATACACATTTTATTACATTTTTTAAAATTATCTGTTGTGGTGGTATTTTGAAATGTTATCACTTTTCTGTCAGCATATTACGCCTCTGTTCAAAGATCTGATTTGTTACTGGACTGAGATCAAAGTGTTGTTTTTAATATTGAAAGCTCTTAACAACTTGGTACCAGTTTCCTTGCAGGATCACCTCGTGCCATGTGTGTCCACACAACTTCCTTAATATGTGGAACTTAGTTTGCATCTGTGAGGAATCATTATTTTAGTGTGGCAGCACCCATGCTCTGAAACTTCCTGCCTGTGGACATCAGGCAAGTGCCTTTATTGTACTGCCCTAGACACCTGTTAAATTTTTGTTTTGTTTTGGAAAGCCTACCCAGACATATAAACTTACCCTTCTTTCTTTATTAGCAGCCAACAGCCCATTAAAATATTTCATAACAATAGGCAGTTACACTTGATAACTTTAATAAAAATACACATCAATACAGCTGAAAAACACAGAATTAAAATACTAGACCACATACACAAAATCAAGCAATCATAAGGGGTCTAATAAGGAAAAACTTTGCCACATCTTTGTGATTATTCGGATTATGAGAGACTCAGAAGGCCAGTAGGGAAGGGTGACTGTTGCCAGATGTAACGTAAGTGGCACATGCTGCTGGTTTTTGTATCTGTCTTGAGCCTGTGGAAGGTGATGTCCATTGGAACATTTCAGTGTTTTTGGCAAATCACAGCTGAAAGTGGTACAACAAATGGCTGCTTTCTATAATACTATACCAGTAGGGTTTTGCTAGATCAGACATAGGCAAACTCGGCCCTCCAGATGTTTTGGGACTACAACTCCCATCATCCCTGACCACTGGTCCTGTTAGCTAGGGATGATGGGAGTTGTAGTCCCAAAACATCTGGAGGGCCGAGTTTGCCTATGCCTGTCATAGATAACCTGAACACTCCCAGTTGCAGAACAGAACAGGGTAGCATAGCAGTTTGTATTGCAGTTGTTGAGCCCAGTGGTCTATAGCCAGGATTAAAAATCAAGGAGTAACATGTTCCCAATACCTAAAAGGAAATGCCTTTTAGATGTTGTTGTTTGTGGTGTGAAATTGAGAACGAAGCATGGATTTCCTGTCTACTTCTCACCATGCGGTCTCAAGGTAATTATCAGATCTTGTTCCTGGATATTATGAATTGCTCATTCTTGAATCATGTGGTTCTTTTGTAGGTCAGCTTTGTCCTGAAATCATAGGTTTGGTACTTACTTTTTTCCTTTTCGTGAACTTCCTCCATCCCTTATGTGCCCATGTTGTCTATAGGAGAAGGTGAGCGTTGAATGTTGTGAGAGAGGAAACAGTGGCCTCTTGCCGAATTCCGCTTTCTGGATTTCTGTGATGTGACCCCGGGTAATCTGATGAACTTGTGTAGCTTTGTGTGCGCACAAATAAAAGGAAGCCAACAAAATCCCAAGTGACGAATGGAAGATAATAGTCCGATATTGGCTTCTGTTCATTTCCTGCCATTGTGAGTGGCTGCTTTAGCAGCTGGGGCTTTATTATTGAGGTTTGTTTGATTGATGGGCACCCATGTCAGAGAAGGGTCCCAAGTTAAGGCAAGAAGGTTGCCTTTCCTTCAGAGATGAAGGTCAGGGGATGAATGGCTCTCTTGTTATGAGTGTTGCATCGTCAACGCATATGTCCTTCACTCTTTTTTGGAGCCTTGAGGTCTGGGCTGCAAAGATTTCAGTAAATGTAAATAAGATGCAGTGTTTCTGTTCCCAAGTGTCCCAGGTTCCCAAGGAGGGGAGTAATGGGATGCATGCAAAACAGCCTGGTTCCAGGGTCAATTGCTCTAAAATCATGCAAACTTACAAGTACAGTGGTACCTCTACTTATGAATTTAATGTGTTCCAAACACACATTTGTAAGTAGAAAAAAATTGTAAGTCGAATCCCATAGGAATGCATTGGGAGAAAAAATTCGTAAGTAGAAAAAATCCTATCTAAACCGCATCCAAGATGGCGGACGGAGCTCCATTCGTAAGTAGAAACATTCGTAAGTAGAATTATTCGTAAGTAGAGGTACCACTTCAGTGGTTTCCAGGTGCTTGGTTTCACCTGGCAGCAGAGAAAGCAAAATAGAGCCTCTTAACTTACATTATTGCTGCACCTTGCCCAAGTTCCCAGAGTGACTTCTTTTTGGGTCCGTCATCTCAGTGGTTCTTAGACCTGGCCTCTGGAGACTGAAGAAATACATTTTCCCACCAACCAATACAATGTTTATGTTTTTGTGTTCTGAGAAATGGTAACTGTCCCTTCAGATGAAATATTACATAATAATACATTGCTCCCGTGCAACAAAAAAGTCACAGTGATGCATTTTATGCAACAAGTGAGTAAAAACGGTGTGTGTTTGTGTTGAGGGAATGGGAATTTGGGAAGGTCCTCATTTCCAGGGAAGGTTCCTTCATTCTGAAAGATCTAAAATATACATGTTGCAAAAGGTTTCAGATTTGACCCCTGGCAAGTCCAAGAAGGAGATGAGAAGGTCTTCTGCCTGTGATCTTGGAGTGCAACTGATAGTCAGTTTAAATAATGCCAAGCAAGTTGTATCTGTGGTCTAGCTTGAAACAGATTCATATAATTGTGCCCCGCTTATACCTACAGTATTAAGACATATCAGAGTGGTGCAGGGGGAAAATGCAAAATACAACCAAACAAAGAATAAAATTTTATAATCAATTTAATATCAGTCAAAATAAAGAAGAGCAGAACAGAAACAACAGCAGAGCAATCTCAGTAAAAAACACACAATTACAACTGCAGGACTGCACTGGCTGCCAATTAGTTTTCGGCCCAATTCAAAGTGCTGTTTTTGACTTATAAAGCCTTAAATGGCTCAGGACCGCAATACCTCAAGGACCACCTCTCTCCATATGAACCTACCCAGACCCTTCTTCACGTGCCTCCTCTATGTGAGGTCCAGAGGGTGGCAACATGAAAACGCGCCTTTTCTGCAATGGCTCTCACCTGTTTGTGGTTTGAAGTTCAGCTAGTGCCTTCATTATACTGTACACATTTAGACACCAGGTGAAAACCTTCCTCTTCAACCAGGCCTTTGGCTGATTTGACATACAATGCCCTTTTAAATGTGTTGTGGGAGGGGAGATTATTGGTTTTGTTTTGCTTTGCTTTGTTCTTATTTTTATTATGTCTTTTGTGGTTTTTATATTGTAATTTTATGTTGTGAACCATCCTGAGACCTACGGATGAAGGGTGGTATACAATTTCTGAAAATTAATCAATTAATTAATTAATTTAAAAGTCAGCTTTAGAAAAGCAGTGTTTTTGTATGCTGGTTTAATTCCCACTGCAGGCAGTTCCAGGCCCCTAGCAAGGCTACCAAGAAGACCATGTCTCTCCTGTGACAGAGAGCAAGGGCTTTGTAGCTGATCTGAACGGCTAGGCAGGTTCATATAGAAGCAGGCCGTCTCTGAGATAACCGGGTCCAAAGCTGCTTAGAGGCAGATCCTAGGGCAGAGATGGGGAAACGATGGTCCTACCGGTGTTATACTCCCAATTCCCATTAGGGCCCCCCCCCCACCAGCATGACCGAGATGATGGGAGATGGGGTCCCACAACATTTGCAAGGCCACAGGTTCCCCATCTGTCCTAGGGGAACCTGCGTGTGTGTTTATGTACTGTCCCTGAAGTTTGAGGGCTACTGTGGGTGAGAAGTCAGGAGGGCAGGGGCTGGAATCAGTGGGTGATGGGTAAAACTTCTGTTCTCAAACTGAATCACTATAATATCTGAGAAATAGTCTGCTTCTGGATGAACTGCAGGAGCTGGCCACAAGCCCTGCATAACAATTGAGGAGGAAGCCCCTGGAGTTCAGTCCATGGCATACACATGCCTAATGGACTGGAGCCCAAAAGAAGATGCTGCTGGTGAAATGCCTGAAGCTGTGATGGTGGGAAGCAATTCCAATATGTTTGTTCTAAACGACGTTCCACCCATGTTACCTGGCACATGCTCAAAGCAGTGCAAAAGCTTTCCAGAGCAGAAGCAGATGGTCTCTAAACAGGTCTTATTTCCCACTGTAAAGAAGACTTGGAAGGTCAGTGGCAACGACTCCCCCTGCCATGAGTCAGTTTGTTGAAATTGCTAGACGTGCCAGAATTTTGTCTGCACTACAGCTGTCATTGGCAAATCTTCTGGTGAGATGTTGCTGTTTGGTTTTTGGACTGTGACCCAGGAAAGAAGGAGAAAACACAGTGTGATAGGGACGGTTGCTTTCCAGTGGAGAGAGAACAGTGGAGTCCATGAGGACTTCTTTTTTAGGTAGAACCATTATGCTTTAGTGAGAATTAGCCTTGGGTGAGGTTCAGATCAGAGAGAAGGTTCATCACAGGGCTATCTGAGTATGTAGAACTACAAATGTGACTATATCCTAGTGCAACCCCCTGCAATGCTGTATCCAGTCCCAGAAAGAAAGAAAAAACACCAGGGAGAGAAGAGGTAAGAGTGGAGAAGCAGTGGAGAGATGCCCCAAATTGACCCCAAAGTGGCTTTACCCTCCTGGGGATTTAGATGTGCATTTGACATCATAGATGAACATTTGAAACCTTCACATGGGGAAAAGCTGCTGGCGAAGCAGTTTGGTGCAGGGAACTAGTAAACGAGAAAAGAGTCCAGTTCCTTCTCATTTCTGCTCTCAATCATTCCTTCCCAAACAGCTTTTTCCAACCATGGCTTCAGGGCTCTATTGCACAGATATGTGGAGTCGAAACACTTAAGATCATTTTCCCCTACAACTGCATTTATAGAACATTTTCTGATTCTCTTCTGTGATATCTTTCTTCTTATAGACCCCATCAAACCCCAAGTAATTTCTCTGACATTTGGCTGTAAAGTTTTCATACATCAAGACCATGCTTGTAAACACCACTGTTCTCATTATATGAAATAATGAGTTATATTTGTCCTGCTCTGGATTATTATAGTGTGTAGCCTCTAGTTCAGCTAGTTCTTAATTTATGGGCTATATAAAGCAAACAAAAATGAAATTGAATTATCTCTCTATCTGAACAAAATTTCCATGGTGATAGCTTTATAGTTTATTACTGCAAGGAAGAATGGACATAATTTATGGCCATAAATTATAGGCTAGTCTGTTCTGCCTAGCATTTCAAGATTGTTTTTCATATTCATGGCAGCTGTGCCAAGCTCAACTAGGCAGCAACCTTGCAATAACTTGACAAGTGGGAAATGATAAAAATGCTGCCTCCACTTATCTATATTAATCTCTTCTTCTTCTTCTTCTTCTTCTTCTTCTTCTTCTTCTTCTTCTTCTTCTTCTTCTTCTTCTTCTTCTTCTTCTTCTTCTATCACTCATAGCTGAGTAAGATTGTCTTCCATGATCACGGTCTTAACAATGAGTCCATAAGTGACTGCAGCAGGGTGAGCTCCTGTTGCTTGGTCCCAGCTCCTGCCAACCTAGCAGTTCGAAAGCATGTCAACGTGCAAGTAGATAAATAGGAACCGCTACAGCGGGAAGGTAAATGGCATTTCCGTGCGCTGCTCTGGTTCGGCAGAAGCTGCTTTGTCATGCTGGCCACATGATCCGGAAGCTGTACGCCGGCTCCCTCGGCCAATAATGCGAGATGAGTGCCGCAACCGCAGAGTCGGTCATGACTGGACCTAATGGTCAGGAGTCCCTTTACCTTTACCTTTATATTGTTTATGATTACTTCTGTTCTGTTTGTAATTATTCCCCCCCCCCAATGTTGTAAGTTGCATTGAGCCTAGTTTTAACTATAGAAAAGCAGCATGCAAATAAAATGGCGTATGTATTTACAAACAGTGCCGGATTTATGTATAAGCCTAACAAGCTATAGCTTAGGGCCCCACTCTCTTGGGGACCCCCAAAAAAATTAAAGGAAAAAAATACCTAGATGTACATTTCCAAAATATGAGATAAAAAACAAATAAAATAAAACCTACATACAGTTACAGCTTAATAATTATTTCACTATTAATATACTTCTTAATTGTATTTCACTATTAATATACTTCTTAATTGTATTTCAGTTCAACAATTACTTTGATAAAATACATATTTTGCTATGTGCTAATGGCTGTAGATACCTATTAGGTCTGTAAATTACCATATAGCATATAAAAATAAAATAAAAATTCCTTCCTTCCTTCTTCAGAAGAAGTGTGCATGCACACGAAAGCTCATACCTATGACAAACTTAGTTGGTCTCTAAGGTGCTACTGGAAGGAATTTTTATTTTATTTTATTTTGTTTCGACTACGTCAGACCAACACGGCTACCTACCTGTAACATACAGCATATATTCAACACAAAAAACAGTGACAATTTGTTGTTACAGACAGCTTCAGAAATGACACTATGCAAATTGTCCACTTCCTTCTCATCTTGCTGTCTGTGCAGGCATTTTGTTTGTCATATTCAGCAGATAGAAGATACAGTTCTCCATTAACATTTGATCCTTAGGAAATACCCTGGGCACCAGAAGCAGGAAACCGGTGTTACTATTTTTGAGTTCAAGAAAAAACCAATGAGAACTGGTCTGGACAATGTTGTGAAAGCATGTTTTGAAAATAGAAATGGCTGCGGTTTTTCCATCTTCCCCGTCATGTGAAATTCTGAAGAAGTTATAAATCTGTTCACATATATTATATTCTTAGATTATGGCTAAATCCCAGCTTTGAGTATCATTCACCATTTATGAAATTAGCCTTGCTGTGGCTTCTGCAACCTGTATACCAACCAAACGCCAAAAGTACTGATATGTAACCTTCTCTTACTTTGGAACTGCTGATTTTAGCTGATCTGGCAAACCTGCTATCAGTTTATCAGCAAAACAGGTGCAGCAAAGGCAAGTTTCTTTACAGCTTTTTCCTGTACAAAAGCTCGTATTGTCTCTGATCTCCTTGTAGTTGGCCTGCAGGAATCATCTGGCTAAGACTTGAATTGGAGCTCCCTGTCTATTATATTAGCCATCAGAATGTCATAGTAACAAAATAGTCACTGTGTAAACATATTGGAGTTGAACCCGGAGAGCTGGGACTCAGCTATTCTAGTCAAAAAACAAAGATTTGAATGTGTTATAAACATGCAACACCAGATAGTGCCAGAGAGCAGGAAAAAAAATTGTCCATGATTTTCCATAGGTTTCCCCCCCTTTTGTTACATCTAATTTCTGACTTATTTATAGTGTGTGTTTTTTCCTGCGTGTAGGTCCATCCCTGATAGTACAAATCAATCTTATATTGACCATACTTTCCTTGGTCCTATTTTAAAGCAAACATGTTCTGTGTTTTCAGAAGTAGAACAAGAGAGAGCTATGTCTGAATGTACTCTGGCTTCAGTCCTTTAATACCTGGTGAATCTTCTATGTTGTGCTTTTTCCTTTCAAGACTTTGTACCTGCCATTCCACTACCTGAAAGTATGAGCTCCAACCAGTGACTAGAAATAACAGCAGATGAATCCTCCATATGTAAACTCCACACTTTAAAGAGACATGCACGTTGTGTTATCTCCCCTCTGCAGCTATCTGATATTAGCAGCCTGTTGCACCTTAAATTTATTATTTATACCCCACCCATCTGGCTGGGTTTCCCCAGCCACTCTGGGCGGCTTCCAACAGAAAAATAAAATAAAATAATCAATTAAACATTAAAAGCCTCCCTAAACAGGGCTGCCTTCAGATGTCTTCTAAAAATCTGGTAGCTGTTTTTCTCTTTGACATCTGATAGGAGGGTGTTCCACAGGGCAGGCACAACTACCGAGAAGGCCCTCTGCCTGGTTCCCTGCAACTTGGCTTCTTGCAACGAGGGAACCGCCAGAAGGCCCTCGGTTAATGGTCTTTGAAACTCCTGTATGTAGCCATCTCAGATAGGAATATGTGAGGAGGCAGATATTAAGCTGTGTGCGGATATGAGCCAGGTCTGAAGTCCTAGCAGGCTGGTTGTTGTTGTTTAGTCGTGTCCGACTCTTCGTGACCCCATGGACCATAGCACGCCAGGCACTCCTGTCTTGCACTGCCTCCTGCAATTTGGTCAAACTCATGTTCGTAGCTTCGAGAACACTGTCCAACCATCTCATCCTCTGTCGTCCCCTTCTCCTAGTGCCCTCAATCTTTCCCAACATCAGGGTCTTTTCCAGGGAGTCTTCTCATGAGGTGGCCAAAGTATTGGAGCCTCAGCTTCACGATCTGTCCTTCCAGTGAGCACTCAGGGCTGATTTCCTTCAGAATGGATAGGTTTGATCTTCTTGCAGTCCATGGGACTCTCAAGAGTCTCCTCCAGCACCATAATTCAAAAGCACCAATTCTTCAGCGATCAGCCTTCTTTATGGTCCAGCTCTCACTTCCATACATCACTACTGGGAAAACCATAGCTTTAACTATACGGACCTTTGTCGGCAAGGTGATGTCTCTGCTTTTTAAGATGCTGTCTAGGTTTGTCATTGCTGGCTGGTAGCTTGTCCTTTCAGCATGTTTGTGTCTGCTGAATGGAATGAGACTTTGAATCTCAAGAGCTCAGTCAAATGATGAATTGGGTTCTACCTTATGGAAGCTGCTGCCCCAATGAATCTGTTAGTCATTTATATGCCACAAGATTCTTTTTGTCTCTTACTAGTGCACTAGCTTAAGGCTGAACAAGATGGGTAAAGACTGGGACCTTGGGAGTAGAGGAGCTTTGGTCTCAATCCAGGTCAGGCCTCCCTTACCTGCTCTTCATATTGGGGGGGGGGCATAGTCTCCCATTCATCCAAGAGGAAACTTCTCTTTAACATAATAGCAGACACATGGTGCCTGATGCTGTTTGGAACCACATCAGGATACAAAGATTTAAAGCCCCTATTCCCTACACACAAGAGGGTCCCAATCCAGGATGTTTCCTTATGTCATAAATGGCAAACGAAGGCTCAGGGGCCAAACGTGTCCCTCCAGGGGGACCTGGCCAGGCCACACACCTCACCAGCCCTTAGATAATTTTTGTCTGGCTGGACTGTGTCCTTGAACTCTTGATAGTGCTTTTTATTTGTCTTTTACAAAGGTAAAAAATTACATTCATTGCTCTGTGCACTTTTTCCTCTGGCCCCACCAAACAAAGTCATGTGGCCCCAGGAAGGAAGAAGGGAATGTGGTCCTCGGGATGAGAAATGTTCCTCATCCTTGCCTTTATGTCCTTGTGGGCTCCTTGTAGCTCACAATGGGAAACAGAATACTGAGCCAGGCAGACGTTCGGTCTGATCTAGCAGTACTCTTATTATGTTATTGTGCAGCATCTGAGACCCCCTTCTTTCCCTGGTGCTTTGGGATTTAACTTGTAGCTGCATTCTAGTCTACGTGGCTAAAAGCTAACTGTGTGCTTTGACTGGGACAGGGAACATCCGACTGCATGTCCCGTTGGAGTGTTGTGGGTATCAAGGAGTTAACACTCTGTGTTCAGTAGAAATGTTGACTCAGCATCATGTGATGAGTCAGCATCAGGAAACCAAGATATGGGGAGTTGCCCAATTGGTCTGTAGCCAGCTGGTATAAAAAGGTATAGTTGTCACACACAGGGGGGGGGGCTTCTCCCCTGTGTGTAATCCCACCTATGTATGCTGAATCCTGGGTGTAAGAAGGCTGCAACTGGAATAGAGTGGCTTGGGAAACCCAGCCAGATGGGCAGGGTATTATTATTGTTATTATTATTATTATTATTATTATTATTATTATTATTATTATTATTGAACCCTACTTAAAATATGGATTGGCTCCTGAGTGCTTCATGTGGGGGCATCCTTATATCGCAACATGTCCCTCTCTCTGCTGTATAACGTGATGGGTGGCCTTGAGCAAAAGCGCTTTCTCTCAGCCTAATTTCTACCTCACCAGTTGTGGCGAGAATAAATTGCTTCCCTAATCAGGGCAGGGCGCATGCAACAATGAAACAGTCTTCCCATGGAGCCTTGGAATGCAAGACCAGAATTCCATAAATATTTCACTGTCAAGCCAAATTACCTGAGCATGGAAAAAGAGCTAAAACCATTTGCAGTTGTGTGTGTGTGTGTGTGTATTCCATGCAGCTCTCCCGCAGCAGGCATTCCCCTGTGACTTTGTCAAAGTCCATGACTGCTGTGAAGTCTCATTCTGTGTATGGCACATACCTTATCCTCTCGCATTGTTGGACTTCCTCGGTAAGGGTGTATGTTGTTGTTTAGTCGTTTAGTCGTGTCTGACTCTTCGTGACCCCATGAACCAGAGCACACCAGGCACTCCTGTCTTCCACTGCCTTCTGCAGTTTGGTCAAACATGTTGGTGGCTTTGAGAACACTGTCCAGCCGTCTCGTCCTCTGTCGTCCCCTTCTCCTTGTGCCCTCCATCTTTCCCAACATCAGGGTCTTTTCCAGGGAGTCTTCTCTTCTCATGAGGTGGCCAAAGTATTGGAGCCTCAGCTTCAGGATCTGTCCTTCCAGGGAGCACTCAGGGCTGATTTGTGTGTGTGGACCCAAAGGTTCCCTGTGGTGGCTTGCATAAATTAATAAAATGTAATGTTAGGAGTTCCAGGGCCTCACTTACCCAATTGGACATTTAACATGGAACCTCAGGTCTGTATATGTTTGCACATGAGGCCCCTGCTTTCCCTTCTCTTTGCCCTGGAGATGGTAGGCATAAAAAGACCTCCTGTGACAGCAGATCGAAGGGCCACGGGTGCAGCTGGAGCGTTAGCTAACCGAGTGGGGAAAGAGCCTGCAGAACCACCCAGGCCCTTGTGTGAGGGCAGGCTACAAGTACGAACCAGCCACAAATAGAATAAAGTGTCTGCACATGTTTTCAGCTTGCTACTTCAGTTATTATTGCTAATCTTCACCTCATATGAATAATCAAAAGCTCTGCTGCCCTCAAGTTCTGTGAATATTGAGTCGGAGGTTATTCAGACGCTAATTAAAATAGTTCTCTTGCCATGTAGATAAAGAGGTTGGGGAACCAAGTTTTCTACTAGCTATGGGTTCTTTTTATCAGTTTTCTTCAGCCCCCTCCCCACCACTTTCCAAGTCAGCTTTCTACCCAGGCAGCCTACAGTATTGTTGGAAGCACTTCTGCTGGATTTACTGCATTTACTGAAGTCCTTGTGTAGTTTGGAAATGCATTCTTTTCCAAGCGAAGTGTTCTCCCCCCACCCACTGTGTTCTGTTCAAGGTCACAGATACAGTTGGCAAGGCTGCTATATTCTTCTTTTTGTTGTTGAAAAATACTACAAAGCTGTAGTATTCATTTTATGCCTTCTGTAGCTATTGGCGGTGGATTGGGGGCAGGTATGCGCTGTGGTTAAACCACTGAACCTAGGGCTTGCTGATCAGAAGGTCGGCGGTTCGAATCCCTGTGACGGGGTGAGCTCCTGTTGCTTGGTCCCAGCTCCTGCCAACCTAGCAGTTCGAAAGCACGTCAAAATGCAAGTAGATAAATAGGAACCGCTACAGCGGGAAGGTAAACGGCGTTTCCATGTGCTGCTCTGGTTTGCCAGAAGCAGCTTTGTCATGCTGGCCACATGACCTGGAAGCTATACGCCGGCTCCCTCGGCCAATAATGCGAGATGAGTGCGCAACCCCAGAGTCGGTCACGACTGGACCTAATGGTCAGGGGTCCCTTTACCTTTACCTTTTATTCTAAGAAAATAGTTCATGGGTTGGTTGGTTTTCTGTTTTTGTATTGATTTACAGGACTTTAAAATTACAAATAGAGATTATTGAAAGCCCTCACCAGGGAAGACTCAAAGGATGATCATGTTACAGTGGGTGTCCTCAGGGCGGTTGAGCATAGGCCCAGGTTCAAAATGTAATCTAGAGGTGAGCTCAAGCAACAGGTGAATACCAAAAGGAATTAGGTGTGGTACTGCATAGGTTCAGGTCCAAGGAGCCAGAGACCTGTGTTATATTCAGCAACTGGAAGGTTCAAAGGAAGGCCTGATATCAAATCAAATCAATACAATACTCCTATTGATTTCAAATCCTGATATCAAATCAATACTCCTATTGATGCTATACTCCTGCATCAATAGGAGTATAGCATCTAGATCAAGGGAAGTAATAGTACCACTGTATTCTGCTCTGGTCAGACCTCACCTGGAGTACTGTGTCCAGTTCTGGGCACCACAGTTCAAGAAGGATACTGACAAGCTGGAACGTGTCCAGAAGAGGGCAACCAAAATGGTCAAAGGCCTGAAACGATGCCTTATGAGGAACGGCTTAGGGAGCTGGGTATGTTTAGCCTGGATGAGAGAAGGTTAAGGGGTGATATGATAGCCATGTTCAAATATATGAAAGGATGTCATATGGAGGAGGGAGAAAGATTGTTTTCTGCTGCTCCAGAGAAGCGGACACGGAGCAATGGATTCAAACTTCAAGAAAGAAGCTTCCACCTAAACATTAGGAAGAACTTCCTGACAGTAAGAGCTGTTCGGCAGTGGAATTTGCTACCAAGGAGTTTGGTGGAGTCTCCTTCTTTGGAGGTCTTTAAGCAGAGGCTCCCTGGAAGGACAGATCGTGAAGCTGAGGCTCCAGTACTTTGGCCACCTCATGAGAAGAGAAGAATCCTTGGAAAAGACCCTGATGTTGGGAAAGATTGAGGGCACTAGGAAAAGGGGACGTCAGAGGACAAGATGGTTGGACAGTGTTCTCGAAGCTACGAACATGAGTTTGACCAAACTGCGGGAGGCAGTGCAAGACAGGAGTGCCTGGCGTGCTATGGTCCATGGGGTCACGAAGAGTCGGACACGACTAAACGACTAAACAACAACAAAGCAGAGGCTTGATAGGCATATGTCAAGAATGCTTTGATGGTGTTTCCTGCTCGGCAGGGGGTTGGACTGGATGGCCCTTGTGGTCTCTTCCAACTCTTATGATTCTATTATTCAAACCATTGGGTGTCCAATGCAGAGCACAAAAACTAGCAAAGCACGGAGAAGGAGTGTGTGTTTGGAATATGGGCACTTTGATCTTCTGTTTCTCTCAACTTTCCATTGTACTCTCTGAGGACATTTCATACATGCCTGTAGGATCCTTCAAGCATGCTCTTGAGTAAGAGGAAGATGTGGAGCATGGCATCTCTGGGAAATATTTCAGCCTTTTATAGCTATATAGACTGTGCAAATGCAACATAGTAGGCTTCTGTGAAAATCTCGCTGTCTACACTTTTGAGATCTACCAATTAATTGGTGTCGTGGTGGTCGTGGGGTAAATGTTTTACAGTAAGTGTATAATTTTGAAAGAAGTTTCCTAGGTTTGTCTGGCTTTATGGCACCACCTTCTGGACATACTGTTAAATTACTCTGGCTCAACAAGGTTCATAGTTCTGAAGGTGGCATGACAGACAACAAGGGCCCTTAACCTGGCAATAACCTGTTTGCCATCTTGAAAAGTCAGAGCTGCGTGGCATATGCAAACAGTAATCATACGGCTTGCCTGGGCATATGATATGAGACGCTTTTCACATAGGAACTAACCACACAATCCAGGTTCTCAGTGTGATTATCATGGTCATTGGGGGGGGGGAACCTGCATTATACCATTTGGGTTCCCAATTTCTTTAACCCTTCACTGACCATTTATAGAGATGCTTAACAGCGACATGTTTAGTAGTCAAGAGCAGAGTTTATGATAGTTCATATTTCATTTATTGAAATATCTTTTATCTCAAATCTGTTTCATAAATTAATGATGGAAGTTTGGCTTCCTCATCTGTTGTTATTCTCTCCTCCACAGAACATGACAAGCTGTCAAGGATTGTGCATTGGCTAGAGACAGATTTATGTGGTTGATGGAAGCACTTGTAAATGCAAATGAGCAAAGAACAGTTTTATTATTATTTGTAAATGTCTGCACAGTAGAATTACATTTTCTGGCTCCATGAATCTGTCCAGTAGTTACAAGCAAAATCTGAACAGAAAGAAGAATCAAAATGTCTAGCTCCATATGAGCTCTTGCAAAGGAGGTTGCTTATTTCTGTAAGTGGTTTCTCCCTTCTAAAGGAGACAAAGGCAGTCTGTGTAGTGGCGGGTTTGGGCATCTAATATGCCGTTCCCCCCACTCCCTTAAAAAACTTTCTATTGTACTTGCATTGTGTTTGTAATTATGACATTCATTGGGCTGCATGGAATGTAATGGTAAAGTGAAGGTTCTGCTAGCACAATGGAACATGCTCCCCCTGTGTGACCCCTAAATCTGCCCTCCACAACTCTCCAGAGGAGTAGTAATTATTATTATTATTATTATTATTATTATTATTATTATTATTATTATTATTTATACCCCGCCCAACTGGCTGGGTTTCCCCAGCCACTCTGGGCAGCTTCCAGCAGAATATTAAAATACAATGATTCATCAAATATTAAAAGCTTCCCTAAACAGGGCTGCTAAGTAAATTTAGAGATGGTGCGGGATGCACATGGGAGGAGGAGAGGAGGAAATACTGTTGTGCTAGCGCTAATCCTTGTGCTAGCACAGCTATTTAGTTGCATACCGCCCATTGTAGACATGAGGAAACATACTATGATGCCTAGAACTTGCATTCCAGGATTGACACTTTTTCTCATTTCTCCCTATAGACAATTCCTCATCCCTTCTCGAAGATGAAGAGCTAGGCATGGAGGCCACCAGCTGGCAGCTGAATAGCACATCTGTAAACGGCCATAGTGAAACCCCAACAACAGCTCGTTTCCCCAGCTGGGTGACTTTTGATGACAATGAAGTCAGCTGCAATTCTCCATCAACTTTATCCCCCGTAAAAGCAGATTCCCCACCATTAGTAGCAACTGCAGCAGCAGCAGTCGCAACAGCACAGATCACAGATGTGAACTCTCTTACCCTCTCCTCTTCCTTTAAGAAAAGGGAACGCCCCAGAAGTGCATTGGCTGACCTCCCTAAAATTCAGAAACTAGACCTTTCCTCAATAACCAGCTTGCCTTCGTTTAGTGGGACACCCCCTTGGAGTGCTACTAACCCTTTCCTTGACGAATCCCTGAGGGATGTCCAGCCTTCACCTATCAACCCGTTCAGCTCTTTCTTTGAAGAACGGGACAGGCATTCTCAAACCTCTCCCATTTCTGGTAGAAACCAGAGAGACTCCCTCATTATCCTCCACCAGGAGCCTGACTGCATCAGCTTTAATGAGCCAAGTAAACACCTCAGGCACAGAGATGCTGTTGAGCAGCTCAAGCAACTCCAGATTGGGGACCCAGATCAGCTGAGCAGTCCTACTCTGCCCGACGACGACCCCACAGTGCCAACTGAGCTATACAGCACCGTGTCCTTTCTGGGGCCACCTCCGCGAAAAGATGGCTGGCCAATGATGCTGAGGATACCGGAAAAGAAGAATATCATGTCATCTAGGCACTGGGGGCCGATTTACGTCAAGCTGACCGAGAGCAGGTACTTGCAGCTCTTTTACGAGAAGGGATTGGAAAAGCCTTTCAAGGAATTCAAGCTTGACATCAGCCACGAGATTTCAGAACCCAAACTCCAGAATTATGATGAGAATGGGAGGATACACAGTGTGAGGATAGATCGCATCACCTACAAGGAAAAGAGGAAGTACCAGCCAAAGCCTGCTGTCTCTCACATAGCAGAGAGGGAGCAGGTTATCAAGCTGGGTACCACCAGCTATGAAGACTTCCTCAGCTTCATCAGGGCGGTCCAGGATACACTAATGGATTTGCCTGCCTCATCAACAGACCTGAGCACAGTGGGATTAAACTACCAAGAGGAGGAAATCACTGTGGATGTGAAGGACGAGTTCTATGGCACCTTGGCCAAAAGAGACAATAGGATTTTGCAGCACAATGTGTTGACCCGAGTGCACGTTCTCACTTTCCTTTCTGGCCTGGCGGAATGCAGGCTGGGTCTCAACGATGTCCTTGTCAAAGGGAACGAAATCGTCTCGCGGCAGGACATCATGCCCACTACCACCACCAAGTGGATTAAGCTGTACGATTGCCAGTTCCACTCCTGCGTGGAGGAGGAAGCGTTCGCCAGCGCCCGCGTCATTCAGTTTAACCCCTTGGACGCCTGCAGGTTTGAACTGATGCGCTTCAGAAGCGTGTTCTCCGAGAAGACATTGCCTTTCACCTTGAGGGTTGCAGCTAGCATCAATGGCGCCGAGGTGGAGCTCCAGAGCTGGCTGATGATGTCTCCGGGGTTCTCCTCCAACAGAGACCCTCTCACTCAGGTCCCCTGTGAAAATGTGATGGTCCGCTACCCAGTGCCACAGGAGTGGGTGAAAAACTTCCGCAGAGATAGTGTCCTCGGGGAAAAGTCTTTGAAAGCAAAGGTGAACAAAAGTGCCAGCTTTGGATCCACCAGTGTGTCCGGTTCTGAGCCAGTAATGAGAGTAACACTAGGAACTGCCAAATACGAGCATGCCTTTAATTCCATCGTGTGGAGGATAAATCGGCTGCCCGACAAAAACTCTGGTGGGTACTCGTGCTTCAACTGGGTAATAATACTGGGGGAAGTTGTATTTTGGGTGCTGGGTCATATTGGAGTAACGTGCAACGTTAACGGATGAAACAGTATTCTGTCAGAAGGTGCAAACAGAATGCCTACATAAAGTGAGGTAATTACATTTTTTGAAGATATGAAAATTTGCAACAGTAATGGTAGTAATTAAATATAGCAGTACTTGATTGTATTGAACATCACTTCTCATGGTTCTTAATTGCCTCCCCTTTTTTATTTTGCTTTTCTTCCCACCATCCCCCAAAATCTGCCTCTGCTTACCCAAGTGTTTATAGGAGTCCCCTCAAAGAGCAACAACTCCCAGCACCCTTAAGGAACTGTAGTTCCCAGAATTCTTTGGGGGAAGCAAAGACTATTAAAGTGGAAGAAGAGTGCTTTAAATGTATGATGTATGAGGTGATACAGGGAGAACTTTGTTGGAGAAGTGTGTTTGAGAAACCTTTTCAAGAAAAACTTAGTAGCACATGCACAGGGTCTAGTTAAACTGCCCAGATACTTGTTTAGGTAAAAATATAAAAAATGAGAAGGCAGGATGAACCCCACTACCCTTCTCGTCTTTTCTCAGTATTTCGTTTTTCTCCTCATCCCGTTTACCATTCAAAGCCTAGTCTCCCTGTCCTCCAACTCCGTTCTTTCTCCCTGCTATCACAAGCTGTGGCAAAAAAACAAAAACCCTATCATATGAAAATGTGAAAATATTTTCAAAAACATTTTATACCTCACATTTCAACATAAAAGCTTCAAGGCAACTTGGCAAGCGTGAACTGAAACACCCAGTGAGAAATTAAGAAACTATATACTAGACACAGCAATAAAAACCAATTCAGCAGAGGTTAAAAAGATAAAAGGAGAAACATCCAATAATCAGAATGACAATAAAAGCATTTTAAAAACAAACAAACAAAAAAACCTTGATCAAAAGGAATATGAACAACAGGTGTTAGAATCCAGGTATGTCCTGAACAAGGTAAGAATTGCATCGATGGCTGCTTTGTTTGCTTTTCTCTGCTTTGAGATGGAACTGGGGCGGGGCAAGAGGACAACAGACCAAAACTGACATTCTACATATGTTAAGGAAGAAGGATTTCCTCACAACCTCCTATCTAAGAGGGCTAGAGACTTAAGGGAGGGAGGGAGGGTCAGAGTTTGCAGGCACTGGCTGCACCATTATGATTTGGCTGTGGTATAAGTGTGTTAAGCCAAAAGGCATATGCCCAGCTTTTTGCAGAATCCCATTTTTCTAACCTTGTACACCCTTCATATCTGCTGCTGGGCTTCTTCCTATGCCTTGTTCTGACAGGTTGCAAACATCTCTGGGCTGAACCACTTTGGCGCTGCAGGTAGAAGCTGACATGAATAAAACTCCTATATTTCAAAGCCTCCAAACACAGAGAGCTTGATGGGCAGGGGGGATGCTTATAATAAACCCTTCTCCCTGACATCTGATTTAATTCAGGGGGCGTTTATTGATAGGAGTCAGTCATGTGAGTCCCCACCTGCAGTCTGTAGTGGTTCATCCCAGACACAGATTTACTACCTTACTGTATACATAATTTGGGCTGCTTTGCTATAAAATGTGAAGGTGATGATTATACCAAAATACAGTGCAATCCTATGCTTGTTTACTCAGAAGTATGTCCCATTATATTCCCCAGCAGGTGTACGTAGCGTTAGCCTAATGGGTACTTCTGGCATCTCTTTAAATTGGCCCAACTTAAGCCTTGCTTTAGTTATGTGTGAAAGTTTCCCCTTGCTAAACACAAGGCAAGTGTTGTCACTGCACAGATGTCTGTTGTTGTTGTGCTTGAGGGGCAGCTGTTTTTATATAATCTATGTCACAAAACCAGTCCAAAAACAACAGCAGCCCTATGCTGTGGAATTGGATTCCGTGACTAACACAGTCCCCTGATTCATAAGCTGGCTGATAAAACAAGCCTTGTTTACAGCCTGTGAGAAGTCTCAGTCCCAACTGGACAGGATTCAGGGCTCCAGCGTGAAAGTGTGTACAGTATTTTAGTCACGTCAACAAGCAAGCCGAACAAAGAGTGTTAAGAAAACATTGATTGATCGAAGGAGTTTCTGCCTTGACTGTGGAGAAATACAATGCATTTCAAAGGACAGCACAACTTAAACCACTTTGGATCTGAAGACTGGAAAACTGGTGTCTAATCAATGTTCATCAGTACTGAATGCCCCTTTCTCCCACATTTTCCTATGAAGCTCACACTGTTTGCAATATATAACACACATAAAAATAAGCATAAACACAAATACATTCCTGTTTAAACAATATATATTTGGCAGAGGAAGATTACACATTTCAATAGGACCTACATCTGAGTAAACATATTTAGGATTATAGGTTTAGGTCACATTCTAATCTGTGCTGCCCATGCTCATGCATGTCTCAACCTGCACTGATCCTTCACCTGCCCACACTATAGATAGGGGGTATTAGCAATAACAGACCAGATACAGAGGCATCCATGCTTCCCCAATACTACCTAGTTCCTGATTCTAAAGAAACATCTTCCTGTGCTCCTGTTACTAATACCAAAAGGCAAGGAGGGAACATGAACAGCTCTACCCAGACGCACACCTCGTGCCTCTGGCAAGGTTTTCGCTTGCACAAGGTCTGGGGAGGTTCTTTGACATCCACTATTAAAGAAGGCTGATCGCCGAAGAATTGATGCTTTTGAATTATGGTGCTGGAGGAGACTCTTGAGAGTCCCATGGACTGCAAGAAGATCAAACCTATCCATTCTTAAGGAAATCAGCCCTGAGTGCTCACTGGAAGGACAGATCGTGAAGCTGAGGCGCCAATACTTTGGCCACCTCATAAGAAGAGAAGACTCCCTGGAAAAGACCCTGATGTTGGGAAAGATGGAGGGCACAAGGAGAAGGGGACGACAGAGGACAAGATGGTTGGACAGTGTTCTCGAAGCTATGAACATGAGTTTGACCAAACTGTGGGAGGCAGTGGAAGACAGGAGTGCCTGGTGTGCTCTGGTCCATGGGGTCACGAAGAGTCGGACACGACTGAACGACTAAACAACAACAACAATTAAATGAGCACTCAATTTGATTTATGGGGAAGTCATACATCAAGCAATTGTTGTCCCACCTTTTCCAGTATGTTTTCCTATCACTTTACTTACTGCAAATCAGGTGACTTGCAGTGCAAAATGACCTAATTCACTGCAATCACGCAACCTGAATTTGCTGCCATGTGATTGAATCCCACTCACAAAATAATGTTAGTCTGAAAATGGTTCCAAAACACACTTGTCAAAATGTCACAGACAAAAACATGCTTTGCATCCATGAGAATCATTCAAAAGTCAGTATTGGAATATGTCATCCACACAATTTATGTGCTGACTACTTCCTGTATACCGGATGCAACAGGAATCTTGACATTAGATCACCTGGCATTAAAGCAGGCATTCGGGGACCTAAGCCTAGTGTGGCTTGTTATGGTCACCTAGTAAATTCAAGGGTTTGGCCAGATTTGAACTGGGGGCTTACAGAGTTACAACCCACAAACTTACCTACAATGCTGCACCAGCTGTACTGAATCAGTGACTTCCCAATGTGGGTTTTTTCTTTGCCTTTATTGCCTTTTCTAAAGGGTATATGGTGCTCTCTGTCGTAGTAGTAGTTGTTGTTGTTTAGTCGTTCAGTCATGTCCGACTCTTCGTGACCCCATGGACCAGAGCACACCAGGCACTCCTGTCTTCCACTGCCTCCTGCAGTTTGGTCAAACTCATGTTAGTAGCTTCGAGAACATTGTCCAACCATCTCATCCTCTGTCGTCCCCTTCTCCTAGTGCCCTCAATCTTTCCCAACATCAGGGTCTTTTCCAGGGAGTCTTCTCTTCTCATGACCATAGCTTTAACTATATGGACCTTTGTCGGCAAGGTGATGTCTTTGCTTTTTAAGATGCTGTCTAGGTTTGTCATTGCTTTTCATGTAAATCCTCTGCCGTCCAGAAAATAATTATTCAACTCTGATGTAAACAGCCAAAGATGCTTCCCAATTCTGATTTCTAATAACATTTTCTGGGACCTTTGGAAAATCACATAAGGCTCTTCTATATTTGCCTATCAACTTCACCTTATTGCTTTTTGTTCAATAAATTACACATCTAAGAATCTTCTAATTGACTATTTTCTGAAAAGTAGGGGTGATTTACAAAGGAAGGCATTTATTTGGAGCTTCACAGGAGAAAAGCAACTGGGAAGTGAGTTACAGCGGAAGAACAAATGGGAGAAAAAAAATCAACAGGCTCCCTTCTGCCACTTCCACTGAAAATCTGTCTCCTGGTGTGGCTTTTTGGTGAACAAGTGGGCTGTCCCCCCCCCCCCAATCCCTGCATCATGGTGAAGTGTGTGCCAAAGAGTTCCCGTTCTCTAGATTTCCCAAACATGAAAACACAGCACTTGACTCAAGAGATACTGTCAGTGGGAACTAGCCCATTCCCAAATACTGTAAATGTTTTAATTCTCTTTGAAATCTTGCCTAAGCCCCCTTGATTTCAATAGGACTTTGAGCATTAATAGTGCTATATGGATTGGACAGTTAGAAGGCTCACACTTGTCTTTGAACATGTGGGGTCTTTCTTTTATTAGAGGGGCGTGGACATGTTCATTACTGATTTAGAGCAGGGGTAGGGAACCTCAGGCCCGTGGGCTGGATGCGGCCCAATCACCTTCTCAATCCGGCCCACGGACGGTCCGGGAATCAGCGTGTTTTTACATGAGTAGAATGTGTCCTTTTATTTAAAATGCATCTCTGGGTTATTTGTGGGGCATAGGAATTCGTTCATTCCCCCCCCCCCAAAAAATATAGTCTGGCCCACCACATGGTCTGGCCCACCACACGGTGGACCGGCCCACGGCTGAAAAAGGTTGCTGACCCCTGATTTAGAGCTTTAAACAGCGTAAAATCATATGTCTTGGTATGATCCAAATGATTCCATCAGCTAATAATAGTTGACAGTTTGTCCAGATTCTTTCCAGTATCTATTGTAACAATTTTATCAACAGACTGGTGTAAAGCATGGAAGAGTCATTCAGTTACTATTTACAAGAGGTTCTTAAATACTCTTCTAGAATATGTTGTAACATCATACTGAAACCTCACATCATACTGAAACCCCAGTAGTTTGATTCTTGTTTTTCAATAATGACATGACAACAGCATTCTGACTCATAACCATCTAATTAATTAAGCTGGGTTTCCTGTTTTGTTCTGCTTTTAAGCCTTCCGAAGGCTTGATTTCAAAGAAAAAGTTTTTAATTTCCATGCTCTTTTGCCCTTTTGTAGCTTCTGGTCACCCACACTGCTTCTTCTGCCACCTGGAGCTTGGCTCAGACCGGGAAGTGCCTTCTAACTTTGTCCGCTATGTGGATGTGGAGTTTGACATGCCAACCACTTCAGCATCCAAAGCCACCATCCGGTCCATCTCTGTGGAAGGCAAGACAGATGTCAGGAAGTGGGTCAACTATTCAGCACATTACAGTTATAAGGTATGAGCGAACAGCTTTCTTCCAGGAATTAAGTGAATTGGGGTTTGTTTTTGTTCTTTTGCAATGAAACTATTTTACAGTATGTCTATCAGGATCACGAACTGCAGTGAACAACTAGATTCTCCATGTTGTCTTATATAAGTCTTCTACTATACGTTTCGAAGTAGAACTATAGTAGGTTTTGTAACTCAGTGGTAGATTATATGTCTTGAATGGAAAAGGGCCCAGATTCAGCCCTTGGCAACTCTAGATATCTGATGGTAGGGCTCAGAAAAATCTCTTGCCTGAAACTGTGGTCTAACTCTGTTTAAGAGACCTTTATATGTTCATAAACCTGGCAGAGGGAAGAGGAGAAATACATCAGATACTCCTCCCATTTTTTCCATAAGGAAAGTGATGTGGGTGTTGCAGAAGAAAGACTGGGATTACTGTACTAAATGCCTACCTCCTTGAGCTCCTTCATTGTCTGATTTCAACCCAGCAGGTTTGAGGGTTCTTCCCATCAAAGGGAACATGATGACACTGATTTCATGCTAATCTCCTCGCCCACTGTAATTTTGCCAACAACAATGAGGTTGATGGGGTTGCTATGATTGGAATCTGTCCCGCTTTTGCAAATGAGAGTCTCATGTAGAAGGGTATACGTCCACAGTCTTCGCTGTAGAGCAGAGATGGAGAACCTACGGCCTTCAGAAGTTGCTAGACTACAGCTTCCATTGTCACTGCCCATTGCCCATGCTGACTCAGGCTTATGGGTACTGAAGTCCAACAATAGCTGATGGAGGGCCCAGGTTCCCCATCCCTGCTTCTGAGCAGGTTGCCATTGGCTGATGTAGAAATTTTACTGATCTTTTCCCACAACTCCTAACTTCCTTATCAGGTGGAGATAGAGCAGAAGAAGAACTTGAATCCAGATGTGATGGAAGAACACACCGATAACCCCAAGGACTGTGCTGTGCAGTGAAAGGATAGGTCCATCTGCAGTTGGAACAGAATCAACAGGCCTTGAAGAAGATAGAACAGCATGTCGCTCCTGCTGTAGGAAAAGCCGGAAAGAATCTGGAGCACCGTAGGGTTTCCTTGTCCTCTATGTCTATACTTAGAGAGGAACCTATTTTGGGATTTGTTTACAGCAGACTGGTGGCTTTGGTAGAAGCACACTAAGCATATAGTATATAGGCTTACAACTCATTCAAGCCTGCCTTCATCCCTGACACTAATCTTCTTACAGTGATATAATGGTATTTTTTTTCAACTCAAAGAAAAGGTGTAACTCTAGTTTTATTGAAGTCTCCCCCCCCTCCACTGTGTGCTTGAAATTACCTGAACTCTTGCAATTCAGTCCTCAGAAGAGCTCTTCCAGGTACTCTGCTGAAGCACTGAGGGGGAGGAAGGAATGAGAGATGCACCACAGCATCCCTTGGGTTTTCTGTCATGTCCATGACACTTAGTGAAACATTTTAACAGCTTTTCTTCTCCACCAGTGTAGACGGAACCGCTGGGAATTCCACTGGGTAAAGGACAAGTGGATTGACCTTCCCTTCTTATCATCTCCAAGGCAGAACATTTAAAAATTGCACATTTCCTTGGATTTTGGTGGCCAGAAAGCTTCCTTTATTCACTTAGACTGACAGCGGGGCCAGGAGTATTCTTTAGACTTGACATAGTTATAGCTGCCAGTAGAGGGGACTAGGATAATATTTGATCAGTCTTGACTGGGAGGATACTGGAAGGAAATAATTTCATTTAAATTAATGGTCAAGTGGACTGGTTACTTCTCTGACAGATGACAATTTATATTCTTGATAGGAATAGGGAAAGGAGGTGCTCTGTTATTTTTTGTAGATGTTGACAATGCTGCTTTCATGTTCTGTCCCAAAACCTACACCTTATTTTAGAAAGACTGCAGTGCCACAGTTGTGTGTGATATTCTTACTTTATAATGTACTGGCATAATGGCATAGCAGTCCTTGTTGTCAGTACTCTTTGAATTCTCTGTCTACAATAGTCTCACACAAGTGCAAAAATTAACAAAATCCACCCCACGTGATTGTAAAGATAATCTTGAAAATGTCTGGATATACCTGAGCAGAATGTTCAAGGGTCAGATGGTAAATGGAGTTGGAAAGCAGCATGGGACTTCAGCACAGAGGCATTATCATGCTGTTGGGTCATTCAGATCCATTTGTTGTGTGTGCGACAACTGGTACACAAATATCCAACCATCCCTCTTTTTTCACCCACAATATTCATTGCTATTCCACCTGTGGGTGGAGCTTAACAGAATATATGCCACGTGGGAGAGTTTTATCCCTCCCAATCACTCCTCCACCACCTTTTTACATTGTGAAAATGTGAACAGGTATTTCTGTACCTGTGCACATGCACCTTAAAACAACAACAACAACAACCCAATAATTCCACAAGAGCTCAAGGTCAAACATTGTCAACATGCTTCACAATGGGCAAAATGGAGGATAGTGTATTGGCATGGACATGTGATGCTGTAGTACAAACAACTAATTTATCTAGATTACAGGTGAGGAATCCTCAGTTCCCCCTCACCCCAGCAGGCTACTTTGGCAGGTCAATCACCGGACAATCACCGGACATCACTTTGGTTCTCTCCAATCCTTTGAGTTTCACCCCCTGTGCAGAAGTGAATTCCAAGAACATTCAAAACAACATGATAGAAAACCCCAAACCCCGAGAAGATACAAATCCAAAGAAACACTACCATGCTGCCCTTCACTTCTGCCCTAAGTCTGGTTTATACATGCATTTTCATTACTGGGTGAGAGTAATGAAAGGATATATTTTGTGTTCTAATGGGCATCACAGAGAGAACTTTCATGTCACATCACCTGTAAGTTAATAGCCAAGACCCAACTCTATACATGTGGAGCTGTTTTTTGAAATGCAGTAGACATCCTATCGTCCCTTTGGAGGGGAAGTGGAAACAGAGAGGTACTAAATCCAGCCTTCTTCCTTTCCCTTCCCAACAGGTGACAGGTAAGATTACTGTTTGTTGAAGAGGAATGTGTTATGCGTAGCTCAATCATGGAGAGGAATCACATCTACAGCACCTGGTGGTGGATGAGGTTCCTCATCTAGATGAGAGAATATATATCCATCCTAACTAGATCTTGAGCAAAAGCTTTGCAGTGGAGTCCACTTCCATATGCAGGTGGCAGTCATCAGGTATAAAGTAATCAAATGAACATACGTGAGCTAAATAAAAAAAATCCTTCCAGTAGCACCTTAGGGGGTTTTTTTTGTTTTGTTTTGACTACGGCAGACCGACACTGCTACCTATCTGTAACTAGAAATATGTGAACTAGACCCACTTCAAAGCTGATCCTCCAGAGGATGCTAAAGCTTGGACCTTGCTGTTTCATAGCAGTCTCTGAAAATACTTCTCTGCGTGTCCTGCATGGGTTTTGCTCAGGCATCTGGGTGGCCACTGTGAGAATAGGATGCTGGGCTAAGATGGGCCAGTGCCCTGATCCAGCAGGCTCTTATGTTCCTAAATATGCTACAAATGCATCAGGTACATATAAGAACATGTACAGCTGATCTTAGAGCTGTAAGAACAAAGTCAGCTGATCTTAAAGGTAAAGGTACCCCTGACCATTAGGTCCAGTTGCAGACGACTCTGGGGTTGCAGCGCTCATCTCACTTTACTGGCCGAGGGAGCCAGCATACAGCTTCCGGGTCATGTGGCCAGCATGACTAAGCCACTTCTGGCAAACCAAAGCAGTGCACAGAAACGCCATTTACCTTCCCGCCGGAGTGGTACCTATTTATCGACAGTACTTGCACTTTGACGTGCTTTTGAACTGCTAGGTGGGCAGGAGCTGGGACCGAGCAACGGGAGCTCACCCCATCATGGGGATTCAAACCGCCAACCTTCTGATCGGCAAGCCCTAGGCTCAGTGGTTTAGGCCGCAGCACCACCTGCGTCCTGCTCAGCTGATCTTAGAGAAAGCAATTGGGCAGAGCAGGATGGATAAGGGTGAAGGTATCTCTTAGATGTTTGGAGTCCAAAGGTATTAGGTTTCTAAAGGTAACAATCAGTATCTTGTGAATTGTGCCGGTTTCCATTCACACCCTAAGGCTTCTAATTCAACATGTCCCGTGCATCCAGTTCCATTCAGTAAATGTCATTATGTAGAATGCACTGCAGCCCTTAGGCTTACAAGGCCATTTGTGATGGTTAGCAGGTGTTAATTCAAAGCTGGGTAGTATAAGACCCAGAAACACCTTCTAGAATAGAGAATGAACAGGAGACAAGGGTAAAGTTCTGAGCAGAAGAGGCTGGGACATCATTGATGTTTATGTCCTCACAAGTATCACAGCTGGCTTATATCTGCCTTGGTAGATTTGCCTTCAATTAACTTGCCAATATCCTGCCCACTGTTCCGAGAAGTTATATAGCATATAATACCATTTGGCTTTAGTCCTTCTTCTGTGGTATTGTCAACTGTGCAGGGACTGATAGAATACCCTGCTAATTTATTGTGGAAAGAAACTGTGTCTCTTTGCTATAAAAAGGGCTTTGTGTTGCGTTCAGCCTGCTCTTTGCTGCCTCCATCCAGACGGATTGTTCATAACCTCTTGCACTATTGTGATTGAGTGGGTTGTTTTTTGTTTTGTTTTTACATATTTTGTAACAGGTTTCTACCTTTTGATGTTGTACTATGAGAGAGTCTACACACTGGTTGATACTTTAGACATTTTGTTGTCCCCCCCCAAAAAAAAACTTCTCTGAGAAATGTTATTTTGAGTTTCATTGTGGAACTGTTGAATAAAAGCAAATGAAATGCTACCTTTATTGATGTCAATTTATTTGTGTTGGCATTCTACCTGCAGATCAACATTCATAGTGCATAAGCATTAAAACCTCTTTCGAACCAAAGTCCATCCCTGTGGCCTATGAATATATTACTAATACTATCATTTATAGTATTATACTTCATATATAGTGTGAATAGGGAAGGGGGCTGAGGATGAGAGTGCTGTTTATTGAATTCATAGGTGAGTTAAGATTTGGATCTGGGGCTTTCTGGCTGAAAGCGGACATTCTAAGACTGTAATCCTAATTGCACTTAGCTGGGGGTAATTCAATAGGACTTACCTTGTTAGTCACCATGTTCTCAATTTCAGCCTCTGCATCTAAAGGAAAATGCTCCGGAGTATATGCAGAGTGCATTTTCCCAACCCTTGAGCAGTCTGCCTCACACATACGATATTACAGGGTAAGGTTTTCAAGCAGGCTTGAGCAATGACAGCTCACTTAAGCAAGGCCTGGTATAATCATTATGCTGGACATGGTCAGATAAAAAATGAAAACAAGCAGCATGCTGCAATAACTCTGATGTGATGCAACTAACCGGGTGTCTGTGAGCTGGGTGTGGCCTGTATTGGTATACAACAATTGCACACATGGATGTGGCAACTCAGATTAGAGGTGAACCTGCCCACATTGAACTATGTACAAACAAGTCCATGCTTAAAACAAGGCTGTGCATTAGTTGCTCCCAAAGTTTTGCTCTACAATCTTATGCAAGAGCAGCTGTTCCTCATCCAGAACAGCAGGATGACCATCCTGCAGGGAAAGGCACATCCCTTTATTAGCAAATGTATCGGATGACTTTGCACCTAAAATGGAACGCCAAAGACAGTGGGTGCCTGAGGAGCCTTTCTTATACCAAGTCTTCTCCTCCTCCTCCTCCTCCTCCTCCTCCTCCTCCTCCTCCTCCTCCTCCTCCTCCTCCTCCTTGCAGGGAACCAGGCAGAGGGCCTTCTCGGTAGTGGCGCCCGCCCTGTGGAACGCCCTCCCATCAGATGTCAAAGAGAAAAACAGCTACCAGATTTTTAGAAGACATCTGAAGGCAGCCCTGTTCAGGGAGGCTTTTAATGTTTAATAGATTTTATTTTATTTTTCTGATGGGCAGGGTATAAATAATAAATTATTATTATTATTATTATTATTATTATTATTATTATTATTATTATTATTATTAATTATTATTTGGTGATCACTTGTAGCTGAGTAAGATTGTCTTCCATGAACATGGTCTTAACAGTGAGTCCTTAAGTGACTGTGGAATCCAATTCTGGATCCACACGTCCTTCCACCGTGGGGACATAGGTTTCCAGGTAGGACTTGATCATGGTGAGGGTTTGCCAGTTGAGCCTCTTAGCACCTTTCTCCCTTTTGTTCTGAGTTTGAGCATCTTCAAAGTCCATGACACCTTTGGTAAAGGCTAATCTCCAATTGCAACGCTCACAGGCCAGTGTTTCCCCATTGTCGGTGTTTATCCTACATTTTTTAAAGATTTGCCTCGAGAGAGTCTTTTAACCTCTTTTGTTGACCACCAGCATTACACTTTCCATTTTTAAGTTCAAAATAGAGTAGTTACTTTGGAAGGTGATAATCAGGCATCCGAACAACATGACTAGTCCAACAAAGTTGATGTTGAAGAATCATTGCGTTGACACCGGTGATCTTTGCTTCTTCCAATACACCAGCATTAGTTCGCCTGTCTTCCCAAGTGATATGTACAATTTTTCGGAGACACAGTTGATGGAATACTTCAAGAATTTGGAGATGGCATTTATAGGTGGTTTCACAAGGATACAGTAAAGTTGGTATTACAACAGCTTTGTAAACAAGCATTTTGGCTTCCCCACAAATGGCCTCGTCCTCACTCTACACTTCAATCGGAAGAAAGCTGCACTCACAGAGCTCTAGCAATACTGGATTTCGGCATCAATGTCAGCCCTTGTGGAAAGATAACTGCCATGGGTAAGAGAAGTGATTGACATTTTCCAACGTTACGCCATTTAATTGGATTTGTGATGCTGCAAAGGGGTTGTTTTGTGCTTGCTGGTGCAGCACTTTGGTGTTTTGGAATTATGAGCGATAGGCCAAACTTTTTGTAAGCTTCTGCAAAGATATTTAGGATGGTTTGGAGGTCATCTTCTGTGTGTCCACACACTACATTGTCATCAGATATTTAGGATGGTTTGAAGGTCATCCTCTGTGTGAACACACACTCCATTTTCATCAGCATACTGAAGCTCTATGACGGAAGTTACAGTAACCTTACTCTTTCCTTCAGCCTACTCAGATTAAAGACTTTTCCATCTGTTCGATACATGATTTCTACTCTGGTGGGGAGTTTCCCTTCAACAATGTGTAGGATCATGGCAATGAAAATAATAAATAGAGTTGGGGTGATAACACAAGCCTTTTTAACACCTGATCCCAGGAGAGCCAAAGGTTTCTCACATCTGCTCTGTACTAAAATACACCAATGGATCAACATTGCAGGCATTTCTTTTCCATTTTTGGTAGATCTGTTTTGGATCTCATAAGACCTAAGGAAGAGTTTTGCTAGATCATTGGACCAATGGTTGATCTTCCAACCAGATGTCTCCTCCTTCCTGAGGATCACAGGACAATTAACAATATAGAAACACAAAAATGCGTAACATAGTAATAAATAAAAACAATAATGTCCTCACAGTTTAAAAGACCAGAGATTGCTTAATTAGCCTGGTGCCTAAAGACAGGATTTATTACATCATGTATACAAAGCAAATATGCTTGTCAATTTCACTTCTACTTGTGAGATTAAAAAAATTAAAATACTACAATATGCTCTAGTATTGGTGAGCACATTTGGCATTGCCAATCAATGTAGATAACACTGACCCAATGGTCTGTATAAGGTTCTTAAATTCACCCTGCACCTCCACGTGGTTCCTTTTTTAAAAATAAGAGGGGCCCAAGAATTAATAGTGCCCCAATAATACACTTCCATAGGGGAGCAAGAGTTAAAATCCCCCCACAAGCCATCCCTGCTGGTGTATAATGGGGGGATGGTGAGTAGAGAACTACAGGTTCACTTTTGCTAGAACATTTCTGTTCACACAAATCACAAGAAGTTTGAAATGTAATTGTATGTTGAAATAATCACTTAACTTGAGCATTCTTTTTGGCTCATTTCAAAATGAACAGATGCTGCAATGTGGATTTTTAAAGCCCCATTTATTTTTACATATTTGTGAGGAACATTTTCGCCACCTTGTGGTCTGGTGCTATTACTGGAAAACTCATGGATGAAAAACAGAGACAATAACCGTGACTCAGATCATCAGCTTCTTATAGCAAAATTCCAGCTTAAACTGAAGAAAGTAGGAAAAACCACTGGGCCAGTAAGATACAATCTAAATCAAATCCCTTATGAATACACAGTGGAAGTGAGGAACAGGTTTAAGGATTTAGATTTGGTGGACAGAGTGCCTGAAGAACTATGGATGGAGGCTCGTAACATTATACAGGAGGCAGCAACGAAAACCATCCCAAGGAAAAGGAAATGCAAGAAAGCAAAATGACTGTCCAACGAGGCCTTACAAATAGCGGGGGAGAGGAGGCAAGCAAAAAGCGAGGGAGATAGTGAAAGATACAGGAAACTGAATGCAGATTTTCAAAAAATAGCAAGGAGAGACAAGAGGGCCTTCTTAAATGAGCAATGCAAAGAAATAGAGGAAAACAATAGAATGGGGAAAACCAGAGATCTGTTCAAGAAAATTGGAGATATGAAAGGAACATTTGAAGGCTGATCGTCGAAGAATTGATGCTTTTGAACTTTGGTGCTGGAGGAGACTCTTGAGAGTCCCATGGACTGCAAGATCAAACCTATCCATTCTGAAGGAAATCGGTCCTGAGTGCTCACTGGAAGGACAGATCGTGAAGCTGAGGCTCCAATACTTTGGCCACCTCATGAGAAGACTCCCTGGAAAAGACCCTGATGTTGGGAAAGATGGAGGGCACAAGGAGAAGGGGACGACAGAGGATGAGATGGCTGGACAATGTTCTCGAAGCTACTAACATGAGTTTGACCAAACTGCAGGAGGCAGTGGAAGACAGGAGTGCCTGGTGTGCTCTGGTCCATGGGGTCACGAAGAGTCTGACACGACTAAACGATTAAGCGACAACCAACCTGCTAGGAGTTCAGACCTGGCTCATATCCACACACAGCTTAATATCTGCCTCCTCCTGAACCCTCCACCCAACACTATTATTGCATAAAGAAATTCAGTATGTATTGCGACAACCACCATGTTGTTTCTCAATGTTGATATTTGCACCACATTTTTCAAGAAGCGAATATCTAAAAATGGGATTAGATGTTACTTTGTAGTGTAGTTCAAGCAGTTCTCTTTTTGGAACTTATGTAGTGTTTTTTTTCTAGGAAAAAGCTGAGGTTCAAATGTTAACCATATAGCTCAGGTACTTCTGTCACAGTTCAGAAACAAATGAAGTATTCATTCATACAATAACAGGACTATTTAGAGCACTATCACTTAAAATGTTTTTGACCACATTAAAGGAACAGATAAATTCAGTTCCAAAAACTTATGATCCACATGATCTACAGACTAAGGGAGGCTCCGTTGTTGTGAAGGCCCTGTGACAGAGCCTACTTGGTGGTAGTTCCATTTGCAGAATGCCCTTCTTGGTGCAGTATGTTTGTCTAATTCATTATAGTGAGTTAAGTATTTGTATTGCTTTACTTGATCTGGGGGGGGGGGCTGCCCCCCCGGCTATGCCCATGTTCAGGCATTTGATGGCTGAAAGATACTGTTCCTGGCAACGTTATTAACTTTGAGGGTATGTAATGGTTTCTAATTACATGGTTTTAGCTTTTGGGGTTTGCAGCCCTCAGCTCCTTGGAGAGGAAGTATGAGATAAAAATTAGAAGAAGAAGAAGAAGAAGAAGAAGAAGAAGAAGAAGAAGAAGAAGAAGAAGAAGAAGAAGAAGAAGAAGAAGAAGAAGAAGAAGAAGAAGAAGCATTAAACTGTACAAGTTTCCATATATTTTGTGCTGCAGTTTAAAGTGTTACAAATTTGACACTTCTTATATCAGCAGCCAGTGTTCTCAAAGCTACCAACATGAGTTTGACCAAACTGTGGGAGGCAGTGGAAGACAGGAGTGCCTGGCGTGCTCTGGTCCATGGGGTCATGAAGAGTCGAACACGGCTAAATGACTAAACAACAACAAATATCAGCAGCACACTCTGCAAAACAGAAAGGCAGTCAGTCAATTGCACTGGTGCTTATTTATTTTCACTGGAAACAGAAAAAAGGAAATAAAAATTAATTACATGAAACAAAACACCACAGAGCCAATTGTTCAGGTACACCCTCATGCTACCCAGCTGGGAAGCAGGGGTGTAGGAAGGGGTGTGTGGTGGGGGCAGTCCACCCCGGGTGCAATCTCTGAGGGGTTGTGACAGAAAGGCACACCGCAGGGGACTCACCCTGCCGCATGGAGGATTTCACCACCGCTGCTGCAGCCACATGCGGAAGATCACGCCGCCCCTGCCCTCTGGGTGCACGGCATGGCCACCTCTCTGGGCGCCCATGCAGCCAGCTCCACCACTGCTGGGAAGGACAGCAACATTTAGATTGAAAGGACTCCACACCTACTAAGCAGTTGGCAGCTCCCTTGAGGTTTAGACTTCCTAATGCAGGGGTCGGCAACCTAAGGCCCATGGGCCACAAGCAGTCCACGGGGGTCGTTTAACCACCCCACAAGCTGCCCCTGAACCAAGCTGCCCACTCGGCGAGTCCTTGTGCGCTGCAAAAAACCAGCACAGCGCAGAGCTGCTGCCAGTCAGTGTCAAAAATGCTAGGCTTAGATGGACCAGTGGTCTAATTCAGGGTAAGGCACCTCCCTATGTTCCTAAGAGGCTTCCTTCACTATGACTTGCACTTTCAGAACCTTTTCTTGGGAGGTGATAACCTCCTGGTATTTCTCTCTGGCAGCTATCCAAATAAAATGTTCCACCAAGCCAATGCAAGCCCAGCTTACATATGCAGATGGTTACATGGTGCCTGGGGCTTGAGTGATGACAGAAGAACAGATGAGGAACAGTTGCGGAAGGCAGCCCTGTATAGGGAAGCTTTTTTAAGGTTTAAGGTTTTGCTGTGTTTTTATATATGCTGGAAGCCACACAGAGTACCTGGGGCAACCCAGTCAGATGGGCGGTATACAATTATTATATTCATCATTGTTGCCAATGCCAACGATCAGAGTTTGCTACAAGATAAAAAGAATCCAGGGATCTATTCGTAGTCAGGATAGCTGATTTGGGCTTACTTTTGTTACCAGGACCACCCAGTAAAGATATAAATGTAGGTATTCACTTGAATGACAAGGGTCACCTGCCAGCAGTCATTCCATCAGGCTGCAGCAGAAGGAAAGGGAACTGGCCCATTTCTTTGGCTCTACTGAAAAACCAGATCCATTTGACTCCTCTCTCCTTGAACAGTTTTATTCCAGATGGTTAGATTTACATCATAAGGACTGGATCCCAGGTTTCTGCGTTTTACTGTTCCTGCCTCATATTCCCCCCCCCCTTTGTGGCATATCTTTTGGATTAAATGAAGGGAATGCCTATTTTTTAAAATCTTAAGCAAACCACTCCAGGAACTATTTTGCCTGAAAACTATGGATGAATGGATGGGTAATTTGATTTATCTATTTTACACATACCCCAAGATCATGAGAGCATTCAACTCTAGAAAATCACAGGTGTTCATAACCTTTCCTCCAGGATACAACAGGGACTCTAGTGGCAGTTCCTTAGAAAGTGGAGGACATATGAAGGGTGAGGTAATAGACATATAATTTTGCAGATGGAATGCTATGGCTGTAACATAATGGGTGTAATGGAGATAGGTGAATACAACCCCATTGAAATTCATGCCATGACAAATTTAGATCCACTCATTTTAATGGAAAGTTAGGTGAATACAACCCAAGGGCCTGTGGATAGAAAAACAATCAGTAAGGGGAGGGGCAGCCCCAAGATATTAATAACGATCAGGGGCATCTGAAACAGTTTGTCTATTTCTTCTGCTGACACAACCCAAATACTGATTTGGGTTAGAGAGCTAAAAATAAAACTGTTAAGGTGGTGGAAGACTTCCAAGTAGTGTACTCTTCTCATCATGTTTGGGATAGCTCAGTTGGTAGAGCATAAGACTCTTAATCTCAGAGTTGTGGGTTTGAGCCCCATGTTGGGCAAAAGATTCCTGTATTGCAGGGAGTTGGACTAGATGACCCTCGTGGTCCCTTCCAGCCCTACAATTCTATGATTCTATGTGCGGCAAAATGGAATTTGGCTTGGAACAAGTGTGAAATGTTCCTGTTCCAGGATACTCAGTTCCATTTCCCCTTTCCTGGTTATACAGGGTACATAATTATTTTTACACCTAACAGTCAGCCACCATTCCACACCCACTGAGTTTGCTCAGTATTCACTGTCCTATTTTAGTGTCTTCCTCTAGGGTTCCTCTTCAAAAAATGTTAATTGAATTAAAATGTAAAACTGGCCCTGCTAATGTTCTGAGTGGTGCAGTCCTGGTTTAGCTTTTTTCACTCAGAGGACAAATAGACCCAAGAAGCCAATGGCTCAGCATCCAGTGTCTTCATTCAGCCTATTTATTGCCCCTTGTATTCAAAAAGGTGGGAAATTCTGTGGGAATCCTTCAAGGTGATGCATGAGACTAAAGGAAAAGTTTGCAAATTGATTGTAAGCATGTATGAGCACAACTAAAGTGTTATCGCATACTGTCAGCCAGCCGTTAGCTTTCTGTGTGTATCTGCATGCTTCAGCAAATGTGAAACCAGAAGTATCTGCAAAACCTGCACACAATTTGTGAAACTCCAGAAACAGTACTTTAGAAATATATATAGGCACACAGCACAATCAACTGAAGTCAGTTTGTGCCAGCAAACTTTCAGAAAGCTGTGACTTGAAACTTGCTTTGCATTTACAAGAACCATTTGCAGCTGTGTGTAAATATCACGTTACAAATTCAGCTATTCTCATAAACTTGCCAGGTCCAGACAGCATCCATGCAAAAGTTCTTAAAGAACTGAAACGTGAAATTGTTGACTAAGAAAATATGTAACTTGACCTTGAAATTAGCCTTGATGCCAAAACACCAATTTTTTTAAAAGGCATCCTGGAAATGAGTGGAAAGAATTATCAAGAATAAAATCACCAAGGATACAGGAGAACAAGTCTTGATAAAGTGGAACCAGCATGACTTCTGAATGGGTAAGTGATGTCTCACTAACCTATTAAGAGTTCTTTGAGAGTGTCAACAAGGATATAGAATTATAGATAGAGGCAATCCAGCTGAAATTGTGTACTTAAAGCTTTTGACAAAGTACCTCAACATAGAGGTAAGCTTAGTGCATAAGCTTAGCACTCGTGGAATAAGAGAGGTCCCCTTATGGACTGGCAACTGGTTAAAAAAAACAGGAAGCAGGCTAGGAATGGACAGAAAATTTGAGTCCCCCAAGAGTTTGTATTGGAACCTGTACTTTTTAACTTGTTCATAAAGACAATTTAGAGTTTGAGTCACCTAACCTAAAAAGAATTATTGTAGAGCTGGAATACATTCAGAAAAGGGCAACCAAAATGATCAAGGGGGTGGAGCAACTCCCCTATGAGAAAATGTTACATTTGGGGCTATTCAGTTTAAAGAAAAGGTAAAAGGTGACATGATAGAGGTGTATAATAATATGCATGGCATGGAGGGAGTAGACAGAGAAAAGTTTTTCGTCCCCTCTTATAACACTAGAACTTATAAACATCCAAAGAAGCTGAAGGTTGGGACAGATAAAAGAAAGTACTGTACTTCTTCACCCAGTGCATTGTTACTATAGAATTCGCTCCCTTAAGAGGCAGTGATGGCCACCATATTGGAAGGATTGAAAAAGAGGAATAGACAAATTCATGCAGGATAAATCTGTCAGAGGCTACAAGTCACAGCACCTGGCTATGTTCTACCTCTGAGTGCTAGTCGCTGGGAATCACAGGTAGGGAGAGTGCTGTTGATCTCGGGTCCTGTTTTCAGACTCCCCATAGGAATCTGGTTGTGAGAACAGGATGCTGGGCTAGATGGGCCATTGACCTGATCCAGCAGGCTTTTCTTATTGGGCTTTTGCTATGGGCTGCTTGCAAGGAAAAAACACCACATTTGTCCCCACCCCCCTACAGCTATAGCTCCATGTTCATAGCCTTCATAATAATGAGAGTATCAGCCATCTGGGCTGCATTCATGATAGATGGTGTTGAAACTGGCCAGACTCCAGGAAATTATTAACTACAAATAACTAGAAATGCCACACGAGTGTTAAAGCAGCATAATGGGGGTGAATTACAGGCAGTATCTTCATTAAACTGCCTCCGTTTCAGGTAGGAAGTTTCACAATACACACGTACCTGGGAGTAAATCACATTGAATTTAATGATTCTAACTGACAAAGCAGACTGGGTTCATTATGGATAAAAACAGATAAATATTGATAATCATTTTAGTTGTTCAATGAATTAATCCCTTAGCAAGGCACTTATTTCTCACTATATTACTTCCTCACACTGACTTCAGTGCCTATTGACACAGGCCCACTTGCTATTGTGTTTTAGCTACCTGCTGAATAACTTTTTATTTCAGCAAGCCTACCAAGAAATATGTTTTGTTTTAAAATCTTCCTTATTTTGTCTGTATTTTAATGAGAATTATTTTATGTATATTTGTATTTAAATAGTTCTGTGGAATCTACCTGTTTTATCTACCATTTTGTTTATACGCCACTTAGAGCAATCTTTGATCAAGTGGTTTATAAATCTTATAAATAAAATAAATTCCCATTAAGTGACTACAAAATGAAATGGCTTGCAACAAGGCTGCAATCCTACACACAGTCTCCTGTTGAACTCAATGGGGCTTTTATTTGTATATATGTGTATAGGATTGGGCTGTCTCTTTGCTACTATAGACACGACATTTTCTTATCAGTTCTTAAGTTTAGCAGTGCAATCCTAACCATGTCTACTCAGAAGTAAGCCCTACTTAGTTCAATGGGGTTTATCCCCAGGTAAGTGGGGTTAGGACTGCAGGCTGGAGCCAGGGATTTGCTGGTCCAAATCCCTGCTAAGCCCACTGGATAGCTCAGTTGGTTAGAGTGTGGTGCTGTTAATGCCAAGCTTGCAGGTTCGATCCCTGTATGGGACAGCTGCATAGTCCTGCATTGCAGGGGGTTGGACTAGATGATCCTCAGGATCCCTTTCCAGCTCAACAATTATTCTATGAAGCTCCCTAGGCAGTCATAGTCTCTCAGCCTGACCTACCTCAAGAGTGTTGTGATAAAAACTGGAAGAAGAGAACCCTGTGGGCAACCTTATGCCCTTTGGAGGAAATGTGGGCTATAGATGTGACAAATAAATTATTAATTCGCTCACCGCTTTGAATGACAAATAGGGTTTGCTGTCTTTCCAATACCAGGGAAGTTCCTGCTAACTTGCAGTGCGCGTTTTACCAGTCCGGCCACTAAAATACAGGCTTGCTGAGCACATCTAAACCCCAGATAGTGCTCAAACGGGTGGAGGCGCCAAATTTCAGATTCACACAGAAAAGCTGGTGAGAAACAGGTCAGCATTACCAGTTCCCCACTATAAACCTCCTCCTCCATCATCTTGAGTGGCGGGGGCAGGGATGACAGGCTGCACGAAGCTTACACCGGCGCTTCCGGTGCCTAATAGAACAGGACAGGCAACGCCTCCCCCACCGCCCACCTCCAACCGCCCGCCCCAAAAGGGACACGATACTATAGAGGTGTGTGCCTAGAGAGGCCGCATATTTTATATTACATTTTCCCGCCTCGCTCATGGAAACTAGTAACGCACTAGATGGGCGACTTGTCTCCCCAACCCATAGAGATAGGAACAGAAGCAGAGTCGCTAAACTTCAGGTAAAACATCGAAAGTCATCGTCGCCCGTGAGCGCGCCGTTCCAGACTTCGGCGTCTCTATGGCTAAGCCTATTCTTTACACGCCGGGCAGAAAGGCGGCTCGGATTTCGGGCAGAAAAAGCCGCGCGTTGCGAGCAACGGAATAGCCAAGGAAGCCGCCATGGCGGTTCGGCTCCCACTTCGGACTTCCGCCTCGGTACAGGTGTCATGGCGTCAAAAAAGGAAGTCGTGAAGAGGAGGAGGACGGCGATAGGGAACTTCTCGCTCCTTCTCGCGGGACGTCGCCGTCCTCCCCCTCCCTTCCCTTCCCCGGCCTCCCCCTTTCTCTGGCCGCTCGCGCAGCTGCTCGGCACTCGCTATATAAAGGGGCGAAGCGAGCAGAGCAGGCGGCTGGCGGCTGCAGCCCAAGGGCCGCCGTGTAAGGCCGGGCCGCGGGGGGAGGGCGGCCTCGGAACGCGCTTTCCCCGTCAGCGGCGGGCGAGGGAGACAGACAGACGGAGAAAGCAGGGGGGAGAGAGAAAGAAAACGGAGGGCGAGGGGAAGCCCCTGAGGCGAGACCGGGGGGAGGGTGGGGAAGACGGAGAGCGCGCGAAGTAAGGGGGGGAGGAGAAGAGGAGCCAGCAGTTTACCTCAGCTCGCGGTCTTCCCTTAAGAGAGAGGCGGGGGGGAGGGAGAGAAGTGCTTGAAGGTGCCTCAGCCGCCGCCCGCCTGCCTGCTCTTGCCTCAGCCGCTGCCTCGTTGGGGGTGTGCGGTGTCCTGCCCGGGGGGTTGGCGCGGGACATGGCGAGCTCGGCTAATACAAACCCCGTGGTAAGGACGCAAGAGGGAGCCTCGAGGCGGGGAGGCGGGAGGGCCGCTGGGCTTGCGTGGAGAAGAGGGAGGCGGTTTTTGCGGTGGTGGTGGTCGTAGTCGTAGTAGTATGGGTGGGGGACGGCGGGAGAGAGAGAGAGCCAGGAGCGGACCCTCGCTCGGCCTCCGCCCGGAGCCACAGAAGAGGAGGAGGGAGGCGCGCGCGCGCGCTCCTCGGAGCCGCCGCCGCCGCCGTCTCCCTCGCGCGCTGCTTCGGGGGTCACCGCGGAAGAGGCGCCGCGGGCGTCTCGAGGCAGCCTCCCGCTCAGCGGCTCTTTCCTCTTCGCGGAGGGCGTGGGAGAGAGAGAGACAGAAGCGGTGGGTTCCCCTGGCGCCTCTTTCTCTCCCCCCCCCCGCCCGGGTGGTGGGTGCCTTTCTCTCTCTCCCCTTTCTGAGCGAGGAGGTTGGGGTGGGTGTTTTTTTTCTTTTTCTTTTTTGAAAATTTAACTGTATGTGTGTGTGTCGATGACCAAAGGTTGAAAAGCACTTTTTAATTCCTAACCCGGCAGAAGAAGAAAAAACAAAACCGAAGTCTCTTTTCCTCCTCTCCCCACCAACCCCCATCTTTTCTCGGAAATATCTTTGACGTGCGCGAAAAAGAAAGCACTCTTAAGCCTGTGCGAGGTTTCCCCAGAAAAGGTTTTTATTTAGCATTGCTGTAACAAATACAACGATTAAGTCTCTTCCTCCTTTCCCGCCTCCAGTTTCTACGCTTTCCCGTCTCGGTTTAATACTAGACGACACAGTTTCCCCGAGTCTCTCGCTTTCCACATCGGTTTGCAATAAGCAGTCACACGAAGGGAAAAAACAACAAAATAACGCTGCCCCCTCTTATCGTTATTTCCCCGTTTCACATTTTTTTAAAAAAACAAGAAACTGAATTCACTGGGGGGAAATAAGACTCCCCCATCCCAATAAACCACTGCTGTCAAACCAGGATCCAGGCAGCTCCGTTGCAGATTTGGCCGTTGTTATTTTGTGCTCTCAGATCCATCATGGCTTCCTCTCGCTTTTCTCTCTCCCTGCTCCTTGTGTTCCTCCTCCCTGTGGCTGCCCTGTTTATATAGAGCCATTGCCGCTCTCTAATATAGACTCTGCCAGGATGGGAAGGTGCTTTCCAGCCCCACGTCACCGCCTCTCCATTTAAACACCACATCAGCCTTTAAATAGGGAGAGAGCTGTGGAAAGCAGGCTGGGAGGTGCCTGCACAGCGCAAGCTGAAAGGAGCTCTCGTTCAGAAGCTGCCGCTCTCAGCTTTCAAATTCAAGTTGCTGAGGCTGTTTGATGGCAAAGCGGCTGGTGCATTTATGTCCTTCTAGCTGTTTTTTTTTAAAAAAATGTATATTCGGTGAAATAGAGAACAGTTTGTTGTCCTGCTTTTTAAAGCATTTACAAGCTCTTGCCTGATATTGTATATATTTATAAAGAACCAAGCCTGAGCTCAATGGGGCTTAATAGAAGTGTGTCAAGAATTGTGGACTAGCATAGTAAAGCAGTATTAAAAATACTTGTGTGTACATATGTTTACATATGTCAAAGGATGGCTGAATTACCCTCTATGCACAGGGTACAATGAGAAAAATGGTTCTTCTCCAGTTCATAGTTTAGTTAAATATCAGCAGTTGAGTGTTCAGCATTATAGCCCCGTTGAATTCAGTGCTGCTAAACTGTTTCATTGTTGTGATTCTATGTACCTGGGGTTAAATCCCAGTGAGCACAGTGGTGTTTATATCTAAGTAGACATACATATGATTTGTGCTGTAAAACCTGCCACTTAGTATACATGGTGTGAATTGAAGCTTTAGTCCAGGCATCCCCAAACCTCAGCCCTCCAGATGTTTTGGACTACAATTCCCATCATCCCTGACCACTGGTCCTCTTAGCTAGGGATCATGGGAGTTGTAGGCCAAAACATCTGGAGGGCCGCAGTTTGGGGATGCCTGCTTTAGTCCCACTTGACATCAGTTGAACTGGGCTGAATTGGAGCAGAGTACTTTGGTTTGATTCACATTTTGTGAATCAAAGTTACTACATACCATACTAGATCAGGGCTACAATGGTTGGGCTACAATTGTAGTCCAACACAATCTGGAGGGCCAAATGTTTCCCAGCCCTGCATTAATCGTCTTATTGCTAGAAGTGGTAAGATTCTCTGGAATGTTATACAGATGTGATGGATTAATAACTTTAATAACTTTTTTAAAAATATAAACTTGTAAGAGACAAAGAAGGATCCACAAGGATGATCTGTGAAACAGAAGTTCAGTAATTAAAAAAAATACCTAGAAGTGTTTTGAAATATTGCTAGCATAGATCTCATTTAATAAGCTGGTCTTATCTGTGACTTTCTGCAGCCTAAACTATATAGGTCTGTGATTGAAGATGTCATTAATGATGTCCGAGAGGTCTTTCTGGATGAGGGTGTTGATGAACAGGTCCTTGTTGAACTGAAAACAGTAAGTTATGTTCACTACAAATTACTTGTAGTTTGCAACCTTGTAGCAGTCAATGCATAAAACTCAGCTTGAAGGGCTTATGAATAGCATGTCACTCCAAGTGTTCTGGATACATTTGCAGAGATTCTTCCTTAGAGCACCCCCATAATTACTACCCCTGAATTGCAGGTGGAGAACTTAACTAAGGCCACTGAGTAAATTCAAGGCTGAATTAACATTTGAACTGGGAAGTTGTAGCTATTGCTCTGCATCAGCTCTTCAAAACTTTAAATGCTGCTGTTAAATATAAGTGTTTTATAGTGGTTTTCATAATTAAGTCCCCTTTCTTTGAAGAAGATCTAAGAGTATAATGGTTTTAATGTGACTGCTGCTTAATGACTTTGCAAAGATTAATAGTATACTTTGAACATTTTTCATTATCAAAATTGTATTCCCTCCATTCTACTGAGAGTTGAAATTTTCAGTAAATGAGCAATCTTAATGTGTGAAATGAAATTTTAAAGAAGTTTTAGAATATCTCAGGAATACCATTCAGTAATTTTCATCCAGGAAACAAAATATTTCTTTCCAGTAAAGAGCAATCTTTGCATCTCAGCTTTATTGGCTTGGTGCAGAATACTTTCTAATGGTTGTTTATGATGTCAGAATAGATGTTCTTTTTCCTATGTTGCTGATTTCCCTTAGAAACTGCATGTCTGGATGATGCTATCAATATGGATAGGAGTGAAAGGAGACTCAAATACAGAATGGAGCCAAATTAATAAGAACTATATAGGTTCTCTTTATTTTCCAGAGGATTTCGGGTCATCCCCCTTCAAAATGAATAGTTAAAGAGAGTACATTGAATCAGTAATAATAATGTAGAGAGTATATAGTTGATATATGTAAAAATAAAAGTGTCCTTAAGTGAATCTTGCTTAATAAACACAGCTGTGGGAAAACAAGCTGCTACAGTCCAAGGCTGTAGATGGATTTCATTCAGAGGAACAGCAGCTTTTGCTGCAAGTGCAGCAGCAGCAACAACAGCAGCAACAACAGCAGCAGCAGCAGCAGCATGCTCATCATCACCATCACCCACAGCCACAGCCAACAGTTCAGCAGCAGTCCCAGACACAGCAAGTCCTTATTCCTGCAACACAGCAAGGTAAGGACCGAGTTCCTTTCTGGATCTCAGAGGCTTTGTAAGGTTACAACAATGTTTCATACAAAAAAAAATTAACAGGAATACAAATTCTCAATTCCTTTTCAATTTACATGTTGTCTTCAGTTTATCACAACTAGCCAAATCTCAGTGGCAGAGCACCTGCTTTGAATGCAGAAGGTCCTAAGTTCAATCCCCAGGTAGGGCTGGGAACATCCTCTGTCTGAAATGCTGGAGAGCTACTGCCAGTCAGTGTAGACACTATAGGTGGGCCAGTGGTCTGACTTGGTATAAAGCAGATTAATTTTTCCTTAATTGACTGATATTTCCCCATCTTAAAGTGTCAGCTGCTCAAAAAATGTCCTTCCACTTACTTACTATAATTTCAAATATTACTGGATGTCTGGGCTTTTCCAGTACCTCTCATGTGGGTGCCATTGCCGTTCTAAGAGAACAAGGGAGGTGTTCATATTGAATTCCAGCACCTCTTTTTCTGGAAAAATAGAACTGCTGTAAGTGAAGATTGCAAGTGTGAAGTGCATAGTATGAGGAGTTGTTCTAGTGTTTGCTGGTTGTTGTTTCTAGGACAGACCTCAAAACTTTGAAAACATATAGAAGAGTACATTTAAGGGAGCACAAAAAACTCATTTCACAAAAGAAAAATTGGCGAATCTTCCCCAAATAATACAAAACACATACATTTACCAAATAAATGCCAAACATGCAGGCACTACTACTCTCCAAACAAAAAACTGGGAAGGCAGTGGACCTTGGTGTGTGCTGGAGGTGTTTGTCTCAGGGCCCTGTGGGTCCATGAGTGCCACAGTGGTTTAGGGCATGACTACGCTATCTCTTAGTAGAAATTTCTACAAAAATCAAACATGTACATCAGTAAGGCAATTCAGAATTTTTTTTATTAAAACAATACTGTATTTTCTTAGTCTGGACGAAAGTAACAATTGTTTTGTCTTACTGATTTTTAGGATGATTATCTCCAAATGGCAGCTGTCTAATATGATGTATATCCATACTGCTGCTAAAATGTGTGCAGGTGGCACATAAGTGCTATCTCAAGGACTGATGTTTAGATTCTGTGCAACACCTAAGTAACAATGAATGTCTTATGCTTTATACTCTCTAGAAATGCCCCCCCCCCGTCTCCAAACCCTGTGTACATTTTCCCTACATTTTATTTTACTTCCACAAAAGAAAATATTCAGTAAAGGTAAAGGGACCCCTGGATCGTTAAGTCCAGTGGAGTTCAACTGTGGGGTGCTGCTCTCATTTCCGCTTTCAGGCTGAGGGAGCTGGCATTTGTCCACAGACAGCTTTTCTGCATCATGTGGCTACCATGACTAAATCGCTTTTGGTGCACGGACCACTGTGACAAGTGCCAGACAACATGGAAACACCGTTACCTTCCTGCCACGGCAGTACTTATTTTTCTACTCGCATTGGTATGCTTTCGAACTGCCAGGTTGGCAGGAGCTGGGACAGAGCAACCAGAGCTCTCCCTGTTGTGCTGATTTGAACTGCCAACCTTACGATTGGCAAGCCCAGGAGGCTTGGTGGTTTAGGCCACAGCACCACCCACATCCCATAAAATACTCACTACATGCCCACCCAGCAATTGATCTGCTAGCAAGAGCTACCATATTTTTCGCTCCATAAGACGCACCTAGTTTTTTAGAGCAGGAAAACAAGAAAAAAATATTCTGAATCACACCCTCCTCAAATACAAGCACAAATTCTTACCTGAATAACAGCAGCTATATGTATCCCAAGGGAATACATCTTTTTGCATACCTTCAACTGTACATGTTATTTTCAATGCTATACATGTCGTGTTCAATGCTATAGAAGTCACTTACATTTATAATCATATTGCACTACTTTCACTATGTGTTTAATAAAATATTGAATTCTTGCATTGCAAAAAACGAAGATTATGGTGAAAAGTGAAAAACATTAATTGCAAAAAAAACTAGAGCTTACAGAACAAAACCAACTTCAGATATGAAATCAGCATTGAAAGAACATATAAGAACAGTTGGAAAATCTCATGCAACAGAAAATGGGGGGGGGGCCACGGGAATCTCCGTAAGATACATTCACTCCATAAGACGCACAGACATTCCCCCATACTTTTTAGGAGGAAAAAAGTGCATCTTATGGAGCGAAAAATACGGTATTTCTTAATTGCTGCAACCAGCAATTACAATATTTTTAGTGGAGATGGGCAACTCTGAAGTCTTACAGGGGAATTCATGCTCTTCTGATCATTCCTATCAATGCAAGAATTTCTGCTAGCCAGTTGGAACAATCCCTCAGAGCAGACTTAGGGGAGGTGAGGGAGGAAAGCCCCATTGTACTAGTGGGAGTCCCCGGTTTGGTGTTTTTTTAGTGTGCCAGCTTCGTTGAATCTGGCCCTTAAAGTAAGCCACTTGGTTGACTTGAGGCAATCTTGTGGTATAGGGGAATGAGCTACCTGCTTCCTCCAGGTTGAATTGGACATAAGGCCATCAAGCAAACTAGGCATGCTCTCAAAAGATGGGAGCTAGTTACATCCCTTAAGCAAAAGACTTGTTCAATTAAACATTTGCTTACAGAGAACAAACAGAAAGAGCAAGTTTTACTCAGAGTAGACCCATTGATGTTAATTGGGCCCATTTATATTAATGGACCTAACTTGGTTGTGATCATTCATTTCAATGGATCTACTTTGAATAGAGCATAGTTAAATACCACCCAGTATATAAAAACTACTTAAGAATGTTTCTTTCATCATTTTTTGGCTTCTATGGCTTCATTAAGGAGGGTTTGTTAAATAGAATGTGTACTTCCTAAAGTCCCAAATGGCCTCCCATGCTCTGAAGAGGCTCTTGTCAGCCTGTGTGTCAGTTAGAATCTTTGTTTCAAGTGACTTTTCAGCCTTTTTCAAATGTAAGGTTTCTGTTACAGAATAAAACACCAGCACCCTGGACCAATTAGAGCTGGAGGTGCAAACAAATATTTTATTGTGACCAAACCAGATACGCTTATCAGCATTCTGATTTACTGCTTTGGCACACTGGGCAGGTTTGAAGATTGGGAACATGGCATGTAAAGAGAAGATGTTGAACTCTTGGCTAAATCTAAACCCCATCTGCATTAGACAAAAACAGAAGTTTCTGTATCCCCCCCCCTCTCCTTTTACAGAAGTAATTGCAGCTTCAGGTGGATTTTAGATGGAGGAAAACACAAACTGCTAAGCTATTTTACAAAATGGAGTCTTGGACTTTTAAGATGGCTTCCCTCATACTAAGTTGACCAAACAGTAGTGCTCATGTTCAGCATAGGTCAGGCTCATCACACCCTGCTTATCACCGTTCTTCCTTTCTCCGTTAGGATTTTAGGTCCTTGGCTTAAAATGTTTGGAATATTGTAGTGGATATGATCTCTTTCATATAATAGTAAAGGGTATGAACTTAAACTAAAAACTCTCCTCTCTTAGCAAGCACAGAGGTAAAACTGAACCTTCTGCAGTAAGTGTAATAATTGCCATACACCTTTTCAAGACTTCTAAGTTTGTTAGGAATTGTTTCTACTGACGTATTGTCCACAATATAAATAGAGTGTGATAGGGAAAACCTCATTTGAAGAAGAAATATTGTTGGTTAATATCCCTTTAACTGGGTTACTAGTTTAGTGGGATTGTGGGATTGCTGTGAGTGTAATTTATCTGGCTTTTAGAAAAACATTTGATGATGAATATTTTGGTTAGCATTGGTTAAATGCAAACTAGATTAGTGTGATTTCAGGTGGAATACCTGATTGGAAAACCATACTTTGAGAATGCTCATCAATGTTTCCTTATAAAACTGGAAGAAAGTTTTGTGTGGTACAGGGCACTGTCCAGGGTCTAATGTTCTTCAATATTTTCATCAGTGATTTACAAGAAGAGGTAGAGGGAATTCTTTAGAAATTTGCAGATGACCCAAACAAGCTGTGGTTAGCTAATATCTCAGAAGACTGAAATAAGATTCAAAATTATCTTGAGGGAAAGGAAACGGGCTTAAATTAACAAAATGAAAAAAAAAACTGTATTTCTGGGGTGTGTGGTGTGTAAAAATGTATAGGTACAGAATTGGAGATCCCAAGTCGCAAGACTTGTTCCCCTTTGTTCTGCTGTAAGTACATGTGAAAGCTTCCCAAAATTGTAGTCAATCACAAGCTGAATATGAGACAGGGATACAGCTGCAGAAAAGCTCATAGAAATACAGTTTCCACGTCACAGGAAATAATAGTTCTACTTTATTTGTGCTAGTGAAATCTCATCTGGGGTATTGTGTCCAGTTTTGGACACGATACTTTAAAAAGGATATAAGCAAATAAGAATGGGCTTAGAGGAGGGTCATAATGTCCGTGGGTTGGACATGGGCCGCCCAGGCGCAGAAGCCATTTCCGGTGGCACTGCAGACATTTTGGAAATGGGCAGCGCAGCACCAGAAATTGCTTCTGCGCATGTCCACAGCTGCGCAGAAGCGATTTCCGGTGCTGGCTGCCCATTTCCAAAATGTCTGCAGCGCTAGAAATCCGGCACTGTTTGGCGAGTCCCTGCACCACACTGCACTGGCCTCCATGGGCTGGAGGTTGCCGATGCCTGGATTAGGGGGTTGGAGTAGAATGATCTATAAAGCCTCACACACTATTCTATGATTATAGTGTTAATAATAAGCTATGGCAAAGCATTCTGTGGTGATTCAAGCATTGATTACCTTTTTCTCATCTGTTGTAGCACCTCAGCAACAAGTTATTATGCCAGATTCCAAGCTGATACAGCACATGAATGCATCAGGCATGGTAAGATTATAAAATTTACCTTTAAGGCAAGCATGTCAGGACCCAATTAGGAAAGATTGTTTGGGACCAAGCCAAATTATAGTCTGCATAAAGAAAAACTAAACCCGCACTGTACAAAATAACATTGAATTGTATAAGCTTATGCCTCTTTTTCAGGGACTGTTTTGAATATTTAGTCTGTTTTTAAAAAGCAGAACACTTGTGGTAAATAGCTAAATATAGGTTATAAATTGTGTACCACTTATCAAGAAAAAAATCTTAATCTAAGCAATGTACATGATAAAATCAACATAAACTATAAAATATTGATAACATAAAAATGGGCCATGTCTGGAAAAACCTAAGTAAACAAACAAGTTGATGTCTAAATATGGACCTGGTTTACATCATCACTTTAAGTCATAGATAAACATAAACTGGTGAATACACAGTGTGAAGGTGCACAGGGCAGAAATAATGGGCTCTTCACCACCACCACTCCTGCTTTCAGGAGCTAACCCATGGTGTGGCTCAGAGTTTTGTCAGAAAACAAGCTCATGGTTTGCTTTTCTTCAGAGAAACCAGGAGTTGAAACCAAGGTTAGCTCTTGTCTTACCATTTGCAGTTTGCTTGGGGGGAAACATCACAAGCCTGATTTAAGATGTAATACTAAGTCAAACCTTGGTTGAGTTATAGATAGCAGGAGCTAGAAGCAAAGCGCTCACAGTTCACTGTGTATACATCCTTAAGTATAGTTCTACTGTGGTTTGAAGTGCTGTGCAAATGAGGCCACATTTTGAAAACTTACAATTAACCTGAGAACCTAAGACTAACAAAATGTACTCTAGGAGCCCTGCTCTCTGAGTAATCATTGCATGCCCCTGTTATATGCAGCAGTCTGGTGGTTTTCCAGAATTCTGAATAGATTGTCAATTATTCTTTCACAAGAAAATATTTTTATAGAATTTTATAGGTTAAATCCATTTTGTCATTTTTCATAAACAGCAGGGCTCCTTCTCCCTGTGGAAGGGTTGTGAGTCAGTGGAGGTTCCTGCTGGTGGAAGTTGAGGGAGGTATTTTTTGCCTAATCCCCCAGCAGCTTCCTGTGCTGCCTCCTACACTATCCCAGAGAGTCCCTCAATTCTCCAGAGCAGCTTTTTAGGAGACAGCAGAAATAACCGGCTAAAATTGCTTCCCCAGTTTCCTCCTTTAGTCCATGGCAACTCTCGGTCCACTCTGGGTAGACCTGTCGATGAGTGAACTGGAAGAAAAGGGAATTAATTGTTTAATATTTGTATTTATAAAATAAACAGTACTATAACTGTCAAGAAGTGTAAAAGTATTGTAAACTGCCTTATGATTCTCAGATGAAGGGTGGTATAGAAATTTAATAATTTAAGAAGTGCTCAAAGCAGTTAAATATGTGGGTGGAAGAAGAAAGTTGTTATTCTAATATAGAGACACGTAATCAGCTATTGAAATCCATGTGCTGCTTCATCTTAAATCGGTGTTTTCATTACATAATTTATTTTTGATGCTAAACTAGTTTCTTTTCTTTCAGAGTGCTGCAGCCACCGCAGCTACCTTGGCTTTGCCAGCTGGGGTTACTCCTGTTCAGCAGATACTCACAAATTCAGGTTTGTTTGTTTGTTTGTGTGTGTATGTTTCAATATGCATTTCTATAGTGTTATACTTTAGAATATCAAACATAAAAATATATCAGATTATATATTTTGGAAGTGGAGAATAAGAAGAATAAAATCAAAGCAGATGGAGGGGAAGGAAAGGGAACCACTTGCCTCATGGTCTTCTCCTGACTACTCACCATGCTAATGTCACCACCACTTGTTCTGTGTCTTGGGAGGCAATCCTGCAGTCTTCATTATCAGAACGTGGGGCATGAAGACCATATACCAGACATGTGAGAGGGAAGGTTAGCAACTTGTTAAGCTGCATATTCACGTTAACATGGCAGCAGCAGGAGAGGTGCATGTTCCGCTTGCCCAGATAGTAAATGAGATCGCTCAGTGCTTAGTGCCAAGCCAGTGCTGAGGCAATTGGGTAGGTACAGGCACAAATGCACCACTTTTGAGCCTCCAAGAGTCCTCTAGTTAATTGATGCAGACAGAATGTAAGGTTAGATGAACTCTTGGTCTGATTCAGCAAGGCATGAATAGCTCACATGATGCAAAACTGACATCGCTAAACAGTAAACTTGTAGGGTATCAATAGACATGTCATTGAGTTAAGAATTTTCCCAGTGTAACATTATTGGTTTCCTTTGTAAAAATGCTTTGGTTCATGTGTGTGTGTCAGTTCATTGCATGATTGGCTCATGGGTCAAGAGAAAGTTCCACAAGTTAAGTGGAAGAAAGAAAGAAAGATCCCACCTAAACATTAGGAAAAACTTCCTGACAGAGCTGTTCGACAGTGGAATTTGTTGCCAAGGAGTGTGGTGGAGTCTCCTTCTTTGGAGGTCTTTAAGCGGAGGCTTGACAGCCATCTGTCAGGAATGCTTTGATGGTGTTTCCTGCTTGGTAGGGGGTTGGACTGGATAGCCCTTGTGGGGGCTTCCAACTCTATGATTCTATGACAGTGGAATTTGCTGCCAAGGAGTGTGGTGGAGTCTCCTTCTTTGGAGGTCTTTAAGCGGAGGCTTGACAGCCATCTGTCAGGAATGCTTTGATGGTGTTTCCTGCTTGTTGGGGTTGGACTGGATGGCCCTTGTGGTCTCTTCCAACTCAATGATTCTAAGTGAGATATTCAAATGGACTCATTTTGTTACAGGCCAAATCCTACAGGTGGTTAGAACTGCCAATGGAGCTCAATACATCATTCAACCACAGCAGCAAGTGGTTCTACAGCAACAGGTCATACCACAGATGCAACCTGGTGGGGTACAGTCTCCTGTTATTCAGCAAGTAAGATTGTTTGGTTAACTAAGGGGGAATCTTCTAGGACGGTCACTTTACAGATATCATGGATATCATGTTAGCACAAAAGTGGGAGAGTTAAGGGAAAGGAGATGGGTGTGAGAAGAAGTATTTATAATTAGGGACAGAGCAAACATTGTTTTTGTTGTGACTATGGCATAATTGATTTCAGTAAAGGTAAACAATGACTCACTTAAAAGATTAAACACTGCTGACACCTTGTAGATGAAGAAATGAATGGTGTTTAGTTACTGAACTAATTTTATGTATTCATAATAAAGCTAGCACATTGCTTTCTTCTATAACACATCAGCATAATGAAATCAAGCAAGATTAGGGACAGCTCTTTTTTGGAAACGGCCTCAGTACAATCCCTTATTGCCTTCCCCATCTGGCCTGTGTTTGAGGAAAGAGGCCAACATGGATTTGAACAGTCTAAGCAAATATGAGGCGTCCTGACTAGAGAATCCATTGCTACTTATGAAGATGCAATAGACACTGCTTTTTAGCTGCTGCCACCTCATGAAGCAAAACAATGGAGACAAACTTGATTCTTTCCTCTATTGCACTGGAGGAAGATAGTGGAATGGAAGGAGGACTCAAGTGTCTCTATTCTTATGCTTCACGAGGTGGCAGCAGCTAAAAAAGACTAAGCAGTGTCTAATACTAACTGTTAATCAAATTAGGCTATATTTTAATAAATGTCAAGTTCTTAATATTTCCTCAATAATATCGAGATAAATATTCATATGCAAGGTTTGCAAGAAACAGAAGTAGATTGTCTTGCTTGTTTTATTACAGTAACAAAAACTGAGACAAAGTAGGAATTATAGCTGTGATACAATAGCTTTTATTTTAATTATTTTTGCCTAGGTTTTGGCTCCTATTCCTGGAGGTATCTCACAGCAAACAGGAGTGATTATCCAACCCCAGCAGATCTTATTTACAGGAAACAAAACCCAAGTAATACCTACAACAGTGGCTGCACCCACAGCAACACAAGCACAGATTCCTGCAGCAGGTCAGCAGCAGCCTCAGCAGCAAACAGCACAACCACAGGCACCTTTGGTGCTACAGGTAGATGGAGCGGGTGACACATCTTCGGAAGAGGAGGAGGAAGAGGAGGAAGATTACGACGATGATGAAGAGGAGGACAAAGAAAAGGATGGAGGCGAAGATGGCCAAGTTGAGGAGGTAAATTTTGAGGTGTCTGCTTCAAGTAGGCTTTCACAGCTCATATAGATATTGTTAATGTGTTAATTCTAGTTGAGTTGGTTGTAGGATAGGGGGAAATTGCTCTTATTAGAGAAATGGGTTTGAAAGGTTGTGGGGGGGAGCTCAAAGTGGTGAGCTTTTGTCAGTTAAAGAACATGCATGACTAGGTAATATGCACGTACAGTATGTATATTTTAAAACAGTGGTGTCTTCATTGTGTGGGACTTCTATATAAATGCGTAATGTTTAATGAATTGGGTCATCTGATTACTCAAATGTTTTCTAGGAGCCTCTGAATAGCGAAGATGATGTGAGTGATGAAGAAGGGCAGGAATTATTTGATACTGAGAATGTTGTTGTGTGCCAGTATGACAAGGTAAATCTGACAGATATTATTCCTAAAACCTGCATTGCCTCCTGCAAAAACAATATACTTGAGAGAATATGTATATTTTTAATGTTTGTATTAATAGTGGTAAAAACCTCACTTTCCTAGTACAGTTTGCTGACAATTTAGAGCTGCAATTCTTAGTAAATTTAAGCAGTTAGAATCATTTATTTAAACCTTTAAAACATGTCTTAATTTTACAAGAGCATGTCAAAGTTTATTAGAGGTATTCATAATATGGAGATGGGGAATCTTTTTCAGCCTGAGGTCTGCATTGCCTTATTGGCAACCTTCTATGGGCTGTATGCCTTCAGCAAATGGGGCACAAGGGAAATGTGAGTGTGGAGCAATGGATATGATGCTTATGCAGTGGCCTACTTACCAGCCAAGCAGAAGCCAGAGGTGCTCTCACACATACACTCACTTGCATACACACATGTGGACACCTGGGTCTGCATCCTCTATCCAAATACAGTGGAATCTCGGGTTGCGGACGTAATCCGTGACGGAGGTAGGTCCCCAACCCACAGCGTTCGCATCCCGAAGTGCCACATCTGTGCAGGCGCCGGTGCGGTTTGGTGCTTCTGCGCATGCACAAAGTGCAATTTAGGGCTTCTGCACGAGCGGCAAAACCCGGAAGTAACCTGTTCCGGTACTTCTGGGTTTCCCACGGTCCGCAACCCGAAAACACGTTACCTGAAACATCAGTAACATGAGGTATGACTGTAAGAGGTGTTGTAACAGTTCAGAGACTCATTCCATCCACTCAAGTAGGGTGCAGGGCTGGTGTGGAGTGTGGTTTGGTGGAGGGGGCATGGCCTATGAGAATCTCAAGAGCCCAGTGAGGAACAAAGAGCTGCTTTTGTTGTTCCCAGGTTCCCTTCCCTTGGTTTAAAAAAGGATCTTACACTGCATACAGCAGTGTGTGAGCCCCTTTGTGCCTATTCCCTCTGACTACGCATATTAGAAGGGCTTCAGGGCAATGTGATACAATACGATGTTGATTTGAAGTTACTCCAGAAAGCATGGCTGCTTCCCTCTTGGTTTTTGAGCATCACTGATGAAGCCCTTCGTACTAGGGTTAGTGGAGGGAATGTGTATAAAGCAGTTCACACATCTGTGAGCAGCATAAACCCCTTATTTTAGGGGGTTTCTGTGGTGTGGTGTAGTGGTTAAGAGTGGTAGACTCGTAATCTGGGGAACCGGGTTCGCGTCTCCGCTCCTCCACATGCAGCTGCTGGGTGACCTTGGGCCTAGTCACACTTCTCTGAAGTCTCTCAGCCCCACTCACCTCACAGAGTGTTTGTTGCAGGGGAGGAAGGGAAAGGAGAATGTTAGCCGCTTTGAGACTCCTTCAGGTAGTGATAAAGCGGGATATCAAATCCAAACTCCTCCTCCTCTTCTTCTACATGAAAGACCAGAGATGGAGAGGCAGAAGGAATCTGGTTTCAGCTTCCCTCAAAGCGGACATAATATCTGTCTCGAAGCTCCTGTGGAAGGGGAAGAGGTATTTTTTGGTGAAATCCCTTCTACCTCCAGCTACACTTCCCATGCTCTTTTGGGCAGTTTATCCATCCCTCCAGAGCAGATTTGGGCAGGAGGTTTTTGTTAACAAATGTTGAATTTTAAGCTTGGGGTGTTTCTCTTCAACTTTGGCTTCCCTTCTTCAACAGATTCATAGAAGTAAGAACAAGTGGAAGTTTCACCTCAAAGATGGAATCATGAATCTTAATGGAAGAGATTATGTATTTTCCAAAGCTATTGGAGATGCAGAATGGTGAAGTTCCTTACACAAAACAAACTCTCAAAGCAAAAGCAGGAGATTTTGATTCTTGGACATAACACTTCAACAGAAATCTATATCTGCGCATCGGAAAAGAACAGTAGAACCGAGACTGCTAGAACAAAGAAATAGCATGGCAACGTTGACACTACTTCAAATGGGAAAGCTGAGGCATTGGTGCAGCTAGCTATGCCTGAAAGCTGGTTTTGTATTAATACCTTAATTAACCACTTCTTCCTATAGATAAAGGTAACTAGCATGTGAGGCTTAATCTCCCCATACACTGATTTGAAGGAACTCTTCTTTTTTGGTAACAATACTATGGGAAAAGCTTAGTGTGTGTATAAATTGTGCTGACCCATTCTTTCTAGGAGGGGTTGGTGAGAATCTTGCTTAAACTTGTGTGCAGGTTTCTAACCAAACGGTAAGGACTGAAGCATTGAGTTCTAATAATTACCTTGTATGAGTAAAACTATTTTTAAAGCCCTTGTGCTGGGTCATGCATAATAATTTTATCTACAGTTTTAGGCCTTTTATATAAATTTTAATCCTGGTACCAAAATCCTCATTTGTATTTTAAATTTAATAATTCTAAATCTTTCATGGGATGTTGTATTTTAAAGGGTCTACAGATGGAAGCTTTTAATGTCTCGGTCTTCCTGCTCTTTCAAAAGGTCTTTAAAGATTGAGCAAATCTAGTCTGCTATGTGCTGAATTATTGCTTGTCAGAAATCAGTCTTTAAAAATATGATTTCACTGGTTAACCTAAAGCTAATGTGTATTCCCATTGCCAAGTGAGTGTGCACTGCTGGTTATGAAATCAGAGATTGCAAGTGAGTATGTACCTTGGGAAAGGGTCTACAGCACTGAAAGAGCTTCCACTTTCATTTCAGTAATACTGAAAAATATAGTGAACAAAATCACCCTAGCTCTGATAATTGAGCAAGTAGTAATTGCTCAATTAATCAGTTCCTCAATAAATAGCAGAAAGTTGCTGTTGAAGGTTTTTTTTTCTGTGATTGTGGCAGTGGTTTTTTGGAAATTGGACTTTCAGAAATGCAGGACCTCTTTGCAATATGGTGGGGTTGAAGTTCAGGCCAGATAATGGAAGACATGCACTTCCAGATTTCCTGTGATAAGATCTGGAGGATGCTAGTCACCTGAAAAACAGTGAAGAGCGGATTACCCCCTTGCCCTTCTTTCAGTGCTTGTGTTTGTATGAAAAAGGAAACTTATAAAAATGTTTTTCTATTAAAATGGCCACTGTGTTTAATCAGCACTATGTATTAGTTCCTTCCTCTTCTCTTCACAACTGTCTTCTTTGCATTTTGATTCAGATGCATCAGTTGTTCCTGCTTACAGAAAATCCATGCAATAAGCAGTTAGGTCTTTCTGCACCCAGGATGTTGCTAAAGTTTAGCCAAATTTGTCAGTACTGTTGTATAGTGACATTCATAAAGCATCAAGAGTTTTTAAATGTAAACATTTCCCCCCACTTTCTGATACAGTATATATTGCCTGTTAAACCTGCATCACTGGGTGCAGTTTTAGCTCTGAACTTGAAGGTGCGTGTAAGTACTTTATCCCCACTGTGTAAAACAATGTAGGTTTTAAATAATATATGCCACTACTTAATATGCCAAGATTGTGACTATATTGAGATCAATTTCCATTTTTTCTTACATCCTTCTATATCTTATGGCCCACTCACAGTATATCCTAGTCTTTAAGTATGATTTAATTCAGGCTTCAGACCAATCAGAAATACTGCACTGTGAAACAAATAGGCTGCAATAGGCTACCATTTACTCTTCATTACTGGAACCCAGATACTGTACAGATGACTTTGCATTGTGTACATCATGGGCACTGAACAGCTGCTTGTCTTTAGCCTTTTATTTATTTTAAAGGATACCACAGCTTTATATGGCCTATATGGAAGCAGGCAGAGTGTCTTGCAAGATTATTGTGGGTATGCTTTGGTTGGTGAGGGTGTTAACAAGTACCTGTGAAGTTCTTCTGGAAGCCAGTCACATACCAAACTTGTGCTCTTACTTGCTCCATCAAGTGTTCCTTTTTAAAATCAAAAAGTGTGTTTTTAATTTCATTTTATTGTAGCAGCTTGCTGTAAGAATTTAGTTTGCTTACACTTATTGTTGTACTTGAATTTTAATCATGGTTTTAACAATGTAATTGAGCAGACCTTTTTGTTAGGTTTCCATTGAAAATTATCATTCCTTTTGGGAGGGCAAGGGGTCCCCATGGTTAGTCATTAAGCTTTTTGCCACCTGATTCCCCCCCTTTAGACTTGGAATTTGTTTCTATTCAGTATCTTTGCTTCTGAAGCAATTAACGGTTTGCAAGAAGGGCTTATGTTTAGATTTGCACAGAGAACAGGAGCACCTTGGCAGAAATATAGAGAAAGCAACTTCTAAATGTTTTGATCAGGGCAATGGGAGATCAGGGCAGAGTGATTACACAAAGGTGAGAGTCTTGTGCCTTTGCAATCTTCAGGTATTCCTGCTTTGCATTGATTGATGTGATATGTACAACCGTTGGATTCCTTTGGTAGTAGATGTCCTACAGAGTTTCAATTGTAACAAACACCAAGTCTAATCTTACCAGCTTTCTAGTATGTGCAATCATTTGAAACGTCTACATTAAAGATGGACTTTTAAGGAGGTTTTAGATACTGTCACAATGAACTTTATATTGGACTATTTAAATTTAATATGTAAGGTGTGTCCCCTTCCTGCTCCTGTTGCCTAGTGGCAACCAGAGTTTCCATCTCCCTTTCTCCAACCTATATCATAACCTGCTTTTTGTCATTGGTCATCTCCTTGGAAATGGATCATGATTTCACAAATAAAAATATTGTGCTAGCTGTCTTTTTCAAGGGGATGAAACTTGTAATTGAAGAACAGTTGCTAGAAAAAGCAAAGAACATGCAACACGTGTGATATATCCAGATTTGTAGAAATGTCATATTAAAAAAGTGTTAGCACCTTTGGGTTTTCATTTTTGGTCTGTTCACATCAAACAGCAACAATGTCCCCATGTTATTACTGCTGAGTGAAAACTCTGTAGTTCCAGTGCAAGAGAGAGGAAAGAAATAACTTTTCACTTGTTCACAAATCCCTGCTCTTCTGCTTTAAAAAAAAAAGTCTCTTTTGGCTTTGTTTTATGGAGGGGGAAACAATCCCCAAACCTGGCAAATTATAATTAGTTTGGTTCATTGTATTCAAGATAGCAGACCTTGAGCTGAAATGAGATATATCAGTTGTTATTTAAAAGTTAAGTTTCCATTTTTGGAAGATATTGGAATATTGGTTGTTTTCTCCGTTTTTAAAGTAGGCCAGGAATGTTCAGAAATCTGGCATTTTCCCCTGTGACAAAACTACTTGCTTATTTTTTTGAATTCTTGATTTGGATGTTAACAAAGAACAAAAGGGTTTTTTTAGTGGAAGGATAAATGCAGGCTAGCCACATGTGGTAACATCATGCATTAACTTGCTCCTGTGTGCCTAGAGTACCAAATAATTTAGGGAAGTGGAAAATATCCTTAGTTGCTGTTCTGAGCTACTATTGTCAACTGCTGTTGTACATATACTGTTATGTGTAAGGGGGTAAATATATTTATTATGTTTGTAAAATTCAATCTGTACAAATGAAGATCAAGGATGCTCTTCCTGGGATGTACAGGATGTGTTTCAAAGGCCATGCTTGGAATAAAATTAGAAAACTTAGTATTTTGATGTACTAAGACCTATTTTAAGTTTAATATTTTGCCTTTGCAAAAACTTTAATTAAAGATGTTATTTAAAATAAGCTTGCCACTTTTATTTACTATTTTGTGTATTAAAATACTTTTATGTGTAATCTAGTTGTATTCACTTTGTTATGACATGATTATGCAGATGACAGGATTAAGCAAGTTCTGAAGCAGTGAAAAGCTCAGCACTGGGTCAGATGCAGAAAACAGACCACAGCTTGACTTTTGTAAAGTTCTTATTGAGCTGTATAAGCAGACTGGATTTTAATTTGCATCCTTACAAATGATTCAAAAGGAACATGTAAAAAAAGCATAAGGAAAATTAAACCAACGACTAGCAACAACAAAAGCATATATATGGACTTCCCTTCCCTGAATTTTTATTTTCCACCTCTCCCGCGTATTCTAAGTTTCTAAGTCTAGAAACTTTTCCTGTTCAGAATAGCTTATACAGGATGTAGTTTTGACTGTTACATTTTGCACATGTAGCCTTTCATACTTATCCACCACTTCCTAGCACATGGGTACCCAGTGTGGTTCCCTCCATATGTTGGACTACAGCTCTCCATCATACCTGACCATTGCTCATGTTTGCTAGAGCTGAGGGGAGATGAGAGTTCATTAGCATCTGGAGGGCACAATGTTGGCCATGTCTGATCTAGCAAATCTATCAAGCTACTGTGCACAAACCAAGAAGGTAAACACTTCTTTAAAAATAGAAATTTTGAAGACTTACCAAACTTCTTTGCTATATTGGTTCATAGTTTTGCAGACATTGAAATCAGTAATACAGAGAGCATTTGGTAATTTTTGAGACGTATGTTGATAACTTAGTGTGGGTTTTTCAGTGTTTTCAATTTTAAAATTACTGCAAAGTTGAAAAATTTCTGTAAGGGCTTTAACAAGGATGGGTCAACTGCTGTTGATCTCGTGAGGAAAACACTAGATACAGGAAGTAAGACTAGATTCTAGACAAAAAAACCATTCTTATTTTTTATTAAATTAATATACCACCCTTCATCCGAGGAAAATACATAACATAGTAGCAAGCAAAAGTAATAAAACCCCCCACAGTAGGGCCACATAGACTGTTAGCCAAAGGCCTTGGAGAAGACTCTTTTTGCCTAGTGCCTGAAGATATGTAAAGAAGGTGCACGGCAAGCCTTGGAGAGAGCATTCCACAAAAAATGGAGCCACCACAGAAAAATCCCTGTATGTACAACCTCTGGCCTGCAAGTTGCTGCTTAATGCATTAGATGTGCATGTGAGTAAAATTAACCATATCCCTGCTTCCATATTCAAAAAAGTTTTTTTAAAAGTTGAAAGCTTAAAGTGAGATGGTACACGTACACTTTGGGAAACACGACATTGAAATAAAATACAGTTGGACCTCGACTTACGAACTACTCAACATCCAACGTTTTCAACTTACGAGCGGAAAAAGTGCTCGCGCGTTTACGATTTTTTCGACATCCGAACGGAAAACCCGTTCACGGCTAGATGCGGTTTCCTCGACTTACGAATTTTTAGATGTGGTTTCCTCGACTTACGAATTTTTTCGCTTCCAATGCATTCCTATGGGAAACCGCTTTTCCTATGGGAAACTCGACTTACGAAGTTTTCGACCTATTTCAGAACGGATTAAATTCGTAAGCTGAGGTCCCACTGTATTTGGCATTGTTTCTGGAGTGTCATGAATCACTTCAGGGATGGATGTACTGCTACTGGTTTCCCACCACTTCTTTAGAAAAGGCAACAGGGTCTTTCACATGGGAGAAGCACCACCCCCTGAACAATTTATAGCAAAACAAATACGTGCCAAGGTACTTCTTCAGTGTTTAGGAAGGGCTGAAAAAAAATCCAGTTTGTTCGTAAGAATTCTGTAGTGAAGATTCAAAACCAGGTTTGTTTCCCGCTCAGTTCTTCCATAGTTGTCCTTTTCAAGAGTGGATAAGGTAAGACCCTAGATGGTACTACCGGTAGTTCTATATTTTGGGATGGTAGATTTGTTTATTAAACAGCCTTGTATGCAGCTGTAGATCTTTACCTCTGGGCAAGATTTACCTAATGTGTCCCATCAGCAGAAGTCCTTGCAAAGACTTCCACCTGCACTCCTGTAGTGGAGGAAGGGGGATATGGTGTGTCGGTTGTCACCACCCACCTGTCCGCTGGCAGGAAGTCAAAACTTTCAAGAGTGTACACCTGATGCGCATTTTGCGCAGGGCAACCCCTTGTCAGTTCAACTTTCTGCCAGCTCCGCTGCAGTTTGCCCTTTTTGGCAGCTCCAGGCATGAGAAAAGCGAAAAGCTGGGAATGTCATTTTGGAAGGGATATTCCTTTGTTCTTTCCTAACTTCTCTTTCCACTCCCTCTGCTTGCCACTTTTTCTCCTGGCTCCATAGATCTCTCCTTTTCTCCTGGTGTCCATTTTCTTTAGCCTTGGAGGCCTCTGGACATTTGGCAGTGGGCAGGTGGGGTTGGAAAGGGTTGAAATGCACAAGAAGGGGCCACCCATGTGCCCAGGATATCCCTGATCCCAGTAGATGGCGAGATCCATCTGTTACAGGGAAGAAAGTGAGCTTTTCCCGGACGAGGAGGATGGGGAAGAAGGAAAGGGAGACAATTTCCCCAGACTCTGGGCTCAGATACTAAACAGCTCCTGGGGAAGGCCAGAAAGATGGGTCTACCCTGGGAGATTGACTAACAGGCTGAGGGGCAACCCCAGGGAGTAGGCAATGCCACACCAAGTACTTTCCCAAGTGCAAGGCCCCCCAATAGAGTTTTCCATTTTCCAGAAGAGTTTAAGGAGAACATCTTGCAAAAATGACAGGTTCCTGGGGCCTCTTAAGACAGTGCACTCTCATGAAGCGCCTGTATCCCTTTCATAAGCATGTGGTGGAATTATTCCTCTATAATCAGTATTATATGATGCAAGTAATACGCAGAAACTGTATTTTTACCAAAGTGGTGGGTGGGTGGTGGGGCAGAGAGACCTCATCAAGGTTGAAGAATGAGACAGGAATATGAAAACAAAACAAAAAATACCTGTGTGGATAAGCACAAGAAGGCGTTCAGAAAATTATATCCCTAGGAGTATGCCAATAACCTTTGGAGACAAGGTTGAACAATATTGCCTTAAGCAATTAAGCCTTAAGGTTGTCCAAAGTGCATGTTACCCTATCTCTGCTTGGGAAACTTCATAGTTTTGTCTGCAACTTTCTATCTGTGCAGAAGGAGAGCACTCCCAATGTGGTGGAAAGATTGCCACCTCTCTCTGAATCAGAGAAGAAGACCAAGTAATAGACGATATTACCAGATATACAATATGGTGTCCTTTAGCCATCATCTTCAGAAGCTGATTAAACAGGCAGCAGGGCTCTAGATCAGTGTTCTGTTGCTTTTGGTGATAAGTAAATAGAGTACTCCAGTTTAGTAGCCACATTTTGGCATATGTCATCATGGACATATATAACCAATGATTTTCTAGATAACATGAAATGTAATCTCTTCCTTTTGCATCATTCTCCCCTAGATGGCAGCCAAAGTGCAGAAAACAAGTCCCAGAAGCATTTAGAAAGGCAGTGAGGAGGAGACTCTCAACATCTGCTGAGTGTTTGACACACCGGCATTTGACGAAGTCTGCTACTTTTTAGAGTTGCGACTGGTGGTAAACGTTTACCAAAGTTCCTCTCAACTTCACTAGGGTGAAGCAGTGAAAGCTATTTAAGCACAAGTTTTTAAAGCAGTGATTTAACATTTCTGCCCACAACATTTCTGTCTTTGAGTGACATGAGCATCCAAGCAAGAGATGCTGAAAGTTAGAGAGAGGGAGAGGGAGGGAGAGAGAGAGGTTCCTGCATTACACAGGGTTGGATTATATGGCCCTTGTGGTCCCTTCCAGTATACCTGAAGGAACGTCTCCACCATTCTGTCAGGACACTGAGGTCCAGCGGCGAGGGCCTTCTGGAGGTTCCCTCGCTGGAAGCCAAGTTACAGGGAGCCAGGGAGAGGGCCTTCTCGGTAGTGGCACCCGCACTGTGGAACGCCCTCCCACCAGATGTCAAAGAGAAAAACATCTACCAGACTTTTAGAAGACATCTGAAGGCAGCCCTGTTTAGGGAAGCTTTTAATGTTTAACAGACTATTGTATTTTAATATTTTGTTGGAAGCTGCCCAGAGTGGCTGGGGAAACCCAGCCAGATGGGCAGGGTATTAATATATTTTATTATTATTATTATTATTATTATTATTATTATTATTATTATTATTATTATTATACAACTCTATAATTCTATGATTCCATGAACTGATGTGATGTGGTTGGTTCAATTTAAATGATGATGAGATTAAAAATACAGCAAATTCAATTGGAGCTTAAATATATGCAAAATTACCTTTTACAGCAGTTAATTAGCTTAAGCATGGTTGAATGAAGTGACCATATAATTTAACATTTTAATAAGTTGCAAGCAAGATAAGACAGCTGGTAATGGGTTCTTCGAAGAAACTTGGAAAGTGTTTGTATACTTTAAAAAGAAATATTTTTTAGTATAAAGCGTTGCACACCCAAATCTTTGGCCTACTCTAGCCAAAATCTGGGGTTCCCAGAGTTCTAAATCCCCTAGTATCCTAAATGCAGGGAAGGGAAAACTTTTTCAGCCTAGGGAATTCCTTCCACCTTAGAGAACATTCTAAGGGGTCATATGCTTGGCAGATGTAAAAGCGAGTGGATCGATGGATGTGATTTTTATCAAACTACAGTAGGCTGTTATTATTCGTTAAATATGTATACCACCCTTCGTCTGTAGATCTCAGGGTGGTTCACAGCCTAAATACGCAAGATAAGAACAAGAACAAACCAAACCAAACCACCCTCCTTCCCTCTCTGCCTGCAAAAACAACTCAGTTTTCTATACCTCCGCAGCTCTCCTATCTTACATCCAAGCAAGCAAGAGCCACTATCACATTCCAGCCAGGTGAATGCACTCAGGCAGGACAAGGATCGGGGCCAGTGAGGAGAAGATGTGGACTGGTTTCCCTAAGGGCCGAATGAAAAAGGCCTGGAGGGCCACATTTGGTGCCCGGGGCTGACCTTACCCCACCTTTGCCTTTAAAGAGGGAGGGTGGGCCTTAGAATACACATTTAATTATTCAGAAAATGTAAAGATTCACAAACAAGCATGTCCACACGCATAAAGAAAATAGTTACAGGTAGGTAGCCATGTTGGTCTGACGTAGTCGAAACTAAGAAATTTCCTTCCAGTAGCACCTGAGAGACCAACTAAGCTTGTCATTGGTATGAGCTTTCGTGTGCATGCACACTTCTTCAGATACTTCTGAAAAAGTGTGCATCCACACGAAAGCTCATAGCAATGACAAACTTAGTTGGTCTCTCAGGTGCTACTGGAAGGATTTTTTATTTTATAAAGAAAATATTTAGCCTAAAACGGAGGAGCTGACTCTAAAATGTCTTTCTACGGAAGGAGAGGCACAAACTGTTCAAGGCAGAATTGCTACGGACCTGATTAATTGAGCACTATCCCGCTGAATGCCTGATCCTGGAGACAAGCCACAGGCTGCCTTCACATGCCCCACTTACGAGTTTCCCAGGCACACCTTGGATGGCTGTTATTGGGAAAAGAAGGCTGGTCTAGCTAGATCCTTGGCCTTAGAGTGGGGCTCTTTGTATGTTAAGTGTCCTTAGAGTTTGAACAGGCTGTTCCCCAATCATCCCTCTCCACTGCAGCACAAGAACTATGTGACACCCCCCTTCCGACATCCCCTCCCCCAGTTTTCACTGCATGGCTGGAGACAAATGGCAGCTTCTATTCTGAAAATATTCAAAACTGACACTGATCTGTGTTATTCAGAAAGGAGGCCCTACCCCTGTGACCCTGAGTGAAACCACTTGACCGTTTCTGTTCCAGGCCATTGATGACGACCACTCCATGATATTGCCCCACATCTCTTTCTGACACAAAACCCAGCATCAAAAAATGATGAAATAGCTGCCCCACTACCAGATAGGAACCCCTTGAATGTGAATGGCACCAGAAGAGCTGGATCTTGGACCCCATTGGGAAACTGGTAAGGAACAATTATGGATATTGTTCAGCATTCATCTTCATCCCTAGAAAGAAAACTCCGGTGCTGAGGTGAATGTTTACTTGTATTGAGCAACTGTATTCCAAATCTCACTAGATTGTGTAGCAAAAATTCCAGATGCATCACAATATTTTTAGAAGGTTCATCCTAGGTGAGTCTGTGTATGCCGTTTTTAGTTTCATGGTGGAGGAAAGGCAGGATGTACAAAATGCTAAGCTTATTTTTCTTTTAACAATCATGGTCATATCAACTATTGGGCGGTGGGATGCAAATGCCATAAAGAAATTAGAGCCAAGCAAAAAATGGCATCCTAAATTTCTACCTGTTGCCTGTTGGTAGCTGTTATGTACTGAGCTGAATCCTAGAACAATAGGATTCAGAATCAGCGGGAGCTACCCAATCCAACTCCAGGTGGAAGTGAATCCGCAACCTGATTGGCCTGCTGGAGCAGCCAATCAGGCGGCTGGCAGAAGTGAATCTGCTACCTGATTGGCCTGTAGGAGCAGCCAATCAGGCTGCAGGCAGAAGTCAATCCATAATATAATTGGCCCATAGGTGTAGCCCTGAAGTAGCCAATCACGCAAGGCCCATTGTGTAAATAATGTATATAAGCAGATGGTTTGGGGAAAAGAGCCATTCGTCTTCTCTTCTCCTCCTTGATGACTATGAGCTGAATAAAGAGCATGAAATTCACTCTTGACTCCGAGTATATTTCAGTAGCAAAGTGTTTTTTCTTTAAAACTGGATCCACTGTTGTGCCCAAAATTCATAGCTGGTGGAACTGGTGAGGTGACTTCACCAAATGTTGCCCAGGGGAGGGCTGGAATTTTCCATGGGTTTTATCCCAAAACAAATAAGCAAATACAGATCTTGGTTCTGTTGGCAGATAATGGAGCCGACCTTCCAGTTCTTTATCAACAACAATACAGGCCTATCAAAGATTGCAAGTGCAATCTGGTTTACTAATCTGGCATTGTTCACAATGCTTCTATCACTTTGTGGCATGCTCTTTCCTCTTCTTTTTGTGTAGAGCTTTAGCCCAAAGAGGGGTATCTCCCTTATTTTTTTTAATGAAGTCTCTCCTATCGCCTCTGCTAGCCTTCAGACATGTACTGAGAGACCACCCTATGGCTCACTGCATTCCTGTGGCTGGAGAGAGTTGCTGGACCACAAGGTGTGGCAAGGAGCAGATGTGGTGTGTTGCTCCCAGGAGAGCAGCTTTGCTTCAGGCTGGAACACATCAGAGGAGGTGAGGCCACTGTTGAAGCAGGGATGGGAAGCCTGTGGCCCTACAGCTGTTATTGGACTACAATGCCCATCATTCCTGACCACTGGCCATGCTGGCTTTGTGGTGGGGTGGGGGTGATGGGCTCTGGAGTCCCAGCAAAATCTACAGAATGACAGGATCTCCACCCCTGCTAATGAAGAATCCCTTTAGATTGCATCAAGGTGAATTAGTGAGACAGGTGCTGCCACTATTTACAGTGAAAGTCGCCACCCATTACTCGGAATTGGGCTGTATAATTCTTTCAGAATCTGATTATTTGGGGCTCTTCCAATGATGACATAACACAGCTGGTTTCCCTGTCTAACCTAAGCCTTACTGAATTTATTTTTCTCTGCTTGGTACAGATTGTGATGTGTCAATAAAAAATATGCTATGATTCACCAATTAGTTTTAATTCACTAGAGCATGCCTTGGGCTTCTAAAATGCTTTTTTGCTCTTGCAGTAGAAAAAGAGGTGTATGAATTTAAATGTAATTAATAAAATAAAATGCTTGGGAGGGAGAAGGTTCATGCTAGTAACTCTTGTGCTGAGAACAGTGGAAGCAAGTAAACAGGTGAGCGCTGAGAATAGCAAACCTGAAAGAAGCATATGTGCCACTACCCAAGACCATGTAAGAAAGCACTCACTTGAAGGGCTACTTCTCATGGGTGGAATAAAAGAGAAAGAGGTTCAAAAAGTCAAGTAAGAGAAGAGAGACAGTACAGCTCTTTATGCCAAAAACATATACTTACAATAAGGTCCATGAAATGAACAATTGCAGAGCTGTAGGTACCATCTGAGTACTACAGAAAATGGTTATTTCGTCCTAATATTAAAAACCAAGACGACAAAGCCGGAAAACATGCCTGAATATACATTGGTGACTTTTTTTAAAAAAGGCAGCAGTTAAACCAACACATTTAGATATGCAGTCAGTCTGTAGATAGAAATGGTTATTATTTGCTATTGAAAAGACTGGTCTCCCACACCAAACCACCCACCCTAAACTTTGCATATACTACCCAGTGAATTACAATGTGCACAAACAGAAAATGTAAGGCAACCATATAAAATATAAAACATTGTAAGGCAATGGTTACAGTCCTACTTTATACAGGACAAAAATACGCTTCTGGTACTTCAACACTTTATCTGCTGTGCAAATGGAAGTCTGCTTCCAAGGGTAGATATACATTGCTGGTACAGGGGTGATAATTTGCAGGTATTCTCCCCTCCACAATTAGAAAGCTTGAGTCCCAAAGCAGGGGAATAGTACTTTATTTTCATTCAATAGCTTTTTAATTTCACTGACTTCCCATAACGAGGTCTTAAACCTTTTCAATGAAACTGGCAAAATCAGCTGATGTGCTTTCTATAAGAAGACTGCTTCCTCCTCCTCCTCCTCCTCCTCCTCCTCCTCCTCCTCCTCCTCCTCCTCAAATGCATACTGTACTCTCATTTTCTAAGAACTAAAGTGAATAGCAGTGTTTCCTTTTCCATTTCTTTATTTTTTCCTATTCAGCCATGCTCTCTTTTATGACTACCTGCTCTTTTGACAGGGAGATTCATGGTTTAGTTTAACTCTTTTTCTAAAAAAATGGTTTTTATTGGGTTTTTTTTTCAAAAGGACACATGAGAACATAAAATTTAGCCCAATCTTAAGCACTTCATATTAACAAGCATTTAAGAATTTTTTAATTTTATTTAGGTAATTTATATCCACTTCAAAGAAATCTCTGAATGGTTCACACCATCATTATCAACATCATAAAAAGAAATAAATGCAAAGATCACAATTAGAAACCCACATTTTAAAGCAGAACAAAACATACGGGGACCATATTAGCCACTAGTAGATCCAAAATACAGAAATACAAAGGAATCAAGTAGCCCTGCCCACCAAATGTTGTTGTTGGCATCCATCGGTCTTGGGAAACGCCTTTGGAGGTGAACTCAAGCTGTTGGAGAGTTACTGAGCTTGTTGTGGCTGTAGAGACCAATATGGGAGAGACATGTTTTGTTGCAGCTGGGGCAGATAAAGGTGCCCAGCTGTGCTGCTGCAGATGCACCATGGCGTTTCTTCTCCCTGCAGTCCTCCCAGCAGTCATTCCTCCTCTGGTCACTGCCATGGATAAACAACCTGACTGTCTCCAGGCACTGTGGTCATCGGCAAGGGATTCCCATACGACAGGGTTAATGTTGCCAGCCTTCATGTCTTGTTTGCAGACATCTTTGTAATGGCAGAGTTGGTCTGCCAACAGGTCTGGTGCCTGAAGCCAGCTCCCATAGAGCGCATCTTTGGGGATTGTGACATCTTCTGTTCTGTGGACATGACCAAGCCAACACAGATGTCATTGAGACAGAAGTGAAGACATGCTGGGAATGTGAGCTTGAAGAACACATCTTTGCTTGAGATTTTGTCCTGCTATGTGATGCCCAAAATCTTCACAATGCAGCACATATGGAAGGCTGAGAGGTCGTTCCAGACAGGTATAAGTTGCTCATGACTCACTTCCATAAAGCAGCATGCTCAGCACGCAAGCCTGGTAGACCTTCATCTCGGTATTGGTTGTTAGCATCACATTCTCCCATACCTTTTTGTAAAGTGAGCCATTGCCATGGCTGCCTTGCCAATACACTTGTCCAGCTCAGCATCAGTGGAGATGTTGCTGGTTTTGGTGGAACCCAGGTAGACAAAATCATCAAGCGTGTGGTCACCAGTGCTTATGCATGGATCACTGGCTGTTGATCTTTGTCAGGCTGATGGTAAAGCCCAACAGCTGATGAGTTTCTGTAGAGCTTCCTCAGAGTGTGCTGTGAAGGTTGCATCATCTGCAAACAACATCTCTAAGATAAGGACCCACCACACTTTTTCCTTGGCATGGAGATGAGCCAGGTTAAACAGACTCTTGCCTCTCCTTGAATGAAAGTCAACAGTGTCTTCAGTGGAGCTAAGGAATATGGAGAAAGCATCAGGGTCAGGGACAAGATGACCGTAGGTAACAGCAGCACTCACTTCTGTTGCTATGTCCCTTTGCCATTAGAGCATCAAGATCCAGAACTGCAGCTTTGCTTCACTTCTTGCAAATGTTAAATTTTATTAGGAAATCCAACTAATGATCTTCTTGTATTTACTTACTCGTGCAGTCTTCTGAGTGCTAGTAAGTCGCCAGCATTCTTTTTCTAGAATTTCAAGCTTGCCCATTTTTGCACTGATTCTGACCTTTTTCCTTCGGAAGCTGGGTCTGCTGTTCTAGAACCAGTTTCTTTTCCAACTCTGCACTGACCGTCATTTTTCTCATGTAATCGAGTTGCTCCTCCAGCAAACAGAAGCAAGACTGTGCTGCCCCTAACTGCATGCTTACAATTTTCATTTCTTGCATCATTTCCTGGTGAGTTACATCGTTCTCATATGAGTCATGGTGAAAAGCCTTTTCATACTGGGCACCTTCTCTGGACAGGCAGTTTAGGTCACCGTCAGCCTGTGGCCTCTCTAATTCAAGATGGTGGAACTTGTGTTTTCAGGGCTGCCACTAGAGCTTGGCTGTTTGGGGTAGGACTGTCTTTTGTGCAAGCTGTTGCCTCCTTTGATCTGATGTTAGCAAATGCAGAATACAGTCATACCTCGGGTTACGAACGTGATCCGTGCGGGAGGATTGATTTGGTGCTTCTGCGCATGCGTGTGACGTCATTTTGTGCTTCTGCGCATGTGCGAGTGCCGAAACCCAAAGTAACCCGTTCCAGGTTCGACGCGGTCCGCAACCCGAAAATGTGCAACCCGCAGCGTTCGTAACCCGAAGTATGACTGTATATGTTATCTGGAGGCTGAAGAAAACTTCCTATGTAGCTATGCTTACTTCTTAGAGCATCATTTGCTTGGACCATCACATGTACTGAGCATTAGCATCCCATTATTTCCCCATGGTGACTCTATTTACTCCAAGGCAGGTATGTCCAAAGTCCGTTTCGGGGGCCTAATCTGGCCCGGGGCCAAATCTGGGGGCCTAATCCGGCAGTTTATGTCCTGAGGTAAAATCCTAAAAAAAACTCCAACCCTAAAAAAGGTCAACAACTTGGGTCGGCCCTTCACTTCATCAAATCTGGCCCTCTTTGAAAAAAGTTTGAACACCACTGCTCTAAGGTATCAATGCACATGGTTGTATCTCAGCTCCAGGGTTTTCTGAAAGAAACAGATCATATGGATCCATTCCAGTCTGGTTTTAGACCTTGTTTTGGAATGAAATCCAACTTGGTAGCCACAGTGCAGGGGTGCGGATCCTTCAGTCTGCAGGCCAAATTTGACCCATGATGCTGTCCATAGTCCCTGCCCCATGCTGGGCATCACATGTGGCATCAAGTGTGGGGCAGGTAGAGACAAAACTGCTTTGGCTGGGTGACTGAGCTCTCTGTGGGGGACTCTATTGTGCAGCCGATCCCTGCAGAAAGCAGCTCTGCTAGCCTCTGCTTGCAAAGCCCCTTTACTTTGGCTCCCACATGCCTGAAAACCCAGCTGGCTATCGGGGGCTTGGGAAGCACTGTGCAAGGGATTTTGACAGTTGTGCCACCCACCTGTCAAAGTTGACCTACAGGGGTGGGGACAGATAAAGATCTGGGCTGCCAGGCCCAGAATTTCCCCACTGCTGCCCTTGTGGATGAGCTGCATCAGGAGATGGACACAGATAGTGCTATGTCGCTGTTTCTTCTGGATATCTCAGCCACTTTTGATATTGTCTATCACGGGATTCTTCTGGCCCATCTGTTTGGGACGGGCTTATGTGATACTGCTCTCCTCGGTGGTTCTGTTCCTGCCTGGAAGGCTGAACCCAAAAGTTAATGCTGGGAGACTGCACTGCTGTTCTAAGCTTATGGGCTTTGGCCTGCGGGCAACGACAAGGTTCCATCTTGTCTCCTGTGTTTTTTTAAATATTTACATGAAACTACTGGGTAAAGTCATCTGAAGACTCAGGCCTCTGAGTTGCCCAGTATGCAGATGACATCCAGCTCATTCCCCATTTTCCAGTTCCAGGGAAGCAGCAGAAGTGATAAACCGGGCAGTTCATGAGTGCATATGGAAGGAGGAGTTAAAAGGGTGAAACTTAATCTAGACAAGATGGTCCCAGAATGTAGCAGCCAGATTTTTTGTTCTGGTGCTTGCAGTCCAGCGAATAGAACACCTATCTTAGGGCAGCTCCGTTGGTTGTCTATGTCCCTCCAGGCTCAATTCGAAGCACTGGTTTTAGTCCCCGAAGACATAAATGATTCAAGACCGGCTTAGTTTAAGGATCACCTGCTCCCCTATAGGCTTGTCTAGGAATGAAGATCAGCTTCAAGGGCCTTGGTGCTATTTTAGGAATACAGTGGTGCCTCGCTTAACGAATGCCCTGCTTAACGAAATTTCCACTTAATGAAAGGTTTTTTCTAGCGGAGGTTGCCTCATTAGACGAATTTGTTTTATGAAAAATTTGTCTAGCGAATCGCGGTTTCCCATAGGAATGCATTGAAATTCAATTAAGGTGTTCCTATGGGCAAAAAAAAAAAATCCAAAAAAAAAATCAATGCATTCCTATGGGATTCACTAGATGAATTTTTCGTTATAAGAAAAGACCCGTGGAACGAATTAAATTTGTCTAGCGAGGCACCACTGTATAGCTCAGAGCTGGAGCACATGCTTTGCTTCCACAAAACCCCAGGTTCAGTCCCTGGCATGGAACCGTGCCTTGCACTCTGGAGACATGCTGCCAGTCGGTGTTGGCAATACTGGGCTAGATCAGGGGTCTGCAAACTTTTTCAGCAGGGGGCTAGTCCACTGTCCCTCAGACCTTGTGGGGGGCTGGACTATATTTTGAAGGGAAAAAATTTAACGAATTCCTATGCCCGACAAATAAACCAGATGCATTTTAAATAAAAGGACACATTCTACTCATGTAAAAACATGCTGATTCCTGGACCGTCCGCAGGCTGGATTTAGAAGGCTATTGGGATCCAGCCCCCGGGCTTTAGTTTGCCTACCCATGGGATAGATCAGGCATAGGCAATCTTGGCTCTCCAGATGTTTTGGAACTACAACTCCCATGATCCCTGACCACTGACCCTGTTAGCTAGGTATCATGAGAGTTGTAGTTCCAAAACATCTGGAGAGCCAAGGTTGCCTATGCCTGGGCTAGATGGACAAATTATCTGATTCAGTACAAGACAGCTTCCTATGTTCCTAGGAGTGAGCACAAGAGACAAGCCCTTCTCTGTGAGAGTGTGTCCCCTCTGGGATGCCCTCCTAATCAAAACCCATTGGGCTCCCTTTGTGTGTATTGTCTGCCAAACGTGAAAGGTATTAATTTAAATGGTGTTTTAGCCCCTAATTTTACTGTGACCCCTGATTTTATTGTCTGTCGTTTTGATGTGTAACATATTTTGCTCTTGCTGCCGCTAGGTTTGCATTTTGTTTTAAGTGCTGCTTTTAACTTGTTACTGCTGTTAGAAATGGCACTTGCATTCTTATTGATTATATGGTTTTTGTGAAAATGTTGCACGCCACCCTGGGTACTTTAGGTAGAAGAATGGGATATAAATAAATTATTATTATTTTACAGCAGTCAAGCAGCCACATAATGGGACAATATTGTAAATGGCACCGACCGTAGCGCAGGGTTAAGAGATTTGCTATTACTGATCTGATGATTAGGTGGTCCAGATTAAGCAAGAGTCCCCCGAGAATGCAGCAGTATTGCAGGATGGTAGTCTTCAGGTGAGCCATGAGGATGCTTTTGAAGGTTTGTGAGATTCTGGCCCATCCCCCTGTTGCCCTTCTGGCTGCAAGAGCCGCTGCTGTTCTTGGGGGAGACTGTTTGACCCCTGTAGACTTGAGCCTGGTGCTCGCATAATCCAAACTTGCTGAGCAAGATGAAGACATCCCTTCGGAAAGCTTTGGTAAAGATAGCATACAGGAACGGGTTGGCACAAGAGTTGAGTGGATAGAACAGGACCAGCAGGATTTTCGAGTTGCTGACGGTTATTAAAGGTTTGTTCATAATAGCAGATAAAGCATAGAATGAGATGGGTGCCACACATAAGAAGTCAGTAAAGATCAGCACAGCCATCCTTTTGGCAATGATGGTGTCCTTGTCTCCTGATTTGTACTGGGGATTCCGCACAGTGATATAGATCTTTATGTAGCAGGCACAAATGACGATGAAAGCAATGATGTTCAGCATCAAAACAATGACGACGTAGGCTTGTCCCAAGGGCGTTTCGGTGTCCATGGGAAGGCAGATACTGACTTTGCCGTAGCTGCTGACTCCAACCAGTGGTAAAAGGGCAAGAAGGAAACATACCAGCCAGCCACCCAACATGATAACAGAAGCATGCAAGAGACGGATTTTCTTGTCCAAGCGCATCGCAAAGGTGATGGCATACCAGCGTTCCAGGGTGATTGCGGTCAAGGTGAAGACAGACAACTCACTAGCAAAGACAGTGAAGAAGCCTGCTGTGCTGCAGCCGGGCCCAGTCTGCCAGTCAATAGCATGGTTGTAGTATTCTGACCGAGTATAAAGATCCACCGAAGCAATCAGGAGAAGGTATAATCCCATACAGAAATCGGCAAAGGCCAAGTTGCACATCAGGAATCGTGGGACGGTCAACTTGTAATGGCTGGTGAGGAGAATGAAGAGAACAAAAACGTTGCCCATGATGGCTAGCAGGTTCACAAACCACACCACGACCCTTAGAAACCTGTAGCCCATGATGTCTTCGCAAGGGTTGAACTCGTCAGGTCCTGGCGTGCAGCTGATGTCGTCCGTGCCCGCACAGATAATGTAGTCATAATGGCTGTCAAATGTTGGCATGCTCTCCTCTTGAGGGTTCTTGAGCTCCTGGCCAAACCCAACCTCTTTGTTGTCATGCTCTTCAAGAAAGACAAAGTAATGAGAATTCCCATGAACATCTCTATTGAATTTGGAGTTCTCGTCATACACGGCCTCGGTGAGGTCTGGATAATCTTCTGCATAGTCTCGGTAAAAGGGGCCCCTGAAGGCAGTGGCAGATCTTCTCTTGCGGAAGTTGTGAGTATTAGTATGGTTGCAGAACAGTGACTCCAGCAGTCTAAAAGGACAGAGGAGAAGAATAATTGCCACTAAGGTATTTAGTTCATGTTGAGCCCAGCAAGTGAGGTGATGGGAAGCTAATCATTGTAATCTAGGCATAAGAAAATATTATTCAAGGGATTTTGGACCCAAACTACTACCTGAGACCTTCTCTAAATATGACACATACATAATTGAATAGCATTTCACATTAAACATGCTATTACCGGTATGTATTATTTAATTGTCCTGCAATGGTGCTATTCTATTATTCATTTACGTTTATTAAAAGGAATTTCCACAGTGCCTTCTTACAATGAGAAGTCTACAAGGCTGCTTATATTAGACATTATAAATCAGTGGGTGGATGCATGCATGGGTGGAAATCCTAATTCTAATAATTTTGAACTAGAGCAGGAGTTCAGGATAAAACCCAACAAAACAAAACACAAAACAAAAGCAATAAAGGAATACTGATGGTTTTTCTGTGGTGACTCCCCACTTGTGGAATCATATCTCCTCAGGGAGACTCGCCTGGCGCCTTCATTACATATCTTTAGGCGCCAGGCAAAAATATTCCTCTTCTCCCAAGTCTTTAGCTAATTAAACAATCTATGGCAGGCATGTCCCAAAGCCCGTTTCGGGGGCGTAATCCAGCCCTTCGGTTGATTTAATCCGGCCCCCATGGCAGTATATGTCCTGGGGTAAAATCCTAAAAAAAAAAAAGTTCAACAACCTTGGTCGGCCCTCACCCATGTTCACGTCATCAAATATGGCCCTCTTTGAACAAAGTTTGGGCACCCCTGATCTATGGCCTTTTAAACTGTGTGTGAGGAGGTTATTGTTTTGGTTTGTTATTATGGTATGTAATTTTTGTGTTTTTATATTGTAAACTGCCCTGTGATCTTTGGATGCAGAATGCAGAGTCCTTTGGCGAAGGAATTCCAGAGTTGGGATGCCACCCCAGAAAAGGCCCTTCCATCTGCCTTATGAAAGTGGGGCACAGTTGAAGATGGACCTTGGAAAATTACCTCAGTTTCCGGGCATGTTCATGAGAAAGGAGACACCGTGGCCCCAGATGGTTTTAGAATTTAATTTAAATTGTTAAGACTTACCCCTTGGCTTTCTTCCAGTTCTTGAAAGCACAGCAGTGACTTTGGTATGACAGCTCAGCATTCGCAAGATAAGGAAAAGTCTGTATAGGGGGGAATTTCTTTAGGGCCCAGGTATTTTTAGCCATCAATTCTTTAAGGTTTTCCAGTCCTCTTGCGGGAAGAGTGGTGATACCTGTCTGGGAGACATCGCTGCGGATAGGCATAGAGAAAAATGAGGGGTAATATATTAGATCATATTTTCTTTAAGTGCTTCACAACTCATGGATGGCAGAAAAACCCACAGTCAAAATGAAACACAGAGGGCACCTGATCTATGTACAGTAACGGATCTTTGAGTGGGAATGCAACGCCGTCCAAAACAAGCAATTGTTCTATCTTCCGGACAGGGGCTCACCACCCACCCATAAAGCCTCCATCTTCTCATCATTCAGACTCAGTTTATTGGCCCTCACCCAGTCCGCCACTGCATTCAGGCCCTCGTCCAGGGCTTGCACAGCCTCTCCTGATTCAGATGTTATAGACAAATAGATTTATGTGCAACTGTTATAAGAATAAACTGCTCCTTTTCCCTTATGGGGTATCCAAGAGCCCATATAGAGTCCTTAAGTGGGTTTCCTACCGGTAGGAGAAAATAACAGAGGCCAACCAGGGTATACTGAGAAGCAAAGCGGCTAGTAAGCCTGATCTTTATTAAATTGTTGCAACAGGGTCCCCACTCACCACACGCAGGAGGAAGGAGAATCCTGAACAATGGTGTAGACTTTTGAAATTGCCCACCCTGCAGCCCAAGACCACCCCCTAAAACATCATACATACATCACAGGATGTGATGTCTACAGCAGAAATCCTGTCTGCCAGGATACCTGATAATGGTCACTGGTTGCATTACCTGGGCAGCCTGGCCATTCTTTTGTGATGGTTACTACTTTAGTTCCTGAATCCAGGTCACAGGCTCACCCTATTCACACACAAATACGCCCTTAAGACAGGATTTGTAAGCAAAGAAGACAATGGGGAGGCTTTCCCATTTCCTCCCTTCCTTGCAAAGAAATATCTGAGGTGAATTTGGGAGAGTCAAAATGGCTTCAGGATTGCTCTCCTGTACCACTTCAGACACATGGTTTGTATACTTATTATGTGCATTTATGAACATTCAATTTATATTTGAGACCTTAGAATTCTTATAACACTATCAACGTGTTGATGACAATGTGCTGCAAAACTCCTAATGGCTGCCCCCAATGTCACCTCTCTCTCTGGCTCCATCTACAGCAGCATGAAACAACTTTAGGCATGCTTCCCCTGAGACATCCCGGGAACTGTGGCTTGTTAAGGGTGCTGAGAGTTACCAGGAGGCCCCTTCTCTCCCTGGAGAGCTACAATTCCCAGAGTTTCCAGGGTTTGACTGTGAAACTACTCTGGGAAATATAGTCTCCTAGCAACTCTCAGCACTCTTAAAGAACGATGGTCTCCCAGATTCTTGGAGGGGAAGCCATGATTGGTTTAAGTTGGATGATACTCTTTTAAATGTATTGTGCAGACGGGGCCTTCATTCAGTTGCTGCTTCTTACATTGGTCAAGCATTTGCCGCAGGACCCCAGTCTGAAAGAGAATTTCTCACTCTGTTGCTCAGGGCCGTCTTAAGCATATCTGGCGCCCTGGCGCCGTGGTGCGAAGATCCCTCCGGCGCCCCCTCGCCCCGTTTCGCAGCACAGCTGTCTGGCGGGCACAGTGCGGCTGCTGCGGGCACATCAGCGTGGCGCCCCCCCCCCGGCGGCCCGGCAGCCTTTGCCGTAGGGCTGGCCCTGCTGTTGCTGATCGTATTCTTGAACAAAGGACCAAGGGGGGACTCTAAGCCAGGCATCCCCATACTTTGGCCCTCCACATGTTTTGGACTACAATTCCCATCTTCCTCGACCACTGGTCCTGTTAGCTAGGGATCATGGGAGTTGTAGGCCAAAACATCTGGAGGGCCACAGTTTGGGGATGCCTGCTCTAAGCTAAAGCTGCAGAATTGCAGCATTGTTAAGTTCAACTCCTGTACTTGGGACTTGTATCAACAGAAAGGGTTTTATTTTAAATCATTGCAGGTGCTGGTTAGCTTATGAACGCCAAATTCACACTGCTTTGTGAATTTAATGTAATTATCACAGGCTGTATCCCTGCTGCTACCCAATATAATTCCCCCCTCTGATGTCTGCCTGAGTCTTGAAATCTAAGCATTCTTGAGGAGGGGTCGTAGCTCAGTGGAAGAGCATCTGTTTTGCATGCAGAAAGTCCCAAGTTCAAATCCCGGCCAGCTCCAAGTAGAGGTGGGAGAGAAGTCTGGTCTGAAATCCTGGAAAGCTGCTGCCAGTCAGGGTAGACAATACTGAGCTAAAAGGGCTTAGTATAAGTAAGGGGGCATGGGTGGCACTGCTTGCTGATCAGAAGGTCTAAAGTTACCACTGAGCCTTTGGGGCTTGCTGATTGGAAGGTCGGCAGTTCGAATCCCTGTGACAGGGTGAGCTCCCATTGCTCTGTCCCAGCTCCTGCCAACCTAGCAGTTTGAAAGCATGCCAGTGCAAGTAGATAAATAGGTACCACTGCGGAAAGGTAAAGACTCTCATCACGGGGTTCCATTGCGCCAGAAGCGATTTAGTCATGCAAGCCCCATGACCTAGAAAGGTGTCTGTGTACAAACACCGGCTCCCTCGGCCTGAAAGTGAGATGAGCACCACACCCCATAGTCGCCTTTGACTGGATTTAACCGTCCAGGGGTCCTTCACCTTTACCTTAGTATAAGTAAGCGTTATATGTTCTCCTAGCAACAAAAATGACCATTGGATCTCTCACCTCAGTGTGCTAATTAGAAAAATGCTACTTGGGTGTGGGTGAGAGGGGATAGAGAAGAAATATTTGTCAAGGGTTTCACTGAAAGTTTGGGTGTTGTTGTTTTTTTTTTTGAAACCTGGACAAAGCAAATTTAGCATCAGTAATTTATTAACTGATCTCATGAAGCACTTTCATTTCAACGCTTTGCTCAGTAGAATTGCCGTTTTATAGAATCACAGAACTGCAGTGTTGGATGGTACCCCAAGGGTCCTCTAGTCCAACCCCCTGCAATGCAGGACTCTCAACTAAAGCATCCATGACAGATGGCCACCCAACTCCTGCTTAAAAACTTCCAATGAAGGAGAGCCCACTGTCTCCCAAGGGAGTCCATTCCACTGTCAAACAGCTCTTAATGTCAGAAAGTCATTCCGGATGTTTAGTCGGAATCTCCTTCCTTGTAACGTGAAGCCATTTATTTGGGAAAATCCCTCTGGGACAGGAGAAAGTAAGCTTGCTCCATCTTCTCCATGAGAACCCTTTAGATCAGGCATCCCCAAACTTCAGCCCTCCAGATGTTTTGGACTACAATTCCCATCATCCCTGACCACTGGTCCTCTTAGCTAGGGATCATGGGAGTTGTAGGCCAAAACATCTGGAGGGCCGCAGTTTGGGGATGCCTGCTTTAGATATTTGAAGAGGGCTATCATACCTCCTCTCAGACTCCTCTTTCCCAGATTAAACATACCCAACTCCCTCAACCGTCCCTCACCAGGCTTAGTTTCTTGGCTTTAATTAACCATTTTATTTCATTTGTTTTTGAAATACCCATAAAGACACACACAATTTGCATGGGAAATGATAATACAGTAAAAAATCAATAGCTCACCAATAGACTTAAAAGGCAGTCCAAATGTATACCATGTTGAGTGCTCACTGAAAAAAGAAGAAGGTTTGGTGTCCCTTTTGTGACCTGGTGACGGGGGTGGGGATCTAACCTTTGGGGTGGTCTGAGGAAAAATTATACCAAAATACAATTTTCTTCAAAGTGCTTCTTGATTTAATGCTGAAAGGTTTTCTTGCCAATGAACTAAAGTATGTCTTGAAAAAACATGTCTTGAAAAATTGTGCATTAAAAGTACCATAACCAACTTGGTGTAAAATCACTTACAAAGATGGAGAGCATCTAAGGGTGGGGGAATACAGAGGCCAAGCCATTAGCCGCCACAAGAGATGTACGCAACTCCGAATAATGCAATGACCACAAATGCAAAAGAAAGCAGTTCAAGAATGGTGCTCGTCATTCCAATTTGCCAGCCCTTCACACAAGTGTCCATAGAAGAGATGGGACTCAACTTCTCCACAGGTTACTTAGACAAAAAGGTCACATCTCTGAGTAAGTTAGCAGTCTAGCACCACTTATTTGCGATGTTGCTGTGAGATGTTTCTAAAAGCTCCGCTATAGAGAAACTACATTCTTGACTTGGAACTCTGAGCATTCACAGAATGGGTAATACCATCGGGCACGACCCAATTTACCTCCAGTCCTTTCATATTCTTCACAATGATATTGCACTAGTGCTGAATTTAGGGCAGTGCAGGCGGTTCTCCTGCACAGCGCGGTGAGTCGAAGGGGCACAAAACTGAGAAGATCCATTTGGGGGCGCCAAATTTTGGCCTTGCACAGGGGCGCCATATTACGAAAGATTTCCAAAGTCCGCCCCTGATTTCACTTGGGTGAAGAATGATGAAAACATATGACTCTCAAGCTTTTCCTTCATCTATGGTTAAAAGGTAAAAGTAAAGGGACCGCTGACCGTTAGATTCAGTAGCGGACGACTCTGGGGTTGCGGCGCTCATCTCGCTTTATTGGCCGAAGGAGCCAGCGTACAGCTTCCAGGTCATGTGGACAGCATGACAAAGCCTCTTCTGGCGAACCAGAGCAGCACACGGAAACGGCGTTTACCTTTCCTCTGGAGTGGTACCTGTTTATCTACTTGCACTTCGTGCTTTTGAACTGCTAGGTTGGCAGGGGCAGGGACCAAGCAACAGGAGCTCACCCCATCGCGGGGGTTCGAACCACCGACCTTCTGATCGACAAGCCCTAGGCTCTGTGGTTTAACCCACAGCGCCACCCACGTCCCTCATCTATGATTAGTGCTTGCTAAACCAGGGCTTCTGTGGCTCTCTGGATACCCAGGTTAATTAGTGATTTAGGATCAAAAATATGCTAGGCACAGCACAAAGCACAGGCAATACTTATTCCCTGCGCAGAGGAGGTCACACCTGAAGGACTGATAATGTCTGTGGCATCCGTACGAAAGTTAAGAAGAACCTCCTAGTTCAGGCCAATGGCTCATTTGGTCCAGCACCACGTTGCCAACCAGATACGTACGGGAAGCTCGAATGTAGACCTGAGCACAACAGCACTCTCCTCACCTGAGATTTCCAGCAACTGGCATGCAGAGCCATACTGCCTCTGGCAACGGTAAAGGACCCCTGGATGGTTAAGTCCAGTCAAAGGTGACTATGGGGTGCAGCACTCATCTCGCTTCAGGCCGAGTGAGCTAAGAGGAAGGCACATTTGGCAAACCCTCACCATGACCAAATCCCTCCTGGAAACCTATGTCCCCACTGTGGAAGAACGAGTGGATCCAGAATTGGCCTCCACAGTCACTTACGGACTCACTGCTAAGACCATGTTCATGGAAGACAATCTTACTCAGCTATGAGTGATCGCCAAAGAAGAAAGGAAAGACTGCCTCTGACAGGGGAATGTGTAACTCTGATCTCGTCCCACCTTCACTACTTACCCATTTGTCTCCTGCTTCAGTTGCAAGTGAAAATTTGGACCTTAAAAGCCCTAAATGAAACTGGATAAAGAACCACCTGCTCCCATATCAGCTTGCCTCGGCCTTAAGGTGTGCCTTAGAGACCCTGCACTCTGGGACGGGAACTACAGCTCCAAGAATTCTTGTGGGGAGCCATGGCATCGCAGTGCTTTAACTGAATGTGACCTCTGTCAGGTAATTGATGAGGTTCTTTCTCATGCCACCTCCATCACTTTTGGGGACTTGCCAGTGTGGAAAGCAACTGTGTATCTCACCTGAATGGCACAGTTCCTCTCTACAGGCGTTACTTATATTGGTGTGTGATCCAGCTACGGAGTAAATGCTCCATGTTATTATAGGTAAAGGCCCCTGACCATCAGTGTCCGACTCTGGGGTTTCGGCGCTCATCTCACTCTATAGGCCGAGGGAGCCGGCGTTTGTCCGCAGACAGCTTCCAGGTCATGTGGCCAGCATGACAAAGCTGCTTCTGGCGAATCAGAGTAGTGCACACGGAAACGCTGTTTACCTTCCCGCCGGAGTGGTCCCTATTTATCTACTTGCACTTTTATGTGCTTTCAAACTGCTAGGTGGGCAGGAGCTGGGACCGAGCAACGGGAGCTCACCCTGTTGCAGGGATTCGAACCGCCGACCTTCTAATCAGCAAGCCCTAGACTCTGTGGTTTAACCCACAGTGCCACCTGGGTCCCTCCATGTTATTATGGCAACATACTTGTCACAGTGGCCGGAGTGGACTACTTCAGAGTAACGACCCTACGCAGCTCTGCATTTTATTCTTTTATTGGTGCTGCGTATTTACAGTGCTCAAGTCATTGCTATTTACACGGAGCGATGTTGTCAGTCGGTTTCAGAACCTCCTAATGGCTTTTGGCGCGTCTTTCTCCAACACAAAAGCTTTGGCAGACCCATCCTCTTGCCCCTCCTCTTCCTGCGTAATTCTGGAGTTGGGGGGATGGGTCTTCCCCCCTTACTTGCCCCTTCCTGTCCCACCTGGGACCCTGGCTCCTCTACCTTGCCTGAGCCTCGGACACGACTTCCTGCTTCCCCACTGGAATCGGAACTCTCCCTGCTTTCCCCTTTGCTCGGGGACGGGCTTGAACTCAGGAGGGGAGGGACTTCGCGATATCCCCTGTCCCTCACATCCACCCCCCTCCCAAGCTCTCCTTCACCCCTCCCCAGGCCCCCCCCATGTGTCGGTGACGACTGGAAGCCTAAAAACTCGGTGCTCTCCGAGCCCGTTGGTGTGAACACCTCCCCCCAGTCCTGCGAGCCCCCCCCTTCCGCCTGGGAGGACGGGAATCCCAAAAAGTCCGTGGCGTCAGAGCTGGTGGGGGTAAAAATGTTTTGCCAATCTGCTCCTTCCTCTGACTGGGTGGATCTTGGCGACACCCATACCTCATCCTCTGGTTCCTCAAACTCCGCTTCCCAGCGCCATGGTGAGCTGTTCTCCCGTGCCTCCTCCTCCTCCCCCTCCCTTTCCATGTGCCAGGGCTTGGGTCTGTGGGGAAAGAGGGCGTGAAATTCTTCCACCAAGAATTCCTCCTGTATCTGAGTGGCGGGAACCCATTCATTCTGGGACGGTGGAGCATCCTCCCATGCCATGAGGTACTCCAGGCCCCCCACCCCCCACCTTGAATCCAGGATGGCCGTGGCCTCATTGAGTTGCTCCCTGCTTTCCCTCTCCCCCCCTCCCTCGGGGGTTTGTTCGCTGTCTCTGAGCCTGCTGCTTTCCCTGTACGGCGACAGCAGCGATCTATGAAACACTGGATGCACCCTCATGTCCTCTGGCAGTGCCAGCCTGTATGCCACCGGGTTGACCTGTTGCGTGACCGTGAAGGGGCCCAGCCATTTGGGTGCCAGCTTTTTGCACCTCCCTCTGGTGGGAAGGCCCTCCGAGGACAACCACACCTTGTCCCCCACCCTGATGACCTCCCCTTGTCGCCTGTGGCGATCTGCCCCCTTTTTGTACGCTTCCTTGGCCCTCTCCAAGTGTTCTCTGAGCTGCTGGTGCACCGTCTCCAGTTCCTCTGCCCAATCCTCAGCCTGTGGGCCCTCCTCCTCCTCCTCCCTCTCCCTCTCTGGGAAAGATCTGAGGTCGCGCCCGTAATTGGCCTTAAAGGGCGACACCCCTGTGGAGACGTGCACTGCATTGTTGTAGGCAAATTCTGCTAGTGGCAAGCGATCCACCCAGTCTGTTTGCCGCTGGCTGACGTAGCATCTCAGGTACTGCTGCAGAATGGCGTTGACCCTCTCCGCTTGTCCGTTGGTCTGCGGGTGTCTAGCCGTCGACAAGCTGACCTCCACCTGCAGGAGGTTCATGAGCCGCCGCCAGAACCTGGAAACAAATTGGCGGCCACGATCCGAAATAACCCTTAAAGGTAATCCATGCAGTCTGAAAATGTGATCAACAAACAGTTTGGCTGTCTCTTCTGCCGAGACTGCCCTGGCACACGGTATAAAGTGACACATTTTGGACATGAGGTCCACCACCACCAACACTGCAGTCTTACCCCTGGACGAAGGCAGATCTGTGATGAAGTCCATGGACACCACTTCCCACGGCCTGTGTGGTGTGGCTAAGGGCTCCAGCAACCCTGGTGGCGCTGCTCTGACCACCTTCGCCCGCTGGCAGGTGGTACAGCCCCTTACATAGTCTCGAACATCTTCCCTCACCCCTGGCCACCAGAAGTGTCTCATGACTAGGTGAGTGGTCTTGTCCCTTCCAAAATGCCCCGCTGTAGGGTTGTCGTGCATCTGCTTGAGGACCGTACGTCGAAGCTGGGTGGTGGGTAGGTACAGCGCACCCTTGTAGAAAAGCAGCCCTCTGCGTTCTGCAAAGTCTTTTGCCTGCTCCCTCCCCCCTCTCAGTTCTCTGAAGATGCGGTTGGCAAATTCATCCGCTGCCGTCAGTGCTGTGAGTTCTGCCTCGCTCACCACTGCTGCTCCGCAGGACCATGCCGACGGGGGGAAAATGTGCCTTGGGGCTGGTGGCGCCTCCTCCTCCATGTACTCTGGCTTGCGGGAGAGGGCATCCGCCCTGACATTCTGCTCTCCTGGGATGTAGTGTATGGAGAAGTTGAAGTTCGAGAAGAACTCCGCCCACCGTATCTGCCGCTGGTTGAGCACCCTGGCAGTTCTCCAGAACTCCAGGTTCTTGTGGTCTGTGCACACCTGGATGGGGTGCTTGGCGCCCACCAGGAAGTGTCTCCAGTGCTGGAACGCCGCGTGGATCGCAAGAAGTTCCCGATCAAAAACTGTGTAGTTTCGCTCGGGCTGGGTCAACTTCCTGGAGAAGAAGGCACAGGGTCTCCACTCTCTGTTGGCGTCCAGTTGCAACAAAATGGCGCCCACAGCCTTATCAGAAGCATCTGTTTCAATGCGTAGGGGCGCGTCCTGAACCACGTGGAACAGGTTCTGGTCTGAGGCGAACACCCTCTTGAGGCTTTCGAACGCTGCTTGCGCCTCTGGTGTCCACCTGAACTTCTGCTTGCCTCTCAGGCAGTCAGTGATGGGAGCCGTAACTCGAGAGAAGTTCTTGATGAACTTCCTGTAGAAGTTGGCAAAGCCTAGTAGGCGTTGGGCATCTTTGCGCGTCCTGGGGCTGTGCCAGTCCAGGATGGTCTGCACCTTGTCCTTGTCCATTGCCAGCCCCTTGTCTGACAGCTTGTAGCCCAGGAAGTCCACCTCCTTGGTGTGAAACTTGCACTTCTCCAGCTTCACATACAGGTGGTTCTCCTTCAGGCGCTGTAACACCTCCCTGACGTCCTTCACGTGCTGCACTGGGTCGTTGGAGTAAATAAGGATGTCATCCAGAAAGACCAAGCATTTCCTGAAGAGTAGGGACCCCAGGACGTGGTGCATGAAGGCCTGGAAGCATGCTGAGCCCCCTTGCAACCCGAAGGGCATCACCAGATATTCAAAAGAGCCCAGAGGCGTGAACATCGTGGTTTTCCACTCATCGCCTTCCCGGATCCTGATCAAGTTGTACGCCCCCCTCAGGTCTAGCTTGGTGAAAATCTTGCCTCTGCGTGCCGCTGTCAGGAGATCATCCACTCTGGGCATGGGGAAAGCCACTGGCTCTGTCACCGAATTCAGCCGTCTAAAATCCACCACAAGACGGCGCTGTTGCGTGTCTTTCTTGTCCACCCAGAAGACCGGGCTGCCCCCTGCTGCCTTGCTTTCTCTGATGAACCCCCGCTTGAGGTTCTTGTCGATAAAAGCGCGCAGATCCTCCAGTTCCTGGTCTGACATGGCGTACAGCTTGGCTGGGGGTATAGTTGCCCCAGGCACCAGGTTGATCTGGCAGTCAAAAGGCCTATGTGGGGGCAGGTGGTCGGACTCCGCTTCACTGAAGACCTCCTGCAGGTCCCAGTATGGTTTGGGTATCGCCTCACCCCCTTTGACGTGCATGGTGGCCACCGTGGCTATCGGAGGCCCCTCCCCTGGTTGGTGCTGCATGCAATGTTCCAGGCAAAAGTCCGATCCAAAAGTGATGCATCTCTGATGCCAACTTATGGAGGGGTCGTGGCGCGCCAGCCAGCTCATGCCCAAAACGATTGGGGGGTCTGAGATGGTGGTGACGTTGAATGCCAGTGTCTCTGAGTGCCTTCCAACCGTCATTCTCATGGGGGGGGTTTGATGAGTGATGGCCCCTCCCAGCAGCTCTCTGCCGTCAATGGTTGCCACGTGCAGAGGAAAATCCAGCTGCAGAAGCTGGATCTGGTGCTCTTCTGCAAAGTTTCTCGAGAAGAAGTTGGCTGAGGCACCACTGTCAATTAGGGCGAGGACCGGCAATGGATAGCCATTTGGGAGCGTGAGCGTCACTTCTAGAACCACTCCTGCTCTGGGAGGGGTGGGCTGGCTCTGCTCCTCTCTGTGCGGGTGGGTGGGCTGGGGCTGTTGTCTGCTGACTGTGCCTGGCTGCCGCCCCTTGTCTCCTGCAGCCAGGCTTTCCCGTTTCCCTGCTGTGGTGCTGCGTCAGTGGGGGAGGGCACAACCGTTCCCGCCTTTCCTTGCCACTCCCTGCGATGTGGGCAGTCTCTGACGAGATGCTGGGGGGAGTTGCAGAGAAAGCAATTCCCACCCCTTCCCTCCTTGCGTCTTGGCGCCGCTGGGGTTTGAAAAGCCCGCGCGCGCGCGCTATCAATCTGCATGGGTTCCTGGTCCTGACTGGCCCCAGGCGTGGCTTGAAAGGGTTGTTGAGGGAGTGGCTTCTCCTGCGACCGTGGGAACCAAGCCCGCTTTGCGCGCGTTGCTTGCTTGTCGCTCCATCTGGATTCCTGCCTCACCCCCACCGCCAGAGCCGCTTTGCTCAGTTGATCCATATTACTGGGCTTTGGACCTCTCGAGAGCTCATCCTTCACCTCCTCATGCAACCCCAAGTAAAACGCCGCTTGCATTGGGGCAGACTCCAGATCCCACCCCAATCTGTGCACCAGCATGGTGAATTTCGCCCAATACGCGCGAACTGTCATATTTCCTTGGCGTAAATTATGAAGTTCCTCCTTAGTCTGGTCCATATGACTATCGGACGAATACATCGTTTTCAAACCTTCTAGAAATAGTTTGACATTCTTCATGCAAGGATTCCTTGTTGCAATTAACGGTCTTAGCCACTCCCTGGCCGCCCCTGTAAGGTGCTCCACAATAAACGCTACTCTGTGCTCATCATCAGGGAACTCATCGTGGTGCAGCTCAAGAGCATACACAATCTCAGTCTCAAAGCCCTGAAACTCCTTCGGGTCTCCATTGAACTTGCTTACTAGGGTCCCGGCTCTCCTTCCTGGCAGCACTTGGACTTGGGGTGCCCCTCCCGCCTTGTTTTTCTCTGCATCCAGCTTGTTTTGGAGGTCTACCGCCACCGCCCTTAAATGCTGCTCTTTTTCCTGGAGCTCTCTCACCTGTTCCGCAAGTTGTAGCCGGTCGTCCTGGACCTTCTTAGTCTCCTCTTTAGCTGCCTTCAATTCTCCCTGCGCCTGCAGCGACAGCTGTTGCAGTTCTAGCTGGGCTTGCTCAGCGATCTGCCGCCACTTCTCCGCCTCTGACACGCTCATCCCGGCAACTCCAAAGTAGCCCAAAAATGATTAGGAGGTTGCTGTCACAGTGGCCGGAGTGGACTACTTCAGAGTAACGACCCTACGCAGCTCTGCATTTTATTCTTTTATTGGTGCTGCGTATTTACAGTGCTCAAGTCATTGCTATTTACACGGAGCGATGTTGTCAGTCGGTTTCAGAACCTCCTAATGGCTTTTGGCGCGTCTTTCTCCAACACAAAAGCTTTGGCAGACCCATCCTCTTGCCCCTCCTCTTCCTGCGTAATTCTGGAGTTGGGGGGATGGGTCTTCCCCCCTTACTTGCCCCTTCCTGTCCCACCTGGGACCCTGGCTCCTCTACCTTGCCTGAGCCTCGGACACGACTTCCTGCTTCCCCACTGGAATCGGAACTCTCCCTGCTTTCCCCTTTGCTCGGGGACGGGCTTGAACTCAGGAGGGGAGGGACTTCGCGATATCCCCTGTCCCTCACAATACTAAAAGCTACTAGATAGTATGACATCAATATCCTGCTAAATCCAGTATGGAGTGCCTGTCGGAAGCTCTGTAACAGAACTCTACTTAAGTAATACCGCTGCAAGATCCTTCAGGGTTCAGAAGGACCCAAAGTTCTCAAGTCACTTTTCTTAAGGTGCTTTCATACATGAGCCAGTAAAAGAATAACCCCGCTAGGATTAATCAGATGAGCAAACCAGGTGATGTAATATTAAAAGGATGCTTTCTCAAGTATCTTTTACAAAGGCTGCAAGGCTGGTTCTAGGGACGCCAGGTGTCAAGCAGAATTCAAAATGGGACTTCAGAAACAAGCAATTCCTTTTCAATTCCATGATTTCATGGTGGTGGAATGTGAGGGGGTGCAACTTTGAGCGTTTTAGCTTTCATTATATACGCGCCTCCCCCCCCCCCTAAATACAGGCATTTCTTTCGGAAACATTGGTTCAGTGGTGGACCTACATTTCAGTGGTGGCCCTGAAGCTTGAACGGTCATGGGTGGGGGCCCTTTGCTGCCCGCAATAAGCGCTGGGTAACCACTGTTATCTTCTTCAGTGAGGTTGTTCCATGACAGATCAGCATATCTTTACAACATCTGTCCTACCGACTGTCGAATTTTGGGATTGTTGAAATGTATACAACAAATAATTAATCAATTTGAGGTATGCCACTCAAAGTGGGTCTACGAGACACAAAATTTTCAAGCAGTGTGTGAACTAAAGTTGCTTCTGGGGCTCCTCCTGGATTGGGGGCCATGAAACTTAAACTTCATTCATTTCATAGTAGACCAGCCCCTGCATGTGCACTCACTCCTTGCCCATCTGTGTTGGGGCGCTTGGTTGTGCCCCCTCAAAGGTTCATTTGTTCAATATCTGTTTGATATAGTAAGTTCTGGCAGTCATAATGCTCTAGAACAGGGGTGGCCAACTCCCAAGAGACTGTGATCTACTCACAGAGTTAAAAACTGGCAGTGATCTATCCCCCTTTTGAGGGTTCAGGTCAAAGTTGTAGGGCTTTTTTAGGGGGAAGGAAAGCCCCATTTCTTTGGGGTTTGAACTTTTTTAGGGGAGTCAAAGTTGTTGAGTTTCTTCGGGGGGAGCCAGTGATCTACTAGGGATCTACCACAGACATCCAGTGATCTACTGGTACATCACGATCTACCTGTTGGACATGCCTGCTCTAGAAGGTAACACCATTTGAATTTTCAAGGATGTGAACCACGATTACTGATGGGTGATTTAATTAAAACTCTTATTGGTAAACAAAAATATATATTCTCTCTCTCTCTCTCTCTCTCTCTCTCTCTCTCTCTCTCTCTCCCTCTCCCTCTCCCTCTCTCTCTCATTTGTATAGATTTAGAGTATATTGACAGTGAAATCCTATACTTGCTTACTCAGTAGTAAGCCCCAGTGATTTCAATGGGACTTATTCACAAGTAAGTGCGTAAAGGATCACAGCCTAAAAGGATAATCTTCCAGGGGGGGGGGGAACCAAGAAACCCCAAGCAGGATTGCTGGATGTGAAGAAAGTAAAAGTAAATAAAACTGATTGTAAGTTTAAAAAGAACAATGACGTGATTATATAATTAAGGAGAAACAAACATCAAACTCAAAATCAAATTTATAAAGACTTAGGTTTAATAAAACAGATTAGAATTCAATTCCCCCCTTTTTGCAGCAGAGTTTTCATCTGGTTTAAATTATTTTTATTTTTCTGCACAACCTTGGCTGTAACAATTTTCACAAATTCTGAAGTTCATCCAGTATAAAAACAATGTGCCTTATTAAATAATCTCTGAACTCTTCTACTGTGTTATTGAATCTACTTATTTAAGCAACTGATGCCCTACTTAACTTGATGATGTAATTTTTATTATTTTGTTTTTGTCCTTTCACTATTCCCTTCATACTACGCTCAATTTTGCCACCTACAGCATCTGACTTGGATTCAAACATGCCCTCCTGTTTATGGAAGGAAGTCGATCCCATAAAAGATCACGAGGGAGGTGACTTTGGTTGAGTCCCCATTTCCGTTCCTGCACCCTATAAAAGCTGACCCAGAGAGTTGGGAGACCCTCTCGGGAGCTGTGGCGGGGGGGCAATGGTTCTGACCCTTCTCCAATGGGGTAGAACTCCATTCCTGGGGGAGTTATCATACTATATTTAAAGGTAAACATTTTCTTAGGGCAATCTTAGAAGACACAAGCAGTGAAATATATAAAAACTACAATCCACTACAACATAGCATAAACGTAACACTCCAAATAAAATATCAGTAATATACTGTTACTGACATTTTGATGCACATGCAGTGAGTAAAACACATGTCTGCACTCTTTTGAACTTCCTAGTATGTCTGTTAATTTTTTTTTAATTTTGCATGCTATCAAACTCCATCCAGTGGTGTGGATGGGAAAACGGAAATGTGTTTTAATATTGCCAAAAGTACACACAGAAAATTTGGATCTGAGCGGTTGGGATATAAGGTCCCCATTGGGAAGCACCCAATGCAGTTTCTTCACTTATTCTGTGTGTGTCTGTGTGTGTGTCTGTGTGTGTTTTAGATTTTGAGCTCAGACTTTCGGCAGGGCATGCTCATTTTACTTTGTATTACTTTTGTATAGCATCTAGTGTATTCCAGGAACTTTTATCGAATAACAAATAACATCTTTGAAGATGCAGCCTGAAGGTTTTGTAAAAATTCATGTATAGGGTAAATACTACGGGAGGAATTCATTCCAGGGCTCCTGCTACAACAACAACAACAACCTTTAAAAGCCCTAAATGGCCTCGGTCCAGGATACCTGAAGGAGCGTCTCCACCCCCATCATTCTGCCCGGACACTGAGGTCCAGCACCGAGGGCCTTCTGGCGGTTCCCTTGTTGTGAGAAGCCAAGTTGCAGGGAAGCAGGCAGAGGGCCTTCTCGGTAGTGGCGCCCGCCCTGTGGAACGCCCTCCCAACAGATGTCAAAGGGGAAAACAACTACCAGACTTTTAGAAGACATCTGAAGGCAGCCCTGTTTAGGGAGGCTTTTAATGTTTAATAAATTATTTAATTTCATTTTTCTGTTGGAAGCCGCCCAGAGTGGCTGGGGAAACGCAGCCAGATGGGCGGGGTATAAATAATAAATTTTTATTTTTATTAACAACAACAACAACAACAACAACAACAACAACAACAACAACAACAACTGTACTCTGCCCATCTGACTGGGTTGCTGGGACTCATTAGTTGAAGGGAAATATACACAGTAAAATAAACAAACGAACAAATAAATAAATATCTAGAAAGGGGGAAAATGAGAGCAGAAATTGCATTCCTCTCACCTTTCTACTCTGTTTCCTGATGCCAGGATTTTGGGAAGACTATATTTTGACTTTGGGGAGACTATATTTTTCCGTGTATAAGATGATATTTTTTTGCTAATTTTTTTAAGTCAAAAATTGAGGGTCGACTTAAACACAGATGGTGAATGCACAGGGGTTCAGGCTCAGGCTCAGGTTCTGGCGGCCTAGGCTTGGGCTCTTGAAATATGGCAACCCTAACCCTCAGAAAGCTCAACAACTTTGGCCAACTTCCATCAAAAAAGCTCATGTGACCGCCCCCAAAAAGCTCAAAGTTGTTCTGTTTGATGTTTAAAATATTGATTTCTTAATTTTGGCTTCAAAAAACTAGGGGTCCTCTTATACATGGGGGCATCTTATACATGGAAAAACATGGTAAGTACATAAAAGAGCTGCTAGATCAGGCCTTAAAGCCTACCTAGTCCAGCATCCTAGACTTGCAATGACCAGTCAGATGCCTATGAGATGCCCCCAAGAAGGACTCAAGCTTATCTCAGATCCTCCAGTGTCAGAAGTCCCCCAACCCTCTGGTAGGAATGCTCTGTCAATGCTGCATCCCCCTAACACTTAAATGAGGAAAACATAATAAAGTATAATAACCATGACCACGAACAGCTATTTGCTTTCGTTCTCAATACCAAGCATGGAAAAAATGGATTTCAGATGGACTGCACATTTAAAGTTTTGCCAGCTTTCATATTTTGAAATTTGGTACTCTGCATTTTCCTTGCAAGAGCCAATCTAGTTGATGCTGAAGCAACTTAGTAACACAAAGCAGATTGTCAAGAAACCATTTTGGTATGCATATATTTTCATAAATGCCGATCTATGATCTCAGTATATCGGATGCTAGAAACAAATTCATTGCAGCATTCCCTATTTCGGGCAACAACATCTGAAAACAATTACATGTTGCTGCTATGGAAAAGAGTCGGCAAGGTGCGCAGCGTTGAAAGCTGCTTAAGGAACACCAGCCACCTGCAAAACAATCGCCAGCACCACCACTGTGCTCTTAAAAAAAAAAGAAGCCATAAAATAGATAATGAACACATAACTGAAAATTAATGACTAAGCAGCACGTATTTAATCAAAGCCAATGAAGATGATCACATCCTAACATGTTAAGATGCCTAATCCCATGGTACCTCGGGTTACAGACACTTCAGGTTACAGACGCTTCAGGTTACAGACTCCGCTAACCCAGAAATAGTACCCCGGGTTAAGAACTTTGCTTCAGGACGAAAACAGAAATCGTGCAGCAGTAGCAGCGGTGTGGCGGCAGCGGGAGGCCCCATTAGCTAAAGTGGTACCTCAGGTTAAGAACAGTTTCGCGTTAAGAATGAACCTCCAGAACAAATTAAGTTCCTAACCCGAGGTACCACTGTACTTTCCCACCCTGTTACCTAAAGTTGTTTTCCAGATCAGGGATTGGATCTGGAAAGTGCTGCATGGCAAACACATCTTGCATTGAGTGCTGGTCCCTCAGATAGGTTCAGTAGGTCAGTTTATGAATGACACTGAAGAGCAATGCAGACTTCATCTATCTCTCCCAGGGCCGAGGCTGGTTCATTTGAGCAAATAGGGCATGGCCCCACCAACCTCAGTCTGTTGGTCTCCCTGCCTTCGACCCTACCAATTCTAACAGCCACCACTGATCACTTCTTACGTTAAGTCATTGTGCAAACATGCTCAGGACTAAAATGGGGGAAGGTGTATTCCCACTGAAAGTTGGGACCTCAGATCTTTGCTGAAAACAGCAGGGCGTCAGAATAACTTACTCTGCGCCTCTTTCCCCAAATCCCTAAAACTGGCCCAGACACATCCTTAGCAGCAGGGTGAAGTGCATGGACACAAGCTCTGGGAACACAGAGGAGAGGCCATTTGAATTGACTGATTGGGAAGTGTCTACAGCTAACCTTCTGCTTGGCGAACCCAACAAGATGCCTGGTGGTTAACTCAGGGCCCTCTCACCATCCAGTTTCCTGGAAAAAAAAAGTATTTTGGCAGCAAAAGAGGCTTGATCCTTTGCCACCATAGCAAGGGAGAGGGCAAATGGCAGCATGGCGGGCAGCGAGATCAAATTTCTACCCTTTATCCTCCCCATTTGGATTTGGGTCCGAAAGGCCAAGCAAAAGTGTGGAAGCATGGAGGACAAGTGTGACACTGCACAACATCATTGCTTATCACAGAGCCTGTCTGCTAAGGCCTTAGATTGAGTTTTCCCAGCTTTGTGGAACATGAGCTAACCTGAGACAGATTTAGGTCTGATCTTAAACCAGGAGGTTTGAATACAGCAAAAATATACAGTAAAGTGATTTTAACACAGCAAGATATACAGCAAAGATAGAGTAAGACTGTTTAAAATAAATGCCTTTAATCCTATTAAATATGTCATGACCTGATTAGCAGAAAGGGTCCGTGGGTCAGAATAGGTCTGTAATAATCATTATACCTTGTTTTTCCATATTTCTCACAGCCAACCTCAGGATGAAAGTGAAGCCTCCTCTGGGAAGGGAAGGCTCAGGAGTTGGCAAATCGCTAACTGCAAACTCTCTCCATTTATTTTTAACATTGGATGAAATTTTCCCCTTGTGCCCAAAGAGTTAATATTTTGGTTGAATTTGGAACAGTGCATGCTACAAAAGGTGATCAAATCATGAACCTCGTTTTGTTTTTGCTCAACTTGTCCAGAACTTGAGCTCTTTTGTTTGGAACTTAGGCAGCTGTGCTGGCTGACACAGTTGGTAGATTATGCCGATTGGGCCTCTGAATCCTAGCCAAGATCTCATTATGCGAAGAGCAGCAAGTGCGTAATCGTTCTTCTGAGGCTGGAAGAGAACCGGTGACTAGGTCCCTTCTGCTGTGTTGCTTATTTCTGAGGCTGGAGCATGGTGACTGAAAAACACAGCAATGTAATCAATGGCACTTGCCTCAGCTACAGAAAGAGGGATGGCGTAAGGCCCACAGGTCACTAGCAGAGCAACTGTTTTGCATGCAGAAGATCCCAGGTTCAATTCCCAGCACCTCCTGGTAGGGCTGGGAATGTCCCCTGTTTGAAATCCTGGACAGCCACTGCCAGTCGGACAATACTCACCTTGGTGGGCTACCAGTCTGACTTGGTAAAAGGCAACTTCCTGTGTCCCCATGAACTTGCGTTAACACTAAGCCTCTGTAACCACTGTTTGGAAGTGTGCAAGTCTGCCCTTATCAAGGCAAACATCTTCTATAACAGGGATGTGCTTTTTGGACTCCAACTCTCACCAACCCTACTCAGGTTGGCCAATGGTTAGAGATGCTGGAGACCCGCCGATTATTTGCGTGTGAACCCTGGGAATACATGTCAAGCCTCTCCTTTTCTGGGGGTGGGATATAAAACACTACAGGTAGGGCTTACCTGAATACAAACCTATCAGCCCAAAAGCTCGGTGAAAAGAAAAGTCTTAATGGAGCATCAAAAAGCCAACAGAGGGATGTGTTGTGGACAGGGGGGGTGATCGGGTAGCCTCTGTTCTTATTTTTATTATGTGTTTTTTATATTGTGCTTTTATGTTGGGAACAGCCAAGATCTATGGGTATAGGGCGGTATATGCATTTTAATAATAATAACAACAACAACCAGGCTTCTTGAGGCAAGCAGTTATACAAAGCAGGGTGAAACCAAAAAGGCTATATTCTGTACCATATTCCAGCTAAACCAACTTTCAGTGTCAGTAGGGCACCAAGTACAGCCTCAGATTAGAACAGGCAGGCTGGCTCATGAGTTTGGCACTACCATTACTAGCGAAATGTCAGGGACTGTGAGAAGATGACGAGTGTGCACCAGGGGAAGGAGGGATGAAGTCTGACACGGGAGGCAAGACCAGTGATTTGTGGGGAACTGTACCGGCCAGGAGGCAAGAATCGTAGGCAGGGGAAGCGTCAAAGATGGAGGGTGGAGCAGAGGATGAGTTGGGATAAGAGGAAAAGAGGCAAGTCAGGCAAGTGGAGGGCCAGGTGCTTCCCCGCCTTCTCCTGCACTACTGTCTCCTAGAACCAAGAGGGGACTGAAAAGGGATGAGCAGAGGAAGCTCCCATGCCGGCGCAGCCTCTGCTTGCATGCACGAAGCTCATTGGGGCAAGTACATAAACTGGTGGAGCAGAAGCGGTCCCCTGGTGCAGAAACTGCTCCATTGAGTGTGGACCTGGGAACAGATTGTTGTGCAGGGTATCCAGAGCTGTAGAAGCGATTGTTGAGTGTTATCTGTTGTTGAGTCAACTATCTGCTGTGCTTGTTCCTTTGGTTGTGAAGTGCCCTTGTCACGAAAGACACATTATGTGAAACAACCAGCAGAGGATGCTTAGAGTACTATTAAATAACAATGCTATAATTTCAAGGTATCTCTGCTCGCTCTTACTCACAGTAGGCTTGGACCACTCTGCACACCCAAAAAAGCATCTTCATGAATAACTCTCAGATATTTGTTCTTATTCAGATACCTGCAAGGGGAAAGATAGCACCAATAATTAGCTGATAGCAGTATCTTATATTTTAAGAGATTTAATTGTATGGGAATAGTAAAAAGTAAAAAAAAAAGTCAGACTGGGAAGCTAGGTCAGTTGATGCTGAATATCGGGCCCACTTTCTTCATCAAGCGGCTCCTAATAGAACATCCACTGAAGCCTTTGGACAGGATTCCCCTAGGGAGCCTCACCAGCAGCTATACCCCTTTGCCCCCCAAAATTGGTTGGTGTGTGTGTGTCAGGATAACTCCCAGAACAGTGGTCAGAAGGAGGAGAGGGGGGATCGTTCTATCCAGCAACCTAAAACAACAGGTGTTAAAACAATAAAAACCTTATATTTTTTTTTTAAAAAAAAACAATTCCAGAAAAGATTCAGACTAGAAAAATCATATTAAAAGGCTTGCTGAAGGAGCAATGTCTTCAATAGGCATTGATTCTAATATTCAAGGAACCAGTGACCTGAGTATCTCAAGAAACAAGCAACCCAGGGGAGGAAGCAAAGCATTCAGATGCTCAAGTACTCACTCCCAGGGAAAATCTTCCCCAGTCCTCCCAGTGCTGCAGAAATAATCTCCAGCAATAATGAATGTATAATCTGTCAATCAAGGTGAGAAACTCTCTTTTTGAGATGCAGAAATGGCATGGCAATGGATCACCAGTGAACAGGATTATGAGATCCCTGATCAACAATAAAAATTAGTTCCACTTGTATTGAGCACTTAGGAAAACTGCAAATAATATAATAACGTGTGTCATAATGTGTATACAATGTGCAAGAAATGTTTGCATTTTTAGTAGAACGGCGGGGGCGCTTCTTATTGTGATTAAGGAAAGAGATGAGAATTAGAAGGGGGGGGGAGTCAATGTAGATAAGGGCAACAAGATGTTAAGAAAATCTGGACTCTTATCTGGAAGCACCCAAAGTTCTTCATATATAAAGTTGCAGTGGCATTGCTTTTTTCTGTGGCTTTATGGATTTTAAAATTTCCAACAATACAAAAACTGGAGTGTGCCTGAAGTTAGTAAGTGCCTTAGAAAGATTAAATGTGGTGCTGTTTTTTTAAAAACACACACACACACACACACACACACACACACACACAAGCAAACAAGCAAACAAAAGCCCTTGCAAATTAAAAACATTAAACAGAAACGTTAGACAACTAACGTATGGATGGGAAGTTTGGTGTGCTAGAATGAAGTACAGTATGAGAAGACATTTCTGCCTTGAAAACTAAAAATCAATGGAAGGTGAATAATTGTTGTTGTTGTTTTTACAAGTTTCTTCTCTGATATTTTGGATTTCAGTTGGAAACTTGGTTCCTACAAGAAGGCAACACAGACTTTCAAACCAATGGCACGTTCATAACAATGCCTTAACAAGGAGGGGCTGCAATGACAGCTGCCAACTTCAACATCTATGAGCCAGAATGTAGGATTTCCTGATGTTAATGGATTTCAGTTGCTTAAACCTTTTCTTTTAATAGCATCCAAAAGGATTTTTCTTGCTAACTCATTTTATTGTTATGTTTTTGTTGGTACAACATCTAGAGAACTTATTTTAATAAATGTTAAAGATGATTAATAAAGAAAGAAAGACAAAACATGCTAAAAGGCATACAGACGTTTAAGGGACTGTCTAGTTTGGCCCTTGTCTGTGCTCCCTGTGGGGGGAGTTCTCCTTTCCATTTACAGCAAGGAGGAACATTTGTGAGTAAAGATGTGGAAGATGGTCTGTGCAGATGGTCTTCTGCCTGCGCAAGCAAGCATATGTGCACACGCACACAAGTTTGGCCTCTTTTGTCTAGTTACCTATAGCATGAGCATCACATAAGTAGGTGCAAAAATAAATGGGGGGGTGGGAAGCTCCGAGTGGTAGACAGATTATCCTGTCTATCTGCCTTTCTAAATCTTACACATATTCTGAAAAGGCTCTGACCTTGTTTTGCTTCTTTGATCTGAGGAATTATTATTATTATTATTATTATTAGGGGATTGAATGGCTTAAAATAGTCTTCTATGATAAAAGCCTTTTTCTATGAGGGTTAGAAGATCAAACCAAATTGGTTTTGGAGAAGGATTGTTACTTAGGAGCTGCCCACATCTTTCACAATGGTTTTTTTGGCAGACCACCTCTGCGTCATAAAGGTGACATGAAGGCTGGCAATATCAACCCTGCCGTGCAGGAATCCCCTACAGATAACCACAGTGCCTGGAGACAAACAGACAGACAGGTTGTGTATCCACAGTTGTGTATCCGCAGCAGTGACCAGAGGAAGAATGACCACTGAGAGGAGCACAGAGAGAAGAAACACCCTGGTGCACCTGTAGCAGCACAACCGGACGCCTTCATCTGCCCCATCTGCAACAAAACAGGTCTATCTACAGCCACAGTGGGCTATGCAACCCTCCAAGAGTTTGACGTCATCCCCAAAGGCTCATTCCTCCACTGTCACCTGAGACAGATGGATGCCAGCCAGCCAGCCAACGCGCCCCCCCCCACTCCATGCCAGAAAGAACATTCTCTTATTCTTTTCTCATCACATTTTTCGTCAGTGATATATGTAAATGGTGAACGGGCCCTATCAGTGCTCAAAATAGTCAAATGGAGCTTAGCGTCCATGTCAAGTATTTATTTGATGTGGCTGTTCAGATATTTTGAATTTCCTTAAAGGGCTGACTCGAGGCATTTTGAGGCCTGGGATGAAGGACAAGATAGTGTCCCCTTCCAATCCCATTTACAGAAGCCAACTATACTGCCAGCTGAGCCTTACTTCAGCATGGGGCAGCATACTCCAAAATTATTTAAGGCAGCAGGATAGCTTAGGACAGTGATGGGCAACCTTTTGAGCCTGGTGTGTCAAAATTCGCCAAAAAACCGAGTATAACTCGTGTGGTGTGTCACTTCGAGAAAAAAACAATAATTTCACGATATTTATAGTTTAAATAACAAAAATGTATAATTGTAATACATACGTAACTGTATTTAATTAACCAAAAACTAACTATTTAACCAAACTAAACCAAAACCCCTTATTTATCACAAAGTGCCCAGAGTTGTTGAGCTTTTTTGGGGGAGCTGCTGACCAAAGTTTTGGAGGTTTTTTTCGGGGGTGCAAAAGTTGCTTTGCTTTTTTGGGGGATGTCCCAAAGCTGCTGCGCTTGGGGGGGGGGAGAGAACAGAAATAAATGACGAATAATACCTTTGCTGGAACTAATGCGCAGCACCGATATAGTCTGCTAAAGCGCCAAAAAAACAGCACAGAAAGGGTTAAAAATGAATGCTGTTACACCCAATCATAGTCTGCCAAAGCGCCAGAAAAAACAGCACAGAAAGGGTTAAAAACCCATCTCTGGCTACCAGCAGCAACAACAACAACAACAAAAAAGGACCTGGGTTTTAACAGCGGAGACAAGCTGTAGCGTGAGGAGGAGCAGGAGAACAAATGGGGGGGGAAACAACAACAGCGCGAATGGACCAATGGGGTGCATGCCAGCAGTGAGGGCTCTGCGTGTCACGTCTGACACGCGTGTCATAGGTTCGCCATCACTGGCTTAGGAGGAGGTACAGGGCAAATCATGCGGCACATACAGCTCTACCCTTGAAACACCTCTCCGTTAATCGCTGCCTGTCTCCCCAGCAACCTCTACCTGGGCCTTCAAGCTACACAAAACTAATAACCTAAAGACCAACCGCCCTCCCCGAAAAAACAGACACTTGTGGCTCTGTGGTCATATCCACAAGGATTGAAATGCAATTTCTCTCTGCTCCTTTTTTTGAGCTCCACAAGTGGTCCTTCCGAACCTGGAACTATGTTCAATCTGTTGTGTTTGGAATGCAACAAATCCATCTTTCTTCTCCTGTTTTCTTATCTGGAAGGGCATAAAACGATAGCAGGCACCCATCAGGTTGCTGTAGCATGAGTCAAAATAACAGGGCCATCCAAAATCGGCATTCCAGCCTCTCTCAGGTAGCGGCCAATGATCAGATGTTGAAAATCCAAGCCTTGAGAAAGCCTGAAACCTGGTCAGTTTTCTAAGACCGGAGCTGGAAAACTGTGCCAAAATGAAAGCAGAGCTGGGATAGACCAAAGAAGCATCAGAATTTTTCCTAATTCTTGCTGCGCAAGAAGACAAGTTGAAGCCAGAGCAGAGTGCAGACCAACTCAGCTTCCAAACAATAATGTGACAAAGTTCAAGACTATGAAGACAGAATGGAACAGGGGGAAAAGGCAGAAAGCTTTTTGCTAAGGCAACATTCCTGTGATAACAAAAAATTGTACATAATATATGAACATCTGGTTCGAGAGGAGGACCAAATTGGCAAAATCTCTTTTAGGAGAGGGAGGCACAAGGAATTTAGGAACACAGTGCATGTATATTCAGTAGAGGCATTTCTCTGTAGGTACTATACATTTCAAACACATTCCCCCTTCCCCAACAATCCTAGGAGCTATAGTTTAAGAGTGCTGGGAACTGTGCCTCAATAAAGGTAAACTACAGTTCCCAGATTGTGTCGACCACAGCAAACTACAGCAAGTTCTTGAATAAATGGGAGTGCCTGATCATCTCATCTGTCTCCTGAGAAATCTCTATGTGGGACAAGAAGCTACAGTTAGAACTGGACATGGAATAACTGATTGGTTCACAATTGGGAAAGGAGTACGGCAAGACTGTATATTGTTTCCCTGCTTATTTAACTTCTATGCAGAATTCATCGTTTGAAAGGCTGGACTGGATGAATCCCAAGCCAGAATTAAGATTGCCGGAAGAAATATCAACAACCTCAGATATGCTGATGACACAACCTTGATGGCAGAAAGTGAGGAGGAATTAAAGAACCTTTTAATGAAGGTGAAAGAGGAGAGCGCAAAATATGGTCTGAAGCTCAACATCAAAAAAACTAAGATCATGGCCACTGGTCCCATCACCTCCTGGCAAATAGAAGGGGAAGAAATGGAGGCAGTGAGAGATTTTACTTTCTTGGGTTCCATGATGACTGCAGATGGTGACAGCAGTCACCTGCTTCTTGGGAGAAAAGCAATGACAAACCTAGACAGCATCTTAAAAAGCAGAGGCATCACCTTGCTAACAAAGGTCCGTATAGTTAAAGCTTTGGTTTTCCCAGTAGTGATGTATGGAAGTGAGAGCTGGACCATAAAGAAGGCTGATCGCCGAAGAATTGATGCTTTTGAATTATGGTGCTGGAGGAGACTCTTGAGAGTCCCATGGACTGCAAGAAGATCAAACCTATCCATTCTGAAGGAAATCAGCCCTGAGTGCTCATTGGAAGGACAGATCGTGAAGCTGAGGCTCCAATACTTTGGCCACCTCATGAGAAGAGAAGACTCCCTGGAAAAGACCCTGATGGAGGGCACAAGGAGAAGTGGACGAGAGAGGACGAGATGGTTGGACAGTGTTCTCGAAGCCACCAACATGAGTCTGACCAAACTGCGGGAGGCAGTGGAAGACAGGAGTGCCTGGCGTGCTATGGTCCATGGGGTCATGAAGAGTCGGACACAACTTAACGACTAAACAACAACAACAACAGTTCCCAAAATGTGGGGTGGGAGACATGCTTTAAATATATATGCAGCCAAACAGATGAATGGGGAAAGCTTTCAGACTGGTTTGTCAATGGAAAAGTCCAAGTCACATACCTGTGTCTCACTTACACCCCAAGCTATACCTAATTTAGAGTCCTCAACTCTTTAGCTTCCTTCTTTCCACTTCACTTTAAAAGCACTTTGTGTAAGCAACAACCCAACCAACCAAGCTTCTAGAATTACACTTTCAAAAATAAATTTCGCTGTCAGGGCATGTCTTCATTATTTTAGAATCCATTACTAAAATGCTAAAGCAGTTTGTTTTAGTTGCGAGTCCCTGAGCCAATGAAGCTAATCAGAATTCGTGCTGGAATTACCTAGCATTACCATATTTTTAAACATTTCTAGCACATCAAGAGACACCAAAAAAAGAACTTGAAAAGCATGCCTTGTGGCTTTTGGCTTGCTCTCTCCTCACAAAAAAAACCTGCACTCCCCATTTTTTTTTCATATTAGTACTGTCATTCATATGTTTGACCGAAGCTATGGAGCATCAAGTGCTAGTGGAGTTTATTATTTCTGAAAGGAAAGATGGTGTGTAATCCTATATGGTGATTTTAGATTCCAGTGTATGTGAATTGTCTCCTTTTCCAGGCAGTTGTCACTCATGATGACACACCAGTCTGTGATACAAGAGTTTATTTTAAGGTAAGAGAAAGATACTTGTGGGGCTCAATTTTTCAATGCCAATTTATAGTTCACATTTATGCTATATTTTTAAGCACCATACAGTTCACCTCCTCCAAATAGGAGCTCTTTAAAAAAAGAATAAAATAAAGTATAGTCCACAGAAGGGATAAAAATGATACTACAAAAATGCTTGTAAGCAAATTCATGTGACATACCAAGAAAACTAGTTACATGTACGTAGTCGTGTTGGTCTGACGCAGTCAAAACAAAATAATATAAAAATCCTTCCAGTAGCACCTTAGAGACCAACTAAGTTTGTCATAGGTATGAGCTTTCGAAAGGTATGAGCTTTCGAAAGCTCATACCTATGACAAACTTAGTTGGTCTCTAAGGTGCTACTGGAAGGATTTTTTTTAATTTTGTTATACTGTACCAAGAAAAACTTAGTTGGTCTTTAAGGTGCTACTTAAGGAATTTTTTTATTTTGTACCAAGAAAAGTTAGGCTAAACCGGATGGGACATTTGTCATGTAGTTCGGTGCTGCAAAGGGTTAGGAATGCAGGAAGCTGCCTTATAATGAGTCAGGCCATTGCTCCATCTAGTCTAATGTTGTCCACACTGACTGGCAGCAGTTTTGTATATGTGTGTGTGCATATGAAGAAGTAAGGAAAAATAAGTGTGCACACCTACAAAGAATAGAATCAACTGCACAGCAAGCAGTGATTTTTTGCTTATTCATTTGGCATGATCTGCTAAGACTACAGCACAATTATGTAGCCTGAGTGTTTAGGTTAGCACTTAGATTAAAGCTAGCCTTGAGTATTCTGTTAAAGGAGATTTATACTTTGTTTCTACAGGTGCCTGGAAATGACCAGCTTGTAAAAACATGAGTTCCTTTTCAAAAACACAAGTTACTCATGGTGAGCACAAAGTCAGATTTTCAGATGAGGTGTGGCTGTTTTGTTTCAAATAGTATGAAATGGAGGTTCCAAGAGGTTTAGTTCCATTGCAGCCAGAGGATTTTCTAAGGCCCTGAAAAAGCTTGAAAAGGGAGCTATTTTAATCATCATCATCACCATGGTACCCTCATGTGCATCTATATTTTTATTTCACTCAACAATGGTAATTTAATTAGGAAACAATCAAATTTTGTAGCTTTTAACTCATACTTTCTAAACAGCCCTTATAGTTTAAAGACTTTTTGAGAAAGTATTTTTGGGAACAAAGAACCCCCCCTCTTTTCCCCCCAATGCCATATAGTGGGATGAGGGAAATGTGGCCTTCCAGGCGTTGTCAGTTTGTTCAACTGCACAACTGCAGCCGTTTTATTTGTTTCTAAACACACAATTTCTTTGTTTTGTTCTCTTTTCCTCTTCATTTTTTTGTGCTGTGTGTTTCCCCCTAATAAATTAGCTATTAAAAAATCCAAACAACCTGGAAAAATGAAAAACAATTTCTCCAAATCTCCTTGCCTCATTTATTTCCTATTGATTTCACTGTAAATTACTGCACAACCATCTTCGTGTTTTAGAATGGGAAATGCCTGTCGTTTCAGGACTGAACCTAAATTAAGCGCATGCAAGCTTTTGTTGAACTGGGAGTTCAGTCCCAGATGCTTGCTATTGTGGAATTTGCTCGCTGATTATTTTTCATTTTTTAAGATGTGAGTACTGCTTAGCAGACTCCTGCACACCTGCCCTGTTTGTGCAAAATTAACACATTCAAACAAACAAACTGGAAGACAAAGACAAAAGGGAGCATTTACCAGTATGGATGGGAATAAGCAATTTAATTTCAACTTCAGCTGCAAATGGGCATGTGTGTAAACTTGTTGTTGGCATCTGTCTGCCTTCAGTGTGAAGAAATGAGCTAAAATCTGAATGGAGAAAACATAGCCAGACCCATCTCAAATGTGCACAAGTCCTATGAGATGCTGTTTCACCCAAATTGAAAACTTTTTGAAGTCGTTAGGTGTTTAATTGAACCTGGTGTGGTAAAGTGTTTAAGAGACTGAGCAATGAATCGTGAAGTAACAGTTTCGAATTGCACATCTGCTATAAACACACTAGCTGGTCTTTGGCAAGCCAAACTCGCTCAGTTTCAGTTCCCCCATCAGAAATAAACGGGATAATGGCACTGACCTACCTCATAGAGTTGCTGTAAGGAGTGCAACTAGATAATGCACCCAATATTCTTTAGATACCTGAAAGCATGATGCAATTGGTAAGTATTATTGATTACTTACACAGAATCTAACTTTGTTCCATTGAAGGCATGGGCATCAACCTTTGTGAACCCATTGTTGTATAACTTTCTGTAAACAAACAAAAAATAGATTAGCTGGTGTGATGCAACTGCAACTAGGCTTTTTTCCTTTTTGCATGCACACTGTGTCCTAACTTACTTTAGTCTCATGGCGCTGGAATGCTTGTTCCCATTGCTCCCCACTGCAAAGGTATACTTTCCCCTAACTAGCATTTGAACACCTATATATTTTTGGTTTTGATGGCATTATATGAAATTCCATTATATCTTGGCCTATTTATTTTTCTTCCCACTGAAACCAATGGGATGTAACATTTAAGAAATAAACAACTCGGGGTAAAATTCCAAACTGGCTACTTACTGCCTTGGCAGGGGAAAGCTCAGTAGGGCTTGCGAAACAGTGGCCCCTCTCCCAAACATATCCCCCCATTGCCTGCTCTGCCCGTCATCTTTCCAACTGACAACTATTTTCTTATGTTAGCATTACTCATTAAGGCTGAACTACTGCTTCACAACTACTGAAACAAAAAGGAGGAAGAGAGAACAACAACATACAGGCTAAGGGATTCGTTGCATAGCCCTTGGAATGCATTTGCGGGCACCGAAATCATGTATGGATTATCAGCCATTTCACTGTGAAAAAAGAGGGAAAGGCTTAGTATTACAATAAAATACAATTATATGTTAATATAACTCTGTGATTATAGATATAGATATAGACACACACATACATGCTTAATTTTTCTTTAGACATTTAGACAACTGCACTGTACTGTATGTGAGGCAGCCCTTGATAACTGGAAATTTCAACTGATGCAGTATCCTAATAAGGATAAACAATGGAGAAAATAATATATCAGCACTTCAGCAGCTTTGCTGTTTGTTTGTTTGTTTCCAAATTGTCTTCTTCACCCAAAGGGCAGCCTCTCCAGTACTATTTATGCAACAAACTAGAGCACCCGAAACACGCAGAGAGGCTCTCTGGTGAACTCTGGCTGGAAGCAGAAATTACAACAGATAAAAAAGGGTGCCACTGAAAACAACACTTGTGATTCTCTCCTCCTCTATTCTTCATGAAGTCTAGCAGTGCACAACAGACAACGGACTACAACTTTTATCTGCCCTGATAAACTTCATTGGCTGCCGCTTAAAGGAGAAGGGAAACTCTGATACTTGCAGCAAAAAGTTCATATCTGCTGTCACTGAGTTGATCTTCGTGAGGTCAGGGAAAACTCTGAGTCCAGTGTTCATGATCACACTGAAATAAAGCAGAAAGAGAGAAGGAGAATTAAATGGTGTGCCTATGTACACAAAGAGATCCATTTTTTATTATTCATTCATTTATTTATTTATTTAAACAGTTTACATGCTGTTTAGCAGCATAGCTCTAAGTGGTATACTGTAAGGTTGCAAAAGATTTAAGATAGATAGTTAGTGCAGATATGCCTTTAAAACCATGATTGTACAATCTAGGCCAAACTAAGTTCCACTGATATAAATTAGGTTCATATACCTGTGGGAGCAAGGATTGGACTAGCTGACTTCCCAGGGTAGCATCTAAGCCAGTGATTCCCGATTGCAAGATTGACATCTCTGCAAAACTAGGCTGCAGTGGTCAAAACTGGCTGGACAGGAGATTTATCTGAGTGTAGCATCTACGTATATCTCATCTGTTAGGGAGATTCATTTATTGCTGTTGACAGCTGACCCTTTGAATGGCAGAGGAAGTCTAGGGACTCAGCTACATTAGTAACGAAAAATCGTTTGATTTGCATTATAACACTGTGACACCAGATGACGTCCTGGAGTCCTGCCTTTCGCCAACGTGATTTCCCATAATAAACTTTACAGCGCGTTTTCCTGAACCACCTTATTGATGTGCCAACATCCAGCCTGGGATTCCTCCCACCCAGCCCAGATGAGAAAAGTGGTAATCCACAGTGTTTGTGAAAATGAATAATCGGTTAGCAGTGTGTATCAGACCGGGAGAGAAAGAGTTAGTTTGAGCTCTGAAAACATCTGGTGGGTGGGTGGGGTGACTCGTTCCCCTAGGAGAGCTGAGATGGGGCAGCAGACTTCTGTTGAAGGTGTAATACTTCACCTTGGCTCAACCTGTATATTTGTAAATCATTTTTTCCAAAACGCCAGTAAGCAGTGGTATTTTTTCTAGAAAAAGAAGTGCCAGAACTCACCGTGATCGCCTCTCTTGTTCTCTTAGAATGGCAATGGCTCCTACCTGAGAGGAGTCGGAACTGAGTTCCGGTGACTTATGGATGAAAAAATGCCCTGGCAGTAAGCCTCCATAAAATAAGAACTGGGGCACTGCTGTAAGCATGAAAAAATATCCCTATTTTGAACTCTAATGTTGGCGGGTAGAACCCTGAGGTTAAGGAAGCGCCCAAATCTTACAAGAATAGCAATTCCCTAGTCTTTTGTTTTCAGTAGGCTACTTACAGGTATTTCAGCAACGGGAGATTCATGAAAGCTTCGGGATCTATGTATTGTAGGTTTCTAGCATTTCGGATTTCTCTGTTCAAAATACAATCAAATGTCCACAAAGAAGGTAAGTGTTTCTGTTCTTGCACACCTCACATTAAAACACCCCCACACCCCCAATAGGAAGATACCTTATACAGAGTCAGACCACTGATCCATCTAGCTCAGGCTTTCAGACTGGGATATCTCCTGCCCCCCCCCCGAGATGCTGAGTATTGCACCTGCACACAAAACAGATGCTCTCCGCCCCTGTGTTTGGTCTATGAAGTTATGAGAACTGAAAGTCCATTCTTATAAACGAGCTCCATGTGAACTATGGCCTATTAGCAAATGTTTAGTCCAAATAACGTGTAACAAGCTGACCTCACTCAAAGGCAGGACCTGTTTTCTGGGTGGTATGATTAGCATAATTTTCTGAAAAGATTGGATTGGACCCCTTTACAGTTATACAACAGAAAAGAAACACTACTTGGCCTGCTTGTCTTTGTAATATGTTGGTCTTTGTGATAAAAAAAACCCACAGTTGTTTATAATGTTTTCGAGGTCAGACACAAAAAAGATTTTCTGATGTGCAAAAAGATTTCAGTTATGAATATGGGCTCAGAAAGAATATTAAATTAATTAACAATACAAAACAAAGCATGCAGGCGATTTTAGCATTGCCATATGGCTGGATTCCTTCTGACCTGCCTGGAATTCAAGAAGCAAAAGCCAGTGCTAGAAAATGAAAAGCCAGCCACAGTTTTGGTGTGTGATCTATCTATCTATCTATCTATCTATCTATCTATCTATCTATCTATCTATCTATCATCTTATGGCATGCCACTCCAGTCTCCGAATGGCACAAGATTCCAGGGGTTCCAGGGATCAGTTTCCTAGGAATGATGACAAGCAGACACTGCGGTGTCTTTATGATATATGGTTTATTTACACATATCTACAACCTGAGCCTAACCACAGAGCATAGGGGCTTGCCGATCAGAAGGTCGGCGGTTAGAATCCATGCGACGGGGTGAGCTCCCGTTGCTCGGTCCCAGCTCCTGCCAACCCAGCAGTTCGAAAGCACGTCAAAGTGCAAGTAGATAAATAGGTATCACTACAGTGGGAAGGTAAACGGCGTTTCCGTGCGCTGCTCTGGTTCGCCTGAAGCGGCTATATCATGCTGGCCACATGACCTGGAAGCTGTACAACGGCTCCCTCGGCCAAGAACTACAACTTATTAATGCAAGATGAGCGCCGCAACCCCAGAGTTGGTCACGACTGGACCTAATGGTCAGGGGTCCCTTTACCTTTACATCCTGAGCCTACAATGGAGGGGCTCACAGCATTAACACCCCATGAGGGTATTGCTTCTCCCATAGCCACAGCCTTGGATTCCAGATGAAAACAGGCATGGCTCTGTCTCTCAGCTGTCCAGCCTGCTGCTAGCTTCTACCTCTCACACACCTCAACTCTGGCATTTGCCTTTCTAACTAACAGCTAGTTGAGAGGCGGGACCCACCCATTGGGTCTCTGCCACAGAGCCACTTCTTTTGTTAACTTAACGACACACACCAAACCCTGTTACCTCTTCTGCTTCCGACACCTCCTCCTCCCAGTCTGCCTCTTCTTCTCCCTCTGACCACTCATCCATCCCACCACCACTCCTCTGGCTCCCAGCCTTCTTCCCCTGGGGGGTTCCCTTGGGGATTCCCCAGCCAGTGCTTCCCCCCCCCACGCCTCTGCATCCAGCCAATCTATGCCCGCCTATCATGCCCTCCTTATGAGCTCCTCGAGAGCTATTTTGTCTTCCATAGTCTGAGACAAAAATTTGGACTAGGTGATTCTTACGCTCCTTTTTCTGAGCACTTGTCGAAGCCAGAGCAATTAGCCCCTCTTTTTATGAGGAACAAGTTCTCAATTAAACAAACAAACAAAGCATTAAAAATATACAGATGGTGTGTTCACTCACTCGCTTTCTTTTAAAAATAAATGTTAACACATACATAAATATATATACTTCTGAATAGTCCTCTGTTGCATGACTGGTTTTCCCCTAAAACTGTTTAAAGTAATTGAAACCAATCTTTAAACAAACTTTGATGATAGCAGCTAAATATTATTTTAGAAGTAAGGCTTCTAAAATGTAATGTAACATAAATGTACAGCATTTGTTTGTTCCCCAACTGACCTTGCCCTCTGGAGAATAATTACACAGAAGCCAGTGACATTCAACTAATGCTAATGATCTAAGGGGCTCTGAAGAGAATTCAGAAAAAACACTCACATTCTGAAGGGCTTTCCCTCACAGAATGATATCTGGCATGCATAGTCAAACCTTTTAACCTTTCCCCAATTAAGTTTTCTTAATTGACAAGAGGTATGGTTAGATGAGTGTGTCCTTTGGGCTTCATAATCCTGTTTACCAGCACAATCTAGCAGTTGCAAATAGACTGTGGATATCAATTAATATTATGCAACTTTCCGAATGCTGCAAAACAAACCCACCAGTTAATGGCACTAGCATGTCATATTGGTGTTCATTGTTAGCGACTCTGTATGAATATGGGTTTTCATTCATTTTTTTTATTTTTTGGAAACGTAGTTTTCATTCATTTCCATCTATGGGTTTTCTTCTATAGCTGGTATATTTCCCCCTAGATTAAATATACTGAAGCATATACTATTACATAGTTCACCATACAGTTAATTTTTTGGCGATCACTCGTAGCTGAGTAAGATTGTCTTCCATGAACATGGTATCAACAGTGAGTCCATAAGTGACTGTGGAGGCCAATTCTGGATCCACACGTCCTTCCACAGTGGGGACATAGGTTTCTGGGTGGGAGTTGATCATCCTCTTAGCTCATTTCTCCTTTGTGCCCTGAGTTCGTGCCTCTACACCTTTGGTAAAGGCTATTCTCCAACTACACCTTTGGTAAAGGCTATTCTCCAACTGGAACGCTTGCAGACCAGTGTTTCCCAGTTATCAGTGCTTATACTACATTTTTTAAGATTTGCCTTGAGAATATTCTTAAGTTGGGAATAGAGTAGCTGCTTTGGAAGATAATACAGTGGTACCTCGGTTTATGAACACAATTGGTTCCGGAAGTCTGTTCATAAACTGAAGCGTTCATAAACTGAAGCGAACTTTCCCATTGAAAGTAATGGAAAGTGGATTAATCCGTTCCAGACAGTCCGCGGAGTAACCGTTCATAAACTGAAGCGAACTTTTCCATTGAAAGTAATGGAAAGTGGATTAATCCGTTCCAGACAGGTCCGCAAAGTACTTAAACTGAAGCGTTCATAAACTGAAACATGGGTGTAATTGGTTCCGGAATTCTGTTCATAAACTGAAGCGTTCATAAACTGAAGCGAACTTTCCCATTAAAAGTAATGGAAAGTGAATTAATCCGTTCCAGATGGGTCCGCGGCGTTCATAAACCGAAAATTCATAAACCGAGGTGTTCATAAACCGAGGTTCCACTGTAATCAGGCATCCAAATACAGTGGTACCTCGACTTACGAACGACTCGACAACTGAATTTTTCGACTTACAAATGGGGCAAATGGCCGCGTGCTTACGAATGTCTCGACACCCGAAAGGAAACCGCGGTGCTTTTAGATAGGGATTTTTCGACTTACGAATTTTTAGATAGGGTTGCTTCGACTTACGAATTTTTAGATAGGGTTGCTTCGACTTACGAATTTTTCCATTTCCAATGCATTCCTATGGGAAATCGCGTTTCCAATGGCGCTTTTCGACTTACGAATTTTTCGACCTACGAAGGTGCCTTTGGAACGGATTAAATTCGTAAGTTAAGGCACCACTGTAGTTAAACAGTCATTGGAAGATATATATCCAAAAGAGAGACTAGGATTTGGAATAAGCAGCAAATTAGGGAGCTGTGGAACTGACATTCTTATTTAGCCCTTTAAATATTAATATTAATAATACTGATGTTTGAAAATTAACAGTTTTGAAGAGATAAATGCATCTCTTGATAACCTTAACTTTATGAGCTGATCTACTGTAGCCAAGTTCACACAACCAGCTGAACACATTTTACCAGCTGTTCTTTGTATCATATCATAGGACCAGTTCAAATTATTCAAGGATTTTCATCTACTTACATATGCGTGACTTTGTTTAGATTTCTGAAAGAATGAGCCTCCAGGATCTGCAGCACTGCATCTATGGTGATATAGCTACATGGGAGAAAAATGGGAAGGGAGGTCATACACAAAGGCAGATGGAAATCTATGAGCTGAGTTCATTGTATCTGTCCTCTGTAAGTATCCCTCTGCTCCAGGGAGAGTCAATGTTGTGCCCTCCAGATGGTGGGCTACAAGTCCCATCGCCCCTGATCATTTTGGTTGGAGCTGATGGGAGCTGGAGTCCAACCACATCGGGAGGTTAGCTGCCCCTCTTTTCTTTCATTGTTTTTAATTGGCTAGAGTAATGATGGCAGGGGAATCACGCCAAAACGTGCGGTCAAAAGGTTAATTTGTACTTACGGTTTTTAAAGCAGTTAGTAATGCAACATCTGGCTGCAGAGATAAATAACAGTTCTCATTGCGTCCAGAGAACTACGGTTGCAAGGCAGGCTTGTGTTGGTGGCAGGGTGTTACTTGGCAACCAGGTAGGAGGACCACAGAATAGTTGTTTAGTCTGGACATAGCAGTGATGGGGAAGCTGTGGTCCTTCAGATGTTGCTGGATTCCAATTCCAATCATCCTTAAGCACTGGCTACCATGGCAAGGGCTGATGAATTACGATTCCAATAATGTGTGGAGTGCAACATCCCTAAAGGTAAAGGGAGCCCTGACCGGTCCAGTCGTGACCGACTCTGGGGTTGCGGCGCTCATCTCGCATTATTGGCCGAGGGAGCTGGCGTATAGTTTCCAGGTCATGTGGCCAGCATGACTAAGCCGCTTCTGGTGAACCAGAGCAGCACACGGAAACACTGTTTACCTTCCTGCTTGGAGCGGTACCTATTTATTTACTTGCACCTTGACATGCTTTCGAACTGCTAGGTTGGCAGGAGCTGGGACCGAGCAACGGAAGCTCACCCCGTCAAGGGGATTGGAACTGCCGACCTTCTGACCGGCAAGCCCTAGGCTCTGTGGTTTAACCCACAGCGCCACCCACGTCCCAACATCCCTAGTGTATTATTAATTTATTTCATGTTGGCATATACACTTTGGAACTCCCTGCCTATTGACATCAGGCCTGAACCATTTTGTTCACCTCATCTGTTTGTTACTCAGTCAAGTCTGCCTGGTGGTTTTTTTTAAAACTTCTTGGATTCAGTCAGCTTTATTCAGCTACTTCTGCTAACAATCTGAGCTACCAAAGTTGTTTTTAATGCTTCACCCCATTTTAATATAAAAACACATTGGGGGTTGGAACTTACATCCTGGAGATGTTGGGAAGATTGGAGAATGCTTCTCTAGGAATTATTCTCAAATGGGTTTCCATAAACCTCCTGTAGGAACAAAACTCTGTTAGTTCAAGAGAATTACAGATTAAAAAACCTTTTTTTCCCGTTTCTCAGAGCAGAGTGGAGCTTATGTTGGGGGCAGAGGGAGAAATGATTACAGGGCAGGTGGAGATGAGAGAATATGATTAGAGTATATGACAGGGGTCACCAACGTTTGGGCCAGGGGTCACATTTTGAATGTGAGCGTGCTGGGGGCGCCAGTCACAAAATGGCTGCCATTGGGGTTCAATATTGGCTGCCTTGGAGGCATGGCATAACACTAAATTACAGTACAATCATTATGAGACTTTCCCCAGAATTTGATTTGATTTGGGACAGGGATATGGTAAATAGGGAACACAGTCTCTTCCAGTGCCACAGTTCAAATCAAAGGCAGATATTATGTTAAGCTGCTTTTAAATAAAAATAAAAATAGTGAATGATCCAGTTGTGCCTCTTCCATATACTATACAGTCCCCTTCCTCAAAGAGAAAAATAATGCTGGTATGATTTTGCACATCTTTGTATCCTCTAAATCATATTTCAGCAATAAATTTTAGCATGTTTCCCTCCCTTTCCCTCCCTTGTAGGACTCCTTGTTGTTGTTTTTAACTAAATATTAAGAACATAAAAAGACACCTGACTAGATCAAGACACATAGCTTAATTGTTCATTGCTAAATCTGTTCATCATGAAACAGCTCCCCAAATATGCCTAATCTATTCTTTAAAAAAGTTTTTTTTTTAAAAAAAAGCTGTTTATTATGCCTCATATTGCAGCTGGTGGAATTTTTGTCTAATAATGTCAGTCTTCGTGGCTTTACCACATCTGCACAATTAATTATACAAAATACACTCAAAACAATAGGATTAAGTGGAATAGGAAGGCGGAAATCTGTGTGTCAGACTGAATCCTATTAATTTTTCACTTGGGAAGCAGGATGAAAAGCTATTAATAAGACATCTATTAAAAACTCCCCACTCTTTACCCCAGTATCTTCCACAAATATTTTCCAAAACGTTGAAAGGAAACCCTTTACAGAACATCTAATACTTTATGGTTCATTTCAACAACAATCGCAAAGGCCAAGGCAATGTCGATATTAAAGTAAGTATTTCAAATCCAGGCATTCCTAGTACCAAATCCTATTATTCACAGCCGAAATCTCTCTATGACTTACAAATAAGTTATGATGCTAACCGCACTGAAGTTAATGGAGCCACTATCATGCCTATAATTAATGACCATAAACCATAATTGGAGGAAGCCGTAACAATGAAATATCCAAAAGCTTGTAGTGCACTTCTGAATTAGCTAGTCTTGTTTCTGAAGTCAAGCCAATGCATCAGGAATACCTAATTGTTCCATTTTTTTATTTCTGAATTTTGTACAGAGTACTTCATGCCCTTTCATTATCTGTGTTCATTGTGCATTGATTAAATACTGCAACATAAGAAGCTAAAAACATAAGAAGAGCTTGCTGGATCAGGTCAATAGCCCATCTAAGGCCAGCATCCTGGTCTCACCAACCAGATACCTGTGGGAAAGCTGCAAGCAGGGTTTCAGCCCAAGAGCCCTCTCCCCTCCTGTGGTTTAGAGCAATGGGCATTCAGAAGAATTACTGCCTCCAACTGTGCAGGCAGAATAAGGTAAAGGTAAAAACGTAAAGGACCCCTGGACGGTTAAATCCAGTCAAAGGCAACTATGGGGTTGCAGCGCCGAGGGAGCCGGCATTTGTCCACAAACAGCTTTCCGGGTCATGTGGCTAGCATGACTAAACTGCTACTGGCACACGGAAGACTGTGACGACTGCCAGAGTGACAGAAACACTGTTTAACTTCCCGCCGCAGCGGTACCTATTTATCTAGTTGCACTGGTATGCTTTCGAACTGCTAGGTTGGCAGGAGCTGGGACAGAGCAACAGGAGCTCACCCCGTTGCGGGGATTTGAACCGCCGACCTTCCGATCAGCAAGTCCAAGAGGCTCAGTGGTCCAGACCAGAGCGCCAGAATATAGCCAACATGGCTAGTAGCCATCAATAGCCCTCCCTTCCATGAAGTTTTCTTTTAAAGCCATCTAGGTTGGTAACCACCACTGCTTCCTCTGCCTGAGAAACTACTTTCTTTCAATAAAAGATTGGGGAAAGACTTTATAACTTCAAATAAAAAATGTGGTGGTGTTTTGTATATAAAGGAGAAATACGACCCAAAATTGATTTTCAAAGACGAGGAAGGAAGAGTGTTGATAGTCCAAATCACGCTGCAGGGTGGAAAATGGATTATTGTTGGAGTTTATGTGCCTAATGACAAAAAGGCAGAATTTTACAAGAAACTAGACAAGAGACTGTTTGACTTTTTGGATCAGAGAATAATTTTAATGGGAGATCTCCATGGAGCTGTTCTGCCGGAACTAGACAGATCAAGAAAAAGGAAAGACACAAAAGAAGGCAAGTTACCGAAAACATTTTTTGATTTAGTGGATAATTTTGGTTTAATGGACATTTGGAGGCTTAAAAATCCTACAACAAAACACTTCACATTCTTCTCGGAACCTAATCAACGTTCAGGAAGAATTGATTATATATGGACCTCCAAGGAGTTAATTCTAAGAGTATCTAAAATTGAGATTCTCCCAAGGACATTAGGGAGTTGGCACCTATGTAGGGGAGCTGCTCCACCCCCTTGATCATTTTGGTTGTCCTTTTCTGAACCTTTTCCAATTTGTTTTTGCAGCTTGGAGACCAGAACTGTACATAATATTCCAAATGCAGCTGCACCGCAGATCTGTATAACAGCGTCAAGATATTGGATTCCTAATGACCCCAGCTTGCCGTTTGCCTTTTTCACAGCTGCTGAACACTGGGTCGATGTCTGCATCAGGCAATGTACTACGAGCACAAGGTTTCATTCCTGGTCAGCCACCACCAGTTCAGACCCCATGAGCATATATGTGAAATTAAGGGGTGGGGTGGGGGGGTTGCCCTGGCACGAACCACCTTATGATGCATGCAAGAATGCAAAAAAGCAATCTTCAAGTGATCCTCATGCATAGCAAAGTTATTTTTGTATATTTACTAGTGTGCATCAGTCATACAGAGGGACAGAAGAATGCAAATGAGCTGGAGGAGTTGAAACCAAATTGAATTGAAATTAATTTTAAAAAATTATTTTGTTGAAACCAGAATTCAAAAGTGAGATACTGATGAGAGCAAACCACAGAGAAGAACCAGCGAAACATTAAAGTAGTGGAACAAGTGAAATATTCTAATTCCTAGTCATATGTAGATTAAAAAATTATAAAGGCTGTCATTGTAATTGCAACACCGCAGCATCAACGATACCTCTGAACATACACACACAACAAAACCTAGCCCAGCAGGTATTCTCATTGATTTATTAGGAAACCTGTCTACAAGAATATCCTCAGTATGGAAGAATGGTATGTGAATCCATTCAAAATTCATCTTATAAAAATATAATAGTTGGTATTAGGTCATCTAAATATTGACATAATTTTGTATTTTGGTTGTATGTTTTTAAAACCATGTATGTTATATTTTGTTTTCGTCCTTAGCCGCTTCAAACATTTTGGAAAGACAGGGGACATAAATGTTTCAAATAAATGAATAAAAATGAATAGGTTTGCAATGAATAAAAATGAATAGGTTTGACATAAATGTAACTACGCAAATCACTTGCACATCTTTGCAGGGGAGACTTTGCTTAAAATATTTGCTAGGCATACCTTTCTGCACTAACATAATTCATGAACAGAAATGCTCATTCATGAAGAATTCATGCAAATATTCCCACCCACTTGAAATATTTCCTCTCCTCCACTAACATCATTACCAGATTATCTCAATTAGAGTAATTCCATATTGCACTGTATACAAAACTTGAGAAATGAATAGTGACTAAGAGTTGCTCAACAAGGTGACTTTTTTTGTCTTTATATTACTACAGTACATACAGTATTGCAATTCTTCATAAAGTTTACTTGGGCTGAATACACACACCATACTTTTAAAGCATATTCAAAGCACATACACCCCAAATCCTAGAAACTGTAGTTTGTTAGGAATTATAACTATGTGAGGAGCAAACTACAGTTCCCATAATTCTTTTTTTTTGGGGGGGGGGCAGTTTTTGCCTGCAATCCTGCGAGTGAGCCCTACTGAATTAAGCAGGAATATCTTGAGTCAACATGCACAGAATTAGGTTGCCTATTTTCTTATTTCAAGATAATTTTCCCCAAAAATATATATATTCCCATTTGTTTTGCAAGTTCATTTATAGACAGTGCCATTTATCATTTCTGCCATCATTGTTTCGATCTGATCAGGATTCCATTCTCTACTGTCCTCTCAGATACAGGGAAAACAAAGCAAGATTGCTGTCTACTAGTGCCCAAAGGATTCCACCTTCCTGGTGGAATTTCTGCTTAACTAGCCACCACCTGAGATTCCGACCCAGCTCTAGTTTCGTGCCCTTTCTTCACTTTTTAATTAGATGATTCCATGCAATCCAAGAGAAGTCACCACTTTGGAACTAAATAAATAGACTGCAATTCAGGAAACATACTTTTATATATAAAAAAGTTGTTTTCATTAATATAATTTATATGTTATTTTCCCTGTATCTTTGTGCATAGTTTTTTTGCTGGAAAACTGTATCACAAAATTCGGAAACGCTTAGTATGTTTAGCCTGGAAAAGAGGAGACTGAGAGGAGATACGATAGCCATCTTCAAATATATTAAGGGCTGTCACATGGAGGAAGGAGCACACTTGTTTTCTCCTGCTCTGGAAGGTAGGACTCGAACCAATGGCTTCAAGTTGGAAGAAAGGAGATTCCGACTAAACATTTGGAAAAAACTTTCTGGCATTAAGAGCTGTTCAGCAGTGGAACAGACTCCCACGAGAGGTGGTGGACTCTGCTTCCTTGGAGGTTTTTAAGCAGAGGTTGGATGGTCATCTATCATGGATGCTATAGCTGAGATTCCTGCATTGCAGGGGGTTGGACTAGATGACCCAAGGGGTACCTCCCAACCCTTAAGATTCTATAATTCAGATTCCATGATCACATATAGGTTACATTGTTGCTTTTGCAGCAGATTCAGAATCCTGCTGCCATCTACTGTCTAGATTCAGCAGCACAGTAAAAAGGGACATTTCTTCTATTTCCCACCAGATCTAATTTAGTATTAGCTGTGCAATAACCTGGCTGTTCCCATTGTAATGTATGTAATTTTGTGCTGTGCTGAATCCATGACCACAGTTGTGCAAATCTTTTCCCATCCTCAATGAAAGCAGGGGGGGGGGATTTCAGTTGTTTTCAGGTGTGGAAAGAAGATTTGTCATTTTGTCATTACCTTTATAAAATTACAAGGTGTGCTTTTTTTTAAAAAAAAACCCCACCTTTTCAAGCATAGATTTATGCCACCCCCAGGCACCTCTGTGGCTTTCCTGTACTTCCTAGAATGTCTATGGAAGAATGCCCAAAGTGGGGGCAGCCAGGGAGGCTGCCTACAGAGCACCTAAGAGCTGCATGATGACTTCAAAAATAAAGAAATGAAAAGGACTTCCTGTTAACTTTTTAAAAGAACATTGCAATACCCTCAGGCACTCTGAAGACAGCATCTCGAGCTGTCCACAAAGTCCTACTGTGGGCATTATCTCAAAGCTACCGGTAGCTGCCTGGCTGATCTCATGGTATTATGGCACAGAAAACATGACCTCCGAAGCCAGTCATAAAAGGCTGGGCAGCGTCATCTGGGTGAAGGCAGCTTCTGAGATGATCTGGTCCTCATTAGGCTTCTGAAATATCAATGCCAGCACTAGGTCTCAGAAACAAATGGGCAGCCAATGCAAACAGAGCAGGATCGGTGTTGTGTTCTCCAATTTTATATGGCCCCAGCATTTTATTTATTTAAACAATTTATATATTGCTTAGCTACAATAATCAATAAGTGGTGTGTACAAGAATACAGTAGAAATCGGTTAAAACTATAAAATCAGACTTTAATTAAAATGCTTGCTCGGTTTTTTTTTAAAAAAAGGTTCTTCAGCAGGTTCTGGAATCTCAATAGGAAGGGGCCAATCCGACCTCAGTTAGAGGGGAGTTCCATAAAATACACCCCCACAAAACTGAACAAATAGCTCCTGGTGGATACAAGCCATGCATCTGAGCATTGGGGTCCCCCTTCCTCCCTCTGAAGACGTCAGGAATTTTCCAGCTTTTGAAGTTTCTTTGAAGTTTCCTTATTTAGATAAATTCTCTTCCCCTCTTCAACCAACAGCTTCACAGGGTTAAAAAACAAAGGCCATTTTATGGAAGAAATGCAAGTTGAATGAACAAGATCCAATGGAATGAATTTCAGATGGTGATCAAAATGGGTCATATTTGAAAATTAGCACTGGGGGAGAATACCTGGCCACATTCCTCTGTTTGTTTTTTTAGAATCAGCATTTTTGTTTTTAGTTCACAACCAAATTGGCAAAAGGTTGGACTGGCTGCTTCTTGCTCAGTTTAAATTGGCTGGTCCTGAAACCTTTAATTCATGACATCTGTTTGCGGTAAGGTTGTCACTAGGAATGCCATACATCCAATTTTGGGGGTTTCCTAAAAAAAAAGCCTCAACAATTTTGGGGTGTCTTAGTTTTTACTTTTTTGAAATATGGCAACCCTGGTTGCCACCTCTATTTCCAACAGGGCTCCACTGGCTTTCAGCCGGTTCTCTGTGATGCTGTATTTCTTCACTCTATAGCAGAAGTGGGACAAGGGCTGGCTCTAGCCTAAATAGCACCCTGGGGAAGAAGTACCTCCAGCAACTCTTCCACTCCCATAGTCAGCTTTGACAAAAATAGTCAGCTATTGACAAAAATCCCCCCTGGGGATCACCGCACCGATTGTCCCCCCTGGGTGGCCCACCCCACCCCTGGGTGCACAGCATGTGCGCTGCTTCGTATGTCCGAGCGGTTAGCTACGCTACTGGTTTATAGTATTCAAAGTAATGTTACCTCAAAGTAAAGCTCTGCTCTGCTGATTCTTACTTAGCATAAATGACATCAAAGCAGAAACCGAAAAAGAAAGGTACTTCAAAGCAACTTGAAGATCACTTTTTTGCAGTTAGTAACCAAATAACCTGTGTAGAACCTTGCAAAGAAAGGTTGCAGGCAACTGCTTTTTACCACCACAGCTCAATGCAGACAGTATAAACTGAAGTGTGTGTGTGGGGGGGCAGCCACTGAGCACAGCTTGGCACCCTCCTCAACTTGCGGCCCCAAACTCATAAGTGAACCAAGAAGACGACACAGAAGAAAATGGGGGAAAGCTGTACAGTATCTGTCTTTCATTCACCTCAAGTGTGGAAAAGGAGGTGACAGGCCTCTATGAAACTCAGGTCCCAGCATAGATAGAACATAGGAACATAGAAAGCTTCTTTGCATTGAGTCCATCTGCCTCAAGATAGTATTGTCGAATGCTTAATGATAGCAGCTTTCCAGAGTTTTAAACAGGGGTCTGAAGACGGGACCTTCTACACACAAAACTCTTGTAAATACAGCCCTTCACCATGTCTTGTATCAAATCACGTGTGTGTGTGTGTGTTTTCATCAGAAAGCTCCACACAGGTGCTTACATATAACTTCTGAGAAAATATTGCAGTATTCACAGTCTGCTGATCTCCCAAGCACCTACTACGACCTTGTGTAGAACAACAAGAGGTTTATTTTGCTTCAGTTTCTTAGTTACACATTCTGAAGTGTAAGTAAGGGTGGGGAGAGAGACCTAGATTTAGATCCAAATAAATGAAAGGGAACGGGAATCATAAAATTGTAGAGTTAACCCCAAGGGTCATTGAGTCTGACCTCGTGAAATGCAGGAATCTCAGTAAAGCATCCATGACAGATCAGCGGCGGAGCTCTATGCTCCGCCACCAGGGGCGGAGAGCAGGCGCACTGCCCCCAGGGACATGGCACGCATTCTGGGGGTGGGGCACACGTTTTGCCAGCAGGACCACCTAAAATGGTCACTGCCTGTATTCCAGCTGACACATCAATACAGTAATAGAATTGTGTTTGTTTTTTGTGTGAGTTTATATTTTAATTTTTATTCGGTTCCCTTTTTTTCTTTTACCTTATTTCTTACATGTTATTGAATTATGTTTCTGATTATGGGAAAAAAAGGTTTGTTGTTGTTGTTTTTTAAAAATTAGAATTTTACTGTTGTAAATTTATAACTCACCTTTCCTCCAATGAGCTCTGGGTGAAATATGTGGTCCTTACATTTTATTCTCACAACAACCCCTTGAGACAGGCAAAGCTAGGAGATAGTTCCTAACCCAGGTTTACCCAATGAGCTTCATGGGCGAGTGGAGATTTGAACCCAGGTCTACCATGTCCTGGTCCAATCCACTGCACCTCACTGACTCTCTATTGCTTAAAAGGATTCAAAGTGACTCTTCTCCCACACCTGAGTTGCTTGTTGAGGTGCTCACAAAACATCCCAGAGTAATCCTGCTATTTAGTTGTAAACGTTTTCCCCAGTATGTGTAGGCAAAGCTCTGGGCATTTATGATGATGATGATTAATTTCAGGAGGGGGGGAGTAAAAAAGCCTTATGAAAGCTAAGAAAAGCAAAAAAATAATAATTAGGATCTTAACTAGATGGATTTTGAGGCCACCTATGCAGTCAGCTATACAAGAGAGAGCATGGCTGAGATCCAGCCGTAGCTGAAAATAGTGCTTTCAAAAGTCATCCTGACCCAGCTTAAATGAAGCTCTGTGCAATTTTATTTAAGAAGCTAAACCTAAGCTGTTTTCAGATGTTGAGGAAGGTATTTCTACTTCATTTGCCCCTAATTCCTCATTCAATGACTGGCTGCCAAAGAGCTTTATGGTGGCATCACCAGCGCAAATATTCATAACTACTCGGAAGTACCAATTCCAACAAATGAGACCCTTTCTGATTGCATATCGGTACTTCACAGCTGCACCCCAACCTGTTTTGTTTCCTGTTTGTTGCAATGGAAGGCGTAATTGCTTTAACTTTAACAAAATGAAACCCTTGATCCTGTCTGAGGACAAGGTATGAACAAGTGTACCAATTAAAATCTCAACAGAGATAAAATCGGTTTGCAAACTATTCAGCTACATATATCATCAGCTGGACTGAAAGGACATAGGGTTTTCAGAAAAGTACATAATAGAGATTAATGCTCTTACTGGCCTTAAAAAAACACCAAACACAAATTCACCCATTACCATGGCTACACAATGGGTACCACTTGGCAAGTAGATGGAGCTCATGGTTGTGTTATGAGGAAGTGGCACTGAGATACACTGCAAAGGGGAGAAAATTTATGGTCCAAACGAATGTTTGGGTGGGTACAGGGTCAAACATCTATTCCTAAACTCCAAAACAACTTGTCATGCGGAATCATTTAATGTGGATTTAACAACTGTGAGATTAAACGACAGCTACCACCTATGTTGGCACTTGCGATAGCAAGATAAAATGACAAACAATTTCAAACTATGTTAAGTCCCTCTTTATTTTGGGGGGAAAAAACCCATCTAACCGAAGTCAACATGGTTGGATATTTACGCAGCGCAGCCAAATAATTTCTCAGCATCAGATCCTAGGTGTTAAAAGTCCATGAAACAGCAGCTCAGGTTAATTCAGAATTCCAGCAGGAGAAAAGCAGTTATGACGCCCTGACATTAAAGAAACCTCAAGTGTCCCATGTTGGCGGCCCCTGCTCTAGACACCTAATAGGTAGCAGTGAATTTGAGTTAAAGTGGACTTTCCCTTTGCTTAACCTGTTTATGTGTAAGTAAAGCACAAATCACCAAATTGTGGTAAGCCTCCGGTGATCTCATTCCAAAGAAAGCAGAACCTGTACCCTTGGAGTTCTCGTTAGGGTTGCCAGACTCAATAGAGGACAGGACTTCTGTGCCTTTAATTGCCCTGCTCTCTTTTGAGTCTGGAAACCTTAAAGAGAAACCTTTTGCTTGGAAATTAAACAAAGGGTCTGCTGGTTTCTCTTTAAGGTTTCCAGACTCAAAAGAGAGCAGGGCAATTAAAGGCACAGAAGTCCTGTCCTCTATTGAGTCTGGCAACCCTAGTTCTCGTTGCTTGCAGAATTTGGGACGGGTTTAATGCAAAGGCATAAGATATTTGCTAAGGCTCACACAAACATCGTGAAGCACATGTGCAACATTGGGTTTGCAACTGGCCATTTTCAACAGTAATACAGACACTATGTAAACCCAGTAGAGCAGCATATTCAGCATAAACTAGCACTAAGTGAAACATAACAGCAGATCCACTTAAACAAGATTCAAATATATAACAAAAGAATTTCATATACTTAGAGCTGATGGTGCTAATCAGTGTAATGGCTAGATAATTTTGGTCTGCCATCTCGATTCAAAATGGCAGCTGGCAACCAAACATTGGCAAAGAGTGTTACCTCCACCTCATGAATCCTTGTGCAGAGTTTGGCAATGATACATCGAGAAGGGGCTGAACCTATTCCAAAAAAAACAGGCAAAAGTCACCACAAAGTGACATTTCAGTTCACCATCGGGATTCAAAAGGGTGCCTGGCATCCAAACAGGGACAACGACTACTGCCCCTACCTTGGAAGCCCTTGTGCTGAGTTTGGCAATGATATCTTGAGAGGCAGCCAAAGCCACAGAGAACAGATGGATGGACAAACCACTATCCAAAATACATAATATAAATAATAAATTTATTTTTTTGCATCTCCATCCCTGCTGCACTTACGGGCAATTTGTCATCATTTTCATGATGCATCACTCACAAATACATTGGGAGTGGAAGGCTAATCTGGAATGATTATAAAAAAAAACTGTAGACAAACTCTTCAACCCTTTCTGGGGCAATTATAAGCAACTTGAAAAAGAAACTAATTAGTGCTCAGAGTTTTCGGCAGTAAAGTACATCTCCCTCCATTCCTGAGCTTTATTGTTGCTTTAAAAAAACTGCTTCACAGGCCCTGGAGTCTGAGCAGACACAATAAGCAGAACTTGAATAGTCAGCTGTTTAAAATGTTTTAGAAAAGATTCATTATGGTAGAATTGAAAGACCATGGCAAAAAAAAAGCTAAAATAAAAAAAAAGCTAAGTATATCATGTAAAAGCACGATCCTGTTTCTAGTCCTGTTCATCAACATCTCCATGCACTTGCTTTTAGAAAAAAACAAAGCTGTGTTCCAAACTTTAAAGTAACAGAACATGAAGATACTTTTAGTAACCATCAGCCCAATGCAGGGAATCAATCATATTACCAATTTGAAGGCATCATTATCAGAAACTTAAAAAAAATAAAAATAAAAAATCCTTCCAGTAGCACCATAGAGACCAACTAAGTTTGTCATAGGTATGAGCTTTCGTGTGCATGCACACTTCTTCAGATACACATGCTTGCACACGAAAGCTCATACCTATGACAAACTTAGTTGGTCTCTAAGGTGCTACTGGAAGGATTTTTTAAAATTTTGTTTTGACTGCGTCAGAGCAACATGGCTACCCAACTGTAATTTAAAAAAGCAGTTAGCTCTTTGGCGAAAGTTAATAATTCCCTAGTGTAATGACAAACCATGGCTAGTTATTTCAAACAAAAACTGAAGCAAACCTCAGGCTCACATGTCCCTCCCTCCCCTTCCTCCTGGTCTGCAAACAACGGGGGGGGGAGAGATTTATTTAATTTATAAATGGTCTTCTAGTGAGGCTTATGAACATACCATTAAAAATCTAAAACAAATTTTTGAAAGAGCACCAAAGTCCAACTAAATGTAAGTTGAAAAACAATGGAAAGAGCCAATGGAAAGAGCATCTTGCAAAGACAGATGTACAGTGGTACCTCGGGTTACAAACACTTTGGGTTACAAACTCTGCTAACCTGGAAACAGTACCTCGGATTGAGAACTTTGCCCCAGGATGTGAACGGAAATCGCGTGCCGGGGGTGTGGCAGCAGCGGGAGGCCCCATTAGCAAAAGTGTGCCTCAGGTTAAGAATGGTTTCGGGTTAAGAACGGACCTCTGGAATGAATTAAGTTCATAACCCGAGGTACCATTGTATTGAGAAAGATGTATTCAAAAGAATATTGTATTCAGTTGTTTCTGGAAGGTAGAAATAACAGGTGCCTGCCAAGTATCAACACTAAAAAGCCACAGCTTTCCACAAAATCGGGAGCAGCCACTCTGAAAGCTTTGCTCCTCGTTACTCTGAGTTTAAGAACATTACATTCATGCTGTGCAACAAGCCACAATTCCCATTTTGTTGGAATATGAGAAACTGTTTTATTTTTATTTATTTTTTTGCAAAACAGGATATAAAACCAGGGTCTAGTTTGTACAGGCTGCAGTTTCCTGTATTCAGACAGGATGGCAAACTGTGCTTTGTAGCAAACCATCAATGTAAGCTTCTAATCCCCTCCCACTGTGTGAAAAGAAAGAGAAGGAGGGAGCCTGAGGCTGCCTGCAGGTCTTTCACATAAATCATGGTTTCTCATTACATCTGAACTGGGTCTCTGTTTAGGGTATTGCAAAATTGCCTTAGTTTCTTGTGGCAACTTAAAGTAGGGGTCCCTAAGGGTTTTTTGAGAGTGCTGTGAGCAGCATCACAAAATGGCTGCCTGGAAGGCATGACCAGTCACAAAACACCCACATAGCAGAAGGTGTACTGGTGAGACTGGGATTCAAGTAACATGCCTAACAATATGAGGAAGGAGTGGGGTCTGAGCCCCCAAACCCAAAACCACTCCTTTGAACTCCCAGCCTTCGGCTCCAGATCGTGTCCTCCCTCAAAGAGACCTGGCAACCAAACCCTTATGTTGTGGGTGGGTACTATTGGATAGCCACAACACCTGATTGGTAGGTCCCTTGATGCTGGGTTCAATATGAGCAATGGGCGCTAGCCAAAATGCATCAAGGGACCTATATATGACAATGCAAGTGATCCTCAGCTTTCTCTCTTGGTCAGTGCATTGGAACACCCGTTCACTTCTCCCTATATTTAGGGCTTGCGCGCTTGACCTTGCTATGCCATCATGTGTTGTCTGTCGTTGGGACAGGGGCACGGCAGAAATTTCCCCCACTTGGCTGATTGACTGGTGCCATTTGGGTTTCACCTGCCGCGTAGCAAATCGCCACAACTTGAAAGGTTGCGGATAAGCTTTGGTTCAGGTGATAGGGATGGGGGAACGCTCTCACCATCCCTATGTGAAGGGTATTCCGTTAAAGGAATCCAGGGACTCAATGGTTTGGTCAACCCTGCGAGGGGTTGTTCCTGTGCCTGAGTCCAGGGGGCACCTGGGAGGTGGACATAGCATGTCCCCGGCTTTCTGCCATTCCAGGTGTTCACCCTAGGCTGACCTATGATGGAGCTCTGGGTCAGCGCTACCAGAGTCGAACCAGAGCCTATGCAACCAATCCATAGCTGCCAAGTCTCCCGTTTTCCCCGGGAAACCCCCGTTTTTAAAGCCGTTTCCCGCTGTCATCCCAAATGGCGAAATATCCCGTAATTCCCCTGGATTTCTTCTGGTGCCGCTCTGCCCATGCTTGGGCACCGGAAATCGGGCAGCGCCGGCAGCAGAAGTTGCTTCTACGCATGTCTGGACATGCGTAGAAGCGACTTCCGGTGCCGGCGCTGCTGATCCCGTATTTTAGTAACCGGGACTTGGCAGCTATGAACCAATCAATAAAGTTGTGGCCTAAATTCTGCCAAAAACCAAGCCAAAAGTTGAGTTTTGTCTGAATTTATTTAAGGGGGAGGTTTCAAGGTCTAAACACACAACACCAATTTCATAAAAGACCATTCCCCTACCCCACCTCTCTCTCATTTTGTGCTTTGTCAGGCCAACCTTGAACAAAATGTCTTAGTGCTCTTGCTCATTGGTTATTGACAACAAAAATCATTTTCGTCAACATAACCCCACATTGGTTGTGATAATGGGGTTTAAGGACTGTAGGACGCATGCAGGGAAGAGAAGGCGGGCTTGACTCTTCAGCTCTTCCACTGTGGCAAACGCCCTCCTTCTGTCTCAAAACATTCATTCCCCAGCCAGACTCACTTCTGGGTTTAGATCTTGACTGTTCACATGGCTGGGAAGACTTAAAATGACTTATGGAGGGATTTGCACAGGATAATAGCCAATTCCCTTCCACTCAGCAATTATCTCCTGCACAGAGGCCACCACCCCATACCCTACATTAGCATTACACAGTAAATATGGCATGGGTGCCTCATAACAAATTGTTCTGCTCCCCCAAAGCCACCAGATCAGGACCACGGCATGATGGAAGAGAGCATGACCCTTTCCTCCATGCTGTTTTGCTGCACTCCACAGACCCACCCCTACACACATTCAAAAAAGCTGCTGCTTCACACCTATTAGGCGAGACTCAATGAATGGGTCCTGTCAGTGGAATCCCTGAATGAAAAATTCTACATGCGCAATGCGATTTCCCTCTCCTCCTCCCCCTGCGCCCCTGAAATAGACTGGGGTGGGGGAAAACATATATAAGTCCCATATACTCACAAAGTCTTGGTGCCCCGTGGGAGGTTGGGGATAAAATATATCTCTCTGCAGGTGACTTTGAAGCGGTCCCAATCTGAGCAGTCACAGAGGGACGAAGGGCACATTTCCGTGCCTCTACTTATCAGTCCCGTTTCCAGCAAAAGCAGGAGCTGAAGGAACTCTGGTACCCACAGCATCTTCCTGAGCCTATTGTGGAAACGACTTCATTGCCCTGTGCAGCTCTTCTCCGCAGCGAGAGAAGACACGACCACAGTTCTTTTCCCTGGGAACAGAATAGAGGGAATCTGCTGTTCCTTCAGAAAACCACGTTCACCTGATGCTCCCTAAAAGGAAACAGGGCGTAATAAGCAAAAGCATAAAAAGATGTTACAGGCAGTAGACAAATCCCTTTCAACTTCCTCCATGCCAAATCTACCAGGTACTATCCCATCCCTTCCCACCCTCAGCTCCATATACCACCTCCCCTCTCAATGGGTGATCTGTTTTCATTTCTTTCTTTTTTATTGCTATGTGCTCCCCACGCACAGGAAAAAGTTTTCTTTATCAAGCAGAAAGTTTGTCTGCAACAAGGAGTAGTACAGCCAGGGCTGGACTTTTGTGGCTGAAGTCCAGGGTCCCACACATAGCCTGCCGCCACCCTGAAATGAGCACTCAGACAGCAGCAGATGAAGGGGGGGGGGCATAGCAAACAAATCCAGTGTCAATACCTGTGCAGGGATGGGGGCACTGGGGCCCAGAAGGAATGACATTACCCCAACACCCCAATATAGACATTCATTTTATTATTATTACTTCCAAAACAGATTATCCTTTTCTACAACAAAATCTGGTTTGCTCCCTAGTAAACGTATGTACCATCAAGGCTGCAGAAGCAAGCATCGTTTATTCCTGTGGGTGCGATGGTACTATAATGTAAAATGCAGAACTGCACGTGCTCAGAGTATTGTTATTTTTCAGGACTCGTAAACCTTTTTGGTTTTGGTTCTAACACACAATAGATACAACTGTAAACTGGAGATAAACCTTAGCTATGTGTGCTTCATGTATGGTCATCTAAAGGATAGAGGCACAACTTCTTTTTAAGTTCAAGGTCTAAACCTACCTAGCTGAACCATAGGCATGGGCGTAGCCAGGGAGAGCAGGGAGGGGCAGTTGCCCCCCCCCCTAGATCAAGTAAAACAATAGAAATATTTAACTGACCAGTCACGATGGTTTTGTCCCCCACTAACAAAAACCCTGGCTACGCCCATGACCATTGGTAAAGGTAAGTTAACTGACCCAGAAAAATCAGCAGACAAAATGCTCTTGTACAGAATATGTTTCCTTAAACTTTATTACACTGGATATTCTCTCCTCACTTTTCCACCCACAAGCAGATCCCTCCCCTTTCCCCAAACCTGATCTTTATAACAATCTCAAGTCTGCCCCATACATCACTCACTCCATATCCTCTCACTGTAAGTGCCATCTTTCAATATTCTCTCACTTCTCTGCACAACCATCTTTTCAAAGAAGGGATTCCCTTTGTACAAAATAAACAAGAGGCATTTGAGAATTCTAGTATTGTGTTGTCTCAGAAAAAAGAAGTGTTAGTTCTATCATATATTATATTATTGTGCTAGCAATATAAAGTATGCCTCGCCGTCGACATTATATATGATCAAGCAGATAAGAACTAGCTACAAGAGCAAATGACCCATGAATTAAATTATTTGCTTGGGATGCGGAAAGGAGATTGTTCAAGTTAAGTAAAATGCACGAAAGCTCATACCAATAACAAACTTAGTTGATCTCTAAGGTGCTACTGGAAGGATTTTTTTAATTTTTTTGTTTTTACTATCAGATAGTTCTGAGAATCTAGGGCAAACTAGATTAATTATAAATTCACCCAAGTTGGCTAAGTAACTTATTATCCAGTTTGCAAGAAATCTGTGAAATTTTCAACATTTAAAAAGATGATTATTCTTCCATTCTTGAGATACGGAAGAATACAAAATGAGATGTTGGACAGAGATCTAAGATGGTTTGAATGTTCTCAAGTGAGAACATGGTTAGCAAACAATAGATTAAGAGGTGGAGGATTACAGTAGTTGTTAATGTAACAAGACACAAACTCCCCCCCCCCAAAAAAAATGACTGATAAAACTAAAATAAGAACCAAAACAAGTATATGCACATGATGACTTTGAGACTTAGATATTCCAATACTTTTGAAATAATGGATATTTCTAGAAAGAAGGTCACTAATCTTGTTTATACAAATATGAGAGAAATTTATTTTAGACATTGGTGATACAATGGTGTATGCTTCTCAAGAAATAAGTAAACGAATAACAAGTATATTCCAAGCTGTTGAAAAAGTAAATCTCAAGTGGGTAGGCATATTTATTTGTGGTGGATCTATCAGAGGCAAATAACGGTGGCAAGATATTTGGAAAAGAGTGGAATAATCTCATTTGAGATTATTCTTCATCAACAAATATTGAGAACAGAAGTCCTCAACATGTGGAAATTACTGACTTCAATTATTGCTTATATGGCTATTGTAGCTTGGATATAATACACTAGAAAAAGACACCTGAAATGATAACTTCCCAAACTTTGGAACCATATGCTGATGTAAAAGTTAATGCCGGTGTCATGAAAGGGAGGAAAAGGCTAAACATGCTTAGTCACAAATAGTATTTTTCTTCAGTATCGTAATAGAGAACTGAAAACAGATTTTTATAAACAAACGTTCTTGGTGTGTTATAAAACATATTGTGCAACCCTATGCATGCTTACTCAGAAGTAAGTGCCTCTATGTGCAATAGGATTTACTCCCATCCATGTGTGCATAGGATAGTAGACAGCGAGTTATTTATGCAGATTTAGTTTAAGAGAATCACGGTTTTAAATAACAAGTAACTTTGACAGGTTCCCCATAACACAGGGCACAGCGGCAATTATTCTCCCAAAGACTGACTTCCCCAGACAGTAAACCCTCCATCCTCTGCCTCCTCAAAAGTTGACATCACCACAGAAAACTCCCAACGGTGTGTTTTGTTTGTATGTTTTGCCAAGGCGTCTCAGGGCACCTTTAACATCTGCATGACCAACAGAAATTCAACAGGTGGAGCTTTTCCTGCCATGGAGATGTAGTCATCTTTTCTGCGGAATCCTCACCTGCTGAACTCATCTTTTGCACTCAGGAAATACCCCCCCCCCGTTGATTCGTCTCCTATCAGATTCACCTCCCATAGATATGAAGGAACCCCCCCCCCCCTTAAATCTTCACCTGTTGAATTCGTCTTCCGTAAATTATTGGGGGAAATTTCCCCGTTGTATCTTCACCTGCTGAATTCAACTACAGGAAACTTTCTGTGTGTGTGTGTGTGTGTGTGTGTGTGTGTGTTACGTATGTGTAAATTTCCCTATTTGGAGAACCGTTACTTATCTAAATTTCCCTTCCGCAGTTTTTTTTTTGGGGGGGGTGGGAATCTCCGCTGTTGAATCTCTCTACCTGTTGAATGTCCCATCTTGGCCACGCTGCTGCAAAAGGCGTCCAGGAGCCTTGCCGTGGACGTGCCATGCAATCCCCGGCGCTGCCTCCTGCGGATCTAACAGCAGGCTGCTCCCCTAAGAAGCAAGCCCCCGGGTGTTCCCACGAGCGCCCCGGGAACCCCCTTCCTTCCCGGGCGCCTTAGTAGCCCCAACAGAGGGATCGCGCTCCGCCTCACCGGGACTCAAAACCTCGCGCGGACCACGGGCTCCGGCGTCCTCTCCTCCCGTCTGGGCACCGGGCGGCAAGATGCTCAGGAGATCCTTCCCAAGCCCCATCCCATCCCGGCCCCGCCAGCCACTCAAGTGCGGGACCTTTGCAAGAAGTCCGCGACTCCGCGCCGAATCAGAGCATCCCACGCTCCGGAGTTCCGACGGCTTCAGGGCCTGCCCTCGGTTGCCATCTCGTGGCGGCTGCCGGGAAAGCCCCTCTGAAAAGAAATGCAGGGGAGATCTCTCCTTCAGCAGCGCAGCCAGGGCCAGATTTAGGTTTGATGAAGGTAATGGGGCCCTTTATATGTCCAGCTGTCCTTTGTCAACAACAAATTGTCGCTGTTGTTTTTTGTTGTTGAATATATGCTATATGGTAATTTATGGACCTAATAGGTATCTAAAGCCATTTGCACATGTTGCCATGCACCCTATCCATGCAGAATGCAGGCACCCTATATATAGAAATGAGCAAACCAGTGATATTTTAGGGAGCAGGCGGGGCCCAAGACTTCCATCATAGGAGCCTACACAACACAAAACACTGTTGCTGTATGTAGGTTTTATTTTAATTTTTTTATCTTATATTTTGGAGATGTACATCCAGTTGTTTTTTTCCCTTTAACTTTTTTTGGGGGCCCCCAAGTGAGTGGGGCCCTAAGCTATAGCTTGTTTAGCTTATACGTAAATCCGGCACTGAGTACAGCCCCTCCAAGTGTCCCTATTTTCCAGGGACAGTCCTGGATTTACAGAAGTCGTCCCAGTTTCTGATTTGATTCCGGAATGTCCCTCTTTTCCTTAGGGCATCCCCATTTTCACCAGAGAAATCATGGGAGGTATTCTTATCCTTATTATTGAATTTATATACTGCCCTATGCCTGGGGGTCTCAGGGCAGTTCAGTATAAAATCAAGGTATGGATCAAGGTATGGAATTATGTGACCCTCTAGCCAAGGAGATAAGCAACTCCACAACCTTTAGAAGACACCTGAAGGCAGCCTTGTCTAGGGAAGTTTTCTAATGTTTATCTTTTGTTTTTACAGTACATGTGTTGGAAGTCACCCAGAGTGGCTGGGGAAACCCAGTCAGATGGGCAGGGTATAAATAATAAAATTGTTGTTGTTGTTGTTGAATAGGATGTCACTAATTTCATTGGAGAAATGTTGGAGGGTATGGCAGCGCCACTGACACTCCTAGAAGTGTTGTTTGTTAATGATTGATCAGAGAGTAGTTTATATCCAGCCTTTCCACATGCCAGAGTACTCATGGTGGCACTCCTGAGGGCCTTCCTGCCACTGCTGCTAGCATTGATGCCGATTGGTAGGGGCAGCAAAGCAGGCCATGGAGGCGGCAAGGCACAATTGCAATTTCCTGCAGGCAGTTCCACTCAAGGGAAGGCTTCAACAGTTTTGTGCCATTCATCTTGCTCTTCCCATTCAACCTCTTCAGCTTTCAATGAACTTACATGAAGGATAAAGTATTTATCAAGGGAGCAGCTGGTTAAGACCTATAAGTGTCTTTCAGCCCTAACAATACAGTGCATCCTCCTTTCAGCTCATCTTTGCTCTTTTTAGAAATGAAATCCATCAGAGAGAAGTGAGGCCTTGCAACAAATCTTGCAATGTGGATATTTCTTGTCCAGTGCCTCTTCTGGGACACTCCCATTATGTTTCCCCTATCACCTGGTTTTCTGCCTCCCTGTACAGGAAGATAAGCCCACTGATGTTTCTCTATGGTGAACCAGTTGGGCATATACCGGTAGCATGGGTATGGGGGCTGGATCCAGCCCAATCACCTTCTAAATCCGGCCCGTGGACGGTCTGGGAATCAGCGTGTTTTTACATGAGTAGAATGTGTCTTAAAATGCCTCTCTGGGTTACTTGTGGGGCAAAGGAATTTGTTCACCCCCCCAAATATAGTCCAGCCCCCCACAAGGTCTGAGGGACAGTGGACCAGCCCCCTGCTGAAAAAGTTTGCTGACCCCCTGGCATAGAGGTTAGAGCAGGCATCCCCAAACTTCGGCCCTCCAGATGTTTTGGACTACAATTCCCATCATCCCTGACCACTGGTCCTCTTAGCTAGGGATCATGGGAGTTGTAGGCCAAAACATCTGGAGGGCTGCAGTTTGGGGATGCCTGGGTTAGAGTGTGAGAACTAGGACCCAGGAGACCAGAGTTCAAATCCCCACTTGGTCATAAAGCTCACTGGGCAACTTTGGGCCAGTCACTGCCTCTCAGCCTGACCTCCTTCACAGGATCGTTGTGTGGATTAAATGAGGAGGTGGAGAACTGTGTATGCTACATCGAGTTCCTTGGAGGAAAGGTGGGATACAATAAATAAAATACATGAAAGGTGCACCTGGATGTAGAGAAAATTCTTTGGCAGAGGCATCCATGCAATTGATGTCTGAAAATAATTGGGCCTTTTTGGCGCTATTATTATTATTGTGCATATGGCTTCTACATGGTTTACACAACTATAAAACCAGTCCATAATTAAAATATACAACAACCATAGCTGTCAAGTTTTCCCTTTTCTCGCGAGGAAGCCTATTCAGCATAAGGGAATTTCCCTTTAAAAAAGGGAGAACTTGACAGCTATGACAACAACATTAGAATGTCCTTAACTGAAATCCGCAATAAAACAATTTTAAAGCATGACCATTAAAACACAGTTAAAACAGTAACATCACAAGACATTCAGAGGAATGCTTGCCTAAGCAGATGTGTCTTCAGGAGCAGGCGGAATGCCAGCTTCACAAGAAGCCCCGTCCACTACACAGCAATGTATTTGTGTTGTTATAATGTTGCTGCACTACAGTATTTATATTGTAAATTTGGGGGAGAGAGATTAGGCTATATGATTCCTGAGTCCCTTCCAATTCCTGGATGCAGCAAGGGTTAAAATCTAATGGTGGATCTCATTGTTGAATTAGCAAGGCAAGAGCAATAATGCATGGGTGGTTAGGGTTTAAGAAAGGAAGTTGCTTTGTGGAGAAAGTCAAAGGCCAGGGCAAGGGTGTGGTGGGGCTAGAAGCAGGCAGAGAAGCCTGAGAGTGAGAGCCATTCTAGATTTTTGCTTGAACCCAAAGCTGTGGCAATGCGAGAAGAAAGCCCTTCTGAGCCCCTCCATCATAGGCTCAGGTCGTGTATATGTGCCAATAAACCATATATCCTAAAGCAGTGTTTCCCAAACTTGGGTCTCCAGCTGTTTTGGGACTACAACTCCCATCATCCCTAGCTAACAGGACCAATAGTCATGGATGATGGGAAATGTAGTTGAAAAACAACTGGAGACCCAAGTTTGGGAAACACTGTCCTAAAGACACCACAGTCTCTGCCGTCCCTCATTCCACGGAAACCGAAACCCCTGGAATCTCGCACCGCTCAGAGCTTGGGGTGGCGAGCAACAATAAATTGCCTGCGTGTGCTGCTTCCAGACTCAAATCACACCCATCGACCCATTTGCTTGCTCGCTCCTCTTCCATCGGAATTTGAGCGCCTGCTCCTTTAAGAAGTGGGCGCGGCCTGCCCTCGCACAGCCGCCGCCGCCGCGCGGCTACGCTGGTTTCCCTGGTCGCGGGCGTGGAGCGCCGCGGGCCGTTCCCCGGAGAAGCTCCGGCGCGGGGCCTCATGGGGAACGTAGTCCCTTCTGCCCTCCACTGTCGAGGCGGCCGGCGGCGCTGCGAACTACGACCCCCATGATGCCGAGCGCCGCGGGGGCCCTGGCGCCCTGAGAGGCCGCTCTTCGCCCGGTGGCAGGGCGGCTAGTTCAAGTTGCCATAGCGGCGGGGTGGGTGGAGGAGCCGGCCGGTTGGAGCTAGAGGCGTCCGAGAGCCATGCCTCGGCCCTGAGACTGGACGCAGGGCGGGAGGGTTGATCCCAGGACCGAAGAACGGGAGCCCGGTGAGAGAGATCTGTCTGGGCGGGGGTGGGGTGCTTCGAACCCGGGGGTGGGATCTCCTTGGGCCGATGGGGGGTGGGATCCAGTGCCTGGCTGCCCATGGTGACAGTGGGGTGCAGGTCTGGGGGTGGCTGAAAAGTTCCAGGGGGGGCCTCTCCTCTTAACGACTATTGTGGCACTTTCGAAAAGGGTCGCAGAGTCTGTGCATGAAAAATAAGCTTTGCCTGCCATTTGAGGCGGCTCAAAAGTCAACTGAAGGGGACAGCTGCGGTTAAGTTTCTAGTCCTCTGTGTTTTCCAAGCGCGGCAAGATCCTATTCTGGGCAAAAAGAAAATAGTGATCCTCTTTTCTTAGGGCAGCTGTCTACCAGCTGCATCTGGTGCGCAGGCTGAGACCCTACCTGCCCGCAGACTGTCTCACCAGAGTGGTGCATGCTCTAGTTATCTCCCGCTTGGACTACTGCAATGCGCTCTACTGGGGCCACCTTTGAAGGTGACCCGGAAACTACAATACAGAATGCGGCAGCTAGACTGGTGACTGGGAGCGGCCGCTGAGACCGTATAACACTGGTCCTGAAAGACCTACATTGGCGCCCAGTGCGTTTCTGAGCACAATTCAAAGTGCCTCGGTCCTGTATACCTGAAGAAGCATCTCCACCCCATCGTTCGGCCTGGACACTGATGTCCAGCACCGAGGGGCTGCTGGGGTTCCCTCACTTCAAGAAGTGAGATTACAGGGAACCGGGCAGAGGGCCTTCTCGGTGGTGGCACCCGCCCTGTGGAATGCCCTCCCATTAGATGTCCAGGAAATAAACAAGTATCTGACTTTTAGAAGACATCAAAAGGCAACTCTGTTTAGGGAAGTTTTTAATGTTTGATGTTTTGTCGCTTTTTAAATATTATGTTGGGAGCTACCCAGAGTAGTTGGGGAACCCCAGCCAGAGGGGTGGGGTATAAATAATAAATTAGTGTTATTATTATATTACAGTATTAGTCATTGCAGCACAGCAGTGTGGTGCTGTTTTAACATTTTTGGCTTCATTTGGCGTGGAGTCTGTTTTCTCCCTCACTCCAGGCCCTATAGCCTTGACCCATAGGCCTGATGGGGGGTGGGGCTGACCAGTCATCTAGTTCAGTATTGTCTGCTCTGTGGTGGCTCTCCGGGATTTCAGTTTCTCCCAGCCTTGTTCAGAGATGTCAGGAATTGAACCTGGGACCTTCTGCGTGCAAAGTGGATGCCCTGCTACCTCTTTCACCTACTAGTAAGCCCAGTTAAGGTGTGTTTCCAGGGAGGCCTGCAATTCTGTGTGCCCATAGTTAGGAATATGCCCGACTGAAGGCAGTGGGACTTGCAGCTTGATGCTGTGCTTCTGAGGTTTAGCGACTTCAGATGACAATGGCCAGTTATTTTTCTCTGGCTTCTGTTTCAAGGAGACATAGGGATTGGGAAATAGGGATTTCAAACCTGAAGAGCAGTTTAAACGGTTTATACAATGCACTTTCATTCACACACACACACACACACACACACACACACACACATATTAATATTCAGCATGGTGTGAAATGTACTTTTGCAATATGATTTTGGGGTGGGATTGTGTAGTAGCTCTCTGTGGTAGTTGCTGTGCTTCCCTGTCACCTGTCTGTAGCACATCCTCTCCCCATATGGAAGTCTGTATTGTAATGTTTGTGAGGAACAGGTCTCTGCCCTTACAAGGAAGTTAAAAACATGAAGTGTGTAGATAATTGCCCTTGAATCGGGGCAAGCTTTGCACCTATGGTAAGAAGGGAAAACCCTTCTGTGAAATAGAATGAAATGAGGATTGATCAGCGAAATGGCAGATTTCTGATACTGCACGATCTTCTCTGTCTGTATGAAAGGCTAAGAATAGTACCGTATTCAAGTTGTTTCATCACATCCCTTTTCAGCGGTTCCTCTGTGGCTGCATAGAAAGTTTCTATGTTGGGCTTAACATTTTTGAGCTGCTTGTAATTTAATCGCAACGTAGTGCAATATGGACTACAAACGGGTTTCCATGCTGTGGTGTTGTCAAAAACTCTGATCTCTTTTTCCTTTCCTCCCTATTTTTTTCAATGGTTCTGTTCTGTTCAACTACATTGACTTAATTCAGTGAGGGTTAAGCAAAAGCTACAATGTCACAATTGTCACCAAGATCTCTTTTTGACTCAGCTTCCTTTTCCTGTTAATTTCAGGGTAGAGAAGTTGTGGCTTGTTGCAACTGTTTCATCACTGTTCCTCAGGCAACAGGCTGAAAAATATGTGCCGTGTTTCTGATATAAGCGCCCTGCTTTCTTTATTCTGTTTATATATGTAGCTCAGTATAGCTTGACCAGGGCAGATACTGTGTCTGCAGAATTCATAGAATCATAGAGTTGGAAGAGACCACAAGGGCCATCCAGTCCAACCCCCTGCCAAGCAGGAAACACCACCAAAGCATTCTTGACATATGGCTGTCAAGCCTCTGCTTAAAGACCTCCAAAGAAGGAGACTCCACCACACTCCTTGGTAGCAAATTCCACTGCCGAACAGCTCTTACTGTCAGGAAATTCTTCCTAATGTTTAGGTGGAATCTTCTTTCTTGAAGTTTGAATCCATTGCTCCGTGTCCGCTTCTCTGGAGCAGCAGAAAACAATCTTTCTCCCTCCTCCATATGACATCCTTTCATATATTTGAACATGGCTATCATATCACCCCTTAACCTTCTCTTCTCCAGGCTAAACATACCCAGCTCCCTAAGCCGTTCCTCATAAGGCATCGTTTCCAGGCCTTTGACCATTTTGGTTGCCCTCTTCTGGACACGTTCCAGCTTGTCAGTATCCTTCTTGAACTGTGGTGCCCAGAACTGGACACAGTACTCCAGGTGAGGTCTGACCAGAGCAGAATACAGTGGTACTATTACTTCCCTAGATCTAGATGCTATACTCCTATTGATGCAGCCCAGAATTGCATTGGCTTTTTTAGCTGCTGCATCACACTGCTGACTCATGTCAAGTCTGTGGTCTACCAAGACTCCTAGATCCTTTTCACATGTACTGCTCTCAAGCCAGGTGTCACCCATCCTGTATTTGTGTCTTTCATTTTTTTTGCCCAAGTGTAGTACCTTACATTTCTCCTTGTTAAAATTCATCTTGTTTGCTTTGGCCCAGTTGTCTAATCTGTTAAGGTCATTTTGAAGTGTGATCCTGTCCTCTGGGGTAGCTCCTTGGAAGCTTTGTCAGGGGTCCCTCAGGGAGAAGATCAGTAATGGTATTTCCCAAAACTATAACTTTCCTGCTTCAATACTGATCTTCCCCTGAATTTAGAAGTGTGAGGATGGTTGGGTGTGTTTTAGATGTTCACATGACAGCTTAAGATTGAAAAAACTAACCAAGGAAGCAGAAACTGGGGAGCAGAGTATACCCTCAGTTCTAAGGCCTGTGTCATTGGCCTTCAGCTGATCTAAGAGCATGATCTAAGGTGGGTCACAACAGCAGCACTACCACTATACAAATATATGTTTAAAATTAAGAAAAAGCTTTCCAAGTGCATGGTTGTGGTAAATATGGGTTTTGGAATTGAAAGGATTCAATGTGCAGAGGTTCTGTGATAGATTTTCATAGCTACGTCAATGTGAAAAGTGTTCCGTAATGAGATAAGTTAGAAAACGGCTCATCAGAGCAACAAGTGTTTGTTTGCCTGGGAGGAACTTGTTCCTGTTTTTATGATGCTGTTTTACTTTTTTTTAATTATACTGCTTTTTTAATGTTAGTTTTGTATACCACTCAGGGATTAAAAATATATATATTAGGCAACCTAGAAATTCTTAAATAATTACTGCATATGTGTGCATGTTTGGGGAACGAGGCAAGCATTGTTTTTAAAAAGACTTTCCCCCAAACTGTTCAAAACACTTTTTCTTAAAACAAGAGGAGCAGTAAAAGAAAACTTTAAAGTGGTTGGGTTTACCACCACAAGTGTGTGTTTTAAGTACAACTAATGTAGAAGACGCCTAACTCCTTGTGTACAAGTTCTATTACTGTGTTGTTTTATCACTTTTTAGTATATCTCTGAAAGATGTTGCCTTAGGTCACTCATCTTTCAAAGATCTGCTAACTAAAATTAACTTGTGAGCTTTTGAGGACTATTGGAAATAGAAGAATGCTAAGGATCCATGGATCTATTAGGATGCAAGAGTTGTTGTTTTTTGCAAAAATTAAGCCATAAAAATGGTTTCCACTTAGTAACTTGCTGAGGTATGTATAAGATTCATATAAATACATAGTAGAAAATTGTCTTTAATTTTGGGATGAATGTTTCCCATTCAGCCAACTACTTTGTCCTTCTTCTCTTTTCAATGCTGCCCTTGGCAGTGACTATTAAACAAGCCTTTCTTTTTGCTCTGTAAGAAAGTGGCTTCTCTTTAGAACTGAGCTTTTGCTGTTGGGCTTGCTGTACTAAAAATAGCAGTTTTTAGAAGCTTGAATATATGGCGCAAGGTTGGTTGCGCCAGTGAGAAAATACGCAGGACTGGCTGTACGTCTGGCTGCACCAGTCAGTACATGATCTTAAGCATGTGGCACAGACTGGTTACATGTCAGGGCAATGGTTTTAAGTTCAGCATTCATGCCAGGACAGTTGTTTAAGTTCTGAATTTGGCAAAGCTAAAATCAAAGAAGCAGCAGCAGAAAACTGTCCCGGATGAAAGTCTGGAAGCCATAAGTGAGAGCTTTCCTCCTTTGCCATCAAAAATACACAATGGATAGAGATGAATCCTACATGCTACCAGAGATTTTCAGGAACAGAGCAAAGCAATCTGATTGAGTTCATATCATGACAGACCAGGAGCAGAAAATAGGATAGTAGCAGAGTTCCCAACACAAATGTATAGGGATCGATTGTTCTCTTGCTATCACCCATATGGTTACATCATTTTTATAGAGATCTACACACCTGCAGGGTGAGAGAAGGAGGTGAAGGTGCTCCTTCAGATGCTCTTACCTTCAGGGCTTTGGAGAATGGTAACTGGGAAGAGATCCTTATTAGTGATGGCACGATGTCTGTGGAATCTTCTTCCCAGAAAGCGTAAGGGAGGTGCCAGGGTGAAACATTTTTATCCAAAAGGGTTTTAGTGAATACTGTGCGGGGTAGATGTCGACTGCTTCTTTACTGTTCTGCTTCTATCAGCCTCCATCTTTTTTTCAGTTTTAGGAATAAGTATTCCCTTTTTACAGATGGATGGATGGAGTTCATTTTTTATGCTGTCAATTGCTTTGAAAATTGTGAACGTAGAAAAGTGGCATGTAAACTTAAAACATAGAAAAAAAATATTGTAGGGGTCTCAGTCTGTGTATTGTGTTTGATAGAAGGTCATACCGTGCTCCTTCTCAACTCTTGTCTTGGGTTAAACTTTACTGTTTACTTTGTTCCATAGAATTTATTGGGAGCCAGTGGAAATAAAGCCATCCCCAATCTGCTTATTCTCATCTAGGCTTTTGGGTTTTTTGGTATAATGCCAGAGTATGATATTTTGGGACATTTCGTTTGCCTGTTATTTGTTCAGTCATCCATACTCTACAAATGGTTCTACTGTTTTATTTCTCACTTGGTTCTGAAAAGTAGCTAATAAGTAATTGAAATAACTAAATGTCAGGGGCTGTTGTTGCTTTGTTTCTGAAGATACCAATGGCCGATTCATCCAGCGAATCTGACAACTTCCATCGTAGAATTGGGAGACGTGGTCCTATACGGGCAACCAGAGTCCGAAATCATGGTGGTGCTGAAGATGTTACAGAGAAGATCCATACTTTAGCAAGCACATTACAGGTTGCTAACAGCACTACATTTTTCAAAGCTTGTTTTTATGTTTCTTGTGCAAAGATAAGAAAGGGCTTCAGATCCCTCCACTGTGTCCCATGTCTGGGGGCTGTATCTGTGAGAAATATTGCTAGACACTTTAAAAAGTTTGGAGCACGTTTTGGAATAAACCAGAGAAATTGCTGCAGTTATTTATGTTTGCTGTTTAAATGTCATGTTGCATTGGCACAAAATCATCTGGGCTACAGTCCAGAAGCACATTTACTTGCTAATAAGTTCCACTGATATCAGAAAAATATCTGAGAAAAAATATATATGCATAGAATCAGCGAGTAAGGCTATTGATACTATTATAGCATATTTCTGCACCAGTCCTTAGCTGACCTTCTCTGTATATTAATAATCTTGAGATGAAGTGATGCTGTACCTAATATTCTACACATAGTGCCTTGTGAACACTGTGACTCCCCCCCCTTTTTTAAAAAATATGGGTGATAGTCAACAAAATCTTGTGCTAGTGCGACAGGCTTTCCTTGCTCCCCCGGTATGTTCCCTGCACCACCCCTAAGTCTGCTGTGGTGGGAACCCTAGAACAGATTTATGGGGCATATTGAGGGAAGAAGAGAGGGGAGACCTTGTTGTGCTAGGTAGCAAGTAGAAATCCTTGTGCTGATGGAATGTTCACTTTTGTTCAGTGTTGAACACACATACACACCCACACCCACACACCATATGTATATATGGTATCATAATGTGAGCTTGTCCTTAGCCATGATTGTTGGATCAGAAACCTGCTTCAGGAATTGCATGTGCTCTTTCACCTGGAGTGCACATTCCCTTCCTGTCATCCCTCACGGACCCACACGGTTGGGTTATCCACATCCATCTCCCATAAGAGCTGTCTTCACGCTGTCGCCTGTGTTCATGAAGGACTCATAGAATCATAGAGTTGGAAGAGACCACAAGGGCCATCCAGTCCAACCCCCTGCCAAGCAGGAAACACCATCAAAGCATTCTTGACATATGCCTGTCAAGCCTCCGCTTAAAGACCTCCAAAGAAGGAGACTCCACCACACTCCTTGGTAGCAAATTCCACTGCCGAACAGCTCTTACTGTCAGGAAGTTCTTCCTAATGTTTAGGTGGAATCTTCTTTCTTGTAGTTTGAATCCATTGCTCCATGTCCGCTTCTCTGGAGCAGCAGGAAACAACCTTTCTCCCTCCTCTATATGACATCCTTTTATATATTTGAACATGGCTAAGGATATGAAGCCTGTGTGCATGTTTGGATAGGAAGCCTCTGTTCAGCATTTTCAAACACTAAGGTGCCTGATTTGGCATTAAGCAGAATAGGAGAAGTGGCACAGGTATACAGGGGGGGTAGTGTTTGTGGTTGAGGTTTTTCTTTTAATGATGTTTTCTTTTCCCATGTTTATCGTAAGGATACCAATCGGAACCTGAAACATGTGGACCAGATGCTGGGCCAGTATCGAGAATACAACAATGAACAGGCAGAAGCAATTGCAAATGTGAGCTGCTGTTGGTAAAATCTAAACTTACCAGCTTATGCCCCTAAACATTTTGCTGGATGCATCTTCCTATTCACTCCCCAGTGTCTTGTGATGGTGGGCTGGAACTGTAGCCAACTTTGATCTGCTTTACTCTTTTAGGTGTGGGTGGTGGAGGAAGGCTGTGGTCTGCCAGGCTGCGTGGCAGACTTGTTCTCTTTTTGCTGTCTTCCGTTCTAAGCCGAGAAATGCTGTTCTTTACAATGTTTCTGACAGCGCACGACCTTTTCTTTCCATCTGAACCCTGCTGTGCTGCAAATAGAGCGCTTCTTTCATCTCCACCTTGTGTTCAGCAAGGTTCCATCAGACTGCACAAAAAGTGCGGGAACCCTCAGTCCTTGTGAGTTTCTCCAGCTAGTCCTTGGAGCTCTCCTCAGACCGAACTGCTCGCTTCCCCTGCTTCAGACCCCCAGGTGTTTTTGCCTGGCTGGAATGTGTCGTTGAACTCTGATAATGCCTCTTGCTTGTCTGCTTGGAGGAGAAAAAGGAGTGTCTGAGTGTGTGTAGAAACTAACTTTCTTTTCCCAGGGAAATTTTGAATATGTTGCTCTGCCTGCTTTTTCCTCTGGACTTGCCTACTGCTGGCATGTGGCCCTCAGAAGATTGCCAAGAAGGGAATGTGGCCATTAGGCAGAAACAGCTTCCCTATCCCTGTCATACAGGGATCCTTCCTGCCCTAATGTAATTAATTAATTAACAATTCAGTTTTTACCTGTCCTTCACTGTAAGGTCCCAGGGCAGGTTGCAACAATTTAAAATACTACTACTACTACTACTAATTTATTTGTACCCCGCCCATCTGGCTGGGTTTCTCCAGCTACTCTGGGCGGCTTCCAACAAAGATTAAAATACATTAAAATGTCACACTAATTAAAAACTTCCCTAAACAGGGCTGCCTTCAGATGTTTTCTAAATGTCAGGTAGTATTTTTGCCTTGTTTGCTTGTATTTTGTTTCTTAGAAAGAAACTCAACTAAAAAAAATGGACTTGGTCCACCAAATCACAAACCTACCTTTGTGTCTAGAACATTCTCTCCTAGCTAGATCTAATAAACATAACAACACAACATCTTGTTGCAACTGAGTTAAAAACTTAACAGTGCTGCTAATGTGAACTCATGAAAGCAGATGAAAAGTATATGAATTTACATGTCTCATTCAGCATTTGGAGCAAATTCAAATGTTCATGGGGCTTCACAGGGTACAACTCTCCCAGATAGGACTTGAACATTTCAGAAACACCTCTCCCATGGTGATACTCTGTTATGCTAAGCATTTCAGCCAATGTGTGATTGTTGTCATGTGGGGCCATAACTGCATGCTTTTTAAAGAAGTCATATCTATTCCTCCCCCCCCCCAACCCCACAGGTGTCAGATAGCTATTCAGCTAGTTATTGTATCTGTTCTCATACAAAGTCTCTTGCTGTTCCCACCTAATGAGTTGTCATTTTAATGCAGCTTAAAGAAACACTGGAGCAGTCCATAGGTCAACTAAGGAGCCAACGGTTACTGAGAAATTCTGGAGTAAGAAGTGCATCTCTTTCAAGCTTATATCCAAGTGACCTGGATGGTGGAGCCCCAGGTATGTTTCATTTAGCTCTGGTGTATCCAAACACTTGATTTTAAAAAAATGCTGTTCAGTAACTTAATAATCTAGTAGGCTGAAAGGTGTCATGGAGGTGGACTGCTTGAGTTCACTTAAAATATGGTTATCTGAATCTTCTATCACAATGTAAACTGTGTTTATGCATATTTCTTAAGAAGGTTATGCTAATTTGCCTGTCTTTTATCTTGTGAAGAAGGTCGTCATTTCCAGCCTACCTCTCCCCTCAGAGATTATACTGACACCCTGGGTACTCGGCGGCGGCGGTCTAGGTCTGCTGTCCGATTTGTTGACTGTGGAGATAATCCAGATCAGGTAGGTAGCCATCCTTAACAGAAGGTAATAAACACCAAGCACATTTGTGCAGTCCCAGTAAGCCATAGTTTGGCTTACCGTGACATGCGAACCAGGCTGCTGTAAAAGTAGTTTGCACAAATGTCTCGTGTCTGTGTGTGTGTGTGTGTCTGTGTGTGTGTGTGTGCAATGATTTTGAGGCAAAGAAACCTACCTAAATGCATGGTTTTAAACTCTGTGCTTTTCCTACTGCAGCTGCACTCTTTACACCAGTCACTCAGAGATCTTAGCAGTGAACAAATTCGTTTGGGAGACGACCTCAACAGAGAGCTTTCAAGAAGAAATCGGTATGGACAAAGTGTGACTTTGCTTGGCAAAATAATGTAGAAAATAGACTTTCCACTCAGAGCACTGGCCCTCCTCCAGACTACAGATTCCTAGTAGATTTTCACTGCTTGGTGAATTCACTGGGTGGTGCTTGTTGGGTAATAACTAGTTGATTTGAGAATCCAGTTCTAGGACTCCTTTGCATGAAACATTTTTATCATGTAGGAAAAAGTGTGAACACATCATATAGGAATTGCAGTTTAAGAACTCACTTTGCCATGATTACAAGGGGTTGGCAGCTTTTGCATGCAAAGAATGACAGGTACCCTATGCAGACATTGTCCTTGTGGGGACAGCCTATACAGAGTGGGGTTGTGCCCACCTTATTAATTGAAATTCACTTTTGAAAAGGGGCTTACTTTCTAATATGGAGAAATAAAAAAAATAGGGGATTACTTCACTCTGTGTGGCCAGCTGTGAATGTCTCCTTTCTCTTTACACAAAAAGTGGTAATCTAAAAAAACTCAACAGGCAACAAAATAGAACAGAAATCTGTGGATATGCTATAGTGACAGGTGTTACGCACATGTTATGTTTTATAGGCACAGTGTGGGGAGTGGGATTTGCCAACATGCCTCATGTCCCCATGTGCAACTGGACTTCTCTGTGACCCTTCCCCTCTGCAGGGAGGTGGGACCGATTCGGATGGTCCGGCCCGCTACTTAATGGATCCAATTGGCTTCCAGAGAGTGGTAGGGGATGTTTTATCCCATGTCGATGGCCTTTCAGCTGATTCCCTGGTGATTCAGCTGATTCCCTGGTGGCCCGCTGGAATGTGGAGTTAACCAGGGCTATTGACTGTCTGGCTCTGAAGCGCCCTCTCCGATTGCATGGAGCCCGGACAGCCCCGTGGTTTTCCCCGGAGCTGAGGGCGATGAAACAGTCGCTGAGACGGCTAGAGCGCCGGTGGCGGAAAACTCATTCTGAATCAGACCGGACACAGGCTAGAGCTCAACTTCGAGTGGCAATGGCAATGGTGAAGAGGACCTTCTTCACCGTTTCTATCACATCTGCAGAAAACAGCAGGAGGAGACTGTTCCAGGTAGTTCGCAATCTATCCGAACCACCTTTGTCATCCCTGGTAGGGACCCCAATATCTCCTGCAATGCTTTTGCAAAGTTTTTTGCAGATAAAGTCGCTCAGATTCGGAGGGAGGTAGACTCCACCGTGGGAGCAGGGCCAGGGCGGGAGAGTGCTGGAGCCCTGTATAGTCATGTTTCATAGCATCAATTTCAATCTGTTACATCCGAGGATGTAGGCAGGCTGCTTGGACGAGTGAAACCGACCACCTGTCTCCTTGACCCTTGCCCATCCTGGCTAATAAAAGGGAGCTGGGAAGGGCTGGGCGATGGGCTCCGCGGGGTGGTAAATGCTTCCCTCTATGAGGGAGTATTCCCAGACCCACTGATAGAGGCGGTCATTAAACCGCTTCTTAAAAAAACATCTTTAGACCCGGCAAATGTGGCCAATTATCGCCCAGTCTCAAATCTATCATTCTTGGGCAAGGTGACTGAGTGAGTGGCTGCTGAAAAACTCCAAGCACGCCTGGAGGATGCGAACCATTTGGATCCCTTCCAATCGGGATTCAGGCCCCATCATGGGACTGAAAGTGCCTTTTTCGCGCTGGTTGATGATCTCCGGCAGGCTAGGGACAAAGGTGAGAGCTGTTTCCTAGTTCTGCTGGATCTCTCAGCGGCCTTTGATACAATCAACCATAACCTCCTTCTGGACTGTCTAGAGGGGTTGGGAGCTGGGGGCACTGGGTATAAATAAATAAATAAAATTAAAAATAATAATGATGATGATGTTGGGTGTCACATTCAAACTGGGCTCAGTCTAGATGGCAGGAAAACTCGGAACTGCAGATCAGATTTTGCAGATCAGAATTATGCACACTTGGCTCTTTGTTCATAGGCTTCTATTCAAGCAGGATGTCTGACATGAGAACATCAGGCTTGTTGGCTCACCTGTGTGCCCCCCCCCCCCGCTCTCCCCTAGCAAATAGACTCTCTCTATTAAGGGTAATAGAGGGTAATAAATTGAGTTCCACATTGTTTTGTTGACTTTAAAAAAAGCAACTGTCTTTTGTTTGATGGAAAATAAGTTCACTTTTTTTGTTTATAAATTAGTTGTGTTGCTCTACTGGAAATTTGCTATGCAAGAGTTCCTTCTAGCCAGAAGAGCTGTGTCCTGAAGTAATGACACTTTAACAGCAATGTTAAAAGAATCATTTGCACGATATATTTAGAAATGGTTTTTGTTTTGTTTTCATGCTTCCTTTTTCACGAAGAACTGATGCAGAAACAAAAAGGATGTTGGAAGACTTGTCTGACAAACTGAACGAATCCCAAAGACAGGATACGGTGAGTGCCTTGAAAAATTGGCATTTCGTTGTGGGGCGGGATGGAGGTGGCTTCTTGTAGGGCTGCTTTGCAATACTCTGTGCAGTTTCCAAACCGTATTGCAAACGATGGCATGTTAAAGCACCCCTAGAGCCAGACAAAGTCTGAGCTTCTTAACTTGCTTGCCCTTTTTTCTTCTGTATATAATATTAAGACTGTCAAGTTTGGATTGTCTAAACTGGGTTAGTCAAAACATTAATCTATTACCTGCACAACTGGAGTTTGGCTCATGGACAGTTGAAGAAAGTGGATAATAGTAGCAGCCCTTCACGTTGGGATAACCCTTTCCAGTGTTTCAAGTGCTTCTCATGCATTGCAAACCTTACCTTACCGTGTTGTTGTAAGTCAAGTCAGTATCATTATCCCCCATATTGCATATTGCAGAGGGTGGTGTTGAGCCTGAGAGGGAATGGCTTGCCAAAAGCCAGCTAGTGGGTTTATGGCAAAAGAGAGATTCAAGCCAGGGGCTTCCTGATTCACAGCTCATCCTCTTATCCATTGGAGTACACCAGCTCTCCGTAAAACACGAATGGGAAAACGGCATATAGATGTACTTAAAGACACAAGAGACTTTGCCTTCCCTGCTAAATACTAGGAGCAGAGATGACGTGTGATAAATGCATCCCTACAATAAAACCCCCACAATAAGAGGCTCTTGCAGTTTACAAGCTGGTGTGGAGGAGGTAGGAAAATCTTGGGTGTTCCTAGGCCTTGAGGAAAGAAGGAAGAAATAGTCATAGAATTGCAGAGTTGGAAGGGACCCAAGGATCATCTAGTCCAACCCCCTGCAATGGTGGGAGCAAGGCTGGAGGTGGGTGGGTGGGTGGGTGGGTTGGAGGACGGGCAGAGAAATATAGCAAGTAGCAGGCATTGGAAAAGAAGGAACAATGACAAATGTCCCACCAAAAGGACCACCCAGCCCTACAGCTTCAAACTCATGAGAGGCTATTAGTATAGTTGGGAGGACCGTAGCTCACTAGCAGGGCATCTGCAGAAGGTTCCGGGTTCAATCCCCGGCACCTACAGGTAGATGTGGGAATGTCCCCTGTCTGAAACTCCTGAGAGCTGCTGCCAGGCAGTGTAGATAACATTGAGCTAGGTGGACACAATGATTTGACTCCATGTAAAGCAGCTTCCTATGTTTTGAATGATGGACTCCTCCTCTCCTGTTTATTTTGTTGCTTTCTTTCTTGATGTGATGCCCTCTTGCTCAGAGGCCCATGTTTTCAGCAATAACACTGGCACTATTAGCACGAGAGCGGGAGCTCTTTCTAATGTCCCTGATGGCCTTAAGCCTTTCAGCTTCTCCTGGTCAGCTGCTCAAATTCAACAGAATGGACTCCCCCCCCCCAAGGGACAAATGACATGTTTTACTGTAGCTGTATTAAACAATGGCCCGATGGATGCTCCTTGCTTGTAAAGGACTCACGGGAGGAGAGTCGGTGGATGAGCGGGGATTAAATCCTGCCGCCTTGGCTGCGGGATCCTATTCCCTCCTGAGAGGAGAGCACACAGCCAATGGAGGCTTAAACCCTGCCCTCCTACCCAGCAATAAGTCTTTGATATATTTATTTGCGGTGACCCACTATACAACTCTCCTGCTGGTTACAAGCAGTCTTACGCAGTGCTCAGATGTACCTCAGTAAAGAATGGTTTGACATGGGCAGCAATATGTAGTAACATGCAACACTGCGACAACCAAGCTAACAAGGACGGCTGTGGATTTGTCCTTGAAGAAGATAGCGATGACAACTTTTATCCTTAGCTAAAATATTTGGGAAAACATACTTCAGCTTTCCCTTTTCTTGAGGATTTGTGGAGGAAGTTATGGCAACAACATACCAACTTAATAAAAAGTGTTGTCATGGAATCAAGCACTCTTTCATTTTCATCCCCTTGGCTTTTTATTGCACGCAGAATCCGTTTCATCTGTCAAGTTGTTTTACTCAGTTTGTTGTTCACACTTGAGTATTACATGTTTTTGCCTGTTTATCTTTAAATGCTGAAGGTGGGTTCCACCCCCCCCCCCGAGGAAATTACTTATTACTGACAACAATCATGTCTAGAAATTTTATCACAGTCATAGGCTGTAAACAAAGACAGTACCTAATTTAATCCTTCAAGGGGATACCTCTACCCTTTTGTAAAGATCTGGAAGGATATGCATTGACAGATTAAGTGGGGTGAGGAAAGAGAGTATTTTATACAGTGATACCTCGGTTTATGAACTTAATCCGTTCCTGAAGTCTGTTATTGAACCAAATCTGTTCTTAAACAGAGGCACGCTTTCGCTAATGATGCCTCCCACGCCCGGTGCCCGCCCACCGTTCGGCTTCCGTTTGTAGACCAAAGTAAAGTTCGCAAACACTACTTCCAGTTTTTCAGAGTTTGTAAACCGAATAGTTTGTAAACAGGACTTTTTGTAAACCGAGGTACCACTGTATATGGAATGTTACCTCAATTGCTGATCAGTGTCAGATAGCGGGCTATATGATGAAAAATTTAGTGTGTTAAACAGAAGACAGGCTATATTTTGGCTTCTCTGGACTATTGTCCAAAATTAAAATTTCAAAATTAAAATTTTCCAACTCATGTGACTTACTCCTGACATCAGATGTGACTGAAAGGCTATAAACCAACCCATAACTACAATCCTAATTCATTTATTTAACCCAAATAGTAATGGCCACCCATTCCGGCCCATAGACCATTTTTGCTGTGATATCAGTATACGCTTTTTAAAATTATGTGGATCTATGGAATAAAGATAATCAAAATGCAATCTAAAAATAAGACATTTTAAAGCTTGCTTTTCATTGTTCAGAAGCCCTAAAATTAAAACAAATCTCAGTCGGAAAGGCTGAGTTTTTGAGAGTTGTATTGAAAGACAACCCATGGAAAGCCTCAGGGTTAAACTCAACAATCTGCAAATGAGAAAACATCATGGAGTGACATGTCTTTAGATTTCTACTTGTTTAATGGGGGAACCGCTGTGTGTAAAATTAAATACTGACATCAAAACCTCACAACGTTATCATTCCCTGTTGGCTTTGCAAATAATAATAAAAGAGTTACATAAGTCAAAGGGAGTTGTGAAAATGTGTGTTTCCATGTGATACAGGTGAGGCAATAGTTGTTGGTTTTTTTTTATATAACAAAAGGAGTCTTTAACTTAGCAGGCCTCAGCCTTATGGACCTCTGCTATTGGAGGTAGTAGGCCTTTGAATGCTGCTTGCTGGGGATCAGAAGTGGGTGAGTGCTGTGCTCATGTCCTTCTTTTGAGGCACCTGGCTGGCCCTCTTACTGGTAGGGCACATCCTTTGCATGCAAAATTTCCTAAGCTTCAGTTCCTTGCATCTCCCAGTTGGGGCTGGGAGAGACCTCTGTAGATAAGAGACAGAGACAGATGGACCAAATGTACTCACTCTGTATCAGGCAACTTCTGTGTCCCTGAATGTATCTTTAAAAAATAAACGTCTCTGCCCCCAAACCCAGCCTCTTGCCTTCCATAGATATTTTTTTTTAAAAAAATATTGTTATCATTTGCAATAATTTCTAACAGAAGGCTTATTCCATTTCCGAAGAGTTTCGGAAAGTGCTGAGATGAGGGACACTTGTGCCAACTGGAAGTCTTCATTATTTCTACAAATTTACAGTACAATGCAATATGATGTTAGCATGCAAGCAAGTACTGTCAACATAGTAATTAAAACTGATCTGGAGCTGCCAAGGCAAAAAGAACAAAGAACAATTTTGTGGCACACAGCTCTGTTTGTTTGTTTGTACTTGTTATGTTACAGTGATTAATTATTCTTGATGAAGTTGGCTGGTTTTGTGTACGCATGCCAGAGGATCCATGCAGAGCAGGGGAAGCATTGGCAAGCTGGGGCGGGGGCGGGGGGCAGCTCTCAAGGGTTTGCAGAAGTGCATAAGAACCTTTATTTCTGTGGAAAGAAACTAAGCGGAGGGAGGACTGAAAAGAGCCCAATGAGAATGAAAGATGCTTAGCGACTACAGGAAGCTGAGTGTTTGTTGGGAAGCTGGGGTGGGGAGAGCAAAGAACAGTGGAGGGGAGAATGGATTGTCCAGAAAGAGGGCCTAGGTAGCTGAAACCCCAAACAGGGTCAGTCTACATTCCAAGATTTTCTTGCAGGTCCTATTTCATAGAATCATAGAAATGTAGAGTTGGGTGGGAACCCGAGGGTCATCTAGTCCAACCCCCTGCAATGTAGGAATCTCAACTAAAGCGTCCATGACAGATGGCCATCCAACCTCTCCTTAAAAACCTTCAATGAAGGAGAGGCCACCACCTCCTGAGGGAGTCTGTTCCACTGCTGAACAGCTCCTACCGTCACAAAAGTTCTTAGTTGGAATCTCCTTTCTTGTAACCTGAAGCCATTGCCTCGAGTCCTACCCTCCAGAGCAGGAGGAAACAAACTTTCTCCCTCTTCCCTTGAGATATTTGAAGATGACTGTCATATCTCCTCTCAGTCGCCTCTTTCCCAGGCTAAACATCCCCAACTCCTTCAACTGTTCTTCATAAGGCTTGTTTTTCTTTTTTCTTTACCGTTTATGGTTTGTGTGCTGTTAAAGATAAATGCAATTTATTATTATGATAATTAGGAAAATAGGAAGCTGTTTTATAGTGAGTCTAGGACCACTTGTCCATGTATCTCTGTATTGTCTGCACTGAATAGCAGCATTTTTCTAGGGTTTTGGGTAGGGAACATTCTTAGCCTTAGCTAGAGATGCTGGGGATTGAACCTGGGACCTTCTGCAAGCCAAGCAGATGTCCTACAGTGGATTTCTCTCTTTTGTTGCCATGTCTATTAAAATGGCTGCTCTCCAGGGGTGCGTGGGCTTGTTGATTATGCTAGTAAGAGCCTGTGACACTTCTACATTTCTTTATCAGATGCATGAAAAGGACAGTAAGGATGTTGGATATATATAGAAGGTGTGATTTGTTAAGATTACTTTGTAAACCTAAAGGGGAGAGAACAGCTGTTAGCTCTGCTTCAAGCTGTGTTGATACAAGTCCCGAAAACTCATTTGAATTTTACCATACATATATATCACCCTGAAACATGGGTGGCTTTGAAGGGTTTGTGAGAAAAAAATATGTTTCCCTGTAAAAAACCTGAGCATTTTGTGAGGTAAACTCTGGCATCTGAGGATTTGCAGTTATTAGCCCTATTTTAGTTCTTTGATCTCTGCTCTCTGCTCTCCCCACATACGAGATATCTGCACTGAATTAAATTGCCTTGAATTAAAACAGTAGTAGATTAGTATTATCTGTAGTAATCCAAGAGCAACATTATTTGCACTTGAATTTCAAATCCATTTATTTGTCTAAGGAAAGCAGGAAGGATGCCCATTCTCAGCTTTGAATTTTGCGATAATTAATAAAACTTTTGCAATCAACTTACACAAACACTGTAACTATTTTGTTTTAGCTGAGAGCAGGTAAGGATTTTTTTAAATATTTTTTTGCAGATGACATAGTGCTATATTTAGCAAATGTTCACAGTAACAAAGACGAAACTGATAAAGTTGTTTGGTGACATACATAACTTAGACAAAGCAGCAGTTATTGGATCATATGTGTCAGGGAAGGTTCTAGCAGTGAACATTCCCTGACTACCGAACTTGAGAGGCACCGAGGCTCAGACAGCATCCTAGAGCCATTACTGCAACCTGAGACAGACACTCAGGGGGAGGGGTCGGGAGAAGTGTCCAGCGGGGAGATGGCCCGCCCTTTCAAGTTTGCGCCTGAATTGAGACATTCCAGAGCGCGTAAACGTAAAGGGAGGAGATTCGGAGTCCCACGGTTGTTATGCTGGGGAAGGAGCAGGCAAGGGGCATTGGGGGAATCTGCGTCAGAGTGAGCAGACATGTGTTCTTGAAATTAGAATTGCACTGTATGTATCAGGCACAAATAAAGATCTTAAAGACAGAATGGCTGTGGAACTAGTCTCTCAGCAGTAGCCAGAAACGATCCGTGACAATATGTAAAGAAAGAATTTTGCACCAACGATAACCTGTTCTAAGTGAGTCCAGTCACACAACTAGGGTATTATTTAAGCAAAATTACGTTACAAGAATACCTTTCCAACTTGGATGTTGGAAAAAAGCTCGGAATTATATTGTTAGGGGACAGAATTTTAAAATATCCTTTTTGAGGCAGAATTAATGCAGCCGTAATTTATATTTCCCCCTTTTAACTTCTAGTGCTGAGGAATTTTCATGTTTCATTAGGTTTTAAAGGAGCAGCAAGGAATGCAGAAAAAAGGTCTCAGTTTATTTTTCATTACCAACAAGCAAGTTGTGAAGGGACAGATGAGGAGGTTGGTGCGATGTAAAGGGAAGGGGGTTTGGCCAGGTGTGGGGGAAGGGCAGTTGGCAAAGGGCTTGGTGGATGAGCTGACAAGTGGAATGACAAGTGGGGGCATCTGCCAGTTAATAAAATTTATGAAAGCAACAGTAGAAAGTGGTAGTTCAAACAGTTAATGAAATTATAAATCGAAGTCTTGTGCATGATCCGACAATGTGCCCCCATATTATGAATCGACCTTTCCCAGAAACTATGCGTGTACTGTATTCCTTTTTGTGCAGGTGCGGTGATGGGATCTTTGCTTGCACATAGCAGCTTTGGAAACTTCTACAGCGTTAGCTGGAGAATTGGCATCTCCACACCCCGTCCTGGTGCCAGGGATGGTTCCCACTGGTGCTTAAATGCACATGAGCAGCACCAGTTTAATAGTTGCCATTGAAACAGTGCTGATGGATTTGGGGGTGGGGGTGGGGGTGAGCTCCCTTCCCCAGACAGCTACAAGTATTGCTTGTTTGGGTTGGGGATGAAGGCATCTCAGAGAGTTGACTCTCACCAACACTTTGCGAAACATGGCATGCCTTTGCCTTTTGGCTTCTCTCTAGGAATTTGGAAATGGCCATGAGGACCGTTTTGGCTTCAGCAGCCAGTCTTGGCTTCTGCTGTGTCTTTGTATAGTCCTTTGTCCAAGTGTCCTTTTACTCTGCCCAGATGACCTTTGGACTGTGAAGTCTAGGTACTCTACCTGAGATTTAGGCTCCAGGCCTCTCTCGAGCTTTAAAGACCTCGAGGTTTTGCAAAAAGAGACTGGGACTCTGGAGCGAAGCATAAAGAAGCAGTCTGAAGACCACTTTCTCTGTGAGCGAAACCCATAGGTGTGCAGCACAGGCGACCGACAAATGTGCCACCATCTTCTGAACTTGTACTGGTCTCAGTGAAGCATGGAATTTCAGAGATTTATAGATCTGGTCCTCTATTGTCAAAGGGCAGGCCATGGAGCAGGGGTGGCTAACCTGCGTCTTTCCCTCTCTGGTTGGGCTCCCCCTCCCTTCAGCCCCTTCATGTGTGTGCCGCAGAACTCTTGACACTCTCCTCACCTCTGGCAGCATCCACTTGTGCTGCTCAACAAGCTGTTCTTGAAACTCGAGGGAGCTTTGTGAACAGAGCTGGACAAACTGTAAGGACCTGTGACCTAAATACAAATGAGGAACCCTTGGCTTGCAAATGGATGCAGTGGTGCATCCTCAAGTGGGTTTTCTGATTCTACTGCTGTGTTTTCTGCAGAAGCAAAATTCCGTCTGACTATTGTTGGGTTGCATTTGCTAGAGCCGGACAAGTCCGAAAACACCTGTCTCATGTCCGACATGTGTAGCCTCGTATGCGGCCATTGCCTGCATAAGGGGCTGGTTGTGAGTTGGGGCAACTGTCTCCCCAGCACTTCTCGAATACAGCCTCTGCCCCCTCCTTATTTGGTGTTTCATCCTTGGAATTCCTGTGTTGGAAGTTTACGTATTTTTATTCTTTTGACTGAAGTTCCTGTTGATTGCATACTGTGGATTGCAATTTCAGTTCTCTCAAGTTCTGTTCCATGGCTACAGCTGCTTAGACTTTTAACTGCCCTTGACTCTAGCGTGCTGTTTTTTAAGTACTTGTAATGATTGGTTTCTTTTTGGAGCGTTGCTTGAAAACCTTCCATCTAATGTTGTTTGAAAAGTAATTTGGCTCCAATAAATCGGGAATTAACCTTCAGTAATCATGGATTAATCATCCATTCTTGATACTTTTTAAATGTCTTTCCCTAAAAGAGAAAGCAAGGAGAGTGCTTTCCACAACAGTGTAGCTCAGATTGCTTTTGCAAAGAACACAGAATGCCAATGAAATAAAGGACTAAGTATATATAACAATAGGTGTTTTTAAAAACATGGGTTCGGTTCCGAAGAAGCGTGAGCAGAAGGGGGGGGGGGAAGCATTGTTGCTGTTTCGTCAGCTCTGTGTTGCTGCACTGTAAAAAAAGTCTCCCATTTGCATTCATTTAAACTAGGAATTGCATTATAACATGATTAACAAGGTGAACAAGGAAGATATAGGGTGTGCAGCATATAAACTCTAGTGGCTCTTTGAAAAAGGGCTTGTGCAAAGTCTTGCATGAGAGTCTGAGCATTAGAAAGGACTTTGCCGAATTTGGGGGTCATTCCTCCCACAATCTCCTTCTTCCAGGTTGTAAACTGTTCTTCCATGAGTAGGTGATGTTTTTGGCGAGCGAAAGGGCACTTTGAGATTCAAGCCAAGGAGATGACATTGGTGTGTTTGGTTAAATTATGAATTTAGCGCTCACCTTTTTGTTGCGGCAATTCCAACCAAGTATAAATGGTAAAGAAGCAGTTTAAAGATGGTGGACACTATAGCATAGTTTCAGTAAGTGCAGACATTTTGGAAGGAAAAACACAACCTATACTACATCTAACCTTCATAATTGTGGACATTGGTTATGATTGCAGTTCCAACTCCAAATATGACTTAACATTTATTGTTTGTGAGATCATATGGATAAATGTTGCTGCAAAATGTACTATGACGGCATGAATACAGTTCTGCAGCATGGAAACTGCAATAAAAAGCAGTAACTACCATTAAGCTATAATAAGTCCCATGTTTGCATAGAATGTTCAACTCCCTGCTCACTGCTAGAGGGCAGTGTCTGCAAATAGATGAGGAAAGGAAAGAATGAAAACCGCAATCTAGGGAAGTATTATTTTCCTGCTTTCTTTCCCTGTAAAGCAAAGAAATAATTACAGCAAATAATTCTTCTGATCATATTACTGCAGTTACTGATTCATTCAGTCATATTTTTTATTATTTTAAGGCCAGAGGCTATTCTAGTTCAGTTCTTGATTTGTCATTTAGCAAAGTTACAACAACAAAAATCCTGGCAGTGGTATATGGAATTTCAGTGTGGTTTCACAAAAATCTAATTTTCACATTATGGTAAGTTGTCTCTGATCCAGTTCCACATGTGTACAACCAGTGACCCTAGATGGGGTTGCTCATTTCCATCCATATCAAAAGACTCATCCTGCCATTCTAATGTGGTCCAAATGTGAGTCTTGTCATCCAGATGCACATTTGCACCTGGAATACCTGCAGGCTTGTGAAACTTGCCTCCGCCTATGAATCGCTCTTTGCTCTATTAGGGTGGCAGTGTGATCATACTTGACCAAGGAGTTGTCAACACACACACACACACACACACACACACACACACACACACAATCACACACATTTTGTTTGAAGGCACACGGCGCTGCAACCTTGGTGTAAATAAGCAGGTCAGGATCTGAATGAGATACCACTAGGGGACGCATTAAGCTCCACAAGATTAAAATTTTGTAAGAAGTATATTGCTGGATTCTAAGACTGAAACAAGTTCTGCATATTTTATTTGTCATAATTAGCTTCGCTTTTTTGAGTTGTGAGAAATAGCTACGCAGGGCAGTGAATAGATTTCCAGCTCAGTCTAACTTTGGTTTTTGAGGCTTCTCCAGGCTGTATGCTCAAGGCTGTGATCAAATGTTCCTCCTGCTTTTTTTCCCTTTTAAGAAGAAGAAGAAGTTTGAGATTCTCTTCACTCAAATGCTGCACATGTACCGCATGGGTGCAGACATGCCACACGCAGACATGATGATAGCCTGTTCCTCTGACGCTTTCTTTTCCTGCCTCTTGTGTTCAAACCTTGTACTCGCATGCAAAGCACTATATGGTAACAAGGAGGAAAGCTCACGTGTGGCAGTGGTCAAGAGGTCAAAAAAACCCAGTCTGTTACCGAAGAGACTTTGGGTTTTAGCAGATGCAGATTGATTGCAATGCTTTTTAAGTTTTTCGTGGTTCAGGATACGCCCCCAAGTGAATTAAGCAGCACTCCCTGTCTCGGCTCCACCCAAACGCCCTGGGCATTCTAGAATCATGGAAATGTAGAATTGGAAGGGACCCTGAGGGTCATCTAGCCCAACCCCTTGCAATGCATGAATCCTGCCCATGACCATCCCTGGGTGGGCTTGAACCACAAACCTTCTGGTTAACAGCCAGACACACTGACCCATTGCACCACAGACTCCGAAAAAAATGCGGCCTTCAGCCAGGGTCCCATGTGAATCAAACCGCACAATGAGGCTCGATCTCCAAACTCTCCAAGGCAGCCCAAATTTGTTTGCTGCATTTATACAGCATCTTTCTGCCAACGTACCTGAGGCAGTTTACCTTTTTAAAAGAATGCAACAAATAAATGGCATGGAGTGCAAGGCTTGGGGAGGTGGGGACAGTGCAACTGGAGCCGGTCCTGTAGTTGTCTTTGCTTAGTTGCTTTGCTTTCTTTTTCCTTCCCACGGGGCAGGTGTTTCTCTTGGCCCAGTGAAGGGAGGTGTTGTTGGAGGGCACAGACAACCTGAGTTTGCCCCAGCGTTGTCTCTGTGCCCTCCCCCCCCTTCTCGTTTTCCCTCTTCTTTACCACAAGGCAGATAGGCATTTCAGTGCTCACAAATGGAGGACTTCACAATTGTATTTAGGCCTTTGCATTTACTTTGCTAGAAAAACAAGTTATTATTATTATTATTTTTATAAAAAAACTTTCAATACCAGAAGAATTTCCCTTCTCCCCCAACCCCTTTTTTCGTTGAAGGTGTCAGAACAGGTGGAGAGGAGGCTTCAGGAGATAGAACGAGAAATCCGCTCGGAAAGGCAGCTTGTTGAAAGACGTCAGGATCAGCTGGGACACATGTCTCTGCATCTGCAGGAGGTATGCAAAGCAGTCGGGGTCTTTTAAAATACGTACAGAACTGCATATCTATCTGGTCCTTGCTCCCTGTCTAGTCTGAGCTAATTATTTCAAGGGATGACTGCCATTTTTGCAGATGCATTTTGTTGTGCATCAAGTGAACTGTCAGACAGCCATACATGAAAGGGGTTCTCTTCCCTGAGGCTGCGAGTATTTAAAGCGTTTTTTGGTTCTGAGCAGGCTTTGGGTTTTTTTGTGTTTCTTTTTAAACATCTTCAGTTACACCTAAGATTTAAACTGTTAAAAATGCTGTTAACAACCACCTTGTGAATACTGCTCTCTTGAAGCCTAAATATGATGTAATGAATAGCCAGTTTCCTCGTGCTGTATAATCAGCTTTGCTTGAAGCAAAATGCATCTGGCAGAGTACAAGAGTTTGTGCTGTGGAGACAAACTGAGCTATTGTTCGCTTTTTGAAAAGGCAAATTAAGGCCCTTTTGGCCCTCTCTTAGAAAAGAGTGTGTGAAATGCCTGCAAGAGTGGTAGAGAAATTACTGGTACTCCACCCCAACACTTGAAAACCTCGGAGAGATAAAATGTGTACTTTGTAATTTTAGATTTAATTTAAGTGCTTGGGCGATTATTTGGATAGTCATCTCTGACTGTCTTTACTCTGGTGTCTCACAGAGTCTATGAAAAGTTTAATTTCATATTTGGTTGCCTTAATACATGTGGTGACCTATGTGCTTTTTAAAAAAAGGCAATTGCAGATTATACAGTGCAGTATAAGCCGGTGAGGATTAATTTAGATTGACACTTTCTGTTCTGAAAGAGTGACTCTCCTTTCGGAGGTCACGTTAAAGAAGAAAAAGAGAGAAAATAGCATACATTTTAATTTGGGTAAAGATTCATGTGCTCTTCTTGGGTCAAAGAGTTTTGAATTCTTTCTCTGTCTTTAAATTTCACGGAATGGTGGTAAAAGGTTGTGATCCATTAGAGTGGAAATGAAGGTGTTTAAGTTCTGCACAGTAAATTCTCAAATGGTCTAGCAATTTATTTATTTTTTCCAGATGTTGGTCACTTTTTCAGGAGCTATGTGCATTGCCAATTGATTTGCAACCATGCAAGTGCGCATTGCACCAAACCCGGAAGTGACTTTAAAAAAGAACCCAGAGAGGGCACAAAAGAAAACGTGAAAACAATGTCTGGCTATCCCATGAGCTTTTGTAAATGCAATCCCAGGAGCCCTTGCACCGGCTTCTGAGGCATGTGGAGAGTTATCGAGTTTGAGCAAGGAGGTTTGGAGGGAGTGATTCTGGTGTTTTCAGGCTTCAATTATATGCAATTTTGCTGATGAACGTGATGCCTTGGAATGTAACCTCCGTGTAAATTGGGAGTTGCCTATACTGTTGTTTCCAAACCTCTGTATGCATTTTTTATAAAAAGAACAATAGCAGAGATCCAGTGCCAACCACTGCAGCCCCCTGGCCCAGCTTCCTACTCCTTGCTGTCATTTGCCTCTGTTGGAAAGTTGCGGAGCTTGCTGTGGCTGTAGAGACCGATGCGGAAGCCAGTGACCTGATGAACCAGGCCTTGCATTATGTTCTTACGAATTTTCCTGAACTGTGCTTATCATGAGGCTTTGATTGAATAAAAGAAATTTGACCAACACTCAAATCCAAGGGATGCCACTGTATAATAAAGAGTGGTTTGCCCAGCTTGCGCCCTAGGGAGGTCACTTTGGTGCTGCTAACACAGCGGTTTGACTTCACCCCAGAGGCGCGCTCCATTGTCTCTTGCGACAGACAGAAGCCAACTAACGAACTAACTAACAGCTAGTCAACACAACTATGTATTTAGGGTAAGAATTGATTTCCTGCCATGTGAATTGATTTACATGGGATTTAATTTTCTTATCAGAGTTTATTTATCTTTTCAGTTACTTTCAAATCTTTACGATGCCAATGCATTTTGAGAAAAAAAAGCCTGCAGAATCTTTGTGGCCACTAGGAGCCAGTGTTTTGCCATCAGTGAAGAGCAAGGGGGCTGAGCAAATCCCATTTCACAGTTTCAAACCTTGTTGGAATGTGCTGAATTTCTTTTCTGTTTTTAGTAGTGATGGCATAGAGGTGCACATTTTATTTATACCCCCCTACGGTCCGGTCTGCAGTTAAATGTGTGATTTCTTTATGTGTGTTGCATTCTGGAGTGCTAATTGTTGTAAGGGCACTCTAAAATGCTTTCCAATTTCTCTTCCCACCCCCAATTTTGTGATTTGCACTTTTGACATTTTTATGCCTAAAGAGAGGCATTAGGGGAGGTGTGTGGAGGGGGGAGCAACTGAGCTCCTGGATGTTGGGGGCATTTCTTGAGACAGTGAGCATAATGCGGAACTGGGTATTCTGTGCTCAGGCAAAGGGTCTAACTCAGGTATCCCAAAACTTCGGCCCTCCAGATGTTTTGGACTACAATTCCCATCTTCCCCGACCACTGGTCCTGTTAGCTAGGGATCATGGGAGTTGTAGGCCAAAACATCTGGAGGGCCGCAGTTTGGGGATGCCTGGTCTAACTAGTCCAGCATTTTGTCCCCAGCTGGTTCCCTGATTGGCCAACAGCAGCTATGGAGAAAATAAAGAGTGAGCTGAAGATCACCTTTCCACAACACACTGTCTGCATCCCCTAAGACAGTAGTGGTGAATCTGTTGCCCTCCAAATGTTGATGGAATTCAGCACCAGCCAGCATGGCCCAATGGTCAGCAACAATACAAATTGCAGTTTGGCAACAGCTGAAGGGACCCCTGTTCACCACCCCTAATCTAAGAGGCATTCCCCTCTCATACCAATAACAAAACACACCAATAACAAACTTAGTTGGTCTCTAAGGTGCTACTGGAAAGAAATTTTTTATTTAGGCATTCCTCAGTTCAGGACTGCAACTGGCTTGTCCCCCTGTCCATTCTTCAGATCTTCTTGCATTGCTCTTCTAGTCTCATTGGAGACTAGTCCCCTACAGCTGGTCCTATGGTCCAAAATGGGCTGTGCTTCAGACATTGTACAGTGGTACCTCGGGTTACGAACATGATCCGTTCCGGGACGCAGTTTGTAACCCGAAATGGTCGTAACCCGAAGCGCCATTTTGCGCATGCGCAAAGTGCAATTTCTGCGATTTCCGCGCTTTGCGCGTGCACAGAACGCACGCGCGGCGAAAATACTTCTGGGTTTGCGGAGTTCGTAACCCGAGGTGTTCGTAGCCCGAGGTACGACTGTATTTATTTATTCATTCATTCATTTAATTTGTCAGTCCCTTTATCTTGCCTAGGGCAACCCAAAGCAACTTCCAACCAAACAAATAGACAATAAGCCCCACATAGATACGTTAAAACCAAGAGGAAGGAGAAATGCATTAAAAACATCCCACCCACAAAGGGATGCACTGCACAAATATAATCCAGAGATGGATTAAAGTGTGGTAATGTAGTGCTAGACAGACAAATGGATGATGGATATGTTCAGTGCCCATATCCATCATTTCTGGCCCTGCCTAACCCTGGACGTGGCCCAACCCTTCTTAATGCAGCAGGAGCCTTGACCTCCTCCAGTGGTGGAGGAGAAGAGGATGCTACTGGTGCTGGGCTGCATAGCACCTGTTCCCTCTCAGTGTCTCCTGGGCGACAAGCAGTGATAAGCAGTGGGGCCTGTAGACACCTGGCTTTTTGCCTCTTGTCAGTGCTGAGTGATTTTTATCAAGGAGAAGAGTTGTGCCGGCTGGGCGGATCATTGAAAAAAACTTGCCAGCCAGGCTCAGGGATGGTGGTGTTTCTGAGGATGCTCCTGACCAGCCAGCACGACTTAAATGTTTTAAGTAAGCCCACCCCCCCACCCCCGGAAGGAACTTACATAAGATCAATGGAAACAAGACAGTCCCTGCCCACAAGTTTACAATCTAAGGGGTGCTTCCTGAAGTCACACATGTCAGTTCTTATATTGATCAGCTGGAATGGAGGGAAGGAGGAGTCAAGCAGAGCTGATCTCAGCAGGGCTGATGGAGTGGTCCTGCTTTCCCCCTCTCCCTCTGCCAGGTGGCAGTTGATGGAGGAAGGAGCTAAATAGGGCTTGTCCTCCAGGCAAGCTGGTGGAATGGTCCACCTTTTCTTCTGCTATAGCTTGACAGAATGCTGCTGCTTGGTCCTCTGTAAAAGGATCTTCCTTTTCATGGGCCTTTGATCCGATCAGAAGTGTTTTTGAGAGTCCACGTGTTGAATAACAGCTAAATTGCACTTATCTGCCTGTTTGACACTCCCGAAGAAGGTTGGTGAGGCGCGTCCTCCTGCTGCAGAAATGGTGCTTATTCTTCCTTGGGAAGGATTCTCTTTCTCCTTCTTCTGTATATTTGGCATCCCTGGCTTTAATAGCACCATCCATCAATTTACTTGTGATTCATGTCTGGCTGATTGGTCTGCAATTTCCCAGGCTTAGAGGAAAAAAACCCCAGCTTCTTATTACATGCATGTCTTGAGAATAACCCTATTTAACAATTACTGTGCCTGTAGTACGCACCTTCTTATTTATTCTTCCATAACTTTTAATTAGAGAAATATAGCAGCAAACACAATTGCTCTTGACACCGTATGACACTGACTTTGTAATTGCTGTAGCTCTTATCTGAACTCGATTTGTCACTCCACAGCGTTATCGTAGTTTACTTAGATAGTTGGCTCTTTGGGGGAAAGTGTCTGCCATTAACATTGGGTGTATGTGTGTTTTTTGTTTTTTTAAGTTTTAAGTGTTACGCTCTTTGCAACACTTAATCATAAAGGACTGTTTCCCTCTATCCAGATAATCACTTTAAAGAAATTAAATAGAAACATGAACAAAGGGCTGATTCCCCTCCCTGGTAAATATGGGCTGGGATCCAAAGCGCCACTTTAGGCATTCCCACAAGCTTGAGCATGCCTGGTAGGGTTTTCTATCACAGACTGCTTTTGAAAGTCTCCTTGGTTTCAAAAGCAGCTTGCTGTGTATGGTGGGTGTCTGCTGTTTTGAGAAGCACAAATCCAAAGCCCCTCCTTCTGATCATGCAGAACCAGTTGTGTGGGTCTTTGGAATAGCCCCTTGGTCCAGTAGGAGACTGGCAGCATGCTCCCTTGGTTATTCAGCTATGGGAACTGCTGAATAGGCAAGGCTAGGCAGTAGCCTGGTTTGAACATACAGACCTAGGCAAAATAGGTTTGATTTACTCGCAGGCGTGGTATGTGAGAGACTCTGCATTTTTCTTGGTTCTGAAAATTTCCTTTCGTGTGTGTGTATGTGCTGTTTAGCCATATACCTGCTTTTTGTAAAACCAATACAGTTATGGACTATTTATTTTTACTGTACCTGGAAAATAAAATGGAATGGCTTATTTGAAATACCAGTGGGGTGAGAGATTGCTTTTTTATTTCATGTTATTGCTGCTTAATGGCCTAAATATCCTTCAGTGCTGCTTTGATAAGCTGAGGTTGGCATATTGATTTCCAAGACTGCTTTAAGATGTCTTAATGATAAGATGCCTAATTCCTATTCCGTGTTAGCGAAATCTTCCGCGGTTACTTATTGCTTCTAGTTTTTCTGCACTAGTATAACAGACATTGTAGATTTGTCTGCAAATATACAGCCTGCCTCCTGCCTGATGGCCCCATTGCTTATCACTTCCAGCAATGTTGGGTAGACATATTGAGTGGAAGTGCAATGCTTTTGTCAGATAAAGTAAAGGTACAGGACCCCTGGATGGTTAAGTCCAGTCAAAGGTGACTATGGGGTGCGGCACTCATCTTGCTTCAGGCCAAGGGAGCCAGCGTTTGTCCGCAGACAGATTTCCGGGTCATGTGGCCAGCATGGCTAAACTGCTTCTGGCTCAACAGGACACAATGACAAGTGCCAGAGTGCATGGAAATGCCGTTTACCTTCCCGCTGCAGCGGTACCTATTTATTTCCTTGCACTGGTGTACTTTCGAACTACTTGGTTGGCAGGAGCTGGAACAAAGCAATGGGAACTCAACCCATCGCAAGGATTCAAACCGCACGCGGACTCGAACTGCCGACCTTCCGATCGGCAAGCCCAAGAGGCTCAGTGGTTTAGACCACAGCACCACCTGATGGGCGACTTCCGATTGAGTGGCAGAAGAGGGCTGTTTAACCCAGGCATCCCCAAACTGCAGCCCTCCAGATGTTTTGGCCTACAACTCCCATGATCCCTAGCTAACAGGACCAGTGGTCGGGGAAGATGGGAATTGTAGTCCAAAACATCTGGAGGGCCGAAGTTTGGAGATGCCTGGTTTAACCCTTTCCATCCTAGCTATCTGTATAGTGAAAATTTCTCCGCACACCCCACTGTTTTTTCTCCTCAAGAGGTAAAAGATGGGGGATCTTATATATCTTTTGGGAGTTAAGATAGGTGAGGGAGTTTATGTTTTTGAGCATACATCCAGCTTGGGAAAGGGTTAAACATTCTGTGTTTTGAAGGGGGAGTTGAGGCAGGCTGAGGCTCAGCTTGCTTACTGGGGTATGGAAGCTAATGCATTGTGAGGTATCAAGCTTAGTTGCGGACACTATGCATTTGATACATCTATTTATAGCTTTGCACGATATAATCTCACACACCAGTGTGTTCTGCTGTGTTTGTGCATGTGTAAATAATACAAATGTCAGCATATTTTATAAATTAAGGCTTTGATGGTTTTGTAAAAAAGAAACAAATTCCCCTTTTCTTCCCTTCAAGGCTTTAAAACAACAAGATGCTAAAGCTAATGAAGTGGAAACTGTCTTGAAGAATAAAGTACTGAAAATGGAGGGTGAAAAAAACAAAGTAAGTTTTTTTTTATTAAAAAATGTTCATGGTGTAGTATCTTCATGTTGCAATTGATGCAGTGGCTTTTGCACCCATGCTTTAAAAATATGTAGTATGTTTGCTTTAACATATAATAGCAGGTATCAGCATCAAACTCTGTCTTTCATAGTAAGATGTCCAGCTTCTTTTCAGTGGCACATGCCCAGATTGTACTGCTTCTTCCAAGGTGACCGACATCAAGAATACTTAAGCCTGCATAAACAGGAAGGCGTCATACTTGTTGAGGCCCATGCAGATAAATTTGGTCCTTAACAACGGTTAAAACACTCACTGCTATTAAAACTAGGGGGGTAGGAGATGAAACCAATAAGATAAATGCAATAAAAAAGCAAGAATTAAAATGCAGCGAAAGCTTGGTGAAATAAAAATGCTGAACTAACCTCCCTTCAGAGGGATTTTCACAACTGGGGAGCCACCACTCAAAAGATCCTCTGTTGGCCCCTTGCCAAGCATACCTCTCTTCTGAATTATTATTCTCTGATCAATATTATTAGGCAGCAGTAGCCGGTGGCGGCAGTGGTACAACCTGGGTGGCATTGTTCATCTGGCTTCCCAGTTCTGAACTTGTGTGGAACTTGGCTGGGTAACTGGCTCATAACTTCCAGAGGCCTTGCATTCAGCATTGTGGACCCAATCTTGTGGCCTTCCCTTTTGGTTGAGAATAGTCAGGTGCCCCCCCCCCGCACTTAATTTCAGGCACTTGACTAAGACGTCCCTATTTTAGCAGGCCTTATAAGGCAGTTTTCTGTCTGTATGATGACCTTTCTTATTCTGTGTTCGTGTGTGTGCGTAAAACACATTTTATTCACACTGCTTCGGAATTCAAAATAGGAAGCATTATAGAAATACCTTAAATAAATAAATAGGAATCAGATTTGTTGCATCACGCCTGCACTGCACCAAACTCCCCACCCCTTTACCCTCTCAGTAAAAGGCAACCCCACTCAGCATTGGAAGCCAGTGAGCAGGACCACACTGCCGCTGTTATGCTGCCAACTGCTACTGTCATGCAAGTTAACACAGGAGGAGAAGGTCCTTGAAATATCCCGGACGGTCCTAGGCTGTTTGGAGCTTTATATGTAATAACCAGGATTTCGAATTAGCCCTGGACTCAAACCGAGTGGTGTGGTCAGGAAAGCCAAGTACCAGAAATTATTCTGGCTGTTGCATTTCGCAGCAGCTTCACTTTCCAAACCCTTTCAAGGACTAATATAACTATAACTAAGAGGGTATTTGTTGTTCTTTCAAGAACTTGTGTTCAGTTTTGAGTTAATCACAGACATCTGCAATGCCCATTCTTCGTTCTGGCTTGAAATTCTGGGTGTTTCTTTTTTTAATGTGCCTTTGGGTTTTTACTTTCCCCCCCCTTCTCAACCTGGGATTTCTGGTTATTATGAGTCAAACAACCTTTCAAACTGCCCTGTTTTGCCACCTTGAAAGGGGAGCCCATCTAGAGTATGAGGGAGATAACACGTGCAACTCAGTTACATAACATAGTTTTTAGGAGAGGAAGAAATGCATGTATTTGTAAACAGATTGTTTGATCTAAGGAACCATTGGGATAATAGGCATTTGGTGAGCTTAGCAAAGTGTTGCATAGGAAATGAGCGTTCAGCAGACTTCTGGGTATATTAAGTATTGTAGCTAAATAATTCATGACATTACTAGGAGTGGAATGATTTTTTTTGTCACTCTTTCTAATCCAAATAAGCTTGAACAGGATTTGGAGCAGTCCCGGAGGAAACTGGATCAGTCGGAAAACAGCAGAGAGGTTCTTCTCCACCAGGTAACCACTTTCCTGTGTAAATACCTGTCTCCGTTCACAGTAGGCAGTGCTCTTAAAACTTTCTATCAAATAGAGTGGTGGGAAGTTAGAAATAAGCATGACAAGAAAACAGTCACAAAAGTGCATACCAAGCTTTATTACAGAATGATTGTTTATTAGTCTGGTTCTCACATGGCGCTAAGCTTAGTGCAAATGTGTAGGCCTCCAGAGAGGAGATGGTGCTTTGCTCCAGTCCAGTCATTGTGCTGCTATGGTAAACTATGGTTTGCCTTAGCATGTTGTCCAGACTCAGGCTCCTGGTCTAGCTCTCCCCGGAGAAACTATGAGCTGTAAACCAAAGGCAGGTCTTGGTTTCAGCTCATGATTTGTCTGCAGAGAGCAGAACTGCTACTCTGGGTTGAAGCAACGTGCTAAGCCAAGCTGTGGCTTTGCTTAGTGCAGCAGCAAAGGAGTCCGACATTTGCTCATTTGTGCTAAACCATGGTTTGATGTAGCGTAACACGCAAATGAGAGCAACATGACGCTGTTTTGCCAAAGTCAGCTTAAGAAATGTAGCAGAAGCTGACTGGCTTGCTTATCCTGTGGCATGGCATATTAATATATTGTTTTGCATTTTGTATCCTGCTCATTCTAGTGAAAGAACACTTAGAATGTGTGTTTGTTTGGCTTTATAGCTATTGGGGGGGATCTGAACCAGGTCTGCTGGGTCCAAGTTTAGCACTCTGTCCACTACACCACACTGGGTGGGTAGGGGAAGCTAGCACTTGAATATGTTGTATGAAAGCATGAGGAGACAACAAGCTACATGATAGCATTAGAAGCTTTAAGGACTTACCTTATACAGTACTGTAGTTTGCCACAGCTGGACTGTGCCTAGTGCTTGCTTTCAGGGATCACTCTGCATTTGGATCTTATTCTGTTCCAATTGACGCTCTAGAAAATTAGTTCTGCGGACTCTGTCACGCCAAATAAGACGCTCCATAGCTGTTTTCTTAGTTTGGTTAAAAATAAATTCTGACTTACGCATTCACAGCTGCATACCTATGGATATGATGAAATAGATTACACATTTACTTTCTTTGGGTTTAAAGGTTGTTTAATGTTGTGATAGTATAAATTACTGGGCACATTTCAATATATTTTGAAAGAGCAGAGAAAGTAATTTACTAAAGACAGTGAAAAGAGCGATTGGATTCCTCCACCAGCAGCACCCCACCCTCCGCCCTGGAACTGCTTTACCTTGTATTACTTTTGCACAAGCAAATTATAACTTTGCGAAAACAAATTGCCTTGAAGTGGCTAATCTCTCTGCTGGCCTCTAGCTATATAATTTATTCAGAAGCAAAACCAGCTAGTCAAATAAACCTCTTTGTGTTTCATTGAGGCTCGGTTGGTGTCCTTGGTTTTGTAACAGCCCAGTTTTGCCCCATCTCTGTGTTGCAGTGCACAAAATTACGCAGAATGCCCTCAGAGGGCCCAATGTGGGATTGTTACCCCCATTCCATACATGCATAGCCTCTGAAGGAACCTCTATGTGCTTGGGAACCTTTTGAGTAGGCAGAGTTTCTGACTCCATGTAGAGAGATCCCTTGCATTATTTTTCCTATTATTAATTCATTTAGATAACAACGCTTCTTTAAGAATGGCAAAGCAGTTTACAAAAGACGAAATAAAATGTAAAACCAAACTAATAAAAGAACCAAGGCTACTGAAATCCTCCAAAACAGCACATCAGTGTAGCAGCAGTGAGATGATACTCACTGGCAAAGCAGTATAGTGACTGATAAGATCAGAGGTCCCAGCGGCCTCCTTTCAACAACAGCATGAGGACCCAGGCAGTTTGATAAAGGGGGAGCCAGGCAGGGATATCCTCTTGAATCTAAAGCTTCCATTTAAAACAGAAATCTCATGCTGCTTATGCTTGGCTCATTGCTAAGTATAGTGTATGGGTAATGGGTTATAGTCACATTTTGCTTTAGGGTCTTTTAAAGAATTGATAATGTCCGTGAAAATATGCCTCCACATTTTATTGAAATTGGTTTCTGGTTTGTTAAAAAAGCTGGCACTTGTCTGTGTATATGTGTGTGTGTGTGTGTTAGATTGAGGATCTTCGTTCCCAACTCCTTAGAGCAGAAGAGGAACGACTGAATCTGCACCATCAAATATCTCAGGTTGCCATGCATCACCAGAACCATCCAGCTGAGCAAAAGGATGACAGGAGGAGGCAAAGAGGTAACACTCTCTTTCCCACTACTATTCAGGACAGAAAAAAATACGACCTTATAGTAACTATACCATGAGGAAGACTCAGCACTTGAAATGGCAAGTCTTGGTTTACTGAAAGCTGGCAATAATAGAGAACTGTGGGCAAAATCAAATTGTGAAAAAAGCATATGTCTCAATGTCTGTTATTCACAATCTCAGCACATCGAACCTTCTCCTCATTGTGACCGAAATAGACAAAAGTTGATTCAGAGATTTATGTGAAATCAGTTGTGTAAATTAAATCTGAGCCATTATCGAAGCTGCAGTTTAGCAAACGCTAGGTAGTTCATATTTCATATCTTAAATTCTTGATTTAGCAAAAGCCTTGCTAATACATTTTTTGTTAGGTAGGCTGGCAACCAACTAGGATCTGATTTCTTACAGGCTGCTGAAGGATTGTGAATTGGAATTTGGGCTTGTCTTGTCTGAGCTGTAGGTCCCTGCTATCGTAATGAGCATGGTAGAAGTTGCACAGAGATAGCAGAGGTGGGCAGTAGTGTGTAAAAAATCTTGGGAGCTAGATTTGGAGCATGCACTAGAAGTAATTGCATCAGTAGGGTCTGGAAGCAATCCACTGAAATCTACTGTTGTGTGCTAGCCATTCATTTTCAAAGGGCTAGTAGGGGAGCGCTGTGTGGCAGTAAATGGAGGTTGCAAATCAGCTGTGCTCAGTAGAGCTCAGCTTTGGTCCCTGCATGTGATGTAGAACAAATCAATACAGGTTGATCTCTAAATGTGCCCTGCTGGTATGCTTAAAACGGCTATAAATAGCAGTTGCATCCTCAAGCCTCAATATCCCTCGTATATCCTTTCAAATGTATGAATGGAGATGCTTCTAGCCAAGGTCCAGTGGCAGGCTTTCCTTCTCGAAACGTGGATATTTCTGTTACTTGGCACTGCTCTCACTCTATCAGGGAAAACATGAGCATGGCTTGCCTTCCTGACATGACAATGCATCTAATTTACCCAAGAATAATTAACAGGAAAGCCAAAGTATTAAAAAAAAGTATTCATCATATGCATTCAGAAAATGTCATAGAAAACACTTAGACAATATTGCTTGAATACAGAATAAGTGAAATGGACCCTTTTTCAGGTAATTGAATTTGGGGAGGGCATTTCATTTCAATATTCTTGAAGGAAGGCAGGAGGGTGAAGAAAGTGCAGTTATCTAACAGTATGGGATGCATGAAAATTCTCATGAACTATCAAATTGAGGCTGTTTCACACAATATTTTCTGCAGGGAAGTTCAGAAGGTGTTCAAACAAATAAAGAACAGAAAATAGAATGAACAGATCATTTTTTTTTAAAAAAAAAACCCCTCCTTTTTAAAGCAAAATTGGAGGGCACCCATCTTCATCAGATGACAGATTTTTGTGTTTTATCTTTGTGGTCTGCTGCCATTGTCTATAAGCCAGGCCTGCCTAAAACCCAATGGAATCCCACTTCTTTTTTGGTCAAGGTTTGAACTGCCTTAATCTTCATCCCACCCAAGAGTAATCCATAAGGCACTGGAGGCAGTAAGATCATTTATGGAGACCTGTGCTTGCCATGTCAGTCTGCTCATAAAATTGAAAAGAAATTTAAAGTAATTTGGTATTTACTCTAACCGAGTTCTAACTATCATCTTAGCCTATAGTCAAGGCCACCAACACTGCTGGTCAGTAAACTTTGTTTTGTGGGCTGATTTGATCTGCGAGAACAAGCATAGATTCCTTTGAGCTCGAAGACTTTCAAGTGGCTGGGGAGACTCAGCCAGATGGGCGGGGTACAAATAAAAAAATATTATTATTATTATTATTATTATTATTAATCTCATTTTGACACGGCCACAGTGAGGAGTTTCGAAGTCTCTGCGATTTTTGCTTAGCTTCAGTTTGGTGTGTCATTTGAACCATGCAAGCTGTGCTTTACTTGTTTCCACTAAACATCGTTAAGATTAACCACTGTTTAGGGTCTGGATACTATGTGAAACGGTTAATCAAAACTGGAACTGGCTGTTTCTGATTTTCCTGCAGCCATGTGTGTTTTATGTATGAATGTATTTTTTTTGTTTGTTGTAATTTTTCTTATGCTAAATCATGCCACATTTGTTCCAGTGGTTGAGAGGTCTGATCCAGAGAAACAAGAGATGGAAAAGCAGATCTGGGAATTGAGAGCAAAACTGAATCACAGTGCTGTTATGTCAGAGATAGAAGAGTTGAAGCGATGTATAGAGCGCAAGGACAAAGAGAAAGCACAGCTTGGAATACAAATAGAGGTAAACATCTCTTTAAACGCTAAGCTTAGGTTCTACTACTTGTTGAGTGGCAATTTGTGGCTGAAGTGTGGCCACACAAATAGCAAGTAAGCCTGTGCATGAACTGCAGGTAAGAGTTTATAGAATGGAATTTCACCCCATGGCGTAACATGGCATAACAAAGGAAAGGATACCTACGCATGAAAACTAAAATGTCTGGGTGAAGGATGGGCTTGATCCCTTCTCCATCACATCTTGTTTCTCCAGGAACATCTCACATGTCATCTGGAGTGTTGCAGTATGTTTTGCAACTTCATCTGTCCTTTGTGAGAACTGATCTGAAGTTCGGATTTTCCTAAAGAGCTAGCAGTTGACAGCACTCGCTTCCGACCCCCCCCCCCAATGTTGGTGTGCGACATAAATTGCCTTGAGTTGCATCAACACAAACAAAGGTGAACCTCTTATACTGCACTTTCCAATTCTGTAGTCAAACTAGTAGCCCACAATAATGCCAAATAAGAATGATTCTGTTTGTGAAAGGAACAGACGTATCACAGTAGTCAGCAGATTTAGCTCATCTCTTCCTGTGCATGGAAACAGCCCAGATTTACCACACCATCAATCACATAGACATCATTCTCCCATTTTGTAGTTGCTATAAAAGAAAGTGAATCTCTGTTGGTTGGAACCATTTGGATACACGCTGGTCCAGCCACACAGTCTAACCAAGCATTGCTGGATACCCGATTCCGAATTAAATTGATGTTTCATTTGGCATCAACCTTGCACCCAGCAACCAAGCGAAATGGAGGAGAGGCGGCCACCAGCTGATAGCTGATATCAATGACTTGTGCATTTACTGAATCTTTTTTTCCAGATTTCTTCTAAACCTGCCATGTGCTAGTTTCATAATGTTAGCACCAGTTGTTGCTAACTGCTACTAAACAATGCTACTAAAAAGGCATTGTTGTTGTTCATATAGTAAAGCAAGCAAGCAAACAAATAAGGGGTGGGTGTTCTGGCTCAGGCATCCAACCAGGAAAAAAGACTTTGGCAATCCCACCCACCACTGACCCCAATGTGTTTTGATTATGCATGATTTTGACTTTAGACGTGATCCCCGGAACATACATCTAAAATCAGCAGGAGGAATTCAAAATAGCAATAATAATAATAATAATTTTTGTTTATACCTTCTCCATCTGGCTGGGTTTTCCCTGCCACTCTGGGTGGCTTCCAGGAAAATATAAAACAACAATAGAACGTCAAACATTAAAAAAAAATCCCGAGATTGCTCTGTCACTGCAAGCAATTCTTTCTTTCTTTCTTTCTTTCTTTCTTTCTTTCTTTCTTTCTTTCTTTTTTTCTTTCTTTCGTTTTCCATGCTTTATTAAGTTTCATACATAACAAAAACAAACTTATATAAACCAAAAATGATCTTCTATAAGTAATCTTAAGTAAATATACAAATAAAAATTTATCCAATCTTATACAATCTCTTTTGTTCAACGTTCTTACTAAGGTGTGATAGACTTCCCATCAACTCCCGGTGCATTTAAAAATTCTAATATCGAATGTACATATGATTATTACCTTCATCTTTTCATATTTTCTAATACATTCTTACAACATATCATACCAATTTTCCTTATTTCTTTGTTATTATTTTATACAGAGGTCATTCAAATCACTTCAAGCATTTCTGCTTGCCTGGTGGAATCCTCTCACCTCTCCTCCTTCTGCTTAACAGTCTTGGGGGTTCTTCTGATCACCCTGAGCTGATTTGGGGGAGTTGGGGTGCATGAAGAAAGCCCAGGGGTAGAAGGGAGAGAAGCCCCATTGCTTTTGACCAGGCTGCTGCTAGCAGGACAAGTTAGTTGAATCCAACCATCCATTTCAAATTCCGAAGTGGGGGCCTCAGAAAGAGACATTTTCTTTGTTCTTATTATTTGCCGCTGGTACCTTATTTTACAAATATATGAGTCAAGATGAAGTACTGTACATTGATACTGTGATATTTTCTGTGATCATAAACTTGGTAAGATACTGCTGGTGATGTGGACCTTCTATAAAGCTAGTTAAGTTTTCTTTTGTCTTTTTACATTGTGATTTTAAAAATACCCTTCAACACAGCTGTTACTTTTTGAAGATCAGAATGCATTTTAATCAACTCAGAATAGCAGAAATGGGCAGCCATTAGAGCAGCGCTATTTAATTTGGCGTAACAGCACGTCTGAAAGTAATCTTTAATTTCTTGTAATAATTATGTAATTGTGGGATTGTATTGGAAGTTGCCAGCTTGCTCCGAGGAATGTTAAGGACAAACCAGAGTTCAGCAATCCCTTTGTCAACTTTAACTCGAACAAGAGCTTACGAAATAGATGACAAAATAAGTAGGAATCCATTCTGGATGCAAAGTGCTATTTGTTGTAAATCTGGTTGATAGGTCTTTAATATTTTTTCAGAGTCATACTTTTCCTGCTTCCCATCATAACTCAGTAGGAGAGACACTTGTTTGTGTGCAGCAGGTCCCAGGTTCAGCCATTGGGATCGCCAGGTGTAGCTGGGAATGTCCCCTGTCTGAAATCCTGGCGAGGGGCTGCCATTCATTGTGTAGATAATACTGAGTTAGATGGACCCAGTGGCCCAGATCTGCATAAGGCAACTTTCTGTGGGTGGAATGCAGTGTCATGCTTTCCCAACGCTTCTTCTGTTTGCGCAAGCATTGCAGATTTCTAGATGGATTGATGCCCCCTTTCCTCCCTTTCTGGGTTGTTTTGGGGGTTCTCTTGAACACCCCGAGCCAATTTGGGGAGAAGGAAGGAAAGCTGAATTGCACAAGCAGAAGTCATTGCACATGACTTCTGCTGACAGGGCTGGTCAGTTGAACCTACCCTATGTTTCTATGTGTAAAATGGAGTATAATAACATACTAATATTTTGTTCTCCATTTTTTAAAAAATCTAACATCTCTTATTTTACCGTAGTGACCTTTGGATATAACAAGAGTGCCAAATAAAGTAGTATATGCAAGGGAAGCAAACTTTGCTTTTCAAGAATTTAATTTTGCGGCAGATCACTTCCTAGATGCCGAACAGTTTCCAGTAATCCAACTGTTCCGCTTAATAAAAAATATACATATTGATAGAACAAGGTTAAAAGAGCCTGCTTTCTGTATGTTCAAAATCCAGAGGCTTAGAGGTCTGTCTCACAAGAACAAATCGTATAATACACATTTTACTTCCTGCTGTTACCCTCTAAGGGAGGTGGCAGCAGCTGCAGGAGGTGGAAAGGAAATGGATTATTTCCCTCTTGATGCGACATTAAGCCGCAAAAGGCTGTGAACTTGAAAACTACAGTAGTAAAACAGCATTCCATCAGATCTGTTCTTTATAGTACTACTTCCAGCTGCAAATCTAATACGGGTTTGTGCTTTTTTCCAGATGGTTTTGGACAAGCTTGTTTCAGAAGAGCAAAGTTGCCTTATGGTGATAGGGGAGGGAAGTAGCATCTATCTGCCTCTGAAGTGCATGAGCCATGCACTTCCTTTGATTATCATTTTGTTATTACACAGGATGTGTAGTAGATTTCAAACTGAGATTCTTTGGATTCTGTTGGCTGAATCTTGCGCACGCATGCACGTGCACGCATGTGCGCATGCACGCGCGCGCACACACGGTTACAAATGTATAGCCAATAAAGCTGTGTATTTATCGCAGACACTGGGAATAGCTGCTGGGGCCAGTCATTTTGGCATTTCAGTGTGTATATGCCTGCATGTGGGGACCCAGGTGGCGCTGTGGGTTAAACCACTGAGCCTAGGGCTTGCTGATCAGAAGGTCGGCGGTTCGAATCCCTGTGACGGGGTGAGCTCCCGTTGCTCGGTCCCAGCTCCTGCCAACCTAGCAGTTCGAAAGCACGTCAAAGTGCAAGCAGATAAATAGGTACCGCTACAGCAGGAAGGTAAACGGTATTTCTGTGCGCTGCTCTGGTTCGCCAGAAGCAGCTTTGTCATGCTGGCCACATGACCTGGAAGCTATACACCGGCTCCCTCGGCCAATAATGCGAGATGAGCGCGCAACCCTAGAGTCGGTCACGACTGGACCTAATGGTCAGGGGTCCCTTTACCTTTACCTTTATGCCTGCATGCATGCAAATGGTGTGTGTGTGTGTGGGGAATCTCCACTTCTGAGAGGAGGTTTGCAGGCAACAGTGCTAATAGATTTAAAGGACTCTTGCACTGTTTCCATCACTGCCCTCTTAGGGTTTCCAAATAATTTCTCCCTTCCAACAACCTTCCTTTGTTTTCTAGAGTCATAGAATTGTGTAATTGAAGGGACTCCGAGCATCATCTAGTCCAACCCCCTGTAATGCAGGAACATGCAGCTATCCCATATGGGGAGCAAACTTGCAACCTTGGTGTTATCACAGCACCACGCTCTAACCAACTGAGCTATCCAGTTTGCTCCCACAAATTTTGCCCCACACCTATTCTGAGCCGAAATTCAGCAAATGGGGTGGATTTCTGTTCATTTTCTCATGCTGTGGAGAATGAAATCAGAAATTATTTTCAAGAGTAGTATGATAATTTTGAAAACTCACCTGCACTTTGTGTAATCCTGCACACCAGTGTTCATAATTGTGCACTGCTTTACGAATGCAAACATTTAATATTTAAAAATGGCTGTTAGCACTGGGGAATTTTAGGTTCTCATTATGTTCTGTAAATGACAGAACTGTTGACAAGATGGATTCAGATCCCCCTTTCTCTTGTAAGAACACCTTCATAATCTTAGAATGGTTTATTCTGTACAGGTTGGGTGGGGGAGGCTTTCCTATTTAAGATGAGCTGGAAAAATACTGCAGTATGGAAAAGTGCATATTTCATAAAGAGGTGTGTGTCCCTGTCCCCCCCGCCAGTGAAAAGCTAGGATTGGCTTGAGCTGAGCTTACAGCATAGAACAAAGGATTGTCTTCTGGCACTCTGACGTTCCATTATGTCATCCATGGCCTATATAGGGCAGGGCACAATTACTTTATTAAGTATAATACCATAAATATTTCCGCAGGGATTTAGGTTTCTGGAAATACCTTTTCCTAAGCAAAGTTCATGGGTTGTTCCACGGCACCCGCTTCCTATGATAGAGCTAACCTTTATTTTTTGAATTCTTCAAGAATGAAAGTTAGAAGGCGAATGCTTCAAAAATGTGTGCATGGCAGAGGAATCAAGTTGAAATTCTCCACAGCTGAATATTTCCCACCCCTCTTTCAGGCTATGTATTTGAATTCCCTTCTACTCCATCCAGATTATAAACGTTCAGGTCCTACAGACTTTAGCAATGATTCCCTTGTCAAGTAAATAACTGCTCCTATCAGCTTTAACACTTAACAATTACTTGTTTGGGGATCACTGCCAGTTCTAAAGCGTCAGTTAAGATTAACCATAGCGAGTGCAGTGTTGTGGATGTACGTTTTAAGTCGGATCAGGGGGACACTATTCAAATCTCTGCTCAGCCGTAAAGCATGTTCGCACAAGGTCACCCATGATCTCTTAAGCCTTCTACCTCACAAGGTTGTTGTGAGATAAAAATGGGACAATAAACCATGCAGGCTTCCCTCAGCCCCTAGATCAGTGTTTCTCAACCTTTTTTGGGCCAAGGCACACTTGTTCCATGAAAAAAATCACGAGGCACACCACCATTAAAAATATTGCCTCTCCGGGTCATTGCTTGCCCCCTCGCTCCCACATCTCAAAGGCAAGCATCGCGCCCCCGCCAGCACCTGCCCCGTTTTTTATCCACTGAATATAAATATCCAAATATCCCTTGGGGGAGAGCTTTTGAGTCAGAAGGTCTGCCGTATCAATGGAGCTGTAATAGGTAGTACTGTATTTCCGATATGGCGCACAGAAATTATGAACACATACAGTGAAAACCATAAAGCTACTTAAAACCAAATAAGAAAATATATCACAAAGTTGAAGAACAACATTTTAACAACTCAGGCTGCAGCTGGGTGTGACGTTTGAGATCTGAATCTTTTTTGAGGTCTGAATCTTTTCTTACTTGCATGGAAATGACTACCTTGCACTTAACAAACTAGTTACTAGTATATCAGAGAGAAAGAAACCTCATGTGAGCAAATTTCATTATGCTAAGTGGTAAAAAGTGAATAAGCAGCAAAATGCTGAAAGCCAACAATAGATATGAAAATAATAATGAGTAAGACTAGCAGAAAACCTGTCCAAAAATCACAGAAATTTAGAAGTCACACCATTGAAAGCAACTTAAAAGTAACATTTATCTTGTCCTGGGGGGGTGTTGGTGTGGTGGCCGTTGGGGGGGGGTCGGGGGTTTCCCTCTGGGGGGGGGGAGAGGTTCCCTACCCTCTCACCTGGGTTGGGGGGTGGCAAGGGGCCCTCTCCTCCCTATCTTTCCCTTTTTCCCTCACCTGGGGGGGCCTCCCTCCTTTTCCTCTTCTCCTGGGGCGGCTGGGGTGGCGACGGCTGCGGCGACGAGGCAGGGCCGTCGCGTGGTGGGAGGTCCCGGGCTTCGGAGCTCTTCCCGGCCGCTTGATCCGCCGGGCGATTCCGACGCCCACGCGGCTGCCGTGGAGCCCAGGGGTCCGTCGATCCTCCAGCCAGGCGCTTTCGGTGTCGCTCCGGTGGGGTCGCGGGGGGGGGCCTCCAGCGGCTCCCCGGTCGATCCGCTGGGCTCACTTGGCACCCGCGTACCGGCGGCGGCGGTTCCGGCGGTCCGGAGGCTAGGCTGGCGGCATGGGCACGCTGGTCGCTCTCAGGAGCTTCGCGCTGCCGCGCCGCGCACCATCTTGCCTCGCCGGAAGTCCGTGAGCAATGCAAAGCGCCCTTTTCCTCGCCGCACGTTGCGGCACACCAGCCGGTGTCTCGCGGCACACTACTGTGCCGCGGAACACCGGTTGAGAAACGCTGCCCTAGTTGGGAAGGCGGGATAAAAATGTAATAAATAGTAAATAATGATAACTAACAGGATGAATTCCCAGACCATATGGATTCAAAATAACCTGAATAAAATTCCTGTGCAGCAATTATACAGAAAGGGGAGGTGGGGCAGGCATGGGGGAACCATGACTTAGTTGAGTGTTGTATTCTTTCTCTTTAAATACAACTATTGATGCCTTTTTAAGAGCTTCTAATTTTGCTTTATTCTGTGAACTTCTATTGAACTAACTATACAAAGCAACTTTGTGATACTTGTTGGCGGGAGGGGGAAGAATAGAGAGATATTTTACAATTGGCACTAAAAAGGTAATTTAGCTTGCACTAATGTACCTTTCAAAAGTTACCTAGACCTTAAATTGGAGGACTCACTGTACATACAAAATACACTCATTCTCTTATTTTAAACCCACGATGAACCTCATTAACCTTCATAAGCTATTTGTATTCATAAGAATTCCTAGTATTCTCTCATCAGTGGTTGTTGCTGATTTAATCCGTTTCTTTTCCATCATCTTGGATTCATCTGAACAGGAAATAAGCCCATAGTTGACTTTTGCCTAATTTGAAGAAGCTTTAGGAGTGAAATAACAAAGTGTTTAAATTATAGTAACTGAAAGAGGTAGTAATTGAAGGAGGTTGCATGACTGCATATTATTAAAAAGTGGTAGATAGGCAAACCTTATGGGAGGTCGGAAAGCGGGGCTGAGCACAACAGCCTTCTCCCCATCTGTGATTCCTAGCAACTGATATTCAGACACATACCGGTTCTGATAGTAGAGATAGAACCTAGCCACTGATAGCCTTATCCCACATGAATTTGTCTAATCGTCTTTTGGCCTCTTGTAGCACATGCTGAAAAATTAATGTGGCTTGTATTGGGGGATTTTTAAATGATTTTTGTAATGTGTTCCAAAAATCCCAGAGAAGCAGAGGCAGGATTTTCCCATTTGGGCTTTTAAATTCAATCTTCTGTTTTCCTGTGATTTCTTTCAAACAGAGCCAGTAGGTTGAGCCATCTGTTCATGGTCTTGGTTCATTTTGTTGTCCACAACAAGAGTAGGAGAAGGGAGCAAAGTGCTCCTTTCTTCTTGAGAGCCAAGATGAGCTTGAAATCTCAATGCATTCTACTATAGCAGGCATCCCCAAACTGTGCCCCCCCCAGATGTTTTGGCCTACAACTCCCATGATCCCTAGCTAACAGGACCAGTGGTCAGTCCAAAACATCTGGAGGGCCGAAGTTTGGGGATGCCTGCACTATAGCATGAGAAATATAGAACCAGAAGAGAAGAGAGATTTCTTCTTTGCTGATGAAGAGAACATTCTACCCACCTCTCTCCTCTGGTGTGAAAAGTGCTGAAGACAAGGTTGCAATGATATATTCTCCTAATCTATGTGCAGGCCTGCACAGTGGGATGAAGAATCTTCCAGCTGCACTCATGGCTTTTATGCTGGACTCGCAATATGTTTTTGCCAGCCAGCACAGCTGTGTCATATTCACAGCCTTTCTCTGTCTTGCAGGCACCTGGTATTAAGGGCATAATTTGGAAGCAATCAAAGAGCATAGCTGCCAAGTTTTCCCTTTTCTCACGAGGAAGCCTATTCAGCATAAGGGAATTTCCCTTAAAAAAAGGTATAACTTGGCAGCTATGTCAAAGAGATCGGGAATGCTGTGTGTTCACCTTTAAACCATAGTTAATCTTAACTGTGTTTTAGAGTGATATGCGAACCAGGCCATTAAGTTTCAGCCATTGGGAGGCCAGCTCTGTCATGCCTAGCCAATCGTTGCAGCAGCAGTGATGGTAGTTGCTTCATGTCACAATAGTAGTACCACCGTGATTCTATGACTGTGGTTTTACCACAGTATTCCTATCTGCGTCTCCTACACACAGATCTTGTTAATGATAATATTTAGTAAGAGGGCGATTTTGAGGATGCACCCTCCTTTTCTCAACCAGTGACTAAGATGTGGGTGACAGCAGTCACGAAATGAAAAGACATCTGCTTCTTGGGAGAAAAGCAATGACAAACCTAGACAGCATCTTAAAAAGCAGAGACATCACCTTGCCGACAAAGGTCCATATAGTTAAAGCCATGGTTTTCCCAGTAGTGATGTATGGAAGTGAGAGCTGGACCATAAAGAAGGCTGATCGCCAAAGAATTGATGCTTTTGAATTGTGGTGCTGGAGGAGACTCTTGAGAGTCCCATGGACTGCAAGAAGATCAAACCTATCCATTCTTAAGGAAATCAGCCCAGAGTGCTCACTTGAAGGACAGATCCTGAAGCTGAGGCTCCAATACTTTGGCCACCTCATGAGAAGAGAAGACTCTCTGGAAAAGACCCTGATGTTGGGAAAGATTGAGGGCACAAGGAGAAGGGGATGACAGAGGACGGAATGGTTGGACAGTGTTCTCGAAGCCACCAACATGAGTCTGGCCAACCTGCGGGAGGCTGTGAAAGACAGGAGTGTCTGGCGTGCTCTGGTCCATGGAGTCATGAAGAGTTGGACACGACTAAACAACTAAACAACAACAAGATGTGGATGGAGTCAGAGAAGAAAGCCCTGGAGGATTCCTATAAATTTGACTTTGTGCAAAGCACTGGTAGTTATGCCTTGAATGTTAAACTATAACCGGGGAGACCCAAGTTCAGATTCCCCCTCAACCATGAATCTCAGTAGGTGACCCCTCAGTTTAACCAGCCTCTGCAGGGTTGTGAGAATAAAATTGTATGAAATAAATTTGTACGTTGCGATCTGTGGTGAAAGCTGCTATTTGTGCAGGCACGTAGGAATGCCTGGAGGTGAGATTTTCATGCCATAATGTACTGTGCCTCATGAATTTTACTTCAGGTTGGCTGTATTTTTAGCTGCAGTCTGACAAACAGCATAATAGGGAACTATATATATATTCAATTCGGTAATGAAAGATTAACCACCAAAGTTCTAGTCTCTTTTCATAATTTCAAAAGCAGTGCACAGTGCAGCAACAGTCAAATATTGTAATAAAAGTTAAAATTTCATTAGGGAAATGAGGACATAATGTAACACATTTAAATTTATTGGCTGAGTAAATCTGAAATTAGAATGTCCCAAGACAGGTTGACCACTTACTGTGTGAAATACCTACGGTATAATTTAGAATGCACTTAATAGACTTCAAATGAAGTTATAGAAGATGCTGGGGTTTGCTGTTAAATAATAAAAATATTAAGGACTAGAATATTTAATTTTAGTAACTGCATCATCTGTACATACACTAGTCACTTGTCAGATGTAAGGGTTTATCGGGTTTGTGTTTTAACTTTTTGGTTAATCAAGGATTTTTGATCAATTGAATGGATATTTAAGGAAAGCACAGTAAATACATTTGGTTAGATCCAGAGAATCGGGATTGTCACTTCCTTATCATCTTGTCCATACCTTGAGATCTTTGGAGGAGACTCTTCTTTGCAGTCCTGGACTTCCAGTCCATCATTGGGTGAGATGTGTTATGCACTGATGTGAGAGAGTGCCTTATTGAATGCTCCCTGCTTAGAAGTGTGGTTGCTGAACGAGGAAGGCCTTTAGTAGGTGCTGAAAAGACAACAGAGGCGGCGCCTAATATTAAAGGCTAGGTGCTACCGCATAAAGGCCCGGTTCCTGTATTGTAAGGAACGGACCTTCTGATAAGATGGCATCCATATGAGGCCCTCTCCTGCAGAGTGCAGTGATCGATTGGGTGTAGGCAATCTTTTCAGTATCCTGGTCCCAAGCTCCAGTACCAACATCTTGAACTTGGCGTGGTAGTTCAAGACTGCAGCCATAAGTGCTAAATTATTAGTAGGCTCTCCCATGAAGGGGAAAGTTGCTGCACTCTTGCCCTGCCAGGAGGAAATAGGATGGCTGCATCTTTATTGGGAAAGCATCATATCACAGTGGGAGAGCACATGCACCCTTTCCTCTTTAGTTAAAGTAGACCCTTGCCTTAGAACTTAAAGAGCCCCGTCAGTTGTAGAGCAGTACCGAACCAGGTGGGCAAAGGTCTGATTTAAGACCAGGTGTTCCTATATATTACAATAGCTTTCCTTCAAAACAGTCACACTGTTTTGTTTCATGTCAGCTGCTTTGAGCTATTAGATAAAGCGGGAGTATAAAAAGAGAGCCCTGCTGAGTCTGCCTAAAGGCCTATTTAGTCCAACATCCTGCTTCCCACAGGGGCCAACCAGATGCTTATGGGAAGCCCACAAGCAAGACATGGAGGCAACTTTCCATTCCTGCACTGTTGTTTTCCCAGCAAATGATATTCAGGGGGATAAATGGGATAAAAGTACATTTTTAAAAACTGCTATTCAGAAAATGATTACTTTTGCCTATAAAATCTATTCCAATTATGTCAGGCTTAAGATTGTGTTGACAGTTTCGCTGTGAAAACTGTGTGGCAGTGTTGGGTTGGCATGTAAGAATCTGTTTTTCAGCCTTAAAACCTTTTAGTTTTGGAATAGAATATGAATTTTCTTAACCTTAAAATACTTTTAAACAATTTAAAACCTTTTTTGGAGTTGGAATACAAACAGCAGTAATTAGTGGATTGTGTTGCTTTTGGGGGTAATTGCAGGCACCAGATATATTTCCAACAACGTTGCTGAATATTTCAGCCATGTGGTTTGTATATTGTATGATAAGTTGTCCAGAAACACAAAACCGGACTAAATTCATTTGAAAAAAAAACAACCCAGGGAAGAAAAACAAAGTATTCTAAATTTTACAACTGAAGTTATTGGATTCTAACTATGAATCCAGTATTTTTCCAATCATTAGCATTTTATTGGTTAGTTGTCATCAAACACTTTAAATGATATTGAATAAATCATAGATGGTGATGTTGGCAGCAAACATGAGCATGCCAGTTATAGCAATAGAAGTCAATTTTAGGTATAATAGGCCCTTTGGGATGAATGAAGCCTAACACAGGACACATTTCAGCACCTATAATTATTTCTACACTGGGCTCTATGGAGCAGAATACAGAGGGCTGAAAAGGAATCATCGTAGGGCTGGATTTGGTTGGGGTGAAGCACCAGGGTTGATTCCATAGGCATGCCTTGACAGATTTAGGAAGCAAGATATGCAGGAGAGTCGGGGTCCAAGGCAAGGAATCTGGGCAAAGGAGGCTTGGCTGGAATGGGGGCAAGGGCTGTCATGTGGTCCAGGGTGATGGAAGGTTGAGAGGAAGCTGCTGAGCAGGAAGACCAAAGCATAGATAGGCTGGTTGACCATCAGATAATTTTAAAGCCATACATTTAAGGCCAAAGGCTGGCTGTTGCCCTGGCAAAGATCCAGCATTTGTAGCTTCGTCAGGCGTGGAGGAGCCAATGGGCTACCAGGAAGGTGGAAACCTGTTGGGACCTGTGAAGACAATTCTGCCCCTTGTTCTTCCACTCTGCAGTCTTCAGGGTGCCACCACAGAGGGCACCAGTGCACAAACCAGGAAACACCAGTCCCAGCTGATGCTGACCTGCATGGTTTTTTTTGTTTGTTTGTTATCCAGTGTGGTTTGTAAGGTATTTTAGTTGTAACCCAATAGCCGCACCACACTGTTTCAGCAGTTCCCACACGGCCTCGAAAGCTGCTCCAGAGCCTTCCTTCAAGGCTTTCACTCCAAGCTAATATCCCTGCAACAGGAGTACTACCCCGAGGGAAGATGTGCAAGCCACAACTATGCATTCAAGCCTTGTGAGATTTATGGGCTTGAGCATAGTTGGTATTCTACTATGGCCCATAGCAACCAATGCACCTGCATAGTGCCAAAAATTAAGGCTGAAGAAAGGTAGTTCTTCCATGATGATAAATTGCTCTGAGTATAAAGAGGAGTATGAAGAGGGGAAGTGCTACTACTGTGCTAAAAGCCCCGAAGTATAAACTTCTTACTTAATAATAAGCAAAGCAAGGAAGATTTATTTCTCCTTATTAGCTGTGTTTAGTTTCAGAATTGCAAAATATATGAGTACATGTTTTGCATATATATATTATCAGTGTAGATCAGGTCTGTCCTGCTACCAATCAGTTGTATAGTTGGTGACTAGGAATTAATTATGTACTTGTGTGTTTTAAAGCAAATAGTCTAATTAAAAGTTTGATCAGGGGTGGGGGGTGGGGAGTAGAAAATATTAACTGCTGATGAAATACTGTTCAGTGTTTTTTAACACGATAATTTATCTTAATATTTTCTCTGCTTTGCCTAAGCTTAGAATCTTGCTTCATTAACTACTACATGGAAACTACAGTGGTAGGTACAAGATCTTTTCTCATAGGCTTTGTGGAGAAATAATTACTTTTAATGACCCAGAAAGACTGAAGATGCCATTATGTAGGATAGGGATTTTATCATCGGGTGGGAAACAATTACAGCTGTTGTAAGGAAAATAATCTAGCACTGAAGTTTGAAGGTGAGACATTTTAACAAAATTTATGGAAGGCTAAATGTAATGGTTTCAGATGGTTTTTGTCTGTATCTTCTCACACCTGTCAGGTTCAGAATTTGAATCTATAGCCCTTGGAGACTGTGTTTAATTAATACAAATCTTCCATTGGAATTGAACTCATCAGAGCGTATAAAACATCACTTATTAGGTAGCTGAGCAAGAAAGGTTATCTATAACGCCTGAAGGTCTAAAAGAAAGTATATGATGGCTCCAACACATTAGAAAATGTCTAAATTTTTTTAAAAAACCAGTTTAAACTAATGACCGTAGCACCAACACTCTTGTTTTCATTTGTGTATAACGTTGTTCTTTAATGACTAGGGCTGAAATTTTTCAAGTCTCTTGCCAGCTGAAAAGCTTGAATATATTTTTCGAGAAAAGGCAAAGAACAAAACTTAGCTTAAAAAATGGTTAACTATGCATAATTTGTTGGGAAGATTCGGCAGCTGTCCTGTAGCGGTGGTGTTGAAAACTGTGTTGAAGCTGACAAGGGTATTTTCGGTGGGAAGATAAATAATGGCAGAACAGTCCCCAGTGATAACTCAATATTTTGTGAGTTGGTCCTAATGAAAGGTGTTACCTGACAGTGGATTTTGAGCCGTTCCCCCCCCCCTTTATGGATCAACATGGCTTGTTTTTGCTTTTTGAGTGCTTTGAGTGTTTGCCTGCCACTGCCATGCACTTGGAGAGTGATTGGTGTAATCTTGGCCATGCTTTCCATTAGCATGGCCCAAGAAGCTTAGCCAGCAGGCCACACGAACTCTGTGCGCCTCCTAGAGCAGAGGTTCCCAAACTGGGGTCCATGGACCACCCGTAATCTTTACAGTTCGTTCAGGTGATCAGGAGCATGCCCATACTAAATATTCATACTGATACTTAATTGCATTTTTATTGATTCTTTTTATTTCTTATATTGCATTTTATTGTATTGCAATTTGAATTTTATGGAATGCGGTTTGTAGTGCAGTAAAATGCAATAGAAGAAGAAGAAACAAGCAATAAAACACGATGGAAAATCATACAACATCTAGCAGAGCGCATTGCTATTGCTGCAACAGGCAGAAAAGTCATGAAGTGGTCTGCCAGGACTGCCAGCAATTTTAAAGTGGTCCATGTGTGTGTGTTGGGGGGGGGGGGTTTGCAAACCACTGTCCTGGTACCTTTACAGAATAGTCTGCAATATGCAGAGGGTTCTTTGGCAAATATGTGTGGGTTCCCTGGCAATAAAAATGAAATTGATGTGGAAAGAGTGGTGATATAAAAGGATTTAAAATCTACTGTTCCATAGAACAAGGACATATCATTTGGCAGGACATAATTTTTCACATTGGGTATAAGTGTGCCTTCTGCTCTTCTTGTGTGTGTGTGTGCGCTTACTGGTCTTGTGGGACAGTGGGGATGTCTGTTTTCAAAGTTGGCTGTAAAGCTTGCTGCCATTGTTTCATAGGGCAGTTCAAATCCATTATTTCATTGGCAGTAGCAAGGAAGTGTCTCTCGAACAGGCACAGCTGTGGGGAGCTGGAAAATGGTTGCTGTTGCTCGCCTTGCATTTGAAGGCTTTTGATTCTGGAGCAACGACTCCCTTGTGAAATTACCGAACTACAGTCCAACAGGGTTTTTATTTCTGTCTCCTGTGGTTTGAATTGAGGTTAAAGGGTTTTTTTGTACTACATATATTAATTAGCTGACCACTGTCGGAACGTCGTCGTCGTGAAATTAAATTTCTATCTTCTCTTCCTCCCGAAGGAGCCCAGCGGCCCAAAAGTTAAAACAATACATTTTGTATAATTTACCAACACTGTCTTGTCAATTGTCAGTAGTTTTAGGATTTGTAAGACCGTTTCTAAGCAGTTTAAAATTGTGTTTTTGTATTGCTTTTGGTGATTGCTGCATTTTGCATCCTAGTTTGTGAGGCATCTTCTCCTAAAAAGTGGAATACAAATTTGTTAACTGATAATCAGTCACCGTACCTGTTTTGTTTTACAAAATTATCACTGTCTGCTCCTCTCTCTCTCTCTCTCTCTCTCTCTCTCTCTCTCTCTCTCTCTCTCTCTCTCTCTCTCTCTGCATTTTGGGTCCTTGTAACTTCATTCCTCTCTCTGTCCCACCACCCCAACACATACCCCACATGTGATTCTATATGCTTGCCAACTTAGTATGACACTTTGTGCTTCTCATGATAATTGGACTCTAGTCTGCAAAAACTTAATCTGAGAATGGGGAACCTGTGACCTTCCTGGATGTTCCTGAGCTCCCAACTCCCTTCAGCCTAACCCGGCATGAGCAATGGTCAGAGTTGATAAGGGGCTGTAGTCCAGCAACATCTTGAAGGCATAGATTCCCCCACCTCTGGCTTACGCCATAAAAAATTGCTAGGACCTCAAGTCTTGCTGCCACAGGCAAACATGGCTACCCCTCTGGAAATTGTTAAATGTGCATGTATGTCTCTGTTCCCCAAGAAATAATGTGTTAATATATTGTGATGATTTCTAGGTTTTAACCTCCGACTTGGAAAAGAGGGAGGCCCAGCAGCAAAGGATGCTGAGCCAGCTGAAGGAGATACAGAGCAGCTACAAGATCTGTGAAAATGAGTGCAGAGCTGCAGAACTCCAAGTTAGTGAGCTAGCTCAGCAACTGGAAGATTCGACTAAGGAGGCAGAGAGGTACCTAGCTGAATTCAGGCAATCTGAAGTACTCAGGCTAGAGAATGAGAAGAAGAGGGAGGAGTTAAAACTGAAAGCTCAGGAAACTATTAGACATTGGAAGCTAAAGTGTAAGAAACTGGAACATGAAAGAGAGAAACAGACTCAACTTCACAACCAGCTGATGGAGAAGAACAATCTGGTATGGGATTTTTCTTTCTTTCAGTTATTTCATTTTTTTCTTGAAGCCAACTGTTCTGGGAACTACACCTGAGCATTTTTCAATCTTTCCCCCAGTGAATTTTAGACTCTTGAAAATAAATAAGTACAATATATCACACTGTAAGAAAAACCATATTCTGTTAGTGGTGGGCTTTATGGAGGAGGAGGAGGGAGAAGAGATGACTTTCAGTAGTCAGATATATGTAGCTTGTAATGAATACAATGGACCTTTTGATCTGATCCATCTTACTGGAACATTTTCACAAGTGAGATGGAAATGCTGTCATCCTGTTGTGGTTGGCACGATATCTACATTTTTAATAGAAAATTTGGTGCCTGGTCAAATTTTTGACCTGCATAATGTAAGCTTAAAAAATGATCAAATCTGGCTTTGATATGGTGACTTCTAGAAATGTAAGGCATAATACAGAGAAATGCCACCACCTGATTTTTTGAAATAGAAATTTGCCCAGTTTTAGTCATCCAAATAAAGTATTCAGTCTTTGGTCTTGGTCCCTTTAAAGCAGGGGAGGGAGGATGTTACCAGCCTTGGGGCTACATTTCATTGTGGGCAGATTTCGAGGACTTGCGTCCCAGTGGCAAGTGGCACCAAAGGCAACAGTAGGCACGCCCAGAGGGACATGACCAAAGTATGTGGAGAAACAGGTGTGACTTTTCCCTTTTGTACAGCAGGCTATATTCCAGCCATGTAAAAGTCAGAGGTTTCTACAACCCACCATCCAGGCAAGCGAGAGGTATTACTACAGTTCAGGGTGTATTCCAGCCAGGCAAAGGCAACCAAGGAGGGTGTGGAGCAGAGCTGGTAAGAGGTGCAGTCTTTGGAGGAATGCATTTGCTCCCTGGGTCTGAAGTTCCTCACCCCTGCTTGAAAGTGTTGCTCTGCGACCATGCATGGCAAATAGCCAGCATGCTGCTGCAAGGTGTGGACAAATAGGTGTACAGTACTCAAACCATTCACACTCTCTGCTCATGTAACTTGGCAACCAAATTGGTCTTAGATCCCTAGTTGCAGGTATATGGATGTTTGGAGTTGTGTATACTCACTTGTATCTCTGCTACACTTTGGTCCATTCCAGAATCCAGCAGGGCTCTTCTTAAAGGTCTAATAATACAGTACCATGTTTTCAACAGTGGCAAGCCCAATGCTTCCAGGAATCCCGCAAGCCCTTTTGTGTATTTGCTTCAGGAAATGGTGATGTATGCACAGCAAACACTTTGCCAGATAAAGTGTGGGACTGCGCTAATAGAAGTTATTTGAGCTGACAGATAAGGGTTTGCTCACTCATCTGACTAATAAGGTTTTAGAGAATAAGTTGACAGTTCTCAAAGGCTTTGATTTGCTTCTTCAAAACAGTAAGAGCGCAGTGGCAAAACAGCATTTCCAGGTCTTTTTTCTCCTTCTCAGAACAGTGAATTCAAATGTTATGACTGGGATTGTTTGGGAACCCCCTTTTCTTGTTTCATTGTGTTTGATTAACAGTCCAAGGTGGCCGTGCTTACAGGCTAAGAGCTCTGCGATAATATGGTTCCCTTTTGTACAACAGGCCATATTAAAAGAAAAAAAAACATTTTTGGGGGGTAATCTGCTGAAAAACTAGCATTTAAAATAGCAATGAACATTTCAATTAAATGTTCTTGAATGATGTCCAGAGCCAGGAGTAACCTCCGAGGACTGAAAGAAGAAGCACAATTTTTGATGCGATAATACACGTGGGAGGAAAATTAGCAGTGTGAAAAATAGTAGATTAGTCCTTCCACCCTCGAGGTGAAAACATAGTTGCGGCAGATGGCCATTGGGAGACTGGAGATTCTAAGCAATAATTAAACATTTCACTGCAATTTGAAAATAAGCAACCAACATACGAGACACTGTTTTGACAGGGAAAGGCTGTTTTGTGTCCCCAAGAGGCTCAAGCCAGATCTGACAAGTAGGTGGACTTCATTGCATCTCTGCTTTATAATTAATCAGTCACTTCTTTTAAACTCAGTCAAAGAACATTCCCTTTACTGTAATTTAAAAGCTGCCTGTCTGACGTAAGAGTACAGAGGAAACCTGTAGCCTGAAATAACTTTGGTATGCTGAGACTTCTGAGAGGGAAGGGTCAATCTAGAATAATGACAGCAATTGTAACTGCAGTGGGGGGAGTCAGTTGAATTGCAGGAATGTTAAGGATTTAAAAGAAAGGCAATGGCAGGAAAGAAGGTTGGAGAGACAGAAGTGAGCCTTTGACTTCAACCCAAGTTTAAGCAGCAGCCTGTAAGGCAAGGTGTTGCGAAGGAGTGGGTTCAAGGGAGGGATAAAATGTATTTATGCATTTAAATGTGATATTGCTTTATCTGTTTGTCATAATATTAAAAGTGATAAACAATAGTTAAAGGAACAAAATCAACCTTAAAAATCATAAGAACAGGTTGTATTTTGTTTTGCTATTGCTCTTCCTAATGGATTTTATGATCATTTACTGTTCTTTACTTCGGGTGACTTCTGACAGCAAGGCACCACATAACTTTCTCAAAATCAGTAAAGTAAGCAATAATAAACAAGTAAATACAATTACACAAGCAAAACACTGGGCAGTTGCACTGTGTTATATGTATATATTTGCATATGCTTGTATACAAACAGGTTATCTTGAACCATAATACAGTTATACCTTGACATCTAAACGCTTCGACTTCCGAAGGTTTCGACTTCGGAAGTCGACAACCCCTGGAAGTTTTTTCTCCGTGTGCGCGTTTTGTGCCTGCACAGAGCGGCGCGTGCAGTCGGCGCATACGCCGAAGCGGCCCTCGAGAACTGGAAACCTCGACTTACGAAGACGGCTGCGGAACGGATCGTCTTCTTAAGTCGAGGTACCACTGTATGAATAATGGGGAGTGGATAACTACAACTTTATGTACAGTACTTATTTTAGGTGTTTGTGCCTACCCTTCAAGTATCATATAAAAGGGGAGCCATACGTCTCTTTTCATTACCAGCATGCTTCTTGGATTCCATACCACTTTGTAGTGTTTCTTCTTCTTCTTTTCATAGTTTGGTTGTGACATGCTTCCCTTAGTAAAGAGGTTTTCAGACAGTGGCAAAATTCAGCTGCTTAAATTTATGGGAATGGCCAATGGTGTTCTTCTCTTTGTTGTGGTGGTCTTCTTTCTCCACAGTGCTGGTCTGGGCCATTTCCCCCCTATGATACAGGGGTGGGGAGCCTCAGGCTCCAGGGCCAAATGTGGCTCCGTAGGACACTCTGTTCAGCCCTTGTGAGACCTTCCAGGCCACACCCCCTCTTTCAGGCCACACCCCTCATCAGCTCTATTCTGCCCTATAATGTCATTGATGGAGAAATGTGTGGGTGTGTAGAAACCTCTGACTTGTGCATGGCTGGAATATACCTATTGTACAAAGGTAAGAATCCACCTACTTTTACATCTGGCCCTATTCTCCACTGGCATGTGGCCCCTGCAAGGTTGCCTGTGAAGGGAATGCAGCTTTTGGGCTGGGGAAAAATTATGTCTCTTGTGCTATAATAGAAATGTCCCTTGATACTTTTTCCAGTCCTCTACTGCTCTTTTGAATTGCAGGTCCATAAAGAAAGGGATGACTTAAAAAGTCAGCTTCTTTCAGCTATGCATCAGATGGAAAACCTTCAGAAGGAGCTGACTGATGTTCTTGAGAAGAGGGCCAAGCAAGAAGAGGAACTTCACTGCAAAGAAGTGAAGCTCAGAGAAACCAGATCGGCTCAAATGGCTCTTGAACAAGAAATCAGGGATGTCAGAGAATCTGCAGAGAGACTGGAGGGTGAGCTGCGACAGCAGAGCCTAACACTGAGCCAGCTAAGAACTGAAAAGCAGCATTTAGAGGAAGAGCTTGCCACCATTAACACGACCCGTGAAAAGGACCAGGCAAAACTGTTAGAGATGCAGGCTGTTATAAAGAACCTGAGTGCAATTCGGGCTGAACTGACCAGCCGCATGGCAGACGACGAGAAATCCAAGAAGGAGATGCGCAAGACCCTGATGGATCTCAAGAAACAGCAGGAGTCTAGCCAGGAAGAAATGACTATAGTCAGTAAGCAGCTGAAGTTGGAGCGAGATGTCCACCAGCAGGAGCTAGCAGAGCTTCAGTCAGAGTTGCAGCGGGTGAAAACCAAACACGACCAACGTATCCAAGAGATTATGAAGCTGTTCAGCCAAGAAAAGGAAGAAGCAGCTGGTCACATTGAAAAATTCAAGGTACCTATAAGAGGCTAGTCAGCTTTGCATATCTCTCCCCACCTTTTGGATAATGTACCTGGGTTTGTGTGGAGGGTAGTGGAAGTGTGAACTGTCCAATTTAAAATTGGCCATTTGCTCCTTGGCCAGGTTCTGCATTCTTGTGAAATAGGTAGTCTTGAGCTTTAAAATTAAACAACAAAAAGAGAAGCCCTTTATTCCAAATAGCTGTGGTATGTTGGCCAGTATCAAAGGTTGACTTTGTTTATCCCTGGCCTTCAACAGTCTTCCTACATGCACATCTTCCTTCCTACAAGGTTTTTGTGCTCAGGGGATATAAGAGTTCCCATTTGCATCATTTATTGTGTATTTTTAACTACTTTGCCTCATTTATTCTGTTTTGGCTAATTATGAGAAGAGACCAAGATCATTAAAGCCCTGCCCTTGACTTCTAGAAATTTTACCCAGCCACCCCTATTGCTTTTTATATTTCACTAGGCATTGTCTCCCCTTCCTAGAAGCTTGTTTTTAAAAAAATAAATAAATAAAAACAACAACCCCCAACCCAAAAAACACAGATTGAAGCTGATATTCACGGAGAGCCAAACCTATGCTCAATACCACATTCTCTTCTCTTGCAAAATGGTGGAATACAGACGTAGACTAGACCAGAACATACCAGATGCAGAACAATTTAATTTTTCCAGGTAGTGGTTATACTGCTGGGCATAGAATGACAAACATAAATGACAGCCAATCCCACATATATCCTCTACACCACCATAGCTACTTTCCATTTTCAGTAACAACCAAAGTTGTAATAGTCTCTTCAGCCTGCATCTCCTTGTTCTCTGATACTTGCTTTGTTAGTTTTCTCCATTTCACTAAAATATTTATTCTCTGTAAAATAATATTGAGTGCACATGTTAATGGCTAGAGGATGTTGACACCATACATGCCGCCACGTAAAACACTTTCTCTTACAGGCATTTACTTGACGTCCTTAAGACTCTGGTGCATGTAATAAAAATGGTAGATTGGATGCATAAATAAGTGAATGTGGCACTTGCTTACTCAGTGACCGGAAGGAAGGTTATACATCATGGGGGAGGATAAAGACAATTCCCCTTTCAAATTGTATGGACACCTGGATCTACCCTCTCTTTTACTTTGTAACATCACCAAAGATCGCAGTTCAGGATACAAATTTGCCTTGCTGATGATGCTGGGATGCACTGAATTAATTGAATTCTGTTTCATCAAGAGGTCCTCCTAACCACTCGAAATGCAAAATGAGATTCTGCGTGTGCAGAATGTGCTTTAGTTTATGTCCACCTTTAGTCCAACTCCTGGATACTAATCACAGCTCCAGGTAACCACCCGCAAAGAGTGATTGTTTTAAGGTTCCAGAGAATCATGGGGAAGCCCAGAGAAGCTGAAGGACATTGTTGCTTTTTCTTTGGCAGTCTAGCCCTCTGGTCCCAGAACTATTCATGCAGGGTGCACCCTATCCACTGCTCCCACCTGGTAGAATGCATGATCTCTTGATTTGTTTAAAACTTTACAGGAAAAGGTAACCATGAGGAGGGGGGAGCGCATGAGTCTGGGGTTTGTGGCAGCTGTTTTCTGCTCAAGCTTTTAGCGCCGAACTGTAGTTTAGCATTTTGCACAGACCTGGCCAATAGCTTGTGTGATCTCATTCTAGACATTTTTTTTTAAGCAATGGCTGAGAGTGGGCATGGAGTAGGTGGCAAATACAAAGTGACATTTTGGTGCAACACAAGAACTATATGAGGAGCAGCATGTGGTCAAATCTGTTAATACCGTGCAAAACAATCTGGATCCCTTGCAGAGACTGGGAAGGATATATCTATTGCCAGAAGTCTCTGTTGTGTAGTTTGATCCTGTAAGTTGATATTTTAGAGAACAGCATGAACAGAATCAAAACACCAGTTGTCCTGGATTATGTAAACTAACTACAGTGGTACCTCTACTTACGAATAACTCTACTTACGAATGTTTCTACTTATGAATGGAGCTCCGTCCGCCATCTTGGATGCGGTTTAGATAGGATTTTTTCTACTTACAAATTTTTAGATAGGGTTGCTTCTACTTACGAATTTTTCTCCCAATGTATTCCTATGGGATTCGACTTACAAATTTTTTCGACTTACGAATGTGTGTTTGGAACGCATTAAATTCGTAAGTAGAGGTACCACTGTACTAGATTAATAAATATGGGATTAGGGTGGAACCTCAGTTTATGAACACCTCGGTTTACGAATTTTCGGTTTACAAACGCCGCGGACGCATCTGGAACGGATTAATTCACTTTCCATTACTTTCAATGGGAAAGTTCGCTTCAGTTTATAAACGCTTCAGTTTATGAACAGACTTCCGGAACCAATTACACCCATGCTTCGGGTTAAGTACGCTTCAGGTTGAGTACTCCGCGGACCCGTCTGGAACGGATTAATCCACTTTCCATTACTTTCAATGGGAAAGTTCGCTTCAGTTTATGAACGCTTCAGTTTAAGTACTCCGCGGACCGTCTGGAACAGATTAATCCACTTTCCATTACTTTCAATGGGAAAGTTCGCTTCAGTTTATGAACACTTCAGTTTATGAACAGACTTCCAGAACCAATTGTGTTCATAAACCGAGGTACCATTGTACTGATAGAAAACGTGATTGCTTGCTATTTTATTTATCAATAATAGAGTACTGTATTAGGTTATTTCAATCCTGTTTTCCAACCTGCTGGTAAGCAAGAACTGTATTTCTTATTTCCGTCTGACATTTCTGCATTTCTGTATTTCTTATTTCCGTCTGACATTTCCTTGGTGAGAATGGACACCCTTTGGGGTCTCATCTGCTTTCTTGTCAGTCTTTACAAAGTTACTATCAGGTTACGGTAAAGAAAAACACTTTGGGGTCAATATGGCATGGGGAAATGTTGGAGAGACATGGACAGCCATATTTTCAGCAGAAGGGGAAAGATAGAAGTGTCAAAGACAGAACTTCACAGATAGAACTGTCAATATACACATATATTATATAGCAATAAAGCTACCTGATGATAAACAATTATGGTGCCATTTGATATGTGACGTGGATTTCAAATAAGAGGCTTCCTTCAGATAAATCTATATGAAACCCTCCCTCATTAAAATTGTTTCATAAAAGTTTGGCCAAGAAGTTGGGAACTTAAATAAGCATGGTCAACTTTGTTCTTTGTTTTGCTTATTCCCAACAGGCAGAGCTTGTAGAAGAAAGAAATTTGGTAAAAGCTCATCGCCGACAGGTAGAAAAGATGAAGATTGAGTGTGATAAGCTGGTGGAGGAGTTAAGCCAGAAGGAAGAAGAAAATTCAAAATTTAGGCGAAAATACCAGCTGATGAAACAAGAACTGGATGAAAAGGTAGAGTTTGGCTTCTTTAGGCTTTTGTTGTTGTTTAGTCGTTTAGTCGTGTCCGACTCTTCGTGACCCTGTGGACCATAGCACGCCAGGCACTCCTGTCTTGCACTGCCTCCCAGTGCTTCAGACCATATTTTGCACTCTCTTTAGGCTAGGACCCACCTTTTAGCACCCAGTTCTCTGCTTTTTTGCTATATATGTCATCACTCTCGTTTTCCATCTTTTCCATCTCTCTCTCTCTCTATGCCTAACATTGTTCCGATTTACTATTTCTTTCCCCATCTTTTTTTTTTAACTCTGTAAAAAAAGATGTGCAACAAAATGGTGGCTGGCATGATATAGTTTTGGATCCTGATATGTTTGATGATGTCAATTTGCTGACGAGGAAAACAGCAAAAAATTATTTATTTATTTATTTGCATAAGTCATTTTAGCATGCAAAGCAGACATTCCTCAAACTTCTAGCAGCCCGTGCACTTTGAGAAACAGTCTGGAGGAACCAGATTATATGATTTCAATGGTAAAGCTAAGCAGGTTAAGAGCGGCCCTAAATTTGAACTAGTCCAAGTGTCGGTACTAAGATAAATTCCCTTATAACCAATTGCTATTCTCAAGTTAGCCCTTTTCATCCGGATGATCACATGCTGCATGTCACAGGCAAGGAATTTAAGCTACAAATGCAAACCTCACCAAAGCAACCTCGAAAGCAAGAATTAATAAATGAAATCTACCCCTATCATTTTAGAACCCAATCCAGAAAACAGGTGATCTGCTGCAGAACTGGAGATGCCTCAGTAATGAACCGGATGAGATCCATTAAACTGAAGCTCAATCCGGATAATACTGAGGCACTGTCAGTAGGCGATTCCCTAGACTGGATGGATGGGAGGTTGCCTGCTCTCTTGATGGGGTTTTACTCCCTCTTAAGGAGCAGGTGCATAACATGGGGGTGTTTATGAATCTGTTGCTGTTGCTTGAGGCTCAGTGGCCCTGGTAGCGCAGATTGCCTTCCACCATCTTTGGCTGGTGGCCCAACTCTGCCACGATTTGGATATGTGAATGATCAAATTTAAAAAATGTATATTGTTTTCCGTCCCATCACCCCACCCCACCCCGAATGTAGATGTTAGAATTTTGTTGGGATCTCTGGAGTGTTTTAATGTTTTCCCCTTTAATGGATTAATTTTGGGCCCAGATTGTTTGTGAACTTCTGTCATTCTTGGTGGTGGTGATCAGCTAATTTGTGGTGTCACATACAGTAACGACACTTTTGGGAGCATACAATAGCAACACCCCCCCTTTTAATTTTTTCCAATTTATACATTTCACTGATTTTACAATCACTTTGACATTTCAAAACTTGACTTCCTTCCCCCACTTTCTGCGGTTCCTTAAATTTATTTTTTATATCTTCTGCATATCCAAATTACACTTAATTTGTTCATTTATTCATCTTCTTTAAATATGTATTCTTACGAAACTGCAGGTTATTACAATAGTCCTGCCAGTGTTTTTCTCTGTTTACAATTGATCTGTAAATATTCAATAAATGATTTCCATTCTTTTATAAAAAGTTTGTTATCTTGATTTCGTATTCTTCCCATAAGTTTCGCCATTTCTGGATATTCAATAAGTTTTTGTATCCATTCTTCCTTTGCCTGGACTTCTTATTTCCATTTTTGGGCAAGTAACATTCTTGCTGCTGCAGTCGCATACATGAATAAATTTCTATGCATTTTAGAAATAATAATAATAAAAAATTCCTTCCAGTAGCACCTTAGAGACCAACTAAGTTTGTCATAGGTATGAGATTTCATGTGCATGCACACTTCTTCAGATACACTGAAACAGAAGTCACCAGACCCTTATGTATAGTCAGAGGGTGGGGGGATATTACACAGATGGGTGGTGGGAATGGGTGATTGGCTGATAGGAGTGGTAAACCTGTTGACGACTGTAAACGACTGTAAACGACTGCAATTGGTCTTGCAGGAAAAAGCAAGGTGAGATGGCTAAAGAAAGCTTTATCATGTTTAATGAGATAAGAATCCAATGTCCTTATTCAGACCAGGTAATACCCGCCCCCGACTATACATAAGGGTCTGGTGACTTCTGTTTCATTGTATCTGAAGAAGTGTGCATGCACATGAAAGCTCATACCTATGACAAACTTAGTTGGTCTCTAAAGTGCTACTGGAAGGATTTTTATTTTATTTTTTATTTCGACTACGTCAGACCAACACGGCTACCTACCTGTAACTTATACATTTTAGGTAGTTCTGTCCCTATAATTCCCAAGAGAAAAGCGTCTGGTGTTTTTTTTTACGAACGTTATTTTAAACATCCCTTTCATTTCATTTTATATCATTTCCTAGTAAGCCTTAACCTTGCAACAAGACCAGCGCATATGATCAAAAGAACCTTCTTTCTCTTTACATTTCTAACACTTATTTCATTTAGATTTATGCATTTTTGCCAGTTTACTCAGTGTTAGATACCATCAATATATCATTTTCATATGATTTTCTCTGAAACCATAACACACTGTAAATTTTATATCCCTATTCCACCATCGTTCCCGTGCTTCCATGTCTATATTACGACCAATATCTATTGACCAATGTATAATTGAAGATTTTACTTGCTCATCCTTTGTCTTCTATTCCAATAATATTTTAAACATTTTAGACAGCACTTTTACATTACATTCCAACAGGTCTCTTTTGAGGAGTATTAACAACACTTTCTGAGTGATTATTTCCCTCTTAGTACAATGATGGCTTCAACCTTATTTGGATGTGGGGGGGGGGATAAGTTTCCCAAGTTAACCTTGAAGTGAACAAAACCTTGCCATCCCAATTGAATCTGATCCCACGGAGGGGCAGAATATCTAAAGTTTTGCAGGAAGTACTGGAGTGATCAGAACACCTTGAACTCTGCACACCAAACAAGCATTTAAAAAAGAATTTCTGGCTTGCCTTTCTTTGACTTCTCTGTGCATATCAACCTTTTCCTCTAAAAGACTTCAGTTTACTCCCTATTAAATCTATTGTGCACTAAAAGCTTTGACACCTTCTCTATTGTTCATTTGTTTTGTTGTTGTTGTTGTTTAGTTGTTTAGTCGTGTCTGACTCTTCGTGACCCCATGGACCATAGCATGCCAGGCACTCCTGTCTTGCACTGTCTCCTGCAGTTTGGTCAAACTCATGTTCGTAGCTTCGAGAACACTGTCCAGCCATCTTGTCTTCTGTTGTCCCCTTCTCCTAGTGCCCTCAATCTTTCCCAACATCAGGGTCTTTTCCAGGGAGTCTTTTCTTCTCATGAGGTGGCCAAAGTATTGGAGCCTCAGCTTCACGATCTGTCCTTCCAGTGAGCACTCAGGGCTGATTTTCTTCAGAATGGATAGGTTTGATCTTCTTGCAGTCCATGGGACTCTCAAGAGTCTCCTCCAGCACCATAATTCAAAAGCATCAATTCTTTGGCGATCAGCCTTCTTTATGGTCCAGTTCTCACTTCCATATATCACTACTGGGAAAAAGATAGCTTTAACTATATGGACTTTTGGTTTTCGCCTGTTCTTTGTTTTCTTTCAAGCATGTTATTCCTTGTTATTTGGTGTTTTCCATGAGAGCTGTGCTTTGAGAAGATGTGCTTTGTCTGCCTGCAACACCAAACCTCTTTACTCTGCACCAGCATATTCTACTTTAAAACTTCTGGTAAAGCTTTTGAACGTGATTCCTTATTAAACATTCTGCAGGAGGTGGCAGGAATAGGCGACAGAATTTAACGGGTTCCAAGTATATTCGCAGGACGTGACAAATGAATAATGTGATGTTCCAGTTGAAAGCTTTGAACAAAAAACATTCTGCCCTCTCTTAATAAAATGTAGGTTCATCCTGTAATTTGAAAGACTCAGAGATAGCATCCCAACAGAAGATGCTTATGGTTTTCTCTGTTCTCCAGGCCATTATACAACCAAAAGGTTAACTTAAAGCATTGGCTTGGAAATAAAGTTTTGCTGGTGCATACCAACCATTTCCTTTCCCAAAGACTGACATGGCCAAGCTGTGTTTGGATTTGCGCTTTCTGATGACAGGCATTCTGATGACTCTTCTTGCTGCATGGACGTAATTAAAGAGAGAACATGAGAGCACGGATTCCATTTTTACCAAATCAAAATATTTATTTGGGTAAAAAACAAAAAGGGAAAAGAGAGAGAGAGAGAGAGAGATGATTGGATCCTTACGGTTGTATTCTTTGGATCTGATCTGAGCAGCTGCTCAGGACTAGCTCTTTTATAATGTCAAAGAAAAATCTATTAAATGAGAAAATGTCAAACGAGTGTTCATATTCTGTTTTTCATTTTGTTTGAGAGCTGTTTAACTTTGCTTATTAAATGTTGTAGGGAAAAAAGTCCCTCACAAGCAATTGGGAGAAACTGAACCATTGACCCCATCCAAAATATGCAAGCGAAAGCCTTTGGGGTTTCTCCCCACATGCATAATAGGGCTGTACTTTTCTAAAACAAACAAGTCAGTCTATAAGAGCTATTGGCAAATACGATTATATGACGTACATGAAATCCCTTTGAGGTCCTCTCTTTTTCCATCCTGCAGCAACATCCGCTTCCATTATAACATTGGGCAGATTTTAGCGTTACATCAGAGTCTAAAATGCAGGAGACGATCAATTATCACAATCCCCATTGCATCTAGTGAATATTAAAAGTGACCATCATGATAAGTAATCACTTATTGTTTACTATCGTTGAAGTTTTGGCTTTTACTGGGACTTCTATCGGATCACAGAAAACGTTGCAGGTTCACTGGTGCTATTATTCTTTCTGCTGAAAAATCAAGTTGAAGTAGACTTTCTCTGTGTGTGAGCACACAAAGGCCAGATGTGTTTCAACATAAAGTGTTCATTAGTGGCCAAAAATATGACCAGATAATATCTTAGGCTTCAGATGGAAAAGAATTCTAGAATTGGGACAAACCTCGTCCGTAGACAGGATGTTTGATTCCTTTCAACTTCTCTTTCTAGTTTATATTGTTACCATTAATATTATTTCAAGAACATCAAAAAGCCTTAGTAGGGTATACAGCTGTTGTTGTTGTTGTTGTTTCTTTTACCTGAACTCTCTCTTTCAGTAGCTTATATTCTATTAAGGAGATGCTTTAATGTTAAGTTTTGTGCTATTCCCCTCCCCCCAGTAATATAGATGGGGGACGCATATATGTTTCTTCTTCTCCCGCCCCACCTTGTGTGAGGGGTCTGATACCAGCTGCTGTGCAGGCCTATTGTTGGGGTCAAAGCACTTTCAAAGTTGGCAACATGCCCTGGTTGGTGCTGGTATAGACAAACCTTCCTTACATTTAAATAGCTGAAGATATGTGTGGAATCATCTTTTCCCAGACAGTGTGAGCTCCTCTGGTCTATAGTCAAACGATCTAGAGTGCCTAATACAATTCCTTCAATGCTGCTGTTTGTAGACTGTCTTCTTGTAACTGCCAATTACTTCCCTGCTTTCAAAATTGAAGCATTATTGGTGGTGATAGTGCTCTGTTTCTTTATAATGTATGGCCAAAATAGAGGCTTTTTTATTTGATTACCTTGAGTGTGCATTTCGCTGCAGACTTTACACAGAAGCAGACCTACAGCACAGTGCTTCAGTGCTAGGATATTGTCACCGAATGAAGAACCAAATGGACTTCATCTCCTGACCATCCATTGGACTTTAATTTCTCTTTATATGTTCCTGTTTGCATGATGCGTTGGTCTATGGCAGGGGTCCCCAAACGAAGGCCCGGGGGCCGGATGCGGCCCAATCACTTCCTAAATCCGGCCTGCAGACGGTTCGGGAATCAGCATGTTTTTACATGAGTAGAATGTGTCCTTTTCTTTAAAATGCATCTCTGGGTTATTTGTGGGGCATAGGAATTTGTTCATAATTTTTTTCAAAATATAGTCCGGCCCCCTACAAGGTCTGAGGGACAGTGGACCGGCCCCCTGCTGAAAAAGTTTGCTGACCCCGGTCTATGGAATTACACTTCATGAGAATTACCGTATATGTTGAATTGTGTTTGAAATAGAAGTTACATAGTCAAAAACAACCGTTACATTGTGTGTGTTGTTAGCAGGGTATTGCCACCTGCACAGGAAACTGTTAACAGTTTTCCTGCTGTAAACTAAAAGTGTCAGGGATGTAAAATACCGTATCCCAAGAAATCACTTGATTCCTGTGCTTGCTGCCCCACCCCTCACAGCAAATATAACCTGTTATCCCCCCCCCAACAAAAAGTGAGCAGGAAAGCAGGTTGAGATAACCATACAAAGTTTTCTTTTTGGAAAAAAAAAGCCCAGGCAACAAAATATCCCAAGAACTCTATTAATTATTGCCATGGGGTGCTTTGTTGTTGTTGTTGTTGTCCCAGCTAGTGGAAAATACTGGAGTAATAATGGACCCATGGTGTTTTTCACATGAAAAAGTGATCCAAGGAAACAGACTTAAGTGCTCATCTTCAGTCACCACACACATGGCTTTGTTTGGGGACATTTCCTAACCCGCGATAAGTAGCAATTTGGCTTGGGATAGCAAAATGTGTAACCGAAGTGTTGTGCAACTTGGTTTGTTTAGATTCATTATTACTGGGAACTTGGGGGGGGGGGCACCTGCTCTGCAGCAGGCCAGTCTTCTTGGTTCACTGACAGATCCTTTTGACCTTTTCTGTAGCCAAAAAAGATTCCAAGGGTGGATTAGAAATCACTACCGTCTCTGCTCTCAGGGCCTACAATCTAAAAAGACAACGTAAAAGAGAAAAACATTTAGGAAGGAGTCGGAAATAAGCAAACTCTGGTATATATTCTGAGTTACAAGTTCTTCTAATGACCAGTTAAGGTGGAAAAATTCAAGGAGAGGAGGATCCTTACTGTGCCAGTGGGTGGCCCCCAACTCCTTGTTTCCCTTCTCTTTGTTTCTCCTTCATTGTTGACCTTGACTGTTAATTGCTTATGCAAAATGCTTCTTTTCTTCAAGGTTCCCTATCACTGTCCCTGATCATATATTCCTGGTTCTGCAGATATGGCCGCACGGTGGTGTTGTCCATTTTCTTAGCTGAGGCTTATATGTTGCTGATAACGTGCTGTGACTGACTGCTGAATTACTTGGAATTGTGTCATCCTGTGTAACTTTTGAGGGCAGAGCTTTGAGGCAATAATTTGATTTCTCCCTCCCCCCCTTTCGTAGGCAAAATACACAGTTATTATGCAGGTGCAGAAAATGGCACTGAAGACAGACCAAAGGATAGGATTCTGAATAAGCTCCACGCCTTCTCCCATCATGTCCCAAATGGCCCTGATTATTCCCCCTTGCACTGGTGCTGCTGCTGCAGTTCTATATTTCAGGGATAGGGTTGCTTTGTTAATATTTTGCTGACGCTTTAAACTAAGCCATCGTGTGGTTCGGGCAGTTGTCATCTCAGATGAAAGATGTCAGTTGAGAGCAAACCTCAGCAATGAAGTGTAAAATTAAATCATTTTGCTTTTGGATAAATCTTCAGATGTTAGGCAGGATTTGCTCTCTAGGTTCTGCTTATTTGCTAGATGGAAGAATTTACAAAGAAGACCAACAACTGCAACTCTCCTTGCCAACTCTGAAAGAAATAAAGGCAAACCAAGCTGCTACAATAAAGGCTCCCATCCTGTTCTCCCTGCGTGCTACTGCTTCTGACTGAGGCTGCCTAAATGATGCTGGCTCTTTTCCAACTCATTTATTCCCTGATGTTGTGTTTTCCACTTTGGCTCAACTTTCCTTAGCACTCAAATGCCAGCTTAACTCTGATCCACTAACATAATAAATACTGTACAGTGGTTGAAGTGGAAAGGTCCTGACCTCCTGGAGGAATACACCCCTCTGCCTTTGTTGTGTATGTATATTGGTGAGTGTGGGGTCTTTAATTAACTAGGCCGGTGTTTTGTTTGCCGGTAGCATACTTGGCCTAATATTATAGGGTTCTAGGAATCTGTTTGGCTGTAGTTGCCCACAGATAATGGATTAAGGCCTTTAGCAGGGAACATGTTGATGGCAGTGAAATCCTTGTTTCCATGTTTTCATCCATTTTCAGCAACCCAGATGTTGTTGTTGTTATTACTTCTACTACTAGTAGTGCTGGGGGGAGTGTCAATAAGTGTTGAAATTCCAATGTAATATATGGGCATAAGGCAGGGGTCAGCAAACTTTTTCACTGTCCCTCACACCTTGTGGGGGGCCGGACTATATTTTGAAAAAAAATATGAACGAATTCCTATGCCCCACAAATAACCCAGAGATGCATTTTAAATAAAAGCACACATTCTACTCATGTAAAAACACCAGGCAGGCCCCACAAATAACCCAGAGATGCATTTTAAATAAAAGGGCACATTCTACTCATGTAAAACATGCTGATTCCCGGACCGTCTGTGGGCCGGATTTAGAAAGTGATTGGGCCGCATCCGGCCCCCGGGCCTTAGCTTGGGGACCCCTGGCATAAGGCCTGCTTTTCATTTTGAAATACTATTTTCTCAGATCCATGGCATACAAGGAAAGTTGTACGTATTTTCCAATGGGAATCATCACACAAGTTATTCCTACTTCTGTTTCTACATGTCTCTAACTTGCAGTCAGGAAAGCTGCAGCAGGAGTTTGGATGCTTGAACTGTTCTTTTAGTATGCAGTTTTAAATGTCTGTAGTGTGGACAGAGCAACCCCCGCTGAACATTTGGCTTTGACTTGCTAATGTGGCAACTTACAAAGTATTCTCCCCCTGCACTTTTCTCTCACACCCCTTCTTGGTCAAGTTTTTCACTACCAATTCTAGCAAAAGGACACATCCCATCAATTGTAGGCTATTTGGGGCACAACATGTTCAGTTACTCCTTATGACAAGTGCACAGCATTGAGTTCCTTCCACCATCCCCAGAAGCATAGATGTGCTTGTGGGTTATGGTTTCTCACTGTTTTGGAAGTTCAGATATTAACTGGCAGAAGAACTTTTAGTTCATATGATACTATTTTTTTGCTTTAGAATAAAAGGTCATTGGGAGAAGATGATCACTTAAGAAGGATAGAGGAAGACAGATTACAGCTTCATGATCAACTGCGAAGCCTGCAAAATGAACAGGAATCCATCCTCTCTATGATAGGAAGTGAAATTGATGCAGCTTGTGAAGTCCTCGCAAGGGATTCAGTGGAGAAATTCACAGTAACTATGAGTTTTCAGTTAGCCTTAGATTATAATCTTGTTAATTACATGGACATAACATTTTATTCATGGCTGCTTGTTAAACTTACTCTTGATGTAGATGTTTTGTGAAACAGAAGATTAGGAGTTGCACTTGATAATCTTCTGCCTTTAAAAATGCAATTGCTATTTTAGAAATATATGTCAATAATTCATTTGGATCTAACTTGTTGGCCGATACCATCAGCTTTATTAAGCCTAGCACATGCAAACGGTAGAGGGGGTAGTAAAATTTAAGACTGAAGGTCAAGGATTGCATGGTTGAATTTTTTTTAAAAAAACCCTTTACATATAAAGCTTTACATCAAAGGAAAGCTTAGGCTGACAAGAATTCTTCCTGACATCTAATTTTCTATATACAGGAAGCTTAATGTGTAGTTGAGCATTTGCTCATGTGATCTTCCCATCTGTACTAGAAACCAATACAGCCCTGGAACAGTTTTACTATCTTATCTGCTGTGTGTGTAAGCCGTGCCATTAAGAGAAGTGCATGTTTTTGGTTAGTAGTGGGTCTCTGTAACAAATGGCAGCCTATTGCTCCTGACCAGTGTTGCATAACCTCTCTGACAGACGATGGCTGTTATTATTGCTATTGTTTCAACAGGGTCCCAGGGCATGTTACAACAATTCAGAACACAACATTCAATTCATTTTGAAACATGTACAATCAAAAGAATAGGGTGGGAGCTAAAGCACATAGGAAAACATACTTGTAGTTTGCTGCTCTTACATTAGTCACCTCACTGTTTTCCTTTCTAAATGATATTTGTATACTGAAATAGGGTCCAATAGCCCTGGCCCATTTGTGCTGTGTGTGATTTCCTTTTCATGTCAAGCAGTTTGTGCTCTTAAGAAAGATGATGCCTCCCAACCCTAGACACACATAATGTAGCCATACTGCTTTAGCAGATCATGAAGCGAATGCTAGTCATACTTCAGAGTAGACCCATTTAAATTAATTGATGTGAATAATAGGTTCATTAATTTCAGTGGGCTACTTTGAGTTGAACTTTATTGAATGCAAATTATCAAATTTTATATTTAATGACTATTAAAAAACCAAAATAAGCATGCACAAAAGTATACCAGTTTAGTTTTTTTTTAAATTCTTATTACACATGCACAGGGTATGATTCCCCCCTCCTTTTCTGAAGCATGTCAGGGAAACCTCATAAAAACCTATTTATAGCAGCATGTGATTAACTTTTTCTTGACCTTTTCAGAGGTAGTTTAAAAGCTGCCCTTTCTATTTTATTTTTTTACATAATTTGAGATATTATTCATCAGGGGAACAAAAGTGATACATCTAATCAACAACAAGATGATATCACCATCATCACAATGACAATAATAAATTGCTACAAAGACATGCACAAACAAACAATAAAAATAATTATATTGTTACAGTTAAATTGAGGTTTCTGTTGTTACAGTTTTTGTGTAAAATGAATAAATAATCTCTCTCTCTCCCCTGCCTTTTCTCAGGTTGCAAAAAAATGTCTCTCTTTCTGGGAGATGTCCTACTATACCTGACAATTAGGCATGCTACAGAAATAAGTTGCTCAGACCTATTGAAGAATTACTAAGACTAAAATTGGCATTTTAATTGGCACTTTTACCTGGCCTTGTGTATTAATGTACGAGTGTTTGTTCCTTTTTAAATATGATTTAGGCAATATCACTTACACCTGCGGTACAGAATGACCCTCATCGATGGCTGGCAGAAACAAAGGTAAATACTGCTTTTTAACAATTAGGCTAAGATTAGCTACATTTCTCAATCCCTAATGTGTTTAGGGCGCAATGTACAGAATGCATCTTTCTTACATTTACGTTGTGTTGGCTTAAAAGACCAAACCAAAGATTGGTAGCTTCTGCTATTGCTTTTCCCTTTGGTAACTTTGTAAGCAACTTTTATCGTGTATCTTTTAATCGTCTTAAATTTCTCATGAGCTGAAAAACTTTTTTTTTTTGCTGCTTCATGGACAAGACCTATCCACGTAGTATATTAGGGTCACAATGAGGGGAGGAAAGTTGACCGTCTGACTTGGGCGAAATTGCATTTGTTTGCTAGCAAGATTGCCTGAAGTTATTGATGGGCTAGTTTGTAATGCACATGGGCCAGGAGAGAATATTGCTATAAATACTGGAGATAAGAGTTTGAATTGGAGGACGATGGCTGTTGAGGAAACCGAGTCACTATTCAGATTGTTGATGCTGAAATCCTAGGCGCAAGTCTCAAGAAGACCTTTCAGAGGACATGTAGTAATTGATTCATAAATCTGCCAGTTGAGTTCTCTTTAGTTATTAGTAGGTGAGTCTTGAAATGAATGAAGGGGTCTTCGGAGATACCATAGTTGTTCACATTTGCACCCAAAAACCAAACAGCCTTAATAATTGGGTTGCAAGAAATATGGCTTTACCCACTTGCTCTTTCATCGCCTGAGTTCCTTGCATTTACAGATGAACACTCTAAAGAGCTCAAAGGCATTGACTGCTGTGGGGTGAGCCCCACATGCACAGTAAAGCTTCTGAGGCCCCCTTTACTGAAGCAGCTCCCTGCATAGCTGCCAAGTTATCCCTTTTTTAAAGGGATTTTTCCCTTATGCTGAATAGGCTTCCTCGCGAGAAAAGGGAAAACTTGGCAGCTATGGCTCCCTGTAGCCTCTTAGAAACTGCTCCTAAATCACAAGGAAATTTGGGTGCTACCTCCCATTAAGCATGAGGATCTGCATCTGGCTGGGAGTGGGAGTTGAACGAAACCAGTGAATTTAAGGAAGCACTTCCATATTTTTCAAAGTATTCTTTAGATCCTGGACATGCTCGTGGCATTTTAATATTGGGAGTATGTGAATGACAAATAGAAGATGAATGCAATTGCATAGCAAAGAAGTGCTAGCCCTTACTGAGGTGTTTACTCTCATATACAGACTGAAGAAATTAAGGATTTGGGGTAATTTTCATGGAATTTGTGCCATTACCGATCTACTTGCATAGATATCCACCCAGGAAACATTTATCAGTATATTGTTCATTCTTGATGCTCAATATAGCATAAAGGTCCATGTTCGCATGCCACAATAAGCCACAGTTTGTTTTAAACCATTGCTTAATTGTTTAAATATAAAGTTGGAATTATTGTGCAGTTTTTTTTTTACTTTTATAAAAAACTGTGCATTAGTGGAGAAACGGGACAAAAGGACTTATGAATGAATATATATGAAACGTGGGTGCAACATAAATAGAATCAAATAGCATTTTTTTCTTCTAAATGTATTTTATCATGAAATACACATTTTGAGCTGATAACTGAATAATAAAAATCAGAGAAGTTCAAAGACTAATGACATTCCAGTCCACATATAAGTCTGGAAGGTGCAGATCATGTTAGTTTGTACTGGAATTTGCAAAGAACGAATTCCTCAAACATCCCTTACTTAAAAGTGGTTCTTTTTTGGATTCAGAGCTGTTCTTCCATCTCCATCATAGGGAATGTGAAACTTACTTATTTCAAAAGGTGCTCTGTCCGTCCCCCCAATCTTACTGTTAGCTTATTTATGGACTCCTGTGTTCTTTTAAAAGTTTTGTAGCTTTTTATTGTTGTCAGTGCTGTGGTTTTAATATGTGTTACACAAGCTGGCAATATGCAAGTAATTGTTTGGGTCAGAGCTGACTGTAGTGGTCACCTTTTGATGCAGTAGTGCCAAGAGCATCGCCAAATGCAGGATGTATCCATTTACAGCATACTTCTACATACAGGAAAGAATCAAGAAGGCTGAATATGTGTACAGATTCGCCTTGATGGATTATGGAATCTGTCAGCTTTCAGCCATTTTATTACTTTTTGAAATCTGTCTTTAGCCTCAGGACTTGACGCCTGTATTGGGGTTTGTAAACTGCCCTAGCAAACCTGCAGAAGGGCTGTGAATCCCACCCAGCAATAAATACATCCCACTTGAGAAGACATGAACCAAAACTGATGAAAATTTAAATGAAGCATGAGGGGAGGGGAGAGAGAAAAATGATGGGTGTGGGAATCAGAATTGTAAAGTTGGAAGGGACCAGTTGCAACAGAGGAATCACAACTAAAGAATCCCAGGCAGGACTGACAGGACTTTAAACTGGAAAAAAGCTTCTTTTAGCCTATTGCATTTTGAGGTTGGCAAAGCTTTGCTTTGGAAGTGCAGTTGAGGAACACTGCAGTAAAGGCCTTTTCTTGTTAAGTATGCAAATACATTGTCTTCTAGACAAAACTTCAGTGGTTGTGCGAAGAAGTGAAGGAGAAAGAGACCAAGGAAAAGAAACTTCGGCGTCAGCTGCTGCAGAACCGAGAGCATTTGAAACACCTGACCTTGAGCAAAGAGTCTGAGCACCAAAACCTCATAGGTCAATTAGAAAAGCGGGAGCAACTCCTGGATGAAGTTTACCAAGAGAGGAAAGGTGAGCTTGACAGGCCGTATTCATGAAAAACAAAATCCTTTTTAATTTCCCAGGTCTGTTCAACCCTGATTTATCTAACAGGCAGTAAACATTCCAGTTCTGCAGTGCAGAGATACAAGCTATCAGGAACATGGAGCTGAAAATGGCAGCCCCATGTCAACTTCCTCCCTTACCGTCCATGACATATAGCACAATTTCTTTCGTGTTCTGATGCCATTACTCTGCACATTTCACACAAACACACACACACACACACACACACACACACACACACACACACACACACAAACACACACTTTGCCAGCATCAGGCAATGATCTGGTGGGGAAATACACACTGCAGTGATGTTAGAGCACAAGATTTTGTTGAACTGCATGTTATGGATAGGAAGGGCTGAACGTTGTGAGAGAATGACCTTTTCAGCAGCAGCCCTGGATTCATGGTAATATTTATTTATTTCCTCATACTTACATCCTCCCCTTCCTCCCAGCGGGAGCGCAGAGCAGCTGCTCATATAGCACAACAACAACAACAACAACACTTACAAAACTAACAACAAACAAAAGGTAGCAGTGTCAGTAAGAAGGTTAAACAAAAGGTTTTTTCAGTTTGTTCCTAAATGAGGCCAACCAAATATTCATTAGGGTGGGGACCACCTCCAAAAATGCTTTTCTTCATGCTGTTGCCCACCTAGCAGAAGCTTGAGTCAACAAACAGGGCATTCCCAGCAGGTCTTCATAGGGAGCTCCTGGAGAAGGAGTTCTGCATAGTACTTTGGTCCTAAGTTGTTTGGGGCTCAGAAATTCACAGACCACAACTGCAGAGATTTGAGGATTAAGGTGTAATTTGATCCTCCCTCACTGCTCAATTTTTTTTTTAAAAAAATGGCATTCTGTACCAGCTGTCGTTTCCAGCTCATTCAAGGGCAGGCCGATGTAGAGTGCATTGCAGTAATCTATGTTGGAAGGCTATTAGTTCATGGGTAACTGAAGCCAAGCTGTCCCGGTCCAGGAATAGCTGATGGATGAGCTGGAGCTGGCCATTGCTTTGCTTCATCACTGAAGACACCTGAGTCTCCAGTGATAATTTAGGATCAAGAGTCATCCCCAAGTTGTGAACCTGGGTTTTATGGGAGGCACTACAGAATCAAAAAATTCCTTCAGTAGCACCTTAAAGACCAACTAAGTTTTTATTTTGGTATGAGCTTTCGTGTGCATGCACACTTCTTCAGATACAGTGAAATGGAAGTTTCCAGGCACTTATGTAGAGAAGGGGTGGGGAGGGGTGGGGATGGGGAGGGGGGATCACTCAGAAGGGTGGTGGAAATGGGTGATTGACTGACTGATAGCTGTTGATGACCGCAAACGACTGCAAATGGTTTTGCATGAAAAAGCAAGGGTTGAGATGGCTGAAGATCGCTTATCATGTATAATGAGATAAGAACCCGATATCTCTGTTCAAACCAGGTCCCTCCATGGTTTTGAGCTTGGTGATAAGTTGCAATTCAGCAACTTCTCTTTCCAGTCTATTTCTGAAATTCTTTTGTAGTAAGACAGCTACTTTGAGATCTTGTATAGAGTGTCCTGGGAAAGAGAAGTTGCTGAATTGCAACTTATCACCAAGCTCAAAACCATGGAGGGACCTGGTTTGAACAGAGATATCGGGTTCTTATCTCATTATACATGATAAGCGATCTTCAGCCATCTCAACCCTTGCTTTTTCATGCAAAACCATTTGCAGTCGTTTGCGGTCATCAACAGCTATCAGTCAGTCAATCACCCATTTCCACCACCCTTCTGAGTGATCCCCCCTCCCCATCCCCACCCCTCCCCACCCCTTCTCTACATAAGTGCCTGGAAACTTCCATTTCACTGTATCTGAAGAAGTGTGCATGCACACGAAAGCTCATACCAAAATAAAAACTTAGTTGGTCTTTAAGGTGCTACTGAAGGAATTTTTTTATTTTACTTCGATCCAGACCAACACGGCTACCTACCTGTAACCAGAACTACAGAATCAAGAACATGATGTCAATTCCCAGATGTGGGAACTGCAGATCCATAGAACCTCTGTCTTGCTGGGATTCACTTTTAAGATTTTTGGGCCTCTTTCTGCCCCAAACTGACACTAGATGCTAGACCAGGACTTCAACAGCCACTTGAAGTTGGGTGGTTCTGCTGTTGGAGAGCATTCAAGTTGGTAATGCAATTTTTACATTTTTGCTTTGTGATCTCTTAGCAAGTTGCAATTACTGCTTTGCAAAGAGCTGTGTTTCAGAATATTAAAATACTCGGGCAACATGGGGATTTATAAAATAGACAAGAAGTGAAATAGCTAGTTTTCCAGTTGCAATGTTGGAGGCATACTGTGACCTGGATTGAAGCAGATATTAGATGAGAGTAGAAGACGGCATTTTCAGAAGTTTGTTCCTTTTGAGTTCAGAACATGCTTATCACTTTTCCTTACTTTAAGAAGTGCTTCCCCCCACTTGAATGACACACAAAGAGTTGTTTATCTCATTTAACCCAAACCCAAACACACACACACACGTAAATATGGTAAATGTCAGGAGATGGCCTGAAATCTCTTTATGATTCCTAATGATGAAATTTATCTGTGAATGATATATGTTCTCCAGAGCAAGTTAATTCCCCCTGCCCCCCCCCGAAAGCAAGTTTTGTGCTAATTAAAATGAGTTGTGATCAGCTATATATAGGGTGAAGAAGGGAGCCCTACTGTTTTGCTTTTGGGGGAACAGGCATTTAGTACAGTCAATTCTTAGAACTGAAACAAAGCTAGGGATCTCGTTATCTAAATGCCTGATTACCCAGCACAATCTATTAACACCACCTTTTTGCCTTGTTTTTCTGCAGGCTTTTAAAATATAGATATGGCTCCTCATATTCTCATTGTTGCGTTTTTTGTATTTGCATACACATTCAACAGAAATGTCCCCATGGGATCTTGTTACTTTTCTCATTGCTAACTCTTTTGTAGTTCTGCTTATTCCACCACTTTCCCTTTTATCTTCCATAACCATATGTTTCACAAGCATACTGCTTTTCCCTGGTTTTGAAGAAGAGTGAAGTCGGGTTCTTGAACAGATTGTGCATTTTTGATGTTTCTGAAGGGTGCTTCACTCTATTGCATCTTGTCAGATGTACACCAAAGAGGTTTTAAGTGAAAACACATCTACCTTACATTCACTCATTGCTTCCGCAGGTGAACAAGCAAATGTGTACATACACTTGGTAAATGGCCAAACCAGACACCATGCACCTAGTATCTCCCATTCCTGGAAAGGCTTCATTTTTTTGGGGGGGGGGAATGAGACAAACTAGAGCTGATAAGAAAACATAGGTTAGTCACTAACCAGGTCTGTCAGGATTTTCTCCCATACTAGAGCAGTAAACTTGAGTTTGCTACCATATGTACATTCAATGGGGATCTTTAGGACCATATACGCTGTGACAGTAAACATGCAGTTGCTTCAGAAAATGACTACTTGACTCCCCTTGCCTAAAGACTAGAATAATTTATATTGTGGTAGGCATGACATCAGGGACCCAGGTGGCGCTGTGGTTAAACCACTGAGCCTAGGGCTTGCTGATCAGAAGGTCGGCGGTTCGAATCCCTGTGACGGGGTGAGCTCCCGTTGCTTGGTCCCAGCTCCTGCCAACCTAGCAGTTCGAAAGCACGTCAAAATGCAAGTAGATAAATAGGAACCGCTACAGCGGGAAGGTAAACGGTGTTTCCATGTGCTGCTTTGGTTTGCCAGAAGCGGCTTTGTCATGCTGGCCACATGACCTGGAAGCTATACGCCGGCTCCCTCGGCCAATCATGCGAGATGAGCGCGCAACCCCAGAGTCGGTCACGACTGGACCTAATGGTCAGGGGTCCCTTTACCTTTACCTTTTAGGCATGACATCAATATACAGGTGTCCCATCCAGTTATGCACAATCAACTTCATAATTAACCTTTATATCATTGCATTTTGTACGTTTTCCAATTCTAATTGCACACATTACAAAATAACTCAAGATTTAAATAAATACAGAAAGGTAGAGAATTTCTCATTACAAATCTTCAGACAACCCTGCGATTGATGTTTATTGCTTACAATAATCTTTCAGATATCGTATAAATTTACTCCACTCTTTTTGGAATACTTGATCTTGCTGGTTTCGGATTTTCCCTGTCAGCCGCCAGTTCTGCAAGGTCCATCATCTTCATCTGCCACTCTTCTTTCGTTGGTACTTCTTGTTGTTTTCATTTTTGGGCTAAGAGAATTCTTGCTGCAGTTGTTGCATACATAAACAGTCTTTTATCCAGAGGCGCAACGGGGCCTTGTTTAGGCTGCTCAACCTCCCTGCCTGACAACTGATGTGTGGGGTGTTGTAGCCACCGCTTTCCCACATGCCCTCCATCATCCTGCCAGCCCCAGAGCTTCAATTCTAGTTGCGGATATCTTTGAATACAGTCCTTTTGTTACGCATTGAAGAGGGCGCAGTGGAAATAGTGTTTACAGCAGGGGTCAGCAAGCTTTTTCAGCAGGGGGCCGGTCCACTGTCCCTCAGACCTTGTAGGGGGCCGGACTATATTTTGAAGAAGAAAAAAATGAACGAATTCCTCTACCCCACAAATAACCCTGAGATGCATTCTAAATAAAAGGACACATTCTATTCATGTAAAAACACGCTGATTCCCGGACCGTCCACGGGCCAGATTTAGAAGGCGATTGGGCCAGATCCCCCCCCCCCCGGCCTTATTTTGCCTACCCATGGTTTAGAGGGTGCTCCGCACTTTATGCAATTTCACTTAGGCACACGGCAGCCCGGAAAGTAACCCAGATGCCTGTATTCATGTTTTCCCATTCCTACCACTTCCATTAAGTGTCAGTGATGTGGAGCAAATCCTGACTAGGGAATCTATCAGGCTTGGAGAACCTATAAGCCTCCTGGTGCTATTGGATTCCAGCTCCCATCATCCTTAACCATTGACTACACTGGCTGGGGCTGATGGGAGTTTGAGTCCAACAACATTTGGAGGGCCAAACGTTCCCCACCTCTAATTTAGGGAATTCATGTATCGCCTTCCATCAAAACAACAATGGAAAAGTTATAATTCTCATCTAGAGAGGCAGTGTTTACGCTCGGCTAAGAAGAAAAGCAATTGGGAGTATAACTCAGAAACATGAAAAGTATTTTGGAATAGGAAACAGTCACACCCACTATCATTTAAACTCCCAGAAGAATTGCAGTTCATTTTGCAACTATGCATATCAATACAGTATTGGAAAAAAAATACTGGGGAAAAAATAAAATCCATTCAGGATGAGATGGCGCCAAGAACAATGAGTAGATTTGCGTGCTAGCATTTTTGGATGTTTTAATTTTATTTCTCCCTTCTGAGTCACCCAAATGTATCATTTAGCTGTCTCATTCTCACAGTGGCATCAAGATGCTTGGGTGGTTATAATTTTTTTCCTGTTAACATTTTGTTACTAGAAAGAAATGGTAATCCAATCAGCAGTATTTGCACACACTGATTTTTTTTACGCTGGAGACTGATAGTTTTCGGAGAGAGATGAAAATAGACATGAAAGTGGAAAATAGGAACATGATTTAGTGAGCAACTAACTAGATCTGGAGACAGGCCTGATTTCAAAGGTTAGAATAGTTGTAGTTTGCTTAAGTGGTTGTTTTATGATTGATTTAAATCATTAATTAAATGATCATTGATTTAAAACATTTAAATGACTTAAATGACTTCAACCACTGAGTTAAATAAACAGTCTTCAACTTTTTCCGATTCAGACATACCTTTAACTAGGATGCAGGAGAAAGTTAGTGAAAATGGTAGCGTAAATTGCTGGTGTTTGCTTATTCCCCCATATCTGGTACGGAAACCAATCCAGTGAATATGATTGGTATTCAGTCTGATTGTTGCTTTCAGTCTGCAAATGATACAAAGTTGATTACATACCTCCCCACTTTGCATTGTGTTTCCATTGCGCTGGATGATAGTGCATATGGTCTATAGAAGGGAGTGGGAACCTTCTTTCTCTTGAGGGCCGCATTCCCTCAGGGTGATCTGACAGGGGCCGTATGCTGGCAGTGGATGGGCTGAAGCCAGTGGTAGTCACTGCCAGAGTCAAAATGGGGAGGGGTCACCCATTTCCTTTCCTCTCTTTTTGCCACCTTCTCCCCTCTTTAGCCCCCGGCTTGTTTGGTTGCCAAGGTTGGGGCAAATTGCTATTGGCTGAGGTTTGTACTGCTCACTTACAGAAGGCTTTCCCCCTACTCTTCTTTCCATTGCCCCATCTGTTTTGGATCCCTGGGCCCCGTTTTCCCCCCTCCAGCCTCGCTTCCATCAGCACTGACTTAGTCTGAAGGAGGTTCCTCACTCCTGGTCCAGAGTGGCTGGAGGTACAACTCAGATCAAGCTTTGCAAATGATTTGTTGTGTGTGCAATTTTTTTAAAAGTGTTTTCCCTGAGTCCATTCTGACTTAAGCCAAGGAGGAGGGCTTGTGCACCACTGTGTAGAATTATTTCCTCCTAATTTAAACACACACACACACAAAAAAGATTTTAAAGCACATGTAATTTCAGCTACATATAGCAGTACTGTTTTGACCTGCATATTTTGCAGTCTTTGTTAGTTACCAGATTCTGTAGATAAGGCCTTTCACAATGTCACATTAGGAATACTTAGTCCGAATCTTGTACATGGGGAGTTCTGTTATTTTCCTTCTATTATAAAAGTGATTGCTACTGTCCATTATTGTAGTTCTTAGCAACTGCTAATGTATGCAGCTGCCTCATTTAAACTTCATAATTATGGAGTATCCGAAGCATTAGATGTTATATTTTTCTTTACAGCATAAGCTGATGTTCATTAAAGACAATGATTTTTGCATGGATTTTGTTCTTAGTTTTTCTAAATTGCATAAGGGAGGAGAAATATTTGTATCATCCGAGCACACTCTTTGAATCGTTAAATCTTTCATAACTGGACTGAGCATCCTTGAAGTGTAATTGACAATTAGTTTTATATTAAACTAAAACTTTTGTTTTTTTAAAGAAACCCTAAGATTAAAAGAAAGCTAATCTTCTAAATTAACCAGTGTTTAAAACCAATTCTACAAAAGGAAACATCAACGAAATGTAATAAAAGCAGTAAATATTCACTTGATAAGAGCAATGAAAATCCCTTGCCCTTTGATCTCCGCTAATTCATTAATTGGATTACTGTAGACAGCCTTGCATACAAAAAGATTTCTGTGGCATAATTTTGCTCTGTTTACCTTCTCCCTCATGAATTATAGGAGGGAACATCTTATAGATTCTTTTTATCTGTATTGCAGATATTTTGCTTTATTGTACATATATGAATTATGCCAGTTAAAAGTTCTGTGCATCAAAATTCTCTAAAGAGGATTCTGGATGGATTAGAGAGGGGCATTTTTTGTCTGTCCGCCTCATCCCTGTGCAGATGTAATGTTCTAGATCTCTTTAACCGTGAGCAAGAGTTTGCAAAGACCCACCCACAAGCTTCCTTCTTTCTGCTTTCTCACCAGAAAACTTCCTCTTCTCTTCATGGTTTGCTTTAAACATTCTGTAGTGTTACGTTGCCATTGGTGCTAAATGTGGTTAACACTATTGGGATTCCTCATAATCAGGTTTATAATTATGGGGACAAATCTATTGGGATTCCTCATAATCAAGTTTATAATTATGGGGACAAATCTGGTAAGCATGCATCATGACTTTTGCTGCTGCATATGATACGCCGTAGAATGCAACACCAATCCTGGCCCAACAGCACTGGCTGCCAATTAGTTTCTGGGCCCAATTCAAAGCGCTGGTTTTGACCTATAAAGCCTTAAATGGCTAAGGACCGCAACACCTAAATGATTGCCTTTCTCTGTATGAACCGACCTAGACCCAGTTATCATCATCGGAAGCCCTTTGTGTGCCCTCTCCATGAGAGGTCTGGAGTGTGGCAACACAAGAACGAGCCTTATCTGTGGTGGTTCCCCACTTGTGGAATGCTCTCCCTAGGGAGGCTTGCCTGGCGCCTTTGTTACGTATCTTTGGGTGCTGGGCAAAATATTTTCTCTTCTCACAGACCTTTGGCTAATTAAACAATCTACAGTCGTTTAAACTGTGTTTGTGGGGGTTATTGTTTGTTACTGTTATGTGTTTTGTGTTTTCATATTGTAGACTGTCTTGTGGTCCTCGGAAGAAAGGCGGAATAGAAATTCAATAAATGAAAATAAGTACATAAACAGGATATAGTAAATTGTAGATAGCAGAATTGGTGTGAGAGGAGGGAAGGAAAGAAGCCGATAGCATGCTTCAGATCCTCTCATTGTGGGCAGCAGATTAAGAGCATCACTTCTGCACCAATTCAGATCTCACACATGCATCTTCTCTCTCTCTCTCTCTCTCTCTCTCTCTCTCTCTCTCTCTCTCACACACACACACACACACACACACACAGAGAGAGAGAGAGAGAGAGAGAGAGAGAGAGAGAGAGAGAGACTTTCTGGATTGAAAAATACTGATTTATAAGTCAGTTTGTGACCCCTGGAGAAATTAATGTGAAACATTCAGATAATCAAAATAATTTCACTCTTTTGCAAAGTCACAACCTTCCTAAGAAAAATAATTGTCATAGGTATTCATGTGTGTTATTGGAATCTCTTGCAGTGATGACTATCATGAAAAAGTAATTAATGCCAAAAAATTCACCAGGAAATGGGGAATCTTAAACTCCCCTCTGTTGTTTTTGTGCTTTGGGCCTGTAGCAGTATTGAAGGGAGTATCTAATAAAGTTGCTGCTCTTTAAATTTGCAATCAAAGTAGGAAAGGGAAGAGTTTTATTTGGATTACAATTTGCACTAGTTTTGACAAGAATATTAAGTAGTTTAAGGTTATATCCAGAGTATATCTAATTGGGGTTGCACTCATTATTCACATATAACTTACCCAACAACACAACTCTGAGCTCTGATGAATGGTGTTCACCTAAATAGCAAATAACGTAATTGTGCATACTGCTGTAACATGCTATATTACACACCCATTTGCAGGATAATGCTAAGTCACTGGTGTATACTATATGTTGCAGTATGGTACACAATTAGCAAGAATAGCTGCAGACCTACTTGAATTTTTTTCACAAGAATAAAAAAATGAGATTAAAGAATAGAAGAGAGAATGAAATACGTATGGAAATTAACACAAGGTCACTTATCTGAAACATCCGGATATCTAGGTTTTGCTTTTAAAGTTGACATAAAAGTTTGGGTGGCTGTCTTTTAAGTAGCCTTTCCCAATCTATTATTGCCTTATTGATTCCTAATTGGTGAACTGTGGAGCCCAGGGGGTCTGCATAACCCACCCAGGAAGTCCATGACACCATTCACATAACAAAAACTAGCATAGAAATATCAACATTTTCAAAAGTAGGGGTACATGGCATAGCTGCCAAGTTTTCCCTTTTCTTGTGAGGAAGCCTATTCAGCATAAGGGAAAATCCCTTAAAATAAGGGATAACTTGGCAGCTATGGTACATGGCTTGGCTTTTGAAAAACAGGAGGTCTGCAGTACTTGGCTAATTGGGAACCACAGCTTTAGGTGTTTTAGTTTAAAACAGGCATAGGCAAACTCGGCTCTCCAGATGTTTTGGGACTACAATTCCCATCACCCCTGACCACAGGCGCTGTTAGCTAGGGATCATGGGAGTTGTAGTCCCAAAACATCTGGAGGGCCGAGTTTGCCTATGCCTGGTTTAAAACACCTATCAGCTAGTGGTCATGTGTGATGGGAGCAGTGGGCAGAGCGTTCCCTGACCTTCTGGATCAAAATGAATGGATAAAAGACGGTTCTGTGCATGCTCAGAGTGTTCAATTCACTTGCTCTATGGCTCAGTTTCCTGAGGGCTCTGTGGTGCTTGGTTAATGGGAGCCAGCGTGCACTTCAATTAAGAGATTTGTGCTGTGCTTTGGTGTATTCTTCAGTGCCCTGCTGAGGCAGCCTCCTGCCTCATGTGGAGTACAAAATTCTCTGCCACAGGGTGTGTTGATAGTCTGCAACATTGTTTAATTTAAAAGGGATTAGACAAATTAATGGAAGGATAAGGCTATCAGTGGCTACTGTTCATAACTCTATGCTACCTCCAGCATCCGACGCAGCCTGCCTCTGAATACCAGTTACTGAGGAACTACAATGGACGAGGGCCGTTGCCTCCATGTCTGGTTTGTGGGCTTCCTAGAGGCCAATGGTGACTCCTAACTGGTCACTGTGGGGACTTGATAGCATTTGATCTTAAATGCTGCTGTGTATCATAGAAGAGAACTGAGTTGGACTTTCTGACATACCCAGATCATGCCTGCTAACCGGGCAATAGTCAGTAGTTCGGGATTCGACCTCAGATTGCCTGAGCCAGCCATTGCTTCAGCTCCCCCCCTCCTTTCCCCCCTACCAATTCTACAAGATCACAAGTCTGGGATGTCATTGTTTTGGTGACTTTTTGGTGTGCTTTCCCTTGCTTCAGAGAGATTTCCAAGGTGGAAGATTTCTTTACCTTTTACTGTGGTTATCTCAAACATCTTTTCTTGCCCCCCCCCTTTATACAAAGTGTTTCTGTTATCTTATTTTTAATTGAGGGAAGTTAATTTCCCTCAATTAAATTTCCAACATTAAATGAAGGTTTGAATTTCTTACATGATCCCGATAGTTTTCCAGTGGTATCCCTTTTCCATTCTCCTCCCCTACTGCAGTTGCTTCAGTGGATGCCATTATTCCTTCAAATTGTTTTTGTTTTTCTAGAACACAGAAATTCTGTAATCAAAGAACAAGCTGTTAGACAACATTTGGGGGGGCGTGCATGTGTAACTCATGGATTTATCTTTTGACACACACACCCCGGGTGTGGATTAAGTATCTTTGCATATTTTTAGAGATAGGATTCCCCCCCCCCTGTTGTTTCACTGAGAATACTTAAATTATGTGTATTCTGGCAAACAATCAGCTGTGATTTGCTTCATGCAAATATATGTGTGTGCACCTTTGATGTCTGACATAACCAGAATTGGATATCTCTATCCTCAGGCTGAAGCAGCTGCACACAAAACTTATTTTTCAAAAGCTTTTGTATAAATTGACCATTCTTCCCTCGTCTTAAACACTGTGTGGCGTTTTTGCTTTCACAAATATCTGCTGGGGATTTTTTTTTTGTATTTTAACTAGCTTTTTTATTAAAGATTTTCTTGATTTGCAAAAGTATGTGCAATGTCTCTCGTAACATTTTTACATTTGTTGAGACATTGGGAAGAAAAGGGGAAAAATAGAAGAAGACTGCTTCACCCCGGTATGGCTCCCCTTTATCACATACACAGCCCAACAAGACAATGACAAAAATCCACCAACAGCATACAAATCGATATGGCTAACCTGACCAAAACACCCACTCACACACGAAACAAAGACCACCACAGCCAATCACAAATGAGCTATCATACCCTAGGCCAACTCCAACATCCCTCACCACCAAAGGAACATAAGCGAACAACAGAGAACCAGTACAAGCAATGCTGACAAAAAACCCCACATGCATTAAATAAAATAGAAACATCATCACCTGACCCCATCCCCACCCATCTTTCCCCCATCTGCTGGGGATTTTGAGATAAATTTCCCATAATTTTGAGTTGTGGAGATTTTTTTCAATAGAACTGCATTTTCCCCTAAGAAATTGTGGGAATGTTCAGGAATGTGGATGAGGAGATATTGTTAGATATATCCTATCCCAGCTTGTGCTAGCAAGCTCCAAACTTAGCAGAGTAACATTCCCTTTTCAAATGCACAGCAGAAAAGCGTTTGCGTGGGCTTGATTTAAGCCTATAGAATAAAATGTATTTTCCTGGTTTAATCCCCTTTGTCCCTCTTAAAAGAAAAGACACGACACAATGCTCTTAAAAGTATAAATGTAGTTTACTTACAGGCATCTCGAGATACAGCACACTCAAGAGGTAGACTGGCTTAGGTAAAGGTAATATATACATGTGAAGTTCACTTATAAGAAGTGAGACTCCATCTCAGCTCTCTCTCTTGGCTGGAAGCCTAGAGAGAGAATCCTCACTAGATCTTGAGTCCTTGAAGTGGTCCAAGAGAGGGAAATGGCTGCTGGCTAGTGAATTTATCTGCCACCTTCCCCATCTCATTTGCATGTGGAGGAACAGGAAACCAAGCTAGTCAGGTGTTCCTCCACAGGTGTTCCTCCATGTAGTCCTCCAAGTGGACACTCTAGGAACAGTTGTGATTTGACTGCACCTGTTTAACATCCCACATAAATGCCTCATCTAAATCTCCTGAGCCATCTTGAATAAGTTTGATAACCATGAGGTTGAAAGCACCCTTTGGGAATATTGTACCAGTGGGATGGGCGTTCATCTGTGGTCCGTCTGAGAAACAGTTTATGAGCAGATTCAGGTAGGTAGCCGTGTTGGTCTGACACAATTGAAATATATATAAAAAATAAAGAAATGGTCCAGTAGCACCTTAGAGACCAACTAAGTTTGTTCTTGGTATAAGCTTTCATTTATGAGCAATTAGCCAATATTCAAAGGAGAGAAACACGAAAGCACAGAGGCAGAAGGCCCACCCATGTATTTGGATAGAACTTTTGTTGTTGGCATCCGTCTGTCTTGGGAAACAATGGAAGAGGGTGCCTTTGGGGGCGAAGTCAAACTTTTGGAGAGTTACAGTGTCTGCTGCAGCTGAACCGTCGTACTGGATGGTGCAGTGCATGTTCTCGTGGAAGGACACGATCCTCTTGTGGAGCTCAAGTGGGCATCATATCTTGTTGGACAGCAATAACGGAGGAAGCTGGGAGGCAGAATGATGCCATATGTTTATCTATCCCATGACCTGTGACCTTTCTTGATGCATACTGATGTTTTATATTCTGAGAATGTTTAAGTTTTGAAAATGTTTTGATGTTTTAGGAATCTTTGTGTACTATGCCTATATAGTCTGCCCTCGAATTCTGCTCGGGGCAGACTCTTGGCTTGACTGGAGGTTCAGCTAGAACACCCAGATTGAGTTAAGCTCTGCCTCTACGGTGGAACCTTGGCTCCCAAACGCCTTGGGAGCGGAACATTCTAGCTCCCGAACGAATGAAAACCGGTTTTCGAAAGTTCTTTGGAAGGCGAACGCTCGGCACAGCTTCTGATTGGCTGCAGGAAGCTGCTGAGGCCAATCAGAAGCCGCGCCCTTGCTCCAGAACTGTTTCGGGAATTGAACAGACTCCTGGAACGGATTAAGTTCAGGAACCAAGGTTACACTATATTGCAACAGAATACAATACTGGGTCCCTATCTGAATGCTGGGCGTGCCTCTTTATTCCTTGGTTCCGTGTTTTGCTTTCATTTTCCCTCGCCTAGATACTGAATCAGAGGAGTGAGGAGCAAATTCTCATGGGACTATGAAAGCGATGTACAAGGGGCACCTGCAGCTGGTGCAGTGAGAAAAGCAGGCCACAGATAGAACAATATACAGGTGAAATAGACAGTGTGGGGGTGAAGAAGAAACTGAGAGCATGAAGTCAAGGGAGAGAGGTAGAGGTAGGATGTGATTGTGCTTTCTTATATATGGGTCTTAGGGAAGTAGCCATCCGCTGGGACTGAAAACTCAGAACAAAGAGGTGCCAGGAGATTCAAGCTGTGGTCTATCATGGAGATAAGAAAAGCAATAAAGACAACAAGCATAAATATTGCGGCAAATGGGTTGTTGGATTCTATCATTAAAGCACACCTTACTTAGCTGATAATTAATATATCAAATCAGATATGCTGTTTGCAGGAGTGCCAACTTCTTACACAGCTGTATATGTTAGATAATGAAACATTCAAATGAGCACAAAAAAAGAAAAAAAGAATGGTGCATCCTATCTGAAAAAGGAGGGATTTTGACTAGCAAAGGAACATCAGAGTACACTTAACTACCATATAATTTCATACAATTTTTGCTTTCCTTGCTTATGTTTCTTGGATAGTAGTGACTTTCTCAAATTAAAAAAAGGAGACTGGGCCATTAATGTAGTTATTTGCTAGGATAAGCCACTCTTTTCAAACCTCTGTGTTTTTGTTTTTGTTTCAGACTGATTAGATCCTTCAAAAGAGAGAGATCAATTTGGGCAGGGGTAGATTTTTTGGTGTGTGTGTGTGTGTGTGTGTGTGTGTGTGTGTGCTTGAAAGTGGAAGGTGTCCTTCAACTGTCTCAAACCTCTCAAGTTTATCAGATATTCAAAACAAACAAACAACTCCTTAGAAACAGTATACCTGTTGGTTCTCCCCGATTCTAGAGGGCACCCCAGAATCTTTGGAAGGTGGTAGCTCCCATTGTCCAAGATATCCCCCCCCCCATTGTCCAAGATATCCCCCCCGACCTCTCTCAGGTGAGACACGGCAAGTGTGCTCCCTCTCCTCAGCAGATAAAATTTCCAGTGCATATACCCAACTGTCTAAAGAAAGAGTAAAGCCCACAGTGACTGAGTATTGTTCAGTGTTGGCATTTGATGAAAATGAAAGGTTGTGTTGCATTTGTGTATTGGGAATCTTTCAGGCAGCCTTTTTATTTTAGTGTCATGTTGAAAACTTAATCCTTTAAATCCTTTCCTATGCTGCCAGTTTTATTAATATTTGTTTCTGAAGTAGTCATATGGACAAGAAAATGAAAGCTTTTACTGCTCCGGTATCAATTAAAGCCACATACGTTTACTATCCTCAGTACAAAACTAGTTCATTCCCATTGTGATACAGTAGAATTGACATTGTTAGGCACATAGGTAATGAAGCAGCATCTACCAGTATGCTCAATAAGTCTAGCTAGTGGGGTGGGAGAGCTGTAAAAAAAAAAAGCATCTGGCAACCAATGTGCTGCTTTGGTTTCAGATAGTACATGGGTAGACGAGTCTAAAGCCCAGGACACAAATTTTCATCACCCTCTAGTGGCTATGGTGGCTCATTTGCCAGAAGTAATGTATTTAGCGTGAACTCTGGAAGTGTATACTCGATTCTGACCAAACTAAGCCTCCTAGAGCAAAATATGCATCAGTATGACTCTCCCCCCTCCAATATCATAGAATTATAGATTCCCAAGGATCATCTAGTCCATCCCCTGCAAATATGATCATAAAACCTTCATCCCCCCTTTAATCAATGATATGAGACTCTGTTTGTGTCCTGGGATTTTTAGACTCTTCTACCCATGCGCTATCTGAAACCAAAGCGGTGCATTGGTTGCCAGATGAGAAACATCTTGGCATTTTTTCCAGCCCTTGCACCCCAGTATAGCTCCTACTCAAGACAGGAGTGCCTGGCGTGCTATGGTCCATGGGGTCACGAAGAGTCGGACACGACTAAACGACTAAACAACAACATAGCTCCCACTACATGACGCAACAAAGTACACTGATATCTGAATGTTTCAAAAGTTACAAAATGCCCTTTTGGATCTTCAGACTTTCTCAGAATGATAAACGACTTCTTTCTTTTTCCCTTCTTTACCCTTTCACTAGAAAAAGGAAGAGGGGAAAGGCCTTAGTTTAGTGGTAGAAGAAGATTCCAAGTTCAATTGTATGTTTGTAGTGTTTCTGGAGCCATTTTGCACATTTAATTTGCAGGTGCAGGCCTGGACTTTAGTTTATTCCTGTGGCATGGCTGGATCACTCCAGAAAGATGGAGATGAGAGGCTGGTATTGCTGTTGGTACGAAGCCAAGGAATCGCTCACTTGCAGGGTTTATTGTATAGTCTGGTTAGACTTTTTCAGTGCTAGGCCCTTTTATGGCCAATGTTACCCAGTCCTAGCACTCCCCTTTCCCTTCAAGCCTGCAGATTCTCTGTAACATAAGATGATCTTCCTGCTAGCACAACCAATTTTCCACACTCCAGCAATGGAAGATGGACTTTGCATCTCCTCCAGTCACTAGATAACAGTATACTATGCAATTTGAATTCAATCAAGTCTTTTACCTAGACGCTATCCAAACCTAAATCCTGGCTTTGCAGTACAGTGGTACCTCGACTTACGAACGACTCGAAAACTGAATTTTTTGACTTATGAATGGGGCAAATGGCCGCACACTTATGAATTTCTCGACATCCGAACGGAAACCGTGGCGGTTTTAGATAGGGTTTTTTTTACTTACAAATTTTTAGATGGAGTTGCTTCGACTTAAGGAATTTTTCCGTTTCCAATGCATTCCTATGGGAAATCACGTTTCCAATGGCGCTTTTCGACCTATGAAGGTGCCTTCGGAACGGATTAAATTCGTAAGTTGAGGCACCACTGTATTCAAAACCCACCACATTTCTCTTCTGCTCTCTGCCTATCCCAGGAACCTGTGTTTTATTTAAGGTTTGAAGCCATTTTAATTTCTCAAGGATGGGGAGGATCCATTGCTTCTTCATACCAGAACCTGATACTTTTAGCACCTGGGAGGAGCTTAGTCAGCCTGTAACCTATGTCTTTGAACTGAATCTACAAGCTGACCTCATAAAGCTTGCCATACTTTCTGCACATGCTGTAGAGGCATATGGGGCTTGTCAACCTGGGAAGGTAGTTCATCTAGAACGGGGATCCCCAGATGTTTTGGACTACAATTCCCATCTTCCCCGACCACTGGTCCTGTTAGCTAGGGATCATGGGAGTTGTAGGCCAAAACATCTGGAGGGCCGCAGTTTGGGGATGCCTGATCTAGAACAAGGAAAACTGACTGTCTTGTAGGACATCTTTGGCAGAAGAAAAGGCCAAGGAGTAAATCCAGAGTGGAGTCCTTAAGACAGTTGGATGGCAACTTGTACGCCTCCTTCTAGCAACTGCTGCAGTCAGGCTGGTGCCCAATATATTGCTCTGATTTCCTTTGTCAGTGAGGCCAAGAGGGGATTCTTGCTGTCTAGGAAGCCCAGGACCCATACATACTTCCCAGGCTTGCACACCTGGGAGGTCACTTCAGTGCTGCTAACACAGCAAAAACATGGTTTGACTTCACTCCTGGAGGCGCACGCCATTGTCTCCCGAGACAGACCAATGCCAACATGATTAATTTGTCACAGACGAAGCTGGCTGACTTAATTGCTTTTCACGGATGATCATGACGTGTGCTCATAAAGCAAACCAGATTATTTTCTGTGAAAGGAACAGCGAGAGCTCAAAGTTTGAGGGGTTCTGTTTGTTTGGTATTTGGTACAAAGAGTACATTTCAGTTCTAGGTTAAATTTTTGTGAACCTTCATTCGCCCACAAAAGAAAATTTATGATGGACAGAAACGGACCTTAGTCTCTTGAAATGCTTTACTATTCTTGCATTGCAGAAGCAGTTGGTAAAATGATCACTGATAATCTTGCCTTTACTTAGGAAAAAAATGGATATCTCTTCATGTACTCCATAACTTGAATCAAAGTAGGTTTTGTTCAGAGCACTTTTTAAACATCGTCTTCGTTTCTGAAAGTGTATGTAAATCTGCTGTTGGATATTTGCTGCAGGGAATAAAAACAACAACAACAATTTATTTGTATCCCGCCCTCCCCAACCAAAGCCGGGCTCAGAGCGGCAAACAATAAGTAAAAATAGCACAGTGTACATAAAATCACACAATTAATTAAAATACATTCTAAAATCATTTCAGAATCAAATTAATGGCAACCATGTGGTTAGAGTTCTATGAGGATTACAGAAGGAGAGGGGGTCAGACTGTGCCTTGGCCAATGGCCTATTGGAACAACTCCATCTTGTAGGCCCTGCGGAAAGATGTCAAGTCCCAGAGGGCCCTAGTCTCTTGTGACAGAGTGTTCCACCAGATCAGTGCCACGGCCGAAAAAGCCCTGGCTCTGGTCAAGGAATATATATTAAAGACACGAGAGCTTTCTGTTCCGTTGATAGGAATTGCCTCCTGACAGAACTGTATTTAGTTGTAATTTTGTGCTCAGAAGACAACACCGCCATGTTGACCAAATATTTCTGTATATTTTTAAATATGTCTTTAAATGTATTGGTTTTCAAAAATACTGTCTTGAGCTTTGCTATCTGCTGCAATGGGAATCCTTCCTTTGCTGCTAGGAAAATGTGAGAAATCCTAGAAACAAGTAAGGGAAGCCTTTGTTTGGTTCCTAAAATGCCCATATTGGCTGAGTTTCCAGGTGCTGGTATAGTTAGGAGATGGCAACATGGCCTTCTCCCATGTAGACCCAGCTCCCTGGTGACACAGGGAAGATCCATGCTTCACTGTCTTCTATATTACTAGCATAATGTAATGACTGCCCAAAGCCCATCCAAAGTAAAGTTAGGATGAGAGAATATCTGGGACTCACATCTTCCTCTACCACCACTAGATTTAGAGGCATATAGTGGAGCTGATGTCAGTTGTCCCAACTGCTCATCCAGCCATGCCAAAATCTGGGAGTTTGTGTACTGCCAAACACAGCAAGGATGAGCAGATATATAGCGGTGGTGTATGGGTGTAGAGAAATCACTTTTAAAAATGTATTTACTAGACAAAGGGCTTGATTTTGATACAATGTATCAGTACGGGGGACATGTAAGGGTTGTAATACAGTCGTACCTTGGTTCCTGAACAGCTTGGCTCCCGAACAAATCGGCTCCCGAACGCTGCAAACCCGGAAGTAAGTGCTCCGGTTTGCAAATGTTTTTGGGAAGCCGAATGTCCATTTCAGCTGTCGCCATTTTTTCCGGGGCCAATCAGCCAAACAGAAGTTCGGGAGCCTTGTTTGCGAATGTTTTGGAAGTCAAACGGACTTCCAGAACGGATTGAGTTTGGGAACCAAGGTACCACTGTACTACGTATCTGTTGGTGACTAACAGTTGGCTGGCATGGGGGAAACTGGGTTCTTTAAATACTGAGAGAATTGTAAAATTACACTTTTGATACTGAGAGAATTGTAAAATTACACTTTTGATTGGCTTGTGGGTAGGAATTATTGCACACTCATTGGACAGGAAAAGTGGCCTGATGTAGGGGAGAATTCTTTGCCACTCAAATCATATTTATTATTATTGTTATAGTTATTACTATTACCATTATTTATTAAATTTATATACAGCTCTATACCAGCAGGTCTCAGGGCGGTTCAGATTGGTTGAAGGATAGGCTGGTTGGGACATAAATAGGCCTGTTAGTGTTGAGAGAGACTGGAAGCAGAGAGGGAAACTGGCTGAGGTGAAGAAAAAAATCTGAAGAAGAACGTGGAAGCCCGGATCTGAAGGAGAAACAGGTGGAATAAAGGCAAAGCTAAAGCTGAATGAAGACTGACATTGAAGCCATTAATGGCATTAATCTTTGAGAAGAATTATGCTAGGAGTTTCCGGAGCGGATTTGAGTAAGAATTGTCTACAGATCTGTCTCAAAGGAAACCAGCTGGAATCGACTGTACATAGTGATAAGATTAACTGGGTAAGGGGGCGGGGGGCTAAGGGTAATGGGTTTACAGTGGTACCTCAGGTTACAGCCGCTTCAGGTTACAGATGCTTCAGGTTACAGACTCCGCTAACCCAGAAATAGTACCTCGGGTTAAGAACTTTTTTTCAGGATGAGAACAGAAATTGTGCAGCGGCAGCGGGAGGCCCCATTAGCTAAAGTGGTACCTCAGGTTAAGAACAGTTTCAGGTTAAGAACAGACCTCTTAACCCGAGGTACCACTGTATAAGTTAAACAGTGTTAGGTTTTAACTAGGTTTTACCAGCCAGCTTTATTTAAACCTCTGTAATCATCAGCAACCTTACTGCAGCAAATACCGTGTTTCTCATATTTTAAGGCATCCCTACAAAATAAGGCATGGCAGGATTTTCCTGAGGTGGAAAAATATAAGGCATACCTCGAAAATAAGCCGTACGGGTAGTGGAAGAAGGTCTGTGGCAAAGAAGGGTTGCTGCTGCCGCGTTAACCCCCGAGACCTGGCTGCAGCCTCAGCGCGCAGCACGTGCAGCCCCAGAACCCGGCTGTAGCCTTTGCGCGCGGACACCCGGGACCCGGCTGCAGCCTCTGCCTGCTGCGCGCGCAGCCCCAGGACCCGGCTGCAGCCTCTGCCTGCCGCGCGCGAAGACCGTGGTCTGTACAGATACCGGTACCGGTACTTATTTTTTAATTAAGACATCCCTTGAAAATAAGCCATGCTGTGTTTTTTTCAGGAAAAAATTAATATAAGACATGACTTATAATATGAGAAACACGGTAAGTAAATCTTCAAGAAACAGTAACAAATGGAAGTACAGCGTGCAATTTACCTTCTCATACCTTTATAATTTATAAAGAATATGCTGTTACTTTTATTTAATTGTAAAAGCATGTCTGGCTGGCACACTAAAGGTAAAGGGACCCCTGACGATTAGGTCCAGTCGTGACCGACTCTGGGGTTGCGGCGCTCATCTCGTGTTATTGGCCCAGGGAGCCGGCGTACAGCTTCCAGGTCATGTGGCCACCATGACAAAGCTGTTTCTGGCGAACCAGAGCAGCACACGGAAATGCTGTTTACCTTCCCACTGGAGGAGTACCTATTTATCTACTTGCACTTTGATGTGCTTTCGAACTGCTAGGTGGGCAGGAGCTGGGACTAAACAACGGGGGCTCACCCCGTCACGGGGATTCGAACCGCCGACCTTCTGATCGGCAAGCCCTAGGCTCTGTGGTTTAACCCACAGCGCCACCCGTGTCCCTACTTAGGAAATAATTAAAGGTGTTGGTAAACAATAAAGTGCAGGCATTTGATTGTAGTAGTAGGAAGGTGAACCAGCAGTGGTCAATAAAAGCTGGTTTTCCACCTATAAAAGTCAGGTGGACCTCACTGCAGTGGGTATGAAAGAAGCAGAGCAAAAAACATACTTAAGAAAAAAAGGGGAACAAAGGGGATTGCAGGGAGATAGAAGGGGAAAGGGGAAGAAGTGGGTGGAGTTTAACAAGGGTGGTGCTGCAGAGAGAGCATGCCATGGGGCAGAAGACAGTGGGTTAGAAAAAATAAAGCTAAAATTGTAGCAAAATATGCTTTTCACATATAATGTTATGATGCAGATTTTTTTAGTTATTAAAAATGTAGAAGTGATTTGAGTTGTGCACCTTGGAATATATGGTATAACTGAGTATTTTTTTCTTTTAGCTTTTTTGTTATACCTTCGCCTCTGCAAACTTTTTTTTTATAAAAAAGTTATTACAAGAAATGTGTGTTATATTTTCCTGTCTCCTGCAAACAGACGGGTGGACTGAACTAATGTCCGAACTTGATATGTAGAGTTGCGTCATGAATGTGCTTCTCAGATTTTATTGGTCTATCTTAATCTGCAGAAGAGGGGTCCAATTACAAAGGATCCAACAAACAGAACATTTCAAACATGTGTTTTTTATGTTCAATCCCACATATTGCAGAAGAAAGACTTGGATCTGTTTGTAGTTTCCCCCAAAAAATTCAGACGCTAAAAAACACATCACATTCCTGTTCTTTTACTCACTGCCCTAGTCTCATTCTGTAAATGACAAAGCACTGCCTGCCATCTAAATTGTACATTTATTTCACACTTAGCTGTTTCTGTCCACCCACACCTTGTGCACAAAACTGAGTTCCTTTTAATCCTGCATTCTAGTTGGGCAGCCTTATTGTTTTCGTCACATTCAGTTTTTATCAAATGGTTTTATAGCATTTGCGGCGACTGTGGCTTCCGTTCCCACAAATATAGTGATAGGGTTTGTGCTAATTATTTCAAACTTGAAGTAAAGAATTACGAACTATTTTTTTAAAAAAACCAAGTTTTGTTATGCGCTTTGTCTGTTTTTAAATTTAAACTCAATGTTCCTGACCATATTCTGCACTGCTCTGTCCACATGGCTTAAGTTAACTTTTACTTGCATAAAGATAATAGCTTCCGTGGTTGTGCCTCTGGTTGGAAAATAATGGTAGGTGGTGAAGTACCCACTTAGTGAAAGCTATGAGAGCTCTTTGACAGTGCAATAGACTCCCTCAGAAGTTGGTGGGCTCTCCTTCCTTGGAGGTTTTTAAGTGAAGGTTGGATGGCCATACGTTGTAGATGCTTTAGCTGAGATTCCTGCATTGCAGGAGGTTGGACTGGATGCCCCTTGGACAGGCATAGGCAAACTCGGCCCTCCAGATGTTTTGGGACTACAACTCTCATCATCCCTAGCTAACAGGACCAGTGGTCAGGGCTTATGGGAGTTGTAGTCCCAAAACATCTGGAGGGCCAAGTTTGCCTATGCCTGCCCTTGAAGACTCTTCCAACTCTACAATTCTATGAGTCTATCTTTGGGTGTCCACTATCAACAGAACCCATTGCCTTTCATTTATGCAATTAGCAGCATCTGATTTTACTGTACAAGAGAACTAGAAAAGAGGATTGCAGAAATTTATGGAGGATAAAGCTATCAATGGCTACTAGCCACAATGGCTATGTTCTGCCTCCATCATTGAAGGCAGTATGTCTCCGAACTCCAGTTATTGAGATTCACAAGTGGAAAAGAGAAACCCTGCTGCACGCAGGCCATGCTTTCTGACTTCCCTTAGGCATCTGGTCAGTGTTAGAAACAGAGGGATGAAAGCCAAGAGCTAAATAGCACCTTAAACCTTGGTTGCTGGCACAACAACAGAATGTCTAGCCACACTTTTTATAACAAAAATACAATGCTGAAAATGAATGAACTGCAGCTAAAATATTATGTTCATTTTTCACATGGTCTAGTCCTTCCCCTGCCCACCCACCTAATACTCTTAAGAGGGTCTCCAGTCTTCAGAGAGATGCTAGAAGTGGGGAGGCAGAAAAAGGTCCTCCTTTCCTTCTACTCTGCAGTTTTAATCTGAAATCTTAGGTGCAGTACTGTACCCAGTGCTCAGAAACTGCTCACTCTAATGAAATTCCCTGTTGCAGAATGCGCCTAGAACAATGGGAGTTTTGAACACTGCATCTGATGGGCCACTGTGAGAGTCGTCCGCAACTGGACCTAATGATCAGGGGTCACTTTACCTAACAGGCCACAATTGTTAGCCAATCTAAAACCATAGTTTGTTGTTGACTTGTTGATTGTGGCTTGTTCAGGAGCAACAAACTATGATCCCTCTGATTATGATGTACTGTGATGTGATAGCTTCCTGTTTTGTTTCTCCTGCTGCTGCCAGGAAGAGAGTGAAAAATCTGGAAAGCTGATCTTATCAGTACATGCAAATGTGGCCAATGGCAGAGTTCTTTACAGCTGGCTTTCAGTAGTGTTGACATCTGATAATGTAGGAACTGTGTAAAATTCCTAAAGATTTCCTGCTTCTTGTATTCTGTAGTTAGTAGCCTGTTAACCTATTATTTTTTGGATTATATTTTAATCCTTATAATAATAATAATAATTTATTATTTATACCCCGCCCATCTGGCCGGGTTCCCCCAGCCACTCTGATTAACTTCTGTTATAATCAGGATGCACACTGCTTAGTCAGCATTCCATGTTAGCTGCCTTCCAAGAACTCATGGAATCATTACCTTGACATATCTCCTTGTTTCCCGAACAAAGAAATTCTAGTAAGTCTATTAAAACAACAACTGTTTTATTGACTTGAGGCCATGACCTTATACATCACTCTGTCCTCTTTTGATCTGCTCCCCTCAGTTTACATTTGTGAGGCATTACCAGGTGGTCACATGTTTGCTATATGCAAGAACAGACTGTAACTTCAAACTCTGTGCTTGAGACGGTTAATCCAGCACACTGAGAAATTGAAATTTCCTGGTGATAGCTTCCAAAAAAAAACGGGGAGATGAGACAGCAGGAGAAGTCTTGAGAGGATTACTCAACACTTCTACAGCACATGAACATTTCTGTATTGTTAGGAAATGAATCCTGTATTGGGGAAAGTAGTTCACAGTGATACTGATGACAATTGAAATGAAACGTTGAATCTTTAGTATGCTAACAGATACGCTTTCGCACAGCTATTGTCAGCGATCATCTTCTTCAAAGTGAAAAACGCCCTCCAAATGTTTGAAATACTGTGTAGAGGTAAATGAGATGCCGAACATAAGAGCCTGCTAGAACAGGCCAATGTTCCATCTAGTCCAGCATCTTGTTCTCACAGTGGCCAACCAGCTGCCTGGAGGAATCCCACAAGCAGAATGTGGCAGCTTAGACTGGTGACTGGGAGCGGCCGCCAAGACCATATAACACCAGTCCTGAAAGACCTACATTGGCTCCCAGGACGTTTCCGAGCACAATTCAAAGTGCTGGTGCTGACCTTTAAAGACCTAAACGGCCTCGGCCCAGTATACCTGAAGGAGCGTCTCCACCCCCATTGTTCTGCCTGGACACTGAGGTCCAGTGCTGAGGGCCTTCTGGCGGTTCCCTCGCTACGAGAAGCAAAGCTACAGGGAACCAGGTAGAGGGCCTTCTCAGTAGTGGCGCCCGCCCTGTGGAATGCCCTCCCATCAGATGTCAAAGAGATAAACAACTACCTGACATTTAGAAAACCTCTGAAGGCAGTCCTGTTCAGGGAAGCTTTTAACGTGTGACATTTTAATGTATAGTCATACCTCGGTTTAAGTACACGTCGGTTTGAGTACTTTCAGTTTATGTACTCCACTTTCCATTACTTTCAATGGGAAAGTTCGCTTCAGGTTAAGTACAGACTTCCGGAACCAATTGTGTACTTATACTGAGGTACCACTGTATTTTAATCTTTGTTGGAAGCCGCCCAGAGTGGCTGGGGAAACCCAGCTGGATGGGCGGGGTACAAATAATAATAATAAATAATAATAATAATAATAATATATTATTATTATTATTATTATTATTATTATTATTATTATTATTAGAGAAGAAGAACACTCTCTCCTCCTGTGGTTTCCAGCAACTGGTATTCAGAAACATTACAGCCTCCAACCGTGGAGGCAGAACATAGCCATCATGGCTAGTAGCCACTGATGGCCATCTTCTCCATGAATTTGTCTAATCTTCTTTTAAAGCCACCCAGGTTGGTGGCCATCACTGCCTGCTAGGGGAACGAATTCCATAGTTTAATTTTGTGCTCCTTTTATCTGTCCTGAACCCTTTGACATTTTGCTTCATTGGGTGTTCCTGAGTTCTAGTGTTATGAGAGTTGGAGAAAAGCCTTTCTATATCCACTTTCTCCATGTTGTAAACTTCTGTCACAACATCTCTCACTTGTCTTTTCTCCAAACTAAAAAGACCTTGTCAGTTTTATGTTGAATGCAGTAATCTAGAGGATTCTTTTGAACTGCAGAATAGTAGAATCATCTCTCTACTGCCCTGGTGGGAACTAGATATGATAACTTACTCATTCTTTTGATATTATCCTGGGTGTTCTGTGGTTTGTGTATGTCTTAATTTAGGGTATGGGTTTTGTTTTTGTTTTTCATAAGAGGGGCTGGGAGAATGCATTAATTAGGTCTCTGTGAACCTTTGTCTATGCATGAAGCTCTTATGTAAGATGGCATCCATTGTTAGTTGGAGAAAACAAGCTTGAGAAAAGGCTTGAGCTGGGTAAACCAATGGCCTGCCTTGGTATAATACAGCTTTGTGTGCTTATGCGCATTTTTAAGGAGAAGCCTCTGATGACGATGCTAAATTTCTACCAGGGCAGTTCAGACTTAGCATTTTTATCTATGCACTTGTGTAAGAAACACTTCATAATAAACATTTCAAGGAAGTGTTGGAAGTTGCCATTATAGCTGAAATATGTCCCTGACAATTTCTTAGAAACCCCTTTGAGGTTTCTTGATTTAGTCCCAAAAGCGTTTTTGCACATCATGAAATATGCCTTTGAGCTTCTCTGGCACTATTCCTGCCACATGTGTGAACACTGCTAATGCAGATTAAAAAGCGGGAGAGAAATGATTTTTAATTTAATTGATGTGCTCGTTCTCTAGCCTGCTGGTTTTGCATTCATAGTGCAGAGATGGTTGTTTTCTTTTTTGTTTGCATTTCCAGTATTGTGTTCCACATCTGGCAATCCTTTAGATGTAGTTGGTTTAATCAAATATCAGAATTTATGATCAGAAACGTTTCTGTTGTCTAGTGCAGATGTAACATTTCATGGTCTCTGTGACCACAGGAGCTGTAGAGAAGGAGAGGAGACATTTAAACCAGCTAATCCAACCCTTCCTTCTCTCATCATTGCCGCTGCCAGCAAGTGGATATCATTATTCTCTGGCTGCCTCCACTAAGGAGGCCCTTTAACTTCTGGAACTTTACTTGCTGATCCAGACTTTCTGTACTGAATAGTGCGGGTGTTTGACTAGGCCTCCTGCAAAGGTTAAACCAAAATGATTAGCTTTTATTATAAAAATTTTATAGGACAGCAGTTTACTAATCAGTTTTTAATAAAGTTATTTTTAAGATGATAATAAATAAATTATAAGGCAGTTTGAACAGTTAACCATAAAAGCAAATGAAAAATAGCAGAAAACACCCCATATTCATTTAAATCTAATCTAGATGTTTTCCATTTCTCCTTGTTCAGATTTTGGATCCACTGTAGCCAGTGACGGATTTACATATAAGCTAAACAAGCTATAGCTTAGGGCCCCACTCTCTTAGGGGCCCCAAAATTTTTCAAGGAGGAAAAAAACTGGATGTACATTTCCAAAATATAAGATAAAAAATGAATAAACTAAAACCTACATACAGCAACAGTATGTATTAATAATTATTTCACTATTAATATACTTCTTCTTAATTGTATTTCACTATTACTATACTTCTTAATTGTATTTGAGTTCAACAATTATTTTGATAAAATACATATTTTATTATGTGCAAATGGCTTTACATACCTATTAGGTCCATAGATTACCATATGGCATATATTCAACAGAAAAAATAGTGACAATTTGTTGTTGACAAAGGACAGCTGGTCATATAAAGGGCCCCATTACCTTCAGTAGCTTAGGGGCCTCATCAAACCTAAATCCGGCCCTGACTGCAGCCCTTTCATTCTTGGCTTCCCCCCCTTCTGATTTCAACTTGTTCTTCTTCCTCAGCTCTGACTCTAACATCTGCATTTACATTCATTATTTCTACTCATCCTCTCAACCTCTTACCTGGTAAGAATGGCACTAGAGTTCCGTTTCAGTTTCTGAATTCCACAAAATGGTTGTGTTTCTTCCTTCTCCCTTTTAGATCTTTGCCTTTGTTTCCCCCTTTAGGCTTCTGTTTGCTGGGCTGAACATTTAAATCTCCTGTTTGACCTTCTGAACCTACTGGTGAGAACAGCCTCTAAAACAGAAAGCTGCAATTCCACATAATACAAAAATGGCTGAAAACATTCCATTCCTTCACATTCTCTTAGCCATGATTGTTTTATCGGGAGCATCTTGTAGGCTTGCATTTTCCTTCCTCCTCAGTCCTGCACAATTGTCTCTTCAGAGTTAATTGTGATGTGGTGACATGTCTGTTCTTAGGGTAATGCTAACTAACCATGGTTATCTTTATCTATGGTTTGTAAAGCAGCTTCATACCCTGGTTTCAAATCACCTTAAGTCGTAAACTCTGTGGAGATGTTGCAATGCACCATGATCACAGCCAGCCCTCTCACTAAGTGAAGTGGGACTCTTGTTTCAAGTGGAATGGCGTGAGGAATGGAGCAGGGGCGGAGGAAGGGGGCGGTCCACCCCGGGTGTCACCACTGAGGGGGTGACAAAATGCCGGGCGACACTCACCATGGGGCTTGCAGTGTGCCCGAGTCATGCATCTCTCCTGGGAGTGACACTGTGGATTGGGCACCTGCAAGCTCTGTGCTGCCCCAAACGGTTTGCCCGCCACCTCCCCTCAGCTGTAGGGCGGATGAGTAGGAGGAGGCAGGCAGACTCCTCAGAGGCCCTGCGGAGCATCCTGCCCCGGCTCGCCCCACCCCACAGGTGGCTGGCCTCGCCCTTGGGCGCAGGGCACGCGCCCCACCCCAGGCACCTGATCGGCTTGCTCCACCGCTGCAATGGAGAGAGCAGTCTGCTGCTACTGCCAGCTACCTATCCAAGTGAAAGCCAGGTAAAAAAACACCTGTGGTGTGCTGCTGCTGCTGCAGGCTCTGCAGTGATGCTTTGCTAGGTTTCTCTATCGTGAACTGAAACGCAACACACTTCAGTCTAAGAGAAGCCCAGCCAGCTTCCTGTGACTGCTCCCCTATGTTACTAGTGCTCCACTGAGCTCTTGTGGTGCGGCTGCACCTGGGAGAGGAGGAGCCAGCGATTGCCCTTCAGCCAAGAACGTTTACTGTAAATTTACTCCACAGTTGGGATTTTCAGGTGCCAAACATTTTTGTTTAGACAGGCTTGCCCAGGTGCTTAGAAATGCTGGTATGAATTTTAATCTGTTGTAGTATTTTAACTTCTAGTACGTTTTTAATGTAAACCACTTTGAGGTTTTGTTACAATGAAGCAGTGTATAATTTGTGTGAAATAAAAAAAATATGATCATTACTTCTTAAATTTGTATGCTGCCCTTCATCCATAGATTCCACGGTGGTTCACAACATAAAAATTCAAAATAAGAAACACCAAATACATAATGAAAATAAGAACAAGAGGAAAGCAATAATTCCCCCCCCCCACAACATTTAAAAGGGAATCGGATATTAATCAGCCAAAGGCCTGGTTGAAGAGGAGCATATTTGCCAGGCACCTAAAGGTGTATAATGAAGGCGCCAGTTGAACCTCCCTGAGAACAGAATGCCTCTAACGGGGCCACTGCAGAAGAGTCCTGTTCTTGTGTTGCCAGCCTTTGGACCTCTTATGGAGGAGGCTGGGTTGGTTTATATGGAGAGAGGTGGTCCTTGAGGTATTGCGATCCTGAGGCTTGGGTCATCAAGCTTTCTGGATCCATGGGCTTATTTGCCAACTGGATAGTCTGTTGTGGGGGCACCCCCCTCTCTTTCTCACCCCACCCCAACCTGCCACAACCTATAAGATTGGCTAAAGTTGAATGCTTTTTTCAGCAGGGGAAGGGAGAGAGGGGAAGGGACAGCAGGCACTCTGAGGGCACCTATATGCCCACAGGTGCCATGTTGAAAACCCATGATGATTCTTGAAATGGAGATGGGGTGTTATTTGCTTCTCCACCTTAGGTAGCAAAAAGTCTGTGGGGAGGCCCTAACCAAAGTTATTGATGAAAAGCGAGAGAACCTGCTCCAGAGAGAGGAGTAAATGAGTGCGTAAGCCTATGGGCTCCTTGTGATCTCTTTAGCATGGTTCAGAATTCAGGAAACATTATGAACTGGTTTTGACATAACACTAAACTATTTCTGTTTGGCAACTGCATTTAGTTTTCACTATAGTATATCTGAACAAGCCAGGGAGAGGGGAATGAAGAAGGCTGAATTTCATTCATGTAGCACACAAGACACTTTGGGCCACTTTTGTGAGCAAAGCGACGAACAATTATTATGATTAGTGTCTATGCTGGGCTTAACTTTTATGCATAGTGCATAATTGTGGTTGTCAGATCCAGACTGTTCTGCACTGCAGATAAGAAGTTGGTTGTAAAGCTGAGTAAATCTGACAAGGGATGGTAATAATCACAAATATTGACATTCTAGATAGGAACTTTTCTAATTATAATGATAGAGTGGGGAAAATGTTTCATGTGTTTGATGAAAAATTATGTTTTGCACTTTTTTTTATCTTGTTAGGATAGTAGATGTGTAGATGGAGATTTATTTGGAATTTTTGGCTGCTGTGTCTTGTAAAGTTTGCCAAATTAAACTTGTGTCCACAAAGTACTAGTGGTGTGGAAATCAACCAAACTATTTGCAAACTTCCATTTAGTGTCTTATTGCAGTGGACAAGCAGAGATGTCAGTTCCGGGTACATTTTGCTTAATTTCTTATTATTTTATGGGCTGTGGGGTGGGTTTTATTTTTGGTACTTTGTTTAAAGGCAAGTATGAATGCTTCTGTGAAAAATTTAAGGTGAGCTGTCTGATAAATTTATTTTGATATTTTTCTTTCTTTCCCTTATATTTATGTTTAATGTTTATCTTATACACGTGGCATGCTAATGGTGAAGGTAAATGGTTTGCCTAGTTTTTAGCTTCTTTTAGCAAAGTGCATGAATATAATCAGCATGAATTCTAACTTTCTGCTAGTAAATAAAAACACCTTGGTGAAAACAAGAATTTGAATAACATTGACTTACTGTTTTAATCCTATTTCACATTTTTGTATTTTTACCTTGTAGGCATCATATTTATGTATGCTGAAGTATAGAATTGTCTACTTGGGCAATGTTTTAACTACTTGTGTAAATGTTTTCCAAAAAGGCCAGCACCCTCTCATTTTAAAGAAATAGGGAGTCAATATTGTCCTACTACATAAATAAAATAATGGATGGTCCACTTTATGCTGTTCTCTTTTGAAATTAATCATATACATAAGATAAGAAGGTTGCATGCAATATCTAAAGGTGAATATTGTATAGTGCTCTGGTTAATTAAATGCTTATTAAGTGTATTTTAATGACAATGTAGTATGTTTCATGGAAAATTAAGGCGGCAGCTTGAAACACACCTACTAGGGAGGAAACCTTGCCGAGCTCAGTGGGACTTATTTCTGAGTAAGTGTGCTTAGGATGTAAATGTAAAGCAATAGTTTCAGATCACTGACAGTGGACTGTGGAATGTTAACAGAACTGAAAAGCAAGTAATGTGCAAAACTCCCAAGTCAGCCTAAGTGAAACTAGGAGGATTAGAGACGAAAGACCAATGTAAAGGCAAGGAGAAACCCATTATATTTATATCATACTGACTTAAAAGTATGGTGCTACTGCCTCTCATTTCCTGCTAGCCAGCCATTTATCATGCACTAGGGATATTTTGGTCATCTTTCGGTTATAGCTGCATGCTTGAATACATTATATCAATGGCTATGCTTTTTTATATTCTTAACATCCTTTTTGTAATGGAAAAGCTTGATTAAATACGTAGCATTTTGCCTTACAATATGGGAGCTGTAAGTTCCAATGCTTTGTCTGGTACCAATTTCCCCCCGTTTGCTGCCAGTGTCAATCCCGAGAAAGCATATCCTGAATGTTTTAATTATAGCTTTGGGAACATAATCCCAATTCTTAGAAAAATGGTTGAGAGCGCATTTGTTTTTCTTTATAAAGATTATTTTTTAACAAAAGCAGCCTCAATTAATTTGGTGTGTTTTCTTTCCATTACTACAGATGCATTGGTTTAGATCTGGCAAGTAGCACAGAAACTTAATTAACATATTCAAAGTTAAATAAAGCTGTATAACTCTCCATAATTGGGAAGCTGCTATACTTCAGGGTCAGATGTTTTATGTATCTCTCTTTGGATTAAATGCCTGCTGCTTTTAATTTGGACAAATGGGAATTGTGAAAACTGCTTATAAATCTCAAACACCTGCCCAGCTGGATATGTGAACAGAATTTAAGGCCTTTCTTTTAAAAATTCAGTTGTGACTTGATTGCTCTGATTTCTACTGAAATCAGAGCCAATATTCAAATTTTAATTTCTTCTGAAAAATCCTGCTTCTCTTTCATTCCTCCCATCCCAGCTTCCTTCCTTCCTTCCTTCCTTCCTTCCTTCCTTCCTTCCTTCCTTCCTTCCTTCCTTCCTTCCTTCCTTCCTTCCTTTTGATAGACCAGTGATATGGTACCCCCATTGTGTCCCTTGAATGAGGATATGTTAGGCAGAAATGTGAATGAATATTTACTCTCCGTTTATTGAGTTTTGGAAGGTTTTGTTTTGTTTTGTTGGTTGCTACATGCTTGCTTTTGCATAAATCAAATTAGGTTCACAGTTACCTAGGTTTTCCTGTTGTGCTAATTTGTCTCCCTGAACAAATTGCAAATCTTTAATCTTTGTAAACATTTTTGTGTATCCTAGTAGAAGGAGAGAATTAGGATTCATCCTTCTACATTTCAAACTGTTCCAACTGTGTCTTCAGAGGACACAGTCTGGGGCTCACAATTTCACTCAGTCGTCCAAGCATTCATCTAAGGTGAATATTATTTTCTTCTATTTGATTAACTAGCACCTTGGTGGGGTGTAGGTGCTTTCCTGACAGGTTATTGTTGTTTTTTTGGGGGGGGGCACAAGGAAGCAGAGTAGGAACACTGGATTGGTTTAGTTCCTGCAGGGTTGCCTGCAGAGAGTTTGCTGTTGTAATTTCCATTCTTCTTGGGCCTGTGGCTTTCTTCTTAACTGAATAAATACGCTTTGCATGTCTCTGTCTGGGGAGGATGCATGCTGGCTAGAGTGATGTCATGGAGACATTCTGTTATTGATCTGCATTTATTGGTGCCTTGGATAATATAGGAGTTTGTTGGCTAGTGGCAACCTGATGGGTGGAAGACTGTTCCATGATCGATGGTTCCTGCAAGCATAGTGTTACATTCTATTTTGTTTCTACTCCTATTGTTTTGCATTTGATTTTCTGCTGGGGAAACCCTACTACAGTACAGTGTAGCATCAAAGCCATGGCACAGTGGCAACTCCGCTAGCAGGGCCAGACGACCAGGCTATAATAGAAAACAGATGGATTATAGTTCAAGTTAGTCACTTTTGCTTTTGATGCATAACTACTGGTTATGCCCCATTTGGAGCTGCCTTTTCTATGTGCTATAATTCCGAAGCTTGCTTGCTTTATTTCTTTCTTTCTTTCTTTCTTTCTTTCTTTCTTTCTTTCTTTCTTTCTTTCTTTCTTTCTTTCTTGTAGAAAATCTTGGATGGTATTTGCACTTCTGAAGGGGAAAAATGTTTTAGTAGAAAATCTTGGACTTTTTGCTAAGTCAAGCAAAGGCATACATTTCCCTGCAAAATGTGTGCAAATTAAATTAAATTTAATACAGTGGTACCTCGGTTTGCGACTGCAATCCGTTCCGCAGAGGTGGTCGCACCCCAAATCGGTCGCTTGCTGAAGGCACGCTTCTGCACATGTGTGAAGCGCCAATAGAGCGCTTCTGCGTATGCACGCGCTGCGCAGATCGCGTCTGTGCTGCGCAGATCGCTTCTGCGCATCCGAGCGCCGCAGAAGCCGGATGTAAACACTTCCGGGTCCGCAGTGGTCGGAAACCGAAGTGGTCGCAAATGGAGGCAGTTGCAAACCGAGGTTTGACTGTACATGTGTTTCAGCAGCAATTGACACAAAGTTATTTTTAGTTCTATAGCCATCTGAGAAATATAACCAGCATGCATTTCCTGCTCGAAGCATATTGAAATAATAATGCAACTAGCTTAAGAATACTAAAGTTGATTTTCATTTTTTTGCCTCAGTACAGAGCTTTTCCGAGCCCAAAAGGCCAGGCCAAGATTAGGGCCACCAAAACACCAGTCCATGAGTGAAGCAACTAGCCCACCAGCTCTTTCCCAATCCCATAGAGAGAGTCCTGGTTACCCTGCAAGATACCAAGCAATCATAAGTGGAGAGAGTGCTATTGTATTCAGATTTTTCATCTGGTCTTTCCATAGCCATCTGGTTGGCCCCAGTGACAAATTCATGGAGACCCCCCTGAGTTACTGCATCTGGAGCTATCCCACCGTAGCACTGCCAGGAAGCACTTCACTTCTTTCTCCTGCTCCTCTTGTTAGGGCTTGCTAATGAGAAGAACTTCACAATGCTGTTCCACCCTAGCATGCTCAAGGGTCAGGTACATGGTATGAAGAAGGGAAGGAGACGCCAACAGTGATAGTCAACTGGAGGTTAGGGGAGCAGTTCTCCACTACTGGTGCATAATGAAAAGGATATGCCATATACAGTGGTCCTTTGGTTTATGAACTCAATCCGTTCCGGAAGTCCGTTCTTAAACCGAAACTGTTCTTAAACCGAGGCGCGCTTTCCCTAATGAGGCCTCCCACTGCTGGTGCCCTTCCACTGTTCGGATTCCATTCTTAGACTGAGGTAAAGTTCCCAAACCGGGACACTACTTCCAGTTTTGCGGAGTTTGTAAACTGAATCGTTTGTAAACAGAACTGTTCTTAAAATGAGGTACCACTGTAGATGCAGGAGAATCTTTGATTTGGCTATTCATCCTCAGCAAAGAATAGCTCTTCTAAACCCAAGTGAAGAAGACAAAAGCTTTCTGATAATAAGTGTTTCAGCTCCTAATTCCTAATTCCTAAATTTGATTTCTTCAGGGCAGAGTTGCTGTCACATGATGCAGTCACCTAATGCCAATTAATCACTTGGATGACATTGTTTGACTGATCAACTCACCACATTTGTGGTCCTAGAGAGAATTGCTGCTATAGCTATATCAGAATTTTAGATAATAAAATGTCATGGTAATTAGACTAATGCAGGGCTCCTGTGTAGTACTGGGGTGCACATGCAATTCTGTGTATGAGGATAATCCTCCACCAAGCAATAATTGATGCCTCCTGGGGAGTCAGAGTAGGGCATCGAGAAAAGTGCCTTTTTCATGTAAATCTGTTTTCTTACAGGCGCTGACAGTGCCAGTTATTTGTTGTATCAAAGCAACTATCTTTTCTATATGAACACATATTCAGACTTTTAAGTAGTAACATTAGTTTTGAGACAGAAATGGTGACAACAAAACGCTGGTGCTGTAATTATATGTAGCTAGAACGGACACATATATGGGAATATTGCAGCCCACAAAATTATACTCTCTGTTGGGAACAAACATGAAACAATTGCAAAAAACAAAATCACCCACTTTTCTTTTGGTTTATCTCCTTGTTTCCTGAAAGACAAGACTGTGAGGTGTTAAGACCTCATTTCTCAGGCTGGCTGCATACCTGTCTTACAAGTCCCCATGACAGAATTTAAAAGAAAATCCCAATTACAACTGCATGGAAGAGAGAAAGTGACTCTAAAATTGGCTGATACATCAGTTCACTGCCCAAAGCTCCTTTTTGCTGAAAGAGTGTATCACTCTCTCAGCTGTCTTTTACACAATTAGTGCTACAGTCCCATTCATTGTTTGGCCCTCATGCCAGTACTCCTTAACTGCCGGTTTGTTTGAGCCTTTACTTCAATGGAAATAGTTTCTTACTACCTTTGGGGTTTGGGGATCTGATACTGTGTGTTCCATAAGAGGAGATACTGAGTGCTAGCCTGGTAGGAACAAGAAATGTACAGTTTTGAGAAAAGGTGGGGTGGGAGGGGGAATGCACGACCCTCCTCTACCTCCAAAGAGGAATGTTGTTGGGGGGAATTCAAGTATATATATTGTTGCACAGCATTCCAGTCTCCAAGCAGTGCGAGATTCCATTCCAGGAGCTCACCCAGGGTCCAGGTTTCCTTTTGGAAATGAGGCACAACAGAGACTGTGATGTCTTTATGATATAAGGTTTATTTACTCATATATGCAACCTGGAGGGGTTCACAGCATTAATACTCCAAAAAGCTCTTGTTTCTCCCATAGCTGCAGCCTTGGTTTCAAAGCAGAAATCAAACATCATGCTCTACCTCTCCGCTTTTTCAGCCTTCAGCTTTCCATCTAGGTACATTACACACACTTTCAACTCTAAACTCTGCCTTTTGTCTTTCTCACAATCTGCAAGCTGGAGGAGGGACCCCATCTGTTTTCCGTCTGCCACAGAGCCCCGTCTCTTAATGGCTCTTCACCTTTCTTTAGTTTTCTTAATGGCCCTTCACCTGAACACAGGAAGCCAGCCTGGCTTATATTTTAACACTTGCTGGGTCCAGGTGTTAGAATGGGTCTGGCACCTCCAAATTCATAACAGCATAATGCATTTTAAATAAACATAAACTTTACTGATTTGAGAACATGAGAGTTGGGAGGATACAGAGCAGGGCAGTTTCAGTATTAAAAACTTAATACTTCTATCAATATGTTTTTATTCCACTCTTTTTATTCCTCCTCCTCCCCACACCCCCGGCCTTGTGTTAGTTTGGATAGTAGTTTGCAAGCTTTTAGGGCAGTTTAATATAGAGTTGTTCCTCTCATGTGAGTTGTAGGGTTTTTATATGATGTGATATATACCGGTATATAATCTCCCTCTCCCCCCGGGTTTTCCAGCAAGCGGCACCAACTTCTTCATCTGAAGAAGTGTGCATGCACACGAAAGCTCATACCAAAATAAAAACTTAGTTGGTCTTTAAGGTGCTACTGAAGGAATTTTTTTATTTTACTTCGATCCAGACCAACACGGCTACCTACCTGTAACCGGCACCAACTTTAATTATTCATTTTGCCTTCCGTCCTTTTGGCCCTTTCCCTGAACCCCCTTCTCTCTTGAAGGTCTTGAACAGCACTACAAGGCTTCTGTCCCATGAACATATGGCAACATTTTGCAGTTCCTATTTTGAAAGTGATATAGCACCCCCCCCCAAAAAAGAGATATGTAGACACCCTACACACAGATAAGTCCATCTACTTGTGAATTAAATTATGACAATTTTATTTTTAAAAAACTGCCTTATAGAAATCTGTTAACTTTCAGGATATTTATCCAAGATGCCCAGTGTGCCTTTTTAAAAAAATAATAATAATAATCCCATTGTGGCCTGCATTGAAGTGATAGTTCTTGTGGTCAGCTCTGTGTACTACTTCCCTTGATATTTGCATGCTTATACAATTTTTTAAAAAGTGCCTATGAAATGTGTGCAGTACAAGTGGCGTTGCTGCAGGAGGTACAGTGGTACCTCGGGTTACAAACACTCGGGTTACAGACTCCGCTAACCCAGAAGTAGTACCTTGGGTTAAGAGCTTTGCTTCAGGGTGAGAACAGAAATCACGCGGTGGCGGCGTGGCAGCAATAGGAGGCCCCATTAGCTAAAGTGGTACCTTGGGTTAAGAACGGTTTCAGGTTAAGAAAGGACCTCCAGAACTACCGTAATTAAGTTTGTAAGCAGAGGTACCACTGTACTGTGGTGGTCTCCAGTGCTGAAATTACTGATTTACTCTGTAGCAAACTTTCAGTGTTAGTAACGAACAAACTGTAGCCAGGTTGTTTCCTTGTATTGTAAACCTGAGTCATTTGTACTACCAAGAAGCACCTTTCTGCTCTTAAATTTTGAGTGTGTATTTAGCAATGTGCAAAGAAAGCTGGAGAGAATTCTGAGAAACATTCAGCTCATGCTGAACCTTTACTTAGGTGAAAATGGCAAATTTGAACAGAGATAAGCAAGCAGGAAAGAAACTGAAGATTACAGAGATTTTAGGAATGTTCTTTATACAGTATGTCCCATTTCTGGTGGAAACTAATCCAGCTGTTTACCAGTGTCCGTCATGTGATTGAATGTGTGATCACATATATTTGCTTGGTAAATAATAGCCTAGCTTTGGGAACATGACAGTTAAATGCAATTCCGTTCCTGGAAAGTTGAATAGTACATTTTCAGTGAAACAGCTCTGACTTAAGCTAGTACAAAACATTACAGCAATCAGAACGCATTGTGATTAAATTGTGAAGGTGGTAGGATGACTGTTGCATAGTCACACACCAGCTTTGGGAATAGCTATTATCATCATTATTCATAATTGCTCCATAGGATATACTCCCACCATAAATCAAGTGCAACTACAACCCATCTTGTTGTGGCTCATAATGTGGTTTTTACAGTTAAAAAGTATTATTGTTCTCAAATTAAAAACATGTTTCTGCTGTGCTCAAAAGCTTTTGATGAATTACTGGAATCAGCTAATATTTAATACCTTATGCACGTTGAGCAATGACTAGCATATTTCATCTTTCTTTGGTTTTGTTTTGCAAATTGGAAATGGGTATAATGTTCCAAAATAAATCAGTGCCAGTTAGTTTTAATCAGCTCTTTCTATTTCTAAAGGATTTATGTAGGAGAGAGGAAATACTTCACCGCAAGTAGCTTCCATGGAAGACATGGGCTGCCGGTATTAGATCAGAGTATTATTTTAAGAATAAGAATAGATGATTAGAATGCTTATTATTAGAATAATAACAGATTAGAAAGCATCCTAAGAAAAGAAAATATCCCGTTTAGTGCTGTGCCATGTTTTTCTTCCTCTTGCATTTGTGTCTGGAACATCTGGTACAGCCCATTGCTACAGTTCATTGCTTGTGGCCTGTAGATGGGAGCATAGGAGACTGTATTATACCATGTCAGAGTTTTTCATCCATCTAATCCCAATACTGTTTGCTCTGACCAGCAGCGGTTGTCTGGGCTCTCATGTAGAAGTCTTATCCATCCCTGGTTACCTGATACTTTTAATTGGACCTGACACCCTTCTAGAACATGTGTTCTTCCACTAAGCTGTGGCCCCTTCATGATGTTTATTGCATGCTGAAAGACGGAAATTCATGGCTATTCATTGGATGGACAGTTGTAGAAGTAAATGGAATCTCTGATTTGCCAGATGGGGTGGGTGCCATTCCCCAAAGAGATGAGTTTCCCTACTGCAGACAGGCAGGGTTTTCAAGGTCTTTTTATCTTCTCCAGGGTGTGTGTGTGTGTGTTGTCCTGCCCTACAGACCGACCCTACCAGCATTCTGCTGTCTTGTTTAATTCTTAAAAAACATATTGACAAGAGTAGGAAAGGAAGAGCTGCAAGATATAGGGTAGGTGTATTGAGGTTTAATGTAAGGTTTCTATACATTTCTATAAAATACTTCACTAAAGCTTGCATTTTCCAAAAATAGGCATTTGCTCTTGTTGATTGCTTCCCCAAATCTAAGTTGCCTTTGGAATCCGCACAGTTCAATTTTCTGTTGCACATGCAGAACATTTTGAAACTCTGGCCTCTGTTATGGAGCAAACATTGTGCTCCGTGATTTGACTGTGACATGCAGAAATGATCTGTTTTTCTACTTCATCTTGCACAATGAAAGTGTCAAATTTCAGATCTCTGGATAGCCTTAATCAGTCCCCCATTTTGAAGACAAATGCACTGTCCAGTTCTTTCAAGTAACTGGGTTGTCTTGCGCCCCCCCCCCCCGTGTGTGTGTGTGTGTGTGTGTGTGTGTGTTAAATTTTAGCTTTCTGATAGGCTAGAAATCTTTTAACTGATTTCAGGTACATTTTGACGGAGAGAAGCGCATATGTCCTGTTTTTCTGATTTTTCTAGAAAATAGAGTGCTATAGGAATTCTAAGGTCTCATATATATAACTCATACATTCATAAATTTGCAAGGCAAACATATACATAAGTATATAAACCATGTGTCTGAAGTAGTACAGGAGAGCAATCCTCAAGCCATTTTGGCTCTTCCAGTGACCTCAAATATTCTCTGCAGCGAGGAAGGAAATGGGAAATCCTCCCCATTGTCCCTTTGCTCAAATCCTGTCTTAAGGGTGTATTTGTGTATGAATACTTGAATAGGGTGAGCCTGTGACCTGAATTCCAGAACTAAGAATTTAGCATCTCAAAAAGGAATGGCCAGGCTGCCCAGGTGGAGCAATCAGTCACCATTGTCAGGTATCCTGACAGACAGGATTTCTGTGGTAGACCGCCTTCTTCTGTGATGCATGTATGATGTTTTGGGGGGGTGGTCTTGAGCTGCAGGGTGGGCAATTTCAAAAGTCTATATAAGGGCTTGCACACCATTGTTCGGGGTTCCTCTCCTCCCTCCCTGCATGGGGTGAATGGGGGACCCTCTTGTCTTGGGCCCAGTCTTATTCAACATCTTTATCAATGACTTGGATGATGGGCTTGAGGGCATCCTGAGCAAGTTTGCAGACGACACCAAATTGGGAGGGGTGGCTAATACCCCAGAGGACAGGATCACACTTCAAAATGACCTTAACAGATTAGACAGCTGGGCCAAAGCAAACAAGATGAATTTTAACAAGGAGAAATGTAAAGTACTACACTTGGGCAAAAAAAGAAAGAAAGGCACAAATACAGGATGGGAGACACCTGGCTTGAGAGCAGTACATGTGAAAAGGACCTAGGAGTCTTGGTAGACCACAGACTTGACATGATTCAGCAGTGTGATGCAGCAGCTAAAAAAGCCAATGCAATTCTGGGCTGCATCAATAGGAGTATAGCATCTAGATCTAGGGAAGTAATAGTACCACTGTATTCTGCTCTGGTCAGACCTCACCTGGAGTACTGTGTCCAGTTCTGGGCACCACAGTTCAAGAAGGATACTGACAAGCTGGAACGTGTCCAGAAGAGGGCAACCAAAATGGTCAAAGGCCTGGAAACGATGCCTTATGAGGAACGGCTTAGGGAGCTGGGTATGTTTAGCCTGGAGAAGAGAAGGTTAAGGGGTGATATGATAGCCATGTTCAAATATATAAAAGGATGTCATATAGAGGAGGGAGAGAGATTGTTTGCTGCTGCTCCAGAGAAGCGGACACTGAGCAATGGATTCAAACTACAAGAAAGAAGATTCCACCTGAACATTAGGAAGAACTTCCTGACAGTAAGAGCTGTTCGGCGGTGGAATTTGCTACCAAGGAGTGTGGTGGAGTCTCCTTCTTTGGAGGTCTTTAAGCAGACGCTTGACAGGCATACGTCAAGAATGCTTTGATGGTGTTTCCTGTTTGGCAGGGGGTTGGACTGGATGGCCCTTGTGGTCTCTTCCAACTCTATGATTCTATGATTCTATGAACAGTAAACAATAAATATCAGGCTTATTAGCTGTTTTGCTTCTCAATATTATCTAGTTGGCCTCTGTTATTTTCCTTCTGATACAGACCTACGTAAGGACTGTATACGAGCTCTTGGATACCCCATAAGGGGAAAGGAGCAGGTTTTTTTTCTTATAACATAGAGTATCCTTGGAGTTTCATTAAAGCCTGATAATTCTATTTGAGCCTTTATGCTTATAGCGCTCTCTAGAAAAAATGTGAACATAAAAGATATATGAGGACAACATATATGAAACACCACACTATGCAATTTGGTGTTTAAAAACTTGTATTGGATAGTGAACTAACTGAATTCTCCCACCCAAGCAGAAATTGCAGATTAAAAATATAGGAAATGAATGTTTAAATAAGATGTTGAGATGTGTTCTAGATAACATAATGAGCTGAAACTGCACGAAATGAACTTTGGGTCTGGGATTTGACACAGCTGATCATGTTCCTAGAGGGTTGGGGTGGGGGTGGGGGGAGAGGGTAGGAAACCAACCTTCTAGGTTCTAGGTAGCTGACACTAATGGCCCAATGTTTAGCACAGGCCTTGCAGTGTGTTTAATAAAAGGTCTCTTTCCCACAACCCTTCCTGCTACATCATTTCATTCTAATTAAAGTTGTGGGTGACAATTTGTTTCTCAAAGTCTTTGGAGTGAAACCACTGAACCATGCTACTTGGGCCAAGCCCTTCAAGAGCCCTGGAACTTAGCCCAGGTGTGAAGTTAGAAGAATTGGACATTTGAACATTACCAAACTTTCCCCTCATCGCAAGCAACTAGAGCCCTATGTCATCAGAGCATTCTAACTAGCCATGATGAAAAGTGACGTTCACTTACAATAGTCACACAAGATTAGAATAATGTTATAGTTATTATCATTTGTTAAATTTATATACCGCCCTTCACCCAAAGATCTCAGGGCAGTTCACAAGGTAAAAATACAGGGAAGTAGCACAAAATAAATATTTAAAACAATGTTCTGTTCCTGGTCAACATAACCTGCAGATATGATTCACAAATTAAAAACAGTGCCATGTTCTTCCATTTTTTTACTGTAAAATTATAGGTACGGTAATTTTATCACCACAGTGTTGTTTCAAAACACTCCAAAAATATAATCCTCAGTGGGAATGGCAAGTGGACTGCATTCCAACATGAAATTTTGCTTCGCTGTTGCTTCATTGCCATCCTGCATTGATGTTATCTTCGCTTCCCCTTTATAGGACTTGAGACAGATGGTGAAAACTGCATGAAGGTGTAACAGGCATTGTGATTTCCCCCTGTATTCCTCTCTCCCTTATCAAATACCTAAGCTGTCTCAACAAATATGGCAGTCAGCATTATGAGATCAAGAACTCTGTATTATCATGAAAGCTAGTCAGAGATAGTTGAATCCAACTCATATCTAAAACTCCGGTTTCCGGAGTTGTATCAAGCTAATTTTTCCTTCTCATGAGAATATAAAAAGAACCCCACTAGATCAGATGAAAGGCCTGTTTACTCCAGTATCCTGTGCCCTATAGTAGCCAACTAGATGGGAACTACAGTTTTCAGAAGCAGTTGTGGGTTTCAGCGAAATGTCCCGTAAAGTGTGTGTGTCTACGTGAATGTAATTACGGTATCCTTAGATGTACTTAACATTTATTTCATTTCTATACTGCTTAAAACTACAAAAAGCGACCAAAAGGTTTTTTTAAAAAGTTTTTAGTGTAAACGAACTACATCCAAATCAGCACAAACAAATCTAAAGACATCATAAGTACAAGCAGCATGAAATCTGTAAAAACAAACAAACCCCAGCAAACATGTAAACCACATTGAATCATTTTGTACGAACTGCCAGGGCAACATTTTAGGAGTGATGATTGAAGTTAGGCTGTTTGCTAAGATCAGTCTGATTAGCGTCAGATTAACTTTGATTTTTTTTGTTGGTTAATAAATGACATATTACCCTTTGAACTATTTTTGGTTCTGGCAAAAGGTACCAAATGGCCAAGCTTGAAATTTAAGTGACCTCTTAAAAAAGGAATCTTATGAAATAGGCAGGTATAGGTGCCAGCAGAGTTTCTGTAATGCTGTAACATGCTGACTGATTCTGTATTTAGTCTTTGAGTTCTCTGGCCCCTTCTCATTTTTAGAATATATATCAAAGCTAAAGGTCATGTTTTGTTAAGAAAAGAAGGCTTGTGAGTTGGGCTTTCGATGACTTGGTGCTCTTTGCTCAGAAAGCTGTAGACTGTCTTATTTGGAGCACTCAGGAATTGACAAGTCGTACTGCAAAGACCTCCCTCAGGTACGAATTCCAGTATCAACTTTTTTTTTGGAACTTAGTTTCTTATCACTCAGTCCTCCACTTCAATTTCTTCCAGCTTGCCTGTCTGCTGAAGCATTGCTCTCAAGTTATAGTGGTTATTAAAATGTCTCTGGTCACTGGTTTTTAACTTGGCAACAGACTTCAAATGGTTCTAGCCAATGGCTAGCCTCTCAAAAGACAACCCCTGCGAAAACAATCAACTCCTGCACACTTTTTTGGGAGGGAGAAGATAAAATGGATTTCTGATGTAGCCAAGAGGAAAGGTTCTGTCAGACATGCATAAATATGGAGAGGCAATAAAACATGCAGATGTTATGAAAAATGTACCCCAAAATGCGTTGCCTTTTAAGAAGGACAGACGCGGGTCGGAAGCTCCAAAATTTGCACTAAGTTCAGCTCCGCCGGGAAAATGACAGAGACCACACGATGCTGTCAGGAAAAACAAACTGATCCCTTTATTGCAGAATGCAAAGCTACAGCTGTAGGGTCCCTGCCTCTGGAAAGAAGGAAGGAACCCCCGGAAATGGTGAAGTCCCCCTATATACCCTCCTGTTCATGCATGGAAATCTCTGGACTAGGAGGGAGGGGGAGACAAGGGCGACGGGTGGGAGATCGGATTAGCTGGGTGCGGAGATGACTTCTCCTTTCAGATGGAGAGATGTCAATCTCTCTTCTCCTGTCGTTGATGGTGCTCCCTGTTGTTTGGCAGGAAGGGCAATCAGTCGAGATGGGTGCAGAGGTGGGGCAGTTCCTGGCGATTTCCATGGGGTGGAAGTCCGCCCGGCAGGTGTTTTCCTCCAGGCCATGGAAGGGTGGGCTACGTTGAGGATGGCAATTTATTTGAATAAAGTTGTTCCAGCTAATCCCTCTATTGTCCGTGTGTCCTTGAATGGGTATAGGGTGGTAGTAGGGCAAGGTTCAGGTGGGTTGGGATCATACAGGGTTCATACAGAAAATATACCTGGAAAACATACCTAATGCAGGGATTTCTAATTAAAAGGTAGCAGTCCTGACATATACAGTTCTAAGATATAAAACAGCAATTCTAATACAGAGGCAGCGGATAGAGATTTCATGGTAAGAGAACATATAATAGGCTGTATTATTAACTTGAGTAGAAAAGTTTAACTTTGGATTTGGGCGGTTTCCCCCCCCCTTCTTCTGAAAACATTGTTTTGTTCTGGGCGGAGGGGAGGTGGAGAGGGGAAATGTGTGAGTTTATGCTAACTGTTGTGCATATGCAGATCCTTAAGCCTTCCTTCAGGCAGGGTCGCGTCCTAGCTGGAGGGGTGGGGAGACAGGGAAGATGGCATTGAACAGGATTCTGGGTATTGCAGCTGTCACCCCTCTCTGTTCATTAATAATGGTGTCCTGCAACCCCCCCCCCCAATATGATTTTATAACAGCCCCCTCTCTGAGGCAATATTGTTGTGTAACAACCAATCATTGCCTCACATAATATTCTCCATTTCCCAGGTGGTACATTGGCACAACCTAGGGGTATGTGGTGGCGGCTCAAAGGGGGGCTTGGGAGAAGCATTTTATAAGAAATGGTATATGCCTTACATTACCGGGAAGGTCCACCAATGACTGAAAAATGCAGTTTCCTTGGAGTTTGCCTTTTGTGTGTTCTCAGGTGTAAAAGTTAGCTTTCTGGTCCCACACCTCCATCATGGCACAGCAGCAACAATCCCTGGTGAATCCCCTTAGGGCTTTCATATCGACCATGTCACCTGGCACTCACCATAGCTGCCACAGGTTTGGGCATGTCATGAGAGAGATGCCTTTGCCTTGGGCTTTCTATGGGATTTTTTTATTATAGGCTCTGGTCTTGCACTGTAGTAGGGAGTTGCTCAGTTACTCTTAAAGGGAGAAAGCTACTTGCACCTTGGATACACTTGCCCAATTAGAACTGACCCAATTATAATTTATACAGCCCCATAAAAACCATTCTGAAAAGGGCACATGTCCAAATTGGTCAATTTAATTCTATAAGGAATCATTCCAGGTAAATCAAGGCATATACACCTTCTTGTATCTGCTGGTTTCATGAATCCTGAAACTGCTTCTTGGTAAAAAGAAGGCTGGCACACTACAAAGTGCCAGGTGAGATAAGGAAATGTGGTCATAAATTGATCTAAATCTCAATAATGGACTATGCAATAGCCTGATCTTTTAGAAAACATGAGTCCTCCATTGGGCGTATAAGGAATAATACCACCATACAATAACTTACTATACATTAAACATGAAAACAATTACACACAAAAATGCCCCCCCCCTTTGTGGAAATAACATATACTTGTCAGGCATAGGTCAACGTTTCTGCATAATATCACGTAACATAAAACATAATTATATATCAGTTGCATATCTTGAGGCCAACTCTTAACAGGGCACAGAGTCCTGAAGTCAAAAGAGAGCATATGTCCTTGCAATTCACTTTCCCCCCTTTGTCAGCCCATATCCTTTTGGAATGAGATAGTTGTGGCCAGTTTGAAAACTCTGGTGTCTGTTGTTGCAGGTAAAAGTCTTGTGGTCCGGAGGATTTGGGTTCAAGGTTTTTTCCATCATTGCGTCTGTAGTAACATCTGTAGAAGGAGTATGCTGTAAGGGGCAGGGTTAGGGTACTTAAGGGCACAGTTAGAAGAAGGAAAGGGCAAAAGCCAAAGGGAAGAAGAGGGAAAAAGGGGAAAAAACATCTCCTGGAGTTTTCTTAGGAAGCTGCAAACAATAAAATCTTGATGCATTAAGTATTTTTTCTATATAATTACTACTGTTGTTAGCTGCTAAGTCTGTTTTCCTTTACCTAGGGGTTTATTATTATCATTATCATTATTATTATTATTATTACTACTACTACTACGGAAAGAATGACTTAGATGTTACATTCACATGTACAGAAATAAAGAGTAGAAATACAAAAAAAGTAGAAGTGCAAAATAAATCAAAAATAAGAACAAAATAATATTTAGATTACCACTCAAACAACAATTTTTTCAGATGGACTTGACACAAAAATCTCAGATTAAAAAAAAGAATTATTATCAAATAATATGAAGACATTATAAAGACCATACAGGTTAATATTGGACTGTAACCTAAAGATTTGAAGGTGAATGGTAAAATAATGGGGAAAAACCTTAAAAGTCATCATGTGCTATCTGATAAAAGAGAACTCTATGGGGAAAAACACAGATGGTACCTGAATAAACATCAGTCTAATAATGAGCATCTCAAATGAAAATAAAGAGTAGCAATCTAAAGTTGTACAAGTATGGTTAGATTAATTTCATAGACATAATGGAAAAACTGATTTAATAAATGAAAGCAGATTATTTGCAACCTAAAGAGAAGCATCAAAGTAAAGGAAATATATAAAACTATAGCGGGAAGTAAACTAATACAGCAGGGATTTAAGCTCGTTTTGCAGACTGTAAGGAAAGAAATTACTGTTTGTATCTCTTCACTACCCCCCCCTTTTTTTTTTGCTGTGGGAGAAAGGAAAAAATAAACACTTGTTACTGGGGTTTAGTCTTCTTAAAGGTTCACATATCCTTTAGAAATGTTCTTCCTGGGAAAGCTGTGAGAATAATTTTTGCATGTTAGGTTGGAACTTTGCAAGGGGGGAGGTTATGCAGGAGTTAATGCTTGGGGTGAAATGCAAATGCGAGATAAGTATCTGAAGGTGCTTCCTGAATACCCATTGGAAAGGGGGAGCAGACCCTTGGTTTGCATAGTCTGGAGTTTTTTCTAAGCCCTTGACTAAAATCACAATCAGTATCCTGTTGAAAGGGGAAACAAACAACAACAAAAAGTACTCAAGCGATGAAAGTACTCAAGCGATGAACTCAAAGTGGGAGTGCTGAGATATTTACCTCTGGAAAGAATTTTGCATATTAGATTTGGAATGATGGTCCAACACTTGACCCTTTTGTTTTCTCAAGTGACCCCCTGGAGTCAAAGACACATAAGGAAATTTAAACAAATTTTCCCCTGCATGGCACAGGCCCTTCAGCATTTGGTTGCTGTTTTTGTTTTGTTTTGTTTTTAACCTCCTTTTTCTCTCTATTTTTTCTCTTCAAGCTGGCATAGCCTCTGTGCATGTACAAAGTTCATGATTCAGAAATCCATTGTACCATTTGAAAGTGTTGCTGGTGTTGGCTGAATTACCATTTGAATAGAGGAAGGGAAGGGTGAATAGGTTAGATTTTACACAGAAACCCAACAATTTACACTTCCACCAAACCAGCAACAAAAAGTGGTCAAATTAAATTATTTTTGGTCAGTTTAAATCCATTTCTATAGCTTTTGTGTCCTGAGATATTTCTGACACCTCTTACTTCCTGTTCCTTGCTGCTTAGGAAGCAGGCTTATAAATCTTAAACTTTAAATATATAAAACTTCAACATCCAGACAACCCAATATTTTCACAGACAACCCAACCCAATATTTTCACAAGAAAGCTGCAAGAAAAGTTTGGTCAAATTAAACTCCTTAATGAAGTCATGGCACTAATTAGCCATGTTTACTGTACTATATAAACATCTCATACCCCAGGCAAAAGAAATCTAGATTTGCCCCCTTTATCTACAGGGTTTTTGGGGATACCCCAGGCAAAAGAAATCTAGATTTGCCCCCTTTATCTACAGGGTTTTTGGGGTGCAGACTTTTATTCAAAATATTTCACAAATGTGGATTATTATTATTAGTGTGCTTTCCCTCTAGTCATTAGCGGAACAATGACCCGCCCCCTTATGTACGGGTAAATGACCAGTCAGAATTCATAAATTGCAAATGTTTGGTTTTTTTTAAATAACTTCAGCCATGGGCAGACTAAAATTCCCTGCCCCCTCATATATGGGAAAATGGCTACAGGGTCACAATTCATAAGATATTTTCTGCCATTTATTTACAAGGGAAAATGGTCAAGACTTTCATATGTGCTTAAACTTTAAACCTTAATAGACAAAATGGTACAAACTTATATAATCACTCCTTAAAAACCAACGACACTCTTGTTCTAACTCTGAAAACCAATAATCTTTCCTTGCCAGAAAGCAGAGCTGGGCTGAATTTCAACCCATCACCACATCAGACACATTGCCTTTCACATAGCTCTAAAATGGAAGTTAGAAGGGACCCTGAGGTCATTTAGTCTAACCCTCTAAGATGCAGGATTCAGAAGATTTGACTGAGAATACCAACCCTATACAGAACCCTTTAGCAGATGAGTTTTTTCCTTAAGAGACTGATATCAGGAGCCCAACAAGAACCCTTCTGTCCAACACAATCAAAGTTAAAACTAGACTCAGATAGACAATTCCTGGCTATGGAAGCTCTACTTTTGACAAACAAATCGCCTTTATAGGAATAGCTGTTCAATTTTCCTTTAGTCAATATTCCTCTAGTCACTTGGAGAAAGACTCCCCTTTGTAGCCTCTCTCAATAACAACATTTGCACACCTCATTCTCATATTTATCATGTTTAAGATTGATTGGTTCAACATTGTTTCTTTATACTAGAAATTTAAAACAAGTTGGCAGTTTTAACTATGCACACTTAAGAAGGCAGTCTATGGATGTTGTGGCCAATTTATACACAACCCCATAACATTTCTAAACATTGAGTACATCTCTTATCCACTTATAGCTGGAGTTTATGAAGTGAACATTTTCAAGTTTCGAAATATTTTCAAAGCATTGAGCAAGCATTTTCAAAGTTACAACTCTTTATTTTCCTTCATCCTGCCCCTCTTTTTACTTTTGGAGAGGAAAAAATGGCCTTCTACAGCCTCTTTAAAATAAACCTTTACACACTACGTCCACTCTTTTTAATATTTGCCATGTTTTTTTGGGTTGATCAAGCCCTTACATAAAAATTATTTAAGCAAGCTTGCATTTTGTTTTGGTTTTTTTTTCTTTTGTTTTTTTAGACCCTGAAACATTTCTTAAATACAATTGGAGGCGTCTATCAGAGTTCAGACGGGAAGTAAGCTCTCCTTGGGCTTATTTCTCCCCTGAAGCCTGCAGAGTTGTCTCTTTGGACAGGGGTGCACCCATTTTTGCCCTGGTCAGTCTCCGAAGGGGCACTTGCGCAAGTTCTAGCCCTGGGCAGTCTCCGACGGGGCTGTGGGGTCTCTCGGGGTTCTGGGGACTCCTTGGGAACCTGGGGCACGTCTAAGGAAAGTGGACAGACTCCGATAGGAAAGTGGACCGACTCCGATAGGAAAGTGGGCTTGGGAAGGTTTGCTAAAGGGCTCTCTAAGGGAAAATGGGGTTTGGAAAGTCTCCTTAGGAAAACGTTCTAGGAAAGTGGACACACTCCGAGGAGGACTCCTATTCCCACCCACAATTTAATAGTGCCACAGCAATCTCCCTGCCTCTTGCTCTCTAGACTCAGGTCCTACTGAACGCTTGCCTACGCAATGCCAGATCGGACCTGAGGAATGCAAAGTAGGAAAAGGGAACGGGCGCACTTGCAATCTCTGGTCATGGGTCATACCTAACAAAAGGTCGCCATGGCAGAGGGGCGTCTTCACCCGGGATAGCTAAGCGAGAGAAGGAAGAGTTGCCAAGGCTCGCTATCTGGGCAAAACTCCGACGGACAACAAGCCTTGGGGAGGAAAAGGGCAGCCGCAAAACCTCCAGCCTGGGCAGACTCCGACGGGCTTTGGGCTTTTTGGCTATGAAAAATAGGAAAGAGTTTGATTGCTGTGACAATTCCCACCCCGAAAAGCCAATTTCCCTATTGATACTCACGTCGCAGCGCGCTGCCTTCTTTTCCTGAAGCTTGATCACCTCGCGACAACAGGAGAAGAAAATCTTGGAAAACAACCCCCACGGCCGTCTGGATCCTGTTTGTTTTCCCTGTGTGGTCCCGCTAAGGATCCCAGTTAGGCCAGAACTCCAGGGACAGTCGGGGAAGGGGATCCCCCCTGCAAATGGCTGGGTGCGCTTGGGCTCCCCAACCACGGCGCCCCAAGAGTACGGCTAAACGGAGTCTCCTGCCTGGCTCGCCATATTGTTATGAAAAATGTACCCCAAAATGCGTTGCCTTTTAAGAAGGACAGACGCGGGTCGGAAGCTCCAAAATTTGCACTAAGTTCAGCTCCGCCGGGAAAATGACAGAGACCACACGATGCTGTCAGGAAAAACAAACTGATCCCTTTATTGCAGAATGCAAAGCTACAGCTGTAGGGTCCCTGCCTCTGGAAAGAAGGAAGGAACCCCCGGAAATGGTGAAGTCCCCCTATATACCCTCCTGTTCATGCATGGAAATCTCTGGACTAGGAGGGAGGGGGAGACAAGGGCGACGGGTGGGAGATCGGATTAGCTGGGTGCGGAGATGACTTCTCCTTTCAGATGGAGAGATGTCAATCTCTCTTCTCCTGTCGTTGATGGTGCTCCCTGTTGTTTGGCAGGAAGGGCAATCAGTCGAGATGGGTGCAGAGGTGGGGCAGTTCCTGGCGATTTCCATGGGGTGGAAGTCCGCCCGGCAGGTGTTTTCCTCCAGGCCATGGAAGGGTGGGCTACGTTGAGGATGGCAATTTATTTGAATAAAGTTGTTCCAGCTAATCCCTCTATTGTCCGTGTGTCCTTGAATGGGTATAGGGTGGTAGTAGGGCAAGGTTCAGGTGGGTTGGGATCATACAGGGTTCATACAGAAAATATACCTGGAAAACATACCTAATGCAGGGATTTCTAATTAAAAGGTAGCAGTCCTGACATATACAGTTCTAAGATATAAAACAGCAATTCTAATACAGAGGCAGCGGATAGAGATTTCATGGTAAGAGAACATATAATAGGCTGTATTATTAACTTGAGTAGAAAAGTTTAACTTTGGATTTGGGCGGTTTCCCCCCCCCTTCTTCTGAAAACATTGTTTTGTTCTGGGCGGAGGGGAGGTGGAGAGGGGAAATGTGTGAGTTTATGCTAACTGTTGTGCATATGCAGATCCTTAAGCCTTCCTTCAGGCAGGGTCGCGTCCTAGCTGGAGGGGTGGGGAGACAGGGAAGATGGCATTGAACAGGATTCTGGGTATTGCAGCTGTCACCCCTCTCTGTTCATTAATAATGGTGTCCTGCAACCCCCCCCCCCAATATGATTTTATAACACAGACAAAACAAAACTAGGATGTTAAGACACAAAACTTACTAAAGAATGTGGCATTCAATTTCCTGTCATGTCATTTTGTATAAGTCGTACCATTATTCTTATATAGCATCCATGCCCGTAAGCAGTATCAGTATCATTTTCTGAAACCAGAAATGACAAATTACCTTTTTAATCTTGTACTAGGTGAATTAAAACAAATTAACTTTTTATTTCTCTCTGGCTTTGCTCATGGAGGATTTAAATCATTTTCTGAAATGGCAATGTTGCTTCATTTGAGAGGGAACTTTTCAGAACTTGCACAAAAGACACTTTCCAGAAACTATGACATTTGACAATTCATTTTTGTTTAAACAGGCCACTCTGAGACCTTGCTTTGAAAGCATTCCTTAGAAGTGTTCTTATTGACCTACTTTGCTCATTTACATAGACATGGAACTTCATATGAATACAATTTGGCTTGTTCAAATCGGACGTGATCTTTGGCAGTGGGCAGATTGCCTACATCACTCTCATTTAATCTCTGTTGCATGAGGACTTGTTCTTCTGTGAGAGAAATCAAAGCCGGGTGGTACAGAAAGGAACAGGAGTTGCAAAGAGAGAGGAGGAAAGCACTGTTCAGACCCTCTAATTGAACAAATTGTACACACAGACCTTCTTATGTAAATTCACTTGCTCATGTGCAAACACAATGATTTTCCACATAAGTTAATAGATTTACACTCCTGATTTTTTTTTAAAAAAGTACATATTCTAACAGTAGGAATGTAGTGTTCTAAGGGCACATTTACCCAGGAATGTTCCTTGTTTTTCCAGTTCGATGCTCTGTCATTAAGCTGGAGGGAGAGCTGGTGAAGTCCTTGTCCCACTGGAACAGCGAGGCTCATTGGACTCTTGACACAATTTCCCCTGAGCACCCTCTTTGACATTGTAGGACCCTCTCTGTGCCTTGGTACACCAGTGAACTAAGGGCAATGACAACGGATGGAGCGCAAGTGGCAAAATATGTGCTGTGAAGTTGACTGAGTAGGTTTGCAGCAGCAGAACCATGCAAACTTTGTGGCGGTTTTCTGCCTCCGCAGAAAGTGGAGCATTTTCATAACATCTACTCCAGAGAATGGAGTTTTACACCCTTTGGAAGGCCACTATGAATGGTTTGCAAGGTGTTGTTGTTGTTGTTGTTTAGTCGTTTAGTCGTGTCCAACTCTTTGTGACCCCATGGACCAGAGCATGGGGTTTGCAAGGTACTTTGAGGGTAAAGCTACTACCGTGTTTCCCCTATTTTAAGACGTAGTCATTATATAAGCCATAGCAGGATTTTAAGCGTTTAGGAAATAAAAGCCATACCCTGAAAATAAGCCATATCTTAAAACCTTGTACAAGCCTACGTGCGCTGAAGTGGCCTCTAGTGCATAGAAGCGGACGCCACAATAATAGCACGCGGAATGCAATGGGGGTCGACGCCCACAAAAGGATTGCAACCAGCCTAAATCCCGCGCAGCGCAAGCCCGCGCGGGCTTCCGCGCAAATAATCCCCAGCGTGTGCAATGGAGCAAGTGCGTCGAGGACTGCAACTTTGCAGCGCCATCCCAACTAGGTCGAATTCTGTGGGTCTTGTAGCCACGCCACCCCCACCCCCAGGTAAATGGGGCCGGGATTCAAGGGGCCACGAGGAAGTCCCTCGGACGCGAACAGGCAAAGCGAAAGAAGCGCGGCTTTCCTTACTAGCGCTCGGTCATCCTCCAGCTTCCCACATAAGATCAGTGCGCCTGCTGCGATCCCACGACGGCGACGGCATTCCCATATTCTTCCGGCTTAAGGAAACCTTGGAGGACGGCGAGGCGGCTCGCTCATGGCGCTCCCGAGCGGCCTCTCGGCGGGAATGGAAGCAGCCAAGCGCCTCGGTCGCTCTCGGCGGCGTTGCGCAACTCTCCGCCTCCTTCCTTTGTGTAGGTCCGGGAGAGGGGCAGGAGAGACACCCCCGGCGGGAGCTGCCTCTTTCCACGTCGGGGACTGGCTGCAAAGGAGGCTCCCCAAGCGGCTGGGTCTGGGCCGCAGGCGGCGGCGGCGCTGAGCGCACGGAGACGGCCCACGAGGCGCGAGGAAACGGCCCGCCTCTCTGGCGAGCCTCTCCGGGCGCTGCAGCATCTCCGTGCCCACGGCTGCTCTGCGCGGCGGGAAGAGGGAGCAAGAGGACGCTGGCGAAGGCTCGCCGCGAACTGCTGCCCTCTCCCGGGTGCCGCGGGCGTAGCCGATTTGGCAAAGGGCCCCCGGGACCACCGGGGAAGATCAAAGGCAGCTTAATTAAAAGCAGCGTCCTGAGAATCAAGGCGCCTCTGCGGAGTGAGCCTTAAGGTACAAGACATCCCCTGAAAATAAGACACCGTGTGTTTTTTTGAGTAAAAAAAAGAATAAGACGGTGTCTTAAAAAGGGGGAAACACGGTAGTCTTTGTAGCAATCTGAATGCCATTTGAACCATTTCAAAACGGGTCCAGGCCTGGTAATATGACTGAATGGGGATTGGTCAGCCAGAGTATCAGTCAGGCACTGTTTCTATTGTCTTTTTGGTACTTTCCAATTAAACAAGCCTTTAAAGTTGATAGCTTTCCTATTTTGCATCTGTATTGGAATTGTTTGTTTCCTTATTTGTTTGTTTGTTTGTTTTAAAAGAGGGAGAGCCAGGAAGCCAGTGTATTATAGTGATGAGAGTGTTGGACTAAGACCTTGGAGCCTGGGGTTCTAGTCCCCACTCAGCCATGAAACTCACTGAGTGAGTCACTTACTCTCAGCCCCTAACCCAGAGGTTTTCAACCTTTTTGAGTCCACGACTCCCTTAACCTACGTACTACATTATTTCTGCGGCACCCCTGCTTATTCAAGCCTCCCCCACCTTGTATAAATAAAGGCATGTCAAACCTCTTTTCTGCAGTGACTCCCTGCTTATGGAATGATCTTCCCAGGGAGGTTCAACTGGCACCTTCATTATACACCTTTAGGCGCCCGGCAAAAATGTTCCTCTTTAACCAGACCTTTAGCTGATTGACATACGATGCTCTTTTAAATGTATTGTGGGAGGGGGAAGTATTGATTTGTTTTTGTTCTTATTCTATTATGTATTTTAAATTTTTTTTATCTTATAATTTTATGTTTGGAACCGCCCTGAGACCTACACGTATAGGATGGCATACAAATTTAATAAATACTAAAATAAAATCCAACCAATCCGTTCATGCTGAAGGCTTTTTTCATCGAAGATATTGACCAGAAATTGAAGATGCCATTATAAACTGAAGGTGCCGTCTTGAACATTATGGATGGTTGTGTAGTCGTTGTATTAAACAGACAATTTTGAATTGTGCAATGGGCCACAAAAACCGTAACCACAAAGCTTGATAGTCCTAGTGCTACACAGGAAACAGCACCCTTTATTTGAGGACATGCAGCAAAGTGCGATTTGTGGTTGCCGTGATATGAGAGTTACATAAAACGTGGAAGCTTGGTGACCCACAACTAGTTTTCTGTCTTATTGTGATATGATCTTAGGATTAAGCTAATAGCTTATCATCTTCTCCCCACCTCCATTCCTTTACTTTTACTTAGAAAATATACATAATGAAAATTATATTAAACAACCAGGTGTCTATGGTTTGCTCCATCTTTGTTATTTTGTAATTCATTTCTCTCTCCATGTTCTTAGAAATACATAGAGCTGCACACAGACAGACAGACAGACCGACAGACAGACAGACACACACACACACACACACACACACACACACACACACACACACACACAATATAAAGCAGAGTAACATTTTTAGTGTGAACTTTTGGGCAGATGATGGAAAGCTTTTCAAAGCTTGCTAAACCTGAGAGATTAAAGAGCAAATATAGTACGTTCTGTTCCCCCGGCTTCAGTAAATTGTTTCTTTAGGGAATCAACAGTGAATAGAATTCATTCGGTCCAAAGCTTGCAAGCCTGAATTCCATTTCTCCTTTCCTCCCCGCCCAACTTGCCGTGATTGTATGTGCTGCTGCTCCAGGCTAATGCAAGCAAAGGAACAAATGTTTGAGAAGTGTGGTTGAAAAGTGCAGTACCATGACAACTGGAGATAGTGACGGTATCGAAACAAGCTATGGGAGCTTCTGTTTGAGGCTTGAATGTGCAGCCTGAAATGTACAGGACATAAATTTAATCCACTTTTGGCGGTTTTCAGGTAGGGTGGCGGCAGAAACAGCAGTAGGTCCAGGCATCTTATTCATGCACTTGATATCATTTCTGTTCATTGGTGGGAGTGCTACTGGCAGAGGAGATAATAAAATGAACTGTTTCATTCCTTACACTGATGAGCACTGGGGGGTGGGTGGAGGAAGCTAATTAAAATCTATGAAAGAGAGCCAAAAAAACCCCAACCCTTTAAAGATAGACAGTGCAAGGTGGGCAGTGTTAATACAACAATTTGTTAATGGAGTAGGCAGCTGCAATCGGTATTAAAAATTACTTGAGGCTTTTTATGTTTAGCAAAAGCTACTAATTAAAGAGAGCAACGACCTGTGAGATTGGCCATGAAAACCATTAGCCATCTGAATATAACTCCAAAGAAAACATTAGCTTCGGAGGTTTCTCCCAGCTGTATCTTCCAGTCACACACTGAAAATTGTTTCACTTTATTAGTTATTTTCCCTCTCTTTCAATAACAGTTGCCTAGTGTTAATTCTTAAACGTTAAAATTAAAAGTGAATTTTTAATTCTCATTAATAACAAAGGATTAAAGCCAAAGAAATAGTAATCCTCACATGTATTCATAAGCTTTATTACAGTAATGTTCTGACAGCTGTTTTAAGTTGTGTGTCTAGTTCTGAGTTTGTGAGCTAACCCCACCCAAAATGTTGTATATAGGAGATTGCTATTGGTAGCTTGCTTGTTTGTTGACACAGTGTGGCTTCAGACATTCTAAAAAGTGCTGGAACAGGAAAAAGGGAAATTGCACGTCTCTCGCTTCTGGGAAATTATTATGCTTCAAATGTACGTGTGGGCATGTGGGGAGGTGTGTGCGGAGGCAGGGACATATGTTATGGAGGAAATATGTGAGCTCCCTTTTTGAACCTTAACAAAGCTATGTGAAAAAATCATTTGTGCTTTCCTCTATGGTGCCTGTTGGGACATGGCTCACATGAGGTGGTACTACAGAAACCTCCTTAAGGGCATGAAACTGCAAGAAGGAAGCTGGAGGGAAGGAATCTTTGTTTCAGTTGTCTCTAGACTAATGCACAGAGTATGGGAAGCAAGCAAGACAAATTTGAGTTCTTAATGCAGGATAGCATTTCAGAACTGTGTTGAATTTGTGAAGACTGGAAGTGGATTAGAATATTTGCACCCCACTTTGTAGACCAAAGAGACTCTCACAGTGACCATCAAAAGCTTCACAGATATACTCAGGAATAACATGTTGCCAGGTTTATTCAGGCAGTATGCTTTTTCCTTGTTCCTGGCCTTCCCTGGTGTCACTAGCAGCTCCCACTGAGGTAGAGGAGCCAGATCTTCTGGCGGCAGTGGTGGTGTGGCAAGGCCAGTGTGTATGGCCGTCCTTCATGTGCTCTCTGAATGTGAGTAGACCTAATACATTATTAGTAGGACTATCAGGAAAAAGCAGTGGTAAATTCAGACTTCCCTTTTATTTCACTCAGTCCATTTAGTGTCTGCTTACTGTCCTCAGCGTTTCCAACTCTACTTCTTTCCCTAGCTCCACTTGCAAGCTGTATTTTCTCCCACATCCCCTTTCAACACCAAAAGGAAAAAACTTAACTTTGGAACCAACATCCTCAGGAACTGATTAAGGTCTGTGAAAGACCAAGCTGCTCCAAAGGGAGGGATAAAAATTCTGGAGTGCATTTCTTTGAGAAGGGTGAAAAACACATTGCCTCCTATCATTTTTAGCCCTGGTCTTCAAAACAGATGTTTGCTGGGCACAGATGAATCCCTTTGTCCAGGTGGCTGCAAAGAACAAAGAGCCCTTTCTAAGGCAAGGAAAGTAGAGCTGTGGGAAGAGGAGTGTGTTAATTGTACAAAACTGCTGGATTGAGTTTTAGGAAACCAGGGCTGGGATTTGAGGGAAGAAAGTGTATGTTCTCTAGTCATAACACACTTGTCAGAGAAAGGAACAATGTTTGATTTGCAGAAGGATACCTTGCAGGGACTTAAGGTTTGTGGGGGAAATGCCATATAGCTTTTCTCCTTAATTCTCTGGGAGTGTCGGGCCGCACTTATGTGGTGGAAAAGGAGAGAGACTATATTCCTGCTCAGAGAGACTATATTCCTGCTGGTTTCTAGGAATGAGTCGGGCTACCAAGCCCAAACATAATTTGTACACCCCTGAATATGTTTTATGTTTATCAAGGGCTCAAACATCAAAAGACAAATGAAAGAATTCCCGTCTCAGGATTTTAAAGTCAGTCTCTCATAATTATATGGCATGATTTGTGACTGGGTGAACATTTGGATATTCAAGGTCTGAATACTTCCTCTGGAACTTTCACATTGCGTCTTTTGTACATCAGAGAAGCATATAATCCTAAGAATAATTTGTTCTTCCAACATGCTTGTAAAACCTTCTTGAGTTTTGCACATGTTCTAGCTAAACGGTTTAAATCCATGCCAAGTACTGTTTGGGTTAGATTTGTTTGAAGCACATCCCAACATTGTTTTGGTGCCACTGCCGATTGTATCTCTAGGTGTCATAATAATACCAACTGTTCAGACCATCCACCAATTGTTATCCTGCAGTGTAAAACAGGACTTCCCAGAGTTCACTTGCTCTCGCTACATTCTGTGTAGTTATGCAACAGATCGATTATGCAGCCTGGAGCCCAAAACTGCAGTTAATGAAAATTAGTTTTCCTAACATGGTTATAGTGAAATGGCTGTGCTTTATAGCACAGTTAAGAATATTTTAAGCCGTGGGTGGAACCTTTTTCAGTTCACAACCTCTCTTGGACAACCTTCTAGGCTCAATGTGACGGTGGTGGGTGGGGCCAGAGACAAAAGGGGGCGGAACAACAGAAGTGACTCTTATCTTTACACAGGAGGCTATATTGCTGTTGCTGTTGCTGTTGTTGTTGTTGTTGCTGCTGCTGCTGCTGTTGTTGTTTCAATTTATATGCTGTCCTTTATCAAAAGACCCCAGGGCAGTGTACAACATTCAGAACCCATTTTATGGAGCATAATAATAAAAAACCGTAATAACAGATAAAACAATCATAATAACAACCCCCACACCAGCTTTAACAGGCCATAGATTAGTTAATGGCCAAAGGCTTGGGTAAAGTTCCACACCCTTGCCTTTTTAAGTCTTTTGTGGACTTATGGGCATTTCTCAACAACAACAAAAATCCTGTACAGGAAGATATCACAGTGGGTTAACTGATCATATGTGTCTGTCCATAAATGAAGCCTATTGAGTTGCAAAGATTGCTATAAGTAGGCATAGCAAACATTGTATATTTGTTCCAGAAGTATTTATTTCTGTGGTGACACTATCTGCCACCTCCTCCCCTCCCCACACAAAAAAGCATTTGTAGTGACATGCACCCAATCATAAGGTAGCAGAATAACTACATCCATTGTTACATCTACTTTCTGGCCTGGTCTTTGGCTGATTTTAAAATGATGGCAAGTGCTGTATTGTTTTCAGTGGCTTATGGTGCCATGTGGCAGGCTAGCATCACTTACGGAAAATGTCCTGTGTTATGGCAGTATGCAAAGGAAGAACTTGCAATTGATATCCTTTAAAAACAACAACTTTGCTGCAGTTTTATGCCATATGTGCAATGGCTGTTTTGCAGTAAAAAGCTTTTCAGCTTTCCCCAGAATCCACATGTTCTCACTACATTCTGCTCTGTGAGGAAAAAGCCTTGTGACAGAACGGTTCTGTGGACTGAAGCCCAAAACTGCAGTTATGCAGAATAGTACCTCTGAGAGTCTACTTTGTCAGCTGCAACAGAAATTCTGGCAACAAATGCCCTTTTCATTTGACAGATGGAACTGTGTAGTTGGCTTGTGAATCTATAATTGCTCGATAATTGCCTTTCGGGTAATGTGTAGGTTGCATATTATAAATACATTAAAATGGATTAAGTACAAGACATATCTGCTGCCCAGAGTGTCAAATCTTGCTAAGAATAAATGATATAAAATATAACCAAAGGTAGGGGGGTCGCAGGGAGGGTTACAGTAGGATGCTTCAAAGTTATGTCAGGAGTAGAAACAGAAATGTTAAACATTTAGGAGAGTTGCTTTATTTTGCTCGTATACTGGGGTCCCCAAACTTACCCGGCTTCGGCCTGGTTCCTCCGAGCCCCGATCACACAGCGGGCCGGAGGGCGGGGGAACGCGCTCCCATACGCGCACGCACTCACCTTTTTTGGTCATTTTCGGTGCACTTCTGGGGCGCTGTAGCACCAGAAATAGCTTGTGCGTGTGTGTATGGGAGCGCGTTTCCCTGCCCTCCGTCCCGCGCATATGCACAAGCTATTTCTGGTGCTGCGTTGACCCAAAGATGGGCAACTGCACCACGGTGCGCCGATAAGAGCGGGGGTCGGGGGTTGGCGGGGGCGCACAATTGGCTTGTGCGGGCCGCATCCAGCCCCCGGGCCTTAGTTTGGGAACCCCTGTTGTATACCAAGTCCACTATGAGCATTTGGGCATCTGATATATGAGACCCACTTTGTTCTTCAAAGGACCGCACCTATTGCTGCCATTATGTCTGGTGAAAACTATATTTTGGGTCACCAATAGGCTTTAAAGGGTCTTCTCTGTGACTCTTTCATGACCTGTGAGCATCAGAGTTGTAACCTCATCTACACTTTCTTATCCCTTTGAGTAGCCAGTTTATCAAACTGACACACCTGAGGAGAAAGTTTGCCTGGATTGGGAAGTAGCCGTGTAGACCAGCTTGGCATGGAGTAACTGCTTTTGTTATGGACCTTCAGTCTTGCAGCCTTATTTTTGGATGCCCAGAAACAAGTTTGGATTTTTAGAGTTGCAGAGGTGTTGAAATTAATGTGAGTTGTCAAAGGAATGTGCATAAATGCCAACAATAAAAATTGACAGCACGAATGGGGAAATGTATACATTGTCTGGTCAATATGTAGTGTCTCCAATTTAGGATGAAGAATTGAATTTCACCTCTGGGGTTTGTACATTACTTGATCAATGTGCTTAGCTACCAAGTGCATATTGACCAGGCAGTGTACAAACTTTCTTGTTTTTATGATCAGTTTTATCGACCTTCTCTGTGCTTTCGTGTGAACTTGACAATCACTTGTGGTTGTCCACCTTTCTGAATTCAGTTAACATTTAATCCCCAATTTAGAAAGGGACCAATCCTGGCATACAGTGCTGCACAGACATAAATTTTCTCCTATGCAGAGATAATCTCAGAGAAGAAGAACACCCACATACACATTTTTATTTTTATAAGTAAAACTAGGAAGCACAGCAGCTTCTTGACCCGTATTCTAAATAAACAATTGTACTGCACTTCAGAAATGTTAGTGTATATTTCCCCACCTCTTTCCTGTTCCTTCTTTCTGTCCTTCAGTTCTCCAGCCATTTAAGTTCTATTGTCAGCATTTTAAGAACGAAAGGATGAGAGCATAAAACGTTAGCCCTGCTAGATCAAACCAAAGTCCCATCTAGTAAAGCATTTTGTTCCCACCAGTGGCCAGCCAGATGCCTGTAGGGAGCCTGCAAGCAGGATATGAACAGCACAACACTCTTCTGCTCATGTTCCCCAGCTACTGATGTTCTGTGGTGTACTGCCTCTGATGCAGCTATTATGACTCCTTGATAGCCTTATCTTTGATAGCCTTATCCTCCATCAGTTTGACTAACCACCTTTTAAAACTACCCAGGTTGGTGGCCGTCACTCCATCTTGTCATAGCAAATTCCATAATACTTCCTTCCGTTTGTCCTGAATCTCCCACCGTTCAGCTTCATTGGACGACACTTGTTTTAGAATTATGAGGGAGGAAGAAAATGTGTCCACATCTACTTTCTTTTGGCTTTATTCAGGGCTCCTGTATGCTGATTGATGACGTTACGATATACTATCTTTAAAAGTGGACATCTATTTTCCCATATTGGCAGCACAGGAAGAATTGAGCAGCAGTGCAACCATAAAATGAAAATAATTTCTTATTCATCCAGTACAAAGAGGCCTGTTTAAAACACATGCACCAGATTAACTGCTGCAAGAGGGTAGGGACTTATCTGCTGAATTTGAGAGAGTTTGAAATACATTCCAGGTCTGTTGCCAGCTACTGCTTGCTCAGCGTCCCTTCCAAAATGAATAGGTAGGTATTTTCCATTCAGGTCCTAGGGAGCAGCTGTTCCACATCACAAAGTACGCTATCACAATTGGCACAATTTTTAGCAGCCTCAGCAATGAGGTTTATGGATACCAAATTGAACTGCTTCTTAATCAGTTCGGATCAAAGTTACAGCATATTAATGAACAACCCATTTTCTGAAAGCACAAACTGCTCCTATCTGTGTCTCTCATTCGGTGCATAAAGGATAAAGGAGTCCATTCTCTAAGTTTGCTCATCTGACTGTTTGTGTATAGTAGGTTCACAGAAAACCAAACTTTGGAGGAGGGGTGGGTGGAGGGGGGGGGGATAGAGCCACTCCGTGACCTGTACAGTAGCTTCCCACATAGTCAAGACTTATGATGGGATATGAAAACCTCCTTGATTTAGTATTTGGGAATTTGTCTGCCGACTGTCATGTTGTTTCAGTGTCTGAGACAAACCACAAAGGGTATCCGTTCTTCTGGAATGTTGTTTTTAATTCTACCCCACAAGTTTCCTGCCATGATTTCTGATCAGGAGGAGATTGATGCCGCAGTTGGGCTAACATCTTAAGTTAGCCTGTTAGCCAGTTGGTGGCAGCAGACCAAGGCAGAAGCTTAGGTGTCTTAATAATTCACAAGTTAAGTTGTAACTGAAGGCAGTCTGACAGTAGCCTGTTTTGTGCATATTGTAAGAAGATTTAAAACATGATCCCGTATTTTCCCACACACGAATTGGCTGTTGATTTTGAGTGAATTTGGAAAGGGGATTTTTATGTATATAAAAAAATCCAGCTGAAGCACATGTGATTTGTTTTGAATAGCCTCAGCTCAAGCAGGGGATAGTGCTTTCTTTTTATGGGTATAATAAAATAGGAGAATGTGCTGACAAATGTTTTAAGATCCTGTTCAGTGGCTGTCCTTTTCAACTCCTACCAATTTGTTGCGCCTTCCTAAATATTAATCTTGTTTGGAGGATGAAGGAACTCATGCTTACGCTCACCTCTGTCTGCAGCAGATATACAGAAATATTACCTGTTTTTAATAGTTTGTGGTGGTTAGTTCTTAGCTGGGCTGTTAGGGATTTTGATATTCAGGAAAATAGTGGAGGTGTTCCATACGTTTAAAGATAGTTACAGTATGCTCATTTTGTGCTTGCAGGATATAATGTCACTTACCCAGAGTTAAAAAGCTCAAAGGAAAGAACAGCAAGCTTCTGTCACTCAATATTTCATGATCTGTGCAGGATCTTTGATAGTGGAGCCTGGTATTATCTCTAACCATAGTGGTCAGATGCCAAGAGGCTAGCTTACTGTACTGTATACACTGCAAACTCTATTGTTCATAAGGTAAAGGTAAAGGGACCCCTGACCGTTAGGTCCAGTCATGGACAACTCTGGGGTTGCGGTGCTCAACCCGCTTTATTGGCCGAGGGAGCCGGTGTACAGCTTCTAGGTCACGGATGTCAAACACAAGGCCCGGGGGCCAAATCCGGCCCGCCAGACCTCGTCATGTGGCCCGCCGAGCGCCCCAGCCAGCAGGACCCAGCAGTGGGACCTTGCTGCTGAAGCGCCGTGCCAACAAAGCGCCGACAAACAGCTGGGGCCGGGAAAATGCTTTTTGCCCCTGGGTCCTTTCGCGCTCTTTTCTGGCGCTGAATCAAGGCGGCGACCCCCCCTTCCCTTTCTTTCTTCCTCTCTCTCATTCTTATTCTTTCTTTCCCTCTCCTTCCTTCCTTCTTTCTCCCTTTCCGTCTTCTCTCCCTCTTTCTTTTTCTTTCCTTCTTTATTCCTTCTTTCCTACTCTTCTTTCTCTCACCTCTTTCCTTCTTCTCTCCCTCCTGCTCCCTCTTTTCTTTCTTTCTTTCTTTCTTTCTTTCTTTCTTTCTTTCTTTCTTTCTTTCTTTCTTTCTTTCTTCCTTCCTTTCTTCCTTTCTTCCTTCCGTCCTTCCCAACTTTCTTCCTCTCCCTCATTATTATTCTTTCTTTCCCTCTACTTCCTTCCTTCTCCCTTTCCGTCTTCTCTCCCTCTTTTTCTTTCCTTCTTTATTCTCTTCCTTATTTGCTACTCTTCTTTCTCTCCCCTCTTTCCTTCCTTCCTTCCTCTCTCCCTCCCACTCCCTCTTTTCTTCCTTCCTTCCTTCCTTCCTTCCTTCCTTCCTTCCTTCCTTCCTTCCTTCCTTCCTTCCTTCCTTCCTCCCTCCCTCCCTCCCTCCCTCCCTCCCTCCCTCCCTCCCTCCCTCCCTCCCTCTCTCCCTCTCCCTCTCCCTCTCCCTCTCCCTCTCCCTCTCCCTCTCCCTCTCCCTCTCCCTCTCCCTCTCCCTCTCCTCAGAAACATAGGATGCTGCTTTATACTTCTGACCCTTAAACCCTGGAACCAGGAGAGCAGCTTCAGTGAGTCAACCTCAGCCAGTCCCTTTGGTGAAGGGTGGTGGCTCACTGGCAGAACATCTGTCCTGCATGCAGAAGGACCCCAGCATCTCCAGGTACTAGTAGCTCTGCAAAGGTCCTGCATGAAACCCTAGCGAGCCTCCACCACCCAGTGCAGTTACCAAAAATCATTTTTCAATAAATTGTACAATAATTGTACATTTGAATATCTACTTGCCATTATTCTGACTATGTTTCTGCTTTCAGAGCTAGTTATTACTTACATTATTACAAAAAACAGTAATAATTGAATGCAGTGACAATAATTTATGATAATAAAGAGTGGACACATAGTCCTACAGATACAACCGGCCCTTTGAGGGTGACCAAACTGCTGATGCGGCCCCCGATAAATTTGAGTTTGACACCCCTGTTCTAGGTCATGTGGCTAGCATGACTAAGCCGCTTCTGGCGAACCAGAGCAGTGCACGGAAACGCCGCTTACCTTTTCCACCGGAGCGGTGCCTATTTATCTACTTGTACTTTGTTGTGCTTTCGAACTGCTAGGTTGGCAGGAACTGGGACCGAGCAACAGGAGCTCACTCTGTCGCGGGGATTCGAACCGCCAACCTTCTGATCGGCAAGCCCTAGGCTCTGTCATAAATGTGTTCTATATTCTTCTCCAGTGGAAGCTCCCTGCACAGTTTACTTGTATGAGCTGCCAAGCCATTTTTTCAGTAGGCTAGTTCACTTTATGATGTAGGCTAGAGGTAGAGAGCCTGTGGCCTCCTGATGTTGCTCTACTCCAACATTGTATCATCCCTGTCCATTGTTCGTGCTGGCTGGAGCTGACCTGCTCTGGTTACAAGTGAAGTTTCTAAATTTCTACATTTTGACTTGCAAGCTCTAATTTAATTCATCTCTCTTCCATTTTCTTTCCACTGAGCAAATGGCATAGATTTCAATACTTAGTTGTGGGGGGGGGGATATAATATAAATTTAAATATTTTTGTGATTAAATGTATGCTTATACACAGCCTCTGGGATTGGTGGATTAAAATAATCTAAATAAATAAATGACAGATACATTAACTCGAGGTACCACTGTATGCTTTCCTCCCTCCTGGTTAGGGGGAGATACATTTGACAGCCTATATTTAGCTTTCTACATATAATTCAACTACTTTTGAAGAAAATTATAACTTTTGTTTTTACCCCAGAATGAGGTGTTTACGTCAGCTGTGCAAATATTTTTGCAATGTCTGGAGCCCTTCATCTTTTACTTGCCCCTCCCCTGCTGCTTGATGTCTCTACAGTGCCCCTCTTGTGGCCTGCTCCACAGTATCTGATCAGCCAAGATAATCCTGCTTTGCTCTTTTAATCATGGAAAAGAGCATCTTGCAGTGGAACAATATTACTGTGTATTTGGCCTTAAAGGTCCATGAGAAAGAGTGCTCCCAAGCCTCCATAGAACAACACTGCTGCTCCCCCATCTGAAGAAAGAAACAGGGCTGTTACATTTGCTGAGTTGGCGTGGCAAAGATGCCCAAGAGACTGCCCTGCTGGAAACAGGGCACCACCCGGGCCTGGCTCCTAAAGGAGTGGGGCCAGTAGCTGGGAATAATAGCAGGGAAGGAAGAACCAGGTACAATTTCTCAATCAGCTACTTGCTCAGAATCAATTGATGAGCAAGTGAGTGGCACACCAGGCTTATAATTATAAGTACCTCTAATTTGGAACTCTGTTTACTGAATTCTAGCCTCTTTTTAAGTTGCCTTCCTGTGAGATAATGAGGCTGATTTTCTGATTTCTTTTAGTTTGGGGATAGTTCAAGTTTGGCAGCATTTACGTACCTGCTCATTTGCTTCAATTCATAAGGCACATTGTTTCCCTTTTCTTGATGTTCTTTTTTCTTTTTCTTTTTTGAATATGCAGATCTACTGGAGAAGACTCTCAGGAAGGAGGAAGAAATTGGTGCTCTGCAGGTATTTTCATTTATTTGATTGCAGTAGCCTTCCAGCAGAGGAAAGGCTGTAGCTCAGTGGTATAACATACTGTCTACACATGGAAAGTCCCAGATTCAATCGCTTTAAAATGTGATGGAACAAGGATGGAGAGACCCCAGCATGAGACCCTGAATAGATGGTGCCTGTCAGGAAATACGTTATGTGGCAGCTTCTCATATTCTACCTTTTAACCTTTGCACATTATGTATTCATAATTATGACTATCCAGAATCGTCTCTCTCATGAACCGTGCTGTGGTTTGACAATGATGGCTCAGCAGTTGGATTGTGTGGGTGTTGGTTGCTGATTGCCAGCCAATAATTAGATAATATAGCCAACCTAACCAGCTTACAGCATCTCATCCTGTGTTTTTAGAATCTGCTGTTTGTCTGATCTACACACTCTGTAGCCACAACTGAAACTCAAACCATGTCTTCCCAAAGCCTGTAGACAGCAGATCCAGCCCATCAGCAAAAAGAGCCCCCAGCCAAAGCTGTACTTAGTGTGTCTATTTTGGAAGTTCATATTTTTAAATTGGTTACTTTGTGTTGATGATACATATTCATAAGTAGAAGGCAGTAAGAACTAAATAGAGAACACTCTTCTGTAGAAAACAAGAAAAGGCAGTTTCTTCAAAGAGAAGCAAAGTTGGTGTTGTATCATGCTAGAAGGAATGTGTAAATAATTTATTGCCGAATACCCATTAGATTTATTTGGACTATGCATTGCTGGAGGAAATGGGGCATTAGCATAATGGGTATGTGTGTGTTTGCGATATTTGATATTGTTGCCATTGTTTTGACGCTCCAGTTCATGATTGTTCTGAATTTTCTGTTTCTTCTGTAAAGTAATGGCATCTTTCCATTTTGCATCATCCACATTTATAGTTACTGCCCACTCCTTTATATGCACAGTGATACCTCGGTACTTGAACGGCTTGGCTCCCAAACGTTGCAAACCCGCAAGTGTGTGTTCTGGTTTGCAAACATTTTTCGGAAGCCGAACATCTAACATGGCTTCTGCGGCTTCCGATTGAGTGAAGGAAGCTCCTACAGCCAATAGGAAGCTGCGCCTTGGTTTTCAAATGGTTTCAGGAGTTGAATGGACTCCTGAAATGGATTAAGTTTGATAACCAAGGTACTGTATAATGAAAATCTTGAACAATATCTTAACTTGCTTTTGTAGTTATTACTGCATGCCGGCATAAATTCACTATAAAGAAATTCCAGCAGAACTTTGTTTTTCCCTGTGCAAAAGATGTGCCTGTATCAGTTTTCAACATTTTCTATTCTAGGAATCACATCTAACCCCAGCCTGTTACCTGGGGCCCACTTTGTTTATTTTTTGCTGCCCACATCCACCTCTCTCATATCCTGGTTATAGTGTACGGTCTAAGAGATGGGATTGCAAGTTGCAAGTTCCCAAGTTGAATCATGCCACTGCCTTTAATTTAGGGATCTTACTTTTTTTGAGGATGCAATTTTGGGCTGTCAGATTCTTATTTTTATTTTATTGCTGAAGTACAGGCATATGAATTCAATTTCAGTAAACCAGTTTTAGTCTGGCAGGATTTGTTGTCTTAAAACCATGTGTATTATAAATAATTCCATTGCCCTTGACGTTCTTTCTTCCCCCCATTTTTAATTTTCTGTAGTTTGCCCTCTTCTGCAGTTTGGCTAACGCTTAGAAAGCATGTGCTATAGGAGATCAGGACTGTATTGGTTCGTCCCTATGGCAGGGCTCCCACCTCCCTGCCTGACATTCATGCAATTTCACATTTGCTAATCCCTTGAGACGACATCAGTTTTCCACGAGTCCTCAGATAGTAGCGCCAGTGTTCATGAGACTTGCCAGGGTTGACTGAATTCATCAGTACCTGCTGGTGTGCATTAATTTAGCGTATCTACACATTTTTAAAAAAATAAACTCCCTTGTTGTTCAGAAAATCCTTTTCCATTCCATTTTTGTCAGCGTGGCTAAAGTTCTTAATATAGCTTTTCTTCTTACAAACCAAAGGAAAGTAAGGATTCAGTAACTTATTTTTTTGCCGTTATTATGCAAGTCTTTAACATAACATTGGCATTGATCATGAATACAGGATTTAAGGAATACCAGATTTCTGAAGACATTCCTGCATTTAGGGGAGGGGGTAAATCTAAAAGGGAGCAAGCCTGCATTTAGTGGAGAGGGTAAATCTAAAGGGGGGCTTAAATGCAATAATAGTAGAAAATATGACATTGACATATGAAGAAGCCCCCAGCAATGGCAACACAGATTTGGAGTTTACAGAACTACATTCCCTTCCCACCCCAAATGAAAAAACAGCAGCAAATGAATAGACTAATCTCAGGGTTCTATAGATTAGAAAAGAGATTTATTGATCTATCATGTTCTCCATTTCTTATTTTAGAATGTACTATTCCCCTTCCCTTAATTGCTGCGTTTCATCCAAGCCTTGGCACCTGTTACATGTGAAGCTATGAGCATGTAAAAATGTTTATGTATGTTAGGAGCAGGTTGTCTTAGATGCTGTGAATGTGCTTTCAGGCCAGATGCTGGAAGAAACTTTGCACCTTTGCTCAGCACTGGGCTGGGAGAGGTAGTCAGGTTGCTGCCATGTCCTGTACATCTTCACACCCACAGGCCAGGATGAGCATCTGGCAGGGTGGATTTGATTTAAATCAAACTGATTTAAATCACGATTTAAATCACTAGTCAGTAAGGCTTGATTTAAATCATAGTTTTCTACATAAAGACTAATTCTTGCTGGTATAACTTTAATATGCAAGTAGATGAAAATTTTTAGAATAACAACTTTTCATATTAGTTTTTTATCCCCAGTTTAATAGGTTATTCATATTTGGACAACTTTACTGTTGTACTTAGGAAGGAGAAAAATAATCATTACTTTAATAATAACAATTTAAATAGATTTATTCAACTGAAACAATAACATTACAGCATATGTTATTTGCTTAAACAAACAACCATGTTTGTTAACTAATTTGGCTAAACAAAAACAAAATATATATATTTTAAGAAACTTAGACTGTCAGCCCAGCCTACACATGAAAAACTTAAATACTGTCCACTCCAAACAATCAGAAAAATATTGTTTCTATTCTATTCACTGAACTTCTTGAAACTTAGCACTAAAGGGATTAAGGTCTTTTTCTCAACTCTGTTCATGTTATAACATTTTTGCTGTGAAGAAGAGGCATGTGATCTCTGTTGAGTCAAATTCAGTTTTGAGAACTGCAAAAGTAAACCAAGCATCTGTGATAATATCTTGTAGGCAGAGAAACTGCCCAATAATCTTACAAAAACCTCTGGAAGAGCATGACATTGTGAATGGATTAATGGAATTTATTTACCCCCAAAATTAAACATATACAACCTTATTCTACATAATTAAAAAAACTAATCTTTATTTCATGATGGAATAACCTTTGGATGGTAATATATTTTCCTCAAAAAGCATTTTATTTTAAAAAAATCCGATTTAAATCAAAAAAATCCGATTTAAATCCGATAAAAATCCGATTTTTTTGTTTTTTTAAAAAAAATCATTGATTTTTATCCACCCTGGCATCTGGTGTCCTGGTCAGCTTTGTGATAGAATGGAAAGCAAGGGAAATGCACCGAAGTGAAGATTGTAGCTTTTGAATTGAGGGGAAATAATGTTTCAGATTCCCAATTAACAGTAAGGTTTTCCATGTACATTTGGGCAGTGCACTCTCATATGCAGAGTGCATGCACACACCTCACCACACATGGTTGTATGAGGCTAAAACAGCTCTTTGAGACATTGGACGGAAGGGAGGAAAGAATGAAGGGGCAGTATACAAATGCAACAATTTTAAAATGTTTTGGGGGTGCAATAGGGAGGAATAGTTCATCTCTCTGCATAGTCATTAATTAGTGATGGTTGCATCAACTTTACTTGGCTAAATATTTGCCATGGTAGAACCAATTCCTGGCCACCATCACTGAGCAGCAACTGAGGGAACGGTGGACACCACATCCTGGCTAGAGCAGAGCCAAGGAAAGGAGCAGCTATCACAGGATTAAGCAACTATGTGCTTCCGGATGGGCCATCGCTGCCTAATGTAGCTGCAGACCAATGATGTCAGTGGCTCTTGGGAGATGCTTTTGGCTGGTTAGCCAGGCTGGCAAGTGCCAACTCAGCTGCCTATGCTAACCAAGGTGTCTTTTCCCAAAGTTGCTACTCAGTAGCAGTGGCTAAGTACTAAATTCTGCCGCCACATCACCAGCTGCTGAGAAAAAGTAAACTTGAACCAAACACCACAGAGAAAATGTTTTTGTTCTAGGTCTGGAGACTCTCAAAAGATAAAGGTCCATTAATTATCATTTGAAACCAGAGCTAGACAAAAGTTATAGGGAAAGTGTTCTGTGAAAATAACAATTTTACATTGTCTAAGAGGTTGACTGACTACCTTAATGGGTCTTTTTAATCTCTACTTTCACTGATTGTAGACAGGATAAAATTAGTTCTGGTTACAGGTAGGTAGCCGTGTTGGTCTGGATCGAAGTAAAATAAAAAAATTCCTTCAGTAGCACCTTAAAGACCAACTAAGTTTTTATTTTGGTATGAGCTTTCGTGTGCATGCACACTTCTTCAGATAAAATTAGCTTTGTGCTGTAATCTTTCAGCCTTGCCCTGCTGCCAAAGGGTAAGCAGGGTCTTCAGCCAATTAGGCTATCAGTTCTCAATTTACTGCCCTGTTACAATCTCAGGAGAACAGAGAAGTGAACCTAGTAAAACACAGTTTCACTAAAGTTTCAGTGATCATTAAGTTTTATCACTTTGTTTTACCAGAAATGTGCAACTTAATTTTAAACTCAAATTTATAGCAAAATAAAGCCTGCAAATAAGGATGCTTTGAGAGTAATGTGTGTGTCTGTAGAAAATATTGAAGTTCGGCAGCCGACTGGGTTTGAGCTCACTACATAAAACAAAAAAGAAATCTTCAGTGGTGCTTTAATTCATCGAGATAATAAGACCAGAGTGTCTCCATAGATGAAAACAGGGCATTCTTTATATAGAAGAATTGAAGCACACGTTTCCCATGGTTATCTCCTTTGCCTCTCCATGGCTCAAGATAAAGAGGCAAATGCACAGCAAAGCCGAAAGGGCAACCTCCGAGAAAGCCACGTCCTCTTCTGCAGCCTCCCCACTTGTTTCCTGCCTCAGCCAAAGGAGAAGCTGTTCTCCTGACTTTAATTATAATTTAGTTCTTTTCATATATTGTCACATTAGAGCAGATCTGTCATGCTTGGCTCATGTGCCGAGAACACACAGAACACTTGGAAGATTTGACTCAGTGGTGAAGTACATATTTCTTGTGCAGAAGTTTAACTCCCAGCACCTCCAGTTAAATGGTCATAGATTCATAGAATTGTAGAGTTGAAAGAGACCCTGAGGGCCACCGAGTCCAACCTCTTGAAATGCAGGGATATGTGGCTGCCCCATACAGGGATCAAACCTGCGACCTTGGCATTATCAGCACCACATTCTAATCAACCAGTAGGTGATGGGATAGACTTTCTGCTGGAGGCCCTGGAGAGCTGCTGCCAGTCAGAATTAACCGTACTGAGTTAATTGTCTGTCTCGGTATAAGGCAGCTTTGTATGGCCACGTCAGGAAATATTGTGATGCTGTTTGTAATGTTCTGATACTGGCAGTCGTGTCCAGTCAAATTTGATGTTGAGGGGGAGGCCACAAAGAAACCCACGGTCAGGTTACAATCCTCTTCCTAATTTCCTGGGAGTGAGTCCAATTGATTTCAGTTCATTGGGTAGCACTGTCACACCATTACTGAGGTTTTTCAAAGCAGTAGGCGCCTTTGCCTCAGGTAAGCTGAATGACCCTGATGCGTGTAGCAAGCAGTTTATAATTTTCACAGAATGTGTCCAACCCTGTGTCTGAGGTCAGTGATCAGTCTTCTACTTTCAGCTGAATTCTAAATAAGCTTCCTCAGAAATATGTCGTATTTGAACACATCCCATGCATAAGATTTTGGCGAAACTGGAAATGGCTTCCTTGGGAACAAGACTTTGAAAAGTTTCGTGACTGGGCAAGTAGGGCCTGCTCCAGCACCCAATAAAAGTAAAGGCAAAACAGAGTTTAACTAGCAATTGAGCAGGCCTAGTATCAACATTTAGGAGCCTGGTTGATTTCTAGTGGCCCTATTGGCATGGCCCATGTGCCATGATGATGTTTATTCTCTTCCGATGGGGAATCAATAAGCATATTTTTAAAGGATATATGTCATTTTAGTTCTTCATATATTTCATAATCAATATTTTTTAAAGCGGTAGGTAGGCAAGGATGTCAAACCTGGTGCCGGCTGTAGAGGAACTGTTGCTTGCCACCCCTGCAATCACTGCACATTTTGCTATGCAAGACATAGCCAGTGGTGGTGTGTAATGAGGGCCCTGATTTGGAAGCAGCTCTGTATTTGTCAAGGTCTCTTGGCAAGCATTTGGGGAAAGCTCATTTGTTTCCCTAGAATTCTTTCCCAGTTTGCAATAATGGTGTGGTCTTTTTTTGCTTTACCTTAACTTTTGTTGTTCCTAAAAACATCTCTGCTTTTCAGGTAGCCCCATCAACACTCCCTCTAATTTTGCTAATGGCAGCTCATACAGAGGCAAAAGCCTTCAAAAGCAGTAGTTCGGAAGAAACTGCATTGCTTCTTGAAGCCTTAACAAGATGCCTTGGGGTGGGGTTTGTTGTTGTTGTTTTGTATAGCTCTGAGTTGTCATTGGTGTCTAGCTCTTCATTGGGAAGCAGATGAAATTTTAAGGGAAGTTGAAAACCATGTGCAGAATCTCAGTTTACATTCTGAGCCGGAGAAGAACTAAAGGGAACAATGATACATTTCTATTCCAACCCAGGTAATTAGCAGTAGTGACATCACTATTCATATTGTGCATCAAAGGAGCTTCTTCTATGTTCACGGTTGCCACTGCCACTAGCAATCAGGGAAGAGAAAGGTTACGGTAGGTGAGGGCAGAGGCATACCTAGGCTCCCTGATGCCCTTGGCAAAGAGCTGTATCGGTGCCTCTGAAGCTGCGAGAGACCATGGACCAGAAAATTTTGCACTCTGCTAGTGACTCTCTATACGACCATTGGGGTTGGGCCTGCTCTGCTCACACCTCCTTCCTTAGTTGGTCCAACTTATTTGGTCTCAAAGGTGCTACTGGACAATTTTTTTACAGTGGTACCTCCAGTTACGAACAGGATCCTTTCTGGAGGCCCGGCTGCATCCCAAAAACTTTGTAACCAGAGGTGCCCTTCTGTGCATGCACGCGGCGTGATTGAGTGCTTCTGCACATGTGCAGTGAAACCCAGAAGTATACACTTCCGGGGGTGCCACATTCGCAACCCGAGGATTATGTTACTGAAGGTAATATAACTCGAGGGGCCACTGTATTTATTTCGACCTCCCTCTTCCATTCGTCTGTCTGTCTAAGCATGTGAATGGACAGGCTGCTAGCCACTCCTAGCCAGGGTGGAGAGGTGTGGTTTTGTGCCCCCTTTGGACTAGTGGACTTGGTATGCCCATGGGCAAGGGTGGCATTTATTCCCAGGCCAGCTTGTAGCTGTAGGCTATATAGGCAATCATTTGCTAAGCACTCCTTTTTGAGCAAATTGTATTTCATATATTTTGCCATACCTAATATAAATAGAGTAAAAACTGGATGTTCAACCTCCCTGCCTACTTTGTAGCTATTGGCTGACTTATTGTGATGTCACAGAGAGGTAAAGAATTTTATTCTTATTATATGGGTCTATGAAGGTAAATGAAAGCTCACTTTGGAGAAAACTTTCACAACCTGAGAGAACTGAGATTGCTGGGGTTGGATCTGCAATGTAAGTTGGGAACCTGAAGGTCTAAGTTAAGGGAGGGGGCATTTTGAGACATATGGTTGAAGAAAGGTGGAGGCAGTGGGAACTTTCTTTGAATCTGTGATAAGGATAAGTAGAAGGACTTGGAGCATAAGAGTTGAGAATGTTAAAAGCCGAAGAGAAATGGAAGCGGGGGGGGGGGGAGCTTCATACAGGACACAAAAGCCCACGTGTTTTTAGGGGGAAGAGAGCAGACGTGTCAGAGAGCTTTGGATTTTGGAGGATTATAGGTCAGAGAATCAGAAGAGATAACTAATCGCATCTTTGACCTGAAGTTTCTAGTTTGTATTAATTAAGAATAGCGCAGGGCAGACTCACGCATTCACCTTCTGGCATGGCACCTGCTGAAGACATGGAGGCTGCTCTGTGCAGAAGGCTATTTACACGAAGCAGCTTCCCACATGGTTGCAATGGTTTTAGCTACCTCTCTTTCAGGCGTACGTGAAGATGTGGTTGAAATTGCCACAGCCACGTGGGGAGCTGCATCGCACAAATGGCCAGCCGTGCTACGAAGCGTATATACGATTTAGGCTTTAATGCTGCATTTCTAGGAAGAACATCTTTTTGCTGTTCTCAGGAATATTACGTATAAAACTTTCAGGTCTGAAGCGGGGGGGGGGGGCAGCTGGGCTGGCGAGCTTATTAGTGATGATAACATTTGCTCCAGAAAGTTCAGTCACATGCCAGCTTTGGAAAAGGGAGAATGGTTGTGTTATGTCTAGTCTAGAATGTTTATATTGCAACGTGGCTTGTGAACATGTTGTATAATAAAGCTGCTGGTGTTTATCAAAAGCAAAGAAATCTGGATTTATTCTTTTGTGCTCAGCTTTTTAAGAAATATTCTTTCAATATGCTGTTGAAATTTTGTGAAATCCTGCAGAGGCCAGCAGAGGGAGCTTCAGTTCCCTTCTTGATCCTTGCTCTCCTTTTTGCATGAAGAGGGAGATGGCTTTTTAAATACTTGATTATTTTAAAATCTTTTACTGCCCATTGTCCATTCCAGTCCCAGGCTAGATGCAGTTTTAAGGCCCACCCCTTCTGCTATGGACATACTCTTCCATAATTAGTATATGCAAAGCTGAACAACTTGGAATGAGAACTTGCCCAATATCATCATGCCCAAAGGAAGATATATATTGAATTTGGGTCTAACAAATCCAGTTTCATCCCTTCGCTCTTGTTCCCCCTGACCCCAATTAAGTTTCCTGTTTGGGGCTCATTCAGTTTTAAGAGAAGGGTTCAAAAATAGGGCACCAGAAAATAGTATTAGCCTGAGATATCTTAGTTGGTAGAACATGAGACTCTTAATCTCATGGTCCTTGGTTTGAGCCCCACACTGGGCAAAAAGATTCCTCGCGGTCCCTTCCAACTCCACAATTCTATGATTCTATTGTTTTTTAAATAACTGTGTTACATTGAATATTTTAGAATATCTTGATTTTCTTCTTCTTTCCATCAGCGTGTTTTCCATTTGGGAAATGATTTTGGCCCTGGGGGGAACTCACAGGGTAACAAATGTTTATGCTTTACTTAAATTCCAAGAGTCATTAAAGACTCGCGCTGAGAGTGAGATGTGCGGAGACTAAGCTTTGAACTAGGTTCAGATGCCGAGAGTGCAGAGAAATCGGACTGTCGTGCTTTCAAATCAAGTCTCTGTGCTGAGTATGTCATGCAACACTGAAGGTATCAGGATGTCACAAAGAATTATTGGGTCCATTGATCTGTAGATCTGGAATGTAAGTTGGTTTGCACAGTTCTTTATTCTCAAAATTTGTGGGAGCTCACAAAAATATGCATTGGTTCAGTCAAAGGAATGGTTTTTTTTGTTTGTTTTTTGCACAAATTGTTCAAAAACAGCCCTAAAATATCCAAACCCTTCTGGCGTTGCTAGAAAGAGGCTGTCAGTTTTCCTGAAAAAGAGAGAGGGGGCAAAATTCCTGACAACTTTTGGTTCTCTGGCCAGCAGCTGTGGCTGGAAGATTTCCTTTCACTCCTATATGAAGTTGGTCTTTCTGCGAAGCTGTTGGTTGTAGGCAGAAGATCCTACAATATCTGTAGGGCAGAGGGGTTTCCCCCCCTTTTCTTTTCAAGAGCAAAAATGTCCAAGAGGGGATACACACGTTAATTAAGTGGTTCACTTTCCAGATCACAGCTGGGTATTTTGCATGTTCATATGATCTCCTGCATAATAAAAATGCTGCGTGGTAAGGTATCTAGCCCTTGAGAGATTCTAGGCTAGCCCTACCTTGGATATGTTGGTCTTGTTGTGCCAGACGTTTTATACATGCAGTGAAAACATGCAGGCCTGTAATCCCCCACCTGAAATCTGAAGCTGCACAATCTGAATCCCAACAAGACAGTATTACTTAATTATCCTGAATGTATAAATTGGCTTTAAGGACTGCTCTTGTAGTCATTAGGCAGCTAGCAGTTGTATGAGTTGCTAATAAACAGATGGGTAAGAGGCAAGTCAGTAGGCATGCTAGACAGAGTAGGTGTGATTGTTATGACTTCACCACTTAGGAACTGAAATTTACACAAAAATGATTTGCTGAAGAACATACAAGTTCCTAGCAGATCTAGAGAAAAGGAACCAAACAGCACATTGTTCTAACATAGTATATTAACTATAGGACCTTCTTTATTCCCTGGGATAAAATCTATTCCTTTAGATTCTACGTACTTTTTTTGTCTGCTGCGGATTGAAGTTAATAAAACCAGGAGCCTGGATATTATTTAGATACTAAATTGATCTAAAGCATTTTTACTTGATCCCCCCCCCCTGATTTTTGGAAGATGGGTTCTGTTCAGCTCCACAGGGTTTCCATGTGTGTGCGCACATCTAGAGTGGGACCATAGAAAGTTTACATGAGTATGAGAGTGAGTACATTAAATATGTGAAATATGTGCAGAATCTGGGTCATCAATCTTTTGGGTATTTACCCATATTAGAATCATAGAATTGTACAGTTGAAAGGGACCCTGAGAATCATCTAGTCCAACCCATAACGTTTGGAATGTATAATCTTTTTTCCAGATTATTCACTATTTCATTCATTGGGCTTTTTGAGACCCAACCCATTTGGTTTTCCCAAGCAACTTCACCACCACACATTTGAGGGCCAAGGATCATTTGTTTAGCCAGTTCTTCTTGAGGGAAGCTTTTCTCTGCACCATTTCTATGTTCTCTTCCCCGCCCCCCCCCATTCCATTTGAACAGTAGCATGTTAGATATTTCTTACAGGGTAATCCTCAGCATATTTACTCAGAATTAAGTCCCATGACTGCCTGGTCAGTGTGTTTTAGGACTGCAGCTTTAGATAAGCCCATATGCAAAAGTCTCCCTCCCTCTTAACATCAAACTCAAGTGGTGAGTGCCAACTGAACTCTAGCCAAAACAGGATTGTTGGGCAGCAAGAAAGAGGGTACCCATGTGATCAGGGGGACCCCAAAGGAAAGAAATGGAAGGCATAAAGTACCAGTAATAATACTCCATATAGTCCAATGAGAACTGAACGTGCTTAGTAGCTATGGAATGTTTAATATGGGAATGGGGTGGGGGAATAAAAAGCTGTTCTTGCGCTTCTGTTTGCAAGAGTGCTTTGCTGTCTCACTGGAACTCTGAATAGGAACACTCCTGTTAGAGGGCAACATTTTGTTCCTGGTCCCACATGCACTTATATTAAATTGAAAATGGTCTATTGATGCATGGTGACATCATTTCCTTCCAAGCTTCATTTATTGGATTGAATTGTATGACAAAATTTTAAAAGTGAATGTGCTTCCAATACCTTGACACAATTCCATGAGCCCACTGGAGATTAAACAAATACACGTTAATGAATAATATCACACAACATAGTTGGCAACTGACATTCTAGCCTTTCTAATCTGCTAATTGCTTCTATTTTTCACGTGATAAAAACAGCCAGTCTTATTAGGTTTCATTATGCAGTAATTGGAAATCCTAGGACTGTGCCTTCAATTCAGTGGCATTCTTGCATGAAAAGATACAGTATTAAAGAACACATTAGTTTCTAACTGCCTTTATCTTTCCTGCAGTCCTCCAGAAAATATCTTCCTTTCACGGGACAAAATGTAGGACAGTCCTTAAGCCTCTGAAATAGGCTTCAGCTAAGGCCTATTTCCATGATTTATTGGTTTGGTTATGAATGTATGTGGGACACGGGTGGCGCTGTAGGTTAAACCACAGAGCCTAGGGCTTGCCAATCAGAAGGTTGGCAGTTCGAATCCCTGCGATGGGGTGAACTCCCGTTGCTCGGTCCCTGCTCCTGCCAACCTAGCAGTTCAAAAGCACCTCAAAGTGCAAGTAGATCAATCGGTACCACTCCAGCGGGAAGGTAAACGGCGTTTCCGTGTGCTGCTCTGGTTCGCCAGAAGCGGCTTTGTCATGCTGGCCACATGACCTGGAAGTTGTACGCCAGCTCCCTCGGCCAATAAAGTGAGATGAGTGCTGCAACCCCAGAGTCGGTCACGACTGGACCTAATGGTCAGGGGTCACTTTACCTTTGCCTTTACCAACTCAATATACTTTCCAACTCTTTCAATGTACATTGCTGCCGTTGCCTTTCAAAATACCAGGTGCCTGCTGATATTTTAAATGACGATGTTTTGAACTGCTTTGAGATTATTTTTTAACTTTTTAAACAATTAATTTAGTCAGTCATGTCCCTCTGCTCCTTTTAAGCTAGATACATTCATTTTTTAAAAAAGGTAAAGGACCCCTGACAGTTAAGTGCAGTCGCAAACGACTCTGGGGTTGCAGCCCTCATTTCGCTTCACTGGCCGAGGGAGCCAACGTTTGTCCACAGACAGTTTTCCGGGTCATGTGGCCAGCATGACTAAACCACTTCTGGCGAAACCAAAGCAGCGCACGGAAACGCTGTTTGTGTGAATCCCATGTGTAGAACACCTGTCAATGCTCCATGTATGTCTATGAGAAAGCCACAATTGGCCAGGCTTCCCTGCAGATGTATACTTTAATTAGAATCGTTGTTCCCTAGCTACAGACTTGTGCAATCATCCCACTTGATGATCTATTTGCGGATTCATTCATGTTCCTATGCAGACATTCATTTCATAAAAGAATTTAGTCATGTGCAAAGCAGCCCGATTCCTTGACATTTTGCGCACCAAATGGTGATGCAGCCTTTCTGTTCCTAGTTATGAGGTTTGACATGACAGTGTAATGAGAATTCCCTCTCGAGACGGGAAGGAAGAGTTTACTATCCCATTTTAAGATGACTGCTTGCTAATAGTCTGGGTGAGCAATTGATCTTTTGCCAATGGGAATTAATAGGAGATTTTTTCATCAGTGGATAATCTACCATTGGGTAGGATCTGAGATCATATTGTGTGTGTATGTGGAAGCAAGGAGAAGCAGTTTTCAGTTTTCACACTGCAGTCAGAGTACGGTGATTTTTAGTAGCAGTTGGTTAGAGTTTGACCATCCTTGGGGTGCAGTTTGTCTTTGAGGATCCAATATGGAAGAAAGTAAATCTGGTACACATGCCAGCTACTCCAAATTTAAACCACAGAACTAATTAGAGTTAATGTGTCATTTAGTTGGGAAGATCGCAGGTAATTGTTACATTCCCCCATTTCTGTGACCCAAGGAAACAACCAGTTTTGTTTTGTTTTTTGGTCTGGAAACATCTTAGAAGGTAATGTGGAAGATGTTTGATTTAATTTGCACCTGAAATGCACAATCATTATAATTTTTTAGCTGTACCTGCCCCTTCGTGCTCAGAGGCCATAGCCATCGTAAATAAAAAATATTCCTGCTTCTAAACTTGTCTCCACAGTTGAGCTGCTGGAATTTGGAGTTAATTAACCTTTACCCTTAGTCTCCTTTGCCCTTTCATGCATGTGTGTGTTTCAGCTCCTTTATATGCTGAATAGTATACAAGGCACTTATGTACTTATATACATAGATTTATCCATCTCTACAAGTATTAGGAGTGGGCAATTCACCTGGTTTTGAAGGTTCAGACTGACAGTGTGTTTTGGATCTGAGCCCTGCTTTGGTTCAATTTCTGGTGACTTCTCAATTGACTATAATGGAAGAATCAATCACCAATAACTTTTTCTTTTCTCTTTTTGCAAAAACAAATGAAATAGGAAAGCATAATACATAATCTTTCTGAATGGCTGAAGCTTACAGATCTTAGACAAATGGGTGCAGGGTTTCTTGAAATATTGAGGCTTCTTTTAAAATGGTGGGGAAGCAGGAAAATCTCTTTCTTGTAGTTTTATGGGTAATTTATTATATGTATTATACATATTCATATTTTAATATTAATTTACTGTACATCCATTTTAATTTACATTAAAAGGAAACAGCACAGGGGAAAAACAACCCGGATTCTCCAGACTGATGTTATATACATCTACAAAGAAAGGCCTGGGCACTCCTGATTTGCAGTTGTATCGTGATGCATCACATATTTTTAAAAATTGTCCCAAAATTACAAGGTAATTAAGAAAGAATTTGGATAGCAAAGGAAATTCCTGGGGAAGCAATGCAATATTTGAGAGGTTTTCCTTATCTAAGCAACTCCCACCCACCCATGGATTCAGTGAACAACTCTCTTTTAAAAAAAGTTTTAACAACACGGGAAAAAATAGTTAAAGAATTATTACCTTAAATGTCATCATTAATTCCCATCTTTGGCCCAGTATACCTGAAGGAGCGTCTCCACTCGTTCTGCCCGGACACTGAAGTCCAGCTCCGAGGGCCTTCTGGTGGTTCCCTCACTGCGAGAAGTGAAGCTACAGGGAACCAGGCAGAGGGCCTTCTCGGTAGTGGCACCCACCCTGTGAAAGGCCCTTCCATCAGATGTCAAGGAAATAACCAACTATCTGACTTTTAGAAGACATCTGAAGGCAGCCCTTCAGGGAAGCTTTTAATGTCTGACTTTTTATTGCTTTATTATTATTATTATTATTATTATTATTATTAATTCTGTTGGGAGCCGCCCAGAGTGGCTGGGGAAACCCAGCCACATGGGTGGGGTATAAATAAATAAATCATCATCATCATCATCACACTCTTTTAGGAGAAAAATTAATTTATGATATTTTAAATGGGAAAAGAATGATTTATTAATGGTAACAATCTAAAAACAGAAGCACAAATTAAACTGCAATTAGCAGGGCATAAATATACTTAGCTTCATAGCCTTCAGGTATTACATTTAGTTACAGTCCCAGAAAAGTCTACACACAAACACACACACACACACAGCAAGATAGCTCAGTTGGTAGAGCATGAAACTCTTTAAAAAAATTATTGAAGATTTTCAAAATATATATTTATAACAACATTCCATCATTATTATATAATTATAAAAAAGAAAAAACACTAGAAAACTAAGAAAAATAAAAAACAAAAAACAAAAATAATAAGACAACACAGACTAAAAAACTAAGAAAAAAAAGAAAAACAACAATTTTATCAATATTACTTGGTCATAACTTGAGCATGAAACTCTTAATCTTAGGGTCGGAGGTTCAAACCCCACATTGGGCAAAAAGATTCCTGCATTGCAGGGGATTTAGTTTGAAGAAGAAGAAGAGTTTGGATTTGATATCCTGCTTTATCACTACCCTAAGGAGTCTCAAAGCGGCTAACATTCTCCTTTCCCTTCCTCTCCCACAACAAACACTCTGTGAGGTGAGTGGGGCTGAGAGACTTCAGAGAAGTGTGACTAGCCCAAGGTCACCCAGCAGCTGCATATGGAGGAGCGGAGACATGAACCCGGTTCCCCAGATTACAAGTCTACCGCTCTTAACCACTACACCACACTGGCTCTCAAAATTTTAGTTTGAAAATTTTAGTTTGAAAACAAACTAAAATTAATACAAATAAATCAGTTTTGCCCAGACGAAAAGAAAATTTAATAAAAATTATTTTACGGTGGTACCTTACTCCATCCAACTTTAACAGAATCATCTGGAATATATTTCCAGAGTACTGGCAAAATCATGATGAAAGCTAAACATTCCTTCATATGTCATGGTCATGTACAGAAATATCTCTATTTTGATGAGGTTATTATTGAAATGAATAAAATTACCAGTCAAAAGCATACAACTAAACCCACAATCCTTTGAAAACCTGAACTTACATTTATATTGGTTGCTGGTTCTCATTTAAAACATTTCTGCTATGAGCAGGCTAGCTTCCCTTTCTGTTCTTTGATATTCCTGTTCTCTGCTCCTTGCTGGATCAGGCTAAAGGCCCATCTAGTCCAACATCCTGTTCCCACAGTGGCCGATCATATGCCTATGGAAATGCATGAGAATATAGACTTTCATTCATATATATGTATGTATATAGCTGCCAAATGGTTCCACTATGCGCAAACCTTTGTAGACTAGAACCCACATTATACTGCTTCATAACCATCATTATCATTAATTTGTGAAGCACTTTCCCCATATTATGTCCCAAGGGGATTTACAGACACCTTTAAAAGCAACTGAAATGATTTTTAAAACAACACAAGAACAACTGAGTACAGGTTTGAAAACCACACAGGAAGGAACACCCTAAGGCAGAAACCTTTCATCTAGCTGGGTAAAACATACATACATAAATACTGAGGGAGAGAGGGAAAGAAGTGGTAAGCAATGTCCATGAAACGTAAGAGGCAGCAGTAAATCCACAGAGCCAAAATGTAGAAAACATGACATCAATACAGTTTTATGGCACATTGAAGATTTAACAGATTTAATGAAGTGATCCTGCAATCCCACTTCTCTGGGAGTAAGCCCCATTGAACTCAATGGGACTTACAGTACTTTTAAGCAGACAAATATAGGACCGCACTGTGAATCTGTTAGTCATTGAGTTGCCATAAGACTCTCACTGGATGTAGGGGTTTTACTGAATCTCCTGCACACAAAAAACAAAGAGAAACTTAATGCTTCCTTCCATAATTTTGCTTCCTTTTATTAGAAACCTCCCTGCCCAAAAGGAAATACTTGGTTAACCTCTGTGTATTAAACCGGCTAAAATATGCATTTAGTGGATAATCAGGAAAGTGACCTTTTTAACTTCATCTCTCCAACCTAAATGCAAAGGCCTGGAATCATTCTAAAAAAGGTATGTGACTCAGTGGCTGAATGACTGTGGCATATTGAGTTGCATATAAACAGATACCAACCCACTTGACACGTTCCATGGTCTCCCACTCTGTAGGAAGGACATTTATGACCGGCGAGAAGTGTGTAAATCTGCCACCTGTTCTCTTTGCAATATGAAGCATGGCTCAGTTCAACACTTCCTGCCAAAGCATCCTGTGAAAGGAAGGTGAATCCACAGTAGACTTAAGGCTACTAATATTAGGCATAGAGACTTTCATTTACACTTAATCTTTACTCCTTAATCTTTGCTTGATAAACAGATCTGGCATATCAAGGAACCAGGAGCATGAATTCTAAGAAAACTGATGCAAATTAAGGAGATGCTGATGCTGCTGATAATCTTAAATAAATTTTGCCTTTTTGAGCTTTTCTATTTGTGAATTTGTTATTATTTTGTGAAACTCGCTACCTTTTATATTACACTGTGCAATACAGATTAGGTATTAGAGTTGCCGTATTTCAAAAAGTAAAAACCAGGACACCCCAAGTTTTTTTAAGGAAGACCCCAAAATTGTTGAGCGTTTCTGTACAAAAACACCAAAAAATGACATTTTTTTCAATTGACTTGACTAAGAACCAAGACAAAGCACTGCCTTTCAGAATTGCCCTACAAGTCGTCAATTTCACCTTTGAAATCCCTGTAATGTCAGAGAAAATCTGGACGCATGGCAGCCCTAAATTGTAAATACACACATCCAAAATAAAGTTTAGGATCTGTTCTTCTCCAGAGCCATTAGTCACTCAGGTCCTTCTTTCTTTCCAAGTGTGTGAGCTGCTTTGTATGTTGTCTTTTGAAGACCCACAAATTGGATTACCTTGGGACATATACCAGGCGGAAGTCCAAGGCACTTGAATCCAATTCACACCAAATGCTCTGCCAATGATTCCTCTTTGTCTTTGGTCACTTGATGACTCTTGCAACCACCAACTACAAAGAAGTTCACAGAGCGTCCATAAATGAAAACAATTTGTGAAGGAACATTTCTAGTTTCTCCTCCTCCTACTTTTTATGGTCATTTTTACAGTTCCAGAACAAAATTACCACTGAGCTGTAGTGGGTGATTGTAAAAATGTGTTAACAGAATGAATGATAAAAGGAAGATGGATTGGAAATGCCATCCTTTCTTCACAACGGAAGTGAGTGAATTTAATGGAATGGTAGCAATCCTAGAAGTAATGCTCTACAACTCTATGGTTCTAAGTGCTCAGGGCATGAGGTCACTGATTTTGATTTGTGTGCTGGGGAAAAGAGAGAGATGAGATTTTAGTAGCAGGAGGTAAAATTCATATCAAGTATCAAAAGCCTGCTATATTTAATAAATTGCCAAGCAGTGTATTTTTTAATAGCATCTGTTGAGATTATTTTCTTTTTTTATAGCAGTGTTATTAAATAGCTCCCACCCTTTTTAAGCAAAGTGGTTTCTGCTTTTGGCATGCAAACATTGAACATATGACTGTTGTTTATAACAATAACCATTCTATATCCCTATGCAGGCATAATGCTTTATCGTGCTTGTCTTTTATCCCATTAGCTAAGTGTTGCATCTAAATTCCTAAATCCTAAATCCTAAGGTTTTCCCAGCTGGATAAATGGGTCTGCCCCATGAGTGTCTATTTTATATTGTCTTGCTTTCTTTTTAATGTATCTGCTTTTTTGGGTTTTTAACTGTTTTTGTTGTATATCGCCTTGAGACAATTGTATAGAAGGCAATTAATAAGTTGTTGTTGTTGTTGTCGTCGTCGTCATAATCATCCTTAATGGTCAATGATTGGCCAAGCCAAGGTGGGATATTTCTAAAATACGGGAATCGAACCTGCAACCTTGGCATTATCAGCACCATGCTGTAACCAGGCTCATCTTCCAAAAGAAATTGGCTATGCTATTGGCATAGTTATATAACATGTGGAATGTATAATCTTTTTCCAGATTATTCACTGTTTCATTCAGTGGGCTTTTTGAGACCCAACCCATTTGGTTTTTCCCAAGCAACTTCATCACCACACATTTGAGGGCCAAGGATCGTTTGTTTAGCCAGTTCCTCTTGAGGGAAGCTTTTCTGCGCACCATTTCTATGTTCTCTTCCCCGACCCCCATTCCATTTGAACAGTAGCATGTTAGATATTTCTTACAGGGTAATCCTCAACTTATTTACTCAGAATTAAGTCCCATGACTGCCTGGTCAGTGTGTTTTAGGACTGCAGCTTTAGATAAGCCCATATGCAAAAGTCTCCCTCCTTTTAACATCAAACTCAAGTGGTGAGTGCCAACTGAACTCTAGCCAAAACAGGACTGTTGGGCAGCAAGAAAGAGGGTACCCATGTGATCAGGGGGACCCCAAAGGAAAGAAATGGAAGGCATAAAGTAATAATACTCCATTATAGTCCAATGAGAACTGAACATGCTCAGTAGCTGCGGAATGTTTAATATGAGAATGGGGTGGGAGAATAAAGTGCCGTTCTTGTGCCTCTTATTGCAAGAGTGTTTTATTGTCATCGTCATCATCATCATCCTTAATGGTTAATGATTCGTCAAGCGAAGGTGGGATTTTTCTAAAATTAGAATGCATGATCTACATTAACTCTGCATGATTCAAACCACAATTTAAATAGCTTCCCATTTTTCTAGTTTCTCTGTAGCTGCAAGATGATAAACAAGACTTGCCATGCATCTCTCTCAACATATCCTCCAAGGTTTTGACTTATTGTGGGATTTCGAGATTTCAGTTTGGGTTAAGGCAGCAAACCATTGTTAAAAGTTATTGTCAAATATAACGCTAAACCATAGTTTAGTAAACAGAAGACCTCGGTGAGCCTTTGTCTCTCAAGCTCTTTTCTCCTCCCCTTGCATGGCTGTGAGAAAGCAAACAGAAGGATCTTTTTTCTGACCATGAATTAGCTGAGGTTAGTTGGAACAATCCAGGACCCCAAAACAGTTTGAACTTGGCTTGTTTATAATAAACCATAATTTAAAAGCATCAATCCTTCGGCGATCAGCCTTCTTTATGGTCCAGCTCTCACTTCCATACATCACTACTGGGAAAACTATTTGGACGTTTGTCGGCAAGGTGATGTCTCTGTTTTTTAAGATGCTGTCTAGGTTTGTCATTGCTTTTCTCCCAAGAAGCATCTGCAGTGGTCATTGAACCCAAGAAAGTAAAATCTCTCACTGCCTCCATTTCTTCCCCTTCTATTTGCCAGGAGGTGATGGGACCAGTGGCCATGATCTTGGTTTTTTTGATGTTGAGCTTCAGACCATATTTTGCACTCTCCTCTTTCACCCTCATTAAAAGGTTCTTTAATTCCTCCTCACTTTCTGCCATCAAGGTTGTGTCATCAGCATATCTGAGGTTGTTGATATTTCTTCCGGCAATCTTAATTCCAGTTTGGGATTCATCCAGTCCAGCCTTTCACATGATGAATTCTGCATATAAGTTAAATAAGCAGGGAGACAATATACAGCCTTGTCGTACTCCTTTTTCAATTTTGAACCAATCAGTTTTTCCATAGCCAGTTCTAACTGTAGCTTCTTGTCCCACATAAAGATTTCTCAGGAGACAGATGAGGTGATCAGGCACTCCCATTTCTTTAAGAACTTGCCATAGTTTGCTGTGGTCGACACAGTCAAATGCTTTTGCGTAATCGATGAAGCAGAAGTAGATGTTTTTTCTGGAACTCTCTAGCTTTCTCCATAATCCAGCGCATATTTGCAATTTGGTCTCTGGTTCCTCTGCCCCTTCGGAATCCAGCTTGCACTTCTGGGAGTTCTCGGTCCACATACTGCCTAAGCCTGCCTTGTAGAATTTTAAGCATAACATTGCTAGCGTGTGAAATGAGCGCAATTGTGGGGTAGTTGGAACATTCTTTGGCACTGCCCTTCTTTGGGATTGGGATGTAGACTGATCTTCTCCAATCCTCTGGCCACTGCTGAGTTTTCCAAACTTTCATGTAGTACCACCATAGAATATTTACATTAAAAGGAAAAACAAAGAAAGCAACAAACACTGAGTTTGCTGCACCATGTAAAGGAGAATCCTGTAGGGCTATCTATGTATTAAGATATATACAGAGTATTTTGCAGGTGCGTTTATGTATGCTCAAATTTCTTGAGATTTTTTTCTTTATAATTTATTGCAATGTTTTCCTTATTTTCAGGAACGAATAACAGCACTGGAAATGGTGAGTTCCGTCCATTCTCTTTTTTACAAATCTATTGCAGTTCTCACGCAGGAATTTATACCGGGTTTTTTTTTCTTCTTCTTCTAAGAAAATCGGTCTGGGATATTTAAAAGTAATTTTTCTAAACTATGTATCAACTCCTAAGAGGTTCTTGTTTGTCAGTTGGCTGCGATAAGCCAAATAAAATGTAAAAAGGCCCAGTACATCCACATGAGGTCACTTAACATGGAAATGTGTTGGTAAAGTCAACCATATTTTATAGGTCAACTGGAAGTAAAAATTAGACAACAATTCAAATTCGTTTTTATTCGAAAAGACAAGTGTGCCTAAGTTTTAGTTTTACCAGAAATTAAACAACATCGCCACAGGGAAGCTGAAGTAATCGAGTGAATTAAAATTTTAGAGCTTGAAGACACAACTTTGTCAACAAATGTGCTATTTACTTGTTTTGCAATTCCATCCAAGGGACAAATTATGACATTGCTCCAGTAATCCTGCAGGGCCTATCTGACTGCATGCGGAATGAAAAGGAACATGTATATGTGTTTGTGTGTATCGGTCTGCAATGTTGTGCTTAAGCTGGACGTAGTTATTCATTTAATTAGGGAACTTCATCAAAATAAGCATTTACAACATTAAGCAGACAGTACAAAAATGTTAAAATAATAAAATATACAAGTAAACAAACTAAATCAAAAATTTGAAAGACCCTCACGACCAGTAAAACGGCAGCCGTTCATAAAAATTAAATTACATTCCTCCAAAGGCCTGGGTAAACAAATGTGTCTCGACACAGGAGTAGAAACCCAAATAATGGAGCGGCCTCCAGGGGAGAGAATCCCATAGTCAAGGGAACATGACTGAAAAGGCCTCATCCCAGGTCAGCTGATATGGGGAGAGACACTCCATCAATTACTTGGGTCCCAACGTATTTAGAGCTTTAAATGTCAACACTAGCTCCTTATATAGGGTCTGGTAACATACAGGCAGCCAGTGCAGATCAGATTAGTGTTTTTGTTTATAGGTTTAGAACAGTTGGCAGGTTTGTCACTGGTATGCACAGCTGTGCTTCTCCCACACCTCACAGCAACCTTTGGGAATACTATGTGAGTTTGACTGACATTCGCAAAGACTCTTGGATCCTGCAAGCATTACTTCGTTATGCTTTTAACAAATTCCTCCCTCTAGAGAACTTGCATTCTCTATGCAATCCAACTGCTGGATGAAGGACCAGCTATTTTTCCTGCAAAATAAATTATTGAATAAAGGTCACCCTGAAGACGACAATCAGAAGTTATGGCAAGTAGTTATCCCACTTTCCTACTAAAAGTATCTGGAGTAGTATACAACAGAATAAAACCATATAACATAATAAACAAAAAGTGAAAATACAACTAAAAGCAAGAACTGGAAACATGATGCAACCAACACTTAAAAATGAAACAAAGAAACTAACAGCAGCAAGGATAAACAAAAATGTTGCACCTTGAAAACTAGTAACAATAAAACTAGGCGTTACATATTAAAAGTCTTTTAAAATGAACACTTCTTCAGTTTCTTGCAAAAGGAGACACAGAGGAAGCCTGATGAATTTCCCCTGGAACAACATTCAAGAGTCCAAACACCATGACAGAAACGACCTTGTCTCTCATTCTCACTCCTCAAATATCCTAGGGTGGTACTGAGAGGCCTTTGACATTAATTTGGATTCCTGGGCATTCCCTAAGCTGTTTAAAGCTCTAAAGCCTAGAACCAACTCTTTGAATTGAGCCCCAGCTACATATATTTTCCCCACACTGTTTGTGATTACCAAATAAAAATATTATTAGACCACAATATGGCAGTTCGCATGTGAAGGATTATGATGGGGGGGGGGGGTTATGAATGGCAAGAAAATCCTTACCAGGGCTTGTTCTATATCCTTATGCTTGCTACATGACTAATGGTTCCATCTCCAGCATCCTGTGATAAAATCACCTTCCTAAAGCCTTCCTTGCCTGAGTTAAAGAATGGCCAGGTGAGCCACATCATATACAGTTATCCAGTCGTATTTTCTTGTAGCGGCTTGGGTTAATGGTCTGTTTCCCTAAAACAGATGTTCCGCCCTAATGGTCTAGTGGGCACTTTTTGATAATCTGTTGTGGCTGGACAGCTCAAGCTAGCTCTATTATTGCTTCCATCCCTTCAGATATTTCTATAGGACAAGAGACTGCTCCATATAAGCATTTTCTGTACTTAACCACAGGTGGATTGGGAATCTGAAGAGGGGGTAAAGCATTCATTCACACATGGAAAAGAAGGCATGCTTTTAATATTATTAAAATGTATTCTAAAGACATCTGGAGTCTAGACTGAAAAGTTCAGTTATTTTGGCATGCAGGTTTCTTCTTATATTTCAGTGCCAAAAATGCTTGTTTTAAAATATATGGTGATTTACCCCCAGCAAAAAAGTTATTTTCTAAAGGTACTGTTTGTTTTCTTTACTTGATGACACTTAATACTGATGCACACAACCTTTTGAACAATAGCATGAAAGTTACCCAATCTATGTACCCAATTCTTCTGGCTGGGTTATTGGTTATGTTATTAGAACCTTAGCTCCCGGCCTCTACTCATTTTTTGAGTGTTAACATTTCACTAGCCATCTGTTGGGAAAGGGGAGCAGGAGACTGGATCCAGCCATTCCTTGCCAGATTGGCAGAATCCAAGCTGTTTCGAGAGGACTTTAAAAGTCCAACGTGATCTGCACTCTTTTTATTTGAACCCAGGCTATTATTTACTCCCTTTCATTCCATCTTTGTTTCACCTCTTTTCTCTCCCACCTTTGGAATGGGGATTTCCTGTTAGCTTACATGTTATGAATGATAAAGATAATATTAGTTAATTGATCAGTATGACTAAAATTTGCAAGTCCCTTTGGCCAAACAAGTAAGTTGCCCAAGTTGATGTTGGTAAAGGCAGTGCTTTTTTCTTCTTCTGAGGGGACGCAGGGATATGCATACCCCTAAACATTTTGTGAATCTAAGTTTGGCCTCATTGAGTGGAAATATTTCAATATGAGTAGGAAAATGAGAGTACCCCTAAACTTTTTTTTTTTAAAAGCACTGGGTAAAGGTAATGGCCATTTAAGTTTTATCTGGAAGCTGACCTGAGCACATTTAAGAAGCTTGTTTTTCTCTTTGTTGCAATAATTTTCATTTTCCAGAAAAGAAGAAAAATGCATGCATATATATTGTATCTGACAGATAGGAAGTTAAAAATGTGCTGGATATTTTCTATTGCATCTGCATATTATTACCCAGCTTCTTCATTTCTACAACATGATCTGCATACATAATTAATTAGATGCAATGAAACCCAGCTTCAATTCCATCATTTTCTTTTTCATGTCTTGCTTCAAATTTTGCAACTTCCTTTCCAATTCTGTATATTAATTCCTAAATATTCTTTTCTTTTGGATAGCATTTTCAGGCATGATTGCCCATTCTGACGGGATTAATTTCATAAGGATAGATGCAGTGGTTTTCACACAAGACAGCCTTCATTGTTTTTTTTTGGGGGGGGGGCAACTTGCATGAACATCCCAGTCACCAGAGAGAGGTGCTCCTCGGCAAGAAATCTGTCAATTACAAACAAATATTTGGGGAGGGGGTGTTGACTCACTTCCCTCCTGGTGGTTTTCTTTGTGACCACTGAGTTGATGACATTCTGTAGGTGCTATAAGAAAACCTCTGTCTCATGCACCTATACAGTGGTACCTTGGTTCTCAAACGCCTTGGTACTCGAACCCAAACACTGCAAAGTAAGTGTTCCGGTTTGCGAACTTTTTTCAGAAGCCGAACATGCTCCGTTTTGAGTATTGTGCTTCCAATTTGAGTGTTATGCTTCTGATTTGAGTGCCACGCTTCTATTTTGAGTGCCATACTTTTGTTTTGAGTGTTACGCTGAGGTCTGACCGTTTTTGCTATTTATTTTGCGTTTTTGTTTTTGTGGCTCTTTTTGTTTTGTTTTTGTGACTGTCTACTCTTCCACCTACTGATTGATTGATTGATTGATTGATTGTGCAACTGCAGTAAATTGTCTAATGCTTTCGTTTTATGGATCAATGGTCTCGTTAGATAGTACAATTCATGTTGAATTGCTGTTTTAGTCTGGAACAGATTCATCTGTTTTGCATTACTTTCTATGGGAAAGTGCGCCTTGATTTTGGAAGGCTTTGGTTTTGGAATGGACTTCTGGAACAGATTAAGTTTGAGAACCAAGGTACCACTTTACTTGGCCCATCCAAATCTTCCACAGCCTAAGCTGCTTCTGGGGGTTGGTGGGTAGCTTGAAAGAGAGGGATACTTCTTGCTCTCTGCCCTGCATGTCCCTTGGCTCTCCTCCCTTACCTCTCTGATGCTTCCCTGAACAAGAGGTACTAGTACTGACTTTGCAAAAATATATCCTGAGGCTGGTGGAGGTGTGGTGCCCTGAAAACTTTCCTGTGCCCAGCCCAACTTGCACATTTCCCAGTTTGGCAACTGTTGGAATACTGATTAGATGGATCTTCTGCATCTAACAAGGACTGGGATGGAAGAATACAGGGGAACCCTGTGCAAGACACCTTGAATTCCATCATGGGGGGAAGATGGGGTAGAAATGCAATTTATATAATTTGTCTACTCTTCCATCTCTGCCAAACTAGTGTTTGGCTGTGAAAATAACTGTGAAGAAGGCTACTCTCTCTCCCTTAGGCCCAGTATATTTAGCAGATTCTGGCAGGAACTTTTAATGAATTCATTTGGGCCTGAGTATAGACGTTTTACATATATCACACAGTTCTTGATGTATAATCTTGCAGTTGCTTTTAAAAAAACCCACACAAAACCTTTTTGGGTCACCTTTAACATTAGCTCTTATTCAAGCTGTAAGTAACTGCCTGTTCCAGTGCATTACTGTTGCTTTAAATTATGGGCACACTTCTTATGGATTATACCCTGGGGATTTCTTAGTTGGCCTCCAAACCTTCTCTACTTTTTAAAAATACCCACAGCCTACAGATGATCACTTGTATTTAACCAGCTCATGAGATTGGAGGCTCTTGTTTGTTGTGCGCACACTTGCTATACATTCAATATAAAACCGAGCCTTATGAACAACATAGACAAGCCCAGCTTGTTTTATATTTGTGTTTATCAAATATCAAGTATCACTGTGGCTTCAAGACTAAAAATAAAATGCAGCTTCTGACTTTGATTTAGACCTGTCCCTGGGGGACAACAGCCCAGAGCTGCCTATCACTGCAAATGCATCAATATAAGGAGGATTAACTGTTCACATGCTCTTTAAACATCAAAAGTGTTTATATGAAGTCATGGAAAATGAGTAATTTGTTTTATCATTCTCTCCGAGAACATAGAACACCTCTTAGATAGTAAATAATCTTTTATGTTAAGAAAACAAGGAAAGATTAATAGCATCCACTACCATGATGGAGCAGGATGCTTTTAACTAAATTACCACCAATGCTGCTTCTATTGGTACAACTGGAACCGTTGCCACTTATCAGCTTCATCAGTGTGCTGTATCAGTGCCCTTTGTTCCCTGTTAAATAATGAGCAGACAGATATGATTGCTCTCTTCAGGATTAGTTGTATGCATTATGGCACATCCTTTGCAGTTTCTGGGAAATAATTAGCAGGACTTAATTGCCCTCTGTGTCAGGTGTTCCCCCCATCCTTTTCAGCACTTTGTTCTGCATGGCTAAACCTATCTCTTTTAATAGAGAAGAGTGCTGTCATTAATGATACAAATATGGCACTTAATCCATATTAAGGAGGTTGCTGTGTGTGCCACTAAATTATTGTTGCACCACTTCCGCGGGTCAGCTAAAAACATGACTTTTTCCTTCTTTTAACGTGCGCTTTTGCCTTTCGGTCCTTCTTTTCTTCTTCACGGCAAGGAAAACTCACCTTTTTGCAAATTTGTTTCTGGACACGGTTGTATTTGTGCCCTTCATAATGAGACAGAAGTTCTACTCCTGCAGCCTCCTTCAGAAATTACCATGCTGTCTTCCAACTACCTGCTAAGCTGAAGTTTGGATTCACATGCATGCTTTTGTCTGTAGATAAGAAGAGTTTGGATTTGATATCCCGCTTTATCACTACCCGAAAGAGTCTCAAAGCGGCTAACATTCTCCTTTCCCTTCCTCCCCCACAACAAACACTCTGTGAGGTGAGTGGGGCTGAGAGACTTCAGAGAGGTGTGAGTAGCCCAAGGTCACCCAGCAGCTGCATGTGGAGGAGGATCCCCAGATTACGAGTCTACCGCTCTTAACCACTACACCACACTGTTGTGGCTGGCGTTGTCATAGTTAATGCGAGGCTGCGCACTACATTTCAGCTACTGGGATCGCGTAGCAAAGACCACTGTTCTCGTTTTTCAGCCTGCTTAAATCCTCCCGTCGTGAAAGTTCCCAATTGTATAATGTTTTTAAAAGTTTTGAAAACCCAGTAATTGTGGACTGTGTAGGGCAGTTCAAGTGTCAGGTCTGAATTTCCCCATTTACTGCAGCACAAACACAGGTTCCCACCTCATTAGCTAAGTTTGTTTAAGTAGCCTCTTCGGGAACCGAGAATCTCAATCAGAACCTGATGTTTCGATGGATTCGGTTACTTGCCAGCTTTCATAATGTAAACCCTTAATGTGTCTCTGACTAGGGGGAAAGGAACAATATTTAAGGGGGAGTGATTCTGTTCAAAGTTGGTAGCTCCTGAGTTTCTTTCATGTCCCTGAAGCATATTGTCCCCTCCAAGATAACTGCTGAGCGTGTGGGTTGGTTCTTCTGTTTCACACAGTTAACTTCCCCATCACTTAAAGCTGCAGTGAGAAGCTTGCTGAGAATCTGCTGTCTCTTTTCAGATACCCCTCAACCTTTCCGAGCCCTTACGAAGACCAGGGCTACAAATGGCTCTGGGAAGAAGTAGCAAACCATGCAACTCATCATAAATTAATGGAGTGGAAAATCAAGGCTTTGATGAACATAAGGCCACTATAAATGAAGCATGCAATATGAATGAGTGCAGCTTCTTTGTGGGAGAGGCACAGTGGTGGGCAATTTAATGAGAGAGAGAGACATGGACAGACACCTCCGAGCAGTTTTTTTTTTTTGCTTCGGAAGGAAAAGTTAAGGAAGGGCCTTAGGAGAGAGCTCTTAGTTGATCCTTGCAAGATATTCAACTAGTATATTGCAAGTTGTGGCCAGATTTTTTAAAAAAATTTGAATATACTTTTGATAGACCTAGATATTCATAGTAGAACTGTAAATCTCAAGGTATGTATATTGATCAGATCAAAATGTTATACTTCAGTCTTTTTACGTAGACGACAACTACTTATTACTGCTGCTTCATTTTTGCTTGAAAAGATTGGGTGGTATTCAAGCAGGTTTTGCACAGAGTAAACCTATTGCAGTTAATGGACCTAACATAGTCTGATGATGATGATGATGATGATGATGATAACAACAACAGCAGCAACAACAACAATATATTAATGAATAAAATAATAAATCTAATATAAAGTGTAATTGAATGCCACTCATTATTTTTGTCAACAACGATTTCTGTGCTTGCCCTTTTCATAGTTATGTTTTACTTGGTTTGGTGGTAGGCTGCTAACAGGTAAAGACTGATAACAGGTAAAGCCAGGCTTCCTCAACCTCGGCCCTTCAGATGTTTTTGGCCTACAACTCCCATGATTCCTAGCTAGTAGGACCAGTGGTTAGGGATGATGAGAATTGTAGTCTCAAAACATCTGGAGGGCCGAGGTTGAGGAAGCCTGGGTAAAGTTGTTTTGAAAGTGATAGGGTGCATTTCAGAGCCATAGCTCTGTGACAGAGCATCTCTGCCTTGTATGCAGAAGGTCTGCAGCATCCCCAGGTTGGGCTGGGAAAGACTCGTGCCTGAAACCCTGGAGAGCCACTGCCAGCCAGTGTAGACAGTAGTGAGCTAGATGGACCAATGGTCTGACTCTGTACAAGGTAGTTTCCTATATTCCCGTGTCCAGGTGGCGCTGTGGGTTAAACCAGAGTCTAGGGCTTGCTGATCAGAAGGTCGGCGGTTCGAATCCCTGCGACAGGGTGAGCTCCCGTTGCTCAGTCCCAGCTCCTGCCCACCTAGCAGTTCGAAAGCACATCAAAGTGCAAGTAGATAAATAGGGACCGCTCCGGTGGGAAGGTAAACGGCGTTTCCGTGTGCTGCTCTGGTTCGTCAGAAGCAGCTTTGTCATGCTGGCCACATGACCCGGAAGCTGTCTGCGGACAAACGCTGGCTCCCTTGGCCTATAGAGCGAGATGAGCGCCGCAACCCCAGAGTCGGACACGACTGGACCTGATGGTCAGGGGCCCCTTTACCTTTACTTTATCTGGAAGAACTTATCAGCTGTTTACACTGATTTTATTTTGGAGTATCTGATTTGTTTTTTAGGTCAATGCCTTCGCACCCCTCTTCTTGTTGGAACTTGTTTCTGTGCCTCATGTTCTGTGCATGTTCCGTCCTGTGACTTAATTTGTTAATGTGGCTTCGAAAGTGGCAAGGAGCAGACATTCCTTTTTCATAGTGCTTTCTTGGGGTGGGGAGTGGGGTTGCAAGTGTTCAGATCCATCTCAGGAAACCAGATGTATAATGCCACATCCTTGCATCCAAGTCCCAGTGTTGCCCCAAGGATGACTTAGATTCAAAAGATTAACAAGTTACCCTACATGGTGGAGGGCTGGGGGGTTTATGGGAAAAGCCAAAGCAAACTCTAGTTGGCTAGAGAAGAGCATGAACTGATATCCCAGCTGAGAAATGGAGGGAGTCAGAGAAAAGCAAACTGAAAAACTTTGCTTTCAGCAGCTGCGCAGATCAGAAGGCTTCTGTTTCCATGCACTTGCACCAAGGGGAATTTGATGGGGTAGTAAGGGAGAAGAAAGGAAAAAACCAAAGAGACAGAGGTGTCATACAACAGAAGCTGCCCCATAGCAGAAATGAGGAAAAGCACTCAAAACAAAGGCAAGGTCTTTGAGTTTTGAAAGAAAAGGTAGGGGTGTGTGTGTGTGTGTGTGTGTGTGTGTGTGTGTGTGTTTCTGGATGTGGAAAAAGCTTTGCAACAGAACTGATACCCACTGACACCAACATACTGGAAGGAAATCAACAAATTGAAAGTCAAATGCAAAAATTACTGATTAAGAAACAAAACTTTCCAGCACGACGATTTCATAAGATACCATGGAAATGTCAACATTTCAAAAGATGCAATGAGCCTCCGGAGCCAAAAACATGTAAAGACATAATCCAATATTTAAGTACGTTCCAGACTTAAACATATATATCATACTGTTGTGAATAGCTCACTGTGTTTAGGAACGGTTGTAAATATTTCCACACAAAAAAAGGGCTGCCGTTAATGAGAAATAAACATCAAATATTGGTTTGCTGGTGATATATGCATTTCTGTTTCTTAGGTTGGGGTTTTTAAATACTATAAAATTGCAAATGATGGACATTTGTTAGGTAATGTTAGTTATGTGGATTTGCCTTTCACAGCATACTCACTGCAACATTTTGTTTTAATTATTATGAGCAAAAAACTATTTAAGTCACAACTATCTTAGCTTGAGCAATTTGGAGTGTTACAGAACCTTGGTTTGAAGTCACAAGGGCCTGAGCTTTTAATAAGGTGTTTTTGTATGGCAGGTAGAGAACTGTACTTGATGCATACTGCTGAGACAGAACAATATTTTCCCTGAACTGCAAACCCATCGTTCCACAACCTGATCACTGGAATTAGTGTACCTAGGGAAAGTTTTAGTTTTCAACGATCCAGCAACAATTCATCAATCAGTTGCTGAATGAAGTAGGGGAAAACAGAATTCTGCAAAGCATCTTCCTTGTATGCTAATCTAGAAATGAGATACCCGCCATCAGTATTTTAAAAATTGTATTGTGCTAATTTGATTTTTATGTCTGCCACCTTATATATGCTGAAAAAAGGTGGGATAGTAGATAATTGTTCAAAACATGCATGGGATCTCAAATTCCTGCATCTTTTTATGAGTGTCCGACCACAGTCCCTCCATCTATTGTTGACACTGGCTGCTAACATGTTCACATTGTTTTGATGCCATTTCCCTTGCTGTCTTCCATGTCTCCACTGCCATTTATTTATTTATTTATATTTAAAATGATTTATAAACCTTTTTTTTAAAAAAAAGAATCTCTTAAGTGTTGCGCAGTATATAATCCTATGGCTGTTGCGACCCATGTCGATGAGGCATTCTCTCTGCATTTGATCTGTCTGGTATCAAAGACATTCACAAACAATTGTAGATCAATTGTAGATCAAAGGGGGGAAAGACCATGGGGGCAGAGGAGGAGGAGCAGGAAAACAGGAAAACAGGGTTAAAAAGCAGCAGCAGCAGCCTAGGGAACAAAAGAGTTGCTTGGGGAACCACAAGATGAGCTAGTCAGATTTGGCTGTGTGCTGGTGGTACTTGGGGGTAAGTGATTCACAGTTACTGTAAGAACAATATTTCCATGAGTGGAATGGCTAACAATTAAGCACATGCATAGCGACTACCCAAAAATTGCCAAAGCAAGGGGCCCTTCCTTCTTTCAGCTCTCTCCTACCTTATTTACATGCATACTTCGTGTGATCGCTCCCCATCTGCTTCCTGGACTGTTGACAACATCCAGCATCCTATGAATTTCAATGTGGGTTTATTCATATAGGTACTTCCTGGATACGGTGCTTTTGAATAATTATAAGTGTAGAAAATAAATAAGACCAAGTTATATAGATATACCTTTTTTCTGTTCTTCAGAGTACTCGAGTGGCTTTGGATCATCTGGAGTCTGTTCCTGAGAAACTGAATCTTCTAGAAGATTTCAGAGATTTTGGAGTGAGAATGTTTTACCATCTCTTTTTTGTTAGAAGCTGTTCAGCATTCCCCTGCACCAGTGGGAAATATATTGCCCTGGGGGCATGAAAATGTAAAGTCTGGAAGCTCCAGCTGGTGTAAAATGCTGTAGCTTGGATGGTTGATGGGAATAGACTACTGCCTGCTCATAACTCCTGTGCTTAAAGGCTTGCCTTGTATTGGTTTTCCATATAGTGCCAGGCCAAGTCAGGGTTCTTTTATGTAAGTTTCAACTTAACAACTCCAGGATACCTTAAGGACTGCATTGTTATGCTGCTTGATCAATGAAATACTTGGGGGAGTCACTTTTAGTGGTCCTCTGTGGCTCAGATGCCCAGGTCATAACCATCAGGAGCTCTGTGTGTGGTATTGTGGACCCAATTCTGCGGAAGCTTCCCAGCTTGGCGAAGACGTCTTTATTTCAAAAGGCATTGGGGCATTTTAAATTAGCTTCTCTACTTATATGGTTAACAGTAACAGATTTTATCTGTTTTGTAACTTCATTGTACACCACTTAGAAACTCCTGTGCTGTTAAGCAGTATATAAATGGTTGAAATGCATCAATAAATAGTATCGCTTTTTAACCCTTTATTTTATTGACATTTCATTAGATTTTGAAGTGTAGGTAAACCTGCTCTGTGAACCTGTGGCCCTTCAGATGTTAGACTACAACTCTCATCATTCCTGATCATTGGTCATATTGGCTAGAGAGTTCAACAACATCCAGGCGGCCAAACGTTCTCCAGCCCTGCTGTAAATGAATTCCCTTTCTACCCCCATTACTTTATCTAAATTAAAAAAATCCTTCCCAAGTACAGTCTTCTGCCCTGGCTTGAATCCCAGTTCATAATACAGAACTACCTGATAATGGTACAGCAATTTAAAGTTTACTCAAATTAAATAGCAGAGGATTATGTATTCCCTTTGCCAGAGTTTTTGATCTGTTCACAGTTTTTCAATAAACTGATTTTTTTAAAATTAGTGTGGCACCAGATCTCAGTTGTGTTAATATTTGAAAAGAGGTAGATTTTGTTTGGACATGGTGGCATTCAGTCTCCAAGCACTGCTTCCCAAATGATGACACACTGGATGCTTGTGGTTTCACAGCTGGAATTACCTATTGATAAGCCTGCAAAATCAGTAGGAGAGGTGTTTTAATACCAAGCTTGTTCATTACATTGGGTAAATACGCCATTCCATGGTAGGGACAAAATTCATGCCAGATATTTAGCATGCAAAATACCAGAGCACCACTATTCCATTGTTTGCTTTTGCACTATTCCATTGTTTGCTTTTAAGTACAATCAGTGTACTTAAGCAATTCAGAATTACCACTAGAACAAATTAGTTCACTAAGTACAGATTGGTTTTTTAAAAATGTCATTTCCAACAGGTGCTTAATTGCTCTGCTGAAGACGGAATCATTTCAAAAAAATGCAAGGTGATTTCCTCCAACCCCTTAGTACAGGTGTGGGGAACCGTTGGCCCTGCAGATGTCACTGAAATTCAACTCCCATCATCTCTGGCCATTGGCTGTGCTTGCTGGGTTTGATACTCTGCAACTTTCGGAGTTGTCAAAGGTTCCTCACATCTGCCTTAGAAAGTAGAATCAGAGGTCTTTGATGTACAGTATTACATTGCCCAAATGTTGGCAAAACAAGCAGGGAATAAGAGTATTGTATGAAACTGACACCAAATCAGAGCAGAACGGCTTTCTCTGTTTAACATTCTCTGGTGATTCCAGTGTTGGGTTGATTAAACACAACCACCTCTGGGAGGCCAGAGCACTGCCAACTCTCATTATTGCCCAGATAACGTTCCTATGGGTCTAGCAATCTAACCTTTCATCCACCTTACCCCGTTGCATTTTGCCAGGACATTGCCTGTGACCCCAAAACTGAAGACTGCCCCATTGCAGAACCAGAGAGTGAAAGTTCAAGATAAGTGTTGTGCTTGGTGCAAATACAGCATACAGAAGTTTCAAGGCCAGAGGGCCATCTCTTACAAATCCTACTGAAGCCACAGGTCCACCAGTAGAGCTGGGGTAACCAGCATGGTGTGTGTCATATATAGTTAGACTACATCTCCCATCATCCTTGGCCATGGGCTATGCTGGTCATTTTGTCTTTTTAAATAACAGATGACCGTATTTTGCCCATATTAAAAAGTTCTCTTTTATTTCAGGATTCTTACAATCAGACAGACAATATTGGAGACCGATATACTAAATACAAGGAAATTATGGGCTCCTTACATCAGCACCTGGAAGATTCAAAGCGCAGACTTGAAGACTTCAGAGTAAGTTTACCACCACTTTCTTTAAGCCTTCCTTTGTATGTGAAGCTACCAGAGAAATACACACTAATCACTAGAGCTCTTGATAGCACATAATCACTTACAGCAAAGTGCCAGTTCTATTCACTAGAAGCATATAAATACATACAATATGACTTGCTAGGTCAAAGTAGTCTCCTAGACACCAGCATTTTGTCTCCATCACTCACCAAGGAAAGCTCTAAAACTGGGTAAAAAAGGAGATTGTCGTCCCTCGTTTGTGAGTCCCAGGCATTCTATAACCTGACTTAGCCTGGGTATGGAGCTCCCTCCAAAAGTTTGTCTAAGTGTAAAAAGAAGAAGTGTGCATGCACACGAAAGCTCATACCAAAATAAAAACTTAGTTGGTCTTTAAGGTGCTACTGAAGGAATTTTTTTATTTTACTGTAAAAAAAAGGAAATACTATGTCATGCAGCACAAATAAACTCTTGTGAAGGATATTCTTCTGAAAGTTATAAACCTACTGTCAGTTCCATTATGAGAAAGAATATGTCCTCCATGCTGTATTATTAGTTCATTAAATCTTTGTGATGTTGTAAACTAAAAAGCCCTTGCTGGCAGGGCAGACACTCCAGGCTCTCCCTCCACCCCATCATACTTAGAGAACTGAGCCTGAAAATAGGGCTGGGATATTCCCAGACATTACCGGGATTCCAAAGGCAATATTGACATCGGGGTGGGGGCGTTTCTTGGATCTTGGGCAAGTCAAAAATCACGTTTTTGGGTTTTGTCCGAAAAAAGCTCAACAATTTCAATGGTTTCCTTAAAAAGAAAAGCTCGACAATTTTGAAGTGTTCCTTAAAAAAAAAAGCTCAATATGGGAACCCTACTAAAAATCAATTGGTTGCTCTACAAGCTGAAGAGTTGAGAAATGGGTTTTCAAGTGTTCTTCTCCACCTTACAATGTGCCAATAGCAGCTCAAGATCATGGGTTGTGACAATTTGGGCTACCTAGGAGCTATGTGTAAAGATGCAAGCAGGCCTGAACATTTCAGGAGCAAGGAGCCCTGGGCAGTCTCAGAACAGAGGTGTAGACAGTGCTGGCAGCAGCCATAATATCAGGCTGCAATAGACAAGCACAGTCCAGAAGACCCCAGTGGTGGTTCTGCAGAGCTGCCTTGTGAGGTCATGGGTCTTAGGCTGCAAAATGCAGGCACTGGTCAGACTCTTATGGCATTCTGCTCCCTGAGATCACAGGTGCTGATAGCGCTACCGACCCAGATTCTGGGGCGTGCAGGCTGCTGCCCTTTTTCAGCCAAAGATTGTGGACACTTAGAAACTTCACAATCTCTAGCTGCAAATGGTGGAGGTGATTAAAAGCCTCAGTACAAGTAGTGCCAAGTTTGAAGGGGCTTGCCCAATCAGGATATGGTACCATCATCACTAATCACCTATTCCTTCTCTCTGTTTAGACTAACCATTATGACTTGATCTATACTGGATATTAATCACCCAGTTCAGTGCTGAGTACAGAACAGAGTTTCATTTTTGTTTAGACTTTCATGAGCACAAGAGGAACTAAACCATGGTTTGGGAACCTTTGGTACTCTGGATAATGTTGAGCTCCCAATATTTATCAACCCCAGCTAGCATGCCCAATGGTCAGGGATGATGTGAGTTGTAGTCCAATAGGATCTGGAATGCCACAGGACTCTGCTTGATGGTTTACTTTTCTCTCATTTGTTTGCAAATAGGACAAAATGATTCAGATGTATGTTCATTTCGCTTGCTTGCTTGAAATAGGGCAGAAAATAGCTTTTCATTGCTAACTTCTCTTGATCACCTTATCTGCCCTAAGGCCAGAAATGAGCTGAAAGAGTCTACTTTTGTATTCTTTATGTTACTGTAAAAACAAAACAAAACAAAACACCCATACTTGTATGTGTGTGTCTGTGCTTTCTAGGGCTGCCCCATTTACCACGTGCTGCTTTGCACGTTTAAGATCTGTTGGGTGGGGGGGCGGCGGGCAAGAGTGAGATTCCCATTTATTCCACAGGTTGCAGCAAGAATGCGCAGAACTCAGAGTCGCACGTACAGAGGGTGACCTCTCCCAGAATTCTAAGTGACAGTGACGCAGAATCTGGGAGGAAATCAGATTTAATGCTAACTACTAGATTTACATTCTGAACAGTGAAACCAGATTTTATCAGTTTAAAAGAATTCTGCCACATTATATAACCCTGGCTCTAGGCTGCTTTTAATCTTAAAAGATAAAAAGGAAATACATCAAAATCAGCTCTTTCATAGCAGGAATTTCATCCCCTTTCGCAGGATAAGAAAACAGTTGCTGACATTTCTGCTATACAGAGTACGTCTTCCAACTGGCGAACTAACACCAGCTTTATGTCCAGCTCCTTGCTTTCCAATTCAGGATGTAAGTATTGATCACCCATAAGGGATCTCTATAAGACTGTTCGTGACCTCTTTTAGTGGATTGACAGATATCTTTCCCCCCAACACACCCCATTTTTATTATTGATACAATTGGAACGTTCTTTTTTCATGCACTAAATTTCTTTGTTTAGTTGGTCAGTATTTGGCTAATTAAAGTAAAATAAAAAAAATTCCTTCAGTAGCACCTTAAAGACCAACTAAGTTTTTATTTTGGTATGAGCTTTCGTGTGCATGCACACTTCTTCAGATGGCTAATTAAAGGTCTTGCATAGCTATTCTTGGTTAATAATAATACTGAACACAACAATCTTGTTTTTGTGTGGTCTACAAATAGCATAGATGGCATTGCCTTCTCAGCTGCTGCATCTGCAGGGATTCAAGAGGGAGTCAGTGTAGCAACCTTTACATGTAATTGCACCTCTAATCTTTCCCCAGTTCCCTGGAATGCCATGCAGCGAGGCAAAACCATCATTTTGTTTTGTAAATGTTTTTTTTTATTAAGCAGGAGTATAGTTCTGTTCATGAGTGATTGTCGCAATGCCTTTCCCCATATACAAACACATGAAACCTTTACACAGCCGTAAGTACAGCCTCTCTTTTCAGAGGTAGCAAATTTGACTAGTGGATACAGAGGATGGAAATACAACATTTGAATGCTGAGCCAGGTGGACCATTGGTTTGATCCAGCATGGCATTCCTATTACTTTTTATTCCTGAATGGGAAAGAAAGCTTATTACTAAACAAAGTTCAAAGTCCTGGACAACAGTATGTGAGAGAGTAAGTGGTACTACATGAGCCTGACATTCCTCCAGCCTTTCTCCTGTAGTGCCAAACCATGGTTCAGTGTTGCATGTGAACACAGCCTGTAATTTGTGACTGTTTTATGTTCAAATGTATTCAAAGTTGGAAATTCTCAGCTGGACTTTTATCATCTTTACCCCTGCATGCATACTGTGTTATGACTGTTCATAAAAACTTCAGGGTCAAGAATGAACCTTTCTAAAATTGCAAAACAGTGGTACCTTGGTTCTCAAACTTAATACGTTCCGGAAGTCTGTTCCAAAACCAAAGCGTTCCAAAACCAAGGCGCACTTTCCCATAGAAAGTAATGCAAAATGGAGTAATCTGTTCCAGACTTTTAAAAACAACCCCTAAAACAGCAATTTAACGTGAATTTTACTATCTAACATGACCATTGATCCATAAAATTAAAGCAATAATCAATGTACTGTAAAAGGTAAAGGACCCCTGACCATTAGGTCCAGTCGCAGACGACTCTGGGGTTGCGGCGCTCATCTCGCTTTATTGGCCGAGGGAGCCGGCATACAGCTTCCGGGTCATGTGGCCAGCATGACTAAGCCACTTCTGGAGCGGTACCTATTTATCTACTTGCACTTCGTGCTTTCGAAGTTTGGCAGGAGCAGGGACCGAGCAACGGGAGCTCACCCCGTCACGGGGATTTGAAATGTACTGTACTATACAATAAATAAAATAGTATTGTAGATGATTAAAAATAAAATAAATACTTACCTGCACTGATGATAGTCATTGTTTGGATGGGGGGCTTTTATCCATTTCCACAGTCACACAATCAATCGACTGGGACCCATACAGTCACAAAAACAAATTAACTGAAAAAGCCTCAAAATGAAAAACACAAAATAAATAGCGAAAACAAAAGCACCAAATATAAGCTCCAAATATCACCTCAGAACACTGCAGTCGGAAACGGAGGGCTTGAATTACAATGCGGGGGGGGGGGCGCAAATTAGCAGTGCAACAGGAAACACAGGGGGGACTCAAAATGGAGCACGTTCAGCTTCCAAAAAACAGTTCGAAAACCGGAACACCTACTTCCGGTTTTGTAGCGTTCGGGTTCCAAGTTGTTAGTGAACTAAGCTGTTCGAAAACTGAGGTACCACTGTAAGTGAAGGAAAGAGGGGGGCATGTTTAATCTGGAGAATCTTTGCTAAAATTCATTGTTCCACTTTAAATTAAGTTTCTATTGGCAGTGAAATGAAAACCAATTAAATTCCCCTGGTTTTTCTGTTTACTTCTTGCCTATCATTGTATGCCAGTTTTTAATCTCTATAGTTACTGTAGTCTACTTTTTTTATTTTCATAACCATCTATTTAAAACGTTATTGTGAGAGCTAGTCTGACTAAACATGTTTTGCAGAAAGGAAGAGGTTTATTTGACAGCATAATTTGGGCAAGAAGGTGCTCATTAGAGACGTACTTCATAAAGCCAGCTTTATTATCAGCTGCCAGTCAACTAAGTCTTTTTTTTAAAAAACAAAACCACAACTAATCAGCCACTGGCTGTTATCTCACCATTAATCCCAAGAAACTATTTTCTTATGACCACCGTACTTTTCTCCAGTTTTAGATTACAACATGATTAGCAACTGCAGATGCTTTGCATTAGTGTTGTAAATGTATCCTTTTCCTGTTTGCACAGTTTTTATCCTTTCTGTGTATTGACAAATCTTTTCCCAGAAGCCATTTTATTTCTAAAGCTTGTTGAGCTGGGACCTTGAAAACCTGCAACCTTTTTAAAGAAAGACAAGGGCAGCAAGGCTTCCCGGTCTCCTGTTACTGATCACAGTCCTCAGTTAACCTTGCCTCTGCTGATGCACAACACATTTGAATAGTAGTTCAAAGTACTCTGCATGCATTGGCCATGTTTGGACATAATGCTAAGCCAGAAATGTGGATTGTTAAGCCGTACTGTGCATGGTCTGTATACTGGTACCCAACACCTTGGGGAGCCAGAAGACAGTCCACAGAGTGGCTGGCTTAGCGTTATGTCCAAACCAAGGGTTAGCAATCATGGTTTGTGTAGGCAAAACAGCCCTGTGTTCAGACACAAGTGCTAAGCCAGCCACACTTGCGAAAAGGGGGTGGGGATGGGGCAGAGCTGACAGTGAAAAAAGCCTTTGTTAAACCACCTTTCCTCATATAAACTGACCTGGACTCTGAAATCATCATCATCTGAGGCCCTTCTTCTGGTGCCTATTCAAGACGTTTGCAGGGTGGCAACATGAGAACAGGCCTTTTCTGCAATGGCTTTCCACTTTTGGGAATGCTCTCCCCAGGCACTAGGCAAAAATGTTCTTCTTCAATCAGGCTTTGGCTGATTAATATTCTACAGCCTTTTAAATGTGTTTGGGCGGTGGTGGTATTGTTTAGTTTTTGTTTCAACTATCTATTTTGTGCTTTTATCCTGTATTTTTATCTTGTGAACCGCCCTGAGATCTTCAGATGAAGCGTGGTATTATATTACTACTACTAGTAGTAGTAGTAGTAAGGTGTTATCACAACCTTTGAAAAGAAAGAAGCTTTCCTGGTGTTAATAGTAGTAGTAGTAGTAGTAGTAGTAGTAGCAGTAGTAACACCAGGAAAGCTTCTTTCTTTTCAAAGGTTGTGATAACACCTACAGTAAACTATTTGTTTGAAAAACTGAGCCAGGATAAAAACTTTGGGTGAAATTCAGTGTTGTTCTCTTCTGTTCATTCTGTCTGGTGCAACAATTGTAGCATGACAGGTGGGACAATCCCCCATCTCTTTACCTCCTCATCCTTTTTGAGGTGGTGTATGGGAGCGGAGAAGATGGAAAGCCTATTGGCTCAAGTGCAATTTCTTGCAGGGCTTCTACTGACAGGGCTTGTTAGGTGACTCCTGCCATTAGGCCACATCTGACTAAGGAACAGGAAACTTGTGACTCTCCAGATGTTGTAACACTATAACTCCCATCCTCCCCGACCGCTGACCCTGTTGGTTGGGACTGATGGGAGCTGGAGCCCCAGAACATCTAGAGGACCACAGGTTTCACCCCCCTGGACTAAGTCATACTCAAGAGTAGACTCTGTGAAATCAGTTGACTTAAGTTAGGTCCATTGATTTTATTTGATCTACTCTGAGTTTGACCTAGTGGGATACAACCCTTAAAGTCCATAATTTTGCATTGCTAACTGAAGCATTGTTTGTTACTACAGCAAACAAAGTTTGAAATGTAACATAAAAAAAATATTTTTTTAAGTCCCCAATTATTTCCTTAAACTCTTTTGTTTTTTTACCACACCACCTACGGGCCAAGGTAACAGATTCCGTAGGTTAATACTGCACTGCATTAAAAGGATTTCCTTTTAATATGCTTTAAGTATATTGCTTTTTGATTTTTATCATGTACCTTCTGGCTCGTGTATTACCAGAAAGGTAAACAGGATTTGCTATTCCATCTGGCCTCTTTACTATTCATAATTCTACCTGCTATCTGCTGGTAATGAAAGCTGTGCTTCATATTAGCAGCTTTTGCTCACAATCCTTTTGTACCACAACTTTCCACTTTGATAACAGGTAGCTCTAAAATTATTTTCTTTGGAAGAATAAAGAAATACAAGCGAGAGAGAAGAGGAAGGAAGGGAAACCAACAGCGCATAAGATTTTGAAGGCAGGAGGAATGTCTCCAGCCCATCTGCTAGTTTATAAGGTCACTCATAGGGTGGAGAGAGCAGGCCCTCTCCATGCACAAACTACTTCCTAGTCCTTTTCCTGTAAGGCTATCTTGAGGTTGTGGTATATGCCTGAACGCCAAACCCTGCGACGACGTGAGCTCCCAGTTGCTCGGTCCCAGCTCCTGCCAACCTAGCAGTTCGAAAGCACCTCAAAGTGCAAGTAGATAAATAGTTACCGCTCCAAGCGGGAAGGTAAACGGCATTTCCATGTGCTGCTCTGGTTCGCCAGAAGCGGCTTATTCATGCTGGCCACATGACCTGGAAGCTGTATGCCGGCTCCCTCGGCCAATAACGCGAGATGAGCGCTGCAACCCCAGAGTCGGTCACGACTGGACCTAATGGTCAGGGGTCCCTTTACCTTTACCCTGTTGTAACCCTTTTGTTAGACGTCATATATTCATTTTAATATAGAAAACCCAGAGTTACCATCTACTTATGGATAGCAGTCAACAGATTGCCCGACAAGACAGAAGTACTGTTTCTGAGGGGAAAGGGAGGGGGCAGGTATGGGAACTCCCTGGTCCTGAATGGAGTGACTGTACCCCTGAAGGACCAGGTGTGCAGGCTGGGAGCCATTTTGGACTCACATCCGTCCATTGAAGTGCAGGTTAATTCTGTGTCCAGGGTGACTGTCTACTAGCTCCACCTGGTCCACAGGCTGAAACCTTACCTGCCCTCATGCTGTCTAGCCAGAGTGGTACATGCCCTGATTATCTCCCACTTGGATTACTGCAATGCTCTCTGTGTGGAACTACTGGCCTTCTGGCAGTTCCCTCACTGTGAGAAATGAGATTACAGGGAACCAGGCAGAAGGCTTTCTCGGTAGTGGCACCCACCCTTTGGAACACCCTCCCATCAGATGTCAAGGAGATAAGTAACTATGCAACCTTTAGAAGACTTCTGAAGGCAGCCCAGTACAAGGAAGTTTTTTAAAAAATATATTTGAGGTTTTTTGTATTTTAATATTTTGATGGAAGCTGCCCAGAGTGGCTAGGGAACCCAGTCAGATAGGCAGCATATAAATGATAAAACTACTGTTCATCACCATCATCACCATCATCAAACAATACATTTTTTATTTCTGCATTTCATTTATGAATCACTTCCCATGAGGAATCCTCAAGGTTTTCGCAATGTAATAAAAACTAACACGAACACAGTTTAAAACAACTAAATATGTAGGGACAGTTTAAACTAACAAAAGCAAATGCATAAAATAAAATAAATTCAAATCCAATACAGATATCTAAGATCTCCCTTTAGAAGCCTTGTTGAAAGAGAGATGTCTTTAGCAGGCCCGAAAAAGGCACCTATTGAATATGTAATAGGAGGGAGTTCAAAGCGATAGATGCCGCAGCACTAAAGGCTTGATTCCAACCTTGGCAGAATGGAGCTTCTGATAAGATGGTACCTGCCAGGATTCCCTCTCCTGCAGAATGCAGAGATCATTTGGGTGTGTAGGGGGAAGAGGCAAGATATGAGGATGAGAATGAACTGTAGGGGGTGATGTCTATAAAATCTCCATATGCAAACCCACCAACAGCTTCGCAATAAGAAAAACACATAATGGGAAGGGACCAATATAAAACATCAACGCAATTAATTGATAATTCATTTCTAGGTGTTAGCTGGAACAGAGTGATGCGTCCCAAGTGGCCGCTGGCAGAGCTCTCTCTCTTCTGGCGGTGGAGAACTGCCCTTGCTTACAGATCACCTTCTAATCTAGAACAACTTACCTACCAGCTCCAATAGACTGTAGGATGGTTCAGGCATTCAGTAGCACTGAACTATGGTTTGGCACTATGAGATTGAGTTATTTTGGAGCCATGGGCTTCACGTTGTCTCTTCCCCTCAGGTGTGTTGATACCCTTCCTCCTATCCTGCTTTAAGGTAAACTGCCATTTTACCAAAGCTGGGAACTGTGGCTTGTGCTTGCCTGGCAAAGCAAAGTTGCAACCCAGGATGAAACTAGTTAATGCTTTCTAATTCTGATCAAGCGGGTCCTTTTTTGCTGCAATAAATCTGTTATTTTTTAAAGTGCTGCAAGGAACTTATTTTGCATACATCAGCTTTAAAACAAACAAAAGAAAGTGCTTCACATAGTTCAGAATTAACCTGTGGAATTCATTAACATACACAGTGTTCAGAAAGAATTAGATAAATAAGGTAGGTATAATGAATGAAGGACCCATGCTGACAGCCATAAGTACAGTCTCCCTTTTCAGGGGTAGTAAATCTGACTGTTGCTCTTACTTTTTATTATGCAATTGGGGGGGGGGGACTTCAGTGTTTCCCATCTGCAAAGTGACAGTTCCCAAATCTCTGGATGCACTATTATCCCTGTTCCGCATTCTTCCTTTTGATTTTACCACGGTCCCATCACCTCTGTCATTATTTCCAAATAGACAAGGTTGTGCAGTGGTACCTTAGTTGTCGAACGTATTCCATTCCGGAGGACCGTTCAACTTCTGAAACGTTCGAAAACTTGAGGTGCAATGGGCGGTCTGCAAAGTCAGTGGAGAAAATTGAAAAAAACCTCAGCAGAAGCTATTTGGCTTCTGAGGCGCGTTCGAAAACAGAAGCTTTTTCTTCTGGGTTTTGAGCATTCAGAAACCGAAACGTTCGGCTTCCGAGACACTCCACAACCTAGGTACCACTGTACTTGAAGTAGTATTGAACAGTCTCTTTAGTGGACACCCTTTTCAATGTTATTTTTCTTACCTGGCTGCTAAATCTTCACAGATTGTCAAGGCAACAGCCATAAAAATCCATGGCTCATCCACATATACAATATAAGCAGAGATACAGCTGACTGGTTCATTACATATGTGGGAGATAAGCTTTCACTATTTTACAGATCAGTCTAAACAATAAAAGGAAGATGAGAGAAACATCCCTATGCAGTGTATTTTATAGGATATAGATTATTTCTGTATAAGCCCCACCCCCCACCCCCACCCCCAGGGTTTCCTCTTCCAGACCTTGGCCCAGGGCTCAGACATCTTAACTAGCTTCTCATTTGATTTAAAAAACAAAAAGGTGGCTGCAAGGTCACCTTGGCTTTTGCATTCTTCATTGCTGCTTGACAAAATGATAGCATCATATAAGTTCATGACCGTGCCTCCGAGCGCAGGCAATCAGTATGACATTGCTCCTGTTTTTATTACATTGTTTATCTACATGTTACTCTGAGACAGCCAACACCATTGCAGTAGGTCCTATTTAATTGGATAATAAGGATTCAAAATACAGTTTAACATCTCTCTCATAGTGACAGCAAATGAAAATTTGAGAATTGGTGGAAGTTTTACCAGTATCTCTGAATTAGCATTTCCTTCTACTTCTATCAACCTGAGTTTTGAATGGAAAAGGATCCTAGGAAATCCATTGTGATTATATTTAGCAACATTTCGTAGAATCACAGAATTGTAGAGTTGGAAGGGACCCTGAGGATCATCTAGTGCAACCCCCTGCAATGCAGGAATAGGCAGCTGTCCCATATGGGGATCAAACTTTTGCAACCTTGGCATTATCAGCACCATCCTCTAGCTCAGAGCTTTCCAAACTTTTCATGTTGGTGACACACTTTTTTAGACATGCATCATTTCATGACACAGTAATGTCATGTTTTAGTAGCAAACTGGAGGTTAAAATAACCCCTTTCCAGCCCCCCCCCCGAGGAGAGCGGGTAGGATTTGTGTGACACACCTACACACTGCAGCCAATGTGACACAGCTGACACACAGTTTGAAAAGCTCTGCTCTAGCCAGCTGAGCTATCCAGGCAAAACTTTCTTTCCTATTCAGTCAGAACACAACAGTGCTTTTTGCAACTCTTGACAGATCCAAGCCCAGCTGGTCTTCAAGAATTAGTTCTTTCATACCTTACATAGCATTATGTGTGGCTTGTCCACTGCATGTTTCCCCAGTAAACGCAATAAGAAATGAACAGGAAATACATGTCTGTAAACGTGTGGCAGATTAGCACCGAAAAGCACCTCGCCTGTGAAGAAAAAAGCCAAGTAAAGGGGTGTCTATATAAGGATAGAGGAGTATAAAATTATGCTTAGTGTGGAGAAGGTAAATAGACAGAAGACATTTCCCCCGCTCTCACGTGTAATACTGGGGCCATCCAGTGAAAGTGAATGTGAAGAGATTCCAGATAGATGAAAGAAAGTACTTCCTCCCACAGTTCATAGTTAGTCTGTGGAATTCTACAAGATGTAGTGATGCTAGGCGGCTTTAAAAGAAGATTTGGCACACTCATCAGTGGCTACATTCTGCTTCCACTGTCAGAGGTATGATGCTTCTCAATACCAGCTGCTGGGAATCACAAGTGAGGAGAATGCTATTGTACTCAGGCCCTCCTTCCAGGCTTCCCACATGCATCTGGTTGGCCATTGTGAGAATAGGATGCTGGTTTAGAAGGGCCTTTGGTCTGATCCAGCAGGGCTCTCAAGTCAGGATTAGCTCCTTGGGTCCTATCTGCCACATGTTGAAGCAACTTACCTGAAACGCATTGCATGAATTTTCTAGGAGACACACGGTTGACAAGTAGCAAACTTGTTTGGCCCATAGAGGGTGAATTGGATCTTATTCTCCCTTTCTGCAATAGATCAAATTGCATTTATATAGCTGGTCTCCCTCCCCACACCCTGGCACAGAGCAGTTGATTTCCAATACCCAATCACAGCTGAAGTGGGATTCCAGCTCCTCAGGAGCAATTATCCGTCAATCTGTAGCAATTTACGCCTCATTAGGAAAGCCCAAATTAAGCCTCCTTACACGCTGGCCTACCTATATCCCATAGGAATATGAAGACCCATACCCTATAAACTGTTCTCACTTGAGGAGAGGAAGCGGGAGCTAGAATCACTTGGAGAAAAAAAAATCAGTGAATCTGTGTGAGCCGGGTGAAAACCTTCAAGGGGCTGGGCTATAGGCAGCAATCTAGTGAAGGTCGATAGCTGGGAACTGGGAGCCAGTACTGGAAGAGGAATCAGGCTCAGAGGGCAGGCCGGAAAACAGAAGTGGAAAGCAAGCCAGGAGTCAGAACCAAAGAACAAGGCCAGAGATGCAAGACATCCTAGCTCAGGTAGATTGTTGTTGCTCAAATAAGTCTCAGCCACAGAGAGAAGTACTTTCTATACCTTCCTGAGCAGGAAGAGCCAGCTTGGATGTGGGGAGCCAGGCCAGATCTGGAAGGTATTGGGAGGCTACATGGGACAGCGGCCAGCAGCTACTGACAACCAATACTGTTCAGTACTACCTGCTTGGCATGGGGTTGGACTGGATGGCCCTTGTGGTCTCTTCCAACTCTATGATTCTACCTTACATGTGGCTGGGCTTGCACAGCTGCCGACAAGCCAATGTGATTCCTGGTAGGACATTTTGCAGAATGTTTCCTATGCCAGTGACCCTTTGAAGCAGCCAAGCTGGTCTAAGCCTGAAGCACTCATGCTTTCCCACAGACACAGCAACACGAGTCCCCGGAAAGCTGGATGTTATAGGTGGTTAAAACTAGTGAACTAGAAGCTCTTCTTAGCTTCTCTTTATATTGCAGAGCTGTCATCCTTGTATCAGGCTCAGGCTACACCCAAGGGTAAATCATTTTGTGAGAACTGTAACCTGGCTCACTGACTTTTAACATTTAAGGAGCTTCTCTGAACCACTGCTTTCCTGTGACAAGCCTTGTTCTCCAGAGCAGGAAGCAATGGCAGTAAGATGCCATTTCTTTGAGGTGCTGGTGGTAGCAGTGCCTTCCTTTCCTGTCCTTTCATCTCCCCCCCCCCCTCCCTGGGCCACAGTCTAAAGGGCATAGAGCAGTCTAAGCAGTCACTCAGCAACACAGCCAGTTCTCCACCCACACAATGACCACACTCCTCTGCCTTGCTTCTGCTGGGAGCATTCTAGATGCCTCTCAAACATTCTTGCTGGACACGATGACACCAGCAGGCTCACATAGATACATAAACCTGCTTAAGAGGTCTATATTTAATCCTTCAGCTAAGCCAGGCCTGTACTGCTACCTCATTAAAAATCAAATTTACGATTTGAGTTTTGCCATTAATTCTGTGGGGACAGGATGCATTCCAAATCGCAATATCAGTTGCCTTGTCTCCAAAGTTCGCATGTGCAGAAGTCTGCTCACAGGATGATATTCCTTGTAGTAGAAGGTGTGGAGGTGACCCCTTATTTTCACTGCAGCCCCCTGAAAGGCTGCTCTGAAAGGCTGGGGGGATCCTCCAGAACAGCATGGGAAGTGATGACGGATGTCAGCAAAAGTGGAAGCCTTGGCAGGATTGGAGTGGCTTCCTTGCGTGGAAGAGCAACTATCTAGAAGATTGTCAAACCATTATCTCTAAGAGAAAAATCATTAAATCACCTATTTTCCATCTTTGGTTCACCTAATAATAATAAAAATAAAATAATAATAATATTTATACCCCGCCCTCCCCAGTCAAAACCGGGCTCAGGGCGTCTAACACCAATAAAATTACAATAAGACATAAAAGAAAAGAAAACAATTAATTAAAATACAGATTAAAATGCAATATTAAAATTTAAAATACAGGGGTCAGACTGAATCCAACCCAAAGGTGCAGCAGAACAGCTCTGTCTTGCAGGCCCTGCGGAAAGATGACAAATCCCGCAGAGCCCTGGTCTCCTGTGAAAGAGCGTTCCACAAGTTGGAGCCAATACTGAAAAGGCCCTGGGTCTAGTTGACGCCAATCTAGCCACCTTATGGCTTGGGATCTCCAGAATATTGTTGTTTGTGGACCTTAAGGTCCTCCGCGGGGCATACCAGGAGAGGCGGTCCCATAGGTACAAGGGCTTTAAAAGTCAAAACCAGCACCTTAAACCTGATCCTGTACTCCACCGGGAGCCAGTGCATCTGGTAAAGCACTGGATGAATGTGATCCCGCGGCCGGGACCCCGTAAGGAGCCTCGCCGCGGCATTCTGCACCCGCTGGAGTTTCTGGATCAGCTTCAAGAGCAGCCCCGTGTAGAGCGAGTTACAATAATCAAGCCTGGAGGTGACCGTCACATGGATCACCTGATGCCAGTAAGCAATCTAACCACTGTATTTTGCACTAACCAAAGCATTCAAATAGTTTTCAGAGACAGTCTCACCTACAGTGCATTGAATCATTCTAAATGGAGTGTTACCACTCTATGGGTAACTGGACAGGCCCTCTCTGTTTAGAACAGTCTGTTTTTTCTAGGACACCCCCCCCCCCAATGTCGAATCTTTCAGCGAATAGGTGATTGCTTCCCCTCCCCTCCTTTCTTCTGCAGCACACACCAAAAGTACATTTCCTTCAGATTCAAATGCAACTAAAAAAGGTGCTATCAGCATGACGGTGAACGGAACAAAACTGCGAACACAAGAAGAGAGGTACTAAAGCAACTTCGGAATGTGCAGTTACACTGTTGGAAACTCGGCTCTGTGGCACTTTTCCCCCCAGTTCTGACTGCAGCTGTATTTACCAAAGCAGTGCAGATTCCTTGGTCCAACAGATGCCAAATAGTGACTGTAAACAACATCTCGACTGTGCGTCTAAAACGAAGCAAGTGAAACCTGAATGTAAAATGCCAAAGAATCTTGTGGTATGAAGTGCTGTCCCTATTGCTTTGCTTCAGTCCATCCCAAACCTTTGCCTTTCCGTGAGTTTTGTTATATAACTTAATATGTTTTAAGTTCAAAGAGGCGATGGATTTTTGGTTGAACAATATATAGATAGAACATAAACACAATCAGGTAATGGTTAATAGAAATTGCTTGGTGTGTAAATAACATGTTTTATAACATAATTTAGAGCTGTACAGGCATAATAGCATTTTACAACAAAGGTGCCTCAAATGATGCATTATGCAATGATTACGTTATTGTGCTTAATAATAGAAATCGTTTATATCTGAAACAATGACCTGAATTTCCTCCACTTTGAGGTGAATTCAGATTACATGCTGCATTTGATTCTGTTTGGGACTACTATGTTTGTTGATCCAAGCTCAATGGAGAGTGCAGCCTAACCCAAATTTCCCCAGAACTGGAGGAAATTCGTTAACTACTTGTTATGAACCACTTCTGTAATTAAGCATAATAATAATTTTGTTTTGCTAAACCTAAAATCTCCAATAATGTAATGAAATATTTTATATCCTACATGGCAGAGGAGAAGCAGACTCACAGTATCTAATTTTGTGGTACAAATGTACAATGTCTTCCTGGAGACACCTGTAATTGAATAAACAGGTTAAGAACCTTTGGCAGAGGAGGTTGGTTTATATGAGTACCGAACCTTTTTTTTAAAAAAAAGCAATTTCTAATAGCCACATCCTTCCCAATACCTCTTTATTAAGTTTTTTTGAAATGTCACCTTAACTCTGAAAATTACAGTGTACAATAATTCAGCCATATACTGTGGTCTCTATTGATGAAATCAGATATTCCCTTTCTTGATGTTTCTAATAAAACTTCCCCTTCTCCTTTACCTGCCTCCGTGATTCTTGGTTTATTGCCCATATCTTGGCTCTGATCTGTGAAATGCACTTGGTTTTAATGTTCAAGTCTGAGTCCTTATAAATGTGCCTTGAGAGCACTGGCATCTGCAAGTAGGGCTGGGAATATCTCCTTGAAACTCTAGAGAGTTGCTGCCTGTCAGTGTGGACAATACAGAGCTAGATTGACCAGTGTTCTCACTTGGTAGAACACAGCTTCCTATGTTCTCAACATTTGCTTGAAGTATCCTTCAAGAAGGATACTGACAAGCTGGAACGTGTCCAGAAGAGGGCAACCAAAATGGTCAAAGGCCTGGAAACGATGCCTTATGAGGAACGGCTTAGGGAGCTGGGTATGTTTAGCCTGGAGAAGAGAAGGTTAAGGGGTGATATGATAGCCATGTTCAAATATATCAAATGATGTCATATAGAGGAGGGAGAAAGGTTGTTTTCTGCTGCTCCAGAGAAGCGGACACGGAGCAATGGATTCAAACTTCAAGAAAGAAGATTCCACCTAAACATTAGGAAGAACTTCCTGACAGTAAGAGCTGTTCGGCAGTGGAATTTACTACCAAGGAGTGTGGTAGAGTCTCCTTCTTTGGAGGTCTTTAAGCAGAGGCCTGGCAGGCATATGTCAAGAATGCTTTGGTGGTGTTTCCTGCTCGGCAGGGGGTTGGACTGGATGGCCCTTGTGGTCTCTTCCTACTCTATGATTCTATGATTCTATGAATAAGATTCCCATTCATCAATCTGAATGGGCTTTTAAGTTTTATCTGCCAAATGCCTCTTGCTTCATTTTGAAACAGGGGTTATAAAAAGGGATCTGCTGATAAATCTAAACATCTCTTCTCCTCTCTCAACACACACACACAGAGAGAGAGAGAGTTTTTTTACTCCTGCACCTGTGCATGGGGATGTGTCAGTCTCCCAAGCCTTTATGTGAACAGTGTGACTGTCCGTACTGACAGAGCCTTTGTGTGTGCAGTTGTGTGTGTTAAAGGTACAGGGCAGGCCACTTCATGCATCCCTGCTCCCATGTTCCTGTTCAGTAAGACAGGAACACCTGAAGAAGCCCGGTGTCCATAGGTGCTGATTCCTAGGGGCTGATTATTTTTCTTGTCCTGGAACCGCTGGGCATCCTGCTCTGCTCACACACAGTAGGGAGTGTTTACTGTATTTCAGCAGCTGCAAAACTACCCAGGACATTTCAAGATGGATTCCTTCTTTGTCTGCCAAACCCTGGTCTCAGAAGCCTCCTGAAACTGGGATACCAATTTCAGCTTCTGTCAAGAAGGCTGATGAATGGAGCGCATGTAGGTAAAAGTTTGCCTTCAGTCACATGCAAGCCAAGAGGAATACCTCAGAGATTAGCTTTGGAGAAAGACACACACCAAGCCTATCGCATCAGCCATAGGAAGAACACAGCCACAAGCACTGCATATTAATTCTCTCACAAGTTCTCTTTCAGTGGTACTTCATGGATAACTTTTCCATAACGCAGCAAAAGACTCCAAATAATCTCCAGCCAAGTAATATGTACAAAAATGCATATTCTAGGAAAGACTTACATAACATCAGGAGATTCGCCTGTTCTTTGTTAAAACACATTGTTTAGTATTATATGATACTTAAGAACCTGCAGAATCATAGAATTGTAGCTGGAAGGGACCATGAGGGTCATTTAGTCCACCCCCCTGCAATGTTGGAATCTTTTGCGCAAAAGTGAGCTGAGAATGTCCCCAACCATATAACGGAAGCAACAAAAGTGAGGAGATAAGTAGATACGTATCTTACTAAAACAAGGAAAGGGTAGAAAAATATAAAGTTTGAGAAACATAATATGTAAACAGAACGATGACATCAAAGTGTGCAGTTCTGATGGAATAAAATTATTGTCACTTATTCAAAGCTGTGGAGATGGACAGTTTATTAATACAGTAGTAAAAATGGCCATATTTTAATTCACATAGGTTTCAGTATAATGGGGGTTATAGGTTTGTTTTGTTTTTATGATGTATTTTGTGTTCTTATTTTATGTTTTTATGCTGTGAACTGCCCAGGAATCTTCGAATGAAGGTTGCTATACAAATTAAATACATACATACATGGATCCAAGGGTGAGGTGCATACAGAAAGTATTTCTGCTTGCACAAGAGTTGGCCCTTCGTTTTTGGAAACGAGTCCTTCTTCACCATATGTCTTTGCTTCCAGATGGTTTCCCGACCCCCTAGAGCATTGAGGGGGGGGGGGCTGGAAAGGGAAGGGAAGTAAAAAAGGCCCATTTCCATGAATGGAGGGCTACTCCAAGCCAAGGTGCAGATGCATTGGAATCAGTGACCTTCCTCTGACCACTGCCTTACTCTCCCAATCTCAGACTCCACAAATTATGAAATAAATACTTGTGTAGGAAAAGCTGGCTGTGAGAATGACAAAAAGGATGCTCTGTTCAAAGTTACTTTTGTAATGCTGTCATGGTGTCTGTGAACACACTTGCTGCTTTCTAGCACTTGGGTTTTTTAAAGAGAATTTATTTATTGATATTAATTGAATAAGGTCAAAAGTCTAGTACTTTTCCTCCATAAATAGACTCATTCTCAGTATCACTTGCATACTGCCCCAGAACTTTGGAAGCTGCAGCGATAGCAGTCATCAAAATTATATCTATCTTGCAATAAAGACCCAAGTTTCAGTCGTCTTCATAGCTTTTATTATATTAGCGCCAGAATTGCCGGCACACAGTATTTAATCCTCAAACGTTCTTCTGCTGCACTCTTGTTTTCTCTTTGACGTCCTCGGCTGATTCTGATCAGGAATGCTGTGCTTGTGAAGGTCGCAAAGAAAGCAGCCCTTCAGCTTTCTCTCATATGAGCAATGAGATCAGTTTCCGAGGCTGATTTGCTATGGAGCTTGCTAAAACAACCACCCAGCAATTTCTAGTCGTGTCTTTACAAGTGGATCTTGAAACTTCTTGTTATTTCCTAAAATTAAAAGCCACATTGTCAAAAGACTTAGCATTAGATCATGTGCTGATTAATTTTGAAGATCATCCCACGGGTGGACGTTAAGTATGTTGTTTGTTCCAATCTGCTGAGTGCTACAATTGTTCCCCCAGCCTTAAGCAGACTAGAGTGGAGGGCAAATGGAGCAACAATTTGAAAATAAAGTTGTACTGAACGAGGGATTGACAGGAGGAGGACCTCCCCATCATCACCATCCTAATAGCAAAATCCATAAATAGCAAAACCATTTTGAAGAAATACTCAAAGAATGCAGTGCTGGCTCCAGGGTTTCCCCAGGGTGGGTGGGAACATGGACAAGGTGTTCTGATCGAGTTCTCCACCTCTCCAATGGCTGACTGCCCACTCTTCCTTTTCCTTTGTGCCCAGTCTGCACAGAGAGAGAGAGAGATAGCGCACTGAGGAAGCAGAGTTGCTGTTCCAATTCCTCAGGAAGAAGAGGAACTGAGCCAAGAAAATGTGCCCCTCCACCCCTTTGAAGTGTGGGTCTCAGCAGGTGCCTATCCCCGACACTGGCCTTGAAGCAATAACCGTGGGTGCTGTGCACAGCCTTAGACATTTCATTATCGCCAATAATTTCATTATTTCTACCTGTATGTGTAGAAATATTTCAAGCCTGTAACCCTTCACACTGCAGGTAGGGATTCCATGTTTTGAATGCTTCCCTTATCACGGGCTCCTTTGGGATGAAAATGTAATAACTAAAAAGGATAACAAAGAAACGGCATGTGCCCAGAAGTGCTATAGGCCTACCTTGCTCCATGATATACAGACATCCTCCCCCCACTTACGCAGGGGTTACATTCTGAGGCCCTCTTTGCATAAGCAAAAATTGCATAAGTGAGGACCACCTTCTAAACACACCCTTGAATCCTCACCTCTGCTGCTGTCTCTCCAATCCAGACCAAAAATACTGTATCCAAAAATATCCACAACTAGAATTGAAGCTCTGGAGCCCACCTGGAGGCTGGGTTACACAGAAGCATAGCTGCCAAGTTATCCCTTTTTTAAAGGGATTTTCCCTTATGCTGAATAGGCTTCCTCGCGAGAAAAGGGAAAACTTGGCAGCTATGCACAGAAGTGCATTCAAATCTGAAATGGTTCACTCTAGGATCATGCGCTCTGTGATATTGCTGAAACTCTTAATTTTCTGTTCCTTACCTAGAAAGGAGTGTAGTGAACTATCTCATAGGTTAGGTGAGAGAATGAACACCTTAATCATTATCAAGTATTTTGTAAAATGAAAGCCTTCTTTATAGATGCTGAGCTGTACTGGATAGAACTTTAAAGGGGACATCATTTTTCTTCTTCCTGGAACTGAAACACTTGCAAAAGAAACTGTGAGTCAAACAGGCATATTTAAAGCACCAGATTTTAAAATTACTGCATTCAATCTGGCCACTCCATTTGCAAAATCCAGTACTAAACACATTTGTTCAAAAACTGCTATAACCTGTTCAAGATTTTGCAGTGGGAAACGTAGTTTGACTAATATTTCTCAAGCAACGATTGCATCAGGGTGTGAAATCAAAGCATTTTTGAAGTCTTTGTTTCATTCTCCTTCCCCTCAGGATGCCTTTTCAGGAACACGGCATGACCTCCTCCCACAAAGAGATTGATCCCTCCCTTAGTCTGGCTGCACAGATATTGGTGATGATTTGAACTATGTTAGTTTTGGGAAAAGATCTGTAAAACCATCAAAACATACACTATCTCTCTGTTCCAGATTCCAACACAGCTCTCTGAGGGCGACTTTGTGGAATCCATATGGCAATATAGAGGTTTTAGTTAGAAAACATAAAAAGACAGAGCCCCGGTTCACACACTGACCCAGGACAGTGCTGTTAGCAGCGCAGTGAACGAGACGCACGTACCTCTTCCCTTCCCCCATGAAAAGAGCCTGTAGGATGAACAAGGCCTGCACATGATGTTTTAAAAAGGATGTGGAATCGTCCAAACCAGGCCTGTGCACCATCAACTGCTTATGCAGAAACCCCAGCTCACATTGCAGTCTATCCTGGTGCAGAAAAGGGGCATGCACCATTCTTCCTTCGAGACTGTTGCACAACCACCACAGCAGAATGAATATATCAGCTGGAACACAGTGTTCCCTCACAGGTTTTGCAATTCGATTGCTCATAAACGGCCAAGAGCTCATACCAGAAAACTTCAGCCATCATAATTTTATGGATGTAGCATACATCACATGATTCCCTCTCTTAAGTGTGTCATGTTGTCGACTGGGTAGAATGCTGGTTCCTTTGGTGGGGGGACGGGACCTATTGTGTGGCTGTTTTTATTTTTATTATGTGGTTTTATATCTTGATTTTATTCTGTGAACCGCCCTGAGACGGTATGATGATATCTGTCCTGGGACAAACAGACTTTGATCTATTAGTTCCATAACTAGATGGGAAATGACAGTGGCCTACGTCAGAGAATTGTTGAGAAGAGTAACAAGATCGATTTTTAAAAGGTTGTCAATCAGATAAATCCAGGGGGGGGGAGGCCTAATAGCTGCATTAGGGATATATAGGGTGGAAATCAATGTCACTGACTATTCTGACTATTCTGTCAGCACAAGTGTTACTACTTGCTAAAGTGAACAATCTCCCCTCTCTCTCCCCCATTTTGTCCCCCCCCCGCAAATACTTCAGAGTGGATTTGGGGGAGGCACAGGGGCAAAAGATGAGGGGAAACCCTGTTGCACTATTACGAGTTCTTGCCGTGGCTTCTGCTAGTGCACCAGGTTAATCTTGTGTGCACTTGGTGAAATTTGCGCCTCCCTGTAAACCTCCTGCTTCATATCACAAGCTGCCTATGTTACTCCCCTCCACTCGGAAAGTAGTTTACTACGGGCAGCTGTTTCTGAAAAATGCAAGTAAGTCCAAAGTCGCCCTGGGCGTGTTGAGCTCGTTTCGTATTTCTTTTGCTCCGGGCCGTTATTACTGACAGCCTAAACGCTGCTAAAGCAGTATGGCCATATTTATGCATTTGCACATCTGGAGTGGTAGAATTCTTAGGATTTTAAACCCTGCTAATAGAAACATCAGGATGGTTCATGGTCTGGTCAGGCATTTACGTTCTCCATATACCAAATGCCCTGCACCCACCAGTGCTCTCAAATCAAGTTAGCTGGGTTAGTGTGCAGATGGATGGAGCAGCCTAGCAAACAAATCAAATGCTTCTTCAAGTGGAAACAGCTTCACGAAAGTTATCCGGCTGACTCTGGCTTCTGATTCATAGGTAGGCGAGTGGGCGATATATTGTGATATGTCGGTTGTGCTTGTCTGCTCCTAGATGGACCCACATAGGGTGGTTTCAGAGGTTTTGAAATTGGCTTGGAAGCAATTAGCTGACTTGCCATTAGGCAAATTGCATTTTTCTACGTCAATTGGTGGAAACCTCTCATTTTAACCACTTGGCACTTGGTGTATTGTACTCTCACTTGCCAGTTTAAATTTACCACAGCAGTTTATAGTACGCCACTTGGATAGTTCAGTCGACAGAGCGTGAGACTCTTAATCTCAGAGTCCCAGAGTGGTGGGTTCAAGCCCCACGCTGGAGAAAAAGACCCTCATGGTCCCTTCCAGCTCTATGATACTACGACTTTCTATAACTTTCTATAACTTTAATGAGGTAGATGAACAGAAAATAGTCCACCTAGCCCGGTATTGTCTATAACCAACTGGCAGTAGTTCTCCAGAAGTGGGTCTTTCCCAGACCTATTCTACATACTATTAAACCATGGCCTCCTCCGAAAACTCTCCTTAGTATGTGAGGGAGCTACTCATCCCACCCTGGGTATCCCACTGCTTTCTCCATCTCCCTTCCACTCCCCAGCCAGTCCCACTTTCCCCTCTTTCCTCGGTGGTTCCTCTGCTCTGCTCTCCACCCCCACAGAGGCAGATCTAGGGCAACACAACTGGCATACGCTGAGCAGAAGGCAAGAGGTGGGGGAACGCTGAATTTTTGCCTAGCACTGGGCGCCGCTGAAATTTGAAAGACCCAAGTCCTCCTTTGCTTACCAGGCAGGGAGGGGTCCCTTGTAACTTTCTTTCCTCATCCAAAAGTACATTTTACAAGGGGTGAGCATACTGTGAAGCAAAGCACCACCAAAGATGGCTTTTGCAGCCTGCCGCCATCTTCTTTTCCTCAGACTGCCTCTGTTTCTCACACAGAAACAATGGGGGACTGTGAATGAAGCAACCTCAGCCTTCACATGTGAAACATTTTATTCACCTCAGAAAATGGGATTTTGTGTTGGCTGCCATTAGCCCCGATTTATATATGCTAGGGGACGTGAGTGGCGCTGTGATCTAAACCACCAAGCCTCTTGCGTTTGCCAGTTGTAAGGTTGGTGGTTTGAATCCCTGCGATGGGGTGAGCTCCCATTGCTCTGTCCCAGCTCCTGCCAACCTAGCAGTTCGAAAGCACGCCAGTGCAAGTAGACAAATAGGTACCGCTGTGGCAAGAAGGTAAATGGTGTTTCTGTGTGCTCTGGTTTCTGTCATGGTGTTCCTTTGCACCAAAAGCAGTTTAGTCATGGTGACCACATGACCCAAAAAGCTTTCTGAGGACAAAGGCCAGCTCCCTCGGCCTGAAGCGAGAAGAGCACCGCACCCCATAGCCAAGTTTGACTGGACTTACTGTAACCATCCAGGGGTCCTTTACCTTTTCCTTTACACATGCTGAGTGTTAATGTCAGGCCCGTTTGCTACCACTGCCCTCGTTATAGATGATGCTACTACTACTATTAAATATCTATTCTTCTCTACAGTAACATGGTACTTATTCCCAAGAAAATGTGTTTAGCATCACAGTGACAAAAGCATTTTGCCATTTTATTGCTGGAGTCGTAATGGTGCTAGGATTTCAGTAACTCTTGAAATGTGAAACTGCATATGCCCAGAGTATTTCATTTTTTAAAAAATAAATCAAGATGGGTAACTGTTGTTAACATATCAGTTGTTAGTTGGTTAGTTGCTGTATATTCCTGCATATAAGACTACTTTTTAACCCAGGAAAATCTTCTCAAAAGTCAGGGGTCGTCTTATACGCCAGGTCGTATTTGTTATATGGTGAGTTTATCCCAAACTCTATATTTTAACTGGGAAAGTTGGGGGTCGTCTTATAAGCCCAGTCGTCTTATACGCCGGAATATACAGCAGTTAGTTAGTTAGTTAGTTAGTTAGTTAGTTAGTTAGTTAGTTAGTTAGTTAGTTAATATACCCCCTTCATCCGAAGCTCACAGGGTGGTTCACCACAGAAAAATACAAAACCAGTTGTGCAGCATGGAATGGTGGGAAGCGAGAAGAGAAGAGAAATGTTAATAATGTGCTTCACACATCGTCATCCAAAAGACCATTAAGTCCAGGATCTAGGCTGCATGCTCACCATACATTTAAAGCACATAACTTCAACCCAAGCATCCTGGGAACTGTAGTTTGCTAAGGGTGCTGAAAATTATAGCTTTGTTGAGGGGGAAACTGCAGTTTTCAGGATTCTATGTGGGAAATGGTGTGCTTTAATTGTGTGATGTATACACAGCCTAACTACTTCACTGTATCATTGGGACAAAAACAGACTTAAAATAGCCCTTTTCACTGCTTGCTTGCTGTTTATTCACAGAGGTTTTTTTGTGTGTCTCTGTGTGTGTACAGGAGCATTTTAAAATGTAATCACACACACACACACACACACACACACACACACACACACACACTTTGATGCTGCAATCCACAGTACCTCCTCTTTTTGCTGCATGTGTAGACCAGGCCTATTTCTGTCTACAATCTGTTTTTTTGGTGCGGGGAGGAGGGAGGCTGTTTGCTTGCTGTGGGGCATCCTGTTCACTCAATCTCAATTTCCATGAGATTAAAAATAGTAGCTTCAAATAAAACACACTGTACATTTAAATAGAAAGTAAACAAAAGTCAGGCAACGCTGGGAAATTCTGCCTTAATTCATGCTGCTATTATGTGTTCCTGAAATAGTTTCTATCTTTAGAGGTGCCCTTAAGGAATTGTGAAGAAACCTGGCATTATTTACAGTGAATGTCACACTTTCTATTCTGTTGCTTGAGCACCACTTTAACCCCCTCCATCCTGTGTTCTCTGGCACAGCTCTTCCAAACATTTGCCTGCACGTAGCCCCATTGAAGTGAGATACTTTGTGAGGGAATGTTTTCAAGACGAAGGCCTTGTATTTGTACACACTGAGAAAGGCAGCACTCTCCCGTAGTCAGGGGGTGTTGTTACACTTCAGATCCAAAGCATAGCACACATTAACTGATGGGACTACTCCTCCCCCTTTTAACACTGTATTTGCTAATTAAAACCACTTTCTAATGAGGTTTTCTTCAGACTTGTTAAATACCATCTAGAGTCTTTGAGGCAAATCTAGTCTTGTTTGTCCATCAATGGCCTTGCAATGTGGTAGACACATCGTGGAACACTTTCCCACTAGATCCAGGCTTTAAGATAAAATTCTCCTGGGCCAGGATGCAAGGAAGAAAAATTGTTAATTAAATCCCCGCCCCAGACATATTAAGCTTCCCTCTGCTAATGTTCCTGACAGTTATGAGATTAAATGCAACAAATCTGATGTTGAAAAACCCTACAAGCGTTGGGCACAAAACAAGCATATTTTTTAACTGCCCTTGGTTGGAAGACAAGAGAGCTAAGCATGTGCTTAACTCTATCAATGAAAACAGGAGGATCCTAAGCGATCTACTCAGTGTAGGTTTCACTTGGTTCAAAGGGATTTAGAACTGAGACTAACAGTGTGTTTACATGTGCTCACCTAAACCAGAGGAAGGCAGGCAGGCAGGAGAATGGGTGTTCTTCACAGTGTTTAAAAATATAATATTCATTCAAATATAATTAAATTAAACATTAGATAAAGGTTTAGCTTTAACAGTATACTTTAGCTAGCAGTAATATGGTCTTGTGTTCCTCTGAGAGAAAACCACTTGCCACTATAAATAGCAATCTTCTTTTCGACGTCTTTTTATGGCTTTCTATATATAAAGTTTATGGCTTTATATATAAGTTACTGTATTCACATATCCAGGGAGCCACGTAGAGTCATTAATGGAATTGTTGTCATTTGACAGACTAAAACTCAGCACATTTCTCTTCCTTGACAGACCGGGAAGGGGAAATTCTGGGTTTTAACTAGTGAAGTCTGCTAGCCAAGATAGCTAAATGAAACTCCTGTGCAAGGGGTTCTACAACTTCTGCCTCTGAGTCTGGGCTTCCTTCTGCCACAGACTCTCCCAGCTTACTAAGCCCTGTTACCTCCTCAGCTTCCAAACCTCCTTTCCCCAGTCTTCTCCCTCTGACCACACATCATTGTCCCACCACCACTCCCCGGGCTCTGAGCCTTCTTTCTTTGGTGGCTCCTCAGCTGGTTCCTCCCATCACATCTCTGCATCCAACCAGTTCATGACCTCCGCATGGGAAACCAGGTTTCAGCTGTCTTTACTTGTTTCTTTCCCTCCTATAAATAACATGTTGAACAGACAGGGTCAATAAAGTGAGACTTTTAACTGCCTGCCTGTGACTAATCCTTTAAGATCTTGCAAGGTAAGCAAAACCATCATTATTCACTTGTTCTTGAGGAAAATGCAAGGAAACGAACAATGACAACCAAGGGGCTAAACTGACGAAAGCAGCAAGGGCTGGGTGGTTGCAGATGAGGTGCAGGTTTTCATTGCTATTATCATTTATAATTATTTTATTTTGCAGTATTCTCTTTGCTGCTGCACAGAATACAGGAAAGAGAGTGTAATAGAAAGAATAAAATGTTGGGTGGTTGTTTTTTTAAAATGAACATTTGACCCTTGCTACAGGAGCTCATTCCTAATCCCTTCAAGAGTTTCTAGGGGATTCAGCATTTTACTCATCTTTTATGGAGCATTTAACTGTCTTCCAGACAAGCTGCAACAAAAGGTCCCGGCCATCGGGTCTCCTGGCTCTCTCTTAGTAAAGTCTGGGATTTAGCCTGGAGGTCTTGGCCACCCTCCAGTTTGTGTTATTACACATATCCTGCCGCCGCTCGGCAATTCCTGAAGGATATGGGATTTTCTCCTCGTTTCCTGCCCCAAACTCTGCTTGAGTGTCTCCAGACTGTTAAACAGCTCCTGTATTGGGAGGGTGGAGAGAAGATTTTTTTTCCCTGGGAAGAAGACACCAAGCGCAAGGGTCAAGGAGGAGATGGGAAAAGGTGCCTGCCATGTGAAGCTACCAACATTGCTGTGGGGGACAGCAGCCAGCTAGAGCGCAGGACTCTGAAGCTCATTCCTCCTTGCTTTTCTGGCACTGCTACCCAAGACCAATGTGCATTCATAGAATCATGGAACTGTAGAATTGTAGAGTTGGAAGGTACCATGGGGGGGGGTCATCCAACCCCCTACAGTGCAGGAATCATTTGCCCAAAGTGGGGCTCAAACCCATGACCTTGAGATTAAGAGTCTTGTGCTCTGTCAACAGAGCTATCCCCAGCTGCCAAAGAAGAGGAGCACAATGTTTCTGCTTGTTTTAAAACCAGGGAACCTTTCATTTGTGAGGCGGTCATGAGGACCACAACCTCACCTCTCAGTACAGGGAACAACCATTTTGCACACGTTCAAAGCATGTGCCATTTCCAGACCTGGAAGGGGGTGGGATGGGGCAGGCTTAGGCATACTCCGCTGACATGTGTGATGACCCAGAACGCAACCCCCACACAAATTGGGGGTTGCCTGTGTAGGTCTTGTGCTTGTACAACAGTTATGCTGACAGAGGTTGAGGGCTAAATTGTTGCTACCTAGCCTCTGCCCATGTGAGAAGGGGGAGCATAAATTAGCACTGAGCAGCAGAGAGCCAAAATGGGCTCTCTCGGAATGACAAAGTCTGCACCTCTCCGACTCATCCATAATGCCTCCAATCCCCAGAAGCAATGGTTAATAGGAGGAAAGGCTGACTTGGAAAATGAGGGGCACTGCACATCTACATGTAATTGAAGCTGAACCAGGCACTCTCATGGCACCCTGGGCTTCAAACTGTGGGTTAGGAGTTGCTTTGCATCACTCTGCCTAGTCCATCTACCTCAACTGTCACCAGCTCTCCAGGACCTCATGTGGAGGTCCTTGCAGAGGCGGAGCTAGCTGCTCCAGTACCCGGAGCGGCCCACAGGGGTGGGGCTAGCCGTTCACAGGGGTGCGCCGGCAGCGGCATGCATCACAGGGGGGTGCACCACCGGCGGGGAGTGTCCCAAGGGGGACACCGCCCACGATGATGTCACCCCCCTCAGGGTTGGCACCCAGGGCGGACCACGCCCACTGCCCCCACCTTTCTCCGCTACTGGGTCCTTGGCACTTGGCTCTGGTTCCTTTCTTTAAAGCAGGTCACCAACACGGCACCTGTGGGTCTCATCAAGCCTTCTAGTACCTCCAGTGGTGCCCACGGGAGTTTTAAAAAAGGCACAGTGCATAAGAGACTCTTTACGTTTCCTGCTCGGTGATTGTTTGCATTTTTTAGGGGTCTGCTACACTGAGCATGCCCCCTTAAACATGCCCATGTTTCAATGGGTGTCAGAATCTCACCCCTTCCCCTCCGCTCCATTGATAGGGATGTCTGATGGCTGTGCCATGTTGAGGTCCTGTCTCTTTTACCTTCTCTTTCAGATGCGGCAGCCACTTCGTGTTGTGATGCACCACCTACAGCAGCCATGTTATGACTGGCGCCCATGGCCCGTTCTCATAATTCCAAAGGTGTGCCTCCTGGCTCCACAGGTTTAGCAAGCCCTGCCTTCAAGCGTTTTAGTTGGCCGCTTGAGACCACAATACAAGGGAAGAGAAGGGAAGCAGCAAATAAAATCCCAAGCATGAACAAAGTGCCGGAAGAGGGAACAGGACGGAAGAGCAGACCCAAAATGCAAGGACTCAGTATCGATGAGCAAGTGACTGTGTCTTTGTACAGGGACAGGTTGGAGGTCCAGGCCAATTGTGTCAGTGTGAAAGCATTTGTGGAAAGCAAAACTCACAGACAAATGATGCGGCCAATTTATCCGAAAAATAATGTGAGTGGGTGGCGAAAGGAAAGAAAGCCGAAAACTACAGGCGCCTATTCATGAGGGACTCAAACAACACATAGGAAATGCTTGTCACCAATAAAGCACCGGTTTGGCACAGTCGCTGGGTAGGGCTTCTTTTAAGGTGTGCATAAACCCTTTGGAGATTGAAGGTTCTGGGTAAATCAGAGATTATAATTATATTGCTGCAAGTCCACACATTGTACTATATTTCTGTGATATGAGCAGATAATTATGCACAGAAGTACACGGTGAACTCATTTGTGGTGTGTGTGTGTGTGTGTGTTGTTTTTCATAAGATAAGAACCCTTCCATGATCATAGGTTTGTTGTAATGATTTTCCCCGAGGTAAGTATTCAGCGAGTTCTCTCTGAGTAGGGACATGTTTTTAAATATCTTTTCCCCTCGAAGAAGGGGGGGGAGAGAGAGAAAAGAAAAGAAGAGAACTGAAACATCCAAGCAAGCTATCATTTTCCAAATCTTCCCATTGCCTGTGAAGGTCAGATTTCAAGTACAAATCCATTTTTGTTGTGTGTGTTTTTGTTTTATATAATTTATGTTGGCTGGCATTTTAAAATTGCAGTGGAGCAGTGAAAAGTCTGAGCTCAAAGATATTATCTGCCTTTGCCAGATTTTTAAGGAGACGGGAAGAAAAATGTCAAAGTCTTTTGCAGAGGGCTGAGATGTATATACATGGTTAAGAGTTATAGGCATTTGTCAGTTCCATAATTGCTCTTTACGTTCATCTCGTTCCCATCTCATTCTCGTCATCAACTAAAATATTTTCTCATTTCCCGCTACAATTTCCAATAAACATTGCAAATGTTTTTTTAATTGAATCGGACTTGGGGGGTGGGGACAGTAAGTCCTTCTATGGCCAGTGTTTGAATCTAAATCCCGAGTTCCATTAGGAAATCTAATGGCTTTACTTGATAGATAGACCTAATTTATGACGAGATAGAAAGAAATAATTGGGAGAATATTTTATATATGGTCCTTGAGAAAAGTCACATAAAGAGTAATTAGGGGCATACAGTAGAAGCTGTTATTAGGATGCTGTATTTTTTTTTTAAATGGATAACTAATTTTTAAATGTTAAATCATGGCTAATCTTGGATTGCAACCTATTCTCAAGGGTGATTAATGATTCTAGCAGAGACCAAATCAAATTGGGGGGGGGGGGAGAAAAGTCAACACACAACCCAGTCCAATTTGGATTTTTTTTTCTAGTTGCAAAGAGTCTAATTGCTGGCACTAAAATTACAATGTCAACATGGAATGGCCGCCTTCGGGAGGTTGTGGACCCTCCTTCCTTGGAGGTTTTTAAGCAGAGGTTGGGTGACCATCGGTCATGGATGCATTAGCTGAGATTCCTGCCTTTCAGGGGGTTGGACTAGAGGACCCTCTAGATCAGACACCCCCAAACTTCGGCCCTCCAGATGTTTTGGACTACAATTCCCATCATCCCTGACCACTGGTCCTGTTAGCTAGGGATCATGGGAGTTGTAGGCCAAAACATCTGGAGGGCCACAGTTTGGGGATGCCTGCTCTAGATCCCTTCCAACTCTATGATTCTATTATTCATCCACTAGGCATAAGGCTGACTGTTCCTTCAAGCATTCTGGATGGTGGGTCATAGGTCACCGTATGACGGAACATAAATAGTTAAGTGGGTGCAGGTTGTCCTTAAAGGCACAGCACAAGGTTAATTCAACCATGCCTGAGCCATGGCTCAGGAGGAGGAAGAAAAACACTTCAAAGCCATGAGTCCAGTGATTGGTTGCAGCTGTCAGGAAATATCAGCCTGATTTGCTCTCAATCTCCTTAGCTATTTCAGGGGGGGGGGGAATCTGAAGAATTTTAAATATTTGTTATATAAAATAATAGGAAAGTGGAGCATGCCAGGCTCTACCCTGTATCAAATACCTCGCATAATTTTGCCTCCTGGCCTGGCCTCCTTGCACACCCGCCATGTGAGTCTCAGACCTTCAAGGCTTTGGGATAAGTCGCCGTTGGAGCCATAACTCACTGTTCCTATTGCTTTAAACCTGATTAATGACTCGGAAGTTGGCTTGATTAGAGGCGCTTCTTGTGTCAGCTGGAAGTTAATTAGCGTAATGGCTTTCAAGGAACCTTGCACTGTCCTCTCCTCTCTGCAGGTGGGACGCTGGGATGGTGAAGGCAGAGTAGAGGTGGGGGGTGGGTGGGAACCCCATCCTGGATGGTGTTTCACGTTCTGATGACCTCTTGGAGCCAGAGGCACAGTGTGTGTGCAGAAAGAGAGTAGGAGGAAAGAAAGTGGAGCATGTTGAAAAAATCTCCTACTGACACCTCATGGCAATACCAAGGCATGGATATAATAGCGGCTGAGATGAGCCAAGCTGGCTTCGGTCTTCATCATCTTTTCCAGCTGCAAGGATGTTCTCCCTCCAGAATGCTTTTCTGTTTTTCATGAAAAAGGAGAAATGGAACAGCCAGAGCCTACCCCTTTGTGAAAGCAAATACCTCCCAGGGTAGGTATAGAATTGGAAGGGACTGCAACTGTCGCCTAGGCCCACCCCTCTGCGAATGCAGGAAATCCACTCCTCCAGGGTATCTGGTACATGACCATTCAGCCTCTGCTGGAACTCCTGTTAATGAAGAAGGAGAGTCCGCCACCATCCCAGACAGCTGGCTCTCCTGTTGAACAACTCATAAGATCAGGGAGTTCTTCCTAATGTTTAGGATCACTTTTAATTTGAACATACAGTCAAACCTCGGTTTTTGAATGTCTCGGGTGCCGAACGTTTTGGAAGCCGAACGCCGAAAAGCCTGAAGTGAACGCTTCCATTTCCGAACGTGCCTCAGAAGTCGAATGGCTTCCGCTGCGTGTTTTTCTTTTATCTCTCCATTGACTTTGCCGACAGCCCTTTGATTTTCGAACGTTTCAGAAGTCAAACGGACTTCCGGAATGGATTATGTTCAAAAACCAAGGTTCCACTGTATTGCTGTAGGTCAGATGTAGGGAATCTTTTTGGCTTCAGGGGTCAAATCCTTATCAGCATGGGATTAATGGGCCAAAATTGACAGGTGGGTGGGACCACCCAGCTGTCAACTGTATGTCATCATTTCGACATGGCATCACTTGAATGACAGGTGGTTGGGACTGCAAGACTTCCCGTTTAAGCCCAATGTCTGAGGTTTTAAACGAGGAACACGGTGCAAAGGTATTTGACAGTCTGCCTTAAAGCTGCAAGGGGCTCCCTGAAGCATCCGCCTCCCCAACCTTTAAAGGTGGAAGACGCTGCTTCAAAGGGCATTGTTGCCAAGCACTTTAGGAGGCGATCCATTGCCTGTGCTCCTTTCTTTCTCCCTCCCATGTCACTTGACCAGGGAGAACTCACAAAGGCCTCTTAAGGCCTCACCTTGCTCCAGTCTTAAATGGGAGGAGAGACTCACATCTCTTTGAAGTCTCTCCCCTCTTTAACACAGGAGCAAGATCGGCATGAGATTGAGGATTTAGGAGACAAGGGAGGAGATTGGCAAAGGCTTCTAAATCCCCAAACTCATGCCAATCTTTAATCTCTGCTCATCAACTGTTGAGTGGAGATTAAAGTCTGGTGCCTAGGTTGCACGATCCTGTCTCCTGCTAGAAACAGGATTGCACACCCAATGTAGGGTTAAACGCTGCCACCCGGCACTGACTTCACCAGTGATGTCAACTGATGGGCAGGTGAGCGTGATTTGGCGGAAACAGCCTGGTGGGCCAAATTGGACACACACACCCCTGGTGGACCATGATTGCCCTGTAGGCCAATGGCTCCCCACCCCAGGTGTAGTACAAAATGTACTACATTTTGAAGCAACAGAAAACCATTTTGTTCAGTCATCTGCATGGCAGCCATTCAGATATTTGAAGATGGCTATCATATTACCTCTTAATAATCTCTTTTCCTGGCTAAACATATTCAGCACATTCAATCATTCCTTATAGGACTTGGTCTCCAGGCCCACTTTGTCACAATTCTATGGGCAGGCTACAGTTTGCTGATATCCTTCTCAAAGTGAGCTGGAAACAGTACTCCAAGTATTGATGATGCAATCCAGAGTAGCATTAGCCCACATGACACTGCTGCCCTCTGTTTAGCTTGTGGTCTGCTAAAAATGCCAAACTCATTGTTATATATACATACTGCTGTCAAGCCAAGTGTCACCCGTCCTGTATTTATGCATCAGATTTTCCTGCTCAAATGCATAAGTTTGCATTTGTATCTGTTGAAAATTGTTTTGTTAGTTTTGGCCCAGTTCAAGACCACATTGAACCTCAATTCTGTCTTCTAAGCTATTAACGGTAGCTAGCCTACCTGGGTTGGTGCCATCTGTAAATTTCATAAGCACCCCCACGACTCCTTCAGCCAAGTAATGTTAAACAGCACTGGGCAGAGGATAGAACCCTACAGTATCCCAGTTGACACTGCTCTTCGGGTTGAGAAGGAGCCATTGATAGCTCACTTTGGGTTCCATCCATCAACCAGCCACAAATCCACCTGGCTGTAGCATTTGAGTTAGTTGGTCTCAGTTCAAAGTGCACTAAGACTTTGCAGCTGCGGGCTAGCAGAGAACGTAGCCATCACAGATGAAATTCTGTCTCATGCTTCCAGCAGCACCTGAGTAAAGCTGATTACACACACACACACACACACACACACACACACACACACACACATTTAAAGTATTTTCAGGTTGTCTTTCAGCGAAGCTTTCAGGTGGGTGGAGTAATATGACAGTAAAATGAATCTCTATCATCCATCTATCTCTATCTATCATCTTATCTATCAACTATCTATCTATCTATCTATCTATCTATATCGTGCAAACAGTGGAGTAGAACAGCATAGAAAGCTCAGCATAAAACTTCAGCAGAGTAGATAAGACTCAGCTACAATGGAATTTTTTATGATTTTGTGCTTTTTTAAACTTTTTTCTTTGTGTAATTTTAACTTGTTTCTCTGAATTTTGCGATGCAGTTCTGCAGCCAAGTAATGTCTACAAAAAGTACGCATTATATGAAAATAACATACAAAAATGCATTATATTGGGGAAATTGCTTTGCAAAAATGTGTATACTGTATTAGGTAAAATTGCAAGCAACAATGCACCCATTAGAAGACATTTGATTTTGAACTTTCGTGTGGACTTAGAAACATCACAGACTGGTGTAGAATGTGGAGAACTGAACTTAAGACTGGAAAAATGAGAACATAAACTACTGTTGACAGTGTGGCCCATCCCTATGCCCAGCACATTTCTTTTTTCTTTAAAATAACTTTTAAAATAACTTTAAAACATTTAAAATAACTTTATTGATTTCTTCATTAAAAGCATACACAAAGGAAAAAAGGGGGGAAAGCAAAAAATCACATACATAAACAACATAACTTAACTGAAAATTTTCAAAATAACAAAATCTCAAAACTTATGGCAAAAACTGAACACAAAATATAACATAAACAATAATAAATAATTAAATAATATTAAAAAAATATTAAATAACAATATATCAAAAATAACTTAAAATATGACAACATTAAAACAACATTAAGAATTAACCCCCTTGTTCCCCGCACCCCCCTTCACCACTTGTGACTTCCAGCCTCTCCTATATACTTATTTATACTACCTTATCCGGTTGCATACTTATTCTATCAATCTTTTTCTTTTATCTTTTTTTGTGCCCTTCATACCTCTGCTATAAGATTCGCTTTTTCTATCTGTTTCTTTAAATATGATTTGAATGGTTCCCAATCCTTTCCAGCTTTTTCCTCAGTTAATCCTTTTATTCTTCCTACTTTAATTGCTAAACTTTGATAATTTGTTAATTTAATTAGCCAATCTTCTATATTTGGTACTTTTTCACTTTTCCGATTTTTTGCAATTAAAAGCCTGCCAGCTACTGTAGCATGCATCAATATACATCTATCTTTTGCCTTAATTTCCTCAGTTAGCATACCCAAAAGGAAAATTTCTGGTTCTTTTCTAAATGAATATCTAAATATCTTTTTTAATTCTTTATACATTTCATCCCAAAATACTTTGATCTTTTTACAGTGCCACCATAAATGTATAAAGGTACCAACTTCTTCTTTACACCTCCAGCAAATGTTGTTACTTCCTTTGTACATTTTGGCCAGTCTTGCCGGTGTTAGATACCATCTAAATTGCATCTTATATACATTTTCTTTTAAATCCTAATTTGAAATATACTTTAGGTCCCGATTCCATAATTTTTCCCAACTTTCAACCATAATTGCTTTTCCTAGATCTTGAGCCCATTTTATAATGACTACTTTGGTTTGCTCATCTTTCAATGCCCACTCCAATAATAAATCATATAATTTTTTTATATATTTGCTCTTCCCTTCTATTAATAATTTACTGAATTTAGACATTTCTTTCTCAAAGCCAACTTGAATATCCTTTTTAAATCTCTGATTTATTTGGAAATATTCCAACCAGACATTACAATATCCTTTAATTTCTTCATATTCTTTTAATTTCAAATTCCCATTTACTTCTTCTAACAAATCTTTATAAGTGGGCCAATTTCTATCCATATTTACTCTTTTCACTGCTATCGCTTCTTTAGGTGATATCCACCACGGCATTTTGGGCTCCAGTACACCTTGATGTTTTTTCCATGTTCTATACAAAGATTTCTTAATAATATTATTCCAAAAATTATTATGACTTTCCATTTTTCTTTCATCAAATATAGGTGCCAGCCGAACCCCAACCCGGCTCCTTCCAGATCCAAAACTTCTGCATTCTTTAATACTATCCAGTCTTTTAACCAAACCAGGGCAGCCGCATCATGATACAATTCTAGGTCAGGCATGCTCAATCCCCCTCTTTCTTTTTTATCTGTCAATAATTTATATTTTATTCTTGGGTTTTTTCCATCCCAGATGAATTGGCTTAAATCCTTTTTCCAATTATCGAAACATTTCGATCCCCCAAGGATTGGTAAATTTTGAAATAGGAACATCATTTTTGGTAAAATGCTCATTTTTAATATTGAGATTCTCCCTAATAATGAAATTTTTATTTTTTTCCATATTTCCAATTTTTTGTTTGACTTCTTTCCAATTTTTTTCCATAATTTTCCTGATATAGATCAATACTTTTAGCGGTCATTTGAACTCCCAGATATTTTATCCTTTTCTTAATTTCAATCCCAGTAATCTCTTGTAATTCTCCTTTCTCCTTTTCTTCTAGATTTTTTGTTAAGATGCTACTTTTTTATAATTTATTTTAAAACCTGCCAATTTCCCAAATTCCCTGATTTTTTCTAATGCCTTTGGAATACTTTTAAATGGATTTTCAGTGGTTATTATTACGTCGTCGACAAAGGCTCTTACCTTATATCTTCTGGCTCCTACCTTAATTCCTTCAATATCTGCATCTTCCCTTATGTTCTTTAACAGGATTTCCAATACTATTATGAATAATATAGGAGATAGGGGGCAGCCTCGTCTGGTACCTTTTGTTATTGCAACCTCTTCTGTTGTTTTCCTGTTTACTATTATTCTGGCTTTCTGATTTTTATAAATTGTTCCAATTGGAATTGAATTGCCCAGCACATTTCAGTGGATGTCAACCTTCCTTGGGAGCACAAGATTAAGGCTCTTCTCCTCCTCAAGGTAGCATCTTTTTGAGATGTTTGATAACAGTATTTTTCAGTATGAATTCATTTTGCTTCCTTAAACATCCCTGCACGATGATGAGCAGCATGCAGTGGAGGAATGTTGTAGGGTCCTCTCCACGATTCAGTTCAGTTAAGGTAGTTTGTAAAATGGGCACTCCATGCAAATATGAACATCCACAGCTCCTGCCCTGCCTTTAGCCAGACTTATGTTAAATGTCAATTTCTTCGCCATTGCAACTTTCCAAAGCCTATGAAGTCAACCTATACTTTGTACACATTTTATCCTACAATAATGAACCCATTATACAAAAAAAGAGAGCAGCAAATAGCTTGCAAAAACTAGAGCAACAACAAAGAAAAATAACAAAGCTGTTGGAACCTCAAGAGGATGTTTCCATCCTTAAACTATTGTCAGCACTTCTGGTTTAATATTCTTCTCTCTTCCAAATAAAAAAACCAAAGATATCCACTGCTGCAGAAGCATTTCTCCTGAATAAATTCTTTCCCATAACCATTTAAAATCTGTCAGTTTATTCATTAACATCATATGCCAGCATTTATGCAGTCAGTCTTCCAGCGTAGATAACTGTTTTGGTTTCTAATACTTCAGTAAGAGCATTCTTGCAGCAATTTTTTTTGGTAAAGAATCCTCCTAAAGTCAAATTTTCTTATGCTGGTTGTGAAATATGTACTCCAAAATAAGTCTCCTGTCCTCTGCCTACAGTCCCCCCTTCCCCGCCCTCTCTTTTCCTCTCACCTTCAGTGGATTATTTTCTTTACTCTCTTGCGACCACCTGCTTGTTATTTGCAAACAGTTTTTTTTTTCTGGCAGCAAATAACATGAAAATGAGTGCTAAGCCTGCACTATATTCTGCTGTTATTTCCAGAAGCTGATTTTACATCCTATGAAAGCTCAAATATATTTCAAAAATTAGCAGTTAGGGAAACATTGGGAAAATGGGAAACAAATTGCCGTGTGAATGCAGCCAAAGAACACAAGTCAAAGGTGGGTGGACATGTGCAAATGACAATGCTGGTACTTTGTAGCTGGTGTCTGAGTGCCCTGGCCCTCACTGTTAGAGATCTTGCAGGGGGCTCAGAGCAAGTAGAGACAAACTCTATCCCAGGGGATCTTTGCATTATACAACGCCTCTCTCCAACCCAACATGACGGCCATTGCACTAATCTAAGCCATTCTATTCTGAAACCCACCTTGCAGCTTCCTCATATGAGATTTAAAAGACTCCCCTTAGTCTCATGGAACCAAAGGGTTAGAAGGAATATTTAATACTACTACATATGGGGAACATATGTTTGTGCACTGAACATTTCTAAGAACTGTTGTTTTAGCATCCCTGAGGACTGTGGGTTTTTTCCCATCTAACATACTAGGACATGGAGGCAGGAAGAATTCTGCCAGCTGCCATCTGGGCTCAGAAAGCAGGTGCCTGTTGCTCCAAAAGGTAGCAGAAACCACACAAAAGAAATAAGGTGAGAACCCCCCCAAAAGATGCAATTAAAATTAGCAGTAGAATACATGTGGCAAGCAGAAGTGATCTTGTGTCAATCAGTTGTGGAATGGTTGCTATTAAATGAAGAACCGAGGAACATCTGCAAACTCTTTCCAGTCAGAATATATTGCCCATATATAGGCACAGAGGGGCAACATGTGGAACCTCCTCACTTGGTTCCACAACATATGGGGACCATAAATTCTTCATCATTATTTTGACTTTTATGGGGCAAACAAAATATTATTTTTTTACTGGATATTGCTGGTATATCACCAGCTGACCAACCTCAACTGAACTTCTTTAAGGACTGTTGGATCTGAAATTGGGAGAACAGAAGAAGAGCATTGCTGAATCAGTCCCAAGTTCCACTTGGTTCTCACAGTGGCCAGCCAAATGCTTATGGGAAGCTCACAAGCACGACCTGACTGCAAGAGCACTCTCCCACTCGTGTTCCCCACCAACTGGCATATCATCTCTGATACTGAAGATAGTGCACAGCCATCATGGCAAGTAGCCGTCAACAGCCATCCTCCAGGATATGGCCTAATCCCATTTTAAAGCCATCCAAGTTGGTGGCCATCACTACATCCTGTGGTCAAGAATTCTTCACTCTGTGAAGAATTATTTCTGTTTGTCTATTCTGAATCTTCCAAGAGTCAGCTTCATTGAATTACCCCAGTAATAACTTCTTTCTGTCTACTTTCTCCATATTGTGGATACTGTGTTTACTCAAATCTAATGCTCACCTTTTTTTTGGCCAAATTACGTTGCAAAAATTAAGGTGCGCATTAGATTCAATGGCACATTTGCATTCACCAGCAAATACTTTTTTGGTTTCAAAGTTCTGAAAATTGAGGTGCGCATTAGATTTGATGGCACATTAGATTCGAGTAAATACAGTAGTTTTATGCCCTTCTGTCACATCCCCTGCTTACCTGCTTTTTTCTAAATTAAAATACCCCAAATGCTGTAATCGTTCCCCATAGGGAGGTTGTTCCAACTTTTCGGTCACCAGTTGCCCTTTCCTGAATCTTTTTTTATCTCTACGATATCATTTTTGAGTGAAGCAACCAGGACTGTGCACAGTATCATAAGTGCTCTCACTTCATATGTTTGTATAATGTCAAATTTGACAATTTTATTTTCAATCCCTTTCCTAATGATCATTAGCCACTTCATGTTTGCATGCTTCTCGGTCTTGTCTAAAATAGACAGTTTCTCCATCTCCCACAATGAGGTTATCAGCTGAGTCTCTCACTATTCCAATTCTTACTACACTCACAAGAAATAAGTCTCCTTGATTTCCACAAAACTTACTTTCAAGTGTGCTTAGGATCATTTCTCCCAATGTACTGCGATATAACTACATCTAACTCTTTATTATTCATCCCTGCTGAACAATGTGAATTGGTTGTGTGCGGAGTCTTCAGCACAGCGCAGAATATCTCCCTGCTCCCTCTCATTCTACACAACCCATTTCTGTAAATGCTAACTAAGATGCAAATCCCATTGACTTAAATTGAGCTTATTCCCAAGTAAGTGTGTGCATAGGACTTAAGCCCTAGACTAGGAGAAAATGTTAGCAAGCCTGTATTAGGGGGCTCTGCAAGGGAGTTGTAAATAACCTTGTAAATAAATCAATTAAATTAGCAGGGCCTATGTGTCTGAAATTAATAGCCAAGATGCATGAAACACAATAGGGTTGGGTGCGGTAGAGGACAGTCCTTCCAATGATCAGGAGACTCTAGATTTAAAATTCAAAAAAATAGCACCTCTATATATTTATACAACTCTGTTTTAAAGGAAGCAAAAGCTATGATTCCCCCCAACCTCTGAAAAAGCCATTCTGTCATTTTTAACTAACAAAATGTCCTGAACAGAGCACCCACTTAGTGGTGGTGGTAAATCAAGTGGAGTCAAGCCTTCCATGTTATAAAACAGGCTGTGATACTTGGATGGTTACTACTGGGGAAATTATTAGTTATGAAAGGCTATTACTTATTGCACCGTGGCTTGTAGCTCTGGAACAGAGCCTGCCTCTCCTGGCCCTTTTAAATGGCCAGCTTATTTGTCTTTCCAACACAATTTACCTATTAGGCCAAGATAATCAAATTACGTGCGGGTTCTAAAAATTAATCCTTTGACACAGGCCGACATTCTAATTAGGACTTTGAAAAAAATAATAATGACCACCCTTACCAGCCCAAAAGAAGGGTTGCTAACTTCCTTAGGAAGCAGCCAGTTAATAACATCCCCAGAGGCTATTCTGTTAATGCATTTTTTAATCAAAATCTCCATAGCCATATGTGCTGGCAAAACAGCTGCGAGATCTATTTAGTTTAAGAAAATAACACCAAGTGCTTGAAAGTAGCCTTTGAAGCAACTTGTAGATGTGAGCCTGAGCCAGAGGACAAATGTTCTTGTGATTCCAACCATAAACCCCTTCCTCCCTTTTTCATCTCCCTCTTCCTTTCAGTCACAATGCCTTGCAACCTTAGCCTGAGTGTTTTAGAGCTCTCATGACCACATAACTAGCAGCAGAGAAAGCTCCCCCCAGTTGGCTTGGAAATTGACTCAAAAAATTGGGTCAGATTGGTGTTTTATTTGGTTGTTTTCATACTACTACAGCTCCTGGCTGACCATTCCTTGGATAGACATGTTTCTGGGCTAGAATGTCCAGCTGATGGGAATTGATGGTTGGGAATATCCTTGTATTTGAATGAGATACCTAGCAAAGCAGGGGGAAGTGATGAGAAGGCTGGTTGAAGTTCTTGACACCCGCCAAAATTGTTCAGCTTTTATTGGGAACAAATCCAAATTATTGAGAAACCCAATTTCTTGGAGAAACAGCTTTTGGAGCTGCTTTTTCCATCGCCTTCCCATACACCTGGGTTTTCCCTTTTCCCCGATTCAGCAAAATTCCCTCCGGATGCCATTTTTACACCCCAAAACCAGGACATGTCAGGAATTTTTCTGATGTATTGCAAGCCTGAATCCAACTCAACTCTACTAGATCACACAGGATAGATAATCATCCAAGCAACAGTGTTTCTCTCCTGAGGATTGGATGAGATCTTGCTGGGTCGGCTCTACCACTGATCTTAAGAATGGGGGGAAATTAGAAACTGAGAAAAGTCAAAATTGATAGATTTGCCCATCCTTAGATTTGACATATGCCTGTTGTCTTTTAAAATTTTAAAAGATGATGCTGTTAAGGTGCTACACCCAATATGCCAGCAAGTTTGGAAAACTCAGCAATGGCCAGAGGATTGGAGAAGATCAGTCTACATCCCGATTCCAAAGAAGGGCAGTGCCAAAGAATGCTCCAACTACCGCACAATTGCGCTCATTTCACACGCTAGCAAGGTTATGCTTAAAATTCTACAAGGCAGGCTTAGGCAGTATGTGGACCGAGAACTCCCAGAAGTGCAAGCTGGATTTCGAAAGGGCAGAGGAACCAGAGACCAAATAGCAAACATGCGCTGGATTATGGAGAAAGCTAGAGAGTTCCAGAAAAACGTCTACTTCTGCTTCATTGACTATGCAAAAGCCTTTGACTGTGTCGACCACAGCAAACTATGGCAAGTTCTTAAAGAAATGGGTGTGCCTGATCACCTCATCTGTCTCCTGAGAAATCTCTATGTGGGACAAGAAGCTACAGTTAGAACTGGATATGGAACAACTGATTGGTTCAAAATTGGGAAAGGAGTACGACAAGGTTGTATATTGTCTCCCTGCTTATTTAACTTATATGCAGAATTCATCATGCGAAAGGCTGGACTAGATGAATCCCAAGCCGGAATTAAGATTGCCGGAAGAAATATCAACAACCTCAGATATGCAGATGACACAACCTTGATGGCAGAAAGCGAGGAGGAATTAAAGAACCTTTTAATGAGGGTGAAAGAGGAGAGCGCAAAATATGGTCTGAAGCTCAACATCAAAAAAACCAAGATCATGGCCACTGGTCCCATCACCTCCTGGCAAATAGAAGGGGAAGAAATGGAGGCAGTGAGAGATTTTACTTTCTTGGGCTCCTTGATCACTGCAGATGGTGACAGCAGTCACGAAATTAAAAGACGCCTGCTTCTTGGGAGAAAAGCAATGACAAACCTAGACAGCATCTTAAAAAGCAGAGACATCACTTTGCCGACAAAGGTCCGTATAGTTAAAGCTATGGTTTTCCCAGTAGTGATGTATGGAAGTGAGAGCTGGACCATAAAGAAGGCTGATCGCCGAAGAATTGATGCTTTTGAATTATGGTGCTGGAGGAGACTCTTGAGAGTCCCATGGACTGCAAGAAGATCAAACCTATCCATTCTTAAGGAAATCAGCCCTGAGTGCTCCCTGGAAGGACAGATCGTGAAGCTGAGGCTCCAATACTTTGGCCACCTCATGAGAAGAGAAGAATCCTTGGAAAAGACCCTGATGTTGGGAAAGATTGAGGGCACTAGGAGAAGGGGACGACAGAGGACAAGATGGTTGGACAGTGTTCTCGAAGCTACGAACATGAGTTTGACCAAACTGCGGGAGGCAGTGCAAGACAGGAGTGCCTGGCATGCTATGATCCATGGGGTCACGAAGAGTCGGACACGACTAAACGACTAAACAACAACAACAACAGATTTGACATATAGTTGGATGGGGGGTGGGGTGGGATTTCTGGGGTGATGGAATGTTTTGGGCAGGGAGAGAGAAGGAGAGAGTAAGTCTGTTGGAGGGCAAGTGGCCAATTTGTATGGGCCTGCGATTTTGAGGGGGGCTAATTTGAGCCCCCCTGGTACAGTAGATGCAAAGGGGGACTTTTTGGTAAAGATTCCCATCTGGCCTGGGCCTATTACCAAAATGGGGCCTGCATTTCCCATTTTCATGGTCCTGTTGTTGGAGGGTGGAATGTGGGGAAGGCCAGATGGGTTGCCCGTTAAAGGAAAGCGGCTTCAGTTGGGTCTCGGGACCAGGATGAAGGAGGGATGTGGTTTTGTCAAAAACATTAAAGAAAGAAGCATTTGCACTCTTGCTTTAGCATTCCTGTTGTGCATCTTTTGTGTTCCTGAATCTTGTAAGAGCCTCGCTGTGTAAACAGTCTTCCTAATAATTACTTTATCCCTATTGCCTATGTCTCCTAGTAGAACATTAAACAAAGCATGATATGATGGGTTAGATTTATTCTATTCTTTAAACTTGATTCAACCTCATGATTTCTGACACTGCCCTTTTTGCCTTAAATTTAAGCTCAGTGATCTTTCCATCAAGTCATCATTTTAGAGTCAAACGCAAGGTCAGTATTTTTGTCCACATACCCCATGAAGCACATTCCTAAATTTGGGGAATTCAGAGGAAACCTCACGGATTAGCTAGTAAAGATAGCATCAGTATTTTCTGCTTATGATATAAATAAATGAAAATGAGAGTTAATATTTTTTGAGAGTTAATAGATTTCAAAGCAGTTTATGGTTAAGTTGGCCCAAAGGCAGCTGAGGGTCAAAAGAAGGGAAGTCAACCATGAAACTAAAAGTCAAGCTAAAAGCTTTCCCTAAAAGCTTTAGGGAAGCTTTAAATATTTAACAGACCATTGTATTTTAATATTTTGTTGGAAGCCGCCCAGAATGGCTGGGGAAAACCAATAAACAAATAAATAAATAAATTATTATTATTATTATTATTAAGTAATTTGTTTTGGAACTGAAAGGAACTCTGTTGTTTGGGAGATGTTCGGAAATAAACATTCCCCCCCCCCCAATTGTAGCTGGAAGTTATGTTAAAAAGCGCAGAACTTAGTTCTTTTCTTTGTTAACTGTCCCATACTAGCTCATTAAGATTGGTTTTAATAGCGGGAATTCATATAGTTAATGAGGTTCTCTTGCCAGAGTCTTTCTGGCTCTTGGGTCAGGACAAACCCTTTACTGCAGCAATTTGGTATCTTCTAGGACAGCTCAGATACGTCATTTTGTGTAAGACTTTGAAGAAATGCAAACTCTTAAGATGGCTTTGAAATGTTCTTTTGCTTATTAGGATGACACTATTGTGGTTTTTCTCAATGTTCTGTGCTCTCATGCCATATCTTGTTTATTTCAAAATATCAAACAATATTTATATATCAACTAGTTTTTATAATGTTTTTCTGATTTAAATATGCTTTCTCAGGATAAATCCTCAGAAGTGGACAGACAGATACACTTCCTTCCTGGGAGATCTTATACTGTCTAGTAAGCAGATAACTCAGTGTTATCTAAATACTAGCCTACAAGGCTCTTGGGGATGTGGGTGGAAATGTTACAGGTTTATGATAGGAATGGGTCTAGGAGTTGAATTTTGTTGTGTTGCAAGGTTTTATATAGAAAAAACCACATACAAAAGTAGCTCTGCACTCCTTAATAAATGTAGCTTGGCATTTAGCATTTTCTTCTGTTTCTGATGAATTGTCTGTTTCTGATGAATCTATACCTGTTTTACATGAAATCCATGCTTTTAAGTGTTTGAGCACCACCCCAAAGGAAGGTTTTCACATCAGGGCAAGTGCTATAATGCCCTGTGCCCCTCTTTTAACATACCCATTTCCCTCCCGTCTTTGTTGCTGTTCTCTGAACTCATTCCAATTTGTCAATATCCTTCTTAAGGTGTGGTGCGCAGAACTGGACCATAGCTGCCAAGTCTCCCGTTTTCCCCGGGAAACCCCCATTTTTCCAGCTGTCCCCAGCCGAAAAAAAGGATTTTTTTGTTTTTTCCTGGTTTATTCTGGCGCGGCGGCCATTTTGGAACTGGGCGGAGCATGCTCAGAAGTGACTTTTGATGCTGCTCTGCCCAGTTCCAAAATGGCTGCAGCGTGACTTCTGGTGCGGCAGCCATTTTGGAACTGGGCACAGCAGCATCAAAAGTCACTTCTGAGCATGCTCCGCCCAGTTCCAAAATGGCCGCAGCGCTACTTCCGGTATGCTAATTTTGGTCCGGTCCCTTATTTTTCAGAGAGGAACTTGGCAGGTATGAACTGGACTCAGTACTCTAAATGCAGCTGGACTAGTGCATAATTAAGGGCGGCCCCATATGCAGTACACTGCAGTAGTCTAAGCTGTATCTCCCAGGGTATAAGTGTGGGACCCCCCCCCCACATAAAAATGCCTGCTTTTGTGACTGCCAATCTAACCACCCCCTCTGATGGGCACTCAAGCAAGGCTTCCATAGCTGATCTTAATACTTAACACACACCCTGATTATTCATCCTGAGCCCTCTAGCTATCTGCTCTATTGGAGGACAGAACTGTGTGTGCTACACAGCCTGGTCTGCACCCCTTAAGCTAGCCTGCTGCCTCAGGTGTGGTGAAAAACTGCCCTGTTGCTTGTTGAAGTAAGGGTCAAGTTAGTTTCTGTGCGTGGAATGGAAGGGGCCACCATCTTGTCCTTTGGCCACAGTTAGCAAAATGTCTTGGAGACGGCCCTGTGAGCCCTCACCTCCAGCCTACAGTGGACACATTCAGGCTTTGGTTTACTACCTCATCTGCTGTTTCTTAGAACAAGGCCTCAGAAAGACCCCCTACCAATGAATTTCAAGACTAAACAAATATAAGCCATGAAATATAGTTGAAGCAACAAGATGCTCTTAGTTAGCAATGCTTCACTACCTCTTCCAACTGATTAGATGAATACACATTCTAAAGGACCCCTGTCCAAATAAAGAGTTGGGGAAATCTACTCAAAGCCTAGGGCTTACCGATCAGAAGGTCAGCTGTCCGAATCCTCGCAACGGGGTGAGCTCCCATTGTTCGGTCCCAGCTTATGCCAACCTAGCAGTTCGAAAGCACATCAAAAGTGCAAGTCAATAAATAGGTACTGCTCCGACGGGAAGGTAAACGGCATTTCCGTGCGCTGCTCTGGTTCTCCAGAAGCGGCTTAGTCATGCTGGCCACATGACCCGGAAGCTGTCTGTGGACAAACGCCGGCTCCCTCAGCCTATAGAGCGAGATGAGCGCCGCAACCCCAGAGTCATCCATGACTGGACCTAAGGGTCAGGGGTACCTTTACCTTTACCTTTACTTAAAGCATACAACCTGCTATGTTTCCAGTGAAAATACAGGAAAGAGAAATTCAATGGCGGCACTGTCACCTTGTCAAACAGACCTTGTTCATTTTTGCTTCTGATACTGCACAAGTCGAACAATTTATTATGAGAGACAGACTTGATGTTCCTTTTCACTCAGCCATATCTTCAGCCTCAGGCATTGATCAAAACCAAGGCAGCTGTCCTTGGAACAGAATAACTGAACAATTTAAAGCAGGCAATACAAAAAGCAATTAAAAGAGCAAAATGGAATTCCATTCTTGTCTTTGGCACCGGTGCACTAAATGACCTTCGGATATTATCTCTTGAAAGCAAGTGAAGTGAGTAGCCGCTCTCCACAGCCCTCGTGAGCCAGTGGCATCTACACTTTCCCCTCATGGCGACCGTACTTACCAGGGACAGCCGGCATCCAGATGCCCTCTTCCAAGTTCTCTGCGAAATTAAGAGAATACCAGAGGGTGTGGGAAGAGATTCCTCACTCTGCTGAGTGTGAAAGATAAAAAAATATTCACCTCCCCAAAGTCCTCTGGAATATCCAGAAAATTATGGAGCAAATAATTCTTCCACTTTGCACTGGGCTTTGACGAAGCAGCAGCAGTGAGGGGGACTTGTGGCCTCCCCCCCCCCTCTCCTTTTTCAGAAAGTTTCAAGCAGATGAAAAGACCCTTTCCTCCCAGAGTCTTCTGCGTAGGCAAAAGTCGTAAGGAAGCAGAGGAGGAATCAGTGACAACAATCAATAATGACTGGCTAATAAGTGAAGCCAAAATGTACGGGTTATTGGTGAGTACTGAGGGGCTGAGGCAGAGTTATGATTGACACAATATCCAGCCAGTAGCAGAATGAGGCAGGAGTTTCAGCCAGAACTGCAATCTATTTTTTGTTTCAATAATCATTGGCCTACGTGGGGCAGCATGATTGCTTCAAGCAATGGAGTTCGGTGTATTTAATGAAAGTGGTCATGGATATGTCACAAGACTTAATCCCATGCAGTCAGATTCTAGTCCAGATTCTGCACTGGATCAAACCTGAACTGGGCAGAGAGGTGCCATGGTCACAGCAAAGCAAGCCATCAGGGTGGGTGCCAGAAGAGGAATGCTAGAGCATAGGTGCTAGGCAACCAACTCAACCAAAACAGAGGTTGTGATCCACGGAGGCCTAGAGTCAACAACTAAGTACCGCTTAGACAGTGTCAACATATTATCACCTCCCATGCAGCATCACAGGGCCAGTGTCAGCACTGCAACAACATTCCAAAACACGAACACTCCCAGCTTCACAAAAGAGCCCTCCTCTGCTTTTCCAACCAAGATGAATACTGGTTGCATCACAGTGCAGAGCCTCACACTCCTACAGATATGGGGAACTTCAGACCCGAATGCATCGCTTGAGACTCTCCCCAGACCCTACTCTGTGGCCTCCCTGACTGCTTTTGCCTGCCTTGGAAGTGACTGTGAACTATGACAGTTCATCTTGGATGGAGGATGGAGAGGCATGTGCGTGTTTTGCTAGAATGTAGCCTACTGTCCAAAGGTAAGAATAATCACATCTGTTGCTCCATCACATTTGCTTCTGATCCTGCCCATGACTGGCATGCTTCCCCAAGAAGATGCCCCACAGAGCAATGCAGACCTTGAGGTCACACAACCTGACCCTGGGCTCTTACTGACAAGCCACCTGTAATATGGTCCAGCCAGTCCTCGCCCACAATATCAGAGGATGCCAGTATGGGATTGACCTAGAGCAAATAAATCAGATCTGCTAGGGAAGCCTTGCACATCTCCAGGCAGTGTCCTTTGCCATCCCTGGGAACTTTGAAGCTGGTCTTTTCCAGGTGTGCTGTCAGTTCATTCAAGCCACTTTTTCCATACTGCTGTAATATAGTCCTTTTTCTGTTTGTACTGTGCTCCACAGTACTATCGAAAACACATTTCCCTTTCCACACAGTTTATGTCTGAACAGATATGGTGGCCTAGAGACTTTTCTAGAGATGGGTGACCTAGTCTGGGTAACAGCTGTGCTTTGGGGATTTCTTACAACGTATTGCTGACAGTGTTTCAGATTTAAGTATTCGCAGCTGACAGTTCATTTGGGCTACCGTAATTGTTTTAGTTATTGCATTCAGGCTTAGGAGTCAGATGGGGTCACGTTGTTGAGGAACGCATTTGAGGACCACAGTAAACGTTAGGGTTCTCCAATGATCTTGACTCTGATACAAGAATAGAGATGCCGACTAAATATCAGGAATAACTTTCTGATAGTATGAGCTGTTCAACAGCGGAACGAACTCCCTTGGGAGATTGTGGACTCTCCTTCCTTGGAGGTTGTTAAGCAGAGGTTGGGTGGCCATCTGTCATGGGTGCTTTAGTTGCGATTCCTGCATCGCAGGGGGTTGGACTAGCTGACCCTTGGTTCCCTTCCAACTCCACAATTCTCTGATCCTCTGATTGAAGAACTGATTGACAAGCTTATCTGAATCATCTCATTGCTGGAAGACATGGTATTCCTTCTTTCTAAACAGACCCATATTAGTCCCTGCTCAGCAAAAAAGGCAGGGTATAAATAAATAAATAAATAAATAAATAAATAAATAAATAATAACAAACAGCTTTTGTTTTGCTCATTAGCAGTACTATGGGTCAGCCTTCAACATGAGGGGGAATGGCATTAACCATTTCCTCTCATGCCCTTCCTCCATTTCCCCTGGTTTGTTGCCTAGACTGGTTATAGGCCCAGCATTAGGGTTGATTGCATCTGGCATTTGCTGAAAGCTAGAGCTCTCAAGATGGCCCACTGCCTACCCTGCTGCTGATCCAAAATGCCAGATGAAATTACTTGGAACCAACTCCTCCCCATACTGGAGTGCAGACTGTTGTAGATGGCACCCACCATTTTAAGTTTTCCAAAATTATAATTTGTCAGAGGTAATATGTTTATGAATACCAGTTGCTGGAAACTACAGGAAGCAAGAGTATTGTTGAGCTCTGGCACTACTTGCAAGCTTCCCACAGGCACCTTGGCTGCTTCCAACGTATATAAAAACATAACAAAACATTAAGCATTTTAAAAAAACCTTCCCTATAGAGGATTGCCTTCAGATGGTTCAGGGGTTGGATAACTCCATACCCTCCAAAATTTCTCTGATGAAAATAGGAACATTCTAAGGAAAAGAGGGGATCATTCCGGGATCAAATCAGAAACCAGGACAGCTTCTCTAAATCAGGGACGTCCCTGGAAAATAGGGACACTTGGAGGGTCTGGAACATCATGCTGGATGGGATAGGTTCTTCTTGTGTACAGTATAATTCATTAGATCTCTTGCCTATCCTTCACCCTAAGATTCCAAGGAGAGTTGCAGCAATTAAAAATACAATATTAAAATCAGTTACATGAATTGGCAATCATAAGACTATTATGAGTCCTAAAAACAATTAACTCAGGTCTCAAAGCCCAAGGTAAAGAGGTACATCTTCGACAGATGACACACGCAATGAAGATGAGGCACCAGCGCGGCATTGCTCCAGAGTTGGCAGCAGTGTTTGCTGGCTAAACCACGTTGCTTTAGCTCAGGCATAGGCAAACTTGGCGCTCCAGATGTTTTGGGACTACAGTTCCCATCAGCCCTGACCACTGGCCCTGTTAGCTAGGGATGATGGGAATTGTGGACCCAAAACATCTGGAGGGCCGAGTTTGCCTATGCCTGCTTTAGCTGCTGCTGCCTGACACCACCAAGATAAGGAAAGGGCACCACCACCATGGAGGAGCCCATCTGGGAGAGGGGCCCAAAGTGGCCACCAAGCCTTGTGCCTGCCCTGGTACCTTAAGGGTGATTTTATCCTCACAAGATTGTGACTAGATCAAGGTTATCCACTAATTTATGATTAAAACAGGGGCGTGAACCTAGGTCTCCCCAGTACAAGACCAACTCTCCGTCCATTATGCCATGATGACTCTCGCAGAGAGGTTGACCTGAAAAGGAATAGAGATCTGCTGAACCTTCCAGCTCCATGCCAGCAGGAAGTAAGAGAAGGGCCTTGTGATGTAGCACAGCAATGTCAGGCCCCACCGTTCCCTCTCCAATGCATCAAGCAGGAGCAACTTGATCTGCACAACCGTTTGAATGAGAATAATTTGCGATTGCTACTTAGTTCTTCTGCTGTAGCACTGACTTCATGTTGCAGTGGTGCCTAACTTTCCCCTGACGGCCTATGAAATCAACTCACAGCTGCCCCAGGAAAACAGTGCCAAGAACCAACAGATACAATTCTCTCAAATGTCTGAATTCCATAGGAGGCTAGGCACCGGCAGATTACCCAGGCAAGCCCATGGAAGGCATTTTACAGCTTGGATTCACATCTACTGGCACAGTGTTGCCACCTTTACCAGGGGTTGCAGTGGCCTGTGCTTCTTTGCATGCATGCATGCGTTCAAAACCACATTTTTGTTGTTGCCAAAGCTGGATTCAAAGAAAGGTCAAGGTGGTGGCAATATATATCTCAGTGCGGCTGAGTTGCAAGCGGCCAAATAGTAAGTCTACATTGGAATGTGTTATAAGCCCACGGTCTGAACGGGCTGGCCTCTTTATTCCCTGCGCTCAGAGCTAAGCACAGAATGGGAAAATAAATAGAAGCCGAGCCATCCTTTTACTCCTAATGTGACTCACTTTACTTGTGGATTGAAATACATTTAGCTAGCAATAAATAACAGTTTTACAATAATAAAGTTTCACTTTCATATGCTTCCATACTGTCTGAGTCCAGCCAGCAGTGGAAGCTGGAAAAGGCCAATATTCCGGGAGTGAAGATTTTCCTGACCTCTCTAGAATTAGGCAGGATGACAAGTCTCCTGGCATCCCTGTTAGTTTGGCTGGTTTGGACGAGAACCCAAGCTCTGGGATGATGGGATTGCAATGCACATCCAAAAGCCTTTCGCCTGTTGCTAACTAACCATTATGAAATCAAATGTGCACTGAAATGTATTTTATTTGAATGGTAAAGGAAATTCATCATGGTCCAAGAGCAACAGATTATAAATTTACCCACTGACCCTCCCAAGACATAGATTGATCACAAAAGTTAGATCCAGCTGTACATTCATTCCTGCATTAAGGCATAGTGAATTAAGTGTGCACTCACTTATAAACATAACCCAGCCTCTAGCCTCCCCTCCCCTCTTTTTCCTTGACGAAGAACAGGAATGGGGGACTTGTGACCCTTCGGATGTTGTTGGACTCCGGTTCCCATTAGCCCCAGCCAACATGGCCCATATTTAGGGATTATGGGTGTTGTAGTCCAACAACAACTGGAGGGCCACAGATCCCCCATGCCTAACCTAGAAGAAATCCCTGCTGCCAAGGATAGAACCATGGTAATAATACCAGCACATAGGAACATAGGAATCAGACCATTGGTCCATCTAGCTCAGCATTGCCTGCACTGACTGGCAGTGGCTCTCCAGGGTTTCAAGCAGCGTTCTCTTCCTTCGGAGATGCCAGGGATTGAACCTCTCACCTTCTGCATGCAAAGGAGATGCTCTATCATGGAGCTTTGAATGGAACCTGAATTTCTGTCTCTTACCCCACCCCCATTGGAGATATTCAGTGGCATGACCCTTACAAATTCTAAGCCCACAAACAGGGCGGAGAATTTTGAGAGGCTATTTGCGCAAGGCTCATACTATTCTGTTGAACAAATAGATGCTCCAGAACTTGGAAACATTTATGTGAGCCAGGCCACATTCACACCACATATTTAAAGCACTTTAAACATCCGTGGCTTCCCCCAAAGGATCCTGGGAGCTGTAGTTTGCTAAGGGAGTTGAGTGTTGTTAGGAAACCCCTATTCGAGGGTTGCCATATGTCTGGAATTTCCCGGACACAGTGCAGTCGGACATACTGTGGGCGGAAATTGGCAAAATGTCCAGGAAAATCCTTACATATGATAACCTATGTCGGCAGTGTCATTTTAGCCAATTTTTAACAATCAAGTCTTCTTCAAAGGGAACTCAGCTTTGTAGCTCCATAGCAGGAATAGGGTCATGGTGCTGGAGGAATAGGGAATAGCAGGAATAGGGAATAGCAAGAATAGGGAATTATGGTGCTGGAATAGGGAATTATGGTGCTGGAGGAGACTCTTGAGAGTCCCATGGACTGCAAGAAGATCAAACCTATCCATTCTTCAGGAAATCAGCCCTGGAAGGACAGATCGTGAAGCTGAGGCTCCAATACTTTGGCCACCTCATGAGAAGAGAAGAATCCTTGGAAAAGACCTTGATGTTGGGAAAGATGGAGGGCACAAGGAGAAGGGGATGACAGAGGACGAGATGGTTGGACAGTGTTCTCGAAGCTACCAACATGAGTTTGACCAAACTGCGGGAGGCAGTGGAAGACAGGAGTGCCTGGCGTGCTATGGTCCATGGGGTCACGAAGAGTCGGACACGACTAAACGACTAAACAACAACTCTCGCCACCCTTAACTCCCAGAATTCTTTGGGGGAAGCCATGCCTGCTTAAAGAGGTTTCATGGCACTCTAAAAGTATGGTGTGAATGTGGCACCAGTGTAATATTATGATTAAATTACAGAATTAGGTCTAGGGAGACCCAGGTTGAAATCCCCACTTGTGGCTTTGGGCCTGTCTCGATCTCTCACCCTGCCTGACATACCTAAGAGGGCTGTTGTGAGGATAAAACAGGGTGCAGATGCAAGTTCCTTGAAGGAATGGCAAGTAAATATTTATTACATAAATGTCTATCCTATTTTCTGCAGTTAGTACACTCAAGACGGCTCACAAAACAGAAAGGGGCTATAAAATGGGGAAAAAATAAAAAAATTGCAGCAGTTGAAGGCACAAAAGTTAATTAAAAGCACGCTGCAATAAAATATTTGTGCTGGAGAGAGGCAGTTTTGGAATGAAACTACGATATCACCAACTGTTGAGTCGTTGTCAGTTAGTTAGGAACTTGATTGATGAGGTGATTTGCTTTAAACAGGGCTTGAAATACTTTATTAGGTTTCGGACCAAGAATGTTGCAGAGGTTACAAATACAGTAGTTTCATTCCAAAAAGTGTAGATGTGGAAAATCGACTGTAGCAAAAAGAAAAAGAAAAAAAGAAGGTAGGGTGGGAAGGTAAGAGACGGAAGAAAACAAAAAAGCCTTTGTGATCCTTTTAAAAAATAAATAAATCTTGACACAAATTTTGCAACATGAGATTATTGTGTCAAGGGTCTGGCTGTCACTGACATTTCCTCCTCATGGTGCAGGAAAGGAGGTGATTAAACCTGATCCTAAACATGATTGCTCAAAAGTCAAACCCAGTGTGTTCAGACCTGTAAAACGTGGAATTTCAGATTTAGTCCTTCTCATGACCAGCTGGTGAGGGGTTAAAACTACTGTCTCAGCCTCCCATGCCCCTCCAGTGAGGGTTCCCGTGAGATGCTTACCCATAGAAAACAAGAACATTAGCCACCAACGTTTCTCCCCAACGTCTAAATTTCTATGTGCAGGGTGGCTTTTGTACATCACCTGCAGTCTGCAGAAGTCCATACAGTAAACAGATTTGCTGTTTGTCCTCATCCTTAAGGTGCCTCGGCAGTCTTGGTTGTTTTGGCTGCAAGGAACAGGCTCACACATTTACCCTTCTGGAATTTGAATATTTTAGCTTTTTCAGATGCTTTCAATGCTGCTGACCACAAGGTGGCATTGACCCACCTTAGCAGACCACTGGAAACGAAAGGGAGATGCTTATGCAACCAGCTCTACTCCTGGAGATTTAAGTAGTGCTAAACTGACAGCTGTTGGAATAGGGATACATGACTGGTCCTTTAATATGCATGCTAAGTGGGTGTCCTTTCTTTAGGGATGATTGTAATGGATTAACTGACTCTTGGTGGATCTGTAGTTCACTCCCATTCCACCTTGTAGCACTTTTGGTGGCAGGTAGTACTGTCAGGTCAGAAGCTGCTTGGGTGTCTATTTATTGAGCATTCATCCATATTTGCTTGAACAATGCTAATGCGCAGATTGGATTATGTCGGGTCTTCATTGAGTATTTGTTCTGATTTGTTTTTGAGGCAGTTAAACTGCAACGAGCATTTGCCCTGCATTTGTGCAGATTTGCTTGCAGAGTGTTTATACATCTTCCTGTTAACCATTCATGCACCCCATACCTTACATTCCTTTTTACGTCACTTTCTCAACCTCAAAAAAATCCTTAAAAAAATAAAATAAGTGGATTTGCTGCAGTTGGGCATCAGAGTGCTTTAGTCCACTTTAATTGTGCAAACCTCATGCTTGAATCCCTCATACAAAACAGACAGCCGGGAGGCACCCCCATGCCTTTTTTAACAACACTGCAACCACAAAGGCGTCTGTTGTGGCATCAAATGAGAGCTCCACTTATTCTAGGAAGTGGTAGGAGCATGGGAGTGATGGGCACAGCGGAACATTGGAAGCTGCCTTATATCAAGGATTGGCTACAATGTCTGGCATTGACTTCCTTCGGTATGTCTTTTCAATAGCCCTAACTAGGGATATTGGGGGTTGAAACTAGGATCCTTTGCATGCAGAGCCTGGGGTCTTCCTCTGGCCGAGGCCCTTTCAGAGAGTGAAGCAAGGTAGTAAGACTGTTAGAGCTGACAGCAAGTACTCCGGGTGGTGTGATCTGGCTACCTTACGTACAAGAAGTAGGGCAAAGGTAGAGTGAAGAAAACATGCCAAATGACAAGGGCATTTTATGCAACAGTGAATGTGCGGATGAGCGGTCCCTTGACCTGAGCATGCAAAGCTGTGGCTTGCTTTTGGAACGAGCCGTGATGATCATGATGATCTGTGCCACTCACAAGCGTTAGGTGTGATGAATCAGTTACCCCCCAAGAATCAGGTATATTCTTACACACTTCAAATGTGATAGACAGGTGGAAATGCAGGAAGTGTCGCTGTACCGAACAATTCTTACAAGCTTTCCTTACCTGCACATTTGATTACCTCCTTTGCGTATTGCTTGAAGTGAAAAACTCTGGAGAGAAGGTAGAATCTGCACTTACATATTGTGTTTGTTGTACAAACGTATTACATTGTGACATTAATTTGCACACCCGTAATGCTTCCTGGCATGAACTGGATCTTGTATTATTTATATATATTTATTACCAGTGCTTTTTTCTGGGGGGATGCAGGGGTACACATACCCCCAAACATTTTGTGAATCTAAGTTTGGCCTCATTGAGGGGCAGTATTTCAATATGAGTAGGAAAATGAGAGTATCCCTAAACATTTTTTTAAAGAAAAAAGCACTGTTTATTACTCTCCTCCCCCCCCCAGAAAACTGAAACTCGACAGCTCAGATTGAATTAACCTGATGTGCTAGCAGATCTGTTTTCAAAATGTTCATGAGTTATTTTAGTGAGGGGAAGTAAAAAAAGGAGGAATATATATGAGGAATATATATTAGCAGAAAGGCATATATACACTACTTGAAAAGTGCTAAAATATAAGCACAAGGAAATAGGAAAGATGGAGAGCTGATCTGGTGAAAAAACCTGCCATGACAAATATCATACCTGTTTCTACCTAGAATGAAGTAAGGCGATACCTGTTGCTTTAAAAAACATGAGAACATTTGGAATGAAAGAAATCTCTTCAACTCCAAGCAAGCCTCAGAAAATAGCAACACAGCACTATCATTCATTCTGTGAACTAATGATATGTGAACAGAGCCTCCTGGCTTTTTGTTACACTTCAAAGGACATGAAGTTGTGACATGCCTCCCATTCTTTTCCTCCTCCACCCCCTTCCCGTGCTCCCCCTGCAGTGATTCCGAGTCACGCTTTATGGAAGTGACAGGTGAATGAAATCTTACAAACCCAGGGCTTTCCTCTGATAAAACTCCAAACCCTCCAGTTCTTCAAATATCCCAGAGCTGAGCACTCTGCTCTGAATCCCATCCAGTTAATATTAAAATCTATAGTACCTAGAAACCAGTGCAAAGGTTTAGAGGAGCAACAGAGATAAGATAATAAAAAAAGAAGCTTCTCCTTGTGTGGAAACCCGTTCACCTCCCCGGCACTTTGCTTATATAATGAACAGCTGGTGCAAAAGATGACTGCCTGCCACCAGTGTGGTGTGTCAAGCGAAGTTCTTTCCATTTGTTCTGCATTCTCTTTTCACAGGGTAGCCTAACACACTCTGGTTTTCGAGAATCCTAGTGCAGCCCTGGAAGCAATCAAAATATACCTAACCGGCAACAATCAATAAATGTGTGTGTTTGTGTGTACATGCATGGATATTTTAAAAGCAACAGCCTCACAAACCTTTGTGAAATAGGAAGCTTGGCAGTTGTTACCCTTCTCGCTCCTGCAGCACGGTTACGTGTCAAGCTGCACCTGCCAAAAATTTCCCCTCTGCTGTCCAATTGGTAAAGGAGCCCTTGTCTCTATTACATCCGATCACCCTTCGTCCCAGTTACATTGGCACCCTGGTCCATCACTTGATATTCAAGCCTGGTCTACAGAGGCAGTAGAATAAGGTGGTAAGAAACCTGTGATGTCAGAGTGGATTGGACCACTTCAGGCTGCTGCTGGGATACCTCCCTTTATTTATTTATTTATTTATTTATTTTAAAAAACACATTCCATCACTTTAAAAACAAACGAACACCCCGAACAACCTGAAAGTAAAACACTAGCATGCAAGGTGACAAAGGTTCTAGCATTGCCTGCTTTCTGCAAGGTCTATTACATCATGGAAGTAAAATACCTGCCGTCTTCAGTGGTACAATCCATACTGCCACATTAGCATGTTGATCCAAGGGTTAGGACTTGAGGGAAGAAGATGGCGGTGCATCACCTCTCCGTTTAAGCTCTGTACTTACCGGTTTGTTTTACCGTTTTTAAAGCCTTTTTAAAGCCTTTTCAAGTCCTCTTCTAGGCTTTTTCTTTATCATTTATCTTCTATTCTTTTAATTACGTCTTTTACTCGGAGGAATGAGGGAATGAGGGAGTGAGGGAGTTTCTAGCTATCTCCAGATATACCACATCCATCTTGTGGCTGTCTCTCCCAGCGTATACTCCCTACATACTCCCTGTTGCAATTCCTCATTTACTGAACAGAACTGAATTGAATTTTAACCGAACTGAGGTCTCTTAACCCCAAGTGACCTTAAACAAATATGGTGACGACCCGGAGCGGATGTAAAACTTCAGGAACTACCTTTCTTGATGAAAGATCAAAAAAAGCTAATAAAGCTAATAAAGCTACTTTAAAGAAAGCGCAATCTCTAAGGAAGGTGCAAACAAAAATTACTCACTTCTACTCGAATAAGGGAAAAACTGATAGTCCCTTTGTATCCAGTGAGACAAGGAACTATGCTAAAGACAGACCCTCCAAGTGTCCCTATTTTCCAGGGACAGCCTTGGATTTTCAGAAGCCGTCTCCATTTCTGATTTGATCCCGGAAAGTCCTGCTTTTCCTTAGGACATCCCTATTTTCATTGGAGAAATCTTGGAGGGTATGGAGTTATGTGAACCCTGAGCCAAGGAGATAAGTAACTTGTTGTTGTTTAGTCGTTTAGTCGTGTCCGACTCTTCGTGACCCCATGGACCATAGCACGCCAGGCACTCCTGTCTTGCACTGCCTCCCGCAGTTTGGTCAAACTCATGTTCGTAGCTTCGAGAACACTGTCCAACCATCTTGTCCTCTGACGTCCCCTTCTCCTAGTGCCCTCCATCTTTCCCAACATCAGGGTCTTTTCCAAGGATTCTTCTCTTCTCATGAGGTGGCCAAAGTATTGGAGCCTCAGCTTCACGATCTGTCCTTCCAGGGAGCACTCAGGGCTGATTTCCTTAAGAATGGATAGGTTTGATCTTCTAGCAGTCCATGGGACTCTCAAGAGTCTCCTCCAGCACCATAATTCAAAAGCATCAATTCTTCGGCGATCAGCCTTCTTTATGGTCCAGCTCTCACTTCCATACATCACTACTGGGAAAACCATAGCTTTAACTATACGGACCTTTGTCGGTAAGGTGATGTCTCTGCTTTTTAAGATGCTGTCTAGGTTTGTCATTGCTTTTCTCCCAAGAAGCAGGCGTCTTTTAATTTCGTGACTGCTGTCACCATCTGCAGTAATCAAGGAGCCCAAGAAAGTAAAATCTCTCACTGCCTCCATTTCTTCCCCTTCTATTTGCCAGGAGGTGATGGGACCAGTGGCCATGATCTTGGTTTTTTGGATGTTGAGCTTCAGACCATATTTTGCGCTCTCCTCTTTCACCCTCATTAAAAGGTTCTTTAATTCCTCCTCGCTTTCTGCCATCAAGGTTGTGTCATCTGCATATCTGAGGTTGTTGATATTTCTTCCGGCAATCTTAATTCCGGCTTGGGATTCATCTAGTCCAGCGTTTCGCATGATGAATTCTGCATATAAGTTAAATAAGCAGGGAGACAATATACAACCTTGTCGTACTCCTTTCCCAATTTTGAAGCACTCAGTTGTTCCATATCCAGTTCTAACTGTAGCTTCTTGTCCCACATAGAGATTTCTCAGGAGACAGATGAGGTGATCAGGCACTCCCATTTCTTTAAGAACTTGCCATAGTTTGCTGTGGTCGACACAGTCAAAGGCTTTTGCATAGTCAATGAAGCAGAAGTAGATGTTTTTCTGGAACTCTCTAGCTTTCTCCATAATCCAGCGCATGTTTGCTATTTGGTCTCTGGTTCCTCTGCCCTTTCGAAATCCAGCTTGCACTTCTGGGAGTTCTCGGTCCACATACTGCCTAAGCCTGCCTTGTAGAATTTTAAGCATAACCTTGCTAGCATGTGAAATGAGCGCAATAGTGCGGTAGTTGGAGCATTCTTTGGCACTGCCCTTCTTTGGAATTGGGATGTAGACTGATCTTCTCCAATCCTCTGGCCATTGCTGAGTTTTCCAAACTTGCTGACATATTGGGTGTAGCACCTTAACAGCATCATCTTTTAAAATTTTAAAAGATAAGTAACTATACAACCTTTAGAAGACATCTGAAGGCAACTTTTTAAATGTTTAATGTTTATATATATATGTTGGAAGCCTCCCAGAGTGGCTGGGACAACACAGTCATATGGGTGGGGTGTAAATAATAAAATTGTTATTATGGAATGATGTTGTTGTTTAGTTGTTTAGTTGTGTCCGACTCTTCGTGACCCCATGGACCATAGCACGCCAGGCTATGGAATATTATTATGGAATATTATAATGGAATAATATTATTATGGAATAAAGGTAAAGGGACCCCTGACCATTAGGTCCAGTCGTGACCGACTCTGGGGTTGCGCGCTCATCTCGCATTATTGGCCGAGGGAGCCGGCGTATAGCTTCCAGGTCATGTGGCCAGCATGACAAAGCCGCTTCTGGCAAACACATGGAATAGCACATGGAGCAGCACATGGAATAGGGCACCCCTATTTTCATTGGGCCCTGAGTGCTCACTGGAAGGACAGATCCTGAAGCTGAGGCTCCAATACTTTGGCCACCTCATGAGAAGAGAAGAATCCTTGGAAAAGACCCTGATGTTGGGAAAGATTGAGGGCACAAGGAGAAGGGGACGACAGAGGACGAGATGGTTGGACAGTGTTCTCGAAGCTACGAACATGAGTTTGACCAAACTGCGGGAGGCAGTGCAAGACAGGAGTGCCTGGCGTGCTCTGGTCCATGGGGTCACGAAGAGTCGGACACGACTAAACGACTAAACAACAACAATTTTCATTGGAGATAGGTTGGAGGCTATGTAAGAATTGCTGCTTAAGTTAGGTGCGCACTTGCCCAATAAATGCAATACTTCTCAAACAACAACAAGGGCCAGTGTTGCCACCACAGGCAGTGCTCATTGAAGACACCACATATTCTCGCAAGGGCTAACTAATGGCCATATATATTATAGAGGCCTGTGTCGTGTTTGCACTTAGCAATTAGATCAGGTGCAGAGTTGGGCACTTGCCTGGATCCGGAACCCTGATCCTCACAGACAATTAGGGAATGCTTGTCTTCTGTTAAGTCACTTGGTGAGAAGGCCTGCTCCATCCGTTGTGCTTGCGTGAGCTTACACTCTGCATTGTCACCTCTACAAATCCTGGTCAGAGTCCCAGCCAGACTTGGTACCTAAGTAACACCAGAGGATGTGCAGTCATTAGGGCAGGGGTAGGCAACCTAAGGCTCATGGGCCGGATGCGGCCCAATCACCTTTTCAATTTGGCTCGCGGATGGTCCGGGAATCAGCGTGTTTTTACATGAGTAGAATGTGTCCTTTTACAGTATTTAAAATGCATCTCTGAGTAATTTGTGGGGTCTGCCTGGTGTTTTTACATGAGTAGAATGTGTGTTTTTATTTAAAATGCATTTCTGGGTTATTTGTGGGGCATAGGAATTCGTTCATTTCCCCCCAAAAAATATAGTCCGGCCCACCACATGGTTTGAGGGACGGTGGACCGGCCCATGGCTGAAAAAGGTTGCTGACCCCTGCATTAGGGGCTGGGCGAGCAGGGATGGTCCCCCTCCCCCCTCCGTATGTGCAGAATACGTGTAGAGCAATAACCATTGAACAACCCTCTTGCAGGGGCGTAGGAAGATACGGGTGGTGGGGGTGGGCCGCCCTGAGCGGCGTGCTCCAAGGGGTGCCGTCGTGGGCACTCACCCCACCCCGGAACGCGTGTCACGCCCCTCCGGGAGGCGCACCACACCCCTGGAACGCCAGCCCCACACCCGCCGCCAGAGCATGAAGCTCCGCCACTGCCCTCTTGTCACCTTCTGGATTGGCCAAACCAATTGTCCATCATGATGAGAAAATGCCTGTCAAGTTCCTCCTGCCTCCACAACCAACCCAGTCAGCAAATGAATAGCCTTGTCAGGTCCCATCTTTGACTTTTCATACTTTTAAGATGACAAAATGCAAACAAGGTTAGGAAGCCTCTTTTTTTAATTGTTGCATAGAAGCGGTAATTTTAGTAAGTGTGGTCCAAATACGCACCAGCCACCACAGCCGGTTACGTAAGAATAATGTAAAGGGGGGGGGAGGAAGGGTGGACATGCTCAGCACAGAACATTCTCTTCTTTATTGCTTTTTATTTCAAAAGTTCAAAGGCCAAGTGCTGGCATTTGATCCGGTGATTCTAGGTTCAAATTAAGCCTGGAAGTGGTTGTCTCGTAAAATATCAAGCGCAGCCAATGTGAGCTGAAATGAGAATTTGCCAACTTTTTTTTTTAGCAGGAGCTTCCAACGGGGAGGGGGGGCAGAGGGAGAGCGCGCTAATATTTAATCATTACTGTGGATGTTTGTGAAGAAAGAAGTTACATCACCTGCTTGCTGATTCCAGATGCTTAAAAAAGCCTTTGCCCTCACAGCTGAATGTTGTCCAAAAGTTAAAATAAGATTAACGGTGTGGCGAGTTCTAGGGGGACATGCCCTGTGGGGCAGGCACTAAATATGGCTCCCTTTGCCCTACATAGTGGCTGTGAGTTGGCCAGGGCCCTGGGCAAAGGTTACAGAGCCTGCATTCCATGGCAAACTCGGTGCTAGACCGTGTGCCAAAGATTAAGCTGGGATTTGGGAGCTCGAGATGGTGTGGACCCAAAAAAACAAAACCAAAAGCTAGAACACACATTCACACAGAATTATTCAGTTTAGCACAGTTTCCTTAGCACTTCAGCACCCTGTGAACTGCTGAAGTTCCTAAAGTTAGGGGTCTTCTTCCCCTTGCTTGATAACAGGAAGGGTAAGAGAAACACACAGAGAGAGACAACTTTATTTATTTCAAGATTCCAGGGCTAAGCCTCCCATAGGGACTTGCATCCTACTAAATTCCAATGCATCAATGATCCTATGTGATTCATCTTAATATAACATTAATCCAGTCCCTGTTAAAACATTAGAACATTAAGACACTGACGTGGAGGCAACTGAAAACAAAATGAAGCACTGTATAGGTTAGTTAAAAGCAGCTTCAAAAAAAGGGGGGGGAGCATTTGAGCAGCAACAGCTGGACACTATCCTGCACATGCTATGCATTTTAGTCGAAAGCAACTTGAACTAAGAAGGTCTAAGGAGGTCTTCAATGCCCATTTAAACACTGGCATAAGGATCTCACACACCTCTTTAGGGAGTGAGTTCCATAAACAAGGGGCCACCACGCAAAGGCCCTTTCTCACCATGCAATAGGCTCACCAGCCTATTGCATCTAGATGGTTGGTCTACAAGTGGGGCCTCCAAGGGCAGTCTTTTTTTTTTATATATAAATATTTTTTATTAAAGATTTCTTGAATTACAAAGGTGTGTGCAGTGTCACTCATATTTTAACATGTATCATTTTTGCAAATCAGTTTCATTTGTTAAGACACTAAGAAGATAAGATAAGATATCTTTATTGCCATTGTCCCCTTGCGGGAACAACAAAATTACTCGGTTGCTACATCCACTCACATAAAGCATTCCGCATAATCCAAAATTACAAAACCTAATTAAAAACAGTAAATATAATGCAAAATAACAAGTAAAATAAGATGACTTCAAAGTCCAGGCTTTCCATTTAAGGCCAAAATCTCTCTAGAGAAGAAACTGTTCCTGAGACGGCTCGTTCTTGCCTGCATTGTTCTATATCTCCGTCCCGTTGGCAGGAGCTCAAAGAAATGGTGACCAGGGTGCGTTGGATCTCTTGATATGTTTAGTGCTTTTCTATGGCACCTGGAGGTGTAGATTTGTTCTAAGGTGGAGAGTGAGCAGCCAATAATGCTCTCTGCTGTTTTAATAATTCTGCACAGCCCTGCTCTATCCTGAGAAGTACAGCTTCTGTACCACACACATAAACCATATGTGAGCACGCTCTGTATGGCACAGTGATAGAAGGCAAGCAGCAGCTTTTGTGAAAGATGGTTTTTCCTTAAAATTCTCAAAAAAAATACAGTCTCTGCTGCGCCTTCTTCACAAGCCCCCCTGGGGGTGAGAGTAGGTGACGATGTTTTTGTTTTGCTTAATGTATATAGGGCTTGATGTCAGCTTTGTTTGTGTTGGTACTCCTTTATTCGCTTGTGTTCTTTTGATGGTGAGAGAGATTTGGGTTGGCCAAGGGTATAGTTGTTCATTTGTGATTGGCTATGATGGTCTTTGTTTTCATGTGTGAGTGGGGTGGTAGGTATTTTTGGGTCAGGTTAGCCATACTGATTTCTAGGCTGGTGGTAAATTTTTGTCATTATCTTGTTGGGCTGCGTGTGTGATGAAGGGGAACCATACCGGCAGGGCCGTCTCTAGGCCCGGGTCCGGTGGCGCGGGGCGCCAGGCCACCAGGGGCACCGCTGTGCCCACTGCGCCTGCTGAGAGGTGCGCCTTTCGGCTGTTCAGCAGCTTCACGCCGCTCTCCGGAGGCGCACGGGCCTGGGACCGCTTCTGCCGCGCGCAGGGGCGTCGCAACAGGGCGCTGGGAAACGGGGTGGGGCGCCGGAGGGATCCGTCGCACCACGGCGCCAGGGCGCCAAGCATGCTTAAGATGGCCCTGTATACCGGGATGAAGGCACCCCTCTTCTATTTGTCCCCATGCCAGTTTCAGTTTGTTGGTTAGTTTTTCTAGTAAGGCTGTTTCCCATACTACTTGGTACCTGGGAAGGTTTGTACAAGTGGTCCCAAACCATTTAAGACTTTCAAGGTCACCACCAGCATTTACAACTGGGTGCGGAAATGAACATGCAGCCACCATAGCTGGGGCAGTACAAGAGTTACATGTTCCGACCAATTGGCCCCCACATGCATCTGAGCCGCTGCATTCTGTGCCAGCTGAAGATTCTGTGTCATCTTTAAAGCCAAGAGTACATTATAGCAGTCTAGACTTGATGCAACTGGGCTTTATATCCCTGGGGCAATGCCTGCTCTCTCTAGGTTGAGTTGAAGCTGGAGAATCAGCCCAAACTGATAAAAGATACCCCTAGCATGTTGCACGTTGCATGTTTCCATAGACATAGATCGGGGTGGACAACTTTTTTTCTATCTAGAGCCACATTCCCCGGAAGGTGATCTGTCATTTTCCCACTCTTAAGCTCAGTTCCCTACATTTCCTCATCAGTTTGCATTTTAAAAGTCCTAATGAAAATTCATCATATTTTAATATGGATCCCCCCTAATATACACATTATTTGCAAAGCAATTCCCCTTAAAATAATGCATTTTTGTATCTTATACTCACTAATATACACACTTCTTGGACAGTTTACTCCAGTGTACATGCTTTTTTGTACATGTTATTTGGCTGGAGAACTGAATTGCAAAATTCAGGAAAGTGCCAGTTTTGAAGGGTGGCTGTAGTTTGGTTTGTGTATTGCTTCAGGAAGTTCAAATTAGATAAGTTCGGCTTTAAATATGAGCTGAATAAAATTCCCCCCTATCACATCTCCTCACCCAGCAGGCTGCCAGGGAAAAGAGAGTTCTCTTGCCAGAGTGAACCGCCCTAAGACCTGTGGGTATAGCGCAGTATATAAATTCAATTAAAAAAATTAAAAGGCCATAATTCCAGAGCACAGTTTCTTAAATATTTGGTCCTGCTGAAAGTAGCTGGTTCTTCCCACGGGTCAGCCTATTTAAGATTTGGGTCTCAGATGGAGAACCAGGTTTAGGAGACAGGGCACTTATTAATTGTTGCTTCTAAGTCTGGGTGACCTTTAAATGTTCATCCTCTTTACTGTTCCTCAGTTATTTCATCTATAAAGCAGAGGTTTATGACACAGTGCTGCCTGACAACGGGGCTGAGAGTCTGGATTCATTAGTGCTTGACAAATGATTGCCGTCCTGGGACTCAGGTTGCTACAGGAGGGAAATATTATTCTGCTCTCAAGTGGCAATTTATACAGGTTCGTCAGGCATTCAGATACTAGGCAAACAAAAGAACTTTGACAGGCTGATAGGCAAACATCTCTGGCAGAGTATAGAGCCAAAGGACCACCAGGGCACTCTTCCAAAGAAGGAAAAACGATAGCTACTCATATCCCCTGGCTAATTCCACCCCGCCTTGTCTCGATGAAACACCTTTTGGTATCCAAGACTGTGTGAGCTACTGTTTAGAGGTTGTTGGCCATTACTAATTCATTTTGTAAAGTGTTTTCAGACAGCATGAAAAGAGAGAAGCCAATTTAACAGCCCAGCTATATTCTGCATTGTGTGATAAAGCAACAAAACGAGAGCCAAGAGCTCTGAAATTATACCTCTGGCTGTGCTCGCTGTGTTACAATGACATTCGGCCGTCAAGAATGGAGAAACAGCATTTTATATAGATATTGTATTAACATCTGCTAGGAACCAGGCAGGGGAGGGAAGAAGAAAGGGGAGGGGGAGCTGAAGAGTCCCCGAAGAGCTTCAAAGCTACATAATTTGAAAGCAACCGCATGAGAAAGTGTGTGAAACAGAACAGAAGGCAAAGAGGAGAAGCAGGAGCAGACAGAAGAATGTCACAAACATCACAGCTACATGTTCCTTGGTTCCACTGATGGATGCCTGTGTGTGTGTGTGTGTGCTTTCCCCTCCACAGATTCTGTGGGAAATTGCATTGCCTTCACTAAAACTGCATTATGCTGCACTACACTGGTTCTGACATCTGAGTTCATCACAGCTCCCATGGCCTACAAGATGCTGCTTCAGAACTCAGAAGCATCCACCATTCGCAACAGCACAAAAGGCAGATGCTGTAGTAGCTGCTTATGCTGATAGAGCATGGAATGGAATGCTGAACCATGGTATCTGGCTGTTAGAATCTTTACAACTTGCTATTCTAGAGGTATAGCGCTTTATCCTTTACACAACATTGACTCTGTTGCCATTAATATGTATTTCAGGGTTACCATATTTCAAAAAGTAAAAACCAAGAAACCCCCCAAATAGTTGAGCTTCTTAAAGGAAAATCCCGAAGTTGTTGAGCTTTTCTTTCCTTCTTTCAAAATCAGCAAAAAAAAAACTGCTTTGGATTGCCAAAGCACCACATTTCATTCCCCCGAGACGTCAATCCCGTTAATGTCATGCAATGCACATGTCAAGACTTGAACTGGTAGCCTTTTCCTAGCAGGACACCTACAAATTCCATGTCTTACACTGCCTCCTTACTTTTCCCAGAATGTCTCTGATACTGGAATCCTGCTTCTTTGCATGGAGACACTCTTAAGGTAAGTTGCCTGCTTTTAATTTTGCAGAAGCAGCCAACTAGTCCCTGTTAGAAACAAAAAGCTGGGCTAAATTGGTCTGATTTGTCTGATCCAGCAGGCTTCTTTTTATGCTCTTGCTGACCCCTGCTGGGTATATATACTTGAGGCCACCCTGCAACTTTAATTTTTTTAAAATGAGCAATTTATTACTTTGTTTACTCTTCCGTACTTTCCTGGTTTTGCAAAGCAACAAGGATAGCTTCTAGAGAGCAACCTGCTAAAACAAATGATGGATCCCCTTTGAGCTTCTGCCTCGAATCCACCTCTTTTAGGCTCCACCCCTTGTGCAGAACTTAGACTTTCTTAAAGGGTCACCCCTCTGGCTTGAAGATGGTCTCCAACCTGGTGTGCTCTTGAGCTGGAGAGGTTCTGGTTGCACAAGCTCAGTGAAAGGTGACCATGAGGTTCTTGGCTCTGGTCCTACAGACTTTGGTGCTGTGGGAGCTGGTTTACTGTGGTCCTCCCTGGCAGGTTCAGTTCTCCCCTGAGGGAGCATGAGGATCCGTACCAGTAACCCATATTGGCTTACCTGGCAATAATAATAATAATAATAATAATAATAATAATAATAATAATAATAATAATAATTTATTATTTATTCCCCGCCCATCTGGCTGGGTTTCCCCAGCCACTCTGGGTGGCTTCCAACAGAATATTAAAATACATAATCTATTAAACATTGAAAGCTTCCCTAAACAGGGCTCATAGCACTCTCAAGCCCTGCTAACTTGTTCTAAGAAGTCTGTGCCTGTTCTCTTGCATTCTCTTGCTTTCCTTTGCCCACCTAAATTCCTTTGCCTGCTCCCGATTACTGCTACTTCCTGCTCTCACCTTCCAATGATTTCCTTTGACTCATTGCCTCAATTCTTGACAGTTGCTTATCCAGACCTTGTTTCTGTTCTTCAGCAAGGGTCAAATTGTTAAACTGCACAAGATGCTCAGATGTTTCCCCCAACTAACCAAATTATTGTTTTTGCAGCTGTCACTAAATCAGATGTCAAAAAATAATGTACATTTGAAACCGACTCCTTGTACAACTCCCAAAAGCTAAGCTTTAAGTGTTAGAGGTGAATCATAATTTCTGACCTTTCAGATTTCATTTACAACTGTCCCTTCCTTTCCAAATGTTTCTGTAATTAAACATCAGAAAAGGAAGGAAGTGCTGATGGGAGTTTGCATCTCCAAAAATAATTCTCAGGCTAACCGATTTTGTTCACCTTATTACAGGTGAACAAGTCAAGACATCAAAATGATTTTTCATTTACATAGAAACACAGATAGGATTTGCTGTACCTGTTACATGCAAACTATTCCATTAAGTGTTTCCAGTAGCCTGTGGCAGCTTCTTTTGGAAGAATGAAAAGCAAATAAATTGCACCAAACAACTTGACGATGAGGGTTGTTCCTTCCAAACCTTTTATGGCTTCGTGGTTGAGCCACACCTTTCATCTTCAAGCTTTATATCCCTTGTACATTTCTATCCTTTCCCTAATGGGCATGGGATTCTACTTATTTTAAAATTGTCAAAATGTTCTTTTCAGGGCAGGGTTGAAATGTTTTGGCAGTCAAACGTGTAGGGAAAATTTGCACAGCAATTTCCTGCCCTGTACCTGTTCTCTGAATCAAATGAAGAATTCAATTCCCCGAGGGGTGCTGTGGAACTGACAGCTTTCACTAACACTAAATTTATTGCAAGCCACTCCTGGGCCCAGTCACTTTTGACGATGTGCCTTTGTAGACTGTGCTGTAAGAAAGGTTATGAAATAGAACAGTGGGAAAGTCTTGCTGGAATCGGCCTCTGCCCTGCCCTCTTCTTACTACATGCTTCCTATATCGTCAAGGGTGTGGCTTTGGAGAGACAATCACCCCCTCCAGCACTGCAGTTGAGTCAATGTTGTCTTGACATTATCGAATAATAACCTCTCTCCCATCATTACATAAGCAGCATCTGAACAAAATACATTATTGCAGGGCTCCCCATTCCTTCCCGTTTTAAGCATGTTGGCAGTGAGAAAACTAATTATCCTATTGCTACAGACAGACATAATTTCAAATATACAAAGCATTCACGGAAATATCCCATCCTTCTCTCAGCACACCAGCCCCACAATTTGAGATGAGCTAAACCTTTTCAGATCAGTATGAAGAAAATACAGGCATAGCTGCTAACTACCCCGTTTTTCCCAGGAAACCCCCGTATTTTCTTACCGTTTCCCGCTGGTCTCCCGAATGGATTTATATCCCGTAAATCCCCCGGAAAGCAGCTCCTGCCGGCGGACATGTTTCTGGTGCCGCTCTGCCCATGTATGGGCACCGGAAATCGGGCAGCGCCGGCATTGGAAGTCGCTTCTACGCATGTCCGGATTGCGTAGAAGCGACTTCTGGTGCCGCTCCGCCCATTTCCAAAATAGCCACAGCACCAGAAGTCACTTCTACGCATGTCCGGAAGTGTGTAGAAGCAACTTCTGGCGCCGCGGCCATTTTGGAAATGGGCAGAGCGGCACCAGAAGTTGCTTCTACGCATGTCCGGAAGTCTTGTAGAAGCGACTTCCAGTGTCACGCCGCTGCTGGTCCCGGATTTTTCAATCCGGAACTTGGCAGCTATGAATGCAGGTAAAGTGATAGGCGTTCTACCTGCCTTTGTACCCATTCTACCTTTGCACCAGATTATTTTTTGCAGCCTAACCAAATCACAACTGCATCTTTTACAAAGGTCATCCTGTTGACTGTCCATAAGTCAGGGTTCTCACATATTGCTCTGATTTATTTGTAAGCACTTAGATTTGTGTTCTTCCTGAGCATTGCTTAGATTTTCTCAAACACCTAACTGTATTTTGATGCCCATGGGGTGATTTCATGCTATAAAATACCACAGTGCTGCATAGAATAATGGGGTTTGAAAGAATCTCAAAGGTCATTAAATCCAATGCCCTGCTGGTGCAAGAAATCTTCTGGGTCCATCTGTTCTGTAGCTGTGTTCAGAAACCCTGCAAAAGGCAGGGTCTCTAATCACACACCAAAATTTACACACAAACAACTTGCACATGCTTAGGCTCTGTGAACCCAGAGCCAATTGGCATGTAAAAGTCAGGGGTATGGATAGTTTTTAAGGGATGACTGCGGCAAGTAGTAGTAGTAGTAGTAGTAATAATAATAATATTAATACTTTATTATTTATACCCCGCCCATCTGGCTGGGTTTACCCAGCCACTCTGGACGGCTTACAACAGAAAAATGAAATAAAACAATTAAACATTAAAAGCCTCCCTAAACAGGGCTGCCTTCAGATGTCTTCTAAAAATCTGGTAGCTGTTTTTCTCTTTGACATCTGATGGGAGGGCGTTCCACAGGACAGGCGCCACCACCGAGAAGGCCCTCTGCCTCTGTTCCCTGCAACTTGGCTTCTCACAACGAGGGAACCGTCAGAAGGCCCTTGGTACTGGACCTCAGTGTCCGGGCAGAGCGATGGGGGTGGAGACGCTCCTTCAGGTATACTGGACCGAGGCCATTTAGGGCTTTAAAGGTCAGCACCAACACTTTGAACTGTGCTCGGAAAAGTACTGGGAGCCAATGTAGATCTTTCAAGACCGGTGTTATGTGGTCTCAGCAGGTGCTCCCAGTCACCAGTCTAGCTGCCGCATTCTGGATTAGTTGTAAGTAAGAATGGAATAATCTGTCAATCTCAATTCTCTTAATTTCCCAATTATGTATTAAGTTCTCCACATTTCCACAGCAATTTGTGCCTCTGTTTTTTTCTTCTTCTTTAAACTCATCAGCATTTTGGTGCGAATTTCTCTTAAAAAACACATTTTTGTCTGCAGTTTTAACTAATGTGCACATTTTTTGCAAGCGATTTTTCTTCAACATAATGCACTTTGCATGTTATTTGCACTATTATATTCATTTTAATGCACGTGTTTACCCTGGTATATACATTTTTGTTCACATTACTTGGCCAGAGAAATGCACCACCAAATTTGGATAAGTTCAAATTTTGAAGGTTGGCTGTGTTTCAGTTCTCGTATTGTTTCAGAAAGTGCAGATTTGATAGACTTACCTTTGAACATGAACTGAATCAAATTATTGTGTGTCCCACCCCCCAATAGTTGCAGTCTTCCATTCTTCTAGTTGCTGCAGCTGCTGTTTCATCAATGACTTCCTGACCCCAAATTTAAAGAATGTGACCAGCGGTAGGGCCGCCGTCAGTGGACAAATAATCCTCATCCCCAACAGGGGCGGAGGAAGGGTGTGTGTGGTGGGGGTGGTTTGCCCCGTGTGTCACCACTGAGGGGGGTGACAAAATGCCAGGCGGAGCTCACCACGGGACCTGCAGCATGCCCAAGCCACACGTCTCTTCTGGGAGTGCCATGGTCCACGCTGGCCAAAATGGTCCGCCCGCTGCCTCCCTCTCAGCTGTAGGACGGCTGAGTGGCAGGAGGCAGGCAGACTCCTCAGAGGCCCTGTGGAGCATCCTGCCCTGGCTTGCCCTGCCCCGTGGGCAGCTGGCCCTGCCCCGTGGGCAGCTGGCCCAGCCCCCACGGGTGGCTGGCCCCGGCGCAGGGCATGTGTGCCACCCCAGGCACCCGATCGGCTTGCTCTGCCGCTGGTCTCCGAAGCTGCTTGAAGGTGGACTGCTTTCTGTATTCACTCAAATATATTTGTATTCACAGCTGAGGCTGGAAGCATGGGATGGCTTCATTTTTATTATCTGCTAGTGCTCAATTGTAGATAAACCTTAAGATTTAGTGGACTTTCTGGCACTTTCCCCAAGGCCGCCTTTCTACTTACTTTGAGTTTTTATCTCTCCGTTGTAAATACCGGATGATAGCTACCTTTGGGTAATCACATGCAAAAGGTGGCAGGCTTCTCTACCATTCAAGTTTATTTCTGGCCATGGTCACACATGCCTTAGTTATATCACGACTGGATTGCTGTGAAACACTTTTATGTGGAGTTGCCTTCGAAGAGCGTTCAGAAACTTCAACTGATTCAATATGCAACTCCCAGACTCTTAAATGCAAACTCCCCTTCCTCCACAAACCACCTTCCTTTTAGGTTGCTTCCAGAACACCATTCATCCTGATTTGTTTGCACTAAGTCTGTGGGGAGGTTATATGACATCAGCTGTCCATTGGGCTCTCATTGTGATTAGTTTGCAGAAAGGTCAGGCAGTTGTTATCCCTCACTTTTCAATGTGTTTCCCTGTCCCTTTCATTACTGGGGAAAAACAACCAAGTGGCTTTTGTTTCTTTGAAGTAGGTTTCTGGTGCAGGTGTGCCAAATCTACTTTAATTGTGCACCTATAAATGCTCAAATAGCTTTGTCCCATGATACCATCATAGCTGCCAAGTTATCTCATTTTTACAGGGATTTTCCCTGATGCTGAATAGGCTTCCTCACGAGAAAGGGGAAAACTTGGCAGCTATGGATACCATCTTTTCCACATGAGTCTGCCTGTCGACTACAGTCAGCAAGGGAGAGTCTTCTTTTTATCCCCTCACCATTGTGGGCACTGTTGTTGGGTATGAAGAAAAGGGCCTTCTCTGTGGTGGCCCCAAGAATGTGGAATTCCCTAGCTTGAAGGATTCATTTCCTCCTTGATAATCTTCTATTATCGCATGGAGACTATTTTTGTGTAGGCAGGTCTTTGGTTTGGCCTCTCTTATGATTATCTTCTGGCATTTTAGTTCACTATACTCTTATGTCATTTTCTTTTCTCCTCCCCCACAATTTATATTATTGGAAAACAAGTATTATATAAATGTACTTATTATATTATGCATACACATTTATTAGTTTTCTTTAAGGCCACTTAAATATTAAACAAATAATAATAATCCAGATACAAACCATCAAAATAGCAAAACAACATTCATGAGAAGGAATAAACATTGTAATAAAGACATTTCAGGGGGGAAATGGACTTTTATTTATCCTAATTCTGGAACTGATAAAGGCCCAGATAATTAGCACCAATGGATATTTTGACACTGTTGCAAAATTGATTAGGTAGTATGGAAACTGCAAGATTTAACTCAAATTATCTTTATGGGAATAATCTTGGTTGATATGCTTTGGTTTTATTTTCATGCAAATAAAATAACAATCCATTTTTAAAGCAGTAAACATAGCTTAAAAACAACAAAAATACACGATTAACAGCAGCAGTAAAAGCACTTAAAAGCTTTCACCAAAAGAGGAAAATGATGCAGAATCTAAAGGAATGAAGTTCCGTAATGTGGGTACCACCAGTTAAAGACGGGGTTTGGGCAAGCACAGCTAGCCATGCAGAGATAAGAACTGCAACTACCTAAATTCCTTCTTCCATCTGTCCATTAAAATTAAATAATCCATGTTCTCCTTTACACCTGCTGCTCTTTGTATAGAGACCTTTTTCAGAAGATAACTAGGGGGAATTAATGCTGAGGGTGGTGTTGATCAGGATCATTTGAATGTGTTCATAGAGTCTGCTGTGCACATTCTCGCAGTCTTTGATGAATGCATGGTGGGCCACACTTTCTTACATCCTGAGTAGTTGTCGAAAAAGTGTTTACAAGTTGCATTCTTGGGGTTTAATTCTTAGCTCATTCAGCTAAGATGTGCCCACTTCCACAGAGAACTGCACTTTCCCCTAACATTCTTCTCCTTTCTTTCTCATTCTTTTTCAGGAAAGGATACCATTCTATATAAAAACTGTAATTACTCATGCATATGCACATCTCAGGTTAGCACATGGTCATGATAATTCCTGGGTTGTGAAATGGAATTATATGCTCTCAAACTGCATGGCATTCAAAAACACTCATTATTATCTTCTAGTAAATGGGAAACCAGCATTCATGGAAATAAATGTTGTTCAGAAAAAAGAGAAGAATTATGGAGAGGTAAAGTTTTGGGCATGCCAAATTTCTCTGGGTTTGAGAAAGGCTTACTTAATACACTTTTTGTCAGACTAAGCAGCCTGCTTAGTTTGCTTATTGTTATTATTTTTGTGTGATAGAAACATAGTGTTGCTGTGATGGTTCTACTGATGTACATCTGGGGACAGGTGTCTTGTTCTTAGAGGAGGTAGTGTTGTGAGTTTGGGGGATTTCATTGTTGAAGGAGCCAGGCAAGTTTCTGGGTGAGATGATGACCCCTAAGTATGAGTTGTTAGTAAAAGAAAGGAAGCTGCTCTGTGCCAGAGAGCAAATGGGTGCCCCCCCCTTCTGCTGGCTGGTAGTGAGAAGGACAACAACCAGAAGCTAGAGAATGAGAGCCATGCTTGGTTTCTGCTTGCAGCCAAACTTATGATTATAGGAGAAGCAAGATCTTCTGGGGTGTTAATGCTGTGAGCCCCTCCATAATAGGCTTAGGTTGTATATATGTGTAAATAAACCTTATATCATAAATACACTGCAGTCTCCACAGTCTCCCATTCCAAGGAAACTGAACCCTAGTTTCTGGAACTCCTAGAATCTTGCACCACTCAGAGATTGGGGTGGTATGAACCAGTGGAATAACAATTTCTTGTTTCAAAGGGAGATAATTTTCTGATGGTTTGCAAATGCGCAGTATCAAAACAATGATCAATATGACCTATGTCAGGCATCCCCAAACTTCGGCCCTCCAGCTGTTTTGGACTACAATTCCCATCTTCCCCAGCCACTGGTCCTGTTAGCTAGGGGTCATGGGAGTTGTAGGCCAAAACATCTGGAGGGCCGCAGTTTGGGAATGCCTGACCTATGTCATATTGGGCAGCTATGGGGCAGATTGATTCTTGTTATGTTACTCTGAGTGCAGCATCAGACATGGTCTATGTTAAAGTATATATCAATATATATGGTTGCTGTGGGAATCTATTCCTTTTGGGTATTCTTTTTGTCCCAGTGATCAACCTGCCCTCCCATTGCTACTAACTTCCCTTGGTAAGTTATTATCAACTTACGTACTTTTGCAAGTTGCTTTCAAGACTCTTTTGACGTTGAAAGTGATGAATCAATTACTATTAATAATAAGGGTGTTGGTCTTTGGAAAGGGAGGTAAACAGCAAGCGGGTACACCTCGAAGGCTAGCTGACTCAATGCTCTTTCCCTTTCTCTCCTTTGATAGGCTTCTGAATTGATGTAAACATTTGTGTTTTTACAGAGATGCAATGCCTGACCTGCAGAGAAGCCATCATGCCGTGCCTATATGCAGAATGAGAGATTGCCCTGGTGAATGTTGGCTTTCCTTCCGCTCCTTCCCTTTTATTGTCCTCTAGCCCTCTGCTGAATAGAAGAATGGAATCTAATTCTGAGCTGCTCTGAATTGTCTGGCTTAGAATATAGTAGAAGGAATTTCAAAACCACTATTGTACTTTTGGAAGTAACATGGCGTGAATACAATGTGCAAGCTGAATCCACTAACTGGGGTCACACGGATGGGGCTGCAGGAACAAAGAAAATGCATCGTAAGGTTAACATGGCATGCATTGCCTCTCTCCGCCACTCCCGGAAATGTTCTGATCCAAATGCCACAAAGTGAAAGGTAACAAGATGATCATTTTGTGCTACTGGTCCAGCATGGGAACAGATTTTCACAATAGCCTTCCCTTTCTGGCAGTGAATTCCTTGACATCTCCAACTATACAGAGAGCCAATTGAAATACCGTTTGGCTTGGGAAGCTGCAGAGCTGGCAATGAACGGCGTGTGTACTGAGAGCAGGTTTTGAAATAAAGGCTTCATATATTGGTATCTCCTGAGAATATTGCTGAATATTTATCCACCGGCTCCTAATTTGACAAACTTGCTCTAACAGCTTCTACAGGCTGTGGAATGTGTCTTAACATCTTTCTTAAAGTGGGTCTTGTGACTTTTCTTCAGTCACTTAGTCCTGCCCTATGCATGCGGCAGAATGAAGTGGTAGAATCCTGAGGTGGTACACTGTGCCACTTCAGGCTGCAGGTAGGTTATCACATTTTTGAATGCTCCCTCGTGAGCAAAGTGACTATTAATTTTTTTACACAGGGGGCAATTGTGTAAAAAAGAAAATAGAAATTAATTGAGTGCGTGAAATGAGGTGAGTATCTAAATACAAGGCAGGTTCGTAGCTTCGGGACCAGGGCACCTTCTGCACAAACCTGCCTGGCTAAGGACATAGAATCATAGAATCGTAGAGTTGGAAGAGACCACAAGGGCCATCCAGTCCAACCCCCTGCCGAGCAGGAAATACCATCAAAGCATTCTTGACATATGCCTGTCAAGCCTCTGCTTAAAGACCTCCAAAGAAGGAGAGTCCACCACACTCCTTGGTAGCAAATTCTACTGCCGAACAGCTCTTACTGTCAGGAAGTTCTTCCTAATGTTTAGGTGGAATCTTCTTTCTTGTAGTTTGAATCTTTCCATCTTCCATCTTTGTTTTCTGCTGCCTACTGAGATGAGACAGGTGGTGTCCCATCACAGGAACTTTTCAGTCATTGGCACCTTGCCTGAAGGTTCGGTTCAGAAACAGGCACTTTCACAAGTGTCACATAACACACATTCTGCTTTTGCAAGGAATCATCCCATGCAAATATCACTGGGAGAGAAAACCAGCTGTGAAAGAAAAAGGAATCTGGAAGAGAGCACTCCCTGCCCAACCACCCAGCTTTTGACCTGGCACCACGAACCTGGGTTTGGTGTTCCGGTGCCTTGGATTCTCAGTAGGATTGCACTGCATGCAATTGTCATGCCACGTTCTCTGGGCTTTGGAATATAGCCCTCTGCTTTTCATTTTGCTCAGTTCATCTTCTCTTTTCTCCCCCATACTCTGTCCTGTCTTCAAATGAAGCGCAAAATAACAAATGTGGAGAAGGGGGGTGGGAATAAGAAGAAAGCACAAATTAAAAAAGAACAACACAATTTAGACTCCCTCAAAGAGTCTTTTTAGTGGTCGTGAACTGGCTGATGGAGCTCATTCTTAAACCACCACAGTGGGGAGGACGGGCCAGCTTCCATCTGAAACAGCCACAACAGGCATCTTGGGTGGTGATGACAGTTTGCTGGCCTTGGTAAACTCCCTCTTCTCCCATGCTCAGGAGAGGCTATCTCTAAATAGGGTCACAGTGAACTTCCATACCTCTCTTGGCCATTTTGTTGTCTGGAAAGAAATCCACATGCCTTCTTCATTTTGTTATCATTATGAACATTCTGCATTCTAGCCGTTATACTAGGCACCGAGTAACTGCAAAACATACGGGATGTGGTCCCTGTCCAAAGAATTTACAGTCTCTCTAAGGCTGTGCTGTTAAAATCTCCTAAGCTGGATGTGAACTGACAAGTCAAAAGATTAAAGATGTAATAGAGGTGCTTAAGAAAACTAAAGAGTCACGAGATAAGTGGGGGGGGTGCGGGGGGGGGGTGTCCTGCCAATGAGTCAGCAACAGATTTTTTTTATTTAAAAAATGGATTTTAAAAAAATGCTAACCCAGGGTTAGGAAAAATGCTGAAACTTCTCAGTGGTAAATGGTAAAGGGACTCCTGACCATTAAGTCCAGTCGTGACCGACTCTGGGGTTGCGGCGCTCATCTTGTGTTATTGACCGAGGGAGCCGGCGTACAGCTCTCCAGGTCATGTGGCCAGCATTACAAAGTCGTTTCTGGCGTATCAAAGCTGCACACAGAAATGCCGTTTACCTTCCCGCCGAAGCGGTACCAATTTATCTACTTGCACTTTGATGTGCTTTTGAACTGCTAGGTTGGCAGGAGCTGGGACGGAGTAACGGGAGCTCACCTCATCGCGGAGATTCGAACCGCCGACCTTCTGATCGGCAAGCCCTAGGCTCTGTGGTTTAACCCACAGCGCCACCCACGTCCCTATTCTCAGTGGAGAGTTTGGTAAAACAGTAAATTTGATAAATTGTTCTAAGTCCTATACTGTTCAACGCCTGTATTAATTATATGGAAATATAATCAAAACTATAGGAAGGGAGGATTGGCTCATAGGGAAATAGGAGATTTCCAAATGGGCCATTCAAGGTGGGTCAGATAAATATAGGTAGTTATTTCTGCCTCAGAAGAGGCACTATGGCCCTGCTGAGTAATAAAGTTGAAGGGCCTGGGGCTTCTAGCTCCCTCAGCAGACATACTTCCAAATGCCACAAACACTGAGGTAAAGCTTCAACCTTAGCAATGTGTTTTTTTTTTCTTTTAAAACTTATGCTATGCTGACAAATTGATAGGTGAAGGACAATTCCTGTGCATTATATTCCACAGACATCATCAAATCACTACAGAGTCCTTGCAAGTCTATAGGCACCTAACGTTGGGCAGGAACCTTTCTCAACAGAAGGCAGCAGAGAAGAGTGGACTTGTCTCACTTGTCAGAAACAAGATATTGGAGAATGATATGCTGTATGCTTTCACATTTATATATATATATTATATGCTGGAAGGTGAAAGGGCACCTTTGGTAAAACTGCTTTGTTGGTGAGAGAAATGGTTTATGTTGTCACCTTTGTACATATTTATACAATGCAAGTGAAAGGGCACATTTCCTATCTCAGCTCTCAGAAGGGGTTATTATGGTGTCATTGTTGATGGTTTCCCAAAGTGGTTGCCCGGGAGTGTTGCAGAGGTGGGAAAGGCACAGAGAGGAAGATAGGCAATATAGATAGCCACTAACAGTAGGCTGACATGTTGGCGTCATTCTTTCTCAATGTGGCGCTTCTCCCTATGCAAAAAGTCCTTTGTGCAAAGCGCACTGCATGCTATCATAGGAACATAGTTGTAGAAATGTGCTGATTTTTCTCATGGAAGTTTGTTGACCGGGCAATTTAAAACAAACTGTAAACTGCATTGCTGTTTCTGTGATTTACTAAAGGATACTCTTTTAAAATAACATTGGAATGTCACAACACTTTGAATCTAAGTCTTAGATAGTACGGCTAAGGGCTTGGCAGTCGCAAGTGTCCCTTTTTTCCAGGGATGTCCCTGATTTAGAGAAGCTGTCCCAGTTTCTTATTTGATCCCAGAATGTTCTGCTTTTCCTTAGGACGTTCCTATTTTCATTGGTGAAATGTTGGAGGGTATGGAGTTATCCAACCCCGAGCCATCTGAAGGCAATTCTGTACAGTCAAACCTTGGTTCCTGAATGGCTCCATTTTGGAATGTTTTGGCTCATGAACACTGAAACCCTGGAAGTTAATGCTCCGGTTTTCCAACATTTTTCATGTGGCTTTTGCTTGAGTGCAGGAAGCTCTTGCAACCAATCGGAAGCTGCGCCTCTGTTGCCAACAGGCTTCCGGAACGGATTATGTTCAATAACCAAGGTTTGACTGTATGGGGAAGTGTTTTTTGTGTTTTTTTAAGTTTAATGTTTTATTTTTATTTAATGTTTTACTGATTGGTTCAAAATTGGGAAAGGAGTACGACAAGGTTGTATATTGTCTCCCTGCTTATTTAACTTATATGCAGAATTCATCATGCGAAAGGCTGGACTAGATGAATCCCAAGCCGGAATTAAGATTGCCGGAAGAAATATCAACAACCTCAGATATGCAGATGACACAACCTTGATGGCAGAAAGTGAGGAGGAATTAAAGAACCTTTTAATGAGGGTGAAAGAGGAGAGCGCAAAATATGGTCTGAAGCTCAACATCAAAAAAACCAAGATCATGGCCACTGGTCCCATCACCTCCTGGCAAATAGAAGGGGAAGAAATGGAGGCAGTGAGAGATTTCACTTTCTTGGGCTCCTTGATCACTGCAGATGGTGACAGCAGTCACGAAATTAAAAGACGCCTGCTTCTTGGGAGAAAAGCAATGACAAACCTAGACAGCATCTTAAAAAGCAGAGACATCACCTTGCCGACAAAGGTCCGTATAGTTAAAGCCATGGTTTTCCCAGTAGTGATGTATGGAAGTGAGAGCAGGACCATCAAGAAGGCTGATCGCCGAAGAATTGATGCTTTTGAATTATGGTGCTGGAGGAGACTCTTGAGAGTCCCATGGACTGCAAGAAGATCAAACCTATCCATTCTGAAGGAAATCAGCCCTGAGTGCTCACTGGAAGGACAGATCGTGAAGCTGAGGCTCCAATACTTTGGCCACCTCATGAGAAGAGAAGACTCCCTGGAAAAGACCCTGATGCTGGGAAAGATTGAGGGCACAAGGAGAAGGGGACGACAGAGGACGAGATGGTTGGACAGTGTTCTCGAAGCTACGAACATGACTTTGACCCAACTGTGGGAGGCAGTGGAAGACAGGAGTGCCCTTTCCCAATTTTCCCATATTGAAATACTGCCCCTCAATGAGGCCAAACTTAGATTCACAAAATGTTTAGGGGTATGCGTCCCCCCAGAAGAAAAGAACTGGCCAGAATTCACCATGAATGTCTCTCTTGCTCTCTTATAATGGCAATGGCGCCCACCTGATAGGTGCTGGAGCTGAGTTCCAGTGAGTTCCATCTGAAAAAAGCCCTGGCCCCTTTCACAGAACTCTGGTTGTCAGGATTCATTGGGGAGAGGGATTGTTTAAACCAAATTAAGTCAGTTGTATCACAGGGGTATCATAGCAAGCAAAGAACATTGCACCTAGAATGATGTTTACACTATAGGAAAGTCAGATGCATATATTGTATGTTCCTTAAAGCAGTTTGTTTGTTTGTATATCAGGTCGGTTTAAGTCAAGTCATTTGAAAATGCCACTCAACGGTACAGAGAAATTTCTGGAAGTAGACGCTCTATCCTGAACTTGCTTGTTAGCAATTCAATACAAAGATTCACTTGTTGGCAGCTGTGATAGTTTTGGAACCTCTGAGTATTTTTGTTTTGTTTATTTGGGCAACCTGTAGGAGCAACTTTTCACCAAAATCTCTTTTTCCTGTCAGAGAATATCTGGAAATTTTAAGGGACAGGAAGGTTTATCTGCTCTGCCCCCATCCCACCAGGCTTCTAAAGCTTTTAAAATTAACTTCTGGTGAATCCTAATAAATTTCACACCTTGTTTTTATAAGGGGGAAAATCTAGTTTACTGTGCCCTACGCTAACAAAATAGCTGAGAGCAGCACTATTTATCTTAACTTAACCACATGATTCAAATTTTCTTCATGACATGCAGTCCCCAAAAATATTTTTCGATATCCTGCAGTGACCCCCAACTCAAAATGCAATTAAATAATAGAATTTGTTCCATGGGAAAGCTGTGAGGGTTATTATTGAAGCATAGCAAAGCAGTTTCAGCCATTAATTTGCTTGTGGCAAATTATTTTTGCCATTTTGGGATTCACCTGGTAGGAAGCCATTAACCCTGTGTGTTAATTAGATTGCCAACATTTTTCTTAGGACCTGCTCCCATGCCTAACAGCTTGAACTACAGGCATTAACAAATGATAATTCGGCCTGATTCAAGAAATCTTTTGGCAAATTTTAGTGGTAAAAAGAGCTATAAGGAACCCCAAAATTCACTGCAGAGTCAATCCTACACTTCCTTGATTGTTTTCACAAGGGAATAAGACACTTCCCCCTCCTCTACGACATCCCATCCAGGAAGCAAAGGACACAAATTTACCGGGGGTGTCTTTTTGTCTTTGCCACAAACCTTACTGGAATTAATGGGAGCTTCACATTCATTTTAAGGAGCTTGTGCAGGTGGGTTGTGTTAATAATGTAAAAAAAAAAAATCTGCTTGAAAAAAATAGTAAGAATCCATATCTATAGGCTTTCCCCAGCAGACCATGGTGCATCAACATCTAACTACGTTGAGCAGCGTCCTTGGTCCAGATTCCCTATAAGATACATAATGCGCCATCTTATATTTCCAGACTGCATCCTAGAGGTAAACCAAGTCAGCTTTTACTACCTGCTACAGCATTGATGTGCAGCTTTAGGGTATATAAATGGAGATGGAGGTCATTCTTTTGGTTCCAGTTCAGGTAAGCAACCATTTTTCTCCTTCTGGACTACATTGGTACCTCGGTTTAAGTACACAATTGGTTCCAGAAGTCTGTACTTAACCTGAAGCATACTTAACCTGAAGCGAACTTTCCCATTGAAAGTAATGGAAAGTGAATTAATCCGTTCCAGATGGGTCCGTGGCGTTCGTAAACCAAAAATTCATAAACCGAGGTGTTCATAAACCGAGGTTCCACTGTACCTGACATTTAGAAAACACTTAAAGGCAGCCCTGTTTAGGGAAGTTTTTAATGTATTTTGGTATTTGTTGGAAGCCGCGGAGTACTCAACCTGAAGCGTACTTAACCCGAAGTATGAGTGTAATAATAATAATAATGTAATAATAATAATTTATTATTTATACCCTGCCCATCTGGCTGGGTTTCCCCAGCCACTCTGGGCGGCTTCCAACAGAAAAATGAAATAAAATAATCTATTAAACATTAAAAGCCTCCCTAAACAGGGCTGCCTTCAGATGTCTTCTAAAAATCTGGTTGCTGTTTTTCTCTTTGACATTTGATGGGAGGGCGTTCCACAGGGCGGGCGCCACCACCGAGAAGGCCCTCTGCCTGGTTCCCTGCAACTTGGCTTCTCGCAACGAGTGTAATTGGTTCTGGAAGTCCATACTTAACCTGAATCGTCCTTAACGTGAAGCGAACTTTCCCATACTTAAGCTGAAAGTACTCAAACCGAGGTGTACTTAAACCAAGGTATGACTGTATTAGTGCAGTATACCCTGTACCGTTTGAGTGTTCAAAAAGGGATAGCTTGAAAGCTGGTTATGCTGGCTGGATGCCCCTTAAGGGCAATAGTTGCTCCATGATTTGTTTTGGGGCCACAAGAAAAACAGGATGAGACTCAAGCAGTTAATAATAATAATAATAATAATAATAATAATAATAAAGGGGCGGGAATGTGCTAAGCTTCCATGGCTTTATGTAATCCTAATATGATAATCTTCTTCAGTAATTCGATACATGCCCTTTGCCCTGTGAAGGCTAATGAGACAAAGTTCCACAGAAAATTAATTTTTAAAAACCCAAGCAAAGCCAAGGGCTTTTTTGTGTGTTTTCTTTTAGAAGAAAGATGTTGGTTCTCTTTGTGAAAGCTCCTTTATCGCGCACACAGGGGAGAAGCTTTCACAATTAAAAGTAATGTGCAAAGAAAACCAGTGGTGTTTGAGCAGCGGTTTTAGCTCTATTAGAAAAAAACACACAACTGATTGAATTTATTTAAAGCGTGGTTTGGGATTGTGGCTAGCGGGTGCTCCAGCTCTACAAACAAATGATCACGCCAGCATCACCTTGGAAAGGGAGAAGAGCGAGCGGCCTCCCTCCGCCAGCCTCTTGCCAAGTTCTAGTTAACCAAGTTACAGTAAAGCCATTGTTGTATATTTAATGGAGCAAGCCCGCAAATCCACAGAGCATTTGGGATTTGCAGTGAGCGATCGTCACATGCTCTAGCTGCAACAGCTCAGTGGCTTACATGCTATCGGAGGTCCAGCTGGAAATTCAAAAGACTTGTTAAATTCAAAGACGGTTCTGAAATGAAGGCATTAGGGTTGTGCAGGTACTGGATACCTGGATGCAGTTAGAATGGTGCAGCTTGAATGCAGGAGCCTGGGAAGCTGTCTTTTACTTATCCTACCTGGAGATGGCAAGGATTGAAACTTGGACCTTTCACATGCAAAGGATGTGCTCTACTACTGGACCACAGTCCTCCTCCAAAGTTGAGCCAGCGTAGCAGAGGTATCTTGCTCTTCATATTATCAGCATAAGCAGGGCCAGTCCTGCCATTAGATAGAGTAAGGCACCTGCCTCATGCAGAAGATGCAAAGCAGCATGGTTGGGGCCTCAGCAGCAGCAGCCTGCAGCTGCTCCTTTCTGTTAGAGGACAGAGCTGTGCGTGTGTCAAGCAGCCTGCTACTCTCGGGTCTGATGGAGAACTCTGTCCCATTGCCATTGTTGAAGTAAGATTCAAGTTAATTCACCTTGTCAGCTTCTGAATGTGAAGTGGAGGAGAGTACCAACTTGTTCTTCACACCAGGTAGCAAAATATCTTAGGGCAGCCTGGAGCATGGGGGATGCATCTATTTTCTGGAGCCCACCCCATGTAATATCCTGCCCCTATTTCACCATCTGGAAATATTTTGAGATGGCTTAAAAACAAACAAACAAACAAACAAACAAACACTGTCATTTTATACACATGAAGCAGAGCTCTCCGAATTTCAATGACCCTTCTCAAGTCTCTGGAAGTTAAATATCTGAGCCTGTTGGGGTAGGGGGAGGGCGGGGCATTTTCTTGTGCATATACACATAAATGCATGTACATGGGCACTGTGCTTTCTTTCTGTGCCCTCTGATAACAGCTTAATTAATAGATGGTGAGTGCCTAAAAAAATCAAGAAAGATTTGGCAACAAAATCACATGAACAGGGTGTTACTCTGCAGAAGCTAGAAGCCAAGTACAGTGGAACCTTGGGTTACAGACACTTCAGGTTACAGACTCCGCTAACCCAGAAATAGTACCTTGGGTAAAGAACTTTGTTTCAGGATGAGAACAGAAATCGCGCGGCGGCAGCACAGCAGCAGCAGGAGGCCCCATTAGCTAAAGTGGTACCTCAGGTTAAGAACAGTTTCAGTTTCTAGCTTCTGCAGAGTAACACCCTGTTCATGTGATTTTGTTGCCAAATCTTTCTTGATTTTTTTAGACACCATCTATTAATTTGGAGAATAAGTATTTTTTAAAATGTTATCTTTGGAGCTTAGAACTATGACCTGCAGGGGGGAAATAGAACTGAGCAAAACAAGCTGAGTGCATGTCTGGGTAGCAGGAATATTAGTGGTTTGAGTAGAGATAGAAGCCTTAGTACCAGTATCTCTTCCACAGACTTAGCAAACATCTTTGAATGGTCTCTGTCCTTCACTTTCCCCTCTTTTGGCAAATGAAATAATGAAGCTCAGCACAAGGATTTTGTGCAGTCTAATATTTTGTAGAGACATGAAGGCTTGCCAGGACCACATCATGAGCAGCAGTCTGGGCTCAAACCCAGACATGGATGGACCCACCAGCTCCACTGGAGCAGTGGCATCACCGGGAACCAGCTTGGGCCCCGGCACCATGACTTGGCTTGAGTCAATCAGATTGGGGGCCCTTGAGACCCATGAATCAGGATCTCTGGAGTCCATACTCTCTGAGCCTGCACCCTTTAGGAATTAGGCCTGGAAGCCACATCTCCCCTGTGAGCCTGGAGTCAAAGGAATCCAAAAGCTTTGAGCTGGACCTGGAGACATAGAAGCCTTCAGCCAAGTCCCAGACATTGTTGGAGCAAGTTGTTCACTTGGAGCTTTCCATGGTGCTGTCCCATGGGCTTCGAGTCAAGGTCAGAACAGGACAAGGTCCTTGAATGAAATGTGCTCATTGGGTATTGGGGGTGGGGAATGAAGGGTGGAAAAAACTAGTTCAGTGAGGACAAGGTCAGGGCAGGCTGGAGCCATGGACTTCTTCCTGTCCACATGAAGGACTAGTTGATGTCTCCATCCAGAGAAAAGAAGCTGCCAAAAGCGGCAACATTTAATCACACGCTAAATGTTTTCCCAGGATGTCTGAATGGACATCCAGCCATGATATCTGTGGCTTGACCTTGCTCAGTTTTCCGTGGTCTGATGAAGAGGGTGATTGTCCAAAACTTGCTCTTTTCAAATGTGTGGTTAGGCCAGTAAAAGGGATCACACCTTCAGCGTCTTGTTTTAAAATTATTTTTGTAAAATGTTTGGGAAATGATGTAACGGCAAAGGCTGAAATAAAAGGAGAGCTCTCCCTTCCCCCTTGCATTTCAGAAAGAGTATTGGACGACATTAATGCAGTGTCAGTCCAGGGTCAGTATCAAAAGCTGCTAGAGACCGACAGAAAATGAGTGATGACTGGGACACTTGTTTGTAAAAATAATGTACATGCTTGAGCCTAAGGTGTGGCTGAACTTTTTTAAAAACTTCATTTTTCTTCTAGTTCAAAGAAAATCTTCTGTTAAGGAAGAAAAATGATTTGTTTGATGCTGGTTCTGCAGTAAGTTTTGACTTCCCCCCCACCAGCCTGGCTTAGTTCTGGGGAACAGTGATCTGTCTTCCTGGGGCAGTTTGCCATCAGCCTAGATCGCTGGCACAGCTGTAACTATCAGTGCCATTCACTAGAGTCAGATACATTTTCTGTGCTTACACCTTTCTTATATTTAAGGGACTTTGTTCATAACAAGCTAACAAGACTTATGAAGTGTGGCAGATGGCAGAGAGGGGTGGAAATGTCCAATCTTTTCTCAACCCAGCCTGCCATAACCAGGCATAACAGTGTTCAAGTGACCACCCTCTTTACCTGTGTACCATGTTTGAGTATTGGACTAGAACTGGGAAGACCCAGGCTCAAATCCTGACTTCTGACATTCACTGGATGGTCTCAGGACAGATTATCTTGCTCAGCCTGACCTATCTCTCACTGAGTTGTTAGGAGGAGAGAGAGAGAGAGAGAGAGAGAGAGAGAGAGAGAGAGAGAGAGAGAGAGAGAGAGGAATGATGTACATCAACCTGAGTACTTACCTTCTGTGGCGTTTCACCTCTAGAGGGCCTAGAAGGGGTTAAGTTGCCAGGGAGGGAAACAACCAATGGGAGCTCTCCAGCCAGAAGCAGGGTGTATATAGGGAGAAGCAGGCAGGCAGGCAGGAGAGTTAGATGAGAGATGAGAGTTAGATGAGAGGAGTTGGTGTGAAGATAAGAGCTGGTTATTATTGTGGTGGCTGTTAGAAAGTGAGAGTCAGACAGGATACAGTGTTATGAGATTAGTGATAAATATTATTAGTTATATTTAGAGGTAATAGGCCGGTAATTCATATTTAGAGGTAATAGGCCGGTATAGGAACCATCTGTGATTTGAAACCGTTTAAGCTTTGTACAGTAACCAATACGCATAAGAACATTCAATAAACCATCTTGTTTTATTTTACAATATCCTGGTCTGAGGTGTGTGAGTGAATGAAAGTGTTTAGTTTGTCGTTGGCACATCACCAATAGACCGTCAAACGTCCGGGGGTGATGTGCAGGTCAGAGTGACCGCGACACCTTCCAAGTCCCGGACTGCAGAATCCGGGACCGGCAGCCGTGTGACACCGGAAGTTGCGTCGACGTAACTTCCGGTGTCACTTTGCCTTTCTATGGGCACCAAAAATGGCCGCCGCCGGCTTCGAAAGTCGCTTGTACACATGTCAGGAAGTGCGTCGACGCAACTTCCGGTGTCACTCCACCCATCTATGGGCACCAAAAATGGCCGCTGCCGACACCGGAAGTCGTGTCTATGCACTTCCTGACATGCGTACAAGCGACTTTCGAAGCTGGCGGAGCAAATAACAGAGGAAAATGGGAGACGAAGTGATACGGGAGACCACCGGGAAAAGGTAAGTAAAAACGGGGGTTTCCCGGGGAAAACGGGGTACTTGGCAGCTATGCCTGAGTATAATGGATGAACAGCAGGATAAAAATGTAAATAAAAAACTAAATACGCCGAGGCTTTTCCTTCACATTAAAAACAGCAACTGTTTAACAGTACCATCTTATACAAGTCTGCTCAGAAGTAAGTCCCACTGAGTTAAATGGGACTTACTCCCAGCTAAGTGTGTCTAAGATTGCAGACTAAGTGCTTGGGGAGGTGGAAGCAAAAACCTCCAGCCATTTTTGCAGCTGCTTATACACAACCCTAATTTTCCTGAAATGAGGACTTTGTCTTACACTACAGGAACAAAATCAACATGCGCAAGATGTGCCTGTCTAACTGCAGTGATGGAAGAAACAAACCCAGTTTAACAAAAGGCAATTAGTGTAACTTAACTTGTACTTTGAATAAAGTTTATTATTGTGCTCTTTTTGTTTTTGTCTGCCCAGTGATGCTGGGCTTGGCCTTAAACTTTGGCTAGAGTTTGCTGGTTCAGTCAATAAACTTGAGGCTGTTCTCCACTCTTCATGCTTAATCCTTTGGTAGAACATAATTCTTTGAGCAGTATTGTGTTGAGCACCCACAAGCTATTGAAATTATGGTTACCAACCACCCCTTCCCTAGTTAAATAGCCCTTGTCTAGGCTGGCTTGCTTAAACCTACCAGCAAAATAATTTTCTCTCTTGCTCATATATATATATGCCCACAATAGCAGTTCACAATGACAATTGCGAACATCACAAAGCCGGTTTTAAAATTTCACATTTAAAATCTATGAGAGAACATTACAAAACAAGAGAAATACAAAATGCAAGATAAAAAGAAAAACAAACAAACAAAAATCAGTGAAAAAAATAAGTTTTTAACTGACACCAAACAAAAAATCTGTAAGAGTTGGTGGAGACCATATCGGAAGGGAAAATCAGCTCCATGATTGGGACACCTGTATGAAGAACATTCTGTGGAAAAAAAACCCTGGGTGAAATAAAATAAGTTTTTAACTAACAGAAAAAAATCATAAGAGTAACCACAGGTCATATCTGAAGTTTGGGCAGCCTGTATCAAGAAACCCTATCTCAGGTGACCCTTGCAAGACTGAACTCAGTAGGGGGCCTAAATCAAGCCACTGTTGCTTAACTGCATCCTGCTTATGAGTACTGTAGTTTCTTAGGTGATAAGTGAAATGTTCTGCATCTGCTATAATTTATTCTGACCTTGGCACAGGGCTGGAGTCGGTGCCTTCTGTGTGCCAAAGTAACTTTACTGCTTACTGAGCAACTGCTGTCTCTTCTCTCATATTCATTCCTTCTCTCCCATTCTGAAACATCATCTATGTTGTTCTCAGAATTTATGCAACTGCTACAAATTTCTTCTTACTGTTGATCTAAAGCAATGAGTTCTTTTTAAAGATGGAAAGAAAAAAGAAGTGTGTGTGTGTGTGGGGGGGGGAAATATAAGAGCGTAGAAGGAGCAAACATCTCATTTTCCATTTGGCACTTCCTACCTAGTCTATTTACTTGCAATTTCTGTTCCATCTCCTGCCTGGTAAAATGTGGAGCATAGCCTCCAAACTGTAATTTTACCATTATGATTTGCATTCCATGCATTTTTCACTCGTGTTTACTAGATGGGATTTCTCATAATATGCAGCATTTACTGAGCTACACAGAACTGAATCTGAGCCCAGGCACACCTCTAGACCTTTATTTCAATGCCAGGGCTCAATTCTCGTGCAAATGGAGTGAACAGTAAAAAAGAAAGCTCCTTTGAATAAGTGCAGAACAAGTGCTGAGTGCCATTCTAGTACTGTACTATAAAGTAACAGCAACCAGCTTCCACACGCATGGAACGGGAAGGATATCCAGATGTATATCATTCTCTCTCTCTCTCTCCTGCACACAAAGCTCTGCCTAAGAGCCAGGCTTTAACACAATCAATGAGCTCCCCCCCGCCAAAAAAAGTGAATAGCATTCACAGGGGAGCCTGATCAGTTTAAGGACCACAGGGGACAAGAAGGGAGCATGTATTCCTACAAAGGCTCCTTCCTCTGAAGCTTCTGTTTGTATCAGGAGGAAGTTCTCAATTGGCAGAAAGGACCTTTCATTAGAAGGCCATAGAACTAATCCATGGATGGCCAGTTGATGGCTCACCTGTCAGAACTGACAGACAATGGATGTTTGTGGCAGTCCTAGATGGAAGCAAAAGGGCCCATGGGCTTGTCTATGGCAGAGAATCAGGCCTACAATTGTATCTCTAGTGCACTGCCATCATTTGCTCCTCTGCTTACTAGATCAGTGGCAAAATTGCAGCGCGATGCGGAGAGATACATATAGCCTCTATAATGGCTCTTGGGACCTCATTTAATGGAACACATGCCAAATGTTTGGCCACTAGTACAGTAACTCAGATTTTCTTTGTGTATGTGAGCAGGGATACCCATTTGCCCCCTCCCCCACAAAAGCAAAATGACTAGGGGATAAGGGTAACATTGTGGAGGGTGTTGGATTTAGACCAGGCAATCCCAGATTCAAATTTCCAATTACTGTAGCTGACTTAGACTAATTGCCAACTTTCAACTTAGCCTTCCTCACAAGGATATTTGAAGGATAAAACTGGGGAAGTGTGCACTTTCAGCTTCTTTAAGGAAGGATGAAGTGAAAATGTAGCAATAACAATGTTAAAAGTAAACACTTGGCTTATATTGCATTTCACAGTTTAATTTCACTTTCTCATTTTTGGCCTCATACACTCTTGAATCTGCTTACTGACCAATGAAGATGTTGACTGCTGTAATTTACAAATCAGTTAAGCCCAAAGTACATACAAGTATATACAATTTATATAAAGCATATGAATTATGGCCAATTTAGATAATGTGACTTGAACGAGATTATACCATTTCACATCCAATTTCATCAATTTTACTGATATTATCTCTAGGCTGTGAGAAAATTTCCCTCTGAGTCTCCTGGGCCTTACCTTTTCTGGTAAGAGGTCACACCATTTTCAAATAATAACTTATCATAAGAACTTGAGAACTGCACTGCTGAATCAGACTAAGGAGGATCTATTCCAGTGTTCTGTTTTCCACCACTGGAAGCCAGATGCCTCAGGAAACTCACAGGCAGGGCCAAAGAAGGCAATGGCCAATTCCTGAGCCCAGTATCAAGTTACTCACTTCGCGATGAAGTTCTCTCAAGCTAAGCTTGGTTAAGAACTTGGGGAGCTCATAAAAGCCTGTCTCACATGAGAGAAAAGATGGCAAAGTTTCCTGATTTCTTCTTCAGTTCAGGCCCAAATCCAAGCTGAAGATGAATTCCTATCTTTGTAATTCTGCAGTACGTAATTCTGCAGACCCAGACAGGAGAGTATCTGAGAGGCCACACACCATCAGAAGATATCCCAGCAGGGATGGAACGATTAACCCATTTCCGATCCATGTCAATTTCACATCACCCTGCATTTCCCTATCACAAACCACATGAAAAGCTGTGGTTTTTGTACAGTCTTTTAAGCCAACTATATTGAGCCAACACACATTAGTCTAAAATCTGCATATTTACGTGCATTTTGGTGGCTAAATGCATTGCACAATTTGGGGAAGTGCTAACACTGGATAACAGTACTTAGATCTACAGAACATATTAATTTGGAAAGCACAAATCAAGATGATGTGGAGTGAATGAAATTCTTGAGCATCCCACATTCATGTCCGAGAGCCTTAGTGAAGTCTCCAAAATAAAATTTATCCAGATGTTCACATCAACCCAGAAGGGGAGGGCATTGCTTTTTAAATGCAAGCTCCCTTTTAGTGTGGGAAAGGATGGGCTAATAGCTAACTTAATCTTTTCCAGCAAGGTTACTGACATGCTTCTGAAAGTAAACCAGGGCTCTAAACATATGGGGATTCATTCATTAGTCTGGGGTTTAGGGTATTGTGACTAATGGAACAAATTCTGCCCCATAAATAGCCAGTGTTCTAAGAAGGAATGCCTAACAAGATTTTTAAATGAGTAGCCTTCATTTTGGTGCCTATCATCTTTCATGGGAAACATTCATCTATTGACGTCTTCAATTCTTCAGTGAGTAGCAGATTCCTTGTATAATTGTTGCTTCAGCCTCACTCTCCCGCACCCAAGTAATTTAACAAATTGCATTCTGTTTCCCTGTGACCGGAAACTTCCGAGATCACAGTGTTTGCACCCAATGTACATTTTGTTGACTGGTGTACTTAGATAAACTCTCTTTTAACACGCTGGTGAAGCAAATTCTGAATTTCTGTGCGGATACCATGTTCTTTTTGTTGCTAAAAGTATTTGTTCAAAAATAAGTTAAGCCCTGCAGTTCAAGGTCAGTGGGTGTATAATACACAGGCAAGTACTTTGTTCAAATGCAGTGTTCACATGGTAAAAAAAGTAGATGTCATGTACTTGTGCTCTCATAAGTTTTTGTTGTTTTTTAGGTAGTGGGATCCTTAGGTTTTAAATCCTGAATATGACCTCTTTATGCAGTGGTTTTGGTACCTGTAGAAGCCTTAGTTCTTGTGACTTCATCAGCAGTTTGATCTGCAGAAATGAGCAGGCGAGGCATTACTTGATATGATGATAAAAATGACCACCGACTAGGGATGGGTGAATCTGTCAATTTCAGTTTCTCTCGGTTCCCTTTTCCACTCTTAAGTTCAGGTCTCCACATCTCCAGATCAGCATGTGAATTTTCTCCCTAAAGTCTTCATAACAATTCACCAGCATTTTAATGAAAACTTCTCACAATATACACATTTTTGCATGCAATTTTTGCACAGCACACACATTTTTGCAAAACAGTTCCCCCTAATATAATGCAGTATTGTATGATTTGTACTAATATATGCATTTTATGTGCACTCTACCCTACACATGGCTGGCAAACTGCATTGCAAAAGTTACAGGTAGGTAGCCGTGTTGGTCTGAGTCGAAGCAAAATAAAAAAAATTCCTTCAGTAGCACCTTAAAGACCAACTAAGTTTATATTTTGGTATGAGCTTTTGTGTGCATGCACACTTCTTCAGATACACTAGAAACAGAAGTGTCAGACCCTATATATATATACAGAGGGTGGTGGGGGTGGGTGGGAATAGGTGATGGGCTGATGGGAGTGGTAAACCTGTAGATGTTTATAGGTATATAGGGTCTGACACTTCTGTTTCTAGTGTATCTGAAGAAGTGTGCATGCACATGAAAGCTCATACCAAAATATAAACTTAGTTGGTCTTTAAGGTGCTACTGAAGGATTTTTTTTATTTTGCATTGCAAAATTCAGAGAAGTACAAATTTCACAAGGTGTTTTGGTTTGTGTCATGTTTTCTGGAAAGTGCGAATTGGGTACATTCTCCTTAAATGTGAACTAAATGGAAACACTGACTGGTTCATACAGAGTGAGGAGCAGGGCCATGAAGAAAGTTGGCTACCTAAAGTATTCAGCTATCAATGCACCAATTAGTATGTGTTCCTTCCTCTTTTTCTTCCATGACTGAGAATTCAGGTTGGAAGGGACACACCACTATTAGGATTGCAAAATCCTGTCCTGCATGGAACTCTTAACCCCTTTAGAGCAAGAGCAGATGAAAATGTGACAAAAAGCAGGTTTCTATCCCATTCCACAAAGCTGTTCCCTGGGAGAGTCGTTAACCAATGAGGTACCTGCCAGAATTCTATGTTGCTTTTGTCGGCCTCAACCAGCATGATGAATAGTCATGTATAGTCAGCCCACAAGCTTGAGGGATGCTCTCCCCAGGGAGGCTCGCCAGGCACCATCATTATAAATCTGTAGGTGCCAACTAAAACATTCCTTTTTTGCCAGGGCTTTGATTTTTTTAATTGATTTTTTAAATTGATTTTTCAAAATAACATGGAATAATAATCCCCACCTCCAGCCTTCCCTCCTTCCTTCCCTCACCCACCCTCCAAACACAGGTTCCTTAGGCCTTTAACTTAAAATTGCTTCCATGAGTGGGTGGGATGTTTTAATTCAGGTTTGTTTGTTTGTTAAAGAAATTGTTCCTTCATTTCCCCCCATTTCTATGTCAATTTCAGTGTATTCATTCATTTATATATTGTATGTAACTTTCACTTATTTTTTCTGGGAAAAGAGCAATAAATTATAACAACAACAATAATAACAACAACAACACCTTTCCCTCTCCTGAAACTGCTCTGTGAATGGTGGTGTTTGTTTCATGCATTTGTATGTAACATTGATTCTGGCCTTTTTAAAAACTCATCCTAGGAACGTTCCCTTTCCTTTCCTCAACTTTGCCTATATATTTTGTCCTTCAATTTCTCTGCTCATCCCTCTTATCTCACATTCCTTCCCCCAATGTCTTTCCTCTATGACTTAGTTGTCCTTCTCCACTTCATATATTCCTCCCCGCCCCCTATAATCTAAGTTACCTCTGAAGAGAGGATTTTGCAGCTGGTGCAGACTTTGTTAAGGTATGAGAGGTTATAAACAGGCTCCAAAGTCAATGGATTCGAATGTTTGAGAAGAAAACATGGTTTTAAACATGTGCCTGTTAGGAAGGTATCTGAGGACTGCTATTTAGATGCAATCAGGAAGAAAGCTGGCTGTGAAAACATTAGCTTTGCATTGGGAATGCATATAACTAGAATATAACTATAGTAAACAAAAATGAGCAAGCCAAATACAACGGTGAAGCCTGTTGATACCTTCCTTCTCCTCTCTCCTCTCTCTCATTCAGAAACTATGCCAACACCAGTTGACCTGATGCAGGGCAAGTCCTGTATAAATCAGGGATGGGGAACCATCTGTGATCGGATGGATGAGTGCCACTCTCATGGGAAATAGCCATGTATATGAAACTAGGGCATAGATGTGCAAATTTGTACATGTATGTTTATACATATACATTTCCAACATTGTTATTTCCACACCAAGGACCTATGTCCCAAATCTCCACCCACACTCCTTACATATTGCTAGAATGCTAGAAGCTCTTATCTGCTTCTGATCATTTGGTTAGTCCTGGAGTAGAAGGCTAGTAGCAAAAATACGATACAAAAATGTACTATATTAGGGGGTTTATTATTATTATTTTCCAAATAAAATGTGCAATAGATTGACCACATTGATTGAATTAATAGCAGTTTATTTATTAGGAGCAGAAAATCCTGCCTTGGTGCTAGTGGCTGGGATGTTACTTTCTCCTATTTATGACTAGTGCTATCCAGCAAGCATGTACCATGTTCATGATGGGCCTCGGTCCCTAAAGGACTCACATTCTAGGTAAGATTCAAGCACTATAGTCATCTCATAGAACTGTGTGTCACCTCAGAATGCATGTGTAAGACTGCTTGTTTCGGGGAGGGGGGAGGGATTCCTGCATGGCAAAGACCAGGGTGTGAGGCAACTTTAAAACAAGCAACCCTTCAACCTGCATTCTGATTTAGTAGAGCCCTTGAGAAAACTGCAATAGCAAGGGTGAAACGGGCTCTTCTAGGAGCAGGGATCATGAGAATCAGAGTGGGGGGAGAGAGAAGGAAAGAAAGGCTGCATTCATGACAGTTAAGAAAGCCTTTTTTTTTATTCTGAGCATGTCAGTCATCTTCACACTTCATGCTTTTGGGGAATGTTTTCTGCATGGGAACACTCTCTGCCATTTAATCCCTGCCCCCTGGAGAGGATTTGGGGCATGCTTTAGGATGTATGCAAACTTAGTTGACACAGGGCACCCGGCAGCTCTGCTGGGCCTATCCATTGCCCCACATGAATAGCGAGTGTACCCCAGAATGGTCCCAACAATGGCTACATGATGTAGGGAAGGTTTTCAAATGGACTTTCTTTTATCATAAACTGATGGAGAAAGGCCGCTGGTGGGCAGCAGGGGACGTAGTCCCAAGCAGAATCCCCAGAATCCCCAGTTTTGTTTTGTTTGTTTTTTCAAAAAAAAAATGCCAATTTTGTATTTCCATGTTACAGGGGTGCCAACTCTCCCTTAGGATTGTGGAATGTGCCTGCACATAGTGCGTGTGATGTCGTATGCATTATGTGCAGGCATGTGTGTGTAATGTCGCATGTCCGCGTTGCGGTGGCTCCTCCTCCTCCTCTCCACAGCCAGCGATGCACCCTTTTCTGCAGGGAGGGGCTCGGGCTCAGAGTCAGAGAGACTCAGGGTCTGCTTCCATGTCCAAGCTCCCACCCGCCAGAAAAGGGTGCCTCGCTGGCTGGCTGCAGAGGGCAGATCTGAACTGCTTCCCTTTCAGTTTTTCTCATTGACTTTGTGAGTGCCCAGCCCCCACAATTATAATACTGTGGGTGCCCAAGCACCCATGGCCCCCTGGAGTTGGCTCCTATGCCATGTTGGTTGCTTCCAGAAAGAAAGAAAAATCTGTCTGAAATATCATTAACCCCCAAAATTGCAGGAGTAAAGTGATGACATTTGAGGACCGCATACTGACATGCAGTTCTTTTCTGCCATTTTCATGGGTGAAGCATGGCGGAAGAGAATCACACGTGCAGAAAGGATGGGCGAGTAGCAATGTTGTTCAATGTTCAACCGTGCCCACTGGTGTGAATGAAATTTAGTGTGACGTGTTGCTATATTGCTCAAAAACTCACAGTTCAATAACACAACAGGCACCGCAGTGTGGAAGGAACATTAAGAAATGGGACACTACCATTATAATTAACACAGTATTTCCATTGTCAGAATGCTCCCTCAGTATAAGACAACTTCATATGTTCATGTTCACCACAATGTGAGTTCAAAAATAAAAATAAAAATTTTGGACTGTAGGGGTGGGTGAATCTGGCCAGTTTGGGTTCTTCCCACTTCTCATTTCCCCAGTTTTAAATCCAGTTCTTCATATTTCCACATCAGTTTGCGATTGATATACAGTTGTACCTTGGATCTCAAATGCCTTGGCTCCTGAACGATCAAAACCCAAAAGTGAGTGTTCTGCAGCCAATCGGAAGCCGCACCTTGGTTTTCTAACAGTTCTGTGAGTTGAACGGACTCCTGGAATGCATTCTGTTCGAAAACCAAGGTACGACTGTTGTTTTTTAAAGTTCCCCATGGCAATTCATCAGCATTTTAGTGTAAATTGCTCCTAAGGTAGACATTTTACATGCCACATCTTTGCATAGCATCAAATTTTTCTATGCTGTTTTCACTAATATGTGCACTTTAATGCACATCTACCCTTCTTTGTGCACGTTACTTGGTTTGAGAACTGCATTGCAAAATTAGGAGAGGTGGAAATTTCAGAGGATAGTTGTGGTTCAGTCTGCATATTGTTTTAGACAGGGTATATTAGGTAGGTTCGCCTTTAAATGCAAACTGAATCCAATTTCTCCTCCATCTCTTCTCATAGGGGAAAAAGTAGCCACATAAATATACCTTTAGAACTGATGCGATAAGTTGCTCAGTGCTTTCTTTTCTATTTCTCGCAACAGCCTGAGTTTCTTCAGAATGTTCATGTGACTTGCTGTAGTATAAGTATGTGTGGCCAAGAAACTGGAACGAAGGAAGATTGCTAAGTCTCTGTGTGCCTGAGAATGCTGTCGTTGCACTTCTCTTCTCTCAGAAAGCCCAAAAAAGCTAAGTCTTGCTATTCAAGAGATTGCAAAAGGAAAACTGCTTAATGTAACAGTGGTGGTCCTGGTAATCTTAGATGTATTTTTTTATATTAAACATCTGTACACCAACTATTGGCAGGGACAATATTGTATTTACAAAAACTGCTTGAGGAAGCTTTTCTAAGAATCTCTGTGTGTGTGTTTTTTCTCTAGCAGTGGGAGATTTTAATCATGCTGCAGATTTCACACTCACAGATTTTAATCATGCTGCAGATTTTCACAGAAATCACAAAGCATCCAGTTTTGGCTGAGCTCATCTAGTCTTAACAGCATATAGAAAATGTCCACAGTTAAACAGGAAGACACCAGGATGATACGACATAAAATAAATAAATCTTGCTTCATTATTTCAATAAATTTAAACCAAATCTGCATAAAGGTGTGATCCCCCAAATCATGCAAGGCTTCATAGAGTTCATCTGCCTTTGCTTCCCAGGCTTTCCTATAAAAGAAACAAGAGAGAGAGATTTGTTTTTTGTTTAGCACATTTTGGTACAATTCTGTAGAGAAGATTCACCTGTTGAGAGATCTTTGTGCCATTTTACTGGTGGAGATGGAGCTGTGTTGACGTAATGACACTTCTGCCTGTGGAACTCCTCTGGCATGACCTCTGCCTATCCGGATCCTAAAGGGCTTAGGTGGGGTAAAACTTGCAAAGGGTTAAAATGAACAAATTTTATTTAGCATGTTGTTGTTGTTGTTTAGTCGTTCAGTTGTGTCCGACTCTTCGTGACCCCATGGACCAGAGCACGCCAGGCACTGCTGTCTTCCACTGCCTCCCGCAGTTTGGTCAGACTCATGTTGGTGGCTTCGAGAACACTATCCAACCATCTCGCCCTCTGTCGTCCCCTTTTCCTTGTGCCCTCCATCTTTCCCAACATCAGGGTCTTTTCCAGGGAGTCTTGTCTTCTCATGAGGTGGCCAAAGTATTGGACCCTCAGCTTCAGGATCTGTCCTTCCAGTGAGCACACAGGACTGATTTCCTTAACAATGGATAGGTTTGATCTTCTTGCAGTCCATGGGACTCTCAAGGCAGCCCTGTTTAGGGAAGCTTTTAATGTTTGATGGATTTCTGTATTTTAGAATTTCTGTTTTTTTGGAAGCCGCCCAGAGTGGCTGGGGGAACCCGGCCAGATGGGCGGGGTATAAATAATAAATTATTATTATTATTATTATTATTATTATTATTATTATTATTATTATTATTATTATAAGAGTCTCCTCCAGCACCATAATTCAAAAGCATCAATTCTTTGGCGATCAGCCTTCTTTATGGTCCCGCTCTCACTACTGTGAAAACCAAACCATAGCTTTAACTATACGGACCTTTGTTGGCAAGGTGATGTCTCTGCTTTTTAAGATGCTGTCTGGGTTTGTCATTGCTTTTCTCCCAAGAAGCAGGCGTCTTTTCATTTCGTGACTGCTGTCATCATCTGCAGTGATCATGGAACCCAAGAAAGTAAAATCTTTCATTTCTTCCCCTTCTATTTGCCAGGAGGTGATGGGACCAGTGGCCATGATCTTAGTTTTTTTTAATCTGAGGTTGTTGATATTTCTTCCGGCAATCTTAATTCCGACTTTGGATTCATCCAGTCCAGCCTTTCTCATGATGAATTCTGCATATAAGTTAAATAAGCAGGGAGACAATATACAGCCTTGTCGTACTCCTTTCCCAATTTTGAACCAATCAGTTATTCCATATCCCGTTCTAACTGTAGCTTCTTGTCCCACATAGAGATTTCTCAGGAGACAGATGAGATGATCAGGCACTCCCATTTCTTTAAGAACTTGCCATAGTTTGCTGTGGTCAACACAGTCAAATGCTTTTCATAGTCAATGAAGCAGAAGTAGATGTTTTTCTGGAACTCTCTAGCTTTCTCCATAATCCAGCGCATGTTTGCAATTTGGTCTCTGGTTCCTCTGCCCCTTTGAAATCCAGCTTACACTTCTGGGAATTCTTGGTCCACATACTGCTTAAGCCTTGTTGTTGTTTAGCCATTTAGTTGTGTCCGACTCTTCGTGACCCCATAACTATACAAAACAATATAGAAATTGCCCACAAAGTTCTAAACGTGAAAGTAACTTAACACATGAGCAATGCAACAACCTCTTTCGGTGGAAAAAGAGGACTCCTGCTTGAAACCTTTGTAGTCAAATTGTTCAAACTTTGCTTTATTTAATCCACCAAGATGGCAAATACTTCAAAGCTGCTGCTTCTCAAACAGCTTTAGTCCCAAAACAAATGGCAAACTTTGCCGTTCAAAGGAACTAGCCCTACAATCATAATATAACAAATAACACCAGATACACAGGAACTGATTGCCCTTCCCTTTGCTCCTTAACTATACATGCACATGCATTTAGTTTACCTTATACAAGGTGATAAGAAGCCAGAAATATTATTCAGCTCTTCAAGAGAAAAAAGCTTTAAGTTCCCTCCTTCTAGTTCTCCACTAAGTGATTCCATCCTACTAAGGTAGACCATATTGTTACGTTCAAGTTACTAAAAAGGAGATCTAGCTATAATATTAACAAAGGTTTTAGAAAAGATCATCCTTAAAGCTCACTGGACGTCATTTGCAGTCCCTTACTTAACAGCATTCATAAGAAAGGTACCGTATTTCTCTGATAATGACCCTGGTCAATTGTACACAATGGTGTTTGGGAAAAGTGGGATTTAGCTTTCCATCCTTAATTTTTTTTTTTTGCCAATCATCTGAATCCTCTGTGCCTGAAGGGTGAACCCTTCCCTAATCCCTGCTTCATGCATAACTGCATACCGGATAGGACCAACCAGTTTGAGTAGCCCCATCTCTTTCAGAGGAAAGAATGCTTGTTGTGGAAAAATAGTAGCTGTTATATCTTGAGGCAAGGAAGTTTAGACTTCTTGGAAACCATTTTTGTCTGATATTAGCAGATGCATGGCCTATGGGAAGAAAAAATCCACTTTGGCTACAACTGAGATCGTGACTTTGTTAATTGGTGTACAACAAATCATTTCTTTATGCTGGTTGTTGCTTAAAAGACTCCTAGTCTGCCCTCAGATTTACAGTCTAAAAGACATGGCACAAAAGTGATTGAGATGAAAGGGAGGCAGAAAACTGCAAATTGGGCACTAGCTCTAAGTTACAAAATAATGATCAATTATCAGAAGTTTCTATACTTGTATGTTCATACCTTCATACATCTCTAGTACAGCAATGGATTTCCAAACAACTTTTGTGGGTCTGTGATTTTTTTATAAAAACAACAACACATTGACTTCTAGCTACTACTGTGCGTTAGGTATAAACACAGCCCCCCCCCGTGCAAGACTAAAACCTAATTTTCAAAGTGAAAATAATGAAAATGTAAGCCTGTCCTTTATGCCCTTCCATTGGGAATGATGAGTAGCGAGGGGAACAATCTTAAGTGTGGGGAACCAATGTAAATTATGCTTAATTTACACTGGGTTGCCAGGTCATATGACTGAGTTAAATGGATTCATGATCCAGCCTAAATTCCTGCCCGCCCTGGTCCTACCCCTCCAACTCCTGCAAAATGTTCCTTTTCCAAGGCTTACACTGCTTTAAGATCTTCCAACCTCAGCTTAGTCATTTGAGCACTGCCTGAGCCAGGATGGGGAATTTAGGCTGGCACAGCTGGATAAGCTAGAAACCAGCCAGCCAAGCCAAATATCTGCCATATCTGAACTTGCTCACCTTGGTGGATCCAGGGTTTAAAAAAAGGGTAAAGGGATTCCTGACCATTAGGTCCAGTCGTGACCGACTGGGGTTGTGGCGCTCATCTCGCTTTATTGGCCCAGGGAGCCGGCGTACAGCTTCCAGGTCATGTGGCCAGCATGAAAAAGTCGCTTCTGGCGAACCAGAGCAGCACATGGAAACGCCGTTTACCTTCCCGCTTGGAGCAGTACCTATTTATGTACTTGCACTTTGACGTGCTTTTGAACTGCTAGGTTGGCAGGAGCTGGGACCGAGCAGCGGGAGCTCAGCCTGACACAGGGATTTGAACCGCCGAACTTCTGATCAGCAAGCCCTAGGCCAGGCATCCCCAAACTGCGACCCTCCAGATGTTTTGGCTTACAACTCCCATGATCCCTAGCTAACAGGACTAGTGGTCAGCGATGATGGGAATTGTAGTCCAGAACATCTGGAGGGCCGAAGTTTGGGGATGCTTGCCCTAGGCTCTGTGGTTTAACCCACGGCACCACCGGATCCAGGGTTAGGTTTAGGCTAAATCTCTGTGCTTTTTATTAGAGAACAATGCTTAATATTGCTGGGATCTGAACTAACATGCAAATGGAATATATATAAAAAATCTGGAATCAGCAGGAATTTGGCTTGGGTACAGATTTATAAGAAAATATTCTTTGCAGACCTACAAAAGCAGAATTAAGGATAAAAACATAATTTCCCCCACATGTGATGATTGGAATTCAGAATGTTTAGAGAGAGGGAGAGCAAGTCCAATGCTCTCAGCCAGAATAGCAATTGTTCTACACTGAAGGCAGTTTTGGACCTTGTCTTGAGGTAGTGTAGAACGCCTGAACTCCAGTAATAATACTGACTCCCTAGAAAGAAAGCTCTTCTTTATTACTGAGCTTTGAAAATGAGACAGTAATATTCTGGCTAAATGTTCTACCTTCCAGAGTCATCAATGGCATAAGAGGTATTATCTTTATTAATTGATGCTAAACTGAACATGAAACTCTGGAATAGGGCTGCCCCAAAATGTTCTAGATCCCCCTGTGCAGCCAGTTGTTGCTGTTTTTCACCCCTTGCATTCATTTGTTGATATTTGGGAAACGGGATACAACCGGCGGTAAAATATGCCACTGGCTGTGATCGTAAGCAGACATATTTGAAACTTTTATCTGAAACTTATTGAACTCAGCCAGACTTTCTTTCAACAAAATGCATTTAGGAGCAGGGTGCTGATCTTATGCAATTTGCTAAGCGCCTGTGTTGATGATTGCCAATAGCTGCTATTTGTTACACTGCGGCTTCCCCCCCCCCCTCCAATGCAGTGTTTGTTATTGCATCTGGTCCAAAATCATTTCAGCAACTCTATCAAATTTGATTAGGTTATATAAAGGGAGCTTCTATGCATTAAAATGCACTGGGGCACATCTTCGCCTCTGCTTAGCACCTGGGGATTGGGGGGGGGGCGGTTTCTAAAATGTGCTGTTATAAGCCACACTTCAGCTGACCTTTTCGCTTCTTTGCTCAATATTGCTCTTGATTTTCCCTCCTAACCTATTAGGTATCATAACAGAATGTATATAGCAGAGCTTTGATGTGTGATAACAGGGAGGGAAGTGAAAGGGAGCAAATAGGGGGATGTGAAAAGGAAAATTGTGTGTGTGTTTGTGTGTGTGTGTGTGTGTGTGTGTGTGTGTGTGAGAGAGAGAGAGAGAGAGAGAGAGAGAGAGAGAGAGAGAGAGAGAGAGAAATTCTCAGCATTGTCTCTAAATCAGAATCTGCATGCTTACTTGAACATTTCCAGACAGAAAAAATTACTGTGTGTTGGGAATACTGATAGAGTACCTTAGAATATAAACCATAACCTTATTGACTTATGCAAAACTCTAGGGAATTTTGTGATACAATGTTGAGTGGTATGTCAAAATCCCCCCCCCCCAAAAAAAATTGATGGCATCCTCTTAACCAATGATAGGCATCTATCAAATTCACTGGGGGTTGTTAATCATTTCAGCTGAAAACATAGAGGCATATTTCAGAAAAAGAAGAAAAAGGTAAGAATGTTAGAAGAAGTTATTATAAGACTAGTGTCGTTCAGCCCGTTAAATAAACGGGCGCTAGAACATATGTGAGCACTGCGCGGAGCACCAGATCGAGGAGCCAGTCTGCAGAGTCAGCGCCCAGCAACGCCGTGCTGGATTGAGGAGGCGATGCTCCGTGTGGCATTGCTGGGCGCTGACTCTGCAGACCGGCTCCTCGATCCGGTGCTCCGCGCAGCGCTGATCAGCGCTGACCCGGCAGGCCGCTGGATCAAGGAAGCGGCCTGCTGGGTCGGCACCCAGCAGCGCTGCACAGAGCGCTGCAGGGTCAGCGCCCACCATCGCCGCACGGAGCATCGCCTCCTCTATCCAGCACGGCGTTGCTGGGCGCTGACTCTGCAGACCGGCTCCTCGATCCGGTGCTCCCGGGACCTCTCCTTCCTGTCGGCGGCAGGAAGGAGACATCCCGGGGTGCTGGACGCACACACATGCACGCTCCCCCCCCCCGACGCCAACGCTCAGTCCGGCCGGGAGCGGCGATTGGCGGCCGCAGGGAAACGGTGGGGGGTGGGGAGAGTCCGAGAGTGTGTGTGTGTGTGTGTGCGTCCAGTCTCTGCGTCCAATCCCTGTGTCCGTGGGGCACATGCACAGTAGCGCGGACACAGGGACACAGGGACTGGACGCAGAGACACTTGCACTTTATTATATAGGATATTAGGGACCATTGCCAGTTTAACTGGCCCACTGTATCCCTTGAGTGGACTGGTGACACGGGCAACAACCCACATCATGGTTACGCACTAGTCAGGTTTGTAAGTAAACAGCACTTTGGCAATGCCAAAGGCATTGCGAAGTCAATTTATACCAGTCAATTTATACACCTACACAACTTTCCAAAGATATCTGAAGGCAGCCCAGTATTGGGAAGTTTAAAACATTTGATATTTTGCTGTGTTTTTATTATGTTGGAAGTTGTCCAGAATGGTTTCCATTATGGACCTAGTTGGATTAGCAGGGTATAAGTAATTTATTACTACAGTATTACAGAGCACAGCAGAGGTTATACTTTCTGAGAATCCTCTGGAAAAACAATCTCTCAAAGGACCTGCTGAGGGCATTTTACCACTGTACTGTAGAAAGTGTATTAACCTATGGTCTGTGTGTGTGATTTGGGAGTTGCACGGTTGGGGAAAGAACAGCACTGTCCAGGGTCATAAAGACTGCGGAGAGGATAATTGGGTGCACTCTTCCCACTTTGGATCAAATCTATGCCTCCAGGTGCTATAAGAAACCTGCAGATATTGTGCAGGATAGTGTGCACCCCGGAAATGATCTCTTTCAGCTTCTGCCTTCTGGAAGGAGGTATAGGGTCATAAAGACCAGGACAAGCTACCTGTTAGGGGGCAAATCAGGAGGGGTATTACAGTTTTTAGGGGGTTAATTAGGGTGGGATGGGTAGCAGTTGATATGCATTTTTTGGATAGTAGGCTGATGGTTGCGTAAGTTTGATGTAGATTCTCAATTTTGTTGTTCTACTGGGACAATGACAATAAAGATTATTGCATTGCATTGCATTGTTATTAGGTGCAGATTGAATTCTTTTCTCATATACTGGTTGGTTCCAGTATATGATAACTACTAGCTTAACTAGGATAACTACTAGTTCTCTTACCCAGCACCTGAAGGAAATTTTCTTCAACTAAGGATCAAATTTCCACCAATTCCTATAATTAGCTGCAGAGATAGAGCTTCTGGGCAAAAAACAAAACTCATTTTTTTCTGTGATAAACCTCCTTAAATAGCTTTGGCTCTTGTATCTGATTCCTAAAGAATCAGGATAAATACTGCATGCAAGAAGAGAGAGTCCATCTTCCCTTCAGGGAAACAAATCTGCTTGTGTTATGATGCTTGTGGGGCCCAAGTCCTTTCTAGGAGAGTGGAAGGCCTGAGGGGCATAGCTGCCAAGTCTCCCGTATTCCCTGGGAAACCCCCGTTTTTCCAGCTGTCCCCAGCCGAAAAAATTGATTTTTTGTTTCCCCCCCGGTTTATTCTGGCGCGGCGGCCATTTTGGAACTGGGCGGAGCATGCTCAGAAGCGACTTTTGATGCTGCTTTGCCCAGTTCCAAAATGGCTGCAGCGTGACTTCTGGTGTGGTGGCCATTTTGGAACAGGGCAGAGCAGCATCAAAAGTAGCTTCTGAGCATGCTCCGCCCAGTTCCAAAATGGCGGCAGCGCTACTTCCGGTCCAGTCCCTTATTTCTCAGGCCGGAACTTGGCAGCTATGCTGCGGGGCTGTCTCTTCATTTCACACCTACCGTTTTTCTCAGTTAAGAGTGTAATCTTTGTCAGTGCCTCCCCTCCATGTGAAGCCCGAAGCAATTGGTCCCACCAGCTAAAAATGAACAAAGCCAGACCTGATAGTGCTCGTTGATTTCCAACTATTTCTTCTAAATACTTCCATATGAAACTACCCGAGATCTTCCTCGGAGGCTTCTGCTTTATATGTCCCCACAGTTTAGTAGCTGTCAGGCCTGTGCAGCGCCTTCTTTGGAATGGCACCAAAGGCACAAAACTCCTTCCTTGGTGATGTTTGCTTCTTTACTAGACTCGAGACACCAGACATAGGTGGCCTTCTTCCAGAGGGCTTTTGGATTGCTCTGGTTGGCTTTCTCTCTCATTTCTGCTCATTAATAGGGTATTCAATTTTTCGGGATGTGCTTTTGATGTAACACAAGACTCTAGATTGCCATTTATTTATTTAAAGCAGGGGTGGGCAATTTCAGGCCCAGGGGCCAAATGTGGCCCTCCATGCTTCTGGCCCTCAGAACTCTCTTCAAACCACGTCCCATCACCAGCCCTTCTCAAGTTTTGTGTTTCATTCCTGGCCTGACTGGATTGTATCTTTGAACAATGACAATGCCCCTTGCTTGATTGGATGGAGGATTGAGAGATGAGTGTGTGAGAGTTTGCCTATAGGAACTGATGGCTTTTTTGTGGGTGAGATGTTATTTACTGTCAACGGGTAAGAGTTGCATCAGATGCAGTGTGGTGGAGTCTCCTTCTTTGGAGGTCTTTAAGCAGAGGCTTGACAGCCATATGTCAAGAATGCTTTGATGGTGTTTCCTGCTTGGCAGGGGGTTGGACTGGATGGCCCTTGTGGTCTCTTCCAACTCTATGATTCTAGATGCTCTGCTCATTTTTGCCTCTGGCTCTTCCTATCACAAGCATGGGCCTCCAACACATTCTCCACCCCTGATTTAAAGCATGTTCATTCTGTTCTTCAGTTGGAAAACGCTTCCAGAGTGGCTCATGAATATCAACGATAAAGGGAGAAAAGGTGGCGGGGGCAAGCTCAGATACCAGTTCTTAGCTAATGGTTCTTTTAGTGATTTGAAGGAATGGAAGGATTTGGAGAGGAGTACTCTCATTTTCCTACTCATATTGAAATACTGCCCCTCAATGAGGCCAAACTTAGATTCACAAAATGTTTAGGGGTATGCATACCCCTGCCCCCCCCCCCCCGAGAAAAGCACTGGAGAGGAGTAACCAAAAGCTGACGAAGAGACTTCATAGTTCCATCTCTCTCTTTCCTGCAGCCTGATGGAATGGCAGTAAGAAAGAGTTCTTCACAAGCTGGTGTGATAACTCCTGCTACAGTATTTACTGAGGTAAGAGAGATGGATCCAATATAAGTCATGCTCAGTTAATTAGGACTCTCTAGCTAATTAGAACTAGAAATCCAACCCCCCGCCGAATAATAATTGAGCTGTTGTGAAAGGGGAAAGAAGATCATTGGTGGTCCCCATACCACGATTTACAAAGTTCTCTCCTGGGGCACCTAGTCTTGGGGACAGATTGCTTCTTTGATCAAACCACTTTAAAACTTCAAGGAGTTTTTTTTAAAAAATAAAACTTCTTATAATAACCACATTCAGCTCAGCCATATATGCATCTGGAGTCGATCATGAAACCCTCCTCTAATTAACCATATAATGTTAAATGAAGGGCTGGATTTAAAATACACACAACACACATATTTGGGGAAAATTTCTTTGATGGAAGGCCAATGTTCTGAGGAATGGAAAGTGACAAATACGACACTTGTATTCCAAAAGCGGTCATAAGTTGTTCTCAGCACTGATATAAGTTATGTGTGCAGCGGTGCTGGTTTTAATGAGGGTTGATGGGTAGCAGGGAGAAGATTTTCTGAAACACCCATAATTGGATTAAAGAAGAGAACTCCTTTAATGGATCTTGGACACAGGGGGAGGTCATGGTTAAACTCATGAGCCAGAATTCTTTATAAGTTCCTTGTCTTGCCTTCTGCTACTAGACTAAATCAGACTGAATAGAACTGAGGCTCAGTGCTGCTTGTGCTTTAATAGACAATCTATTGTGATAATAATAATAATAATAATAATAATAATAATAATAATAATAATAATAATTTGTTATTTATACCCCCCCCATCTGGCTGGGTTTCCCCAGCCACTCTGGGCGGCTTCCAACAGAAGAATAAAATAATCGATTAAAGATTAAAAGCCTCCCTAAACAGGGCTGCCTTCAGATGTCTTCTAGAAATCTGGTAGCTGTTTTTATCTTTGACATCAGATGGGAGGGCATTCCACAGGGCAGGTGCCACTACCGAGAAGGCCCTCTGCCTGGTTCCCTGCAACTTGGCTTCTCGCAACGAGGGAACCGCCAGAAGGCCCTCGGCACTGGACCTCAGTGTCCAGGCAGAATGATGGGGGTGGAGACGCTCCTTCAGGTATACTGGACCGAGGCCATTTAGGGCTTTAAAGGTCAGCACCAACACTTTGAATTATGCTCGGAAATGTACTGGGAGCCAATTATTAATGTCATCTCAGGTTCAATTTACACAATGGTTTCCTCACTTTTGTGCCCACCTGCACTTTTACCAAAAGCTCCTCTTCCTCCCTTCTCCCAGTGGGAAGGAACAGAGAGGAAGAATCACCAGGGCCTAGTCTGTGGTATCACCAGGGACAGCCACTATGTATCAGGTTTGGGTCCTGAAATCTTGGTCTGGGGTGCTCTTGACCTGCAACCTTATTGCCCATATTAGCTGGGAAGTGCATCACAATTGGCCTGGCTCAATATATTTTGCTGCCCGAGACAAAGGACAATATAATGCTTCCTCCCCAGTTCACAGACAGAAGTTGACTGGGCTGGCAGCTGAATCTTAGGCCACATCCACACTATACTGTTAAAGCTTGATGATACCACTTTAACAGCCATGGTTTCTCTCAAAGATTCCTGGCCTGGGAACTGTAGTTTATTACAGATGCTGCAAGTTGTTAGGAGCCGCCCCCCCTTTCCCTTGCAGAGCTACAATTCCCAAAGTGGTTTAGCATCCAGGCCCTCTTCCCAGGGAACTCTTGAGAATTATTTCTCCAATTTTTTGCCAACTCATTTGTAACCGTTATTTGAAGCTTTTGTGGGTGGGGATTGGGGGGGGGGGGTATTACTTGAAATCACATGTTTCAGCATCTATTGCCATATGACCCTTTTAAGGTTGTTTGGTTTGAGTTCAATAGCTTTTGAGCCTGGAAAACCTGTGAGAACGAGTGAGTTTTCCAGGACTTCCTGTCAAAATACCACAAGAGCATAATTCCTCCTGGTATTTTGTCACTTCTTCTTACAGACCTATATGGAATCCAGAAGTGGAGAGGCAGCATGGAAATTAAAAAATAGTTGGAAAGCTGAAAAGTTCACCCAACATTTTGGAGCCACCAAGATGATCCAGTTACAAAATGGGTATTTATTTTTTTAAAGAAAGAAAGAACAAGCAAATGAAAGAAAGAAAGAAAGAAAGAAAGAAAGAAAGAAAGAAAGAAAGAAAGAAAGAAAGAAAGAAAGAAGGTTTGGGGATTTATGGTTTCATTTTCAGCTGAAAAAATCTGTGCAGGCTTATGTCCAAGCTTTATCAGTTTCAGGCTTCAGAAGAATACTATCCACCTGCTGTCCAACCTTAAATTGTGACCTCACCTAACAAAAATGCATAGGGTGTAGACCCAAAGAGTTTTGCACAGCTTTCCAGGACTGCCTTCCAAGAATGCTTCTTGGTGCTGGGTTGGCAGCCAGTTTCTGGTTCCACTTTCACTGCTACCATGTGCTTCAGGAATGTTTGTTATTGTGTTGAGGGAAATTGGGAGATGGATGCTGCATGTTGCTCCAGTTGGGCGCATGTGGCACTGCTCCACCAACCTTGTTCTGACCTCAGCCGATCCCTACCTGCTTACTTTCTTATTTACAACCAGCCAGGGGATGGCCCCGGCTGTCACCTGGTTCCTTCTTAGAGGAGGAGGGTTGTGGACAGAAATAGAATTAGTTGGCTCTTCCTGCCCTTGGCTCTGTCTCCATTGCCCTCCTTGCCTTCCACCTGACCAATCCCAGTGGGCACCAGCCATGACTGGTGCCATGTTCCTTAACTTTCCATAACTTATCCAGCATCCCTACTATTTTCCTGAGTTGTAAGAGGCTTTATGAGAGAATGGTGATAAAGCGCCTTGCGCACAAATGGTGTGCCAATGATTCTTGATGCTACATGCTGCCATTTCCCTCATTTTTGGGTGGCTTGAGAGGGAGGGAGAAGGGGCAAGTTGCATATGATCACTAATGGTTTTTTAATAGAGTATGATATCAAAAGCTCATTTTAAGGGCCTTGTGGGAATGGTCTTTGTGAACTGCCTCTTGTAAGACACCTTTATTTATGGATATGTGGTATGTTCTTTACAGAACTGTCATTCAATTTTAAGAAAGTGTGACTGGCTGCTTACAGTGCACTTTCCTCAACTCTGTTACTGAACCAGCGGAATAATATAATTTGAGATTATGTAAGCAATGAAAATTCAGGTGATGGAATTTAGCGAGCTGACTGTGACAGGGCACCGAATCAGGGCAAAGGGATGCTAAATGGCCTTGAATCCGGATGGAAGAATGTGAGAAGACCCTGCTGGATCGGCCCACAGGTCCATCTAATCCTGCATCCTGTTCTCACACTGGCCCATTAGACACCTGTGCAAAGCCCGTAAACACGATGTGAGTGCAACAGCATTCTCTTGCCTTGTGATTCTCAGCAACTGGTATTTAGACATGATGGCCATGCTCTCAGGTGTCCCTTAAGGTATCCTGGGCTAAAGTGTTCAGGGCTTTGTGTAGGACCTCAAATTTGGCCCAGTAGCATATGGGCAGCCAGTGCAGATGGTTTACTAGAGGAGTTATATGCTGTTGTCTATCTTCCCTCATCAGCAGTCTAGCCACTGCATTCTGCACTAGCTGGTGCTTCTAGACCAGGACCAAGGGCAGCCCCACATAGACTGCATTGCAGTAATCCAGCCTTGAGGTTACAAATGCATGGATTATAGTGGCTTCGGTTCAGGTGCTCAGGTATTAAGCTATGCTTCATCTCAAACACCATGGTGGCTTCTGGGATCAACTGGCACGACCCAGTCAGTGTTAGGCAATTTATGTCCAAAGTATTTCAGTGGGAATATTTGAGTGCCTGCTTACCTCTCCCATTAAAGTTAGTAATTGACAAATTTTCTATGGTGTGCATCTGATTGGTTTGAAAATAAACTATTGTCACAAACAGGAAGTAATCCAATTTAATTTCAAACCAATCCAAATGTGGAAAAAGGTGTCCTTACCCTATAAGACCTCAACCACCTGTATTTTCTACTTACCAGGATGGAGCAGTGGTGGTACTCTGGCAAGCCATGACATAGGAAGCAGATGAATGGATCTCTCTCTTTCCTCCCCTATTCAGCTGCAGTGGCACTCTGGCAATGACCAAGTGATTGGGAAAGGGAAAGTACAGAGATCTCTCCACCCCTTTCCTCTCTGAATTTATGATATGGAGCAATTCAAGCCATAAGTATTCTCTGAGGAATGCTGCTTCTGAGGCAGTAGCCCTTAGGGAAACAGCATTTTTGAGGGACTACTTGTTGGCCTTCTTCCTTTCCCTCTTCCCAATTAAAGTCTGAGCCAGAGAAGAATTTGGGGAGCAGCAATGTATTGAGAGGGAAACATGGGGGAGCAGTTTCAGGAATTCTCTTCTAAACAGGATCCAATACACTACCTGCTGTAGTGCCAGGCTAACTAGAGAGACCCTCCTTGCTCTAGCAAGTGAATGTGGTGATAAGGTTTTCCCATTTGTGACAGTTTAGCACAGAGGAAATTGGAGAATGAGGTTGGAAACATTTTTCCTTTTCTTTGATGAGGGTTCCTACTTCATGCTAGCAGTTTATATGGAAACACTTTTCTTTCTTTCTTTTTGCAAGCTTGTTTGCATTTCTAATTATAAGCTAAAGGTTCCATTTCAGCTGGCTGGAGTCTTTCTGTAAAAGCTCAATGTGGTTTACAGTTGAATTTATTCTGTAACTATCTATTCCATGACTATCAAATAATCTGAGTCAGAAGATGTTTGTGTATATGGACCAACACAGCTGCTTCCATTTTTTGACTCTAAAGGGGGGTATGGGTATGGGGGCCATCATGATAAAAAATCTGCACTTTAAAATTTACCTTTTGTTGGCATTAAGATAATGAAGTGTGCCTCTCGGAGTAAAGTCAAACTGCTGCATTAGCAGCACTGAAGTGACCTCCCCATTCTACTTTGTTTATGGGGTAGTTATACAACAATGGACATTCATCCTGATTTGTTTGTGGAGTGTTTACAACTCGTCTTGTTGATCATTCAAGCATTGCACACTTTTCAATGCTTTTCTCTGTTACTTTCCTAACAACAAAAGGTCTGTTTTGTGGTTTGTTGCACTAGGGCGACGGAGTGTTTCAACCCACTTTAATTGGATTATTGGAAATTTCAGAATGTAAAAAAGTATACATTTCCTACAAAAGAGACACAAAAGTTTTGATTCCTGAGTATGCTAAGGCTATCAAATATTAAAAGAGCTGGGGAAGGCAGCTGCTGGGTGACCTTGGGCTAGTCACACTTCTCTGAAGTCTCTCAGCCTCACTCACCTCACAGAGTGTTTGTTGTGGTGGAGGAAGGGAAAAGGAGATTGTTAGCCGCTTTGAGACTCCTTAGGGTAGTGATAAAGCAGGGTATCAAATCCAAACTCTTCTTTTTCTCTTAATCACAGGTGTTTATGGACATTTCCTTTCTACATGTTATTTTCCTCCTTCAAACTTAAAGTTCTGGTATGTGCTTGAATCCCTCTTGTAAATTTCTGACAGTCAAGGGGCACTCTTGGAGAGAATTCCAGGTTTACGACTGAGCAGTTCAACTGAAATTTCAGGTAGTAGATTTTGATGTTCCTCTGCAGTATTGGACTGATACTAGACTACTCCTATGAGTCCCCAACTGGAGTCTGCAGTGACACAGCACAATCCACAAGTAAAAACTAGGCCAGTTAGGAGGATGAACTCAGTCTCTTCCTAGCACTACGTGACGGGAGAAGCTCAATGCACAACTTGCAACTCTTTTACCTTAGTAAAGCATTTCCATTTCAGTCCATTTTTAAAAAGTCTTCCTTAGAACCGAGCTGTAAAACACCTACATCAGATTCAAAGCCCTCAGATTACAGTATATCTTTCACAGGACCAATGGCTCTAATTTTTATTCTGTGGTAAGTGGCCTGGTTTCTTTACTGTACAGCTTTCAGAAAATGCTGGAGGTAAATCTCTTTATCCTGGCCTTTTACACCCTATTCCTGTGACTGTAGTCTGTTTTAACTGTTTTTATTTTGGAATTTTATGTTTTTGTAACTCCTCTGAGACCTGCTAATGAAGGGTGGGTAATTAATGTTTATAATAATGATGAAAAAATTAAGATAGGTTGCTTAATTAATTTATTGGTTAGCTTAATTTATTCATAACTTTTAAAATCAACTGAATAGGGATACTTGATTAATCAATAACAATTTGTAATATAACAACAGCAACAGCAACAACGTATTATTTATACCCCATCCACCTGGCTGGGTTTCCCCAGCCACTCTGGGCGACTCCCAATGAATATTAAGAATATGATACAGCATTAAACATTAAAAACTTCAAATATTAAAAACTTCCCTAAACAGGGCTGCCTTCAGACGTCTTCTGAAAGTCAGATAGTTGCTTATTTCCTTGACATCTGATGGGAGGGCGTTCCACAGGGCAGGAGTCACTAATGTGGCCGTGAGTACTTATGAATGTGCACATATTATACAGATACCCCAAAGGACAGATAGAAGTGTGTATTGTGTATTAGCTTAAAGCTGAGAACTTTTTAAGAAAGTGCTATTCAGAACAAAATGCTGATTACAATAACCACAGATGGCAAACACCATCTTAGAAGAGGCTCTTTTTTTGGCCTTTCCCTCTCACATGAGGGACTTCCTCCCCTCCCCTTTGGTGCCTGCTATGACGTATACACACTCCACCCAAAAACCCAGCATTCTTTTTTCTTCTTCAAAATAATTGTTTTAGTCATATGCAGATTTATTAAACTAATCCATTAAAACTCATTTGATGAATCAACTAGGATTTCTTTAATTGAGTGACAGGCTAATTCTACCCGTCCCCATGTTAATTGTGATCACTCTGCTGACAACCCCAGTAAAAAATAAATAAAAACTCAAAACCATAGCAGACAGCATACAGTACATTCCAGATGAACAACAAATTGTGCAATGCACCCAGGAGAATTTTGCAACATACTTGAAGAACCTGTTGTACAGATTGGAAAAATAATACAAATTTCCAATGACAGGCAGAACAAAAAACCCTCAATACTTATTTGATAAATTCTGTGTTATATGGGAAAATACATTCCAGACAGTTCTCTCTGAGTGTAGGATGGCTCATCAACTGATTCAGTTGGAGCTAAGTGGTGTTTTTTTGTTGCATCTGTGGTTCTTGAAATGTTCTATTATCTCAAGTTCTGAGTTACAAATTTTGAATCAGATGAAGTCTGGTTAATGTCTCATCCCAAGAGATCAGGAATAACATTCACAGAATTGATCTTATTAGTTCACACATTAACCAGAAATGAAGAAAAACGTATCATAGACTGGTCTACAAATGCAGAAAACTGAGGGTGGAGATGGGCATATAGTACTTCCAGATTGGAGCTCCTAGCACATCATTGCTGCTGTGGTGGAAGCTACAAGTGGAATTGAAATTACTTTCCACATTTCCAGGGCGTGTATTATGTTCTTTTTGTATATACCACCATGTCCTGTCCTAGTGGATACAGATACCCCATGTGGGTGGCAAAGTGTCAATTTACTAGAGCAGTCATTTAAAGTCTGTCTTCTTCTTCTTCTTCTTCTTCTTCTTCTTCTTCTTCTTCTTCTTCTTCTTCTTCTTCTTCTTCTTCTTCTTTCGCATTGGATTGCATGGGAAACCAGCCCCCCAAAAGCAGTGTTGAGGGGCAAAGCTCCCCTACCCCTGTCACAAGTGGCTTTAGCAAGGTATCTGGGAAAGTCTACCCACCCTGGCTGCTTCAAACCTGTCCGCTGGAAGAGGAAGAAGAAGAGGAAGAGGAAGAGGAAGAGGAAGAGGAAGAGGAAGAAGAAGAAGAAGAAGAAGAAGAAGAAGAAGAAGAGGAGGAGGAGGAGGAGGAGGAGGAGGAGGAGTTTGGATTTGATATCCCGCTTTATCACTACCCTAAGCATCTCCAAGCGGCTAACATTCTCCTTTCCCTTCCTCCCCCACAACAAACACTCTGTGAGGTGAGTGGGGCTGAGAGACTTCAGAGAAGTGTGACTAGCCCAAGGTCACCCAGCAGCTGCATATGGAGGAGCGTTGACGCGAACCTGGTTCCTCAGATTACGAGTCTACAGCTCTTAACCACTACACCACACTGGCTCTCAACACTTCTTTGCATCCACTATATATGTTGTTCTTCCAAGCATACCTGTTAATTTGTGTATCAACCAAATCGTCCAAGTTTGCACTCAGTTCCTTACCTCCCTAGGTGTTTTATGCAGAAGGGACACCTCTGTACTGTTGCTCTATTGTTTTACTCTAAGTTCAGAGCATAAGCCATTCAGCGCATAAGCCATGCCAGAGGGGCAATGAGGAAATGTGTTCCATCCTCACCGTCCCTCTGGCATGGCCATTTTACTTAGATCTTTAGCCAGTCAGGTCATGTATCCACAGCAATGACTAGAGGAGGAATGACTGCTGGGAGGAGCACAGAGTGAAGGAATGTTGTGGTGCTCCTGTAGCAGCAAAACTAGACACCTTCATCAACCCCACCTGCAATAAAACATGTATTTCCTGTATCTGTCTCTACAGACACAGCAGGTGCTGTATCTCTCCAACAGTTCGACTTGACCTCTGAAGGCACACCCTTCCATTGTTTCCGGAGACAGATGGATGCCAGCAACGTAGCTGTGCTCTCAGATCTTGGGGATGTGTTTCAGCCCCAGGGTTTTAGGATTCCATCACTGCAATTGTTTCTGCCCATGGAACCTTCACACAACTAGCTTCTGATATTGCCATTGTTTGGTGTCTAGTATAATTTAATTTTAATGTCTTAAAGGAAGCAGATTGTAAATTATGAATTGTAAATTGTTGTTGAAAATCAAAACTATGCTTGCAGTTCCCATCTTTACTGTTGGCTTACTGTACCACACTGTTGTCTTAGTGTACAGTGACTACACATCCACAATTTCCCCCATATTGCATAATTTTGACTTCTAAAACAAGGCCTAATTTAGTTGTGTTATGAATGTATTGTTGCACTTGGGTAAAGGTTGTCAAGCACCTTATAAAACTAATTTGAAGGCTGCAAGAAAAGAGCAAGTATACATCTTGCATTCCTTGTAATGGAAGCAGCTGTCTAAATCATATTTGGATTCAAATTTCACCATCCCATTATCAATTTCATAAATTGAAGCAAGCCACCTTAAATAAACATAATCTTTCACCATTTATTAAATACACATGGATACACAGATATCCAGGCGAGGAATGCGTTGGGAGGATCTTCTTCCAATGGTGCGGGTGAAGGTGTCTGCGGAAGTCACACCTGCGGTGATGGTAGTGCAGCTGGGTGAGAATGACCTGCCAGAAGCTCCCGGCTTAAGCCCACATGCAAGAGGACTTGGAGGAGTTGAAAGCAGCTGCCACCGAGAGGGCCAGGAGGCGCGTCCAGAGCACAGTGGCCAAGAAGGTTCTGGCCTTGGGCGGGATACCTATCACAATGCGTCCCTTTACAGGCTTGATGGGGTTCATCTGTCTGTAACTGGGAATGATTTATGGCTGATCTCTGTGCCAGCGGGGTTAAGGGTGTGGTTACAGGTGTGAGTGGTTGCCGGAGAGTGTGGGTGCTCTCGTGGCGGATAGGCTCTGGTTCAGGTGATAGGGATGGGGGAACGCTCTCGCCATCCCTATGTGAAGGGTATTCAGTTAAAGGAATCCAGGGACTCAATGGTTTGGTCAACCCTGAGAGGGGTTGTGCCTGTGCCTGAGTCCAGGGGGACATCTGGGTGGTGGACATAGCATATCCTCAACTTTCTGCCATTCCAGGTGTTCACCCTAGGCTGACCTATGCTGGTGCCCTGGGTCAGCGCTACCTGCAACGGTGCAGGGAGCTAGTCGAACCAGAGTCTAGGCAACCATTTACCTGATGTAATCAATAAAGTTGTGGCCTAAATTCTGCCAAAAACCAAGCCAAAATTTGAGTCTTGTCTGAATTTATTTAAGGGGGGGGGTTAAAGGTCTAAACACGCAAAATCTGATACCTCTCTTTAAAGTAAAAGTAGAAAGGATTGTGCACAAAAGCAGCAATGGCAAAACAACAAGAAGGTACCCCCCAAATCTCTGATATCTGCAGTTCAGTTCTAGGTATATCACAACTGTCTGTGGCACATATTTTGAAAAGCAAAAAAGAGGACACTATGACGACCATTCAAAGGAAATAAATGCAGTTTGTCCCAAATTTTACCCCTGAAAAAGGGGATGTGTCCAGGAAAAAGAGGACACATGGCAACCCTGTCATGTGACATGACAGACAACCTAATTAACCATTTGTCAAAAGTGAACTAAATTGTGTCTTCAGTTTTCAGCTGGGTATAATTTGAGTGAGGTAAACTTTAAAAACAAACCTGAGTTGGGGCGGCGCAGGAAATGTTCCAAATCTGTCAAGTCCTTGACATTAAAATTGTGAAAAGGTTCAATTTTGTTCAAGGAACCTAGCTGTTATTAGCAAGAATAGAATGGAGGGAAAGAGTGGCAGATTGTCGAAGGTATGAGGAATGCAGCTCTCAATAACATTCTATTAGCCATTTTCCCTTTCATTTGTCTTTTGGGAACACCTACTGCTGGGTCCCCTTTCAGGTGACATTATGTACATTCTTGGGATTTGCAGGAGGTGTGTGTAGACAGTTTGTGTGTACAATGACCACATGAGGTGAGTAGACGTAGGATCACACCTTTTGGCCCTGACCATTCACTAAGGTGCTCAGCATATCTTGGGGTGGGGGGGTGGGGTCATCTGATAGGAGACTCTGTGAAAAGCAATGCCCCTTGATAGCAGATACAATCTACAATCCTGTTTCAGAACTTATATGCATGAAGGAGGAACAGAGGGTGTAAACGCATGCTATCCTGACCCTCACTCTCCATTAGTACAGTGTGAACAACCCTGCCAGGACTGAGTTCCAGTCCAGAAGCCCCACTGGAATACTTGCCTGGAATGTAGGAACAGGACAGCCTAGCACATGGTATCACTGACAGATCACCCAAAGGCACTGACCTCAAAGTCCAACATTCCTCTGTAATGGAAGTATGCTTTCATCCTGAAGGGCCTGGTCTCATGAGAGCAGCTTTACAACTATGGGAGCCTGTGGGGAAAAGGTTTATCATAACCTTCCCGTTCTCAAGAAGAATCACCTTTTGTTCAGCCAGAGAGTTCACAGCTCTTTCTGTGTCCTTTCTCAGCGTACCCCGAAAGCTCTTCCTGTGATCTTGGTGCTCCTCCACCATGTTTGTCCATCTTTTTTCATGCTTCCTCTCCCCACTCACTAAACATTGAGCAACTGAGAGCCTAAGTACCTGTGACATTACTGTTTGATGTACCATAAAAAATGCAAAAAGCAACCGCTGGAGGGAGGGGGCAATAATGATCAGGATGGGGGAGTTGGTGCCAAGGAAGAACTTTCTGCTAATGCAGGTAGCAGCTTCAAAAGTGTGGTTTTAATCAGGACTGCAGCAGGGGAGGAAAATGGTCAAATAATTATCCACCTCTCAACCTCCAATGGATACTATCTGCAGTTTTAAAAACATGCATGTTAAACATAAGCACATATTTAATGGCACACCTGGTTTGTCTCTGATATGCCCAGTTTTTGTCCGAACGGAGGCAGGGCTTTCCTTCCTGTATGCCTCCCTTTCTGAAAAGCTATCTACTTTCAATAGCATTCCATCTCTAATGGCATGGCATGTCATCCTGTGCTTTCCACTCGCTTCTTGTTCTGCATTGTATCTGCTTGTGCCCTTGAGCTCTCAACCCCCTGAGCAAGGAATTCCATTCTCTGCCTGCCTCTATTTATTGCAAGGCACTCTGCACGTTGTTCTGGAACTCTAGACATGACAAAAATGCACATAAGAAACTCAAGAGACGGGAGGAGATCATCTCAGGAAAGATGGTGAGTAAAATAAACTCTTCCCAGGGCATTGATTTGAGGCAAGCTAAAATAAAATAATAATAATAATATTTTTTTAAAAAAATGATGAGGTTCCCGGTAAGAGACAGGTTAATAAATCTGCCAGGAACTGTTGCTTGAACGGTGAGTAAGCAAAGTCACTTGCTGAGGCAGGTTGGATCTAGGAATTCATAGAATTTTTCTAAGAACTAAGTGTTTGCCTGCTGGGCAACAGGCGTGCTTGCCAGTCAAAGATCAGAATGTCATGAAAGTTTAATCTGCCATGCTTTACCTCCTGCCTCCCTTCCTATTCCTTTATTACTTCTGGTTAAAAAGAAGGAAATCATGTCTATTGACTTGAGGGCTCATGGAATTTCTAGAACAAAGATTAGATTAGGCTGCTGAAATTTCAATGGCCAACTTTTTTTTTTTTAAAAAAAAGAAAAGAACCTGAACGACATCAGCAAAGCTGGGGGGGGGGGGACCACATAATCTGCTACCGAGACCTTCCATTGGCTGCTGCAAGGCCTGTGTTATTTGACATGACGTATCTCTTTTGGTGGCTTTCCTTCCACACACTGCATCATCAGTCCCTTTCTTTGTATTGGAAATCCCTTCTTTGTGCCCAACAGCATTCCGGTTTAGCAATGCAGTGATCAGCAGTACATTTTACTCAGCTCCCAAGGGGGCAGGGCCAAGGGCCAAGGGTACAGTATTCAATGGGAGGAGAAAGGTAGATGGAGTTGAGATGGAGGAGTTTGGGGGAAAGGGGAGCAGAAATCAAGGTGGGAATATTTTCTTTTCCCCACTACTGAATAATTAACATCATCCAAAACTGTACTCAAAATGTGGGAAATCGATCCAAAGGAACAAAGCACACATTGGTGGGGTGTTTAGAATAATGTATTACTTCAGGATCCCAAAGTAATCTCCAATAAATCTAGAGAGCTGCAGTTGGGAACTTTGGAAACTACCTTAGTTCTTAGGCTTGGGCGATATATCAATATGTGATGGGCAGATCACGATGGTGATTTCACTCAGCGGTATATCGCTAGCAAAACCACCATTGCTCGTGAGTCCCAGCACGCCGAGGGAGAAACAAGCTTCAGCCAGCTGCTGGAGGCAGAGGGACTCAGAAGACATGGTGGTCTCACCAGCGATATACCACTGAGTGAAACTGCCATCATGGTCTGCCCCTCATCCCAGCGCAGAGGGAGAAACAACAACAACAACAACAACAATTTATTATTTATACCCCGTCCATCTGGCTGGGTTTCCCCAGCCACTCTGGGCGGCTTCCAACAGAAAAATAAAACACAGAAATCTATTAAACATTAAAAGCCTCCCTAAACAGGGCTGCCTTCAGATGTCTTCTAAAAGTCTGGTAGTTGTTGTTCTCTTTGACATCAGATGGGAGGGCCTTCCACAGGGCGGGTGCCACTACCGAGAAGCCCCTCTGCCTCGTTCCCTGCAACTTGGCTTCTCGCAACGAGGAAACCGCCAGAAGGCCCTCGGTGCTGGACCTCAGTGTCTGGGCAGAATGATGGGGGTGGAGACGCTCCTTCAGGTATACTGGACCGAGGCCATTTAGGGCTTTAAAGGTCAGCACCAACACTTTGAATTGTGCTTGGAAATGAACTGGGAGCTATATACAAGTTGTATATAGCTCGTTCCTCCCTCCGTTTCTTTAAACTGCTTGGCTGAGGAGCACATGGCTGCCCTCACCTCAGTCAAGCAATTTTACAGAGTCCCCGCCCCACCATAGGCTCCGTTAAACTTCTCCAGATCCCCAGCTGAGGGAGCCCTAATCTTTCTCCTGCCAGCGTGCAGGCGGGAGAAGGATTCAGGCTCCCTCAGCTGGGGAGTGGGAGGTTTTTACGCTCCCCGGCTGAGGTGCACAAATAAACCCCCATCCCTTTGGTATGTGCACGTGCCGGTACGATGGGGGGTTTGCTCAGTCAGGGGTGAAAGGCTTCACATTTCCTGGCTGAGAGGCTGTGTCAGTGAAGGCAAAGGGAGAACTGCTTTCTTTTATAAGTTCTGAATCTTCCAACATTCAACTTCATTGGATGGCCATGAATTCTAGTGTTATATCACAGGGGGAAAAAACCTTTCTCTATCCGCTGTCTCCATGCCATGCATAATTATATAAACTTCTTCCACCACTTATTCACCTTTTCTCTAAACTAAAAAGTCCCAAAACATTGCAACCCCTGATCATTTTGTTTGCCCTTTTCTGAACCTTTCCCAACTCCATAATAACCTTTCTGAGTGAGAGTTACTTCCCTTGGTCTGATCCTATGTTGCTTTGATACCATTGGCAAGAAAGGACCACACCATTTAGCAGATAATGTTGCTGCTTCTTGCAGATGTTCCTGGAGCACCATGAGGTCAGATGGTGGTTTAGTGCATCTTGAGCTGCTCTCGTTGTATATGTATTCGACCTTTGTGATGTGGTAAATAAATGGTCACCAAACCACAAATACACTTTGCTTCTTTAACCTTCCTTTCTGACTCATTTCCTAGAGAAACAATTGGTTGCTGACGGAAACATATTCCCCACATAACCACTGCTCCTGTGAACTAGAGAGGGGAAGTTGGCCAGTGGTGGTAGGAAGTGTAAAGAAATAATATTTCTGTTGAGAAATGTATGGGAATTCTTGGTTAGAATGGAAGCGGGTTTGAAATCTGAGCTGTAGGCTGCTTTTTGTGGGCCAAATGACACTTCACTTGGGTGGTTTGATCTCACTATGTTTTATTTTCTTTAATGAAATGCAGTCACAGTGGGCTGCCAATTGGATCAGAACTGTCATTCTGGTGGGGGGGGGTGTTTAACCCTTTCCTCCATGGTCATTTCCCCTGTCAAAATCCTCCAACACTCAAGGTGCTTTTTGACAAACTGGAGAATGAATGAAATAATGTAGGTGCCTGGGTCCCCCTGGGCAAACCAAAGCATGGGGGGGGGGGTTGATCAAGGAAATGAAATGGTAAGGTTTTCTTTCCCAGTGTGGTGTAGTGGTTAAGAGCAATGGACTCGTAATCTGGTGAACTGGGTTCGCTTCCCCGCTCCTCCACATGCAGCTGCTAGGTGACCTTGGGCTAGTCACACTTCTCTGAAGTCTCTCAGCTTCACTCACCTCACATAGTTTTTGTTGTGGGGGAGGAAGGGAAAGGAGATTGTTAACAGCTTTGAAACTCCTTAGGGTAGTGATAAAGCGGGATATCAAATCCAAACTCCTCCTCCTCCTCCTCCTCCTCCTCCTCCTCCTCCTCCTCCTCCTCCTCCTCCTCCTCTTCTTCTTCTTCTTCTTCTTCTTCTTCTTCTTCTTCTTCTTCTTCTTCTTCTTCTTCTTCTTCTTCTTCTTCTTCTTCTTCTCAACTACTCTGATCAAATGGTTAGCCCTAATCCACCTCAGCTGCTGCACGGCACTTTGCAAAAAGAAAACAATGGGAAATCCAATCATGGATCTCTCCCAGAACATGTATTTTGAACCTCCATTATGATAGAAATTCTGTTTAATTGCATTAACAAAAACATTGGCTCCTAAAAGAGCACTAGCTTGAGGACCTGCTATCTGGGTTGATACCTTCCTAACCATTTCTCTTAGTTCCCTCTCTTCTTCCACACAACTGCTTGCATTCTTTCACTTTCTGGTATCACTTGAGAGTCACGAGCAGCCAGCAGTTGGTTCTGAGCTCACTCACCCCTCTGCCCCATGCAGTGATTAATTATTCGGCTAGGGCAGGGGGGTTCTTGGCAACATGCCATTGCATGGACCACTGGGCATGTAGCCTGGCACTGACTGCTCTGCCTGGCAGGGGCTCCCCAGCAGGAGTGGCCCACTCTTGCCACTGCCACCCAGCCCCCTCGCCATCCCAGTACGCAATAGTGATGCTGCTGATGGAAGGCCAGTGGTTTTATCCAATGCAGTGCCAATCAACCTATTGAGTTAGTGCAAGGATGTCTGCTTGCACAACAAAAAATCCTCCCCCCTCTCCCCGCTGCATGCCTCTTAAATCTGTTGTGTGGTTTTCACAGATGATAAGTTTATTTGCACACATCTCAAGTTTTCACCACTGTCTGGCGTGAATTGGAAATTTACTGTCGGACAAACCCCAGCGTGAGCCTCTGTGCATCTCCACATCTCGGTGGGGAAGTTTCTGTCAGTAAGAGACTTTGGGCAGCTTGTCAACTGTTACTGATCTTCTGTGTAAGAAACCATTGAAAAGCTTTGAAGGAAACCCAGAGTTCCTTGAAATGCCATTTGAAAACCATAGCCCAGTGATAATAGCATGTGAATGACTCAAAAGAGGGCATTTTGGGTTGGCAGAAGTTGGCTTTAGCTGCACCTATCTGGGTTCTAATATCCCAGTGACTTTCATCTAACAGGACACTAAGCTGCCTTCCCAAGTTGTGCTCTTATGAGCAAGGCACTGTGAATACAAAATGCTTCCTTTATTTTCTACTCAGTAGAGCTTCCTGTACAGTACAATGAGGTAGAGTTGTTTGCAATAAAGGACTGGTGTTGCATGTCGAGTCCTGTGCCCCGTTCCATTGCTGTCACACACACGTAACTTGCCACATCTCACTGCATTTCATTAAATATGTTCCTGGAAGTCGTGGCCACTGTGTAAACAGTTAAGCTTCGAGAATACACTCCTTGGTGATGTAATCTGCTTACTTACAACATCTGTCCAGGCATCCTTTGATAACTCAGTTAAAATGGCAATGATAGTTACATAAGTCCGTTCTGCTCACATAGAGATTCTTGGATGATATCACAAAATGCACCAGGCTGTCTTGCAGGGCAATAGAAACAGCTGTACATTTCATAGATTTGCCTTCTCCTCCGGTTTCCCTTGAAAGACTGGCTATATTGGAGAGGCAGGGTTTAAATGTTTTTCAGATATAAAAACAACTTATGGGTTTGAAGAGATATGGAAACGATTATTTTAAGAGGCAGACCAAACAATGCCATGCTACTGCATGCAACCTTTTGCTGACATTTTGTTTTATTTTTAAAGCAGAAGCAGTTTCTGAAGACTGCATAGGACAGCGGTGAGGTAGGTAGATGGTCTCGGGTTCAATCCTTGGCTCCTCCAAAAAGGGTCTTTGCTTGAGACCTTGGAAAATGCCTGCTAGTCTGAGATAGCAGGAGTGGTCCAGATGAAGCCACTACTCAGTATATGGCTGCTTGAGAAATCCTTGAAAAAGAGGATAAAGTTTTCAATGTTTTCTGGGGTTCATGGGTACTGCTTAATGTTCCAGCCACATTTTTCCTGTACAAGAAATATGCCATTATAAAATGCTAGCTTTAGCAATTAAAGTAATGTCTATAACTGAGATCCAGGCTTGTTGCAATACCTATTCTCAGTACCCACTGAGAAATGAAAATGTGTTTTCCCCCAAGGAAGGGAAGAATGGTTAACTCAAAGGTCTTTTATATTTTTGGAGAAATAAGTTGATGCGTATTGGGCAATGGAGTTCATCAGTAGAAAGCTGAAACTCATCTCATGCTATCCATGAAATGCCCCAACAATTTTCAGAGCAAAAACATCACCTGATTGCTGCCGCTGACAATGTCTCCATGTAAATGGAAACTGAAGCATCTTCAGGCTTCGATGAATTGAAGTGATTTAACTAATAAACTAGAGTTAGGTTTGACAGAACAATGCCGGCAATGATCTGTGAATCAAGCAAGAGCTCTTGAGTAAGGGAGGGGGGGGGGAATAAAAGAGTTTCATTCATTAGCTGTAGGTTATTGTCAGTACCCAAGTCCTGACTGGTAGAAATAACCTCAGCACAATAAGATGCAGTATTATTCATTGGAAATAAATTCAGTGCTCCGAGAAGATGAAGTGGGTAGGGAAGTTACCTATTGGGAGGAGTCTGTATGACTGATCCAAATCTGGAACTTAATGAGTACCCAGGAGATACGTAATGGAAAAATAAAGAACGTCAAGAAGTATTTGATAAAACTAAGGTTGCAGACATGCTTTGTATGCAGTTACTTGGTCCATCCACCTGGATGGCACTGGTCAGGTTGTCATCCGGCTTGGAGGGTGGAGAAGACTCATTATATAGGACACATTGCTACAATAATGCTACAATACAATATTCATGCATACTTCCCAGAGGTATGAAGTCACACCACAGGGAAGCAGCTCCCCCGCTTCTGGGTATATGTGTGTGAAGGCTCTATGTTCAGGGTGGAACATGAATCCTTGTGTGTGAGAGTTTACTGTGTTCCTGTATGGCCTATGTTAACCTTGTGAATATGTAGGGGACCTGTATCTTTCAGGCGCCTGTGGTGTCGAAATGGTACATCTGATCCCCTAAATAAGAGCAGTGTGGTTGTGAGCATGAGTCTGTGCAGGTTATAAATAGCACGGCTCACGAAACTGAAGCAAAAATAATGATATTTTTTTTTGCAATTATTTTTCCAGCTGGAAAAATAGAGGCGCCTAGAATGTGCTTGGTAAGGTTGATCAGTTTGAAATGGCACCGTAAGTCAGCGAAGAACGAACAATAGAAATTCTGAGACTTGTTCTTAGACACCACTGTGCAATAATTACCTGCTTATTTACTGTAAGTTTAAACTCAGAGCGTCACTTAAAGCTTTACATCTCCCGCGCTGCCAAAATACATGCATGACAGAAATAAACTAAAACATCATATCCATCCATCCCTGCAAACTAGCTTTAGCCAAACAAAGACCAAGTTGTATACGGCTTCCATGGGCACACCCAGAAGACTCAATATAGCCATTGTGGGTTTGGCGCATTCACTTCCCCGGTGTATTTCACATTCCCAGCTGGAGCGCATACTGACACCTCTGGGTAACATCAGCCTTCAGAATGAAGGCACATGATGTGGTTTTTCTGCAGTAGAAGCTAAGAAGGTCTGCTAAATGGGAGACCACTATATGCAAGCCACTCTGCAAGCTGAGTGTAATATTTCTTTGATAAAAAAATTAAAATCCTCATTTTTTTGTATATGTCATTGCATTCCAGCTCTTTGTTTATTTGTACGTCATTACCTTGGGTGTTTGTGTTAACAAAAGAGGATTTTTGTGTGCTCCTTATGGGTTCATCAGCAGCTGGCACAACAGTCACATTCCTTTCAGTATCACATCATACTTTGTTGCTGTGGATACCGTTGTGATGCTGCAAACAAAGGATTAGAAAACAACATAGTATTCCCTCTCCCTTTGACCAAAGGTTCTGCTTCCGTAACATATTAGCAAGATGAACACATGGCCTGATCCTCATAGAAACAGCCTCTGGAGGCTGACCATTCCATAAAGCTTTGCTTCTTTGTAATTCTGGTTTATCTAAAATTACTAATGGGACATTGGAGACGTATTTTCATCAGGTCTTTGGATTTCTGTAATGCTTATGGGGCACCCATAGAGCTATAATGCTAAAAGGAAGCGATATACCTTTATGCTTCTGGTTGCAGAAGTTAATAGGCAATTGTAAAATCAGTCCTTTTGGCAGAGATGTAAAAAACTGAATTGGAACATTCAGGCATAAGTAAGGTCAACATATTCCTAGTAGTTTTGATTTGAACATCTAGGGGAAAGAAGAACCAGTATTTTGTCCGGTGGACAATGCTTGGCCTCAGAAAACCACTGGAGTAAGACCCAGAAGGAAATCACACGGTTCCAAAACTGCACTTATTTTCAATCTGTATAGCCACTTTTGCCAATCCAGGTGGAACATTCATGCAAACAGATTGAGCTTGCACAAGGGAGAGCATGGTGATGCCCAGTCCATGAAAATGAACATGTTTTATTGTGAATTAGTTCAGAATCTTCGTTTGAGCTGGATCATTCAAGGGGCAAAGAGATTTCATGTTCACTCAGTCCTGCAGCTATTCAGCAGAAACTCAGTTCATAAATATATGAATTAACCCCAGGGCTAGCAGTAGGACATGCAAAAATGCAACAGGTAGCAAGCCTAGTCACTCATGCACTTACCTAAAGCAAGCAGGAAATGATGGCAGTGTGGTCCTGGTTTCCAGCTGGTAATATGTCCAGGTCAGATGGAAAATGTCCATCTTTGCCTCTACCAGGGGGATTCAGAGTAGACCCTCTCAAGATTGTAAGCCCATGCAAATCACACACCCTGTTCTGGCCTCCTTCCAGTGGGGTGGAATGGGGGTGAGGCAGGATGAAACAGGGTGTGGCACATGTAGCCAATGCGTGCAGGAGCCAGGAATGGAACCACCATGCGAAATGGTCATTGCCTGTACTCCAAAACTCTGGATGACCCCACTCAGCAGTTTCATGTAGATGCTAAACAGCATGGAGGATAAAACCAAACCCCAAAGAACCACACATTGGAGGCTGCATGGGGCCAAACAGCACTCCCCAACATCCCCCTCTGGAATTGACCATCCAAGTATGACTGGAACCATCACAAAGCAATGCCACCCACCCCTAACTTGGACAGCCACTCCAGAAGCATGACATGGTCAATGGCATTGAAAGCTGCTGAGAGGTTGAGGAGAATTAACAAGGACATCTTTCCCCTATCTCTCTCCCGACAGAAGTCATCATAGAGGGTGACGAAAGCAGTTTCTGTACCAAAACCAAGCCTCAACCCCAATATTGAGCTTGGATCAGGCAATCTGATGTGTAAGCTTAAGGTCCCAGTATATTATTAGAGTAGATCACTGAGCCTCTTGAACTTGCTGATCAGAAGATTGGCGGTTCAAATCCCCACGACAGGGTGAGCTCCTGTTGCTCTGTCCCAGCTCCTGCCAACCTAGCAGTTCAAAAGCATGCCAGTGCAAGTAGATAAATAGGTACCGCTGCGACGGGAAGGTAACCGGCGTTTCCGTGCGCTCTGGCACTTGTCACGGTCCTCTGTGCACCAGTAGTGGTTTAGTCATGCTGGCCACATGACCCGGAAAACTGTCTGTGGACAAATGCTGGCTCCCTCAGCCTGAAAGCGAGATGAGCGCCACAACCCCATAGTCGCCTTTGACCAGGCTTAACCGTCCAGGGATCCTTTACCTTTACTTTTACCTTACCTTTAGAGTAGATCACCCAATGCGGGCTCGATATACCCTAGCATTATATTAAACTGTCTAAAGTAGCAGTTGATCTTAAAATGAGAAGACATGCAGTATGGGCAAAGGGGAAGGTGTTAAGACTGGCCAAGAGGAGGTGCCTGCGTCAGACTCTCCTTCCTTGGAGGTTTTTAAACAGAGGTTGCATGGCCTTCTGTCCTGGATGCTTTAGTTGAGATTCCTGCATTGCAGCAGGTTGGACTAGACTAGATCATTCTTGGGGTCCCTTCCAACTCTACGATTCCATGATTCTAATGGGCTCCTGAATTGGCCAACCCTTAGCTTGTTGTTGTTTAGTCGTTTAGTTGTGTCCAGCTAGAATGCTATAAAGCCCCCACCCCCCACCCCATAGCAGAACTGCCTTTGCTTATTTTCCTACCAGTGTTGAACATTTGCAAAGCATTTCAGACTTCAGGGAAGAAAAAGGGAACAAACCCCACATCTATAGCTCAGGACAGATCAAAGATTTTATTTTCACAAAGGTCAGATTTTCCATGTCAGGTTCATGAACTCTTTGAAATAACCTGAGCCTTTGGGATCAAAAGGAGCGAAAGGATGGGAAGGTATTGAAGGAACACACTGTCCACAAGATCAAAACCTCTCACTGGGCTCTGGTCTACTGGCTTTGCCCTGCTGAGCAATCTGAGAATGGGATTTTGAGTGACATTTAATCAGTTTGACTTACAGGAATGTCACAAAAGAAAGAAAGTTGTTTCTCAAAAGCTGGAAGTCTGAGAAAGGTCAAAGATCTCCTTGTCTAATTGCATGTCAGATGTTTTGGGGTGTGGGGGGAGGGGGCTTTTCGTATGGAATTTTGGAAGAAGAAAGCACATAGCACAACAATATCACGAGAAATATTTCTTTTAAAACCCTTACTATAATCATATATCATGGAAGCGCTTATGGAACAACTTGTGTAAAACAAACTACAAGACTAACATAAAATCAGTTTATATTCAAAAGAGCTAAAACGAACTCAGTAATTGAGATTCGCTTCCATCGCATGGAAAATTATTGCTCCAAAAGGTAAGAAGTAGATTGCAATTGCCCATGTTTCTCCGAAAATAAGCCATGCCCCAAAAATAAGCCATGTCCCGAAAATAAGCCATGTCCCGAAAATAAGCCATAGGGATAGGCAGTTTAACCTTGTAGGCCAACCTTGTAGGTTAAACTGTACCATACTTAATTTTAAAAATAAGACATCCCATGAAAATAAGCCGCCGTGGGTTTTTTTGAGGAAAAATAAATATAAGACGGTGTCTTATTTTTGGAGAAACATGGTAGCTTTGCGTTGTAAAGTTTCCCACAATTTTCATGATCACTGCGACTCATGTGACAAATGTGGTATCCCAGCACCCAGTTCTTTCCTCCTATTTAGTGTGACATAGTGGTTGTTGTTTAGTCGTTTAGTTGTGTCCGACTCTTCATGACCCCATGGACCAGAGCACGCCAGGCACTCCTGTCTTGCACTGCCTCCCGCAATTTGGTCAGACTCATGTTGGTAGCTTCGAGAACACTGTCCAACCATCCTTGTGCCCTCCATCTTTCCAAACATCAGGGTCTTTTCCAAGGATTCTTCTCTTCTCATGAGGTGGCCAAAGTATTGGAGCCTCAGCTTCACGATCTGTCCTTCCAGGGAGCACTCAGGGCTGATTTCCTTCAGAATGGATAGGTTTGATCTTCTTGCAGTCCATGGGACTCTCAAGAGTCACCTCCAGCACCATAATTCAGTCATTGCTTTTCTCCCAAGAAGCAGGTGTCTTTTAATTTTGTGACTCCTGTCACCATCTGCAGTGATCATGGAGCCCAAGAAAGTAAAATCTCTCACTGCCTCCATTTCTTCCCCTTCTATTTGCCAGGAGGTGATGGGACCAGTGGCCATGATCTTAGTTTTTTTTTGATGTTGAGCTTCAGACCATATTTTGCGCTCTCTTCTTTCACCCTCATTAAAAGGTTCTTTAATTCCTCCTCACTTTCTGCCATCAAGGTTGTGTCATCAGCATATCTGAGGTTGTTGATATTTCTTCTGGCAATCTTAATTCCGGCACTACATAGTGGTACTACAGTGTAAAATGAACATTAAAAATTGGGACAGAAGTGCTAGCATTAAAACTAATAAAGCTAACACAATAAATCTGAATGCAGTCTTTACATCTCAGTGACCTTTCTAATCACTGAAAGGCAATTTAAGTATGAAAATGAGGAAAATCACAGAAGCTTCTATTTGTTATTTTTATCACACAGAGAAGTACTCTGGAATGACCCCTTTAGTGTTTGACACTAGGCCAACCTAGTGCCTTCCATATTTTGGGACTACAATTCCCATCAGCATGACAGTAGGCAAGGATGAAGGAAGTTGTAGTCCAACAACACCTTGAAGGCACCAGGTTGGGGACAGGTAGAATTAGAAGAAGCTGTGTTGGTTGCTTTTTATTTATTCTGAAATTTACATCCTGACAACCAGTTACTCGTGGCCCCTCTAATAGCTTAAATCTGGAGCTTTCTCTAGCAGCACATACCGCAGACCCTGGGCACCACTTCAGATCCAGGTGAGAAGAAGCTTCTGGTAAGGAAACTAAACCAAGTCAAGCGGGAACCCCCCCCCCAATTTAATTTAAAAAGAAAAATACTGCAAGGGACAACAAGCCTCAGTTAATGGGTCCTCAAATTTTCTTACAGGATAGTGCATTTACTTGTTTCCCTGATCTTAGAGAAAGGTATAAAAATGGAAATCCATCCTATTCCAAATAAATCTGAGAATAAGTGCTCAGTAAATCATAGTGGAAAATAGCTTTATTTTGTGATAAATAATAATACTAGAAATAATGGAAATCTTTAAAAAGGATTCAGCTATTGCGCCCAAGTAAGTCTTAGATCCTTTCATTTATATGCTGATGAATTTATGCCTCACATTTTGATGGGTTATTGGGTGTCAGCAAGAAAACACACACCCAACAACCTTCTGCAAAACCTCGTTCAACGGAGTGATAAAGTGCATATTTCATTGTGCTTTCTTTGGGGGGGGGGAGGAAACCACACTTTGCTGCAGAAATCCTGCCTTTCATGTTTGAGACCCATTTTAATTTGTATGAAATAAGGCTACCATGACTAGAGGATAAAAGGCAGCTGTTCTATGCCAGAAAAGAGCAAAACAAAACACCCAAACAAATTATATTGAATTATCCTATTGTACACAAAGATAGCAAAGGGTGATACCCTAACTCACAAGTTTTCCTGAATGATATGGCTCATTTAGGTCCTTTTATGACTTCAGGTCTGTTTATGGGGCTGAGACAGTTTTGATTGCAGTGAAGAATGACCAACACTGAGAATAAGGGGAATACATCCATCTTGGTTGCTGGACATAAGAACGTAATAGCTGCATCAGACCAAAGGCCCATCTTGTCCAGCATCCAGTTCTCAGTTGGCCAACCAGATGTCTTTGGGATGCCCACATGCAAGACATAAGACATAAGGTGCCTTTCCCCCCATTGATGAGGCGGCTGATGGAGGACACATATCTGTTTTCTGCCCAGTGCATCCATTTTGTGGTCAGTAAATATACCACATTGCCCGCTTTGCGACTGGCACCCACAGCCCTTTTTCAAAATTCCAAATGTGTTCATCTGTGCAAAAACTTTGGCAACCCTGTCTCTGATTTAATATAATGCATTGCTGTAATATTATCTGTTCAGCTATGAAACCTGTTTTCACCATTGGAACACCTCTGAGTAAAATGAGTCTCTATGGTCCAGCTTCAGCTACCCAAGCCATAGAAACATACCAATTTTATGCAGCAATTCTAACTCCCTGAGATACCAAACCAATGCTCAGAATTTGTAATGCACACAGTATTATCGTTACTTAAAATCTGTGGGCAAATATTACTGGAAGGTGCAAACAATTTCTGACACAATGTGCTTCCCTTGACTGAGAAAGGGGGAAAAGAAGACTGAACTCGTGATCCATCATTTGTAAGGAAATTCTGAATGGGACTGCTTATAACTGGTGCCCTTTTTACTGAAGTGTATGTAGTTATATTCTGCCATAAATAAAAGAAACATTATGTCCCATTTGGGCACACTCTTTGCATGCTAAGTGAATATTTGGAGTAAATGATGCGTTTTTTGAAATGAATTTTCCATACTCTCCATCGTTCTGTGCAGAAATGTTCAGGACGCACAGTCATCCATCAGACTAAGCAGAGAAAGCACAGCATTATTCCATTCCTCAAATTTCTGAGTGCCCACACATATTTGGTTCTCATGACTTCCTTATTGTTCAGTCATTTATATCAAAGATGTTTTAGGCATTCAGGAAGTATATTATTATGCCTCACTGCAGAATGCTGGATTCTATAACATCTTTCATTCAAAATGGGTTTCAAAAGAATTTATTGAATGCAAAGTTTTTGTTTTTTAAAATGTGGTGTTAGCCACAGCTGTAGTAAAAAGGGGTGGGTTGGTTTTTTTTTAAGGATGATTTTTATTTACCGTTAAGATTGTTTCTAAATCATCTATGCCAGATGCCAAGATTGGACTGCGTATGTGGACCCCTGTGTCCCCCCAGGAAAAAAGAGAGCACTGGGTCTGAGATTAAACTGGTGATTAATGTGTGCATAAGGGCAATGCTCCCCCCCCTAAAAATGTTTAGGGGTTGTTGTTTAGTCGTGTCCGACTCTTCGTGACCCCATGGACCAGAGCACACCAGGCACTCCTGTCTTGCACTGCCTCCTGCAGTTTGGTCAGACTCATGTTCATAGCTTCGAGAACACTGTCCAACCATCTCATCCTCTGTCGTCCCCTTCTCCTAGTGCCCTCCATCTTTCCCAACATCAGGGTCTTTTCCAGGGAGTCTTCTCTTCTCATCAGGTGGTCAAAGTATTGGAGCCTCAGCTTCAGGATCTGTCCTTTCAGTGAGCACTCAGGGCTGATTTCCTTCAGAATGGTTAGGTTTGATCTTCTTGCAGTCCATGGGACTCTCAAGAGTCTCCTCCAGCACCATAATTCAAAAGCATCAATTCTTCGGCAATCAGCCTTCTTTATGGTCCAGCTCTCACTTCCATACATCACTACTGGGAAAACCATAGCTTTAACTATACGGACCTTTGTAGGCAAGGTGATGTCTCTGCTTTTTAAGATGCTGTCTAGGTTTGTCATTGCTTTTCTCCCAAGAAGCAGGCATCTTTTAATTTCGTGACTGCTGTCACCATCTGCAGTGATCAAGGAGCCCAAGAAAGTAAAATCTCTCACTGTTTAGGGGTACTCTTATCATTTTCCTACTCATATTAAAATACTGCCCCTCAATGAGGCTAAACCTAGATTCACAAAATGTTTAGGGGTATGGGTACCCCTGCGTCCCCCCAGAAAAAAGCACTGCATAAGGGCACTGATGCAGCTCCAAATAACGGGAACACCATGCCATTTCCCTATGCAGTTACTGGGTTTTCCCCAAGACTTGTCTCTTCAAATATCACCTTTTATTTCCCCTCAGCTTTGTGGTGGCACCTCTTCCGCCCAAACCAGCAAAAAGGCTGAGAAAGAGGCGGACGAACCAACAGATTTGCAGATCTATGGTGGAACATTATTATGAAACCATTCATAACCGTATCAGGTAAAAGCAAATTTTTCCTGCTATGAGCTGCTGGCTTGGAAATCATGAAAATGTTCTAAGTGGCGCTTAAAAAAAAAAGAAGCAAAGCAGTCTGTGTTCAAGCCAGACAAATTTCTCCGGTGGCTTTTTTATTCTGGATTTTGGCAACCATGTCATGATCTTCTTGTTAGAAGACCCAAAATGACTGCAGACATCCTGCCCTGACCAGGGAGATCCGGGACATGCTGGCAGAAGTCTAGGAAAAGAGTATCCTTGCTCTACATAGCTGTGCCTTTCCGGTCAAGCCTTGGCTGTCCTGCTTGAAAGGGATTGCATTGAACAGGTACAATAATAAAGAACAGCTTTCCTTCAATGGCTCCTCTGCAGGAACCTATGAAATGAGGCGAGCCCAACTTGAAGAGAAGAGAATCTCGTTGCTATTAGGAGCTTTGCAGCAGCCAAAGATAATGCGGTGGCAGTACTAGCAGGAGCTTCACAGGCATCGATCAAGCCTTGAACTGGTTATGGCTATTCATTGTGAGAGGTCTAAGCCAAGCTACAACACTGCCAAATGGACATACAAGACATCAGGGCGGATTACGCTAGGAAGGTCAGTTCTGTTTGTATTGCAAGCTCAGAATAGTTCTCATGGGTTTATTTTGCTTTCTCCCTGGATTTGTCAGCGTTATCTTTTGCCAAGCGAAGGCCGTCATTTCAGAGCTGCTCCTTTGGGCCTGTCACTGACAAAACACTACAAAGACTGATGCAATCACACAGGTCCATTTCATTCTGCTATCTAGTCCCCTTCTGTTGTCTAGTAATAATGCCATTGCCTACCATAAAAAGAGAGATATCAATAGAAAGTATTACAACAGGCTGTGTCCATAACATCTCCCAAATAAATTTGCTCATTGGTTAGTAGGGATATACCGATTGTGTTTTCTTGTTTTTCTACATTTCCACTCCAGTCTGTGATATATATATATATTTTTAAAAAATACAAAATTACCAGCATTTTAATGCAAATTCCTCCTACTATGCACATTTTTGTATGCAATATCTGGCCAATGAGCACACTGCTTTTATGGCTGTCTCATTCGGTCATGGATGGTGGATGGCATGAGGTTCCATCTTTCTCTTCTGTCCTGGACAAGCCAAAGAAACTCGCTTATGTATGCATCTGTTAAATACAAGAGTAACAAAGTGGATGGGTGTTTCTTTGCAAGCAGCCAAGACCTAGCCAGCCCTCATTCACATGCCAGCTAACACCACTGACTGTTCTACAGCACATGCAGTCAATTCATGGGCTCCAGCTACCCAGCTGAAATCAAACCTGTGTTGTGCAGAAATTTATTATCTCCATCTTACAGATGGAGACACCAAGGGATTATATGATTTGCCCATATTCACAAAGTGCAGGACCTGGAGTTTAAAACCTAGATATCCTGAACTCCTCTCCCAAATGAGATGGATAATCTTACAGAGCAAGAGAGAGACTCTGTTTTCTGTCTTGTGGAGATAGGATATTTATACACTTCAGTGTTACCATCCCCCACAATTTAAAAAAGTGAGTGTGTTTTCTTGCTTGGAGACTGCCTAGTTTTACTCCAATTTAGAGCATTTCTTTCTGCAAAATAAATACATAAATCACACTTGAAATACAGAATAAAGCTACAATCCTTAAAAAATATTTACAGTATCCCTGTTGGTATCTGTTTCAGATTTGGGACTCAGCTACATTAGTAAAGAAAAAACATTTTATATGAGTTATAACACTGTGATACAATGCTCTGTGGAGTCTACTCTTGTCTTTTGCCAACAGGATTTCCCTTTATGAAGTTTACAGTGTGTTTAACTGAATCCCTTTTTTGATGTGTCTAGATCCAGCCTCTGATTGAGCTTAGGTATATGTTGTTGTTTTAAGCCTATCTATCTATCTATCTATCTATCGATCATCTATCTATCTATCATCTCTCTCTCTCCCCCCCTCGGTTTTTAACATTGTTTTCATTGATGCACTTTAACTGTTTTATAAATAATAATAATAATAATAATAATAATAATAATAATAATAATATAAAATGCACTCATGCTTATTTTATATATGTTCAGGGTTATTAGCTAAACTAATAGCCAAACTTAGCCATCCTTAGAGTAGACCCATTGAAATCAAGGGAGCTTAAGTCCCTTTTTATTTCAGTGGGTCTACTCCAAGCATGACTGACAGGACCATCCAAACCCTGTCTGGGCAGGTGATGTGTGATGGAGCAGAGAAGTCACAGTCTAATCCTCAGCTCCGTCCTCAGACACCCCAGAACAGAAAGCCCAACTTTGGGAATTTCCACCTGCCCATTTGGAGCTTCATGCCAGCAGAGTGATAGTGTCATCTCAGGTTGCCATACATCCAGAATTTCCTGGACATGTCTGGAATTTAACTGGCAAAAATAGTGTCAGGTCCCGCCCCCAAAAATCAGCAAAATATCTGGGATTTTGAGGTTGATTGCCCAACAACTTTGAGTTTCATTTCCCCAAAAAAGCTCAACAATTTTTGTGTCGTGAATTTTACTTCTGGAAATATGCCAGCCCTATGTTGTCACTTCATGGGTACAGGCAGCAGAGCAGCATGGAGGGAGAGCTTGGGTTGGACTGATGATTAAGCTTGGATCCATTCATTGATTCATTTTGATTCAATTATCATTTTTAAAATTATTGTTGTTGATACTACTACTTCTTCTACTACTAATAGCAGCATTGATACACAAGCAAAAAAGACAGGTCCCATTTTAACTCTTCCCTCAGGAGGACTTAAAAGTGCTTAAGGCTGTGGTACTAGCCTCTCTTTTCATAGCAGTAGGTGCTATGGATTATGGTGCTGCAGGAGACTCTTGAGAGTCCCATGGACTGCAAGAAGACCAAACCTATCCATTCTGAAGGAAATCAGCCCTGAGTGCTCACTGGAAGGACAGATCGTGAAGCTGAGGCTCCAATACTTTGGCCACCTCATGAGAAGAGAAGACTCCCTGGAAAAGACCCTGATATTGGGAAAGATTGAGGGCACAAAGAGAAGGGGACGACAGAGGACGAGATGGTAGGACAGTGTTTTCGAAGCTACGAACATGAGTTTGACCAAACTGTGGGAGGCAGCGCAAGACAGGAGTGCCTGGCGTGCTATGGTCCATGGGGTCACGAAGAGTTGGACACGACTAAACGACTAAACAACAACAGGTGCTATGGAACCCAGCAGGACTTACTTTTATTAGACATGCACTTAAGGTTTACCCCTTGTTAAAAGCACTTGAAATATATATCATCTGCCTAATTAGATAATGATTGCTGATAAATGATAATGTGTGCTTGGTGATTCTCAAAAGCTCATAGTTAGCTTCTTCCATTTATTTGCATCTCCCTTTACCCCAATCCAGATTAATCCCTTATCTAGGTATCCACTGAGCAAATGTTAACAACGTACAGCACGGCGCTATGCAGATTTGTTCAAAAGTAAGCCTCTGGGGTTGGGTGACTATACGCAATTTTCAGTTTCTCATTTTCCCAACCTTAAGTTCAGTTCTTCAGAACTTCCACATCAGTTTCTGATTCTTTTAATGTCCTCAGGAAAAACATTCAGCATTTTAGTGCAAATTTTTGCCTAATGTAATAGACACATTTTTGCAAACCAATTTTCCCCTAATACCACACACTTTTGTGTGCTATTCTCACAGATATAAGCATTTTTAGGTACACTTTTTAATGCATATTTTTGCATACCCTGCTTGGCTGGAGAACACACTTGTGAAACACTGAGAAGTACAAAATTCAAGGGATGGGTGTGTTTCATCCTTTGCTTGGGTTCACTTTTAAATGCTAACTGAATGAAATCTTCAATGAAACCTATTCTCTAGGAAGTCTTTTAGGACTGCAACTTGAGGTCCACATGTTCAACACGTGTGCCATCCTTTACTGAATTACACAGTGTAGTAAAGGTGAGAGGCACATTGGGTGGTATTTGTTTGTCTGTTTTAAAGCATTTGTGGGGGCTGCCTGTCTGGGGGGAGACAGAGTATACTTTGGCTTTGTTTCATAGACCAGCAGGGAATGGAAGCCAGTGCCATTAGAGCAGCTGCTGTCAATTTTTAAAAGTGTTAATGTAAATGGAAAATGTTTTTGTTAAATGGTCGGGTCACAGTAACATATCCTATAACGAATGTCTCTCAGGAATTAACTATCCCCAGCTGGTAATTTATACAGCTCATGTATACTCTGTACCATTTTTACAGCATGTTCGGTCTTTGCTAAGTGGTTCACAGCCTTTATTGTCTTCAATCCCAAAGCAATTGCATGAGATGAGTTACTGTTCGTCCCATTTTATAGATGGGGAACTGAAGCTGGCAGATGGTGACCTGCCAAAGGACAGAGAATGGGGGACAAACTAACCATTACATGCAAAGCTGTGAAACAAAGTCTTGTTATCTTATTTTATTGTTTGAAAGAAAAATGAAAAGCAGATCTCCCTGCTCATTGCCGAGAGTGGTGGTGGGGAATTTTTTAGTGGAACAGTGTCTGGTACGGAAAGGGTTAAGCACCACTTCCTTCCTATTGCTTCATTCAAAAGTGCACCCTCCCCAGGCTGCTATTCTATAGAAAAATGCAGATCCTCATTACACACATTGAATACAGGGATGTGGGTGGCGCTATGGTCTGAACCACTGAGCCTCTTGGGCTTGCCGGTCAGAAGGTCGACGGTTTGAATCCCTGCAACGGGGTGAGCTCCCGTTGCTCTGTTCCAGCTCCTGCCAACCTAGCAGTTCGAAAGCATGCCAGTGCAAGGAGATGAATAGGCACTGCTGCGGCGGGAAGGTAAACGGTGTTCCTGTGTGCTCTAGTTTCTGTCAAGGTGTTCCGTTGCGCCAGAAGAGGTTTAGTCATGCTGGCCACATGACCCGGAAAGATGTCTGTGGACAAACACTGTCTCCCTTGGCCTGAAAAGCGAGATAAGCGCCGCACCCCATAGTTGCCTTTGACTGGACTTAACCATCCAGGGGTCCTTTACCTTTACCTTTTACAGGGCAGGTTTGTAACTGGGGGAGAGACCAGTTACTTGCTCTGCATGCAGAAGGTCCCAGGTTCATCTCTGGCATCTCTAGCTGAATAGATCAGGTAGCGGATGACGTAAAAGACGCCTGCCTGAGACCTAGAAAAACCACAGTCAGACAGAGTAAGAGTCAATACTGGGCTAGACAGAAAATTTGTCATCAGTGACACTTCCTAGGTTTGACTCTCCACTTTAGCCACACGGATGCCCCTTGCTATGTTAGTGCCAGGCTGCACCACAACTCTTGACCACTAAAATAGCTGGGGTGCATAAAACAGATGGGCACAATCACATCTGGCTTGACTGTTCCACTTCCTTTTCCCCTTCCAATTTGAGATCAGTCTACTCCTTATATAACCATCCCACTTTGGGCATGATACCACTATCATAACCATGTGTTGGTATTCCTGCATTACAGGGTGGTGGACTTGAGGACTCTACAATTCTATGATTCTGTGGTTCTAAGAATATAGTCCAGCATTCTGTTTCCAACAGTGGTCAATCAGATTATTATGGGGAGCCCATAAGCAGGACATGGGGAGAAAAAGCCATCTCCTCCTGTTTCCCCCCAGGCAAATCCTGGAGGTTGTCTAGTCCAGGCATCCCCAAAGTTTGGCCCTCCAGATGTTTTGTACTACAATTCCCATCTTACTCGACCACTGGTCCTGTTAGCTAGGGATCATGGGAGTTGTAGGCCAAAACATCTGGAGGGCCGCAGTTTGGGGATGCCTGGGCTAGTCATTGTGAAACAATTGAAAACTCAATGAGTTTCTCCTTAAATACCTTGTGAGACCTGACTTCAGTTTTACATACATGCATCATTTTATTTGTATGCCGCCTTTCTGTAGTTCAAACCATGCTCAAGCCAGTTTACAACGTGAAAAAATACACAAGTACAACATAACAAAAGTAGTCATAAACAATAAACAAAACATCAAAAATACACCACCAGATCTAAAATAAAGATTCAAAAAAATAATATCAATCACATCAACACCCCCCCCCACACACAAGAAAACCCCCTAAACAAGCCTGAGAGTCTCTTCAAGAGCCTCATGTTTTGTAGCTGGAGTCAGTCCGGGCCTCACCCACTCAGGCCAGGTGGGGAAAGGCCTGCAAGGCAGGTCTTCCAGGACTCACAGTCAATGTGTTCTTGGGCTACATTTAGTGCTTCTTTTGTCATCTATTTCAAAAAAATGGATGAGATCTGTAGGTCTTTGGTATAGCACATGCCTTGCATGCAACACATCTCAGGTTCCATCCATTACATCTCCAGGCAGAGCTCAGAAAAGACTCCTTGTAACAAACCCTGGAGATTTGCTGTCAGCCATTTTAGACACTTCGGAGCTAAAGGAACAGATGGTCTGACTCAGTTGAAGGTCAGCTTCCTGTTGTGCTTGGCCACTCAGTTAAGAGTCCATTTTCTCAAGAAAAAAAAATCCTTTTGAAATCAGATCTTTTCTAGGAAGGGTGATTTCAGTTCATGGTTGAAGCAAACACCTTCTGCAACATGAGCCATCAGCCATTATTTTTCATGAGGAAATAATCCACCTGCCAATTCAGGCCACTCAAGTTAATCAATATAAAAATGTATAATAGATCAGAGGTATATCTTACACTTATTAACAGATAAATGAGTTGAGGCTGCTTAATGTGCACCAGCCATTAAGGTGTGGCTTAACAACATCCTATAAATGCCAAAATGTATATAAATATTATAAATAAATAACTATAAATACAATAATAATAATAAATACTTCAATCGGTGTCCAGCTTCTTCATTTAATTAAAACATTTCCCTTATTTTCTTCAATATACAGTACTATTTTTGTGTCTTAACAAATACATACAATCAATAAGAACAGAATATATGTAACAGTCAGTTTCAAGGACTAAATTCCCCTTAACGCTAACCCACGCTGCACAGGAATTAAGGCTACATCCCTCAGACCATCTCACGTGAGCCCCATTATCTTTGGTAAGATTGATTCTAAAGGAGCATTTTCGGGTTCCCAGCTCATACGTTTTCCTTTATAATTATACAGCTCATCTCTTTGTGTGCACCAGGGTTAGCCTTTAAGCAAACAGCTCAGTAAGCAACAGGGGCAGCATTTCCACTAAATTCAATGGGCCTTTTAAAACTTCAAGGCTTCTTTCTTTGGCACAGATTATTTCATATTGGTATGCCACTTCAGAGTAGAATGGTGCAGCATAATTATTATTATTAAGTCCATTGCTACTTTTTCTATTTCTCCCATAAAGTTTAATGAGGCTGAACATTTAGCCCTTCGGTGCCCAAACAATGCAAAAATGTCATTCTGCCTTTTAAAATACACACACACACACACACACACACACACACACACACACACACACACCACTGCAAAGGAGTAATGGTGATGCTGGTGATATTTTATTTCTTTTTGGGCGCCGCAAGTGAGTTCACTGCTAAGCAAACTCTGCCGCCGCCACTGAGATGATTCCCAGACTTAAATTTAGACATGTGGTAAAGATGCTTGCTTGCTGAATTGGGGCTATTTGTGTTGACATTACTAAACAGATCCATTTTTGTGGAGTATCTGCACCAATTTTAACTCTCGTCTTGGTATAAAAATAGAGCCCCTTATAGGTTTTTTTTTTAAAGTATAACTCTGAGGTTTTATTTTGCGTGAGTTACTGTAGTTAACTCCCGAATCATAACCAAGTACTAAACCATTGAGTCTCATCTTGACTTACACACCTTTGAGCCTCAAAATTTATTGAAATGTTAGACATTTTAAGGCAAACTTTAGGGAGAAGATAAACAGAGAACAATGGGATCTCTGACCTGGTAGGAAAACATGAGCTTTGAACTCAAATGTACAGTATATGTTCAGTTGGCATCCGTCTGTCTCAGGAGACAATGGAAGGGTGTGCCTTTGTGGGTGAGGTCAAACTATTGACTGGTTGCAGCAGCTGCTGTGGCTATAGAGACTGATGTGGGAGAGACATGTTTTGTTGCAACTGGGGCAAATGAAGGTACCTGGTTGTGCTGCTGCAGATGAACCATGGCATTTCTTCTCTCTGAACTCCTCCCAGCAGTTATTCCTCCTCTGGTCACTGCTACAGATACACAACTTGACTTCCTGTCGCCAGGCACTACGGTCATCTGCAAGGGACTTCCACATGGCAGGGTTGATGTTGCCAACCTTCATGTCATGTTTGCAGACACCTCAGGATTACAGGTGACACCAGAATTGGGCAACCACTAGCTGTATTACTTATGGATTCTCCCCAACCTGATTAAGGAACTAATACTCCAGTCTCATATGCTTTTTGTTTGTTTCGTAAGTGAATACAGCATTCATTCTTTCAAATGCTGTGCTTTCCCCCCACCATCCTCAGATTGCATTCAGCTGATTTTAGAGAACTTCAGCAAGGTGTACAGAGTCTGGGCACTGGGAAATAATGGCTTGCTGCCTAGACAATTTAACAGTAATGCATGCCTATCATTAAACTATGTAACTGGAGTGATATTAATTAGTGAAACCCACATCATAATAATTTCATTTAAGAATATTTGCTACCACAGGTTAATGATGCTTGACATTCTTAGGGCTGTTTTTGACGTTACTTGTTAATGGGGCAGGCAGCTTCTACGATTAAATGAACGCTTTCCACTGTGAAAAAAAAATGACAATAATATCTGCTGCCTGTTTAGGATATTTATCTGTAACATAGACTTCTTTAGGCATACAAAATCTATGGGTTTTGTGATATCCCCAGTGGAAGCCTTTTAAAAACTGTTTATAGATTTTTGTTTGAGATTTTTACAATAAAAGACCTCCTGCCTTTCTCATTTATATTTTTGGTGACCTGGGAGATTTGGTAATATATGCTGTATAGAAATAAGAAGAATGGTTAAAAAGGAAAAAAATAGTGGGAAGAAAAAAAGAAAGAAAAAGAAAAGCAAAACATGGTATAGTTCATGATGGGAGGTACCAGTTGCAATATGATACATTTGCTCAGTCTCCCCCAACATGATACCTTCTAGCTTCATTCAGCATCGCCAATGGCCATGGGAATCCAACGGCATCTGGAGGACACCTGATTGGGGAAATCTCTGTTTGACTAGGAGAGTGTTCTGTGAACCCAGGCTCTCTACTGGGTAGACATGTCCCATTTTAAAATTATGTGTTTTATAGCAGCATGGAGAAATGGAATATAATAGGATTTGTTTAAGATCATATTCATTCTTCTTGTTGCTTCTTTCCAGAAATATGCTATGGGCGTAGCTGCCAAGTCTCCTGTTTTTCGCGGGAAACCCCCGTATTTTAAACCGTTTCCCGCTGGCAGCCCAAATTGGGAAAACCCCCGCAAATCCCCCAGATTTCTTACCTGCCAGGAAGGCTCCATTTTGGGCCCTGGCGCCGCCCGTTTTCCGGTGCCCATACATGGGTAGCGCGGCACCGGAAGACACTTCTACGCACGTAGAAGTGACTTCCGGTGCCGCGCTACCCATGTATGGGCACCGGCAATCAGGCGACACAGGCACCGGAAGTCGCTTCTACGCATGTCCGGACATGCGTAGAAGCGACTTTCGGTGCCGCTCCGCCCATGCCTGGGCACCAAAAATTGGGTAGAGCGGCACCGGAAGTTGCTTCTACGCATGTCCGGACCAACTAGCATTGGTTCGGATGCCTAAGTGGCAGAGCCATTCAGAGGTCTAATGTACACCTTGGGGTATTTCTTGTTGGAAGAGCCTCAAATGAAGATTTAAGATGAAGGTGCCATAATCACAGCAAGCATAGAGTTGGAAGGGACCACAAGGATTATCTAGTCCAACCCCCTACAATGCAGGAAACTTGTGACATGATGGTTTAATTTTGACTTAAGCTCCTTATATATATATTGAGGGAAGGAATGATGGTCAACCTCCTAGAAGCACCAACAGCTGGTGCAGTTCCTATTGCAAGTGGTTGTCTGTGGAGTCACCCATCCCACCTACCATCCATACCAAAGGTGAAGATTTCTTTTTATGCTGCCCTGGTACACACACTGAAGGGAGGGTAATAGTGGTTCGTATTACGGCTTCTTCTTCTTCTTCTTCTTCTTCTTCTTCTTCTTCTTCGTCTTCGTCTTCGTCTTCGTCTTCTTCTGTAATTGTCCCCCCTTCTTTCCTCATGTTTTCTCATAAAGAGTGTGCAGAAAGAGAAAATGATGGCAGGACCATTAGCCAGGCATGCCTTTCCACCAGGGCACAACAATTGAAAACCAAAGGAATGTACGCAAACAGTTCTCCACATGAGAAAACGTGCCTTGACATCTACCACTTCAGGCTGCAAGAGGAGAAAATGCACAGTCGAATTCCCAGCAATAAGAGGAGGGGGGGGGAATCCCTACTCATAGCAAACTAGGGTATCATGAAGAAGGCTATGGTTGTGCACTTGACTTCTTTCTGACTTTCCAAGTTTTCAGTGTAACCCTGGGTTACAGACGCTTCAGGTTACAGATGCTTCAGGTTACAGACTCCGCTAACCCAGAAATAGTACCTCGGGTTAAGAATTTTGCTTCAGGATGAGAACAGAAATCGTGTGTCGGCAGCATGGCGGCAGTGGGAGGTCCCATTAGCTAAAGTGGTACCTCAGGTTAAGAACAGTTTCAGGTTAAGAACGGACCTCCAGAACTGTATGTGCAGGGAGGTCTGCTAGTTTGATTTTAATAGATGGGAGAACATTCACTACCTGTGCAGTCCAAAGTAGTAATGCCCAGGAATATTTTATGCTCTCTGCCTCAAAAAAGGTGGGGTTTTTTGGTTTTTTTTTTAAAAGTCCAGGACTCTCTCAAGGATTCTGTGCTGCTGGTCTCAAGTCTGTGTCTGTGGCCAGACAGAAGCAACATACCCTCCAACATTTCTCCAATGAAAATAGGGACGCCCCATTCCATAATGATAATTTTACTATTTATACTCCACACATCTTCCTGGGTTGCCCCAGTCACTCTGGACAGCTTCCAACATGTTAAAACATTTTTTAAAAACTTTTTTAAAAACTTCCCTATGGAGGATTGCCTTCAGACAAATTTGGAGTCAGATAACTCCATACCCTCCAACATTTATTCAATGAAAATAGGGACATCTTAGGGAAAAGTGGGACATTCCGGGATCAAATCAGAAACTGGGACGGCTTCTCTAAATCAGGGTTGTCCCTGGAAAATAGGGACATTTGGAAGGTCTGAAGCAATTGACAGACCAACTTACTGGATGCAAATGTAATAGTGATTTTATTTGAAAGTAATGAATAGTTAAAATATGAAACTATATCCTAAGGCACTACAACTCGCATCAGCCTCAGCCAGCACATTGCTGAGGCTGATGGGAGTTGTAGTCCAAATATATGGAGAGCACCAAGGTTGGGAAGGCTATTCAAAGAAACCAAGACTGGGTGTCAACTTGTAGCAGAATGGAAGAGGAATCAGGTAAACTGGTAGACTACACTTTTTTAGTCTTGAAGGTGGAAGCTACCATTTTTAAAGCTCTCCAGTAAGAAAACCCTCTGCAAGTAAAAAACCAAGCCTGAGAGAGAGCAAGAGTGTGCTGGCTTTCTATTTGCAGGGGAACAGGGTTTTTTTTTATGAAGTGGTGGAATCTGTTCTACTTCCTTGGCATTCTAGCACCTCCTTCTGCGCAGATGAAGCCAAGGGACTTGGGAGCCTCAACTCTTGGCCTGCTTCTGAGTGCACCGCAGAATAGCCTTCCTCATTCCATTTAAAAATAAAAATAAAAAGTAACCAGCAACTTCCTTTACCAGAATCAAATAATAATAATTATTCTGCTAAAGGGTAGAGGCTTTTCTTTGAGGGAATGTGTAATATTAGCTGGGTAAGGAGATGTAAAGCAAACATGTTGGTCGGACCTCACTAGCAGAAAAGGAAAACAAATGTTCTTGAGGGTTTGCTCATTTTGATTATTGATAGGAACTGTCAAGCAGAAGCTCTCAACAAGCTGCTCGTATTGTCTATACAATTATTTTACTTTGCCTGAAGGGCAGCTCATTTATTCATCCAGTGTGTGTGTGTGTGTGTGTGTGTGTGTGTGTGTGTGTACGCACACGCACACACATTTTTGTTATCTGGCAAGAGACTTGTTCAGCTCTAAACATTGAAACATGTTTGAGGAAAAGAAAAGATACACAGTGAAGTAAGAATGTTTCTTCAAGGTCATGCTTGCTCACATTTAGGGCCTACGTAACTAGATGTAAAGTAAGGGGTTCAGGAAGCTGGCATATGCCAAGTCTGACCTCCAGGGCCGGTGCTAGGGTTTTTTGCGCCCTAGGCGAGATCACCTTCTGGCGCCCCGCCCCCCCGGCCAATCATATTTCAAACATGAGTATATATGAGTAGGCATATATAGGATTGCACTGTAAGCTGGCCCTTCTCTCACTTTCCTGGGAGTAAGTCCCATTGGACTCAGTGAGACTTACTTCTGAATAGAAATACTTGAACATGTGTTTGCTTTTTTTAAAAAAAAATGTGGGTCTGACTTTTGAGTAGACATGCAGGAGATTGTGTCCGCATCAGCAACCCGATAGCAAACACCAACATGCGGCATCTCACCCTCCTACGCAAGCTAATTTGGGGGGGAACCCCCCCCCCAGATTTCCACGGGGCGCCTCTCCCACCGGCCCTTTCTGCTTGAGGCTGCGCTGAGCCGGCCCCGCACACGAGGTGGCACTTTGAGGCCCCGTCTGGCAGCCATCAGGGACTGGGGTGACGGAGCCGAAATGCCGCGCTTGCGTGCAGGAGCAGCGGCAGCGTAGGCAGAGAGGTGGCTTCAGAGGCTAAAGGTCCTTAGAGCGAGTAGCAGCAGCAGCGGCAGCAGCAGCAGCACCCGCGGGAGCCTTCGCTTTGTCACCAAGATGCCGGCTGTGTCGAAGGGGGACGGGATGCGTGGGCTGGCTGTCTTCATCTCCGACATCTCCAACATCTCCAACAATTGTAAGCGCGGCAGCCCCGGACGAGGCTGACCAGCGCCCCCTCCATTTTGGCGCCCTAGGCAACTGCCTAGTTCACCTTAATGGATGTGCCGGCCTTCCTGACCTCCATCTAGCTCAGTACTGTCGACATGGATTGGCAGTGTCTCTCTAAGGTTTCAGGCATATCCTGAAGATGCTAGGGATCAAACCCAGAATTTCTTTTTTATTACAACAGGCTAATGTCGCTACTGTTCTTGAAAGCAAGTGAAGTAATTCCTTTCAGATTTTAACATGTATGCATGCATACATACATACATACACAAGGCTGGATTATATGTGTTGTTCTAAGACATCTGGGGGTTGGGGGCTTCTTTTTCCCCAAGCCATACAACAAGGAAAAATGTTTTTAAAAAAAGGAGTGTTTTTTAAGCAACATATTTCCCATTCCAGTTCTTCTGAAATTATATAGAAAGGTGGGGAGGGCGGAAAGAGAAAGGAGGAAAGAAACAGGTAACAAATGGGCTACAGAAAAGGGAATGGAAGAATTGTAGGCTTCTCATTCTGCAAGTGGTCCCACAGCCACAGATTGCCCATCTATACTATATAGAAAACATAACCATATATACCGTATATTCCGGTGTATAAGACGACTGGGCATATAAGACGACCCCCAACTTTTCCAGTTAAAATATAGAGTTTGGGATATACTCGCCGTATAAGAAATACGACCCGGTGTATAAGACGATCCCCGACTTTTGAGAAGATTTTCCTGGGTTTAAAAGTAGTCTTATACGCAGGAATATACAGTGTATTTCAACAGGCAACGTGCTTTTCCGCATAAAAAAGCCTCATCTGAATGCCTGAGGGCTTTGGTAACTGAATTGGGAAGTAGGTAATATTGACAAGAGTGTTACCTTCCATTGTGATAGATGTTGTGAGCTTGGCTACCTATCGTCTCTGAGCTACCATACTCAACCTGTTATAGGTTGTAGCCAATGCTAGTCCTACTCACAGTAGACCTATTAAATATAATGGACATGGCTAAATTAAGTCTATTAATTTCAGTGTCTCTACTCTTGAGTATATCTTATTTGGATACAATTCCGTGTCACAAATATTAACACTCGGAGCTCTTCAGCTTCTACAGAATGTGATTGTCTTAAATGAAGGCTGGAAGGGGCCAAGAGGACACAGGAGGGATAACATATTCAGTCCCCTTCCCTTCAGCATTTAGAGAACATCCAACCAATTGGGGTTGCCTGATGAATTTTTAACCACTTCTTTCAACATATGCCTTAGATTTTGTTGCCTTCTTTATTTTATCTCAGGAATGTTTCCCATCAATAATTATGAACAAACCTTCCTGTTTCTCCTTCTTTCTCTTCGGAGAAACTGCTTTTTTATATTGGGTTGGGCAGGCAAGGTGGTTAGTTTTTGTTCCAAAATCAGGTCTGACTCATCCAGGTGTGTTTCATTTCCAGGTTTTTCCACTTGATTACTTGCCAGGAGAAACGTGGTTCTTTTGCACGTATCGCTGAAGATCATCAGTGAGAGTGATGCAGGGAGCTTTTCAGCCTCTCATCTGCCACTAACACATGCAGGTTAGTTTCTTTTTCTTCTCTGAAGGGAGAACGTAGCAATCGTAGAAAGAGCTAGCACAACAGATTTATAAAACCCACTGAAGACCGACAGCAACAGTTACCAGCGTGGTGCTGATAACATCATATGACACTGGTCCTGAAAGATCTACATTGACTCCCAGTACATTTCCGAGCACAGTTCAAAGTGTTGGTGCTGACCTTTAAAGCCCTAAATGGCCTCAACCCAGTATACCTGAAGGAGCGTCTCCACCCCCATCATTCTGCCCGGACACAGAGGTCCAACTCCGAGGGCCTTCTGGCGGTTCCCTCACTTCAAGAAGTGAGATTACAGGGAACCAGACAGAGGGCCTTCTCAGTAGTGGCACACACCCTGTGGAACGCCCTCCCATCAGATGTCAAGGAAATAAACAACTATCTGACTTTTAGAAGACATCTGAAGGCGGCCCTGTTTAGGGAAGTTTTTAATGTTTGAAGTTTTATTGTATTTTTAATATTTTGTTGGGAGCCGCCCAGAGTGGCTGGGGAAACCCAGCCAGATGGGTGGGGTATGTATGTATGTATGTATGTATGTATGTATGTATGTATGTATAAATAATATTAAGAATTATGCCAAGGTTGCAGGTTCGATCCCCATATGGGACAGCTGCATATTCCTGCATTGTTGGGCTATATGGTCCTCAGTGTCCTTTCCAACTCTATGATTTGATGAGGCTAGGATAGCACTGATATACAATCGTTCTTCATGTACTCCACCCTTTCTTGCAGAATAATGTGGTTTATTTGCAAAAATGACAGCATACAGTTTTGCAGCTAAGATTCTCCAGAATAAGATGTCACCCGAAAAAGCCCCTTTCCCCTTGTTCTTTCTGTACAAAGCTTTCATTAGTTGCTGTGGAACAACAGCAGGAGAGGGCTGCTGTGCTCCTATCTTTCCTGTGGGTTTCCCCAAGGCAACTGGTTGGTCACTGTGGGAAAATGAAGGACTGGATGGGCCTTTGGTCTGATCCAGCAGCACTCTCTTCTTACGTTTTTCTAGGGTTGTTCTTTTGGCTGAATGAGCGCTAGTGCTAGAGGCTGCTTTTTCTAGCCCTGTGCCAAACACATATTTGGCAAGATGCTGCAAATTTCAAATCAGAGAGACTCTGGTGGAATCTACATACACGTGAAAAACGTTGTGAAAATGCTTTTAAAAGAATCATTTTGAAAAATGCATTGAATTCGCTATAGCTCACAATTGTATATTGCACTTTACAACACATTCAAAACGTTTTATTTGCAGCTGTATAGCTGAGTCCCCTGGCAGAGGGATATAGGTGCCTTACTCTTTGCACAGGTGGTCTGACAGAAAGAGAGGAGAATCTGCTGGTCTTTCTCTTCTGTGCTTCAGTTCCACTACTGTAGGCGGTCAAAGGGTGGTATTGCGGCTACCTGCTTTGCTGGAGTTGTGCAAGAGAAAGAGCCTATTGGTTCCACTCGATGCTATAAAGTCTCTGGCTGTAGCCTGGTTCCTCATTCTAAGTATTGCTCCCATCTTGGCTACCAGCTTGCTTTCATCAGGCAGACAGCCCCTGACAGTTGTTTTCCCCATTTGTGCTGTAACATTGACCCCAAAGGTTCTCAGTAGCATTCTCTTTTCACTTATCCAGATAGCTTATTTTTTAAAGTGCATGTCTAGATGAAAAAATGTGGCCCATGCATACCTGAAAAAACACTCTGTTTCTGCAAAAACAACAAACAAACAAACAAACAACAACCCAGTCCAATGCCAGGGTGTGACCTTGCAAACCTAATGATCTGCTAGGAACATGGAAACTGCTATTAAAGGGAGAAATCTTCAGAAGTATTAGAAAGGTATGTTCTGTAGGCGTGGGCATTTATCAGTGCAAAGCCATAATACAACTAGGTTTTAGATACTGGCAGGCGAGTGTCAGAGGCAAGGAAAAGGAAAAGGACATTGCTGCATTGTCCCATCCTAAATCAATGTAGGCCATGAGGCAACTGAACTGTCAAACAGAATAACAAAATGCTCCAGACCTAAGCCTCTGCGTGTCAGGACAGAAAACAAATCAATCCACAGAAATTCCATCTAAAGAATAGCATTGCTCAACAGCAGGAAGGCTCTGAATATGAGATGGTTGGGACTGGGACTCTAGGAAGCTGCCTTATACCAGGCCAGCCTATCTGCAAATCCTCAGGACAGAATTATCTACTTCAGGGACGAGAAACCCGTGGGCCTCCTCCTGCTGCTGAACTACAGCTGTCATTGTCCCAGACTATTGGTAGTTCGGGGTGATGAAAGTTCTAGTCCAAAAACCTCTGGAGGACCACAGGTTCCTGATCACTGGCTTCCTCTGGCTCTCCAGGATCTTGGACTGGTATTCACCATCACCCGTTAACTCATCCCTTTTAGTTGCAGATGCCAGGGACTGAATCTGGGACCTTCTGCATGCAGCACATGTGTTATTGAAATACAGTCCTTCTAAACAGAGACAGCATGAACATGTCCCCATGATTCAGTTGCCTGCAAGGCTCCTGCTGATCACATCTCCCTGTTATAGAACTAAAGAGTCAATTCATACTTACTATGTGTATGAAACACATGGGGAAGGTCTTTCACATGATGATGTTACTTGTGTCCATAGAAGAGGCCCTTAGAAGCAGTGCTTCCTTGGCAGAATCTCACTGCACTTGAAAAGTTACAGAACAACAGCAGCAGATTACTTAGGACCGGGGTGGCTAACCTAGTGTCCTCCAGGTTAGTTGTTGCTGGACTACAATTCCCATCATCCTTGACCATCAGCCAGACTGGTCGGGGCCCATGGGAATTGGAGAGTGCAACTTAAATTGTGTAACTAATGTTTCAGTGACTGGATAAGGTGACCTGCCAAAATATCTCCCTTCAGATAAATAGGAACTCAAACAGGCCAAGAGTCCACACAAATCAGATGTGAAAATTGTAATGAAAATCTGCCTTGCCCGGGCATTTCCCTTCAAGATAGTCAATTTCTCTACTTCTCCATCATATCCAAGTGGAGAGGTCACATTTCCCCTCAAATAAACAAACTGAGGAAAGCTTGCTTTCAAGCTAGGAAGCTGGAGAACTTTGACAGTAGTTAACATTTTGACAGTTCCCCCTCTCCCAAAGTATTAAACTCACTTCCCTGGAGCTTATGCCCTTCTTGCAACTGGCTGACTCAGAGGCCTGTCCCTCAAAGCAATCTTCACACAAAAGACGATGAATATTGAAATGTTCCCTGTATTCCTTTGTCCCTTATCCTACAACCAACTCCGAGGCAGCCAATGTTAGAGATAACTTTTCCTATGTTAGATTGCCTTGTATAGGGTTAGAGAGGTCAACATTCTGGCCTCCTAAAATCAGGTGGTGGCAAGAAGAGAGAAGTGGGATGGTTCATCCATTGATGGTGAGGTACCCTATGGAACTGGAGCAGGAGTGCGGATTTGCAGTACACAAAAAATGGTTGACAACAGGCTATTATTATTATTATTATTTATTATTATTATTTATACCCCACCCATCTGGCTGGGTCTCCCCCGCCACTCTGGGCGGCTTCCAACAAACACCAAAATACATTAAAATATCACAGATTAAAAACTTCCCTAAACAGGGCTGCCTTTAGGTGTTTTCTAAGTGTCAGGTAGTTGTTCATCTTCCTGACCTCCGATGGAAGGGCGTTCCACAGGGCGGGCGCCACTACCGAGAAGGCCCTCTGCCTGGTTCCCTGTAGCTTTGCTTCTCGCAGTGAGGGAACCGCCAGAAGGCCCTCAGCACTGGACCTCAGTGTCCGGGCTGAACGATGGGGGTGGAGACGCTCCTTCAGGTATACAGGACCGAGGCCGTTTAGTGCTTTAAAGGTCAGCACCAACACTTTGAATTGTGCTCGGAAACATACTGGGAGCTAATGTAGGTCTCTTAGGACCGGTGTTATGTGGTCTCGGCGGCCACTCCCATTCACCAGTCTAGCTGTCGCATTCTGGATTAATTGCAGTTTCCGGGTCACCTTCAAAGGTAGTCCCACGTAGAGCGCATTGCAGCAGTCCAAGCGGGAGATAACTAGAGCATGCACCACTCTGGTGAGACAGTCTGCGGGCAGGTAGGGTCTCAGCCTGCGTACCAGATGGAGCTGATAGACAGCCGCCCTGGACACACTATAAGTGTGTGTTCTCAATGGACACTGGCAGGCTTTTGCCTAAGCTCTAAGAAGACATCGACAGCCTCCAGCATGTGCTGAGAGTTGCTCCAGCTGAGTGTTATTTCGGCACATGTATGTGAACTGCAGAGGAGGGGATTGATGTTTCCTTAAGGGAAAATTATGCCAAATGCTTGAGGTGAGTAATTGTTTGGGTCGATCCCAAGAAACATCAGCGTTATGCTAATGATTGGAATTAGGTGGCCTATTTGCAATTCTCTGTGCCTCGCCAAAGGTATCAAGGAAACAGAGATGAACAAATTCCATTACATGATCTCTGGCAATACCATAGGCACCTGTATATTTGAAGTCCAGCAGTATCTTAGATTCCTGTGTGTTCACTTGATTATTTGAATTTTTAACCTGCGCCATCCTGAAGTCTCTGGTTGGGTAGCAATGCTAAAACAACATTGCTCCAAAACCAGTAAATAAAATTCCCACGAGAGAGACTGAAGCACTAAATTGATTTGAAATGGTTGCATATCTACTTAACCCTTGCTATTAAAAGATAGTCCAGACATGACCATGCTTCCAGAAAATGTCTTCTGGGAAGCAGAGTCCTTCAACTGTAGGACAGCCAACTTCCGAGGACACCCCTTGATACTTTCACAATTTGTTTGACACATTGGCCAATAAGACCTTGGCTGAGTTTAAAGATTTGAGGGTGGATGTAAGGGAGGAGAAGGTTGGCTTCAAGGTTTTTCAAACTCAAGGTGGATTTTTCATCTCCTGCAACATTTAGCTGCATCAATAGGAGTATAGCATCTAGACCAAGGGAAGTAATCGTACCACTGTATTCTGCTCTGGTCAGACCTCACCTGGAGTACTGTGTCCAGTTCTGGGCACCACAGTTCAAGAAGGATACTGACAAACTGGAACGTGTCCAGAAGAGGGCAACCAAAATGGTCAAAGGCCTGGAAACGATACTTCATGAGGAACGGCTTAGGGAGCTGGGTATGTTTAGCCTGGAGAAGAGACGGTTAAGGGGTGATATGATAGCCATGTTCAAATATATAAAAGGATGTCATATAGAGGAGGGCGAAAGGTTGTTTTCTGCTGCTCCAGAGAAGCGGACACGGAGCAATGGATTCAAACTACAAGAAAGAAGATTCCACCTAAACATTAGGAAGAACTTCCTGACCATAGCTGCCAAGTTTTCCCTTTTCTCGCGAGGAAGCCTATTCAGCATAAGGGAATTTCCCTTTAAAAAAAGGGAGAACTTGGCAGCTATGTTCCTGAGAGTAAGAGCTGTTAGGCAGTGGAATTTGCTACCAAGGAGTGTGGTGGAGTCTCCTTCTTTGGAGGTCTTTCAGCAGAGGCTTGACAGGCATATGTCAATAATGCTTTGATGGTGTTTCCTGCTTGGCAGGGGGTTGGACTGGATGGCCCTTGTGGTCTCTTCCGACTCTATGATTCTATGATTTCCTCCAAAAAGGCAGAAATTCAATGTCTGCAGAATTTCCCTATCACTGTATCTCCTTGCTGGGGGAAAACTGGCATGGCATTTTTGCATGTCCCAAATAGAGGTAAAAAGCAGTGGAGGTGGAGGGAAATGGCAACACTAGTGTCCAATCATTTAAGGTTTTATACATAAAAACTATATCCTAATTAAACCCAAGTAACATGATGTAATGTGCGCTTGGTGATCCACCCAGTCAGGTTAGGATTGCCATGACTGTACACCCCCCCGGCATTAGCGTTTCTGTCATTCATCTAAAATAACTTGATGATTAAGTCCACCCTGCTCTGCTATTGTTGCCAGTTGCTAGCTTTTTAATAGCCCCGCTGCTTTGCTTTGGTAGCAGCCTGTCACCTAGAAATTTGGTAGGGAAGCTTCACTTGCTTATTTTATTTTATTTTTTATTTTATTTTATTGCTGTGCCATACTGTTGTTAAATGCACAGGAGCTGGACTGACACACACACAAAATTGGCAAGCTTATACCCTCTCCATGTAGTCAAGTTTATCCATGGACTCAGAACAATTCAGTTCACCTAAGTGTCTGATTTTAAGAGTGTTGTGCATATCTGTCAGGCTGTTCACAGGCACATGCAAGTTCAACCAAGACATGGCATACAAGTGAAACTGGTGACATGGGTGCAGGGGTTCCCTAGGGCCAATAAGATAAGCCAGGTGATCTTCGAGTTGAATGAACTGGTTTTTCAGAGGCCTCGAAGCACAACTGCAAGGTCTTGTTCAGCAAGAAGAAGATAGGAGTGATGTAATAAGAAGAAGGGCCCCAAAGCCTCTTGATTGTTCTTTCCTGAGATTATCACAGGGTGAACAAGTCCCTTTCCCAAAGGCACATGAATAATCCTTTCTGCTAGCCTCCTATTCACACCCGCTTTCAGTGTCACGTCTGACCTCTACTGGAGGGAGCATGTCATTGTTGGCCTTGGAGCTTCCAGTGTGCTGATGGTGCTTGCCAGTTGTCCCATCTGCGGCTGCCCTTCTGAGCAGAGTTCTGATGCAAAGTCACCCAAATGTTGGCAGAGGCCAGTAGGAGTAATATGTAAGCACTATATGACAAGCAGGCAACTGAGACCCACCACAAGGGAGACAGAGAGAATGTCCTTAAGAAATATTTCGTAGAAATTGGTTGGGAGGTGTAAGATCCATGTGATTTCTGTTAGGATCAACTCTGTTCCTAAGAGAAAAGTTTCCTTAAAAAAAGAAAACCCCACCAGTATATATTTAGTTGTGTTTGTGTGTGTGTGTTTGTGTGTGTGTGTGTGTGTGTGTGTGTGTGTGTGCACTGACATACAATGCAGGAACCCCCTCACTTGACGAGCTTAAGGCATGAGGGAGAACATATGCCACAATGGCAGGAATCATTCTTTCCTTCAGCAAACTGCACCCTCTGTATTTCTCAATTCTGTATTAAAACTTTGCAGAACAACACTTAAGAGAACATGGTGTACCTGGTTGAGGGTACAGCTTGTACAACATGTCTCTTCCTCGGTTGGTTTGCTGCCTCTCTCAGAGGTTGCGGGGTGGGGGTGGGGAGAGAGTCATTGTGTCTCTCTAAATGGACTAGACACTATTTCAGAGATCTGGATCTCTCAAGCATCTCAGATATCTCACACGTTTTGGACTTTCTGAGGGCCTCTTCCCCTTCACCCAAAGGCCTTTATGTGTTATAGAAGTGTAAATTATCATGTGTGATGGCCCTGCATAGACAGCCTGGGCAGGCACTAGTCGAGGGCCCCAGAGGTTTTGAAGGGCTCCTCACCATTCACTGCATTTACTGCTGGGCCCCAAGATGCTTTTCAGCAGCTCTCATCCACATGGCTGCCCCCACCATTTTAGGTCACTCAAAAGTTAGTGCGCCGGCTCCTCACACAGTGACATTTATTGATTACATAGCTGTATGGGCCAGGGCACTGCATTTTGGTTAACTTAACCTAGACGGTGCACATGATAAAAGTTCCAGTTCAAAAGTGCCACTTCTCATCCACTTCTGAGAGGTGTTTGTGTCCAAAGACCTGGTAGACGGCAATGAGTGACACCATCTCAAAGCAACAGATGCCGTGCTGGTCCTTCTCTGGATTGGGGAGGGGGGGACTTTTGTGGGGTGAGGCCCAGTCGTTGTTATGTACAGTCATCCCACGTGACGGTCTGTGTGCAGATAAATCGGTGGGCATGCCCACACTTGGAAACCACAACACATGGTTGGCAACTAAGTCTGCCATGTCAGTGTCTTCTGGTCTCTTGTCTTCAAAATAGGAACTATACTGATACATTGGATAGGAATGTTGTAAGGAAATACTATACAAATAATATGTCTCAGCCAGTTCCCTCATTCCAGCTCTTAGTTGCATTCCTCTGTGGAGGTGGGGAAAACCCCACAACCCTTTGCAAAAGCTAAAGAAGGGGTGAAGCTATGCCGTTGATGGCGAGCTATGCTTTGTGGGCCACTATAAATAAATGGCTGGCAAACTGGGGCATAATGGAAAGGAGGCAAGCAAGTTTATTCCCTCCCCTAGCAGTCTTCCCCATAGTGCACCCTTTTGCACTCCTATGTAAGCAAATGGTTGTCATTCACTTCTGTGGGTCCCTGAAATGCATAGGTCTCTCCACACACACACACACATTCGACCTATTACAATGATGCCATTGTTCCAATTTGGTCTTTATATGTCATATACTACCATACGAATTGGGGGTGGGGCACTGCAGAACAGAAGATGCTTGCTTCTCATTGCTAACCCCCAACCTCCCATGTAGGACAAAGTCAAAGGGCTGCAATTGTCAAGACTTTGGGGGAAGTGGGAAACCCATTCTTTCAAGTAAAGATGGGGTAGCCAGGGGAAGATTTGGACTGTAGTTGGAGGATCATTTCAACAGAGCCTCAAGGAGGTGGTAGTTACGTTTTGCATTGAGCGAGGGGAAACAATAGATTCCCAACTCTATGATTCTGTGGTTTGTACCCAATGTAGTGCTCAGTTACTTATTGGTATACTTGTTGCACTGGCAGAACATTGTTGCACAAGGAAAACCATAAGTACTGAAGATTAAGTACACTCAGCATCCCTAGCCATTGACTGTGCTGGTTAGAGGGCACCGTGTTGGCTGTGATTGCCTTCCTTGAACATGTTGAGAACCATATTTATGGAAGACAGAAACTTCACACCAAAAGCATTCATAATTTTGCTAACTATCCCAAACAGAGAAAAAGAACTTAACACCAGAAAACATTTTGCATGCAGGGAGAGGCCCAGTTTGATCTGATAGGGCAGGCACGTCCAACAGGTAGATTGTGATCTACCGGTAGATTACTTGGACGTCTGTGGTGGATCACTGGCTTCCCCCAAAGAAGCTCATCATTTTTGCCCTGCACCCCTAAAAACGTGGCTTTCGCCCTCCCTAAAAAAAGTTCAACAACTTTGACCTGAACCCCTTAAAAAGGGGTGGATCACTGCCAGTTTTTAACTCTGTGAGTAGATCACAGTCTCTTGGGAGTTGGCCACCCCTGTGATAGGGCATGTACTCCAGTTCTTCTTGCCTCAGATTCCTTGGTTCTGGGGAACAGTGATCCATCTTCCTGGGGCAGTTTGCCATCAGCCTAGAGTGCTGCCACAGTTGTAACTATCAGTGCCATTCACTAGAGTCAGATACATTTTCTGTGCTTACACCTTATACGAAAATAGGAGGCTATCTCAATCTTCCAGAGCAAATGGTTCTCCCTCTGAAGTAAAGCAATGTGTTCGTGTGAGATACACCCCTATGAACAAATTCATTCCCTTGTAGCTTTATAATTGGAATGTATGAGGCACTCTGCTTTAAATCATCTCCAAATTCAGTACAATACATTTTCATTGATGAACTTCACTTTTAGATAAAAGGTCAGTTAAAGCCTTACTCTTCTCCCCACCACCACCTCCCCACCTCTTTCAATTCTCTTCCACATCAGCAGATGAAGTCAGTGTTCATCAAGGGTGTTCCTTGTGTTTCCTTAAATACCAAGAAGAAGACAAAGATATTTAAAATTGCACAGGCTTTTGTACTTGATGGTTGTGGGAGGGAAACATACCAAAACATGCCCTTTTCTAAGATGCATCAGATTTTACACCTTCCTGGAAAATAAAAAAGGTTATAATATTTTTTTGAAACAAACCCTCTAAGGGGGGGCACCCTTCTAAACAATAGAAGACCTTGTTATGGTGTCACTTTCCACGTCATACGAAAATATTTTTCCAAAGTTTGAAAGCATTTGTAAAAGAAAAAAAGCACCACAAGTATCTAGAGATTTCCCCCTCTCCTTTACATATATATAAAAAACAAAAACACAACAAAGCAAAGTTCTTCCCTCCCCACTCCCTTCTCTTTCGTTAAAAGAGAGAGAGGGAAAAAAGAGTTTAGAAAATTTCACTTTTCTATTCACTGCAGTTCTGGCCAAAGTAAAGCCCTCTTTTTACATTGACGTCAAGATCTTTACTAAGATTAGGGTTTCATTTCTCTATTGCAGCAATTAGCCAGGGAATGTATAAAAGGCTTGAGGGAAGCCGGCTAGAACTCCAGAGGGAAAGCACTTTGTACCACAGGCAGATAGTGAGAGGGAGAGAGAAAGAAGAGTGTGGCAAGAGAGAGAGAGAGAGAGAGAGAGAGAGAGAGAGAGAGAGAGAGAGAGAGAGAGAGAGAGAGAGAGAGAGAGAGAGAGACGGAGGCAGCAGAGAGAGAGAGAAGAGCAGAAAGTTTGTGTACAAAGATTTCTTCCCACCCACCCCTCTTCCACCAAACGAAAAAAAAGTATTGTTTCACCTGAGAGCTTTGGTGATAAAAGGAATGAGAGAGCGAGAGTGCTAGAGCTGCTCAGCGCTTTTCAATACCTCAGAGTTAGAGGAAAGTTAGCAGTTTGCTCTGCTTCAGTTTAGAACTGCAAGCAATTGGCAGCGCAGCTGTCTCTCCCTGTAGCGGACTGAAAAGGGGCTACTGGCTAAGGAGAAACAACAACACAAAGTTTGACTTAGGAGTTTCTGAAAAATTAAAAGCAGCTCAGGGTGGAAAAGACTTTCATACTGGCGTTCTGAGTTAATGTTTTTCTTTCTTTCCTCCTTTCATTAAGCCCGTGCTCTGCTGCACTGAGGCAACTCTACCAGAAGAGACAGGGCACCATGAGTTTTTAAGGAGCAGCACTTTGTTTTTGTTTTAATTATTATTGTTAATGAGGGCACAGGGCATGACGAGGGAACTCAAGGGAAGCCTCTGAAGAGCAGCAGCAAGCAAGATGGGTCTCTTAAGTGTGGACCTGTTGATCACCCTTCAAATCCTGCCGGTTTTTTTCTCCAACTGCCTCTTCCTTGCTCTCTATGACTCGGTGGTCCTCCTAAAGCACATGGTGCTTCTTCTGAGCCGCTCCAAGGCTGCACATTGCGAGTGGCGAAGGATGCTCACGTCGGAGGGGCTGCGCTGCGTCTGGAACAGCTTCCTTCTAGATGCCTACAAACAGGTGAGTTGGCGGACACTGAGAGGAAGGCAAAATTTTCTGGTGGGGACATTTGCTTCCACTGCAGATAGAAAGGCAGCCTGGGATAAAGTTTACCGCAAGAGCGCAAGGAAGATTTGAGGCACATGGTCTGAGCCATTTATCACAGAAAGTAACAGAGTCAGGATTTGCACTCTGATTCGAATCCTGCCTCCCAGTTTGGGGCTTAACATACTCAAATGTGTGGTTCCATGAAGACTCTTTCGGGTGGGAGCAAAGGACAGGGGTAAGTTTTAGGTGGGGAGATCCACTCCATTCAAACTATATGGGTTTCACTACACTGTATGAACTTGTATAATGGGAAGTGTATCTGTGATGCCCACTTCTGGAGCAGTGTTAAATTAACTCTTTCTAGAGTTTTAACTGCTAATGATAACGTGTTGTTGGTTCATTTTTCACCGAAGCACAAAAAGACTCTTCCTAACGTTAAATATATACATGCAATAAATGGTGAGTTCCTACATGTCTCTCCTTTGAGTGTAATAATAGAATTTATGTGGGTGTAAATATGTGCAGGGCTGTAGACTGAATAAGCAAGCATATAATCACTGTATCCCACTTTCACAGCTATCAAAATTAGCCAGGCCACCAGCCTTATGCTTGGCACTTCCTGTTGATTTCCAGTGTCCAGGCAGAATTGAAACTAAATATATCATTCTGCATGCCAAAACAAGACAGGTTTCTATGTTTGCCATTTTGCAGATGGGAAAACTGAGGTGGGCAAGGGTAATGTCAGCCACAGAGCTGCCATGCAAACTCCCACGTGAGAAGGACCCTCTGCATTCAGCAAAGGGATATTATGGCACAGTCTGCAGAAAAGTTAGTGAGTAGGAGGCCTTCAGTAATGCGTGGGTAGTAAACTTACTGGGTGATCCACAAAGAGCTTCCTTAGCAGGAACTCCCTCTGTTGACTTCAGCAACCTCTTGTTGGGGCATGTGACAAGTGGGCCAATAGACTGAGCAGCATAATAGAAATGAAAGTCGTGTTGCTTTACTTACTCACCAGGTTTTCATTTCACAGCCTGGTGCTTCCCCGGTTGTCATTGGTAGGATTATCACTAGTTATGGTACTGGGCAATGTTGTGCTTTTATTGGTGTGAGTAGCAAAAGAGCAGCATTAAGCTAAGCTCTCAATGAAAACAGCATGAAAACTAATGAAAACAGAAGTCCCTCTCTTTACATTCTGGACATTAATAAACAAATAACATGCAAATATACCTGTCTTTCATAAGATAAACTGCACTATCCACTGTATTGTATAACAAAGGAGCTTACACTATAAATCTCAGAAGTCCATCCGTTTTCATTACCGTATCTATGAATATGCTTGATTTCCATTCATGTCAAGGACAGTGAATGGCACTGTCTTGTGACAACTACCAGGAAATTGAAGGGTCGTAGCTCAGTAATAGAGCATCTGCTTTGCATGAAAAAGGTCCTAAGTTCAGCTCCTGGCATCTCTAGATAGGGGCTGGGAAAGATTCATTGCCCAAAAGGCTGGAGAGCTGCTGGTGGTCAGTGTAGACAATATGGAGCTATGCGTGCCAATGATCTAACTCAGTATAAGCTTGCTTCCTATGTTCCTAATTGGTTATTCAGGGTAATATTGCAATCTAGCCATTCTTATGGCGTGTGCATATTTCTGAGTGATGCTTTGCACCATGGAGAGCTCCCATGGTTAAATCAGGAGTCATGTGGCGGGTTAGGCACCCAGGGACAATAATATTCACATGCAATAGATCCCTCATGATCCTTGAATAGAAGAGTTCGCCGGACACTCTGCAGATATCCCAGGGTCCTCCAGAAACACTTCTAATTGCAGCTATAGAATATGCTTATAGTTGACCCAATGCTTTCAAAATACTCTCCTGCTTAGAATTTAAGTGATACCTTGAAGTCTGAGCACCACAGACTAAAAATTTTGAAATTATTATTATTTATTAAACTGCATGCCACAAAAACCTCTTTGGCGTAGTTTAAATTCTGACTGTCTACTCTGATGTGTGCTGGAGCAACACTTTGTCTGCCAGGTTGCAGCCCTGCAAATGTGAAAACAGGTGTAAAGATTTGAAAACAGACCAAAGTAACACATTGGCTTTAACACAGGGGTGGGAAACCTGCAGCTCCCTTTATTTCTAACCATTGCCCATGCTGGCTTGGGCTGGTGGAGTCCAACAACATCTGGACTAAATATCCGGTGACGCTTATTATATCAACAGATGGTATGGGTATGGTTCTTGGCTGAGTTTACCTTAAGGTAGTGGCAGAAAAGGGGCATACATTCTCCAGTGTCCTTTCCCCAGTCCGCCAAGTGTTCTTGCTGCCACTGTGGGCAAAGGGTCTCAGTGGCTCCAGGGGGAGGGCACTGGATAGGCCAACAGCGATGTACATACACAGTCCTATCCAAGCTTATCGTTGGGGTTATTAATGCCTTGCCATGTTCACAGCAGTGGTCACAGAGGAAACAGACTCCAACCCAGAGTCTACTTCCTGACTGGCTAGGAAGAGCATAGGGAGCTGTCTTATACTGAGTCAGGCCAATATTAGCAGCAGCTTTTCAGGGTTTCAGACGGGACCTTTCTCACCCTACCTGGAGATGCAAAGGATTGAACTGTGGACTGCCTGCATGCAAAGCAGATGCTGTGGCACAGAGCTATGGTCTTCCTCATTAGCTTCCCTAAATTTTCAGTCCCCCTGTGGAGCAGGGCTTCCTCAATGAGCAGGTGCCCAGCTGCCATGGCTCCTGACTTAGCAATCCTTCAGAGATAATGGTGGCAGTGAGAGGGCAGGTGTTCCTCAGAGTCCTCTCTGTCCACCAGGTGTTCTTGCTGTGATACACTGTTAAGCACCTGTAAGTTAGTGCAGCCTTCCCCAATCTGATGCCTTCCGGATATTTCGGACTGTGACTCCTGTCAGCCTCAGCCAGCACCTCTTCTGAAGAGGACCTGCCCACCTGCAGTGGCCAAGAACTGTAAAACCCTCCCTGTAAAACCCTCCAGAAACATACTTTTCATACATAACCGACTTTGATATGCAGGCACAGTGTGCAGATGCTCTGTGCATTCCATCTTGAAAATGTAAACACTCCCAGATCAATAAATAGTTAGGCCACTACTCATCTCTCCTGCTTTGTATCCTTTCACAGCATTAGCGTATCTAAAGCAGACATGGAGAATATAACTCTCGAAAGAGTTCAGAGGCAGTGGTTGTGAATGGTCCCTTGAATGTTGAAGGTCATGCAAGATTCTGTAAGATTCTTTAGGGGAGAGCAGGAATGCTGAGGTCTCTGCCACAAAGAATGAGAGAGGAAGTGTGCAAGGTTATAACTCCCAGAGAAAGAGAGAGTGTAAAAAGAGCATATTTCAGAACAGTTGATTAAGCCAGCTTCTATCTCTTCCCTGTAGCCTTGAGCAATACGTAGAAAAGAGGCTTGGATCTCATTTCCATGAATAGTGTTTCCAGGTTCCACAGACTGCACTGCTAAGATCATACCTGCCAAGTCCGGGTCGTAAATATCCGGGATCGGCAGCGCGCACATGACCGGAAGTTGCGTGACGCAACTTCCGGTGGCGCTTCGCCCTTCTATGGGTACCAGAAAATGGCGGCGCCAGCGCCGGAAGTCGCTTCCGCGCATGACCGGAAACACGTAAAGCGACTTCCGCCGCCGCCGTTTTCTGATGCCCATAAGAAGGGCAAAGTGCCACCGGAAGTCGCGTCACGCAACTTCCGGTCATGCGCGGAAGCGACTTCCAGCGCCGGTGCCGCCATTTTCTGGTGCCCATAGAAGGGCAAGCGGCACCAGAAAAATGGCCGGGTAACAATTGCATTCTCCTCCACAGTCATAGCTGCCAAGTATCCCGATTTAAGGGAAAATACCGTGATTTTCCGCTAAACGGGAGACCGCCGGGAAACGGTACGAAAAAAGGGGTTTTCCCGGCGGATACGGGATACTTGGCAGCTATGGCTAAGATGTCAGAGCAACACCCCACTGCCCCACCGTATAATGTAATGAAGACTGCAGCAACAACAACACATTTTACAGAGGAGTTTGCGGAAGGCCAGAATGTGATGTGAGGAGTTTGCAGAAGGCCAGACAATTGGGTGTTGTGGGAGAAAAAAAGCCCCCCCCCCTTTGCTAAGCTTGCTTTCAATTAACATCACATTAACTAGTACAACTTCCAGATGTGAGATGTAATTTGCGCATTTGTCTTTTTTTTCTTTTGTAATGTACCACTGCTGGCGGCAGAAGCCGACACCTCAGTACAACTGTGTTGTTAGGAAGCTGGCTTTTAGGGCAATAACCATTAGCAACAATGCTAAATGTAAAGCTGGATGTTGAAAAGCATTATTTAATGGGCTTATTCGATATATGGGTAATTTGTTGCTAAAGCTGGCATGGGCAGATTCTGTTTCATTAGAGAGAGATCTTGATGATTCTCTAATGTTTGCTCATTTTCCCACTCTTTTGTATATTTTTTACCCAGCTTTTAGTAGGTTTCTACATACTTGGTGAACTTTGCTTTCTGATTTGAACACCTGCCAGATTCAGCATGGGTTTTCCCCCTTCTTTTTGCCATACTGTTCCCTCCTTATCGTTTGAATAGCAGCCCCCAGGAGGCAAGCACACCCTGCTTTGCACAGAGAGGCTCTTTATAACAAGGTTAATTATCATAATGAGGGTTAATGGAGCCAGTGTTTAAGGTTGGGTATCTTTACATTTTAGAGGAAGAGTTCAAAGACAGGGCTTGTTTTTGAGAATACCTTGTGCTTTCAACACAAAAAAGGTTCTGTAATGTTGCTGGATCCTGCTAGGATGAAAAAGGCATCTGTATTCCATCACATATTTAGAGAGTGATGTGACTGCTATGAAAACAGGATGATGAAAACCCCTGATTGTATACGTGCAGGATATGCACAATATTCCTACGCTATATAGGTCATCCAGATGAGTGCCAATATAGACTCTGTGGCAAGCGATGCCACCATGTTTGATCTATACACAATAACACATATGTTTATAAGTAACGCGGGCAACCCACCAGTCACAGGGGGGAAACAAAATCTTTCCCTGTAGAACAGGTCATGCTTCAGCACTGTGTGGAACCTGATTTTATGGAAACCCCCCCCCCCCCAAAGGAAGAAAGAAATAACCAACAGCAAAATAATTTTCACGTGGCCTAAGCTGTGGAGGCTGGTGCCCATTGAGACTGGTAGGGCGGTAGGCAGAGAGACCTACGGTAAGTGGAACCAGAGACGGACAAAGCCAACTAAGTCAAGTTTCAGAATCCTAGAATCAAAGAGTTGGAAGCGACACTCCTAGAATCAAAGAGTTGGAAGCGACAGAATCTTCTGGTTCAGCCCCTTGTGCAATACAGGAATATGCACCCATATGGGGATCAAACCCATAACCTTGCTGTGATCAGCTTCATGCTCTAACCAACTGAGCTGTTGCAGAGGTTCTCCTCCTTGCTGAGTTCTGTGCGGAGGTAGAAACTGACAGGCAATGCCACCCCCTGGACTGATTGCAAGTGAGAAGTCCAGGATGGCTAAGGGCAGCCTGAAATTGGTGGGGCAGTACCAGCCTCCACATTACATCACAGCTCAAGAAGTAGCTCAAACATAAGCACCTGAAGTTTGTCGTGCTCCCCCCCCCCTTTTAAAGATGTTGGTAAATTAGAGTCCAGTGGAAACCTGGAAACCCAGTCTCTCTGGGGTGTTTACTCTGTTTTTAATCTCTTACTGTGCAAGGAGCCTAGAGACAGGTGGAGGTCACAGTGGGATTTAGTTTCATTGCCATCTTAAGATCAATGCAGGGGAATGGGCTGCATGAAGTCCTACAGACAGATCTCTTTGTTCCTCCTTGCCATGGTTTTCGGAATGTTGATAAGAGTCTCCAAGACTGACGTTAGGGTGGGACCATAAGAAAACAAGATCAAAGGCCAGCATCCTGTTTCCCACAGTGGCCAACCAGCCGCCTCTGTTAAGCCCACAAGCTAGACATGAGAATATCAGGCCTCTCCTGCTGTTGTTCCTCTATAGCTGGTAATTCAGATTCATAGGAATTTAGGATGCTGCCTCGTCCCAAGTTGGACCACTGGTTCATCTAGCTCAGTATTGTCTAGGGGAATCTCAGGCCTGGGGCCCAAATGCAGCCCTCAAGGCCTCTCTGTCTGGCCCTCAGGAGTCTCCCCAGGCCACAGCCCTAACCAACCCAGCCATGTTGCTTGCTTGGATTGCTATGCTACAGAAAAGTCAAGGGTTTATATACAACTACCTCTTGATCTATAATCCAACTCAGCAATAAACCGTTGGTTTTCCTGGGGGGAAATGGAAGGGCAAACAAGGTGGAGACGGGCTCTGTGTCACTGCAACTTGCTTATTTAGTCCAGGTGTATCCAGGTTAAGTGGCAGCTGCTGCACTTTTTCCATGTGTTTGTGCCCTCAAAGTAGAATGTGTACACTGAAACAGGACTTTGATAGCAGCATTCAACAAGACCTGGCTATGGACAGTGTTGTCATGGGCTATTTTTTTGTGTGCAAAGCAGAGATGGGGAACTTGTGGACTTCTGGATGTTGCTGAACACCAACTCCCATCAGTCCCTGCCAGTGTGGCCAATAGTCAGCAATGATGGGAGCAGTAGTCCAATAACAACAGGTTAGCCATCCCTATCGATAGGTTTTGGTTAAGGTCTACCAGGAGGCAAGCCAGACATTTTCTTCCATCCTAATCTATCCAAGCATTTCCTTTAGTCTTTCAACTGATATCTATCTGTCCATCTATCTGTCTGTCTCATAGGGTTTTGTTCTGTTCTTTGCCTTTGATCTGGGAGAATTAATATCGGGACCCCAGTTTGTGCATAAGAACAACTCCTTGGTTGCACACGTGTTCCTAGAATGAAGCAGCTACAAACCTTCCCAGAATGAAATCCCAATGTGACTTCTATTAATATGAGCAACAGGGTTGTATAGCACCACAGCAGAGGCAATATATTTACAAAGGCAGACAAATCAGTGTGTGGAATAACGGATAGGCTTCTTTCTGACTTTTGTCTGTTTGACACACCAGTGGGAGAGTAAACTATTTTGGCAGGCTTTTAGGGCAGTGGAACAAGGCCTCTTAGCCTAAGCCCATCTGCTTTCATCATCTTTGTTTACTTTGGCCTGGAGTTCAAGGAAGTGCTTTTCTTTGTGTTTCATAGCAGTGAGAGTATCTTATGAAAGAAGCTCTCTATTTAAAAAACATTGTCCAATAGTTCTAGGTCTAAAATAGTCTTACTGGATGTTTATTAAGAAATAGTGAGTAGTTTTCTCCCAAGCTGACATTAAGAGTGCTCTGCCTACAGCAGCCTAGAAGGCAGATAATTGATCTCAGCAGATTATTCAGGCGCAAACATTTACAAACTATTTTTAAAAAGCAAGACCACAAATTGTTTCCTATGTACTTAGGGAAGGATGAACTTCCTAACTCTAGGTTTAGGCCTGGGAATGTGTTCATTCCTCTGACTGCCCCCAAATCCACAGAAGTTGAAAGGAAAGGATAACATCATGCACTTGAGGCAATGAATTCTTTTCCTCTTGAGGGTATATGTACATGATCCGAGATCTTTCACAATACTTTGAGCTTCTTTGATATTGTTCCTGACAAATGTAGCATTGTTCCTTAAGATTGTTAAGGAGCGCCTGCTCTGATTCTTTTCTTATTGAAGCCTACGCATCAAGGCCTACTTCAGCTGCGAGATGAAATGAGCAGTTGACACAAGTGCTCCCAAGCATCCTCTCTGGGTTAGTGGAGCCCAAGTATCTCCTTGGTATTCTGGGGAGCTTTGGGCTATGGAGCAAGTTGGACAAAGACTAGAGTGCAAGTGGTGCAAGCCTTGCTCCAAAACTGATCCAAAGCGGATTTCGTGCCCATGTGGCAATGCAGGCTGTGAGGAAGGTTTGCTTTGCAGTTTGCATTGTATCTTCTAGTAGCTGGCTGGCAGTGTTATTTTGGGTGGGCCAAAGGTATCTTACTCCCACTGTGGTGGAGGGGCCTATGGAGCACTTGAAGACTTGCTGTGACCAACTGGCCTCACATTTTTTACCACGTGCAGCAAAGTGGGTTTGACTGTTTGGGTTCAGAAGTTAATACTCCACCGTGTTAGAGGATACTCCCTTGAAAGACGAAATGGAATGGATTGGAATAAGTATTGTTGTGTTGTTGTTTAGTCGTTTAGTCATGTCCGACTCTTCGTGACCCCATGGACCATAGCACGCCAGGCACTCCTGTCTCCTGTCTGTCTCCTGTGGAATAAGTATTGCCCAGTTGCAAATGTCTGCTTCTTGGGGAAAAGTGGTGAAGTGAGTTGTGATGGAGCAACTGTAAGCATTCTTGAATGACTCTGATTATTTGGATTAGTTCCAAGCTGAGTTCAGACATCGCCACGGGACCTAGTTGGCCTTGGTCACCTTGGTAGACAACCTTCACTGAGAGTGGGGCAAGGGGAGTGCAATCTTACTCCTGCTACTTGACGTCTCTGCAGATTTCAATACCATTGACCATGGTATCCTCCTGGACCAGCTTTGTGAAATGGGAATTGGGGGCACTGTGCTACAGTGATCCCAGCACATATGGGGGTGAGTCCAGAAAGCAGCAATGGGAGAGTGCATTGGGGCACCTGGCAGTTCCACTGCGGACTGCTTCAGGATACTATTTTAGCGCCAGTGCTATTTAATATCTACATGAAGCTTCAGTCGTTAGTTTGGGGGCAAGGTGCCGTAAGTGTAGTGATGACACTCAGCATCATTTCGCCATAATGTCTGGATCAGGAGAGGACGTGCAGGACCTGGACTGGTGGCTGGATGTAGCGGTGAGATGAGGGCAAATAAGCTGAACTTGAATCCTGGCGAGATGGAGGCACTGTGAGTTAGTGTCAGAGGAATTGCTCAATTGCCTGTCCTGGATGGGATTGCACTCACTCAAAGGGACAAGTATACAAAGTGAGGTGCTTCTGAAACCAGCTCTGTTACCGGAGGCTCAGATAGCCTCAGTGGCTAGAAGCATCTTTAACCAGCTGTGATTAGTAGTGAGACAGCTAAGGCAATTCCTGGACCAGGAGAGCTTGACCACTGGTGACTTCCAAGATTGGATTACTGCAATGCACTCTAGCTAGGGATTCTCTTGCACTTGATCGAGGAACTGCAGCTACTGCAGAATGCTGCAACATGCTTGTGAGACCCTTTGATGAGAGATTTGCAGTGGTTGCTAATTTGTTAGCAAGCCAAGTTCAAGGTGATACCTTAATGGCTTGGAACCAGTTTTCTTGCCTTACCTTACCTGCTTAAGTCTGCAGAACTGGCCCGTTCACAGGTGCCACACATTACTTGGTCCACACTTGTAAGAATTTGTTTCTTTTTGTATGGCAGCATCTACACTTTTGGAACTGTGCCTATTGACATCACGCAGGCTCCTTCACTATTCTTTTCAGCGCCTGCTTAAAACATTTTTGTTTAGACAAGTATCCAGAGACATACATGTTGACATGCTTTAGTCTCCTTTTAGTTTTCTGCTTTGTTCAATTGGTTTTTAAAATGTTTTAATTACTTGTTTTAACTGGTTTTTATTCATATTTTTTAAATATTTATTGCAAACCTCTTAGAGGTTTTGTTACAATCAGGTGGTGTTTCTCTCTCTCTCTCTCTCTCTCTCTCTCTCTCTCTCTCTCTCTCTCTCTCTCTCCTTTTAAAAAAACCTGCTAAGAAGCCAGCAGATATATCCAGGCCCATTGTTCTCCTTTAAGAAATATTTTGCTCATTCAGGTGAAACAGGAGAATATTAGGAAAATAGACGATTCAGGACTCTGATAGTGGGGAGATGAGGAAAGATTATAGTTGGCAACTAGTAAGCAGGTGGCACTTGTATACCCTCCAACATTTCTCCGATGGAAATAGGGACATCCCACTCCATAATGATAATATCACTATTTATACCCCACACATATTACTGGGTTGCCACAGCCACTCAGCGTGGCTTCCAACATATATAAAAACATAATAAAGCATTGAGCATTTCTTTTTTAAAAAGGTTCCCTATACAGAAATGCCTTCAGATGGCTCAGGGATTGGATAATTCCATAACTTCCAATAATTCTCCAATGAAAATAGGGACATCCTAGGACATTCTGGGATCAAATCAGAAACTGGGATGGCTTCTCTAAATCAGGGTCGTCCCTGGAAAATAGGGACACTTGGAGGATCTGCACTTGGGTGAGTGGGGGGAGATTTTCCCTGGCTACTTTCAGTTGCTATATTTTAATGGGTATGACTTTACACATATGCATTTTGCATGGCCTCTGAGCAACTTACCATAACTTTGGATCCTGTAGAGGAAAAAACAATAGTAGCTTTGGAATTGTCCCCTTTGCAGTGGCTGATGACAGTTTGGATGAATCACACTATAAAATGACAGGTTCCTAAGGGCTTGGATCCCTGTGAATGGAACAAAATCAAAGAGAAGGTCTTCAAAAGTATTTGAGAGCTCAAGGGGATTCTCTCCATAGCACTAATACATCATGCCTATGTTTAAACAGCCAGCACCACAGCCTGCTAATTATCCAACAATGTCTATCTTCTGTAAGGACTTAACTCAGCTCAGAACTCAGAAGTCCCTAATTCTGTGCTTTAAAAACATTAGTGTACAGATTCTGAAAAGCCTTATTATATTACCCCCTGACAATAAGTACGGAAAAGTGTCTAAATGTTGTGATGCTTTGTCCATGGGGCGCTAAATGAGGAACGGATTATGAGGAACGGCTTAGGGAGCTGGGTATGTTCAGCCTGGAGAAGAGAAGGTTAAGGGGTGATATGATAGCCATGTTCAAATATATGAAAGGATGTCATATGGAGGAAGGAGAAGGATTGTTTTCTGTTGCTCCAGAGAAGCGGACACGAAACAATGGATTAAAACTTCAAGAAAGAAGATTCCACCTAAACATTAGGAAGAACTTCCTGACAGTAAGAGCTGTTCGGCAGTGGAATTTGCTGCCAAGGAGTGTGGTGGAGTCTCCTTCTTTGGAGGTCTTTAAGCAGAGGCTTGACAGCCATATGTCAGGAATGCTTTGATGGTGTTTCCTGCTTGGCAGGGGGTTGGACTGGATGGCCCTCGTGGTCTCTTCCAACTCTATGATTCTATGATTCTATGATAAATGAACAATGTTACTACAGTGGTAAGTTCTATTTCTGGGTAGCGGCTTATGAAAGGGCCTCTTTTCCCCCTACCTCTTCCACCTCATTTTTCAATCTGCATGCAAGAGCAACATTAATCATGCCCTTGCTGCTCCGTGCAGCTTTAAAGTCAGATCCCTTGAGACTGGGCAGTTAGCTGAAAATGCAGATTGAACCTTACGCACAAACAGACGTTCATCTTGTCCAGTATTTTCTTTCTGCAGAAGTAGCCAGCCTGATACTTCTGGTCTGTGGGTGCTCAGAAGCAGGACATTGTGGTCATATAGGCAAGGTTGTGCTCGATTGTCTGACAACCCGTAAAATACTTTGTGGGACGGGCCATAGCTCAATACAATGCTTTGTATGCAGAAGGCCTGAGGTTCAATCCCCAGCAACTCCAGGGAGGGCTGGGGAAAAATGCTAAACCCTACACTGCCAGTCCATGATAAGAGTGTTGAGGTAGATGGGGCAATGGTCTGACTTCATATAAGGCAGTTTTCGGTGTTCCTATAGTGCTGCTAAATGTGGAGGCTTCATTTTAGCTTATACAGCCCCTACAGCTATTGCATAGCTGCCAAGTACCCCGTATTTCCTGGGAAACCCCCGTTTTTCCTTACCGTTTCCCCGAGGTCTCCCATTTCAGCTCCTCTCCTGTTAATCTCCCTTATTTTGGTTCCTGTCGGTGGCCATTTTTCTGGTGCCGCTTTGCCCATCTATGGGCACCAGAAAATGGCTGGCGCCAGCACCGGAGGTCACATTTACGCATGTCCGGAAGTGCGTAGACGCAACTTCCGGTGTCGCTTTGCCCATCTATGGGCACCAAAAATGGCCGGCGCCGACACCGGAAGTTGCATCTATGCACTTCCGGACATTTTCTGGTGCCCATAGATGGGCAAAGCGACATCGGAAGTTGCGTCTACATGGCTGCCGATCCTGGATTTCTCGGCGGTCTCAGTTGGTTAAAGCATGGCGCTGATAATGCCAAGGTTGCAGGTTTGATCCCCATATGGGACAGCTGCCTACTCCAGCATTGCAGGGGGTTGGACTAGATGATCGTCAGGGTCCCTCCCAACTCTGCAATTCTGTGACATCAATGAATATGTCTAATCTTTCTAGAAGCCATTTGAAGCATTGTCTCACATTGCAGCAATGAATTGCATAACAGTGTATTACATGCCCTTTTATGCAACTTGAGCCAACAGTCCGTCCTGTGTGAGAGAGAGAGGAAGGGAGGGAGGGAGGGAGGAGAGAATCATTTCACTTGCTACTTTTGAGGTCAGAAGATTAAATGACTTGAGATAGATCAACTTCCAAGCTTCACTGTGGAGGAGAAGTAGATGAAGCAGAGAGCCATAGCCCAGTTTCCGCATCATCCACCACTGAGGCACACAGAGTAGCTGGCTGGTGTAGCTGACAGAAGTCCATGATTATAGGAACTCTGGAGCCAGTGCTATTGCGTGTGAGTAAAATTCTCTGGGTCGGTTCCTCAGAACGGCTCCCTTGCCTGCCTTTGTCTATAATTTCAAAAGAGGTTTGGCAGAGCAATAATTTTTATTCCCCCCACCCGTTTTTATTTTATTTTGGATGACATTTCATTGTGGTGTGGTGTGGGTATCTTTCCAAGAGCTAATTCCGCACACCCCCCTCTCAATAACGAATAACAACAACAAAGAAACAACGGAGCCCCACGAAGCGGGTGATGAGTGAGGATGTCAATCCCATTCCTGAGCCTGCTGGAATAAAGAAGCCCTTTGGGAATGTAAGAGCTTCATCAGGACCAATTAGCAGGACATGCTGCTGGTTGTGTCTGAGCATTAACTACTGGGCAGGGTTGGGGGGGGGGGTTTCGGAGTGGCTTAACGCTAGCACGGAACAAGGCACCGACCTAATTACTCCTCCGCTAGAGCAGAGGAGGCCTTGTGAATGTCTGCTTGGCAAGACTTTCTCATTAAGGACCAAAAATCTCCAAACAGACGCAAGGACTCCTGGTAGGGGGGAAAACATTAACACGATAGGTAACCTGTGGCCGAGAGAGTTCCTTTGTTGCTGTGGGAAATGCAGTGATGCTAGCCACGCCAGAGGGTTGCTTGGGTACTTTCCAGATATGTGATGACGTGAAACCAGCTATTATTTTGCTTCCAAAGTCAACTTTCATCCCTTTCGTTTGTAAGTTACTGCGGCTGGGAGGGAGGCACAAAGGGCACCCTTCCTTTGTTGGGACATAATTAAACCAATGCCCTTGGCAGCAAAGCGGTTTTGGTGCTTGAAAGACCAAATGATAACAGCGCCCTACAGAACTAGGTCCTTCTGCCCCCCCTCCCGCCCTCCCCTTTCCAGGTTTCAAGGATCTATTCATTTTAAGAATAACATGAAGAATGGAGGATTCAAAATGAAGACACTGTTGCTTTCCTTTTTACTCTTTGGATAAAGCAAACACTGCCCCCCCCCCAGCACCCTGTTCACATTACAGCTGCAGGAGAAGCTTGGTTTTTCCCTGCATTGAAGCAACCGGCAAAAAGCAGATCATGTATGGGGCAGCAAATATACATGTATCATGGGCTGCAATTGCTTGATGTTAGTGGGACTTGCTTCTGAACAAACATGCGTAAGATTGGGCTGTTAGGCAAATATCCTGTTCTAGCCATTCATTGAATCCATCCATCCATTCTCTTTTATATCTATATATGTACATTCCCGTGATTTGATGGGATGTATGTATATCTTCACACTTCATAAATTCTCTTTGAAATTCCATATTTCATTTGTCACAATTGGTTGACTAAATTGCAAGGCTTCGCTTCATGAATCTTGAGGAATGTGTACAGTAATCACGCCATCAAAGGGGGATTTTATGCAAACATATATTGCCTTACAGCACAATCCTAACCAAGCTTCCCAGGGGCATCTGGTTGGCCACTGTAAGAATATGAGGTTGAAATTAGATGGGCCTTTCATCCAGCAAACCCAAATTTACATTCTTATATCTACTCAGAAGTAACTCCTACTAAATTCAGTGGAGCTTGCTCCCTTAGGATTGCCGCTTTAGTCATAACAGCTATGTCTGGGTCTTGAAATAAATCTCATGTAACAAAATAAAACGATTCCCATTGTTTCTTTAATTACTATGTATCTATCATCTATCTATCTATCTATCATCTATCTATCATCTATCTATCTATCATCTGTCTATCATCTATCTATTATCTATCTATCTACATAATGTAATATTGTAGGTGCGTTATTGCCTGGTAGTTTTTCTGCACAGAACTGTTAAATTATCACTACAGCAATAGAGCAAGTTTATATACAATAATTCAAAAGCAAAAGAGGGGGGAAATAATGGGAGAGTGGGGCACAATATATCAGGAGGACCATTCCACGCAATATAGGAATTGGGCCTTTAGTGTTGTGGAGCTGAACCTTTGGAATTGCCTCCCATCAAATATTAGTCAAGGGCTGTATCTGTTGTATTATCAATGCTTAGTGAAGGCCTTCTTTTAGGTAGAGCTCTTTTCCAGTCTGCATCTGTACTGGAATTGTTTTTAAAATATGTCTTCTTCTTCTTCTTCTTCTTCTTCTTCTTCTTCTTCTTCTTCTTCTTCTTCTTCTTCTTCTTCTTCTTCTTCATTTCTTATACCCCACCCATCTGACTGGGTTTCCCCAGCCATTCTGGGCAGCTTCCAACAAAAACACAGCATCAAACATTAAAAGCTTCCAGAAGCAGGGCTGCCTTCAGATGTCTACGAAAATTATTGCTTGCTGTTAGCTGCTTCCTTAGGGAGGGCGGGAGATAAAATTCATCACCATCAATCATTTGGTGAAAGCTAACAGGGTTTCCCAGTAGCATTTTATGTGACA